>NC_141700.1:136942038-138142038 GCF_964263255.1 Lissotriton vulgaris | reverse complement strand
TTAGCAATAGAGTACATAGAGCTGGACAGTTGCCAAATTAACTAAGTCAGAAGACCTATCTGGAGAGCAGACAAAGCTGCCTTTACCCTTGAAGAACTGGCTCTACACCTCTGTCCTATGAACTGATGGCATGTCCAGGAGTAGACATTAATAGTCTTTTCTGTACCAATTTTTTTTCTGTTCTCTGAACATGTTGAATAAAAAAAACGAGTTATTATAATTATATAACTTAGTTAAGAAATTAAAATATACATAGTTAATAATTTTGAAGTACATATTCATTGTTCGGCCACATGAATCCTAAAGTGGCACAAGGAAAGCAAGATTAAAACCCACACCTTTTTTACTTAAAAAAAAAAACACCTTGAGCAGTAAAAGCACACACGCACCCAACTAAACCATGCAGCCCACCCCCTTGACTCAGTTGAGTCCTCTTCGATCCCTGTTTAGCTCAGCTTAGGGAATATCAAAGTGAAGGCTGTGATGGAACGCACACCATTCTAATTTTGTTCAGGATGCAACTTTCAATATCAGGGGGAAGACCAGCACAGTATTTGCTCACTCTATCATGAGTCATCCTGTAAATTCTGCCTCTGCTCGTTGTGTGTAAAAGATTTTGAGTTACCGAAGGGAAAGGCTTTGGGCTCACTAAAAATTGCAGCAAGAATTATCTTCTGGGTTTTCCGACATCGTTAGCGAACAGGACCACCTCGGCATCCAGGAGGAAGAGGGGGGCCTCTCTGACATCCCAGTACCCAAGTTGATGCCCATCCTAAAAACATTGTCCTCTGCAACCTACGAGGAAGTTTATCAAGACAGGGGCATCTTCAGAGTTGGCACCAACAATGCCATGCGTGAAGAAGACATGGGGGGGGGGGGCATGATAGTTACAAAATATATATGAATATCCGTACAAATTCATGTGTATGCACTTAGATATCATGATTAGATATTTCACATTAACATGAGGCCTGGAGCTCAAAAGGTCTTCCTGTCTGACCTTGACAGGACAAGCTTCAACAAGTTATTCGGTTCCCCCTTACAGGTCACCTTGCTTGTCTTGACTGCAGAGCCTGCCTTTCTGGTCTGCCCATATCTGCCCGTTTTACATGGTGCAGACATTGCACATCCATGTCAGCCATATTTGGCTTGGTACCTTATTCTAGTTCCACTGACATGGCATTTCATAGAGTATATAACACCTAGAAATCTGTCACTCTGGGATGAAGCGGTCTGAGAGCCCATAAGGTGGCCGATCTGACTTCTTCCTTGCTAATTAGCAATGATGCATGCTTTTGGTACCAATAAATACATTTCAATGAGTTTCTGATAAACCTGCTATGTCTGGTGAGTTTCATTCAATTGCTCCTGGGAGGGTGCCAGTATTTCCCCATCAATGATAACTACCCTGCTGCTGAGGCATAAGGCTAAGGCCCATTCCTGAATACTCTTATGCCAAGCTCTGCTCCCACATAAGTTGGATATCGAGCTCTGAGCGTTTAGGAAAGAAAATTAACTGCTGTCCATGTTTGCTCGGGGCGGGGGGGGGGGGGGGGGGGGGGCACAAAGAAACGGCTTTGAAACTGAGCAAGCTCCCAGCAAAGGGTGTTGTCGACAGCAGTAAGAATACTCTGGTGGCTGCGATTACTACCCAGCAGCCGAGCCATGGGGAGAAGACCCACTCGCCCAAATACCCTTATGCTAATGCAGAGCTGCTCCCCCACAGGAGCTGGACAACGAGGCTCTGAGCTGCCGGGCCATGCGTCTCCACAGGCTCCCGTCAGCATTGAGAAAAGGCATTGGAGCTGAGAAAGCTCCCAACAAAGGGTCTTGAGCTATGATACTCTTAAACATCGTCTTGCCTGAAGGGCAACAAGTCTCCCACTTGAAATCGACACTGGGACTGTCTTTGAAATTGAGCGCCAAGTCAAAGCTGAGATCAGAGAAGCACAAGCACATAGAGAGACTGGCTGAGGAACTCCATGCAAGGCAAGAGGCTATTCATTCTCTGAGAGACTGGCAAGATTTCTGCCAAAACGCTTTCTAGGAAATCATTGACCAAGCTGCTTCCAGTTCTTAAGAAACTCAGATTAACTTTTGACAGGGTGCCTTCGATGTGTCACAAAGCCATACTAAAGAGGATAATGGACGGAGCGCATGAGCAAATCAAACACTCACCCCCAGTCAACTGATCTGGGTTTAATCCATCATCATTCTGTAGCTCACTCCACCACCCCAGTTCAGACATGGCCATATGCAAATCAGTCTGAACCTGTGCCTTATGGGAACAGTCCAGCCCGAACTGCCAAGCCATGTCTTCCCTGTACCGGAAACAAGCATCCTGGGACCGGTTTCGGGTTCATAACCCTCATCAGCCAGGCTATCTGGAATCCAGTGGCAAAGTGAGCAAGGGACCCACGTCTTGGCATACCCTGCCAACTTGGGGCGAACACAGCGATACCAAAGGGGATGATGGACGGAGCGCTTGAGCAAATCAAACATTCACCCCCAGTCAACTGATCTGGGTTTAATCCATCATCATTCTGTAGCTCACTCCACCACCCCAGTTCAGACATGGCCATATGCAAATCAGTCTGAACCTGTGCCTTATGGGAACAGTCCAGCCCGAACTGCCAAGCCATGTCTTCCCTGTACCGGAAACAAGCATCCTGGGACCGGTTTCGGGTTCATAACCCTCATCAGCCAGGCTATCTGGAATCCAGTGGCAAAGTGAGCAAGGGACCCACGTCTTGGCATACCCTGCCAACTTGGGGCGAACACAGCGATACCAAAGGGGATGATGGACGGAGCGCTTGAGCAAATCAAACATTCACCCCCAGTCAACTGATCTGCGTTTAATCATTAATCATTCTGTAGCTCACTCCACCACCCCAGTTCAGACATGGCCATATGCAAATCAGTCTGACCCTGTGCCTCATGTGAACAATCCAGCCTGAACTGCCAATCGCTTTGTTCGATGTGTCACAGCATTCACAGCCCAAGAGGCATAATGGGAAGGCTACTTGCCCTCTGCCACAGCCTTCCACACCCAGGCATTCATCACCACCTCCTCTTCCAATTCCACCATGACGGCTATTCCAGATTCTCAAGAGGTCAGCCCATTCCTTTTTGTACAAAGGTTGCTCAGGGAGAGGGATGCTGGTAGCAGAGGATGAGGATAACTTGCAATGTATAATGTTAACCTGCAGACGATTCAGACCTGGAGCCTTACCCAGCTAAATAATCTGTCAGATTTAATCAGATCGTGCAGTAATTCAGAGTGGTCCACAACCATAAGGTTAACGTGTACGCTCTATACGATGAGAATGACTTTCTGTTCAATTCCTGCCCATACACAAAAGCCATGCTCATTTCAGCCCATGACGATTTTAAAGACCCAATCAGGGCTAAAGCAGTCACTCCGAGTGAAGAAGTTATTTCGGGCTTATCCCAATGATTCTCTTTACATCAGAGGCCGTGTCCCACAGACTTCCAGGTGATACACATGAGAATGAAGCAGGCTTCAGCTCCTGCCATGGGTGATGCTGTCCCCTCTCCTTGTCCTCCCTCTGGTAAAAAACATTTGGTGCTAAGCACTAACTTGTCAAACTCTCTCACAACAAATCACCAGCGGGGCAGAGGGCGGTTTAATTAACTGATTTCCAAGGGGAAAGAAATCACCTCCATTCTGTGGGTACTAGCAGTGGTTCAGCAGTGCTACTTCTTAGAACTGTACATCATTGCGCCCAACATAACACCAAGCCAACATACGCTCAACCAAGACCACCTTACTCTCTTGCAAGTAGCAGTCCGAGCGTTTCCACAAAAGGGTACAATACAGCCAATGCGTGTACACCAATGGGGCAAATGTGTGTACTCCATTTACTTCCTTATTCCATCGAAAGATGGCTCTCCCTGGCCCATCTTACTACCTTGCTGTTCCGTCAGGGAATGTTCATGGCTGCTTTAGATTTTAAGGATGTCCACTTCCTCATGCCTCACAGTATCTTTAGTTTTTGGTTAGTGGACTGCATTGCCAATTCAGTGCTACCCTTCAGGGTCAAAGTGGCTTGAAGGGTCTGTGAGAAGTTGGCCTGATATGCAATGCTCACTATTCTAGTGAACACGATGTATCAGTCCAGACAACCCTTATTGATGATTGGTTGTAAGTCAACCTTATAGACCAGCTATCCTAGTAGCGTGGATACGAGCAGTCTAAGGCTAAAGACTCGAGAGGGCGTGTTAAGCCAGCTGTTATACCATCACATATACCCCTTGAACACCAAGTGAAAGGACACCACACAAGTGTTATGAAAATAAACAGTGTATTTATTAGAATCACAACAGCCCTGTACTCTTTATGAGGACAGGGTACTTAGCACAAAACAAAACTCTTACGAAAATACTTAAGTTAGCACAGTATACACAAATGCCCGAGGGGCACGGAAAACCATATACTCTGAAAGTGGAATGCGAAATTACTAGCAGGTAAGTACAGTACTAATAGGCTTTGGAATCGCTAGGACTTGACTATAGAATCTTTAGATTACTTCTAGGTGGCCCAGGGGACTCGGGTGCAGAGTGTGCACTCTCACGCGTGATGCGGGACAAAATCTATGGTAGCTAGTAAAAGCAAAGTTGGTGTTCTCGGGCGAACCCGACCTGGTAGGAAGAGAACGAAAGTGGATTCTGACCCTTGGATAGTGAGGCTATGCTGGGGCACCGAAATGCCGAAGTTACCTAGCCCAGGGGCTGCAGCTGCATAGGTCTCAAAAGACGTCGGGAATCCTCGTAGACTGACCAGGAGCCTGGAAGGAAGATGCTGGCAGGCGGCCAGTGAAGAGAGTTCGAAGTGATCCAAGCCTGGATCTTGAAGATGGACGATACCTGAAAGCAGAGGGGACCAAGTTCGTGACTACTAGCCAGTAGTCAGGTGGCACCAGGAGGGCACCGGATGGTAGTCACCTCGACTAGGTGAGTGGGCGACGCTGGGCTCTGCAGATGTCACGGACCAGGAGGCGTTGTCGGCGACCAGGATGGAGGAGCGAGCTGTCCCACGATGGATGAAGCTGTCGGCGTCGCTGGACCCAGGATTGGGCAACAAAGCCTTGGCTAATTCGAGCCCACACGGTGGACCTAAAATGGCGTCTTGAGTGGACCAGGAGGGTCCGGGGTGCTCTTCTTTTGGAAGGGAGCAAGGGCCAGTCTGGAGCAACCAGACCAGCAGCAGTGATGTCGTCGGGCGTCGTTAAGAAGGCCACAAGCCAGCGGGCTAGTAGCCAAACAACGCGGTGAGCAGCAAAAAGCAGAAGGGCCCCACGCAGATCGTGGAGATGCTGGGAGGCTGTACTTCGGGACTGGAGCTGCTCAGGGTCGGGGCTTCTCGGACCCCAAAGCACTCACCAGAGGATCCCTCGGCGGTCGTGCTGGAAAGAAGTCGTGCAGTCTTGAAGATGGCCGGTCCCTCGAGGTCTCGTCGCACTCACGGTTCTCAGCTTTGCTGTAGAGGTGAGTAGAGGTCAGAGGTGCCAGGGAAGCCGGTTCTCGTCGAGCTGGGCAGTCGGATTCCGGAGGAAGGACTTGCAGCAGACCGCAGTGGTGTTAAGATGGTGCCTGCGGATGCAGGGTGACTACTCCTTAGTCACAAGGGAGAATCTTGAAGAAGAAATCTTGAAGTCCTTTCGCAGAAAGTCGTGTCTTGATTCCAAAGATGATCTAATTTGGAAGGGAGCCCGCTCCTAACTTTATACTAGGAAAAGGGGCTGACCCGGTGACTAGGTCCTGCCTATGGGTGGGACTAGGAGGGGGGTGGTTACACCCCTCTCCCATGCCGGACTTTCCCCAGGCCAGGGGCTGGTGTGCCCCTGGAACTGGTTCTGACCGGCCTATGCGTAGTGAGCACCGGGGTGCCACTCAGCAGTCACCTTCCTGTAAAGCCCTGCCTACCCAGGATACACAAAACCCTGTCTGGGATGGTGCTAGCACCGCCCCGGACAGGAAACCCTTTGTGCAAGCTCTCCTCGCTGGAAGGACTCCCAGCAGCAGGAGGTCAGACTCGTGTCGGTGGTGGCAGCATCCATTTTGTGGAGCTGAGGCTTCGTTTAACTTTAACCGGGGTTCACAGTTACATACATGTCGTGTCCCTCTAGAAGGGTGGAATGCTAACCCCGTCGCCAGAATTGGCGAGGGGTTAGTATTCCAATTCGTATGACACCTTACTCAACATGTTTTGATAAAGCAATACCAGAGATAGCATATAACCGCGAGGATTATAATGCACTTAAGAGTATATGGTATGCGTTATCATGGAACAGCTATTAGGACTTGGTTCCGCAAGCTGCAAATGGGCTCAGCTCATGCCAGAGCACCATTTCACACGATTCCATGCACTCTGCCTTCAGGATTGTTAAGGCCTGCCATAGGAGTGACTGATAGGAATCTGTGTGTCCATTTTTAGGGTTAGATATAGGTATACTATATCTACAGCAAAGAGTGATTACGCGACTTTGCCCCAGCTGTCATGCAGCCGGTTGTGTCAGATTTAGGAGGCCAGCCAGGGGTGGCATAATACATGCTTCTGCCCCTGGTAGGCCCTGGGTACACCTATGCCCTGAGTTACAGGGTCTGATAAGGTGGCCCAGTACCAATTGGTAAATGCACCTAGGGTACATGTCGTAATTTAGAGAGAGAAAAGCCAGGCTGCGGGTCTGATTGGCAGGCCCACAGCCAGAGAAAGTCGTAAACCAGTGAAACAAAAGCAAAAAATCTGGGTGATCATAGGATTGCAGACCCTACTCTCCTACATGACCCCCCCCCCCCCCCAAACTTTGGGACAATAAACTAACCTTGACCAGGTGAGTCTTCTTGTTCTAAGTGGAAATATCTGGAGAGCCCATCGGCATTGCCATTGCCATGATCAGTACCAGGTCTATGTTCCACTGTAAAGTCCATCCCCTGTAGGGAAATGGACCACCTAAGCAGTTTGGGGTTTTCATCCTTCATCTGATTTAGCCACAAGAGGGGCTTATGGTCGGTCTGAATCTTGAAGTGAGTGCCAAACAAGTATGGCCTCAGCTTCTTCAGGGCCCAAACCACAGCAAAGGCCTCCCTCTCAATAGCTGACCAATTCTTCTCTCTGGGGGTCAGCCTTCTGCTTATAAAAGCAATGGGCTGGTCTTGACCATCAAAATTCAGTTGAGATAGAACAGCTCCCACACCCAACTCAGAAGCATCTGTTTGGACAATGAATGGTTTGGAGTAGTCTGGACTCTTGAGGATAGGTGCTGTGCACATGGCCTGCTTTAGGTCATCGAATGCTTTTTGACAGCCTGCTGTCCACTGAACCTTCTTTGGCATTTTCTTACTTGTCAGTTCATTTAATGGAGTCACAATTGATCCATAGTTCCTGACAAACTTTCTGTAGTAACCAGTCAGGCCCAAGAAAGCTTGAACCTGAGTCTGGGTGGTTGGAGGAGCCCAGTCCCTGATTGACTGTTTTGCTCTCCAGTGGTTGAACTTGGCCTCCACCTACAAGGTGGCTCAAGTACACAACCTGTGTCTGCCCTATCTGGCACTTGGTGGCCTTGATAGTGAGGCCTGCTGCTTGCAGAGCCTCTAACACTTTCCTCAGGTGGACCAGGTGATCCTCCCAGGTGGAGCTAAAGACAGCAATATCATCAAGATATGCTGCACAGAAGTCATCCAGCCCAGTGAGAACATGATTCACCAACCCTTGGAAGGTGGCAGGTGCATTTTTCAGATCAAAGGGCATTACCACAAACTGATAATGTCCACTAGGGGTTGAAAATGCTGTCTTGGGCTTGGCATCCTCAGCTAACCTGATTTGCCAATACCCAGCTGTCAGGTCAAATGTACTTAAGTAGTTGGCAGAAGCCAATCTATCTATAAGTTCATCTGCCCTTGGTATTGGGTGGGCATCAGTCTTAGTGACTGCATTGAGACCCCTGTAGTCTACGCAGAACCTCATCTTTCTTACCACCCTGGGTGTGAGGTTTTGGCACTGGAACTACTGGACTAGCCCAAGGGCTATCTGAGGGTTCAATGACTCCCAACTCCAACATTTTCTGCACTTCAGTTTTGATGCAGTCTCTAACATGATCAGACTGCCTGTAGATTTTACTCTTGACTGGCAAGCTGTCACCAGTGTCAACCTCATGGGTACACCAATTGGTCTGACTGGGTGTCAGAGAGAACATATGTCTGAAAGACTGAAGAACCTGTTTACAGTCTTTCTGTTGATGCTCAGAGAGGCTGCCACAAAAGACAACACCATCTACTGACCCATCATCAGGATTCTGAGTGAGCAGGTCTGGGAGAGGGTCACTCTCTTCCTCCTGTCCCTCATCTATGGCCATCAGCAAGCTCATGTCCTTCCTGTCGACATATGCTTTGAGCCTGTTGACATGGAGCACCCTGTGGGGGCTCCTGGGAGTTCCAGGGTCCACCAGGTAGGTGACCTCTCCCTTTTGCTCAAGAATTGTGTGGGGCCCAGACAATTTGTCTTTGAGTGCTGCTGGGGCCACTGGCTCCAACACCCACACCTTCTGTCCAGGCTGATAAACAGTCAGGACAGCCTTTTGGTCATGCCAAGCTTTTTGGAGTTCTTGACTGGCCTTAAGGTTTTCAGATGCCTTCTCCATATACTCAGCCATCCTGGAGCGGAGACCAAGTACATAGTCCACTATGCTGGTTGCAGGCTTTTTGAGAGGTCTCTCCCATCCTTCCTTCTCCAAGCACAGGGGTCCTCTTACAGGATGCCCATACAAAAGTTCAAAAGGGCTGAAGCCAACCCCCTTCTGTGGGACCTCTCTGTAAGCAAACAGAAGGCAGGGAATCAGGACATCCCATCTACGCCTGAGCTTTTCAGGTAGTCCATGAATCATCCCTTTTAGGGTCCTGTTGAACCTTTCAACAAGCCCATTGCACTGTGGGTGATAGGGTGTGGTGAACTTGTAGTTGACACCACATTCCTTCAACATAGCAGTTAAGTAGCTTGACATGAAGTTTGCACCTCTGTCAGAGACAACCTCCTTAGGGAATCCCACTCTGGAGAACACTCCAACTAGGGCCCTTGTAACTACAGGTGCTGTAGTGGTCCTAAGTGGAATAGCTTCAGGATACCTGGTGGCATGATCCACTACCACCAGTATAAATTTGTACCCTGATGCTGTCTGAGGTTCCATTGGACCAACAATGTCAATCCCCACTCTTTCAAAGGGCACCCCCACCACAGGCATTGGTATAAGGGGGGCCTTTGTTGTGCCACCTGACTTACCACTGGCATGGCAAGTGACACAGGAGCGACAAAACTCCTTGGTATCCTCATTCATGTGAGGCCAGTGAAAGTGTGAGACAAGCCTGTCCCAAGTCTTTGTCTGGCCTAAGTGACCTGCTAAGGGAATCTCATGGGCCAAGGTAAGGAGGAAACCTCTCTGAGACAAGGGGATAACCAGCCTCCTGGTCATGCCAGGCTTGGGATCTCTTGCCTTAGTGTACAGGAGTCCATCTTCCCAGTATACCTTGTGGGTACCTGTGGCGTTCCCAGCAGCCTCAGCAGCAGCCTGCTGTCTGAGGGGTTCAAGGGAAGGGCAGTCTAACTGGTCCTTCCCCAGGTCTTCCCTTGAGAGGCCACCTGAACCCAGAAATTCAACTTGATCAAGTTCGAACTCTTTAGGCTCAGTTTCCCTCAATTCCTGTAGGTCAGCCTCCTCTGAGACTTGATCCACAACCTGGGGCAAGGGGGAAGGCAATGCCTTAACCCTACTGCTCTTCTTCTTGGAAGTGGCTGGTCCATTGTTCCAGGATCCAGCACCTGTTCAATGGGGCCTCTTCTGGCCTGTGACCTAGTCACAGCAAGCACATGTGCTGGCAAGCCTAACATCTCCATGTGAGTCCTGTGCTCCACTTCTGACCATTGTGATGACTCCAAATCATTGCCCAACAAACAATCCACTGGGAGGTCTGAACTAACTACAACCTTCTTTTGGCCAGTTACCCCTCCCCAGGAGAAAGCTACAATTGCCATACTATGACTGGTAGTGACATTGCTTGCATTGGTCACCAAGAAATCTGTACCTGGTATGATCTGTCCAGGGTCCACAAAGTTAGGTGTCACCATGGTGACACTGGCACAAGTGTCCCTATAGGCCTGAGCCATTTTTCCATTAATAAAAGGTGTCTGCCTGTATTTGGCTAAAGTATTGGGACTGACATCAGGGGATATATCCACATCCCCTGTACAGACAAGGACAGCCTGAGTGAGTGTGCCAACTAAGTTGTCATACCCCTCAGAACCCAAGGTTAACCCAACTAAACCCTTGGGAGGTGCACTACCACTGCTGACTGTACTAGGGGGCACAGGTGCCTTAGGGGCTGCAGTGGCAGGAGTCTGCCCTCCTCCTTTCTTGGTGCACTCACTAAGCCAGTGAGTTTTACTTTTACAGTATTGGCACCACCTTTTAGATTGCCCTTCTTGATTCTTCTTTTTCTGGGAAGCCTGACCCCCACCCTCTTTGGGTTGTTGGGGACCTGTTGAAGACTTCTGGTCATTTTCACCTTTAGAATCTTTACCCTTCTGGTCTGCTTTCTTCTGACCACCCTGGTTCTGGCCCTGGTTTTGCTTAACTCTTGTTCTGACCCATCTGTCTGCCTTCTTTCCCAATTCTTGGGGAGAGGTCAGATCTGAGTCAACAAGATGCTGATGCAACAACTGGTTCTGACAATTGTTTAAAATTTGTTCTCTCATGATCAAATTGTACAATCCTGTATAATCAGTAACCTTACTGCCCAGCAACCAGCCCTCCAAAGCCTCAGTGGCACAATCTACAAAATCAGACCCATCCTGAGACTGAGTTTTCTGGGTATCCCTGAACAGCACCCTGTACTGCTCAGTGGTTAGGCCAAACCCATCAATCAGTGTGTTCTTCAGGACTTGGTAATTGTTAGCATCCTCAGCCCTTGTGGTGAGGAGCTTATCTCTAACTTTACCTTCAAAGGAGAGCCACAAGATAGCTGCCCACTGACTTTGGGGAACACCCTGCACAGTGCAGGCCCTCTCCAAAGCAGTTATCCATTTGTGGATGTCATCCCCTTGTTTAAAGGGGGGCACTATCTTACTCAGGTGTCTTGTATCAAAACTCCTGTCCCTATTGCTAGGTATAATGCTGCCACCAGTGGGTTTTGACCCACTCAATTCTTGCTCTCTAGCAAAGGCAAGTCTTTCTTTGGCCAGGGCAAGTTCTTCCCTTTCAATCCTCAGATTGACTTCCCTTTCCTTGGCTTCATATACTCTCCTCTGAGGGGAGGTCATCCTCCTCAGAGCAGAGGCCTGAGAGCCATTGGTTTGAATGGATCTGTTAGAGCCTCTTGATAGAGACCTAACTCGTCCACTCCCAATGTTAAGCTGGCCTGAGAGGGGTCCCAGGGGTCTCCTAGTACCATTCTCATGCCTGCTTAAGTTGTCCCTAGTTAGCTGGCTAACTACTTCTGGACCTTTGTCTGCCTCATCATCAGATGGCTCCAGATCCTCATCCTCCTCTTCACCTTCTGCAGAGAGATGGATAAGGTCTGGGTCACCTGAGGTTCCCTCTAGGGGAGGCATGTTCCCATCTGGATTAGAAGGGTCTGGGTTACCAGCCCTCCTGGCATCATAAGTCTCTAAGAGACCAATCAGAAAGGGAATTGTGGGGTTAGACCCCTGTTTTAGTTTCCTGGAGGTACACACTTGTCTCATCTCCTGGAAGCTAAGAGCAGCATATCTGGAAGTAGTGACCTGTGGAGGGTCCACTGACACAAGGGGAGACTCAGAGTTTCCTCCTTTGTCTGACATGCTGATTCTAGTGTGGTGTAAGTGATGCACCTACCTACACTATGTGTTTGCCTACTGATCCCTTGCTAAGAGTTGCAGCCAAGGTGTGCTAAGCCTTGAGGAGCTACAACAGCTGGTTCAGTAGAACTCAGAGTATTCTAAGCTAAGTTATATGTACCTGAAGTACTTATTTGATCTTTCACAAGATATTCTTAGGATACGTGTGGTAAAACAGCAAGCTCAAATCCCAACCGCTGCTCACCAATGTGAGAAGTTGGCCTGATATGCAGTGCTCACTATTCTAGTGAACACTATGTATCAGTCCAGACAGCCCTTATTGATGATTGGTTGTAAGTCAACCTTATAGACCAGCTATCCTAGTAGCGTGGATACGAGCAGTCTAAGGCTAAAGACTCGAGAGGGCGTGTTAAGCCAGCTGTTATACCATCACATATACCCCTTGAACACCAAGTGAAAGGACACCACATAAGTGTTATGAAAATAAACAGTGTATTTATTAGAATCAGAACAGCCCTGTACTCTTTATGAGGACAGGGTACTTAGCACAAAACAAAACTCCTACGAAAATAATTAAGTTAGCACAGTATACACAAATGCCCGAGGGGCACAGAAAACCATATACTCTGAAAGTGGAATGCGAAATTACTAGCAGGTAAGTACAGTACTAATAGGCTTTGGAATCGCTAGGACTTAACTATAGAATCCTTAGATTACTTCTAGGTGGCCCAGGGGACTCGGGTGCAGAGTGTGCACTCTCACGCGTGATGCGGGACAAAGTCTATGGTAGCTAGTAAAAGCAAAGTTAGTGTTCTCGGGCGAACCCGACCTGGTAGGAAGAGAACGAAAGTGGATTCTGACCCTTGGATAGTGAGGCTATGCTGGGGCACCGAAATGCCGAAGTTACCTAGCCCAGGGGCTGCAGCTGCATAGGTCTCAAAAGACGTCGGGAATCCTCGTAGACGGACCAGGAGCCTGGAAGGAAGATGCTGGCAGGCGACCAGTGAAGAGAGTTCGAAGTGATCCAAGCCTGGATCTTGAAGATGGACGATACCTGAAAGCAGAGGGGACCAAGTTCGTGACTACTAGCCAGTAGTCAGGTGGCACCAGGAGGGCACCGGATGGTAGTCACCTCGACTAGGTGAGTGGGCGACGCTGGGCTCTGCAGATGTCACGGACCAGGAGGCGTTGTCGGCGACCAGGATGGAGGAGCGAGCTGTCCCACGATGGATGAAGCTGTCGGCGAGGCTGGACCCAGGATTGGGCAACAAAGCCTTGGCTAATTCGAGCCCACGCGGTGGACCTAAAATGGCGTCTTGAGTGGACCAGGAGGGTCCGGGGTGCTCCTCTTTTGGAAGGGAGCAAGGGCCAGTCTGGAGCAACCAGACCAGCAGCAGTGATGTCGGGCGTCGTTAAGAAGGCCACAAGCCAGCGGGCTAGTAGCCAAACAACGCGGTGAGCAGCAAAAAGCAGAAGGGCCCCACGCAGATCGTGGAGATGTTGGGAGGCTGTACTTCGGTGCTGGAGCTGCTCAGGGTCGGGGCTTCTCGGACCCCAAAGCACTCACCAGAGGATCCCTCGGCGGTCGTGCTGGAAAGAAGTCGTGCAGTCTTGAAGATGGCCGGTCCCTCGAGGTCTCGTTGCACTCACGGTTCTCAGCTGTAGAGGTGAGTAGAGGTCAGAGGTGCCAAGGAAGCCGGTTCTCGTCGAGCTGGGCAGTCTGATTCCGGAGGAAGGACTTGCAGCAGACCGCAGTGTTCTTAAGATGAAGCCTGCGGATGCAGGGTGCCTACTCCTTAGTCACAAGGGAGAATCTTGAAGAAGAAATCTTGAAGTCCTTTCGCAGAAAGTCGTGTCTTGATTCCAAAGATGATCTAATTTGGAAGGGGGCCCGCTCCTAACTTTATACTAGGAAAAGGGGCTGACCCGGTGATTAGGTCCTGCCTATGGGTGGGACTAGGAAGGGGGTGTTTACACCCCTCTCCCATGCCGGACTTTCCCCAGGCCAGGGGCTGGTGTGCCCCTGGAACTGGTTCTGACCGGCCTATGCGTAGTGAGCACCGGGGTGCCACTCAGCAGTCACCTTCCTGTAAAGCCCTGCCTACCCAGGATACACAAAACCCTGTCTGGGATGGTGATAGCACCGCCCCGGACAGGAAACCCTTTGTCCAAGCTCTCCTCGCTGGAAGGACTCCCAGCAGCAGGAGGTCAGACTCGTGTCTGTGGTGGCAGCATCCATTTTGTGGAGCTGAGGCTTCGTTTAACTTTAACCGGGGTTCACAGTTACATACATGTCGTGTCCCTCTAGAAGGGTAGAATGCTAACCCCGTCGCCAGAATTGGCGAGGGGTTAGTATTCCAATTCGTATGACACCTTACTCGACATGTTTTGATAAAGCAATACCAGAGATAGCATATAACCGCGAGGATTATAATGCACTTAAGAGTATATGGTATGCGTTATCATGGAACAGCTATTAGGACTTGGTTCGGCAAGCTGCAAACGGGCTCAGCTCATGCCAGAGCACCATTTCACACGATTCCATGCACTCTGCCTTCAGGATTGTTAAGGCCTGCCATAGGAGTGACTGATAGGAATCTGTGTGTCCATTTTTAGGGTTAGATATAGGTATACTATATCTACAGCAAAGGGTGATTACGCGACTTTGCCCCAGCTGTCATGCAGCCAGTTGTGTCAGATTTAGGAGGCCAGCCAGGGGTGGCATAATACATGCTTTAGGCCCTGGGTACACCTATGCCCTGAGTTACAGGGTCTGATAAGGTGACCCAGTACCAATTGGTAAATGCACCTAGGGTACATGTCGTAATTTAGAGAGAGAACAGCCAGGCTGTGGGTCTGATTGGCAGGCCCACAGCCAGAGAAAGTCGTAAACCAGTGAAACAAAAGCAAAAAATCTGGGTGATCATAGGATTGCAGACCCTACTCTCCTACAGGGTCTTTACCAAGTGTCAGTAATAGTGGCCATTCATCTGTGCAAAGCGAATATCCACATCTTCTGATATCTTAATGACCGAGTAATCAAGTGCAGCAGCATACAACAGTCCTTAGCTCACACTCCGATAATGCTAATCCTGCTCCACAGCCTAGATGTCACTATAAATGCAAAGAAGTCCCACCTCAAAACCCAAAGAGATCCAAACCTTTCTGAGCTTGGCATGAAATACTGTCTTTGGGGGAGCCTATACAACCAACAGAGGGTGATTGTATTTTAACAACTGCTGCCTTTTTTTCAATCCATGTAACAAACTGACACAATACTGAAGATCTTGGGTATAAAGTTATCCTGTATAACAATTGTGCTGCATGCCTGGTGACTAATTATTCTACTTCACATGTGGCTCAAAAGACCAGAGACAAAGAAGGGTCAGTTGGAAGATCTAGGGTTTATAAAAACTAGCATTTTACACACACTGTAATGGTGGAACAGCAACCACTTATTACTTTGCTGGTCTTGGTTCCTCTTTCTGCAGCTACCATGACTCATCGCTCACGGGGTCGGGTGTATCTTGGCGACATGGTTGTGGAAGGCACCTGCATTCCTCCAGGATGGACAAATAGACTACCTAGAGTTGATATCTGTCCACCTAGTCCTCGAAGGTTTCAACAAGCTTGCCCACTGCAAGCTGGTCCACATATTGATACCAACATGACAGCCATGTGTCACAGGTAGAAATGGAGATACAGTGCAGTGGCACTGGACAATCCGCAACAAGATCCATCTGCTAGCGGAACACCCGTCAGTGGTGGGCAAAGACTTTTGAGGACCTGTTAAGAAGGGTGAATCAATAAGTCCACGAGTGAGAACACCATCCACAAATCCGACACAGGTCCTTCCTCCGTTGGGGAATCCTACCTGCTGACCTCTTTGCCACCCTAGGAAAAACAAAATGCTTAAGCTTCGCCTCAATCATCCACAGCAACAATCCATGGGCAATGCACTATGGATTAACTGGCCATGGGTATTTGCTTATGCTTTTCCACCTGTCCCACTCATCCCATAAGTGATGAGGAAGGTGTCCATCCATGACCTTTATCCCAGTGGTCCCAAATTTGCTTAGGCAACCCCGCTACTCCACGCTCCTGTAGATGTCCATCTGTACCCACAAGAAGCTGTTGATCTAGATGGACCTTTTTCACACCCCGACCTGGCCAGATAAGGCACATGGATTCCAAACACCTCAATCCAGCAGTCTGACACCTTGGATCCCAGTGTTTGGCTACTTAAACCTCTGTGATCTGTGTATCACTACATTGCAAGGGCATATAGATCTTGTCACATACATGTTATTCAGACAATTCGAAGAGAATTGTCCACTTATGCATCTCTAAGCACCTAGACCCTTTCATAGTCAGCGCCAAGAAACCGTCCGGTGAACGCAGCGCTCTACAAAGCCTTTTTACATTACATTTTTTTTTTACATTACATTACATTTTACATAGTCAAGGTTCAAGAAATCTGTTAACTCGTACACTTACAGAATACAGGTATTGCATGCACCTCAATACACCTTCAATCTGAAAGAAACACTTTAGTATTAGATTCTTTACCTTAGAAATATCCCCAGGCATCAGTCTGGATCCGGAAACTTTTGCGTAGCAGTACCCCTGCGCGTCGGTAGGCGTAGTCTGCAGGCGTCCCCTGCGGCTCCGCGTCCGTCGTTGGCGTCGTGCGCCGTGATGATGTCGCTGGAGTATATAGACGCCGCCTCCGCGCGCTGACGTCAGTTCTTCTTCTTTTTTCCGCGCCAGTTAGCGCAGTCCTGAAGAGCAGTACTCCGGTCTTTGACCAAGTTTTTTGATCTTTTGATCTTTTTGAATCTTCTACGGTGCCGGTAGGATGCCCGGTTTTAAGAACTGTGACGACTGTGACCGGACGATGTCGGTCACGGATCATCACCGACTCTGTCTCCGGTGTCTGGGCCCCGACCATGACGTGGACGCCTGCGTCGATTGCCGGGCCTTGACGAATAAGGCCAGGCGGGAGCGGTCCCGCAAGCTGCTCCAGCTCCGGGTGTCGGCCCCGCGTCAAGAGCGGTCCCGGTCCGGCCGGAGGTCAAGGGAGTGATCGAGGGAGCGGTCGCGGAGCCGTCACCACTCATCTGGTTCCTCAGGTAGGAAGCACATGAAGTCGGGGCGTCGTCATCGTACCCCCGACTCCCGCGCGATGCGGCCGGGGGTTCGGGTGGCCCCACCCCCGCGGCTCCGCGTGAGTCGCCGGCGCGGCCTGCTCCATACCCTGCGGTCCCTGGGCAGGGCGCATCGCCCGAGGAGATAGAGGCGTTCCTCGTGGCCATGAGGGCTCTTTCTCCTCCGGCGGGTTCTGCTGCGCCTTCGGGCCCTGTGAACCCGTCCGGGGGCCCTAGCGGCTCGGATAACCATGCCTCGACGCCGTCGGGTGCTCCGGTGCCGCTCGACTCCGGTGCCGATGGGGCCTGTGAACCCCAAGGAGCCGGTCTACATTGTTGATTCCGAGTATGGTGAGGATGTAGAATACGGAGAGGGGTGGGAGGGGTCTGAGGACCCTCTGACACGCGAGTGTCAGTACGACATGGACTGGACGGGTGACTTGGGTGACGCCAGTGGTCTGGATGACTCCCCCAACCCTGGCTTTGTCTCACCTCCTACCGTGGCTACGGAGGAGGGGGCTGCCTATTCAGTGGTATTGATGAGGGCTGCCAAGGCCTTAAACCTTTTGCTCCCCGTCGCGGCCGTGAGGACTAACATCCTCACTGAGGTCCTCAAACCGCAGTCGTGCCCACAGGAGCCACTGCTGCCGTTCAACGAGGCCTTAACTGACGTTCTTTTGGGCACGTGGTCCAGGCCCGCTTCAGGTTCGCCTGTTGATAGGAACGTGGCCAGACGCCACCGTCCGTGTTCGGACGACCCCAAGTTTTTGTCCACCCATCCCACCCCTGAGAGTCTGGTGATCCAGGCCTCCACTTCCCAGACCGCATTCCCGTCGGCCCCGCCCGACAGGGAATCAAAGAGGTACGACCAGTATGGCAAAAAGGTCTTCTCGTCCCTGAGTCTGGGACTGCGGTCTTGCAACACCGCGTGCCTCTTGGGCCGCTACACCCACTCTCTGTGGGATACGGTCGCGGACCTGCTGCCTGAATGCCCGCCGGAGGTACGGGCTAAGCTCGGCAAGGCTATGATTGAAGGCCGAGACGCAGCAAGATACTCCATCAGGTGTGGTCTTGATACGACCGACTCGCTGGGCAGAGCGATGTCCACGACGGTGGCGATTCGTCGCCACGCCTGGCTGAGATCCGCCAACTTCTCGGCTGATGTCCAGAATGCCTTAATGGACATGCCGTTTGATGGCAGTCGCCTGTTTGGCGACAAAGCGGACCACGCGCTGGAGCGCTTCAAGGACTCCAGGGTCACGGCCAAGTCCTTGGGTCTCTCGACCCAGCACCAGCAAACGGGTTCGTTTCGCTCCTTTCGTGGCCAAGGAAGGGGCGGTCCCACACGTGCTGCCAGCCACGCGCCGCAACAGACTTATCAACGCGGTGGCGGCCGTGCAAACCGCCGTGGTGGCGGTCGGGGTCAGCGGCGAGGTCAGGCCTCACCTCCCCCCGCAGCATCTGCCACTAAATCCTCCTAGTCCGTGCTTTCAGGCCCATGTGATGCCGGTGGGAGGCAGGGTTTGCCATCACCTCTCCCACTGGCGGACCCTAACATCGGACAGGTGGGTGCTGCAGCTCGTCCGAAAGGGCTACTCCCTCCACTTCGAGACAACTCCTCCAGCCATGCCACCGCAGAGCCACAGTGTGTCGGGGGACCACTTGGCACTTCTGAGGGAGGAAGTTACGGCCCTCTTGGCCAAGGGGGCCATCGAGCGCGTTCCTGGGCCAGAAGTAGGACGTGGTTGCTACTCCCACTACTTCCTGGTACCCAAGAACGGCAAAGGGGGCCTACGCTCTATCTTGGATCTGAGGAACGTCAACGGCTTCCTCCGGAAGGAGAAGTTCAAAATGCTGACACTGGCTCAGGTCTTGGCTGCCCTAGACCCAGGAGACTGGATGGTAGCGTTGGACTTGCAGGACGCATATTTCCACATCCGCGTCCTGCCGGCCCACCGGCGTTACCTGCGGTTCACGGTAGGCCTCGAGCACTTTCAGTTCACCGTGCTCCCCTTCGGCCTTACCAGCGCCCCACGGGTGTTCACGAAGGTGAAGGCGGTGGTCGCAGCTCATCTGCGCAGGTTAGGGGTCTCAGTCTTCCCCTACCTAGACGACTGGTTGTTGAAGGCGGGCTTGTCCCAGACATTAGTCAGCCATCTCCAGACTACGGCAGATCTCCTGCACCAGCTGGGATTTTCCATCAATGTGCCGAAGTCACACCTGTGCCCCTCTCAGAAGCTCCTTTTCATCGGAGCGGTTCTCGACTCGGCGCAGCTTCGGGTTTACCCGCCCGAAGAGCGGGTTCGAGATATACAGGCTCTGATTCCGATCTTCGGGCCGTTATCCCGGGTTTCGGTCAGGTTGACGCTACGGCTTCTGGGGCTGATGGCCTCCTGCATCCTTCTGGTGCATCACGCACGGTGGCGGATGCGGGCTCTGCAGTGGGACCTGAAGTTTCAGTGGGCCCAGCACCGGGGCAACCTGTCCGACCACGTCCTGTTCTCGGAGGGTACTGCGAGACAGCTGCAGTGGTGGCTCACGGACCGCGATTGGGTCAACGGCAGATCCCTCTCTCTTCCCCAACCGGAGCACGTAGTTGTGACGGAAGCGTCTCTCCAGGGCTGGGGAGGCCACTTGGGAGAGGCGGAGATCAGAGGACTCTGGTCTCCGGTGGAGTCCCGGCTCCATATCAATCTGTTGGAGCTGCGGGCGATTTGTCTGGCACTGAAAGCATTCCTCCCGTCTGTCCGAGGGAGTGCAGTGCAGGTGTTCACGGACAACACCACCGCCATGTGGTACTGCAACAAACAGGGCGGAGTGGGGTCGTGGACCCTTTGCCAGGAGGCTCTGCATCTCTGGCAATGGCTGGAACATCAGGGCGTGACTCTGGTGGTTCAACACCTGGCAGGTTCTCTGAACGCCAGGGTGGACGAACTCAGCCGTCGGTGCTTGATGGATCACGAATGGCGTCTGAACTCGGACGTGGCGCAAGGCCTCTTTCTGCAATGGGGAGAGCCTTGGTTAGATCGTCGCGAGTGGAGCTGCGGTCTGTTGTATGCCTTTCCGCCTATACCTCTTCTGCCCAGAGTGCTGAAGAAGATCAAGCGCGAACGGGCACAAGTCATCCCTGTGGCTCCGGACTGGGCACAAAGGTACTGGTATCCCGAGCTACTCAGTGTCAGTCGATCCCCACGGTTCGTCTGCCTCTTCAGGAGGACCTTCTGTCGCAGCAGCAGGGGACGGTCCTCCACCCGAACCTGTCCAGTCTCCACCTCCATGCCTGGAGATTGAGCGGCGACAGTTGAGGCCATTTGACTTTCCTCCTAAAGTTTGCAACATCATTCTGGCAGCCAGGCGTCCCTCCACGAAGTCAGTATACGCCTGCAGGTGGAACAGATTTGTGTCATGGTGCACAGCAAAGGCTGTGAATCCTCTCTCTGCCCCTCTTTCTGAGGTTCTTCTCTTCCTTCTTTCTCTTGCCCAGCAGGGCTCTGTTCTGGGCACTATCAAGGGCTACCGTTCTGCCCTTTCAGCCTCCCTAAGATTGCCTGATCAACCATCTTTGTTCAAGTCCCCTATTGTAAATCGATTTCTAAAGGGCATCACACACACACACACGTTTCCACCTGTTCCCTTCGTGATCCCTCAGTGGGACTTGAACCTGGTTCTTACTTTTCTGATGTGCGCTCCCTTTGAGCCGCTTCACAACTGTCCTTTCCGCCTTCTTACCTTGAAGACTGCCTTCCTGGTTGCCATCACCTCTGCCAGGAGAGTGAGTGAGCTTCAGGCTCTATCCTCTAAGCCTCCTTTCCTTTCGGTCCATCCGGACAAGGTTGTGTTGCGGACAAGGCCCTCTTTCCTGCCCAAGGTAGTCACAGCCTTCCACATCGGGCAGTCAATTACCTTGCCCACCTTCTTTCCGCCTCCTCGAAAGAGGAAGAGAGGCTCCACCGTCTGGACCCAAAACGTGCGCTCTTACTATCTGGATTGCACATGCCAGTTCCGGGTGGATGACCAACTCTTTGTTGGTTACATGGGTGCTAAGAAGGGGAAGGCGGTGCACAAGCGGACCATCTCGCGGTGTATCATCGTGTGTATCCAGGCGTGTTACTCCTTGGCTAAGAAGGAACCCCCTGTTAGGATAAGGGCTCATTCCACTCGGGCCATGGCGACTACAACTGCCCAGGGCCGAGGAGTGCCCTTCCACGACATTTGCCAGGCAGCTAAGTGGCCACTGGCTAAAAAGGAGCCTCCTGTGGGGCTGCATGCCCATTCCACTCAGGCCACAGTGGCTACTGCTGCCCTGGGTCAGGGAGTCCCCTTGCAGGACATCTGTCAGGCAGTACGTGGGCCTCGCTGCACACGTTCGCAAGACACTACTGCCTGGACAGCCAAGTCCGGAGGGATGGCTTCTTTGGCCGTTCCGTCCTCCAGGATTTTCTGGTGTGATTATTGGTTCGCAGACCCACCACCGGGTTGGTATTGCTGGGGTATCTATTCTAAGGTAAGGAATCTATCACTTTCAGATGCACAAGTTACTACTTGTGTAACAATATATCTGTAAGAGACATTAGTTAGTGATATATTCCTTACCGACTCACCCATCCTCCCCGTTCTGCGAACCGATATCTAGGGTTAAGGTCATCCCCTTTCAGGGCCCTAGTTTCATTGGCACCAATGTTGGTTTTTAGCATGGCTCTGCGTTTCTGGCGCGGAAAAGCTGTGTCTAAGAACTGACATCAGCACGCGGAGGCGGCGTGTAAGTACTCCGACGTTATCACGGCGCCGACGACTGACGCGGAGCCGCAGACGACGCCTACCAGCGCGCAAGGGTACTGCTAAGCAAAAATTTCTGGATCCAGTCTGACGCCTGGGGCTATTCTAAGGTAAGGAATCTATCACTAACTAATGTTTCTTACAGATCTATCGTTACACAAGTAGTAACTTGTGCATTAGCAAGGAAGAAGTCAGATCTGCCACCTTAGTGGCTCTCAGACTGCTTCTTCACAGAGTGACAAGTTTTTAGGTGTTATATATACAGTTTGAAATGCAATGTCAGTGGAACTAGAATAAGGCACCAAGCCAAATATGGCTAGCATGGATGTGCAATGTCTGCACCATGCAAATTATAAACAGCCATGTATGGGCAGACCAGAAAGGCTGGCTCGGCACTGTGTAAGCAACTTGTACAACCAGATTAAGAGATCATGTAGTCGGGACAAGGGGGCGAGGCTTGAGCGCCGATGGGTGAGACGGCATGAGCTGGTAGCTCTGCGCCCGATCTCACTAAAACATCCTGTCTCCTGATTGCCGACAACGAGACAAAATCGGGTGTCGGAACGGTTGAGCAAGGGCTCCCGTTCAACACTGCAACCTCCGGTGCTTTTTGAGCACTCAAGGCGCGGATCTGACTACCGAAGCGGCTGGCGAGGGGGGAGCTAAAATGGCGGCGGCGGCGAATAGCGAAGAGCTGGGCCGGCGAGCCCGTTCTGTGCCAAACTAAGTGCACACCTTCACTCTGCAGAGTCATCGAGGAGATTGGGCCAACACTCTTGGGGAAATTACAAGCCCCGCAAGTGTGGGGAGCACCTGGATGCCAAAAACTTGCAGGACAAAGCGAGACCGCAGAATGGTGGCTGGAGGACTGCAATGACTACCTGAGCAGAGCTGGATGCTGTGGCTGAAAGAGGCTACTCACTGCTACCAGTGCGACGGAGAGCACACTGTGGTGGAAATCCTATGCCTGCCTGCGAAAGACTAGTGCTGTATAGCGGAATCGCCCCAAGGGGCGTGAGCGGAGGGGCTGCCACCCAGGGGCCTAACAGAGAAGCGAACGGGGCTCCGGACGACCTGGAGGAAATGGGAGGGCAGGACAAGCGATAGCGGACCACCCGCCTGCGGAGGAGATTGATTGTGCCCAGTTGCTGAGCCCGGTAAGTGTGGTGGTGGGGACCTGCGCGCAGCACTGCGGAGGTGGGGCGGGGAGCAGGTTCACAGCGCCGCATGAGCAGGGACAGGGGCGCAGGCAAGGAGGCCTTGGGAGGTGATAGTAGACCAAGAGCGGGGAAGCATAAAAAGCTGCAGACTTACAGTCCAAACCCAGGATGCCCAGTTGGAGCAGTAGAGAGGTCCATTGAAGCTACTGATCAGGGCGGAGAGAGGAAAGACGGAGGCACCGCTTGGAGGGCGTTCACACAGGCCCCAGAAGGTTGTGATACCGGGGGAATGCGAGGCTGAGGACTGCACAGTGTGTACTACTTCAGGGGGTACAAGGCTACTAACGAGGACTTTGAGAACGCACTGGGACCCGACCGCTACAAGAGCAGAGCAAGCGGAACAGGGGAGCCCTGATCGGTGGCCTGTGCCAGGAAACGACACTCGGGGGGGGGCTGGCGCTGACGTTGGTGATGTGAGGTGCAGCCCGGTGACTGCCCCTGTGAATGCTGGACCTAGAGTGGAGAGGGCCCTGAAAGCAGCGAGTCTGCGCTGCTTACACCAAAACAGCTCCATACCTCCCACAGAAGTAGGTCTTGGGAAGAAGCGCAAGGTGCCCCTGCAAGGGGGGGTTCGGTTACACTGTGCAGAAGAGAGACCAGCCGCAAAAGATGAAACCCAAAAATAGGAAAGAGACTATGGGACAAGATGACAATCATGGTGTAGGTGGGGAAACTGAGGGGGCGATGTCAGAAATAGGCTATGGAAGTTAAGCTGGGAGATGCGCTGAGTCGCTTGGAGATGTTAGAAAAGAGGCCCGAAGATTCCGAAAGGAGGAACCGGCGCAATAATGTACGTGTAGTAGGTCTACCGGAAAATATGGAAGGGTCTGACATGATTGGTTACTTGGAGGGTTGGTTCAAAACTGTGGTTGCGCCAGAGGGCCTCCCCCCCCCCCCCCTTCTTCACATTCGAGAGGGCACACAGGGTCCCAGCTCGACGACGCCTGCCTGGTCGGCCTACCCGACCAGTAGTGGCCAAATTGCTCCACTATAAAGATAAGGATACGCTGATACAAAAAGCGGGCACAGCAGGTCCCTTCAAGGTCTGAAATGGCACGGTTACCATATTCTCGGATTACACCCAGGAGACGCAAAGGCGCAGGGCTTCCTATCTTGCTGTTAAAAAAGAGCTCCGAGAAGAGGGGATCCAGTACTCACTGATTTTCCCAGCCAAACTGAGAGTGATAGTGGATGGTACGACTCAGATCTTCATGACACCCGATGACGCATGGACATGGCTAGAAACATATAGAGTGGGCACAGATCATAAAGGCCAAAAACGCTCTGACCCACCAAAATCATCACAGATGCGAAAATCCCAACGTATCCGGAAACGGAATAAAAACCTACAAAAGCAGCAATCCGCCCACATGGCGGAAGATAAGCAAAGAGCGCTGGCAGCGACAGCGGAGATTACGGGGTCACAGAGGGCTGAGTCAGTGGCGGGAACAGAATCTGAAGAAGAAAAGAGGAGGTCGGACACTGAACTTTCGGAATCAGTTAGTACTAGGGGACCTGTGGTCACGCCTGGAACTGCGGATGGAATGATGGACGAATGACGGACTCATGTGGACCATGGCGGTTGAATAAACGACGAGGAGTGCTATGAAGGGTAGGCGCGCCTGGAGGCGCCAATGAATACACTAAGCGTGATTTGTTGCCATGTGGGATCCAGGGCGACGGGGCCTAGGTGACGGCTGCTACCTGTTGGGGCCGAGTCACCCGCCCACTCCCTTACGGCACCCTGTAGCGCCTGATAGTTTTGTATGTACTGTTGTGCAGTTTGGATGGGAACTAATAGCTTGTTTTTGGGGCCTGTTCTGGGGGGGAGGGTTGAGGGTGTTACACAGGGTGTTGATGTTTGGGGACAAGCTGGTGGTTTGGGCAGAAGCAATATGAGCGCAATGAAGTTGAGCAGCATATGCAATGGGGCCTTACCTGACCTAAGATGCATCACATGGAACGTAAGGGGTCTGAACTCCATGACTAAGCGCCACAAGGTTCATGTGTATCTGGTGAGAAGGGGGATCCACATAGCCCTGATACAGGAAACACATCTTACCAAGGCAGAGGGACAAGCGCTGCAGCGTAGGTGGAGGGGACAGGTATTCAGCACAGCATACTCTGCTTTTGCCAGGTGAGTGCTCATATGGGTGAGGGTGGGGGTCCCTTTCCAGGCAACTAGAAAGGTGTTTGATCCGGAGGGTAGATATGCAGCAGTACAGGGGAGAATCTATGGTAGGGACGGTGTGCTGTGCAGTGTATATGCTCCGAATGTGGACCAAGCACACTTCTTGGACCGCCTCTCGGGCGCGCTGGCGGTCTACCTGGCAGGGCCTGCCATAGTGGGTGGGGACTTTAACGCCATCACAGACACAGACATAGACCTAGACAGGTCCCATCCCCCTTTGGCAGCTGTTCCGGTTCGGAAACTGGCCAAAGACAGGGCTGACTGGCAAGAAAGATGGGAGTTACTGGATATCTGGCGTGAGCAGCAGCCTCAAGACAGAGATTACTCTTTCTTTTCATCTATACATGAGCTCCATGTCAGAATAGATGCCATCCTCTGCTCTCACTCGATTACCCGTATGGTGGCTCACTCTGAATACCTTTCATGTACTATATCGGATCACAACCCGCTATTAATGTCCATCGGGTGGCAGCGGGCACAGTCTGCGATCCCGACATGGCGTCTTCGCCCAGAGACACTGGAAGACCAGGTCTTTAAGACAGAACTAAGGGAGGGCATTGAACATTATTTCCAGGAGAACCAGGGAACGGCTTCCACCAGAGCAGTTGAGTGGGATGCCTTCAAGGTCGTTGTCCAGGGGCTCTGTATTAATAAGTATTCAAGTGCCAGTAAGACAGTGCTAGGGGATGTGGCGAAGGCTGAGGAGAACTTGAGGGACTTAGAGCAACGGCGACTAGAACAGCCGACGCTACAGACGCAGCTCCTGGAGGTGAAGGAAAAGTTTGCGGTTGAGGTTGAGCGGCTGCGTAGCTTTGACTATAATAGCTTCCTGAAGAAAGTTCACACGGAGGGGGACAAAGTCGGTACCCTGTTGGCAAGACTGGCGAACCCAGTACCAAGAAGTAGCCTGATCATGAGAATAGAGTCGGAGGAAGGCCTGGTCCACTCACAGGCACAAGTGCTTTATTGGTTCCAGACTTACTATGAGACTCTCTATCAGAGCAGGCTGGAAGCTGAGGAAAAAGACATAGAGGATTATTTGGTGGAGATTCCGTTACCGCAATTGACCGCAGACAAGGCAGAAATATTAGACCAGGAACCACTGGCGGTCCAGGCTCGGTCGGGATTAGCATACCACGGGCTGCAGCTTTGTGGTGTGCCTCACTATGTATCCCTGTAAGCGGATGACTTGCTCCTCTTCCTGGAGGATACAGGGGAGGCATTACAGGGAGCAACTTTGTTGCTATCACAATATGAGGCAGTTTTGGGGCTTCAAGCAAACTGGATCAAAACGTGTCTTTTCCCGGTCCGACTGGGTTTGTCGCCACCGATCTCAGTTGGTGCGATTGCCTGGGAACCCTCATGCCTCACCTATCTGGGGGTTCGGGTTAATCATGACAACCTGGATTTACTAGAGGGGTATGTGGGACGCTGTATTAAAGCCCTAAAGGGATGTATGGCGTTCTGGTCAACACTCCCTCTGTCGTTAGTGGGCCGTATAGCCCTGCTTAAGATGGTAGCGCTCCCCAGATTGCTTTACTATTTCTGTACGTTACCGATCTGGATTCCACCACGCATATTTAAAGACCTACGGTCATTGACCATAGACTTCCTGTGGGGCAAAGGTAGGAGACGAGTGGCACTGACGACCTTGATGAGGCCTAGGCAGGCTGGCGGGCAGGCTGTGCACGACTTCGAACTCTACTATTTAGCGGCGCAGCTGAAAGTTCTGACACAATGCATAGCGCGGGAATTCAGAGGACCGGAACCCGCATGTGGGCAAGGAATACAGCGACATGTCCTCTCTTACATAATCTTGCAGCAGAAACTTGCTCTGCGGGACCGGACGGGGGAAGAACGAACCCTGAGGCTCTGCTGGAATAGGACTCTGCGTAGGGCAGGGGTAGCTCGCCCATATGCTCCGGAAATTTCTCTAGGTATGTTGACGGCGCTTCCGCACGGAGGGGATTGGTCCCCCTTGGAGGACTGGGAACAGCTGGGCATCCACATGGTTGGGGATCTGTATATGGATGGTGAATCGATGCCTTTTCAGGCGCTGCAGAACACATATGGCATCCCGGAGGGCGGCTTCCTGCTATATGCGGCAGTTACTGCGGCGATTCAGGAACACTGGAGAGGTAGGCACACGGAACCAGATACCATATTAGCTTGTCAATATGTAGTAATGGCTGCGGGGACGATTAAGGCAGTCACGTGCCTCCACTCTCGAATGCTGCAGGGTGGGTTACAACCACTGGTCGCACTGAAAGCAAAATGGGAAGTGAGCATGGGACGCCAGATCCCGGACACGACATGGGAACACATTCTTAAGAGAGCGTGGAAGGGGAGCAGAAATGCTCGGTTCCAACAGATACAATTTTACATTCTACATAGCGCTTACTTGACCTCTAGCAAAATTAGGAAGTACTTCCGGGTCCATGATGCAGCGTGTCCCAGATGTCTGGAGAAGGAGGTGGAACTAGAACATATGCTGTGGCATTGTCCATCTATTGGGGAGTATTAGGCAGAAATAGGGGACCTCCTAAATGCAATAACTGATCGACAACTAGACTACGACATAGCTACCTGTTTGCTGCACTGGTTTCCGCACACAGCTAAAACGAAAATAACCAGCAAATGTATAGATTTAGGTTTATTACTGGCCATACGAGAGAGAACCTGGCACTGGAAATCGACGGCGGGACCCTCGAGCAGGCGCTGCCGTATGGAAATCTGTAAATGAGCAGAGTGTGAGAGTGTGGTCCAGCTGTGGTAAATAAATTTACCTATGCATTTTTCCGTATAATTATCAATACAAGACAGCTCATTCAAATGAGAGGCAGAGTCCGTGGTATCTGAGTCATACGGGCTTTAATGGACAATGATCCTCGAGGATGGGATATCATGTTCCATCACCTCTAAGGTTCAGGAAGGGACATTCAACGTTTTATTAGCATTACACATTATATATAGTAAAACGTTACAATTGAATCCAATACAGTAGGCGTAGCAGGTGAAAAGAGAGAGATAAGAACACATGTGCGTAATAGGAGGCGTGAAAAAAGGCGTACACATGGGCGTGCACTGTACATGTCAGAGAAACGTCACAAGAATCGTCACATGTGGGTGGATGCATAGGGAAAGTTGCAGGATCAGCAGAAACCCTTGACCTGCATGCGCGCGCAACTAGCATGACGTGTAACTGGGGGCTTTGACTTTAGCACTAGTGGAGGAGACTGGTGTCTGGAGTGTCAGGGCAACCTGTACCTATAGCATATCTAGTATCTTATGTTTGGAGGATGTAGTGTCTGAAGTGAAAGGTCTCTCGGGCAGGGGCCGTTCAATACTGAATGCTGGTGCATGCATACGTGTCTTGGTGCAACGTGCGGAGCCATGGACCTACCATGGTAACGGATTCAGTAAATCACTTGCAAGGAGGACAGAATAGGCCGGGCCCTTTGCTCTGCAGCCGGGAATATGTTTACCTATTTCACTAGACTGGAATGTGTTTTCGAGGAGGCTGAGCAGATAACTGTAGGCAAAACATGAATTTGGCAGGCAGTCCAGGCCGAGCCGGGCACCGCTGCGCTGGCAGGAAGTAAGGCAGGGGTCAGGGATGCGTACAGCTTTCGGAGACAGGAGAGATGAGGCAGAGAGGCCTCGTTTAAGGGCCTAGCTGGACTGGGCCAGGAAACATGGAGAAAACGTGTGCGAATTTCAGAAGTGCACCATGTAAAGACGTTGGCACCGTATGCCTAGAAGCCTAATTAACGGAAATTCTTTGCATGACTGGATAGCTAACATGCTACGGTTGGACGCAAATGTATTTGCGTCTTTCCAGCATGTACAGAACAGAAGTTACACGACATACATGGAACATGGGTGCATGGATAGGGTGCGAGTGAGGGACACATTAGCTACCTGAAAATTTCTATTACCTCATTCCCTCCTTGGACCCTACTACACCCTTCAGGATATATCTATATTCATGAGACCATCTATCTGTTCATAAAGCATCATTTGTTCTTCTTTCTTTATTCGGGAACGGGAACGTGTACTTGGACGGGGAATACAAGCTGTGGCGCACAAGCCGCAAATCGCTGGCCCACATTGCAGACAGAGACAACAACTGAATACTATGACCAATATTATTCCTAGGAATGACAACAATTTCCATCCCCAGGCGGATATCACACTCCAGAACCAACCGGACCAAGTCCAGGAGCCTGGATTCTGGTGTATCAGGTGAGCTATTTCATGAAGCCGAGTAATGGCCTTATACACGGATGGCGCGTTATTTGGAATAAACACGCAACAACTGGATCCGATGACTCTACAAGCCCCGCCCCTATCTGCCAGGATGACGTCAAGGACAAGGCGATTTTGGAGAACAACAAGTCTCATAGCAGACTGTTCCTCGGTCAGGTTACCTAAAGCAGAAGTAGTCTCGTTCACTACTGCCTCTAAAGTCCTAGTCAATTTGCGTATCAATTTACTATTCTGGACAGGACCTACAAAGAAAAAGAATCCCTTATTGAAATCTGTATATTGCTCCCATGTGGTTTCAGTCTGGTCGACAATCGGGGTCTTGATCTCCCTTCTTTGTCTTACATGAACGAGATGTGGATTTCTGTGATAATCAGGCGGGGCTAGAAAAACAGGTGGCAATAGGAACGCAATATAGCACGTCCCATCCCAATCCAATGGCAGACGTACATAGGCTGTCTGACCACATATGAAATAAGAATGGCGGGAAGCTTTGAAAGTAGACTTTCCTTTATCACTGAATTCGACAGCAGTATTACAATCACTGTGTCCTAGATGTACTGAACCATTCTTTCTGACGCATAATTCACCTTTCACTGGCAAAACTGTAATAAACGGCAAGTCCGAATTAGTCTCAGACTGCACATTCAGAATCATGAGGTTAAGTGTAAAATTACCTAATCCATACACTTCATTTTCTAGATCGGTCCCTGTCCTCTGGGGAAGACCTTCTTTGTCTGGGAAACATATTTTATTCATGACTGTATTCAGGTTCCCCCATATCCAATTGCCTTGGGAAACCGTGGACTTACTATCTAGGAAAGACATTAAAGTAAACCATGCACCGCACGAACCATTATGTGTGAACGGATAAGGAAAGAGGGGCAGAGCTCCCTTGTACTTCTGATAGGGAGGGAGTCGGCCACATACCCAGCAATTAGTGGCATTGCTGGTCTTGTGTGAATGATGTAACATACGGATGAATGTATTGTTGCGCATGGCTAAACGATAGGATAGTTCATGTGGGGGCAGATCACTAAAAGTGTGCTCCACAGTGTCGTTAGAGGAAGCATGTACATGTGAATCAAGAAGAAAAAAAACGTGTAACATTAGACTAATGCATATAATCGTAAGACTCAGAAGAAACATCGAGATCAAGGCAATTATGCATCTGCTGTGCAAAACTTTACAGTACTTTTTTCTTTTCTCGATACGCCTATCTCTCTGACTACTTGGGTCTATTCTATACATGTCAGAAACCTGTCTAACCGCTTCACCCGAGGGGGACTTAAACAATTAAACGCTGTCTGACTTACTAGACCTTAGCTTGGCACGGTACTCCTCTTGGGGAGTTTTCTCTAGCAGGGGAAGTTTAGAATCAGTCTCTGAAAGTGGGCAGTCCTTAATCGGAGAGTCTGGACACAGTCCGTGAACTTTTTTCACATGGCTCGAATGCAGCCATCCCTTCCTTCCTTCCAGTTTGACTGCAGTCCTTGTTGACAATAAAACCAATTTTGGCTGTTTCCATCTGGGTTCCAGCGGACTCTTCCGGTCGAAGTTCCTCACGAGGACCAGATCACCAGGGCGGACTTCATGCGGTTTTACTTGGGTGTTATCCGGAAAGGCAGCCGCGACCTGTGAACGACAAGATTGTAGTGCAGACATCAAGGAGGCCAAGTAATCTGTCAGCATACAACTGTCAACATCAGTAATTTTACGGGGCATAGGCGTCCCCCACATATTCGGAGGCCTACCGAAGACCACCTCATACGGGGATAGCCCTGTCCTAGAATGAGCTACCGTTCGCATGTAAAAGAGTGCAACTGGCAAGGCAACTATCCAATCTATACCTTTCTCTGCACATATTTTGGCTAGGCGTGTTTTCAGGGTCTGATTATGTCTCTCTACAAGACCTGCGGCTTCAGGATGTCGGACGCAATGGAACTTCCACTGGTAACCTAACAGGAGTGATACCTGCTTCATAAGCTCGGACGAGAATGGCTGTCCATTATCAGAGTACACGACACGGGGCAAACCGTACCGTAGGAAAAACTCACGTACCAGCTGTTTGGCAGTGGTTACAGCAGTGTAATCGGGGACTGGATATGCTTCTGTCCATCGGGATAGAGCACATACAACTACAAGGACATACTTGAATCCTCGACATCGGTCCATCTGGATATAATCCATCTGGAGGACTTCAAAAGGATGGTCAGGAGGATGAAATCCACCCTGTTCCACGGGGACACCTTTTCCTGGATTAAACTGACAACAGATCATGCAAGTACGCACTTTCTGTTTTGCGGCTGCTCGTAAATGTTTGTTGTACCAGAGATTCTGTAAACTGTCTAACATGGCTTTCTCTCCTAAGTGTGCTGGACTATGTGCTGTGTTAATTATGACTTTAACCATAGAGTCGGGGAGGAACCATGTGGCCCTTCCCTTCGTCATCCATCCCTGATCTGTTTGGATCCCTCCTTGTTCAGTCCATTTCTTGATCTCATCTGGTGTGGCATGTGTCTGTATGTCGAGTACATCTAGAGTGGGATCCTTAACTGTCAAGCAATGTGTCAGTGTAGTTATATCAGTCTTTGTCATGTCAGTCGGAATGTCTGTCTGAGCTGTGAGTTTGGCTGTACGATCTGCCAGGTCGTTACCCTGGGAAATAGTGTCGGTGACTTTGGTATGTGCTTTGCATTTCATAATGGCTATGGCTGTAGGCAAGTGTATTGCTTCTAACAGGGCTTGAATAAGGGGACCATGCTGGATCTTGGTACCGTGAGAAGTTAAAAAACCTCTCTCTTCCCAAAGGACTCCGAAGTCGTGAACGACTCCGAATGCATACTGTGAGTCTGTGTATATATTAACTTTCTTGTTCTTGGCTAATATACAGGCTTGAGTCAGAGCAATGAGCTCTGCAGCTTGAGCAGATAGGGTGTCAATACGGTGTGTTTCTATGACTTCAGTTTCAGTGGTCACTGCATATGCGGCCACTAATTCTCCTGTACTTGTTCTCATACATGAACCATCCACGTAAAGTGTCAGGTCTGGATCGGTCAAGGCAATATCTGTCAAGTCTTGTCGGGGCTTCGTCACTGTATTAATGACTTCTACACAGTCATGTGGTGCTGGATCGGTTGTACTCGAGGGTAACAATGTGGCAGGATTAAGTATGTTGCAGCGTCTGATTTCTATGTGTGGCTGGAACAGTGTCAATTCATAACCTGTCAGTCGTGCTATGGTCAAGTGCTGAGTCTGGGTACGGTTCAGAAGAACTTCCACGGAATGTGGAACCTGTACTGTCAAAGGATGTCCTAACACTATTGAATCGCTTTGTCTAATAGCTAGAGCTGTTGCTGCAGCTGATTTCAAGCACGCAGGCTGAGAGCCTGGGCTACTGGATCCAATGTACTAGAAAAATAAGCACAAGGCTTATGGTGTCCTGCTTGATCTTGTGTGAGAACAGATAATGATGTGCCATCACGTTCTGTGACCAAAAGTGTAAAAGGTTTACTGTAACATGGTGTCGCTAAAACTGGTGCTTGACATAATGCTTTCTTCAAGTCATTAAAAGCTTGTGTATGTTCCTGAGTCCAAGGGAGGACAGTCGAAGTCGCTGCCTCCTGTGTTGTCAACTGTATGAGTGGCTTGGCTATAAATGCATACTGGGGAATCCATTGTCTGCAGTACGAAGTGAGGCCAATAAAGGCCCGTACTTCCTTTTGTGTCTTGGGTTGTGGCAGATGTGCAATTAACTGGATACGATCTGGTGTCAACTGTCTACCCCTCTTGGACAGCAAGTGCCCAAGGTATACCACTTGCTGGGCACAGAATTGGAGCTTCGAAGGGGATACTTTGTGCCCCTTTTCGGCCAGAAAATACAAGACTGTCAGTGACGCGCGCTCGCAGTCACGTTCGGTCCGTGCTGTGATCAGTAGGTCATCAACATACTGTAGTAGAGCAGTGTCAGTAGGCATGTGAATACTGTCTAGTTGGCTTTTCAATGCTTGGCTGTAAATACTAGGACTTTCCGTGAACCCTTGAGGTGCACGTGCAAATTTAAAGCTTCGGCCATTTAAACAGAATCCGAAAAGGTATTGGCTATCAGGGTAAATGGGGACGGAGTAATGTGCATACAACCTACATCAGTTGGACCTTGCGCCCATAAATGCTGTGGGACATTTTTCAATCTCACATCAAAATCTCTTAACACATAATGACCCTTAAAATCAGGAAGGAATAATCTCACTCCTTCCGGAGAACAACATATAACAGCTCCTAGAGCTTTCAGCGTTTTAATACCAAGCAGGTTTTCAGGACATGATTTCGTAAGCAATAAATCTGTAGTACGGGACAATGGACCAACTGCAAGGGGAACTGGCTGTGATACTTCGTTAACAATAGGCTTTCCTGAAAATCCAAGGGAAACGTTCTGTGAGCCTGAGAGGGGTGCCCCTGGGACCTCGTCATGACTAATGGTAGTTCTGCTCGCCCCCGTGTCAATCAAAAATTTTCTGTCTTTCCCTAATACCTGACTATGTACATAGGGACCATCTTGATCTACAGGAACCTCGATAAGGGGCAAGCCAACCTCCCTCTCTAGGCTGTTTCATGTGTACTGCTGATAATCGGGGTAATCTGACTGTGCATACTGGTACATTTGCTGTGTGACATGTTGTGTTGCGGCAATGGGTTGGGGTTGGGGTACAGCTACTGTCTGTTGCTGTGCATTCTGTGGAGGTTGCGGGTTCTGTGGAATATTCTGTTGAACGTGTTCTGGTCTAGGCGGACGTGGTCTTTCTTTTGTTTTGCCTGTAGCAATATTATGTCTGAGAACGGCACATTCATTTATAAAGTGACCTGGCTGTTTGCAGTAATTGCAATTCCCTTTAACAGGAGCTGCAGAATGACTAGTCTGTGAGTTCTGCGTGTTACCCCTCTTCTGACCATCTGCTGGAACAGACTGGGCAACTAGTACTTTCATTTTCGTGTCTTTCATACGTCTCTGCTCATGATCGTGTTCCTCTCTAATTCTGTTCTGGTGGTACTGTAACATTTGTAACATTTGGGAAGGCGTATTAGCTTGCCATGTACTTTCGACTTTCAATACTCTGTTCTTAACTTGTGGTAAGGAATTCTCGACTAATTTGGTCACAAAAAGATGTGGGAATGACTCGCTACTTGTTTTCAGGCCACTATTAATAATGAAACATTTCTCGAATCTTGAATAAAAATCACTAGTGTCTTCGTCTTGTTTCTGTTTGCAGGCTGAGATCGCATCCCAGTCTTCTTTTTTAACTGTCAATAATCTAGGCAAAACCTGTACTAATAATCCTGGTAATGCTTTAGTTTTTTCCCCAAGACCTAAACCTGGGGTACGTCTATTTTCCTCGTCTTCTAATTCAGTCCAAATAATCTTTTTATCTCCCACCTCCCATTCTTTTTCTTTCAGTTTTTCATAAATCCCTGCTGGCAACAATACTTTTAGCATTTTCAGAATGTCAGAATACGTGTAATCTCCCATAAGTAACATGTCTTTTAATTCACGGTGGAATCCTGCAGGATCTTTATCGTGACAAGGTACAATTTTCTTCATTTCCAATAATTCCATTTTGGTCAAAGGAGTGTATACGAATACGCGTTCAAGCGTACCCCCTGTACCCAGGACTGGATGAACTTCTCGTAAGGGATTCTGTCTATCTAGGTGATATGGCTGTCTTACTGGGGGCGGAACAGAAACAAGATGTGGAGTTAGGAAAGTTCTGTATTTGTGACGTTGTTCTAGAATGATATCAATTAAATCGGTACCTAGGCCTCTCCATCTTCTCAGGAGTAAGTCTTGCAATAAATTATACAATGGACCTGGATCGGATTGCTGATTTTCATATAGTGTAATGAGATGTTGGATCATGTATATACCAGCTAGTCGCTGTTCTTCTGGAGTAAGGCTCAAAAATGTTTGCACTACTAAATCATCTTTATATATACTGTCATCCCCGGCCCATTGGACTGCTGACCGGGCTAGTTCCTGATCACGTAAGGTGTTAAGTTCATGATAACCTATTCTTTCTTTCAGTATTTTATCAGTAACCTGGAATACATGTTCAAGAGAACATTGCTCTGGTATCGGGGAAAGGAAACGTTTCTTGTTTTCTAGACGAATGGGTCTGTCAAAAGGTCTATCAAAAGAATACTGTTTAGGGAGTTTCACTCTACCTACATACGCTATTTTATCCTCAATCTCTACTGGAGTTTCTGCTTCTTCCTCCTCCTCCGAGGAGTCATTCTTGTCTGACTCGGCTTCTTTTTCAGCCTTCCGTCTGTTATGTATTGCTACTATTTCTTTACGGATCTTTCTGGACATGGCATCTATACAAGTCTGTTTATCATGTTTACAATCTGCAATATTTTGACCCCATTTTATCAGTACATCCATCTCTTCTTGAACAACACCTGGCTGATCTTGTTCCCTTATCAAACAATTAATTAAGAATCGTAATAGTAAACCTTGTGTCTCCACTTTCTGATATGCCATGGCTTCACGAATACATTCAGGTTTCTCTCCAGTTCTAATAAAATGATATATCTTGTCTAGATAGTCTGTCATTTCTGGTAACAACACCAAATAATCTGTAACACGTCGTAGACGTAACGAGGCTAACATCATGTCTCCTCTCTTGCCAGGTACTGGATCATATCTACAATCTGTAATATACTGTCTAAGCTTTTCATATGTCATTGCTTTCGGAGTACGCTGTGTTGCTAATTCTCTCATTGTCATTCGTTGTAACTGTGGCGGAGTGTGAAGGTGGCCTCCTACGGCACCTCCTGAAGCAGAAGCGTGAGCATGACCTGACGTCATGGCGTGTGGGAAAGGTACATGTAACGGGGACTGACTCTGGGTTGTATCTGTCGCAAAAGGATTGTGAGGACCAATAATAGGGGGACCAGTAGCAGCAGCAGCAGAAGGGGAAGTGACAGCAGGTGCGGGAAGCGAGTCTTGGCGTGGAGGGGTCGTGGCTTGATCAGCCGGAACATGCTGCTGTACATTATTAGCGGGTGGTACGGGTACATTGGTATATGCTGGAGCTACGTCATCTAAATAGGAAGAAAGGAAAATGTCTGCTGCTGTCTGTTTCTGACGGAGTTTAGTCGGAACCAATGGTGGTGGCAAGTTACGGGGTACTTCCGGGGTCGCCTTGGGCAGGCCCTCGGCAAGAACTGGATACATGCCTTTAATGAGTGCATTTTTTTGGCGGTCTAATTGTTCTAATCTGACCTGTTCTCCTTCTTCTAGTAACTCTTTTTCTCTGGCTTTTTCGGATTCTTCTCTACTTTTCTCTGTTTTTCTGATTGCTTTTTCTGTTCTTCTATGCGATTCTTTACGCCATAATTCTATGGCATCTTTCTGAGATTGTCTGGCTTTCTTTTTCCATAATGCTTCTTCTACTCTCATGATGCAATCAGCATCCCATGCCCCTGAGACAGGCCATCTAAACTTCTCTTCCAGATTCTTGGTGTAATCCACCCATAAGTCTAAATACAACACAGCATCTAAGCCATGTTTGTGGTACATAAAATATCCTGGAGTGTCCCTAGGCGGGACAAGAACTGCTTCTTCAAGTATCCCTTTCCTAGTACCTATCTGACGTAATTTTGAAAACAGCGGCATGACTGGAGTGATTCGGACGTGAACACAATAAACACAGTAATAAACAGTAAACAATCATTCATACCACAACATTGAAATACATTAAAACATGTCGAACTGAAATTACCTGGAACACAGAAAACACATATTCTGAAAAACTCTCGGGATAAAACTGAATAACTAGATGCACTGCTAAAACAGTACAGACCGGTCTCATAAAGAGACACGTCGGACCGTCTCCACCTAAGTGAACACGTCAGGACCAGATCTGTGTACCCAAATCTGTCTTTACCGGGCACAAATTAATGAACCCGTCTAGATGCGTTCCCAACAACGGTACTCACCGGGAAGCAAGAAACTGAAGGCCTCGGAAACTGGACTGGACTGGACTGCTACGACATCTGACTGGCACGCATCACGCTACCACGCATGCGCTTCGGAACAGGTGGGCCTCCGGACACCTCGGACCTTGCTCTCTCGACTAGGGCTCTGGTCGGGATCCTCCGCATTCCTCACCGCCTCGTCTGGACGCCGGACCGCAGTCTCCGTCTCCCTCGTGGACCCGAGGGAAGATAGCAGGAAAACCCGCAAACGTGCACGGTTTCCGTCGGGGCTGTAGAAGGGGTCAAAGGCCGCGTGACTTCACCGGCGAGTGGGGAAGGGGGGGGGGGTACCTGTTCGGGCGCCAAATTATGTGGTAAATAAATTTACCTATGCATTTTTCCGTATAATTATCAATACAAGACAGCTCATTCAAATGAGAGGCAGAGTCCGTGGTATCTGAGTTATACGGGCTTTAATGGACAATGATCCTCGAGGATGGGATATCATGTTCCATCACCTCTTAGGTTCAGGAAGGGACATTCAACGTTTTATTAGCATTACACATTATATATAGTAAAACGTTACAATTGAATCCAATACAGTAGTCGTAGCAGGTGAAAAGAGAGAGATAAGAACACATGTGCGTAATAGGAGGTGTGAAAAAAGGCGTACACATGGGCGTGCACTGTACATGTCAGAGAAACGTCACAAGAATCGTCACATGTGGGTGGATGCATAGGGAAAGTTGCAGGATCAGCAGAAACCCTTGACCTGCATGCGCGCGCAACTAGCATGACGTGTAACTGGGGGCTTTGACTTTAGCACTAGTGGAGGAGAATGGTGTCTGGAGTGTCAGGGCAACCTGTACCTATAGCATATCTAGTATCTTATGTTTGGAGGATGTAGTGTCTGAAGTGAAAGGTCTCTCGGGCAGGGGCCGTTCAATACTGAATGCTGGTGCGTGCATACGTGTCTTGGTGCAACGTGCGGAGCCATGGGCCTACCATGGTAACGGATTCAGTAAATCACTTGCAAGGAGGACAGAATAGGCCAGGCCCTTTGCTCTGCAGCCGGGAATATGTTTACCTATTTCACTAGACTGGAATGTGTTTTCGAGGAGGCTGAGCAGATAACTGTAGGCAAAACATGAATTTGGCAGGCAGTCCAGGCCGAGCCGGGCACCGCTGCGCTGGCAGGAAGTAAGGCAGGGGTCAGGGATGCGTACAGCTTTCGGAGACAGGAGAGATGAGGCAGAGAGGCCTCGTTTAAGGGCCTAGCTCGACTGGGCCAGGAAACATGGAGAAAACGTGTGCGAATTTCAGAAGTGCACCATGTAAAGACGTTGGCACCGTATGCCTAGAAGCCTAATTAACGGAAATTCTTTGCATGACTGGATAGCTAACATGCTACGGTTGGACGCAAATGTATTTGCGTCTTTCCAGCATGTACAGAACAGAAGTTACACGACATACACGGAACATGGGTGCATGGATAGGGTGCGAGTGGGGGACACATTAGCTACCTGAAAATTTCTATTACCTCACAGCTGCGGCAGGCTAAACGCGCTGATAATGATAAGGCGTTAGAGATGGCGAGAGCGAGGGAGACCCTGACTCAGGCATTGCGAGACTCCAAGTTGGAGGAAGAAGATGAATGACCGATAATCGTACATGTGATCATCAAACCACGAAGCTGTTGTGTAAAGTTGTCCCTGTAGCTGATAATACACGAAGATCTAGAACTCTGGACATGCCCACACCATTGAGAATAAGGGGGGGAGGGCTTAAGGGGAATTAGTGTTAAATTGGGGACATGTTTAATGGAAATGGATGATGTGATAATTGTAGCATATTGTATGTCAATATAAAATCCAATAAAATATGTTTTTTAAAAAATCATGTAGTCGGGACTAGCAAAGTGACCTCTAAGGGGGTACTGAATAGCTTGTCCAGTCAAGGTCAGATAGGAAGCCCTTTTGAGCTCCAGGCCTTGTGTGAAATATCTAATCATGATATCTTTTAAAGTGCATACACATGAATTTGTATGGATATTCATATATATTGTGCAACAATTCTCCCTTTTGGATAGACCTATCCAATATCAGTGTAAAAACCAATATATATATATGAAGGAAACATTAGTTACATATCTTTGGATGGCATTACACAGTGTTTGCATAAAATGCATATTATTATTATTATTATTTTGTGTACTTGTAGAGCGCAGACCTGTCACCCAGAGGGCATCCTGGCGCTTTGAACTTCGGGACGATTGCACTTCTCACTGCTCAAACAATTTTCGGAAAGAGATGCGTTTTCAGCGCTTTCCTAAACGGCAGGTAGTCCTTGTGGCTTCTCAGAGAAAGAGGCAGGGAGTTCCAGAGTTTGGCCGCTGCAACACTGAATGAGCGGCCACCCATCCTAACTCTCTGAAACCTCGGGACTACCAGCAGTTGTGCCGAAGAGGAACAAAGGGGCCGCGAGGCAGAGTACCAGGCAAACATATTCCGCAGTGGTACTGGGCCCTGTTGGTGTACTGCCTTGAACACCAGGCACGCGGCTTTATACAGCACTCGCAGATGTACCGGAAGCCAGTGTAAGTCTCTTAGAGCGAGAGTGGAAGAGCTGGACCTAGGACGAGAAAGAGCCAACTTGGCGGCCATGTTTTGCACCCGTTGTAACTTCCCCAGCAGATTTTTTGGGGCCTCCAGAAGTAACGCATTGCAATAGTCTAAACGACTTAGAATGGTACTGCGGACTACTTCCGGCCTGGCCTGGGCGGGGAGAAGGGGCAGAACTGTACGCAACATGCGTAACAGCATCATGCACGTAGAGTTGGTTTTATTGATGTGCAAGTCAAGTTGTAAATTTGGGCCGAAGATCACCCCCAAGTTACTAGCTGATTCCGCCACCGGCTCGGGAAAGGTGGTAGGCCAAAAGTTCTCTGGAAGAACCCGCGGGATCCGGTCTATGGAACAGTAGAGCACCTCCGTCTTTGAGCTGTTAAATTGGAGGGAGTTAGCCCGTAACCAGTCCGCATATTGTCACATTGATACATCTTGATGAGATCAGTATTATATCAGCAGGATTTTGATACCGGCAGCACTTATAATTTGGTGTCCAACAAATATTGTTTTCTCTGTGCAATGCATAGTGCTACAGTGTCACTTTAGTCAATCAGTTCCTGGGCACTTTCTTCAAGTGTCAGTAATTTAAAGGCACGCAGTGAGCGGTCATCTGCTTTTCCTCCTGGTCCGCAGTTGTCTTGTTCAGGGGCGGTTTCACGGACCTGCTTTGCGTTGTCCTCTTCAGTATATTATTCTGCAGGTGCACGAATCTTTGAGACTGCGTCGTGTACTTCACTCAACCGCATCAGTTGATGTCGCGACCCTCTGACACTTTATGATGGGCCTCCATAGATCGTACAAGAAGAAGAGTTCTCCCAATATATTTTTAGGTCCAGAGGGGGGAAAAAAAATAAACGAAGCACAGAAAATACCTCTGATTAGACCTATATTACTTTGTCACAGGAATTTATCGAAAAAGTTTTATAAAGATGGATGCTATAGAGAAGGAAAAAAACTTTTAGTTACTTTAAAGACATTATTTTATTATTTTTCTTTTTATCTTTTTTGTTTTTTCAGTTTAACAGTTTATACATCAATACAATTCTAAGTCTTTTTCCCTCTCTATAGCATCCGTCTTTATTAAACTTTTTTGATAAATTCCTGTGACAAAGTAATATAGGTCTAATCAGAGGTATTTTCTGTCCTCCATAGATCGTAAAAATGGTCTGGTCTGTCTTCTTGACTGCTGTGTTGCGCAGGTCCTCTGGTGACAGATGGTCATCACTTTCTGGTACCGTCCTCTCAGGCGTTTGGGCGCTGCCTTGCATCTTCTCCCCTCAATCCATTCATGGCGTTGGTTCACCGTCTGTGATCCTGTCCGGCAAAAATTAAAAGAAACAGCTTTCATTTTTCTCACCATGTCCGTGTCTCCATAATCGCTTTAGAAGTCTTTGCCATATTGCATGCAGAACTAAAGTCAGAGCATCAGGCCATTTCAGGCCTGGTCCATCAGTTGCCTTTACTAATAATCCATCTCAAGTTGGAGGGTGGAATGGAGCATGCATGTTTTACTTTTATTCCCCAAAACAACCTCTTTAACATAAATGTCACTAATTGATCTCCTTTTATCACTATTTATTCCCTGGTGGGTCCTTACCTTGGAGAGATGGCTTTACTGAAGTACTGCGACCCAGTTGCTGCATTATTCTACCCTGTTTGATACACCTCCATTAATTTTGAAAACCTATCCACCCACCCCAGCACATATTTAAATCCATTCACTGGGAAGCAACATGCATCTGCACATTTATCCTCCCTTGTGCAATATCGGAGGGTCCCTGCTCCAGTCTTGTAAGGGAAGGGAACATACTACTTGTGTACACGGGCATCTCATCCTGGTAGGCCCATACTCTCCATTATTCGGCTCACATCCATCACCATTCCTCCCTCTATGTTCATCTGGTGTTGCAGACCATTGTGCTTCCTTTACATTCGCTTACAACAATTTTCTCTGAATGAGCTGTATTTTTGGAATACTTTGTTCATTAGTCCCATCTGCACTGGCTGGAACATGCTTTATTTAATGCAGTCAGCGATGGCATCACCTTTGGCTAACTTAGTATTAGCTCCTGGTGTATAATAGTATTGCCTTAACAAGATCCTTACTAAAGGCCCATTTTTAATAAGGCGCCCTGCTTCTGTTATGAATCTGTGATACCTCCACAGCTGGTCACAAATAAGGCCCGCAAAGCATAATGTGAGTCAGTTTAAATGTTAATAGTTTTACCCTTGACTAGTATTCATGCTTTTGTTACACATCTTATTGGGTAGATGTTCCAAGTGGCAGAGCTGCACTTCAGCTATTGCTATAGCAAACCCTGCTCTGTAATCAGTGTCTATCAGTCTGCTGGAAGAACCATCAGTGTACCACTCGTAGTCTGTCTTTACTAATAGTGTCTAATCTTGGCGTGGTGCCGTTTTCTACAATCTCAGCACTAACTTACTTAGGGTCTCATCTATTTCTAAGAGAATGGATCTCATCAGAATACCCTATTGCAGGTAATACTTTTGCCAAATTAACAGGTGGGCATCTTATTATGACATTACAATTGGAGAACATGGTGCCATTATAACCTGTGTGCCTGCTAGCAGAAAAATGTTGTGTTGATCCAGACAACAACAACCACCATACCATATGTGGCACCTAGACATTACAGGTGTAGTCCAACACAATGAAAGCCGTCCTCTCCATCATCACAGCTGCTGACCCCTAATCACTGCAGAAAGCAAAGTCACATTGTTGTGTCCCACACGCCTTTCTTTTCCAGCTGTGTCAGCACACCATTGGCAGCATCACTTCATTTGCAATGTTATTTTGCTCTGAAACGGAGATGGAAAGACAGTTTGTAGTCAGGCAGTCCCCATGATGGCGCAGTAAAACAATGTCTCTTTCAATTTCGCAAGTTCATTAGTCAGGACTTCGGTCCCGATGCCGCAGGGCCCAACTGGGTCCGGATCAGAGTCGCCGATGGTTGACCATATGACCCCTCTGCCGGCGCCGACCCCCAGGGTGTCGCCCTCGATGCCGTCCCCGGACGACGTCGTCACCGGTCCCTCCCTCGGTCCGGATCCGGCGCCGCGCGCCGCTCGCCGCTGCATTCGACGCAGAGAAGAGCAATTCTTCTCTGATCCGGCCCCATCTTTTCCTCCTGACTATCAGAAGATCGGAGGCGAGGAGGATTGGGAGGGGTCTGAGGACCCTCTGGAATGGGAGTGCCAGTCTTATCAGGACTGGGCAGTTGAGCTAGGGGAGGCCAGTGGTCTGGACACTTTGCCCGACACTGGATTTGTCTCCCCTCCCACCGTGTCTATGGAGAAAGGGCTGCTTACAGCGTGGTGTTGACCAGGGCGGCCAAGGCTTGGCTCTTGAGCTCCCTGTCGCGGCCATGAGGACTAACCTCCTCACCGAGGTCCTTAAACCGCAGGCAGGCTCTTCAGAGCCTCTACTGCCGTTTAATGAGGCCCTTACTGATGTTCTGTTGGGCACCTGGTCCATGCCTGCTACAGGCCCCCCCTGTAGATCGGAACGTGGCCAGACACCACTGCCCGGCCCCGGGCGACCCTAGCTTCCTGTCCACCCACCCCACCAGCCTGATTATCCAGTCCTTTAACTCCCAGACTGCATTCCCGCTGCTCCACCTGATCGGGAATCCAAAAGGTATGAGCAGTTCGGTAAGAAGCTGTTCTCACTTAGTTTGGGGTTGCGGTCGGTCAACACCGCTTACCTTTTGGGCCGTTAAACCCACTCTCTGTGAGACACGGTCACAGACGTGCTGCCAGATTGCCTGGAGGAGGCCCGGGTAAAACTTGCTCGCCTTCAACAACCAGTCGTCTAGGTAGGGGAAGACTGACATAATAAAAGGTAATGCCATGCGTTATAATGGCATTGGGGAGTCATGGTACTTTCATAATCAAAGTATGCAGAGTGATGGTCTGCGGAAAGAAAGTTGCAGAATAATGGGTGTTTACCCTCCCCAAGTAAGTACATTGGTGGCCGGCGGCCCACATCTCCAGCAACATACTCATATTTTTTCACCACCGAATTGAAAAATGCACAGGTCTCTCTCATTGATGGCCAGCACCGACATATACTTTTAGACACACCTCCCGCCACAAGTTCTAGAATTGCGAACTTTAGAGCTGGGGAGCTACGTTCAAATCTCGGCATCAGATCAACATCCTGTGATTCCAGGCAAATTGCTTTGTCTCCCCGTGCCTACCACAAATTAATGTGTTCTTCTGTAATGTAAATTGTGCTCATGCCATGTCGAGTTCGCGCTATATAATATTGCAAGGAAAAATAAAGTAGGGAAGCTCGCGTTCACACACTACTGAATGCGCACTCTTAAGTGCATCAGCAGTGCACTGTGAATCGGAGCGTTTCACAGGCCTGTCACAGATAAGAAATGCTATCAAAACGAAATCCTACAAAACAATATACTACTGGCCGGCAGCAATTCATACCCGTACAACGTCGGGACGGGCTGCTAGTTGAGTTATAAATAAAAAAGTATGTATTAATTAGGTATGTGACTTTTCGGTCTTTATTCTCTTTAATTATTAGTCATGCATCATTAAGGCATCCCTAGAAAACAATTAAAAGTGATTTCTATTTATAGTTCAAAGTTTTTTTATTTTTGTTACGGTACTCTTACGAGGACCACAAATAAAATATACATTTATACATTCCATATTAATACATTTTCAATGAGATTTTCAAAAACTTAAAAATTCTGTAACAAACTAATTCATTAGGGGGCTTTTTACATAGTGATAAAAAGTCTTGTGAGCTAGTGATCCTGCAGGACCGGTAGATGGGCTTAAGACATGTTGACCTTGCATTTACAATTTCTGCATTAGGGCATATAAAAAATAAGTGTTCCAAATTTTGGTTGCCTCCTTGACAAAGGGTACAAAGAGCAGAGCTGTCGGGCCTCCAAGAGGAAGTAAGGGTTTGTACAGGAAGTGTTCCAAGGCGCAACATCATAATTGCACGCCTTGCGCCATGTTGAAGAGTATACTCTAGGTAAGGCTGACGTTGTTTGTATTCCTGCGAGGCTGCATAAAATTTATATGATGATAGTCTATTACAATGAGAGTGATCAATCTCATAGCTCAATTTGGGAGTGAAGTTTTTTAGAAAAAGTTTGAGTTGAGCTGGTGACCACGTAGACAGAATTTCCACATTGACTTTTGCAAGCTGTAGAGCCTCTCGCATATTTTTAGTAAAGGTAGTATGAGTAGAGCTACTCTCGAATGTCTCTACTTTTAGCAATCTTCTTAAAGTACCTTCTTTTGAAAGAAGAAGATTATGGGCCCACCTTATGATGCTCGCTATAGCTGTAGCATATGCGCTCGTGATGGTACATTCCAGTCTCAATGCCTGTACTGGGGTAGATGTTGAAATCTTCAGTAGTTTTTTCAATATTCTTCCTTCTGTTAAATCCATATATGACCATTGATTTAGAGGAATATATTCCGATGCATAGGACAGGACCGGTGTGATTTTAGCTCGATAGACTTGAATCAGTGCAGAGAAATGTCTATGTCCAGTGGCCGAATATAAGCGTGACAAGGCCCCAGCATGCAGATCACTTTTCCTTTTCAGGTGGTTGATTTGATTGATGTTGCTCATGTTTTGTGAGAAAATTCTACCCAGATATGTATACTCCTTTACTTGTTCTAGTTTCTCACCTCCCAGCTTCCATTCGTACCGGACCCTTTTCTTCTGATATGAAAAGGCAACCACTTTTGTTTTGTTCGTATTTGGGATTAGGTAATTTTTCCTTGAGTACTTATATAAAATATCTAAAAGATTTTGTAGTCCGAAAGGTGTTAGGTCAAACATGACTATATCGTCTGCATACAGCAGGGAATGGATATATTCAGTGGCTATCTTAGGAGGAGTACATATCCCTTGCTGCAGTTGGGAAGGTAGGTCACTTAAATACAGTGAGAATAAAATTGGAGCCAAGAGGCACCCTTGTTTCAGGCCATTTGATGTTCGTATTACCTTCGATAGGCCCTTGTCACTTCCCATTTGGACGCGGCACCAGGTGTCACTGTGTAGATTTACTATCAGATGTAATAGCTGCTCCGGGATCCCCATTATTCTCAATTTTGACCACAGGGTCGGTCTATCCACTCGATCGAAGGCTGTCGAGTAATCAATGAACGCTGCGTAAATAGTTTGTTTTTTCCCTGTTACGTACTTATCTAAAATAGTTTGGAAGATTGCTACATTGTCAGTGACAGAATGGTGTGGGCGAAATCCGGACTGAAATTTAGGAATTAGACCTAATGAGAAAGCCCAATTTTTCAGCCTATCCAGGATTTCTGCTGCAAAAATCTTCCCAGCAGCGTCCATGAGGGCAATTTGCCTATAATTTCCCGGTGTGTTTCTTTTTCCTTTTTTGAAAATCGGGATTATGATACTTCCTTTCCAGGAATTTGGCATTTGACCACTGTCGAATACATAGTTAAATAGCGGTGAGAGCACCGTTCCCCACTCTTTATGGTCAATTTGGTAGACTTTGACAGGTATCTGATCGGGGCCAGATGCACCTGTGCTCCTTGCCTTCCTGATATTCATAGAGACTGACACTGCCGACGTTTTATTGATCTTAATATCTTTAGTTTCCACGTTTTCTCCTCCTGCTTCTTCATTTTTAATATATTGATTCTGTTTGTATAGCTCACGTAGGTATATGTCCCAGTTTTCTTCTGATACAGGTGTAGCCTCCAGCTTTTTTTTGGATCCTGTCATTGTTGCGATCAGCGACCAATATTTACGTTGATTATTATGTTTAGCTGCCAGCTGGATTTCAGTCCAATTAAAGTCCTGCTTCAGTTTTTTCTGTTTAGTTTTTTCTCGTCGTATTTGATTCTTTAATCTATTGATTTCCTTTTTGTTTACTGACGAGAATTCCAGATACTGGGCGCGTATCAGTCTATTGATTTGTTTTACGACTGGTTGATTCCAGTTTTTATTCTTGTTTTTCCATTTTCTTTTTGCTGGTCTGTGGTATTCTAGCTTACTTTGCAGAGCTTGTTTGAGATTATTCGTTAGATGTTCAAAGTTCTTTACAGGGTCATCTGAATATATGTTGGTCAATATATTGGTTTCAGTAATTAGTTGCCGCAGATATTCCAGATTTTCTGTCCCCCAGTAAATGCGACGCCTAGTTGTGTTTACTTCCGTTTTTTCTGTAAGAAATAGTGGCTGGTTATAAAAAGAGGACGGTGCAATCCAGTGGGTTGAAAGGTTTAAAAGAGCGTGATCACTTTCTGCAGTGAATATTATCGAAAGTTGACTCATTTGTTCTTTTCCTTCGATCCCGCATATAAAGTAATCAATAGTTGAAGGAGATCCATATCCTTGCCGTGTGTATGTTGCTGGTATATCACCATTGATGTTACCGTTTAATATAATCCCATTAATGCCAGAGAGAAAAGCTAGTAGTGCGCATCCCCTCTTATCCGATTTAGTTCCTTTTGGGAATTCAGGGAGTGATGATTCCAGAGATTCCTCTTTGAGGAGACGAGCCCATTTCTTTATCTCGCAGTTAGAAATTTTAGCATTCAAGTCCCCCATTATGAGGTATGGCAAGTGAGATTGATCATCAATTATATGAGTGATAATTTCCATTAGGCGGTCAAATAGCAAATCATTATTATTACTGCTTGGAGGTGCGTAAATATTGAAAAGTAATATTTTTTCTAGTTTGGCTGAGGCATGGGTTCTAAGGGATACTTTTAAACATTGTAGATTGTCTGTGTTTGTGTTAATTATTTCCTGTGACCAAGAGTGATCTTCTTTTAATAATATTGCCAGACCACCCTTGGCATGTCCCCTTCTTGATTTATTTGCCAGTGTTTCGTATACATAGTATCCTCTTTGAGTAAAGGTATTGATTAACCATGTTTCCTGGAGGGCGATGATATCAGGGGAATTTTTAATTGCTTGTTTCATTTTTATATCAGTTTTCCCTGCCAGGTTCCAGGACAATAACGTCAGACCTTTGCTAAACTTCGCGTTGTTGTGAATTTACCATTTTTTTGCTGTTTAAGGTTTCTGATAACCATGCCCATGATTTTATTAAGTTCTCAGTGTTGCTAGAGGTGGGATTCCGAGACCAGACTGACCTCTCTCCTTGAATTACTTGTATTTTAAGTAGATCTTTCCTCATAGTACTTGATGCTAGGTCTCCCCAATTAGAACTGGTGTTTTCTTTTCTTCTGTGGGTTTGTCCTATTATACCATTATTTGAGTTGTTGGTTTTGAAATCTTCCACCGAGATTACATCATAGCCATTTTTGTGAAGAATTTCCTTCTCTCTGATTATTATTCCAGGCAAAACCGGTGAATAAAAGGATACCTGTACTAGTTTGTTATTTTCTTTTATTGGAAACAGAACTAAGTCAATTTCTTTGCTGGTCAGAGAATTCAAGGATGGAATTTCTTGTAATAGATGGATGATTTTACCGCGATTAAACGGCTCCTTATCTGAAGGAAATAGCTCTTCAATAGTTATGTGTTTGGATGGATTTATTTCCCATGATTGGAAATTATTGTCATATGGTTTTTTTATGTCCATGTTATTTTGCGATGTAGGTCTATTTTCTATCGGAGGACAAAATTCATCTGCTTCAGGATTTAAGGGTTTTTCTGATGATGTTTTTTGAATTACTGGAGTGTTCACCAGGTTTACAGGATTAAATTTTTGGAATTTGAGCCTATTCCCTTTTTTCCTCTGTATTCTCCTCATAGGTTTTCTCTTCTTCTTCCCCTTTACTTTTTCCCTAGTATTACTTTTTTCAGACTGTTCTCTTTGGTTGAAATCCTGTTCAGCAGTAACTCCTGATAGCTCAGTTTTATTTTTTCCGATGATCTGATCGCGATTGTTATCGGATACTTTATTCGAAAAAATCGGATAGTGTTTGGTATTGTTCTCAACTTTGATTTCCAGTTCTTCTTTGAACAGTTTTTTAAGTGAATATGTGATAGGAGGTTTTTCTTTGTTTTTTGATCCGTTAGTTTTATTGTTGATTATTAGTACGTCGTTCGTTTGTGTGCTTGCTTCCTGTTGTTTTGGGGTGGCACTTCCATTTTTATGAAATTCATCTGTTTGTTGTGATTCGATTTCTCCGGTTTGTTTTGATGAGACTTTAGTTAGATCTTTTTTCTTTTTTTCTTCAACCAGGAATTTAAGTATTCCTATTTGTACGTCTAAAGTATCGTCTGAGTTAGCTAAAATGTGTCCAAGATGTATTAGTACTGAATCCAGAATTTCTTGCAGTGAGAAGAGTGCTTTTGATATGGGAGAGGCAGTATTTCCAGAGTTTAGGTTTATAAAATTTGGGTCTGATAGATTGGTCAGATTAGAAAAAAGGTTAGGTGATTTTTCTGGCGAACTGGTTTGGGGATGTCTTTGACTTAGCAATATTTCTTTATTTTCTTCTTCGGTCTTTGAGTTATGATTTGCGGATACGTCGAAAAATAAGTCGTTGTCCTGATTTTTTATAGGTGTTATAGTTGTTATTTGAGACACAACTAGACGAGATTTTTGACATTCTTCCGAAGGAGAGTAATTTGCCAAATTACTCTCTATTGTTATTTGACCTTGTTTGTTGGATTTCTGGTCAGAAAAATGTAACGGATCAGGTTCAACCAACTTATTTTGATCATCATTAGAGTTTGGGGAAAGAAACTTTTTCTTGGAGAGGGTAGAGAAGTATTCACTTATAGCAGGAGTGCTTGATATTTGTCCTGGTTTTAGTGACTTGTCTACAGATTTTCTTACAGCTGCGTCCGTCCCCATTCGCCTCATGTAGATTGTCCGTGAGCGTAGTTTTTTTAGCGCCCTCATACTTGGGGACAGAAATCTGTTTTATAGATGTAATGTATAGTATTAATAATATGCAGTGGCTTGTCTTAATCACACTATCTCAGTTGGTCAGTAAAGGAATGAGGGTTTTTTACACGTGTGAATCAATAGTTTAGTAGAAGAGTTTCCTCTTGTAGTGAGCGTTAGTGGGGTGGCCCGTCCCGTCCTCGGTCGTCCCCGGACGGCCACAGACGGCCCGCCCTTTTGCCCGGGCTTATCCCCGCGCTTGGTCCCGCGCGCGTCCCGCGTCGCGGGATGCGAGATGTTATCTATATACGTTTTGTTGGGGGCGTGTCCGTGGGCGGTTCGCCTGGGGGAAGAGGAACCAGGTGATCTCCGCTAAGGATTCTGGTCCTCGCAGTCCCCCAGGCTAGGTGCTCTCGCTGTTTGCACCCTGGCCTCAACCCCTCTGACTCCAGCTGGGAGCGACAGGCAGAGCGTGCCGAGTGCAGCTCACGCTCACACCAGCGAGTCAGGGGGAGGCAGCACCACGACACAGTGGGGAATCAGCGTCAGCTTCAGACAGCCAGCACAGGCTGCAGATGGTAAAACGAGTTCTCTTGCTCAGCAGAAGTTGAAACAGTAGATCAGCAGCAGTTTTGAGCTCCTGTGAGTGGCGCCCGCGAAGCGGGTGTCACGAATCTTTATCCAGGTCGTTGGGGGCGTGTCCGTGGGCGGTTCGCCTGGGGGAAGAGGAACCAGGTGATCTCCGCTAAGGATTCTGGTCCTCGCAGTCCCCCAGGCTAGGTGCTCTCGCTGTTTGCACCCTGGCCTCAACCCCTCTGACTCCAGCTGGGAGCGACAGGCAGAGCGTGCCGAGTGCAGCTCACGCTCACACCAGCGAGTCAGGGGGAGGCAGCACCACGACACAGTGGGGAATCAGCGTCAGCTTCAGACAGCCAGCACAGGCTGCAGATGGTAAAACGAGTTCTCTTGCTCAGCAGAAGTTGAAACAGTAGATCAGCAGCAGTTTTGAGCTCCTGTGAGTGGCCTTCTATTTATATTTGCTGTTCTAAGTATTCACAGATACGTGCAAAAAATACAGCTGTAGGTGACTGCTTATTTCTGGGCCATCAAAATAATGAGCTGGTAACCCTAATCATTAGACTGGAAGTTTGTTGCAGGATCAGCACATTATTTATTTCCTCCATCCTCGAACCCTGATTAATGCCATTATAGCAATAATTTAACTTATATCTGAAACCCTACGCTTCAAGTTTTTGGGAATGCACCCTGCTTTCAGACTACTCACTTCTCATTCTCGCCTTCACTTTCATGTTCACCCTGCACTTCCAGCGATCACAATGCACTCACACTGATCACAATGCACTCACACTGATCACAATGCACACACACTGATCACAATGCACTCACACTGATCACCATGCACTCACACTGATCACCATGCACTCACACTGATCATCATGCACTCACAGCAATCACCATGCACTCACAGCAATCACCATGCACTCGCACCAATCACCATGCACTCGCACCAATCACCATGCACTCGCACCAATCACCATGCACTCGCACCAATCACCATGCACTTGCACCAATCACCATGCACTCACACTGATCACCATGCACTCACCCTTACTGCTCCCGGCCATGGCCAGGTGAGCTTCTAATGTGGCAGCGTGTATTCCTGCCGATTGGGAGGCCCTTCACAGAGGTTGACTAGACATCTTTCTGATGTTAATTGCTGTATTTTGGTTATAAACTGATACTGATGGGGTGAAATCTTTCCTCAGTATTACTGTGTTTAAAAAAATTCTAAATAATAAAGCAATGCTACCCCAAAATACGCAGCATCACAGAACATTATTTACATTTTCTACTCACACAATTTAGTCAAGCCTGTCGCATAATTTGGTCCTCACCTCCCTCATAACCTAGAGGTTTCGAAATTTTTGTCAGGAGGGGGTCCTTACGCTTGAAAATGTTGACAGTGGGGTCTCGGCATCCAAAAGTTTGAAGACCTCTGCACTAGTGCATAGATCGCCATCTGGTGGTGGGCCCGGATGATTACACTTTGTTGTTGTCTTGGAAGAGTCTTTGTTTGGTAGATGACTCCTCCTGTAGAGCGTAGTGCGCATGGGCATCGACTCCATCTTCAGATTGTTTTTTTCCGCCATCAGGCTCAGATGTGTTTATCGTTCGGTCCCGTTACAGATCTCCTTTCGACTTCCAGTCCTACATCATACCATCGGTATGGTCCTTGATTGTGATTCTGGTTACTTGCGTCAAAGAAAAGCTTGCGCTTCTCGATTCCAGTGTTCGTCGGGGCCGTTGGGCCCAACTGCGCCATTGGCTCATGGAAAGAACACCCTTCAAAGAAGTGCCCTCAGTTTGGACACAAATGCCCCCACACTGATCTACATGAGGTGTGAAATCGGTGCTTGTCCCCAGAGCACGAGAGTAGAGATTGCCATGCCTGCACTTCGTTCCGGTCCAAGAAAACCATCAGAGACAGTCGAGCTCATAGAGTCATGGCGCAGTCCTCTTCATCAACACCAGATCTCATCATAGACGAGGCTCCAATCGATCTAGAGTCCGAAGAACAACACCAGGACAACATTGTTTCCAAAGCCGAGGATTTAGCTTCCGGAGCCGAAGGACAATCAAAGACGTCTATCTTCTTCCAGCTGGTCAGCAGGTCGTGAGTACAAGCATCGACCCTATTCACACCTACATACCGGGACAGGCTTCGGTTCCACCTCCACCTCCGGGTCCAGGTGCACACCGACCAAAAACTTCCGACGCCCCACCAACGAAGAATCCTAAAAAGCCTCCAGGCGACTCGGGCTCGAGTCAGTCTGTCGGTCCCGACAAGCATAAGGTCCTCGAACCGAAACTACCTCTGGCACCGAGGCAAGCCTCGGTATCGAAATCGGTCGAGCTGAAAACAAGCTCAGCACCGAAAACAGTTCACAAGCCTATCGAACCGAAGCAAGGCGACCCAAAGTCCACTTCGGCACCGAAACACACTTCGTCACCAAAAGTTGTCAACCCGAAACGTGCTTCGGAACCAATAATTCCGGATCCGAAAACATCAGATCTGAACAAGAGGCACAACACCAAGTCTTCGGAACCGAAACCAAGATCTGCTCCAAAGACTGCAATAGACACTTCAAAACCTTCTAAGCAATTCGGTTTAAGGAAGACAAGTCGGTGCCGAATAAGGATAGTTCCACAGGAGAGCTTTTCCGCCCAGATCCAAAACAAGACTCTACGTATTCATCCAAAGACTGCACATATAATTACAGTGCCTGAAAAGAGGAACATGGACTCTCCCAAGCCACCTCCAGTTCCTCTCAAAAAACATGCTCAAACTTCCCCCTTAAGAATTCCTTCACCACTGCCAGAGCTACCACTGGACATTTCCCCTGCACCATCCACCACGCACAGCCTGCACTAGAGGATGATGAGGATAATTATTAACAAGGGGTAGAAAGTGAGCAACCCATAGATGACACAGATGACCCAGACAATATTCCTGGGCCATCAGATGATCCCTGGAAAGATTATAACGCACCAGATCTGCCACAAGATGACGCTTACCCTTCTAGGCCATCTCCTCCAGATGACACTATAGGGTTTACGCAACTCATTCATACGTCAGCCACCTTTCATTGGGTGGATTTACACACTGATCCAGTAGAGGAAGACTTCCTTATGGATACATTACTATCATCACATAAAACCACAACCACATTACCAATACTTAAGGGAGTGGTAAACCATGCACCAGAGTTATTCAAGGACCCTGTCAGAGCCAGGCTAATTAACCCCCAACTAGAAAAGAAGTATAAAGCAGCTCCAACTGACCCAGCAAACATCAAAGGCCAGTTGCCATTACACTCAGTAGTCTCAAACGCTAGGAAAAGTGCTAACTCGAAGATAACAGGGGATGTTCCACCCCCTGATAAGGAGTCCATGCTTTTAGATGCTTCAGGAAAACGCACCATCTCACAAGGAGCCAATGTCTGGAGAATTGCTAATACTCAAGCCCTGTTAGCAAGATATGATCAAGCTCATTATGATGAGCTAGAAACACTTATTCAACATTTGCCATAAAATTATAAAGCCAGGGCTTCGGACTTAATACAAGAAAGCAAGGTCATTACCAGTACCTCAATCTGTTGTGCGTTAGATACTGCTGACACAGCCTCTAGAGCATGGGTACTCACAAACTTTCTCTCGGGGGCCAAATTTACAGTGTGGTTTGTGGCAGAGGGCCGCACTGGTGGGAGAGGGGTCAGAGGGGGCGGGGCTAAAGCAAAACGAAAACTTGTGACTATGAGGTTGCACACAGGTCCCTGCAGCAGATGCCTTCATCCACTGAGCTACCAGACCCAGCATACATGGAGATAATGATCTTTAAAATAAACACTGGAAATAAGCACCACTGGAAGGGTGCCTTAGTCTACCGACCTCCTGGCCCCGACACCAGCTTTTCACTAACTCTAACTGAAGCACTTGCTCCACATATGAAAGCCAGAGAACATTTAATTTTACTTTGGAGACTTTAATTCCCACGCTGACATACCAGAAGACCCTGACACCAAGCTTCTTCTAGCAGACCTCGCCCTCCTAGGTTTATACCTGCAGAACAGTGTTCCCACCCACAGGGGCGGCCATACTCTAGATCTCATTTTTTCCAATGACCCGTCCATACACTGCCATCCCCCTAGATCTGTACACTGGTCTGACCATAGCATGCTGGAATTTTCCATCATGCAGCTAACTAAACCTTCCGACCCTTCTGCTACTCTGAGTACCAAACGCAGATCATGGCACAAGATCACTCCAGAGGCATTCGCAAAAACCTGGAACATACCGACTCTCTCTGACTCTGACAACACCGAGTAGGCCCTTGCCAAACTCAACATTACCCTCCTTGATACCGTTAACCTCCTTGCCCCTCAAAAATTGGTCAAACAACCATCGACTAATAAAAAGGAAACTTGGTACACTGAAGCGTTAAAAATAGAAAAACAAAAGTGCAGAAAGCTAGAAAAACTATGAAGGAAGAATCACTCCAGTGAAAGCAAGGAGCTTTATCAACAAGCTGTCTCCTCACACTACAAAAACATAAAAAAGGCAAGGCAAACCAGCCTTCAACTTCAAATAGATGAAGCAGACAACTCGACCAGAGAATTATATAAAATCCTGAGAAACTTTACCAACCCCACAGCATGCGAAAGCCCTGACACTTTTTCTCAGGAGTTGTGTAATAAGATCTCACAATTCTTTGAAGACAAAATCGACACCATCTATAATAAAATACTGGCCAAACACCCCAATACCATAGAGACTCCTACCGCCCTCTGCTCACAAACTAATACTGAGACCTTCACTGACATCCCAGAAATCTCCGTGGATGACATAAAAACCTTATTAAACAAAATAAAAACAGGGTCTCCCCTTGACCTTCTCCCCCCTAGAGTGATGAACACTCTGAGCACAGCTCTCTGCCCCGTCATCCAAAAAGTTTTGAACCTCTCCTACAGAGAAGGTAAACTCCCTCAGCAATGGAAAGAGGCAGTTGTGAATCCCATTCGGAAAAACTCCACCTCCCCTTGGACAGAGCTCTCCAACCTCCGTCCTATCTCTCTGCTGCCCCTCCTGAGTAAACTGGCCGAGAAGCACGTTAACACCCACCTGTCTAGTTTCATAGAGGCGACAGGGGGCCTGGACCATTCACAATCTGGGTTCAGGCCCAACTACAGCACCGAATCTGCACTCCTCTCCGTGACCGATAACATCAGGATGTCACAGGATAGAGGAGGCTCAATGATTCTGGTGCTGTTAGACCTGTCGGCCGCCTTTGATACTGTGTCCCATAAGATCCTCGTGAGCCGTCTAAAGGGAGTGGGCATTGGAGGACAAGCCCTCTCTTGGTTGGAGAGTTTTCTGTCCGGGCGCTCACAATCCGTCAGCCTGGGACCCTATCGTTCCTCCTCAAGGGTGCTCACGAAGGGGGTGCCACAGGGCTCATGCCTAAGCCCCACATTGTTCAATGTGTACGTGGCCCCCCTTGCTGAGATTGTGAGGAAATACGGATTCACCCCGGTGTCTTACGCTGACGACGCCCAACTCCTCTACCCCTTCCATTCCCTCAACTCCAATGTTAGGGAAAATTTTGCTGAAGGCATGAGGGCTATCTCCAATTGGATGGCTTCCAACCGTCTCCAATGCAACGTTGGAAAGACAGAAGTAATGCTCTTTGGAAAAGCACCTATACTATGGTCCCCTGATTGGTGGCCCCTAGATCTGGGACCAGTACCCACCCCAAAACTAACAGTAAAGAATCTGGGAGTGAAGTTAGATCAAAATTTGACCCTGAAGGAACATGTGAATGCAGTCGCTGGGGCATGCTTCCACACCATTGGGCTGTTAAGACGAGTCTTCCCATACTTACCAGACAACTACAGAAAGACCCTTGTGCAGACCATGGTGATAAGTAGAATTGATTACTGTAACGGGCTCCTGATACAAGCTAACGAGGATGCCATAAACCGCTTACAGGTAGTCCAAAACACAGCGGCAAGACTGATTTTGAATGCCCCCCCCCCCAGAACCCCCTCCAAGCCTCTGTTGAGAGAACTTCATTGGCTGCCAATTCGACAACGCATCAAATTTAAAATCTGTTGCACTGTCCACAAATGCTTGTTCGGGAAAGCCCCCAACTATCTGACCCAAAAGCTACCCCTTTACAAACCAGACAGATCTCTACGGTCAAGCAACCAACTGCTGATAAAAACTCCTCTTGTAAAAAAAACCAGACAAGGTGGCCGAGCTTTCTCTCTGGTAGGGCCTACCCTATGGAATAACTTACCCTTCTGCATCAGGCAAATCTCCAACCACTCCGCCTTCAGGAAAAAATTAAAAACCAACCTGTTCCTGGAAGAATAACTGAACCATTAGCCCAAAACCTACAGCTCTTTTTGTAACAACCCCTTTGCCATCTTGCGAGTGAAAGCGCGGAGATACCCCGTACGGGGTCGATTCTTGCGCTATACAAGAAATTAAATAAAATAAATAAATACATACATCTCTCTCCCTCCTGCCCTCCCTCTCCATCTCTCTCCCTCCTGCGCTCCCTCTCCATCGCTCTCTCCTGCCCGCCCTCTCCATATCTCTCCATCCTGCCCTCCCTCTCCCTCCTGCCCTCCCTCCCCATCCTGCCCTTGCTCTCCCTCCTGCCCTCCCTCTCCCTCCTGCCCTCTCTCTCCCTCCTGCCCTCCCTCTCCTGACCTCTCTTCCTCCTGCCCTCCCTCTCCCTCTCCATCTCTCTCTCCCTCCTGCCCTCCCTCTCCATATCTCTCTGCCTCCTGCCCTCCCTCTCCCTCCTGCCCTCTCTCATTCCTGCCCTCCCTCTCCCTCCCCTCTGTCATCTCACTGTGTGTGCGCGTCTGTCTGTGTCAGCCTTCAGCCCGGGCTGAGACCGCTTCCTCAGCGCGCACACACAGACAGCCGCACCAAAGTACTTGGCAGGTCTTTAAAAGACCATTTACATGTTTTTGAGGCTTTGTTGTAGCGCCCCTGAATCTCCACTCTGACAATCACCGCTCGCTCGGCCCCACAGAGCAGAGGCTTTGTCGTATTTCACCTCTTAGCGCCCCTGCATCTCTACTCTGCTCTGTGGGGGCCGGGGGAGAAGTGATTGTCAGAGTGGAGATGCAGGGCCGCTAAGAGGTGAAATACAACAAAGCCCCTGCTCTGTGGGGGCCGGGGGAGCAGTGATTATCAGTCTCCTTGTCAAGCTCTGCTGTGGCGGTGTTTGCTAACACTAATAAATTATTTTCTTAGCACAGGTACCATTGTCTGCAAGGTCCGCGGGCCGCCAAGGAAGGCTTGCCGGTCCGCGGGCCGTACTATGAGTACCCCTGCTCTAGAGCAATAAATACAGGCGTACTGTAAAGTAGACCTGCCTGGTTACGCATCTCTGGGTTCAAACCAGAGGTACAGACCAGTATCCTGAATCAACCTTTTGACCAGCAAGATCTTTTTGGCCCTACAGTTGATAATGCACTAGAGAAAATTAAAAAAGATATGGACACCCCAAAATCCATGGGGGCCTTACAAACTCAGACTCCCCGAGCATCCTTTTGTCGCTCCTCTTACAGGGGCGCCTCTAAAGGTTTTCAAACAGACAACGCCTCCTCTTCTTATAAAGCGCCCACCCAATCCTCGCCCAATAGGTTATTACAGAGGAGGATATTGAGGTAACACTAAAGGTAGAGGCAGAAGTAACATCAACCGCAATGCCTCCACTCCTAAACAGTGACTTCCCTCCCCCCAGACCATGCCACTCCTGTCGGGGGGAGATTACAACAGTTCCTACCAGTCTGGAACTCCAGCACCACAGACAGGTGGGTGAGACAAATAGTTTAGTCAGGTTATTGCCTGGAGCTCACTTCCAATCCTCCAACCATACCACCCAGACAGCGTCCCATGTCACAGGAGCATCTCACTCTCCTAAAACAAGAGGTTGCATCTCTACTGCAAAAGAATGCAATAGAACCAGTCCCAGTCACCATCAAAACACAGGAGTTTACTCCCTATACTTTCTTATCCCCAAAAAGGACGGTTCCCTCAGACCTATTATAGACCTGAGACCCCTAAATCTTTACATACAGTCTGACCACTTCCATATGGTCACATTACAGCAGGTTCTGCCTCTGTTAAAACAAGGCGACTTCCTTGCCAACTTAGATCTCAAGGACGCCTACTTCCACATTCCCATCCACCAAGCTCACAGAAAGTACCTTCGGTTCGTACTAGACGGTCAGCATTACCAGTTCAAAGTACTCCCTTTCGGAGTAACTATAGCACCTCGAGTTTTCACAAAGTATCTAGCAGTAGTAGCAGCACATTTAAGAAGGGACAACATTCATGTCTTCCCATACCTAGACGACTGGCTAATAAAATCCAAGTCATACCACCAGTGCGTGCAGCCCACGCATCAGATCTGCCTGCTACACAAGCAAGGCTTCACAGTAAATCAAAAAAAGTCACATCTCCAACCATCCCGGTCTCAACAGTATCTGAGTGCCACAATAGATACCTCCAAAGCAATTGCATCCCCCAATCCAGCAAGGGTACAAAGTATTCAAGCTCTCATACAAAAATTCCAGTCGCAACACTCACTACCAGCTCGAGTGTTCATGCAATTAATTGGAATGATGGCATCTTGCATCTTCATAGTGCCACATGCAAGACTCCAAATGCGCCCCCTGCAAGAGTGCTTAGCAAGCCAATGGAACCAGGCTCAACAATAAATAACAGATCTGGTGGTGGACGACGACCGGACACCTCGCTCTGCAGTGGTAGGACACCAAAAACCTTTCTAAGGGCTGGCCGTTCATAGAGCCAGATCCACAGGTGGTGCTAACCAAAGACTCATCTCTCACAGGCTGGGGAGCGCATTTGGAAGAGCACACAGTACAGGGCACATTAACACTGCAACAAAAGCTACTACACATAAATCATCTGGAGTTGCTAGCCATTTTTCTAGCTCTAAAATCTTTTCAGCATTACCTATCAGGCAAGGCTGTATTAGTCCGTACCGACAATATGACAGCCATGTATTACATTCAAAAACAGGGAGGAACACACTCCTTATAGCTCTCCCGGCTGGCGCAGAGCATATGGAGGTGGGCAATTCATCAAAAAATCTTTCTGTTTGCAGAACATCTACCAGGAGTTCACAATCAAGTTGTGGATATGTTAAGTCTCAAACACAACAGATACACGAGTGGGAACTTCATCCTCAAGTTCTTCTACCTTTCTTTCACAAGTGGGGCCAACCAGAGATAGATCTGTTCGCCACGCACCGCAACTCCAAATGCCTAAGCTTCGCCGCCAGATATCCACACCCATTGTCCAAAGTCAATACATTATGGATGAGTGGTCAAACAAATTTGTGTACGCTTTTCCACCTCTCCCACTCATTCTGTTAGTGGTACGCAAGCTATAGCAACATCCCCTCACATTGATTCTCATAGCCCCAACGTGGGCAAGACAACCATGGTACACCCCACTACTAGAACTCTCAGAAGTACCACATCAAAATTAAAACTCTCTCCACGTCTACTGACCCAGAACCATGGAGAGATCATGCATCCGGCCCCCATGCAGCTCAACCTAGCAATTTGGCTCCTGAGGTCTTAGAATTTGGATACCTCAATCTACCGCCTGATTGCATGAATGCTATAAAAGAAGCTAGACGTCCCACCACTAGAGCATGCTATGCAGCCAAGTGGAAAATGTTTGTTGTATATTGCACAAATAACATTAACCCACTAGATGTTTCTATCCAAAACATCATATGTTACCTGCTCCATCTACAAAGATGTAGTTTGGCATGCTCTTCAATCAGGTTGCATCTTTCTGCTATAGTAGCTTACCTTCAAAACAGACAACATCTGTCATTATTTAGAGTACCCGCCATCAAAGCATTTATGGAAGGACTCAAAAGAATAATTCCTCCCAGGGTACCACCCTCACCTCTATGGAATCTAAATATTATTCTCACTAGACTTATGGGTCCCCCATTTGAACCCTTGCATAAGTGTGAATTGCAGTTCCTTACATGGAAAGTTGCTTTTTTAATTGTTATTACCTCACTCAGAAGAGTAGGTGAGATCCAGGCATTAACAATTCAAGAACCATTCCTACAACTCCATCACAGTCATTTCACCGTTCCACCTCAATCAATCTATTGAGTTGCCTGTATTCTTCTCTCATCCACAGACGGTTGCTGAAAGAGCTCTCCATACATTTGATGTCAAAAGAGCACTCCTTTTCTATATTGATAGGACAAAACCATTTTGTTAAACCAAACAATTGTTTGTGTCCTTTTCTCCTCCACATAAAAGTAATCCCATTTCAAAAGCTGGGATAGCAAGATGGATTGGTAAATGCATTCAAATGTATTACCAAAAAGCAAAACGCACTCTATCCATTCCCCCTAGGGCTCATTCCACCCCTAAATTAGGGGCATCTATGGCCTTTCTAGGAAATATTCCCTTAGATGATATCTGCAAAGCAGCTACATGATCTACACTGCACACAGTTACAAAACACTACTGTGTAGATGTGCAAGCAAAACAACAAGCTAGTGTGGGCCAGGCTGTATTCAAGACATTATTTCAATCTACTGCAACAGATATTGGTGGTCGCCGCTAAGGGAGAGAACTGCTATGCAATCAATGCACTAGTGTGTGGTCTGCAGCCCGTATGCCTCGAACGGAAAATGCAACTTACTATTATGCATCTGTTCTTGGCATGTTGGGCTGCAGAGTAATATCTTAATTAGATACACTAGACATGGGCATCTTTTTCTGTAATCGTACAGCTCCATCATTTCCCCAATGGCGACAAACAATCTGAAGATGGAGTCGATGCCATGCAAACTATGCTCTACAGGAGGAGTCATCTACCAAACAGACTCTTCCAAGACAACTACAAAGTGTAATCATCCGGGCCCACCACCAGATGGCGATCTATGCACTAGTGTGTTTCTCTGCAGCCCTACATGCCAAGAACAGATGCATACTGGTAAGTAGCATTTTCCTTATTTATATAAAAATAGTGAAATGTATCCCTTTATCGTCCAAGTTAGTGGAAACATCTTCCTCCTTAGTGGAAACATGATATTCTCCTTGGGCATGTCTGATATCTTCATCCTGAAACACTGTGCAACAATAAAACTGATACCCTACTCCTATCTACTCTCTGGTATCTAAGCTGCACCCTTTGATAACGTTATTCAGTTCAGTTTCAGTTTCAAATGCTTTATTCGGTATATAAAATATAACCATATAGCATACAGAAAAATACATATAATACATCATAAAAGGATTACATTATCATATAGGATCCAGAACATATACAAGATGTTCACAAATTTGGATCGGTAAGTCAATTTATTAAGGAAAAAATTGAGATATTTCACCCAAAAGTGCATTACAGGCAATAAATACATTGTTACATGATTTCCTTTAAATAAAGTGACAAAGTGCGAAGTCCCAAAGCTTGTCAGGGAAAATTGGAGTGACACGTATAACATTCATGAATATAGTTCCTAAATTTAAAAACATGTTAAAATTCATAATCTATAACGATTTCATCTAATTAGTGTAGTCGATTGGCTTAGAAGAATAGCACCAATGCATCGATAGTAAACAGAATATTACTAAAATCATGGTATCATGATAATGTGAATCATAAAATAATGGATTTCCTACTGGAAACGCATTTTAAAATATAAGAAGCTACATGGAAGCATACCTCTGTGCTACTCAAGTCAAACATAAACTGCAAGGCATCTTTGGATCTTCTTATATTAAATTTTAAGAATATAGGCTTTAGGTACAGTTTCCAAATAGGAATATAAAATTTGCAAAAAAGCATAAAGTGACAACAGCTCTGTTTGGATGTCCCATCACATGGGCAGGGCAAAGTGCTACTCCTTTTGATTTGAGGGAAAGATACTAAATGATGCACAGTGCCCAGTCTCAACCGAGTCAAAACAAAACGGTGAGAACTTCTGGTCAGTGGCGTAACGAAACATGAGGGGGCCCCCCTGCAAACTACATGGATGGGGCCCCCCTCCCATCCTCCATGCCTGTCTAGAGCTCTCAGGCCAGCGACCCGCCATACTGCAGGGGATGCGGGCGATTGTTACGCCACTGTCATCAATGCAGCCGTTAATAGTAACACTGGATGGTGGAGTTAAAGGTTGGGCTTAGTCTGCCAGCAGGCTGTCATAGGTGGTGGACCATTCATTACAGGGTCCCTGCCATCAGTAGGCCGGGGAAGTTTGCCCAATTTTAGGTGGGTTTCCTGATGCAGACTCCTGTCATGATATACAACATCGGGCCCACTCATCGTTTAGTTTTGACAAAAGTGCATTCACTGCTCCTTCCCGTTTCCGTTTTAAAACATTGGACAAAGCGACAATGCAGTATTTCAAAAGCAGATATAACTACAAAGAGCACATTTTGATAATACATTTTTATTTTTATTAGACAATAGCAAACTTAAGAGGCATTGCATAGCTTCATACACACTTTGACCCCAATTCCATCACAGTCTCTCTCTCTCTCTGTCAGTCAGTATCTCTCTTTCAGTCAGTCAGTCTATCTCTCTCTGTCATTCAGTCTCTCTTAGTCAGTCACTCTCAGTCAGTCAGCCTCTCTCTCTCTCTCTCTCTCTCTCTGTCTCTCTCTGTCAGTCTGTCAGTCAGTCCCTCTCTGTCAGTCAGTCTCTCTCTCTGTCAGTCAGTCTATCACTCTCTGTCATTCAGTCTCTCTCAGTCAGTCTCTCTCAGTCAGTCAGTCAGTCTCTCGCTCTCTATCTGTCTGTCAGTCAGTCTCTCTCAGTCAGTCTCTCTCAGTCAGTCTCTCTCAGTCAGTCTCTCTTAGTCAGTCTCTCTCTCTGTCAGTCAGTCTCTCTCTCTCTGTCAGTCTCAGTCTCTATCTCTGTCAGTCAGTCTCTCTCTCTCAGTCAGTCTCTCTCAATCAGTCTCTCTCAGTCTGTCAGTTTCTCTCTCTTAGTCAGTCTCTCTCTCTGTCAGTCAGTCTCTCTCTCTGTCAGTCAGTCTCTCTCTCTCTCTCTCTCTCTCTGTTAGTCAGTCTCTCTTTCTCTGTCAGTCTCTCAGTCTCTTTCTTTCTCTGTCAGTCTTTGTCAGTCAGTCTCCCTCTCTGTCAGTCAATCTCTCTCTCAGTCAGCCAGTCTCTCTCTCTCCCAGTCAGTCTCTCTCTCTCCCAGTCAGTTAGTCTCTCTCAGTCAGTCATTCTCTCTTTACCCCAATCAGTCAGTCTCTCTCTCTCTCTTTCAGTCAGTCTCTGTCAGTCAGACTCTCTCACTCAGTCAGTCTCTCTCTCAGTCAGTCTCTCTCTCAGTCAGTCTCTCTCCAAGTCAGTCTCTCTCTGTCAGTCTCTCTGTCAGTCAGTCTCTCTCACAGTCAATCAGTCTATCTCTCTGTCAGTCAGTCTCTGCCTCTCTCTCTCAGTCTCTCTTTCTCAGTCAGTTTCTCTCTACCTTAGTCAGTCTCTGTCAGTCAGTCAGTCTCACTCTCAATCAGTCTCTCTCTCTCTGTCAGTCAGTCACTCTCTCTCTCAGTCAGTTTCTCAGTCAGTCAGTCTCTACTCTCTCTCCATTCTCTCTCTCAACTCTGTCCATTCTATCTCTACTGTCTCTCTCTCCACGGTCTCTCTCTCCACTTTCTCTCTCCACTCTCTCACTATCTCTCTCTCCACTGTCTCCCTCCACTGTCTCCCTCCACTGTCTCCTTCCACTGTCTCCCTCTACTCCCTCTCTCTCCACCCTCTCCCCCTTCTCTCTCTCTACTTTCTCTCCACTCTCTCTCCACTCTCTCTCCACTCTCTCTCTCCACTCACTCTCTCCACTCTCTCTACTCTCTCCACTCTCTCTCTCCACTCTCTCTCTCCACTCACTCTCTCCACTCACTCTCTCCACTCACTCTCTCTCCACTCACTCTCTCTCCACTCACTCTCTCTCCACTCACTCTCTCCACTCACTCTCTCCACTCACTCTCTCTCCACCCACTCTCTCTCCGCTCACTCTCTCTAAACTCACTCTCTCTCCCCCCACTCTCTCTCTGCTGTCTCCCTCCACTGTCTCTCCCTCCACTGTCTCTCTCTCCACTGTCTCTCTCTCCACTGTCTCTCTCTCCACTGTCTCTCTCTCTCTCCACTGTCTCTCTCTACTCTCCACTCTCTCTCCACTCTCTCTCTCTCCACTCTCTCTCTCTCCACTCTCTCTCTCTCTCCACTCTCTCTCTCTCTCCACACTCTCTCTCTCTCCACACTCTCTCTCTCTCTCTCCACACTCTCTCTCTCTCTCTCCACACTCTCTCTCTCCACTCTCTCTCTCTCTCTCCACTCTCCACTCTATCTCTCTCCACTCTCTCTTTCCCCTCTCTCTCTCTCTCCACTCGCTCTCTCCACTCGCTCTCTCCACTCGCTCCCTCCACTCGCTCTCTCCACTCGCTCTCTCCACTGTCTCTCTCCACTGTCTCTCTCTCCACTCTCTCCACTCTCTCTCCACTCTCTCTCTCTCCACTCTATCTTTCTCTCCACTCTATCTTTCTCTCCACTCTCTCTCTCTCCACTCTCTCTCTCCACTCTCTCTCTCTCTCTCCACTCTCTCTCTCTCTCCACTCTCTCTCTCCACTCTCTCTTTCTCCACTCTCTCCAGTGTCTCTCCATGCTCTCTCCACTCTCTCTCCACTCTCTTTCTCTCCACTGTCTATCTCCACTCTCTCTCCACTGTCTACTCTCTCTCCACTGTCTCTCTCCACTCTCTCTCTCTCTCTAGCCACTCTCTCTCTCCACTGTTTCTCTCCACTGTTTCTCTCCACTCTCTCTCTCTCCACTCTCTCCCACTCTCCCTCACAAAGTAGTGTGCGTTCCATGGGTGTCCGCAGAAATGTTTCCAGGGGGGGGGGGCACATTTTTAACTTCATCACCATCCCCCTTGCACCCTTCTCTCCTCTGCCTTGCACCCTTCTTGCCCTCCCTCTTGCACCTTTCCCCCCCCCTTGTATCCTTCTCCCCCTCCCCTTTTACCCTAGTCCACCTCCACCTTGAACCCTTTTCTACCTTGCACCATTCTCCCTCTGCCTTGCACCCTTCTCCCCTCTGCCTTGCACCCTTCTCCCCCTCCACCTTGCACCCTTCTCCCCCTCCGCCTTGCATCCTTCTCTACCTTGCATCCTTTTCCTCTCTGTCTTGCACCCTTCTCCCCCTCCGCCTTGCACCCTTCTCCTCTCTGCCTTGCACCCTTCTCCCCTCTGTCTTGCACCCTTCTCCCCTTTGTCTTGCACCCTTCTCCCCTTTGCCTTGCACCCTTCTCCCCTTTGCCTTGCACCCTTCTCCCCTCTGCCTTGCACCCTTCTCCCCTCTGCCTTGCACCCTTCTCCCCTTTGCCTTGCACCCTTCTCCCCTTTGCCTTGCACCCTTCTCCCCTCTGCCTTGCACCCTTCTCCCCTCTGCCTTGCACCCTTGTCCCCCTCCGCCTTGCACCCTTCTCCTCTCTTCCTTGCACCCTTCTCCTCTCTTCCTTGCACCCTTCTCCCCTCTGCCAGGAACCCTTCTCCTCCTCTACCTTGCACCCTTCTCTACCTTGCACCCTTCTCCTCTCTTCCTTGCACCCTTCTCCTCTCTGCCTTGTACCCTTCTCCCCTCTGCCTTGCACCCTTCTCCCCTCTGCCTTGCACCATTCTCCCCTCCGCCTTGCACCCTTCACCCCTCCGCCTTGCACCCTTCTCCCCTCCGCCTTGCACCCTTCTCCCCTCCGCCTTGCACCCTTCTCCCCTTTGCCTTGCACCCTTCTCCCCTTTGCCTTGCACCCGTCTCCCCTCTGCCATGCACTCTTCTCCCCCTCCGCCTTGCACCCTTCTCTACCTTGCACCCTTCTCCTCTCTTCCTTGCACCCTTCTCCCCTCTGCCTTGCACCCTTCTCCCCTATGCCATGCACTCTTCTCCCCCTCCGCCTTGCACCCTTCTCTACCTTGCACCCTTCTCCTCTCTTCCTTGCACCCTTCTCCCCTCTGCCTTGCACCCTTCACCCCTCTGCCTTGCACCCTTCTCCCCCTCCACCTTGCACCCTTCTCCCCCTCCGCCTTGCACCCTTCTCTACCTTGCACCCTTCTCCTCTCTTCCTTGCACCCTTCTCCTCTCTGCCTTGCACCCTTCTCCCCTCCGCCTTGCACCCTTCTCTTCTCTGCCTTGCACCCTTCTCCCCTCTACCCTGCACCCTTCTGCCCCTCCGCCTTGCACCCTTCTCTACCTTGCACCCTTCTCCTCTCTTCCTTGCACCCTTCTCCTCTTTGCCTTGCACCCTTCTCTTCTCTGCCTTGCACACTTCTCCCCTCTGCCTTGCACCCTTCTCCCCTCCACCTTGCACCCTTCTCCCCTCTGCCTTGCACCCTTCTCCCCTCTGCCTTACACCCTTCTCCCCTCCGCCTTGCACCCTTCTCTACCTTGCATCCTTCTCCCCCTCTGCCTTGCACCCTTTTCCCCTCTGCCTTGCACCCTTCTCGGCCCCCCTCCTCCCCTCCTGCGGATGCCCATGGTGTGTTCTAACAAGAGGGCTTACCTGAGGGCACCATTTTGCTGCCTCGTCTCTTCTCATGTGAGCTTTGCCCTGGAGAATGCTCTCTCTGGGGGCCCCCACTCCCACCCTTGTCAGGGTCCCAGCACTGCTCTGTGCTGTCTCCTGCTCTTGCTCTCTGAGGCCCCCACCCCATCCTTGTCCCTGTCTCTTCTCTTCTCTTGTGGGGTGGGCTTTGCTTATGGAGAGGAGAGCGTTGGGGCCGGGCTCTGAGCTGCCTCAGAGGGGAAGCGGAGAGTGCTGTCTCTGGGGCCCCCACCCCACCCCATCCTTGTCCCTGTCTCTTCTATTCTCTTGTGGGATGGGGCCCCCAGCCCATCCTTGTCCCTGTCTCTTCTCGGGTGGGGCCTGTCCCTGTCTCTTCTCTTGTGGGATGGGGCCCCCACCCCATCCTTGTCCCTGTCTCTTCTCTTCTCTTGTGGGGTGGGGCCCCCACCCAATCCTTGTCCCTGTCTCTTCTCGGTGGGGGCCTGTCCCTGTCTCTTCTCTTGTGGGATGGGGCTCCCACCCCATCCTTGTCCCTGTCTCTTCTCTTCTCTTGTGGGGTGGGGCCCCCAATCCCTGTCCCTGTCTCTTCTCGGTGGGGGCCTGTCCCTGTCTCTTCTCTTGTGGGATGGGGCACCCACCCCATCTTGTCCCTGTCTCTTCTCTTCTCTAGTGGGGTGGGCCGGGCCCCCACCCAATCCTTGTCCTTGTCTCTTCTCTTCTCTTGTGGGGTGGGGTCCCCACCCCCTCCGTGTCCCTGTCTCTTCTCTTGTGGGGTGGGCTTTGCTTATCGAGAGGAGAGAGTGGGGTGCCGGGCTCTGTGCTGCCTCAGAGGAGCAGTGGACTGCTGTCTCTGGGGCCCAGTCCTTGTCCCGGGCCTGCCTCCGGCTCTGACTGAAGAGTAACAATGTTGATACTTTGTTTCTCTTCAGTCAGAGGGAGGGGTGAGGGGAACGGAGCAGGCTGCACCTGCTTCAGACACAGAGGCTTGCTTCAGCGCAGGCCTCTCTCACAGCCCTCAGAAGAGCTGAGGGGGCCGGGCCCCTGGGGGCCCCCTTCATTAACTGTAGAGAGTGAGGCCCCCCGCACTGCGGGGGCTGCAGGGGCGTATGTTACGCCCCTGCTTCTGGTGACAGTTGACAAATATTTTTGGAAACCTTCTTTGGTGTTATATTCGTTATAGAAGGCATATGTGAGTTGGGATACATATCTAGAGGACCTAACCTTCTTAGCATTTTCCAGGAACAGATCTTTAAACCCCTTTTTTGTCACCTGGACACCCATTTCTGGATTCAAAAAGGGATCGTGGTTAAAGACTGTCTTAAACCAGAACCGAATGTGCCTAAACCAGGGAATACGCATATAGTTGTCTAGGTTTAAACGGTCCTTGATAACAATTTGGGTGAATTCTGTTTCTGCCTTAGACCAGATAGATCTCCATAGGGATAGGGGGCGTAGCGCTGCCAGATCTCCAACGTAAGCTAAACCTACTTCCCTGTGTAAGATCTCTATGGAAGCGGATGCCGGGGTACACAATATACGGTTTAGGAAGAGGTTTTCCTGGTGTTGAAGCAGCTTACAGCTACTTATATTGTGTCCCCAAATGCCGGCCCCATACAATGCAGATGACCGACACCTCATGATGTAAATGTGGATCATTTCTTTGATTCTGCGATTCCCCAGCTTGGTTGCGAATCTAAAGATACTGTTGATGTTCCTCGTCAACTTTAAATTTACAGACTCCTGTTCGCTAGTCCAGCCCCCCGTCCCCAGAGAAAATTATCCCTAGATAGCAAAATTTCTTGACGGGTTCCAGCCTGACGTTATCTAGAAGGAAGGTCCTATTGTGTTTGGTCTTTTTGCCACATGCCATGGTAAATGTTTTGCCCTTGTTGATTACCAATTTCCGTGTGGTTATAAAAGCAGAAAAGCTATCAATAAGGTGCTGACCATTTTGGGTGCGCGATAAGAGTACAGCGTCGTCTGCATAAAGCAGAATTGGTATGGGCTTTCCGTCAATATATGGTGCATCCACCGCGGTAGTTCTGAGTGTCATGTCTACATCATTGATAAATAACGAAAACAAAAGTGGTGCTAAAACGCATCCTTGCCTTATACCTCTGTTGACTTTGAAGAAGGGGGTGCATTCACTGGCCATTCCATAGCGTACCTTGCATGTTAAAATTTCATATAATCTAGCTAGGAAATATATGATGTCTTTCGGTGCTCCCATGCTAATTAAAACAGGCCATAAAAGCGAATGTTCGAATAGATCAAAGGCAGAGCTGAGATCGGCAAAATATAGGAAAAGATTTCCTTTCTTGACTGTAGTATATTTGTTAATAATGAGGTCAAGGTTGACACATTGCTCCATCGTACCAATCCCCCTCCTGAACCCATACTGTATTGGTGATAATATGGATTTCTCTTCTGCCCAGGTTTCCAGACTGGCCAGAAGGACCCTACTAAGTATTTTGATGGAGGAGTCAAGGAGGGAGATGGGTCTATAATTGCAGGCCTCGACCCTGGAACCCTTTTTGAATAGTGGTATAATGATTGACTGACCCCATGTCTGAGGGAGTTCGAGTTCGATGGCAGCATTAAAGAAACATGTAAGGAGGGGTGCCCATAGTAATTTCTCATGTTTATATAAATCTATTGGCACACCATCCGGACCAGGGGCCTTGCCACCGCTACTTTTTTCCAGACCTGCCAAAACCTCATTCAAAGAAATAGATAGCGCAATGATTGGCCATTGGCCTGAGTTTTGTAAGATCAATTCATCCGAGTTAAAAACCTTGGAGAAGTGCTCTATCCAATCTGTACAACTAACATTAGAAGTCACAACAGGAATAATATAATTTTTTAGAAAAGGGCAGTTAATTGTTTCCCATAAAAGTTTATTATTTTTTAGGGTTGCTGCCATGTCTAATTTTTCCCATGCCTCATCTTGTAATTGTTTTTTCCTTATTGCAAGGCTGGTTTTGTACACATGCCGTTTTTCCCTAATTTGCTCCATGTCTCTTGGTTTGGTTGACATCACGTGTTTTAGTGAGGATAAAGCCTCGGTGCAGTCTTTATCAAACCAGCAAGATGGGCTGAGTCTATATTTGCGGTTCTTACCGGTCAGTGGGCCCTCTATGGTGATATGGATCTTATTGATCCTGGGCAACATATCTGCTCGGTTGCACTCGTCTTTGAGGCAATAGCTAATATCCTCGCCACATGTGTCTGTTATCTCCACTAACAATTTGTACGGGTTGTGGAGAAGTGTGGCTCAGGGGTTAGAGGCGGCAGACCCGGAACCTGAGATCGGCCCTGGACCAGGGTTCAATTCCCCGCCTTGGCGGGTCTTGGGCTCAAAAAATTCCACGGACTCGATAATTCTCGCTCCGGTGCCTTCTCAACTCACGGGTTCACACTCTGCGACTCTGGGCAATAGCTTGCTTAATCTCCACAATGGCCCCTCGCGGCGGGATGCCTGGCTTTCACCTTGTGGATACCCTGCCGGGGTTATCTCACAGGGGAATACCAGGACGGGTTCCCTAAGCAAGCGCCGGGAAACCCTTTGTGGGTAGCTGTGCGCTATATAAGCTCAAATACATTTACATTACATTTTTGCCCACTTAATTCTAGGGCCATTTGGTCTTGAGGCCATAATTTCTTGAGTCGGTTTGCTATATATCTGGGTTTTAGGGCCCCAACCCAGTAAAGTTACTAAAATGCTGTTGTGATCGCTCACAACTTGTTCCTCAATCCACAGATCGCGGTATGCGGTACCACTCGATATTAGGATATGGTCAATGTTGGAGTTATAGTTCCTGACTTAAATGTTGGGCATCTAATGTCTCATCTCTCCTCTCTAACATTATTCATTGGGATAAACCCCACCCTGCATTTCTTCTACAAAGGTATAATGCAATTTTCTTTAGCTAATGTTACCTAAAACAGATCGTGGGTGTCCAATCTAGTTCCAGGAAGGCTTAATCAAGGCCATAATTTCATTGTAACAACTAGGTAAATTCTTCCATTCATTAAATGTAGTTAAATTACGAATGGCGATATCCCTAATATTATTAACATGAATTGAGAATTAATTTTTGACCCTATTTTCCCTAGGCACATTATAGCCTCAGACATCATTTAGAGCAAAATTTACATTTACTTGTAGTGTTGTACTCTACAATGGTAGAATCAGGATATTTAATTAATCCCAAAACAAATCAGTTTATTAAACTACTCTGTAATGTGGTAAATAAAGATTTACCTATGCGGAATTTCTATGCGGTAAAGTTCAATAAAATAACTCACTCGGAAATAAGAGGCAAAGTCCGTGGAGTCTGAGTTCGAAGGCTTTTATTCCATAAAATGGAATGGTTCGAACCATGGTATCATGTTCCTTTCACCACGGAGGTTCAGGAAGGGATAGACAATACTTTATTAACAGTGCACAATATATATAGTAAATGCATACAATGGTGATGGATACAGAAGGCGTAACAGCTGAGAGAAAACAAGATAAGAACACATGTGCGTAACAGAAGACGTGCACGAGGGCGTACACGGAGGTGTGTGCTAGAAACGTCACATGAAAGTGTCACCGGTGGGTGGATCCCTAGAGGAATCCTGCAGTGTCAGCAGAAATCTGTGGCAAGGATGCGCGCGCAGGCAACATGACGTGTGATTGACGTGGAACTGGAGGGTGAAGGGGACTTGACATTTAGCTCCGAAAGAGGAGACAGAAGTCTGGCATGTCAGAACAACCTAATCCCAATCATATCTGATATCTAGTGTTTGAGGAACTGCATTATCTAGAAGGGAAGGTTTCTCGGGTAAAGGCTATTCTATACTGACTGCTAGTGTGTGCATATGCGTCTACGTGTAATGCGAGGGGCCATGGGCCTACCATGGTAACTGGAGCAGTGAATTACTTGCACGGAGACAGGAAGGCCGGGCCCTTTGCTCTGCAGCTGGGGGAATGTTTACCTAAATCCCTAGACAGGAATGTATTTTCGAGGAGCTGAGCTCGGCTATACTGATAACTTGAAGGCAAAATACTGTCTTTGGCAGGCAAGCAGGCCGAGCCGGGCACCGCTCGCCACGCAGGGAGTAGGACAGAGGTCAGGGATGTATCCCACGTTGCAGCTTTCAGGAGGCAGAGAGCAGAAAGGCTCGATGACAGAAATCAGGGCCTAACTCAACAGAGCTATGAAAAACGTGAAAGTGCACCATGTAAAGACGTTGGCAATGCATACTTAGGAACTGAATATTCAATCCATTCATGGTGGATCTGAAAGAGGACAAGTTAACGTTGGACGCAAATGTATTTGCGTCTTCATATCTGGTCATGGAGGGAAGTTACATGTACTTGAAGCACGTACATGGAGACAGTGGGGTTCACGTTAGGGGACATTTCTTGACCATAAAAATCCATATTACCTCATTCCCTCCTTGTCCCCTATGGACCCTTCATGCTATATCGATCTTCATCAATCCATCTATCTGTTCATACAACATCATTTGCTCATCTTTCTTCGGATGGGATTTGGAACGTGAACTCGAATGGGGAATACATGATGTGGCGCACAAGCCGCAAATCGCTGGCCCACATTGTAAACAGAGACAGCAACTGAACACTATGAGTAGTATGACTCCTAGGAATGACAGTATTTTCCATCCCCAAGTGGATATGGTACTCCAGAGCCAACCGGACCAAGTCCAGGTGCCTGGATTCTGATGTATCTGATTAGCTATCTTATGAAGACGGGTAATAGCTTTATATACTGATGGTGCGTTATTTGGAATGAAAACACAGCAGCTCGATCCGAGGACTTTACAGGCTCCGCCCCTATCGGCCAGGATGACGTCAAGGACAAGACGATTTTGAAGGACAACAAGTCTCATAGCAGACTGTTCCTCTGTTAAGTTGCCTAGGGCGGAAGTAGTTTCATTCACTACTGCTTCGAGGGTTCGGGTCAAGTGACGTATTGATTTGCTATTGAAGACAGCCCCTATATAGGGAAAGAAACCTTTATTGAAATCTGTGTATCGTTCCCATGCCGTTTCAGTATAGTCGACAATCGGGAGCTCTCTCTTGGGTCTATCAGGTATGAGACAGGAGTTCCTATGATAATCAGGTGGAGCTAGAAAAACAGGTGGTAGAAGGAATGCAATGTAACATGTCCCATCCCAATCTAGTGGCAAACGGATATAAGCTGTCTGACCACAAATGAAATAGGAATGGCGGGTAGCTTTGAATGTAGACTTGCCTTTATCACTGAATTCGATCACAGTAGTACATTCACTATGACCTAGGTGTACTGAACCATTCTTTCTGACACATAATTCACCTTTAACTGGTAACACTGACATAGAGGGCAAGTCTGGCTTCGTTTCGGACTGGACATTCAGAATCATGAGGTTAAGTGTATAATTACCTAATCCATATACTTCGTTTTCTAGATCGGTCCCTGTCCTTTTGGGTAGACCCTCCTTGTCAGGGAAACATACTTTGTGCATAACTGTGTTCAAATTTCCCCATACCTAGGCTGTTCGGAATTCGGTTAAAACCGAATGTAGCCGATAATACCATACCAGATGAAAATCAGCTGACTCGGTTTAAACCGAGTGTCGCTGATTTTCAGAGTTATTGCATCATTTGGCCACTTGGTGGAGCCAAAACTTTACATGCAAACGGCAATTTTGGCTCGCGAAGAAAAGCAGCTCCGAAGGTGAGTCACCCAATTAGGTGTGAATGGCCCAAGGGCCAGGCCAACACCAGTCACCCTGCCTGGCTCACGTGGGGGGGGGAGAGGAGCTTTTGTTGTCTGCCGTCTGTCTTACTGCGGCCGCCGCACCCACGTACTTAACAGGTCTTTAAAAAGACCATTTGCTTAACGAGTCTTTGTTGTTATTTCGGCACTTCTTAGAGCCCCTGCAGCTACCCTGTCTCCGGCTTTGCTCATGACTGTGCCCTGCTCCTAGCCGCTGAGGGCACCCATTGTGGCTGGAGCCAATCAATCAGCCGCTGCACTGCTGCCTTTGCTCATAGTGCGGAATATAGCGTGAACTTGGCCCAAAGCTGTTAGCGCTTTTTCCCCATATTAGTGGCCACTCAAAATTAAAAATAGTAAGATGAATAGCTGCTCAACGGCACAAAATCTGCACTTCAAGTCCTGGCAGGAGTTGATGGAATCAGGTGCGGCAGCATGAGGGGCGTGTGTGTGGGTGGGGGGGTGGGGGCGGTGAAGCAGTGACCGGCGATTGCAGCTGTTAACATGTGAAAGGTTTGAGGGGTCAGGCCGGGCAGCTTCCACGCTCCTACGAGTTATATTTTATTGTTACCAGATGTCTGAAGTCACAGCAGATACTTAGTTGGTTTATAATAGCGAGTGAGAGCGCGCCTGAGCCTAATCTCCAGCTCGGCTCCCAGCGCCCTGCCCGGCAGTTACCAGATCTGAAAGCATCGGCCCCTTTGTTATTGAACCACGGCGCCATTCTGGCAAGGTTATGTTAATTCTAAGGTGCAACACGTCAAAGATGAAACGACTTGCGAGTCAGTCTTGTTTCACAAAAAGTATTAGTTTGCAGAGCTAACGTGTGAACTACTTTGAAATATCGCATTTATATAATCAATAATTTGCAACTATTTAATATAAATTGAATGCGGATGCACATAAAAAATTGTCAGACTGAGGTGACTATCAGATGAACAGAAGAGTGTTCCGAGAAAAATATGAAGACACTTTTGTGGAAAAAAAGGTCTGGCATTAGCTCATACACATAGCAATTGCAATGTTTTACGTAAAACCCAAAATGCTCAAGAATGAATTTAACTCGACACACTCCCAGCTTTTAGACCTCCCTCTCTAAAATAATCATGACGGATTGCAATGTGGGATTCTGTTTGAGATCGAAACCGGCCATTTCCTGTGTCTTCTCCCCATCCCCACACCCTCCCCAGTGCAGTCAACCTCACCCCTGATTCATGGTGCATAGCCACGCCTCTCCGGTTAATTCAGGGACAGGGCAAGAGCCTCGCTTTTTTAAGATTTATTTATTTATGCATTTTTATATAGCGCGGACCCCGATGTGCCCTGATTAACATGGCCAGCCCACACTGAGATCGCATGTAATGGACGCAGCTAATGAAGACTTTTGCAGTTTGTTTTGTCTGTGTTTTTTTTGTTCATGTGTGCGTTCTTGGAATGTGACATTCCTAAGACTTCATTTGATGAACAGCCTCTGTTCATGACGCGTTGCTCTCTTGGGAGAATATCCAGGTTTTAGTTAATTCAAAAGTTTAAGAAAAGGCTTAAGGCTGGCATGTGAGAAAAGCGCAACTTCACAAAGCACAGACTGGAATATGTTATCAGCCTCTCCCAGCCCATGCTCCCACCGCCTGCCCCCCCTTAACCACAACACCCCACACTCTCAGACCCCGCCTTCCTTCCGCCTGGGGTCTGGCAACAGCCCTGAAGCGGTCGGTGAAGGGATGCGGCGGTTGCACTCAGCACCCAGGGGATGAGGTTCGAGGCACGGACACATACATCACATGAGATCTCAGCAGCAGGTGCAATAACACACTGAGCTACCAGCTCGTGGAGGTTACAAGGAGAACCGGATTCACACCACGGATCTGCTGGTCATTACATATCTCCCGCACCCGCAGCTGACCTTCAGTGGGGAACTGGCACAGTCTGCTAAGCGTGTAATGAGTTGTTTTCTCCTGTCTGGCTTGGGGTGGAATACACAGCAGCGCTGGTGGTCCTCGCGGTGGCATGCACAACTGAAAGGACATGCGAGGTAAACAAGAAGCGCAGGTGACTTTTCTTGGCAAGGAGCAGTCAAATGAAAGGCATTAAGGCACAGACTGCAGGCAAGAAGGCGCACTGATTGAAACGCTCACTGCTGACATCTGTGGCGATATGCGTGCTATGGGCTTGAATCTGAGCAGTGATAATTGCAATCCTTTAGAAGTGCGTTAACTGAAATCCCATCACATTGAATAATAGTAACACGTTGTTAAAAGTACCTAATAACAGAAGTGCACAATGAAGCTCTACATAAAACAAGCCATTGGTATCAATTGGCCAATTGCAGTTAGTTCTCTCCGGTTCATGTATTGTTAGAACTGCCTGACAACATTAAAATTCAGTTGATATATGCCTTTAAGGCAAACAGATTTAAATAATAATGGGTTTTTTGTCGGTGTAAATTTTAATACAGTAAGGTAAATCCAGTAAAGATTCATCATAAAATCTTTATTCAGCATGTAAAAACAAACATTAAAGAACAAGATAACTCAGCAAAAGTTACAGTGCAAATATAAAACACATGCGCAACATTTAAATAAATAACATTTAATTACCAAACATCAATAGGACAAGATAAACAAGCATTGGCATAGCCAATAGGTCTCGTCTTTGGGACCTTATAAGTGTTTAGTTATCCAGCACAATATCCTTGGTGCAACAACATCAACTGTTGCATGTTGAAACACTTATTAAGGTCCCAAAGGCGAGAACTATTGACTATGCCAATGCTTGTTATATTTTGTTTTTTCTAGTGCCGGTTTTCAGAAAAGACAGCATTCAATGATTTGGTGCTTTCCCACAACTATTTCATTTAGAACACCAGTTTCCAAACACAGAAATTAACATAAGATTGAATTTCCATTTGGGAAAATACGAGACAAATGTCATTAATTCACTTTGCTGTTTTAGTTTTTCAGTTTCCAGTTAGAATTAGTTTGACGTTGACTCAAGAGTAGCATTGACATCTAATTAAAGGACACATGCACAAAAGAGTAGGTTGAGGCAATTCACAAACAGTTATACTTTATTCGAGGACCCTAATGCTCCCAAAGCTCTGTGGCACGGTGTCTACATACCATACATCAATGAAGAAAGCAAGCAATAATAAAAGCAAAGCGATCCATAAACACCTGTAAAACACTGTTTCAGTTGTTTTTTATGGCGCGAAAATGAGTAACCACTGAAAAGCACTGTTTTTTTGGGGTATTGAAATCACTGGAAAACACTGAAAAAACACCACCAGATTTTACCGAAAATAGAAACTGAAAACAGGAAAGCCTACCCATACCCAATTGCCTTGGTAAACTATAGAATCTGAATCTAAAGAGTTCATTAAACTAAACCATGCACCACAGGAACCATTATGTGTAAACGGATACGGAAAGAGGGGCAGAACTCCCTTGTATTTCTGATAGGGAGGGAGTCGGCCACATATCCAACAATTTGTAGCATTGCTGGTCTGATGGGAATGGTGTAACATACTGATAAAAGTATTGGTGCGCAGCGCAAATCTGTAAGATAACTCGTGAGGGGGCAGTTCACTGAAAGTATGCTCGACAGTGTCATTTGAGAAAGAATGTGCACGTGTAAAAATAGGAAAGTACATGTGTAACAATAGACCTGTGACAATAATCGCAATACTCAGAAAAAACATAATCAATAAAGCGACAATGCAATAGCTTTTGAGAGATTTACAATATTTCTTTTTCTTGATCTGTTTCTGTCTATCTCTCTCTCTATTGGGATCTAACTTGTACATGTCAGGAACCTGTCTAACCGCTTCACCTAGGGGAGGACTTAAACAATTAAACTGTCTGACTTGCTAGATCTCAATTTTAGTTTAAACTCCTGCTGAGGAGTTTTCTCTACCAGGGGGAGTTTAGTATCAGTCTCTGGAATGGGGCAGGGCTGAGAGTCTGTGCCTGGCGGCAGTCCATAGTATTTCTTGACGTGGCTGGAGTGGGGCCAGCCCTTGCGGCCCTCCACCTTCACTGCTGTCCTTGTAGTTAATAAAACAAGCTTCGGCTCCTGCCAGCGGGGCTCCAACGGACTCCTCCTGTCGAAATTCCGAACAAACACTCGATCACCGGGGACGATCTCGTGTGGCTTCACCTCGGTGTTGTCGGGAAAGGCTGCAGCTACCTGTGAACGACATGATTGTAGTGCAGACATCAAGGAGGCAAGATAATCTGTCAGCATATTACAGTCAACATCTGTGATCTTACGAGGCAGAGGCGTCCCCCACATATTCGGTGGCCTGCCAAAGACCACCTCATACGGGGATAGCCCTGTTCTTGAATGAGCTACCATTCTCATGTAAAAGAGTGCAACTGGCAATGCAACTATCCAGTCTACGCCTTTCTCGGCACATATCTTGGCAAGGCGTGTTTTCAGTGTCTGATTGTGTCTCTCTACGAGACCTGCAGCTTCGGGATGTCGGACGCAATGGAATTTCCACTGATATCCTAGCAGGAGTGATACCTGCTTCATAAGCTCGGACGAGAATGGCTGACCATTATCTGAGTACACGACACGGGGCAAACCATATCGTGGGAAGAATTCACGAACCAGCTGTTTGGCAGTGGTCGGAGCAGTGTAATCTGGGACTGGATATGCTTCTGTCCATCGGGAAAGCGCACATACAACTACGAGGACATACTTAAACCCTCGACAACGTTCCATCTGGATATAATCCATCTGGAGGACTTCAAAAGGATGGTCGGGAGGATGAAATCCACCTTGCTCTACGGGAATGCCTTTACCTGGGTTGAACTGACAACAAATCATGCAAGTACGCACTTTCTGTTTTGCTGCTGCTCGTAAATGTTTATTGTACCATAGATTCTGTAAACTATCTAACATAGCCTTTTCTCCTAAGTGTGCTGGACTATGTGCGGTGTTAATCATAACTTGAACCATAGAGTCGGGGAGAAACCATGTGGCTTTTCCCTTCGTCATCCATCCCTGGTCTGTCTGGATCCCTCCTAGTTCAGTCCATTTCTTTATTTCGTCTGGAGTAGCATGTGTCTGTATGTCAATTACATCTAGTGCGGGATCCCTAACTGTCATGCAATGTGTAGGTGTCGGGACTATTGTCTTTGTCATGTCAGTTGTGTGAGTATGAGTCAGAGCTGTATGTTTCGCGGTTCGATCGGCCAGGTCGTTACCCTGGGAAATGGTATCTGTGACTTTAATATGTGCCTTACACTTCATGATGGCTATGGCTGTTGGTAAATGTATTGCTTCTAACAGTGCTTGAATGAGGGGACCATGCTGGATTTTGGCTCCGTGAGAGGTTAAGAAACCTCTCTCTTGCCAGAGAACTCTGAAGTCGTGTACAACTCCGAAGGCATAACGGGAATCTGTGTATATGTTAACTTTCTTGTTCTTGGCTTGAATGCAGGCTTGGGTCAGAGCGATGAGCTCCGCTGCTTGGGCTGACAGGGTGTCAATGCGGTGTGTTTCTATGACTTCAGTTTCTGTCGTGACTGCATATGCGGCCACTAACTCTCCTGTACTTGTTCTCATACATGAACCATCCACATAAAGTGTCAGGTCTGGATCGGGTAATGCGATATCTGTCAGGTCTTGTCGGGGTTTCGTCGTAATGGTAATGACTTCAACACAATCATGTGCCAAAGGGTCTGTCTCACTTAATGGTAACAGTGTAGCAGGATTCAGTGTATTGCAGCGTCTGATCTCTATGTGTGGCTGAAACAATGTCAATTCATAACCTGTCAGTCGTGCTATAGTCAAATGCTGGGTCTGTGTTCTGTTTAAAAGGACTTCCACAGAGTGTGGAACGTGTACTGTCAATTGATGTCCTAACACTATGGAATCGCTTGGTCTAATTGCTAGAGCAGTTGCTGCTACAGATTTCAAGCACGCAGGCAGAGCCTGGGCTACTGGATCTAAAGAACTAGAAAAATAAGCACACGGTTTGTGTGAACCTGCTTGATCCTGAGTGAGTACTGACAATGCAGTACCATCGCGTTCTGTGACAAAAAGAGTAAAAGGTTTGCTGTAACATGGTGTCGCTAAAACTGGAGCTTGGCATAAGGCTTTCTTTAAGTCATCAAAAGCTTGTGTATGTTCCTGAGTCCAAGGGAGGACAGTCGAAGACGCTGCCTCCTGCGTTGTCAACTGTATAAGTGGCTTGGCTAGAAATGCGTACTGAGGGATCCATTGTCTACAGTAAGAAGTGAGGCCTATAAAGGCCCGTACCTCCTTTTGTGTCTTGGGTTGTGACATGTTTACAATTAACTGGATACGGTCAGGTGTAAGCTGTCTCCCCCCTTTGGACAGCAAGTGCCCAAGGTACACCACTTGCTGAACACAGAATTGCAGCTTCGAAGGAGACACTTTGTGTCCCTTGTCCGCCAGGAAATGCAAAACCGTCAGTGATGCTTGTTCACATTCTGACTCGTTACGGGCGGTGATCAATAGATCATCGACGTACTGAAGTAGGGCGGTGTTGGGTGGCATATGGATACTGTCAAGTTGTCTTTTCAATGCTTGGCTATAGATGCTGGGGCTTTCTGTGAATCCTTGAGGTGCGCGTGCAAATTTGAAGCTTCGACCATATAAACAGAATCCGAAAAGATATTGGCTTTCCGGATCAATGGGGACACTAAAGAAGGCGTTCTTGAGGTCTATTACAGTAAAGAACGTTGCTTCAGAATCAATAGCAGTCAATAGAGACGAAATGTCTGGGACCACGGGATATTGTGGAACAATGCATTTATTCAGTTCTCGTAAATCGATAACTAATCGATAAACTGGGGGTGCATTTGGGTCAGTACGTTTAAGAATGGGAATGATAGGGGAATTACAAACATTGGAGTCGGTTTCTACAACCACTCCTTGTGCAATGAGCTCGTCAATGATTTTCAGTAAAGCCACTACAGCATCTGGTGGTAACTTGTATTGTCGAATGCGTGGTAGTACTACTCCAGGCTTGAGTGTGACACGATATGGAGTAATGTGCATACAACCTACGTCAGTAGGGCCTTGTGCCCATAAATGTGCAGGAACATTCTGTAATCTGGAATCAATATCTCTCAACACATGGTGACCCTTAAAGTCACGCAGGAACAATCTTACTCCTTCCGGAGAACAACAAATTACAGCTCCTAGAGCTTTCAGAGTCTTAATTCCAAGTAAGTTTTCTGGACATGATTTCGTGAGCAATAAATCTGTAGTACGTGACAATGGACCAACTGCAAGGGGAACAGGTTGCGACACTTAATTAACAATAGGCTTTCCTGAAAAACCAAGGGAAACATTCTGTGAGCCTGAGAGGGGTGCCCCTGGAACCTCGTCGTGACTGATTGTTGTCCTGCTTGCCCCTGTATCAATCAAAAACTTTCTCTCTTTCCCTAATACTTGACTATGTACATAAGGACCCTCTTGATCTACAGGAACCTCAATAAGAGGCAAGCCAACTTCCCTCTCTAGGCTGTTTCATGTGTATCGCTGATAATCGGGATAATCAGTTTGTGCATATTGGTACATCTGCTGTGTTGCATGTTGTGTTGCGGCAATCGGTTGTGGCTGTGGTACCGCTACTGTCTGTACTGTCTGTTGTGAAGCATGCATAGGCTGTACATTCTGTGGTACTTGTTGTTGGACCTGGTCTTGTCTAGGTTGGCGTGGTCTCTCTTTAGTTTTACCTGTGGCTATATTATGTTTCAAAACTGCACAATTGTTTACATAATGACCTGGCTGTTTACAATAGTTGCAAGTCCCTTTAACAGGAGCTGCTGAATTATTGGATTGTGATTGCGCCGTACCCTTTTTATGTCCGTCTGATGGAACTGACTGAGCAACTAGCATTTTCATTTTCGTATCTTTCATACGTCTCTGTTCGTGATCATGTTCTTCCCTAATTCTGTTCTGGTGGTACTGTAACATCTGTAACATTTGTGAAGGCGAATTAGCTTGCCATGTGCTCTCGACTTTCGGTACACGGTTCTTAACCTGGGGCAAGGAATTCTCGACTAATTTGGATACAAAAAGATGCGGGTATGACTCACTACTTGGTTTCAGGCCACTATTAATGGTAAAACATTTCTCAAATCGGGAATAAAAATCACTAGTGTCTTCATCGGGTTTCTGTTTGCATGCTGAGATTGCATCCCAGTCTTCCTTTTTGGTTGCTAACAATCGTGGCAAAACTTGTACTAACAATCCTGGTAATGCTTTAGTTTTATCCCCAAGACCCAAACCTGGGGTTCGACCTGTTTCTTCAGTTTCTAATGCAGCCCAATCTATCTTTTGGTCTCCCACCTCCCATTCTTTTTCCTTGAGTTTCTCGTAAATACCAGCCGGCAGTAATACTTTCAATATTTTCATAATGTCAGGATAGGTATAATCTCCCATGAGTAACATGTCTTTAATTTCACGGTGAAAACCTGCTGGGTCTTTATCATGACTAGGCACTATTTTCTTCATTTCCAATAATTCCATTTTAGTTATGGGCGTGTATACATACACACGTGTAAGGGTATTATCATCATTCCTGACTGGATGCACTTCTCGCAAGGGGTTCTGTCTGTCTATGTAAAACATTTTTCTTTCTGGGGGTGGAACAAACTGTGGGTTCAGGAAAGCACTATATCTGTGTCGATGTTCTAAAATTACTTTAATTAAATCAGTACCTAGGCCTCTCCATTTATTCATTTGTAACTCTATTAGTACATCGGGTAGGGGACCTGGATCAGAATGTTGGCTCTTATACAACAAAAGGAGGTGTTGTATCATGTACATACCAGCTAGTCGCTGTTCGTCTGGGGAAAGATTAAAAAATGTTTGCGCTACTGCGTTATCATTATATTTATCGGAATTGTCAGCCCATTGTACTGCTGATCTGGCTAATTCTTGTTCATCCATGGAATTGAGTACATGGTACCCCATTCGTTCTTGAAGTACTTTATCGGTAGCCTGAAATAGATGTTCAGGAGAACTCGGATTTGACATGGCAGAGTGAAAAAGTCTCTTGCTTTCTGGGCGTAACGTTTTCTTAAGGTATCTTCCCTTACCTACATATGCTATCAGGTCGCTAGTTGATTGTGACGTTTCTGCTGTGGTCTCTGGTTGTTCGTCCTCCTCTGAGGTTTTACCGTCATCTGACTCTAGTTGCTCTTCAGGTTCTCTGCGGGCATGTATTTCTATTATTTCTTTACGGATCTTTCTAACCATATGATGTACACTGTTCTCCTTATCATGCTTACCCTCCGCCATATTCTGGCTCCATCTAGTCAGTCTATTCATCTCACTTTGGGGAAAACCTACCTGATCTTGTTCTCTTATTAAACAATTAACCATAAATCGCATTATTAAACCTTTGTTCTCTACTTTCTGACGTGACATGGCTTCAGCAACACATTGCGGTCCTTCTCCTGTTCTAATAAAATAATACAATTTATCTAGATGTTCTGGCATTCCTGGTAGTAATATCAAATAATCTGTAACACGTCTCAAACGTAGGGACGCTAACAACATGGGTCCTGTTGTACCGGGCACTTCGTCATAACTGCAATCCGTAAGTTCTCTTCTAAGCTGTTCGGCCGGTGCACCTTTGGGTGTCCGAGCCTTTGCTAAATCTCTCATTGTCACTCGGTGTAACGGTGGGGGTGTTTGATAACCTCCTGTAGCACCTCCTGAAGCGGAGGCTTGATCATAACCTGGCTGTAGGGTCGGTACCTGCTGTAACTGGGTTGGGGCCTGAACTGTGTCAGTCCCAAAAGGATTAAGTGGATGCGGTTGTTGAATACCAGGAGGAACAGCGGGTCCGGGTACAGGAAGCGGTGCGGGAGGGATCTGCTGTTGGGGACCCGGGGGCAGACGATCACGGGGTAGGTTAACGTTAGCAGGTGGGACATGGGTAGGTACATTAGTGTAAGCAGGAGCTACATCGTCTAAATAGGAAGAAAGGAAAATATCTGCTGCGGTCTTGTGACGTAATTTAGTCGGAACCAATGGAGGGGGCAGATTTTTCGGTGTTTCCGGGGTCGCTTTGGGCAGGCCCTCGGCCAGGACGGGATACAATCCTGTCATAATGGCATTACTCTGTCTATCGTATTGTTCCATTCTGACTCGTTCTCCTTCTTCTAGTAGTTCCTTTTCTTTGGCTTTTTCAGAATCCTCTCTACTTTTCTCTGCTTTTCTGAGTGCTTTCTCTGTTCGTCTATGTGATTCTTTACACCATAATTCAATGGCATCTTTCTGTGACTGTCTGGCTTTCTTCTTCCATAACGCTTCCTCTACTCTCATGATGCACTCGGCATCCCATGTCCCTGTAACAGGCCATTTCTGATTCTCTGCTAAGTCTTTAGTATAATCCACCCACAAGTCGAGATATAATACGGCATCTAAGCCGTGCTTGTGGTACATAAAATAACCGGGAGTGTCCCTGGGTGGGATGGGAACAGCTTCCTCGAGTATCCCTTTTCTAGTTCCTATCTGTCTCAGTTTAGAGAATAGAGGCATTCTGAACCTTGATACTTGATACTTACTCGAACTTGAACACAACTAATACAATAAACACAGTAATGGAGATCAAACAATCACTCATACCACGACATTTAGAACACATTTAAACATTTCTGAAAATGAACAAAAATAACTAGATAACTCGATAACTGTATACTGGATATACTGCTAAACAGTACAGATACACTGCTAAAACAGTGCAGACCGGGTCTGTGTACCCAAACCCGTCTTGACCGGACACAAATTAATGCACCTGTCTTGATGCATCCCCAGCAACGGTACTCACCGGGAAGCACGGAACGGAAGGCCTCGGAAAACTCGACACTGGACTGGACCGGACTGGACTCGACTCGACTCGTGACGTAGATACTTCGGAACTGGTGGGCCTCTGGACACCTCGGACCTTGCTCTCTCGGCTGGGCTCTGGTCGGGATCCTCCGCACTCCTCACCGCCGCGTCTGGGTGTCGATCGCAGTCTCAGTCACCTCCGTTGGCCTGAGGGAGATACAGGAAATCCTGCGGGTACCTGTAGTTGTCCGTCACGGCTGTGGCAGGGGGCTAGGCCTGCAACGCACCGCCGGCGTGTAAGGTGGGGGAGGGGTCCCTATTCGGGCGCCAAATTATGTGGTAAATAAAGATTTACCTATGCGGAATTTCTATGCGGTAAAGTTCAATAAAATAACTCACTCGGAAATAAGAGGCAAAGTCCGTGGAGTCTGAGTTCTAAGGGTTTTATTCCATAAAATGGAATGGTTCGAACCATGGTATCATGTTCCTTTCACCACGGAGGTTCAGGAAGGGATAGACAATACTTTATTAACAGTGCACAATATATATAGTAAATGCATAAAATGGTGATGGATACAGAAGGCGTAACAGCTGAGAGAAAACAAGATAAGAACACATGTGCGTAACAGAAGGCGTGCACGAGGGCGTACACGGAGGTGTGTGCTAGAAACGTCACATGAAAGTGTCACCGGTGGGTGGATCTCTAGAGGAATCCTGCAGTGTCAGCAGAAATCTGTGGCAAGGATGCGCGCGCAGGCAACATGACGTGTGATTGACGTGGAACTGGAGGGTGAAGGGGACTTGACATTTAGCTCCGAAAGAGGAGACAGAAGTCTGGCATGTCAGAACAACCTAATCCCAATCATATCTGATATCTAGTGTTTGAGGAACTGCATTATCTAGAAGGGAAGGTTTCTCGGGTAAAGGCTATTCTATACTGACTGCTAGTGTGTGCATATGCGTCTACGTGTCTGCGTGTAATGCGAGGGGCCATGGGCCTACCATGGTAACTGGAGCAGTGAATTACTTGCACGGAGACAGGAAGGCCGGGCCCTTTGCTCTGCAGCTGGGGGAATGTTTACCTAAATCCCTAGACAGGAATGTACTTTCGAGGAGCTGAGCTCGGCTATACTGATAACTTGAAGGCAAAATACTGTCTTTGGCAGGCAAGCAGGCCGAGCCGGGCACCGCTCGCCACGCAGGGAGTAGGACAGAGGTCAGGGATGTATCCCACGTTGCAGCTTTCAGGAGGCAGAGAGCAGAAAGGCTCGATGACAGAAATCAGGGCCTAACTCAACAGAGCTATGAAAAACGTAACTTGAAGGCAAAATACTGTCTTTGGCAGGCAAGCAGGCCGAGCCGGGCACCGCTCGCCACGCAGGGAGTAGGACAGAGGTCAGGGATGTATCCCACGTTGCAGCTTTCAGGAGGCAGAGAGCAGAAAGGCTCGATGACAGAAATCAGGGCCTAACTCAACAGAGCTATGAAAAACGTGAAAGTGCACCATGTAAAGACGTTGGCAAGGCATACTTAGGAACTGAATATTCAATCCATTCATGGTGGATCTGAAAGAGGACAAGTTAACGTTGGACGCAAATGTATTTGCGTCTTCATATCTGGTCATGGAGGGAAGTTACATGTACTTGAAGCACGTACATGGAGACAGTGGGGTTCACGTTAGGGGACATTTCTTGACCATAAAAATCCATATTACCTCAGTAACATGACAGGCTTTCATAGTGTAATGTAGAAATAATATACTGTCACAGTGGCTCTCTGTGTGGAGATTTTTAAATGCAATAAGGCTGGTCGGTTCTAAAAAAAGCACTTGGCCTTTTGACCCTTAAACCTGTTCCCCCTTGTCTGGGTCGACGTTACCCCATGTGGCTTATTTGTTCAAAGAAACTTCTCCAGAAGCAAGACCGAGGGTCCGTGCCTCCGTGCTGATACTTCAAAAGGGAGGATCACATCTGAAAGTATCTCCCAAGAAGCATGACTGAAAAGCCTGTGTGCTGACAATTGAAAGGTAGGGTGCACTTTTATTCCTTATCATTTATTCATTTTGTGTGCACTGTGCGTTCTGGCACCTAAAAATTGGCTCAAAATCCCAGCCCCCTGAATGCCATAGTGTGCCCAGTATTCCTGTGCATAAAAGTAAAAGACTGCATAAAGGCTTGCAATGTAATTCTCCTGTCTGGACAGCTACTCATTGCATAACTTTGTGAGTGCCCTGATATTCAGTAATATTGTGATTGCTAGAGAAACTAATATTCAACTTTTTTATGTGGTGCAACAACATATTTTAACCAGTTGGAGATAAATCTTAATATAATTTATCTAAAGAGAGTCAAATCTACTCCATCAATGATAAATTCAGCTTACACTACTGACATTTTGAGTTTTCTTGAAATGTCAGTCTCTGACCAAACTGCTTGCTCTGTGCTCCTAAAATCACCCCTCCTTTACAAATCTATTCCAGCCTGACCCTATGACCTTTTCTGCCCCCTTTGACATGTCCTCAGCTGCCAAAATCCTCCCATTCTTAAATGTTGTAAGCTCTGACTGCACTACTGACGGTGGTTCCAGTGAGTAGTCACCTTCACTACTACTTATATGTGTAGGTACACATGTTATGTTATGTTAGCCGGATTTGTAGAGTGCACAGATGCCCCAGCAAAGGGGCGTCCTGGCGCTAACAGAACAGAAAAACCGGACAAAAGCGATAACAGGAACTCAAAACACAACAACACTAGGGGTCTAGGGGAAAAAGGAACGTTTTTACAGCCTTCCTGAATGACAGAAGTCCGTCAATAGCACGAATACTTTTAATATACACAAAAGGTCATGGCTAACACCAGGCCTAATTAGAGGCCCAATTATTAAAGAAAGTCTCAAAAGTGCCTGAATGGTATATATCCTTGCATATATATATATATGGTTTCCTTGAATTCAGAAGAATTTACAGAAGTAGGCCAATAAATAATACTCCTGGAAAATATTTGTGAACTGCATTTTTCCATGAGCAAATTTGCCTGTGTAGATTTGCTCATGTGAAAATCTTAATGTTTCCAAGTTCACTTTTTCTCCAACCACTTTTTTTCTAACCCTGGAAGAAGTTTTACGTCGGCCACTGTCAAGAGTAAATTTCCAACCTTTCTCATTGTGAGAAAAGATTTGAGAAGAATTGATGAAAACCCATAAACATGCAAGTTAGTAGGTTTGCACAGACTCAAAAGGGCATTCCAACCCTGGAACTATTGCTTACCACTAACTTCAGCCCCAGTATGTAGACCTACAGAAACGTGGCAACATAATGGAATCGCTAGTATTCAAACCCTACTATGGTACGAGCCCTGGCATAATCAGAGATGCTATATAGAACTCTTATATAATGAGATTGCTGCCATAATTTGTTACAGCATTGCATGGCACAAAAGGGACAAGTGAATTTTGTTACAGGACAAGAAAATATATGAAGCAACCTGCCTCATTGACAAGTAGATATTTTATTAAATTCCACACACCCCTGTTCATACATCAATTAGGTACAGAAACAAACACCCCTGTTCATACATCAATTAGGTACAGAAACAAACACAAAATATATTCTATGAAATACAGGACAATGTATGCAAATCCAGTCTCTTTTTATATGCTATATTTTGTTACTGCTTCACTGTCCATAGAAGAGTTCAGCCACTTAATATATTTTCTATAATTCATATTCTTACCTTCATTTGAATTTTTCTCTCCTGACGGTTTTTTAAATAGCTTTCTAGTGAGCTTACCATGATTTTCATCTGAGATCCGGTCTGGTGAAATTTGTACTCACAATGTGCGCTTACACCCTGAAAGATACATTCAAAAGGTCTCCTACAAGGGGAAAGTTGTTAGGCAGTGGAAAGAATTGGTTAAAAAGAAGGATATCAACAGTTATGGACCAGCCAGAGACATCACATATAAAATCAATTTCCTTCTCTCATGCACTAATGCGCTCCATTTTTATATAAATCAAGGAAACATAGAGGTCCAGTACTGAAGATCAATGCCCTATTCAAATGCAGTCATTCATCCATGACATAACTACGCATATTTCAAAATCCTTTCCCTGTGTTCCGGTGTAATCCGCAAATCAGAAGCTCCACTCACTATATTCTGGGAGGGTTTCTTTATGTGGGTAAAATCAATACCCCCTCCTAGCATAGGGTCTCCTGAAATGGATTTTATAAAACCCCCAATGGGTCTAGCCATTTGTCAATATTTATTGACATAAAGTAACGTAGTTACTTATCCGTCACCTTCACTACTACTTATATGTGTAGGTACGAATGTTATGTTATGTTAGCCGGATTTGTAGAGCGCACAGATGCCCCAGCAAAGGGGCGTCCTGGCGCTAACAGAACAGAAAAACCGGACAAAAGCGATAACAGGAACTCAAAACACAACAACACTAGGGGTCTAGGGGAAAAAGGAAAGTTTTTACAGCCTTCCTGAATGACAGAAGTCCGTCAATAGCACGAATATGAACAGGAAGGGAGTTCCATAGCTTGGCAGCGAGCACTCTAAAGGAGCGGCCGCCAATCCTAGACCTTTTGAAGCACGGCACTATGGCCAGGTGGAGAACAGAGGACCTCAGAGACCGTGCTGGAACATATGAGGAGATGAGGTGTTCCAAAATCTGAGGGGAAGAGTGTTTAAGGATTTTAAATGTCAGACAAAGGGACTTAAACGTAATTCTCTGAACAACAGGGAGCCAGTGGAGCTTGTGAATGGTTTTTCTGGCTGAGCAAAATCTGGGTAAGCCAACCAAAGCCCTGGCGGCAGCGTTCTGGACGCGTTGGAGTCGAGAGAGTTCAGCCTGATTAGCTCCCAGAAGAAGAGAGCTGGCGTAGTCTAACTTAGACAGAATCATTGCTTGAACAATGAGCTGTCTAGTAGGCGCATGTGATGGAACGGCCCGTAAAACCCTATCTGAGGACCCAATCCCCCCTATCATGCCTTGTCCGACACCCCCGGGACTGAGTTTACCTCACCGAAACGCCAGCACCGAGACAGGATGCCGAGCAACCTCCATCACCAACGAAACCCCGCCCTTCTCTCTCCCACAGGAGCCAACCCGAGCAACAGGAAGGGAGGAACCATATCCAGCTGACCCCGGAAGTCCCGCCCCCCTGGCAGAGTCAGCACAGGATAAAAGCCCGGATTCAGCACAACAAGGTGTCGGAGTTTCGTGGCAGGACCCTCTGGCTGGAGACGGAGAAGGTGACCAGACGTGCGAGGAAGAAGTGTGGACAGAGGAGTGGTGGAGTCCCTTGGAGGTGGCTGGAGAGCGGCCGTAACTCACTGGAGAGTTACGGCGGACCGCGTGAGTGCCTTTTGCCTCCTTTATCCCTACTCACTAGGAGTTCGTGTTAAAGTCCCTGTATATAAACCCTCTCTGCATAGTCTCACTACCCTTGCACTGTATTATAAGCATATAGCACCTCACTGTATAAAGCCCTTCCGTTACTCGCACACCCCACCCCTGCACCCTCTCTATTACCCAAACCTGTGTTCCTTATTCCCGGTACCTTCCTTTCCCCACTGTCCGTTTCTGACCCCGTTCTTGCACTACCTGGGTGAAGGTGTACAGTTGAGTCTCTCTGTCGACTCGATCAGACTAACGGTCCTTTGTTTCTTTCCTCTCTTCCGGTCCTCCTGGGAGTCTCCCCGTCATCGAAATCTACCCGGACCATCTGCGGACATCACGAAGAGGAAGAAGCGACGCCTCTGTGTTCATCGCCTGGTGCCACACCCTCGACCTGTTGGGACTATCTATACTGTAAATCTAGAATAAAGACCAAATATTGCCCACTACATACGGCCTCCTCGCCTGCTTTTCCGGCCCGCTACACTCACTCCACGACATTTGGTGTCAGAAGTGGGATCTGCTGGAGGTATGGAGGCCGTAATAAAGAAGATGGCAGAGTCCCAAGAACAATTCGGGAAACTTATGGAGCAGTTCATGAAGACTGCCGAAGACGACAGAGGTCAGCTCCACGATGTTCTGAAAGGCCAGGGGGCGACCCATGAAGATACCATGACAAAGCTAGCAGACGCCCTGGGCCAACAAAGACCGATGACCTCTCTTCCCTCTGTCGTTCTTCAGAAATATGTCCCTGGAGAAGATCCGGACTATTTTTTCACAAACTTTGAGAGGATAGCTCAAGCCGCCAACTGGCCTGCTGATCGGTGGGGACAGTATTTGGGTCCACTCCTCACCGGTGACCTCCAAGCGGCCTACCAACAGGCCAATATCCAGGGCAACACTCCCTATGCTGACATTAAAAGGTGCATCCTAGAACGCCTTGGCATTGATGATGATACTTACAGGGTGAAACTTCGTCAGGCCAGGGAAAAGCCCCAAGAGAATCCGAGAGCACTCTCCTTTCGGATCCGCGATCTCGCCAACCGATGGTTGAGACCCGAAACCTCTACCAAGGAGAATATTCTGGAGAAGATCTATCTGGAACAGTTCCTTAATTCCTTGCACCCGGCTACCCAACGCTGGGTGAGGCAGCACTCCCGACTCACCCTTGAGACCGCTATAGAGATAGCGTCTGCATATAGCAGGGCACAAGAACTTCAGCGGGGCAATGACGACCACCCCCACAGGCCCCTGCCTGCTACGTCCACTCGCCCAACCCGGCCTCCCCAAGGCCGTCGACCTGAACCACCACCGCTGTTTCCCTCCCCCGTAGTGTTCCGAACCCCGACTCCCGGACCCCAGTGTTATTCCTGTGGTGGGTTCGGACACATTGCACGGATGTGTCCCCAGAAGGAGGAACCGATGGAGGTCGGTTTCGTCAGGAACTACCTGTGTAACCCTGCCGGTTACACGCCACCGCCGTTCTATTGTCCAGTGTCCATAAATGGTCAGCCACTGAGGGCTCTCGCCGATACTGGATGTCGACAGAGTGTTCTACGACCCCAAGACCTTGTCCAGCCTCTAAGCAAACCTACTGGGGTGGTAGCCATACAATGTGTGCATGGAGACACTAAACAATATCCCACCACTCAGGTACGAGTCCAACATTCCCAAGTTCCCGGGACCTCTCTCACCGTGGGCCTTGTGCCCGCATTACCGGAACAAGCTATTTTAGGGAGTGATTATCCGGGACTTCCAATGCTCTTACAAAAGACTTCCGACTCCCTAACTCAGTGGTGGAAAGAGGCGCCCTATCCCGAGTGTCCCGATCAAGTACCCGAACCCAAACCCCACAAACCGAGGAGTCAAAAGAGAAGAGAAAAGAAAGAACACCTCAGCGCTTATCCTGCCATTATTGACGAACACCCCTGGCAGACTGACCAAGAGTTCAGGGCCGCCCAACGAGAAGATCCTCTGCTACAGGAGGCGTGGGGAAAAGCACTTGATCACGAGGACCCCTTACAAGTAGGTCCTTACTTCATTAAGAAAAACGGGTTGTTATATCGAAAAGGGGGGCCCCAACAGAATGCTCAGTTGCTTGTTCCCGGCCCCTTTCAAGACAAAGTCCTTTTTCTGGCACATAGTCACCTTTTGGGGGGTCATTTCGGGGACGAGAAAACCAGCCAAGCCATCTTGGAGAAGTTCTATTGGCCGGGGGTGTATCAAAGGATCAAGACTTACTGCCGCGAATGCATCATATGCCAAAAGAACAGTCGACACAGACCACCCCGTGTCCCGTTACAACCCCTCCCTGTCATAGATGTTCCCTTCAGTCGCATTGGGATGGACATAATCGGTCCCCTCTTGCCCTCCCGTAGCGGGTGTCGCTATGCCTTGGTCATAGTAGACTACGCCACCCGCTTCCCGGAGGCCATACCCCTCCGCCAACCTACCACACAGGCAATAGCGAAAGCCCTGATCTCCTTGTTTTCGCGGGTTGGCTTCCCGCGGGAAATCCTCACCGACCAGGGCACCCCATTCGTTTCAGCCCTTATGAAACGGGTATGTGCGGAGTTAGGAATCAAGCAAATCCGGACCTCTGCGTATCACCCGCAAACAGACGGGCTCGTAGAACGATACAACGCCACGTTGAAACAAACATTAAAAAAACTCTTGGGCCTCGAAGCGAAGAGATGGGAAGACATGCTTCCGTTGGCCTTGTTTGCGATCCGTTGTAAACCTCAGAGCAGCACGGGGTACTCCCCATATGAATTGCTGTACGGACGAGCCCCCCGTACCCTCCTAGATATGGCCCAGGAAGCATGGGAAGCTGAACCGGACCGGACTCGTCCACTCCCAGAATATATGCAAAACCTCAAGACACATCTGTCTATGATTCGCGATATTGTCAGACAAAACTTGGTGACCGCTCAGGACAACCAAAAGAGACAATATGACAAGGGCACTCGCAGTCGGGTCTTTGCTGTCAACGACCTAGTACTCCTTATGATGCCCTCGTCCGACCAAAAATTATTGGGACAATGGCAAGGACCCTACCCCATCCTTCGGCAGGTGACACCCGTCACGTACGAGATAGAACTGGACCCTACCCGAGGCACCACTCAAATCTTTCATGTTAACCTGCTAAAAAAGTGGGAAGGACCCCGTCCGGTGCTGTCGGGAACCAAGAAGAACCTCATCTTCCCTTTCGACCCTTGTCTAGATTCCGACCTTAACCCAGTACAAATTCAGGAACTTCGCCACACCTTGGAACCCCTGAAAAGCGTCTTCTCGACTTCCCCTGGTCGAACCACAGTCACCGAACATAGGATTGAAACCGAACCAGGGAAAGTGGTCCGCCTGAGGCCGTATCGAGTGCCAGAGGCCCGTAGAGATGTCATCCGTCAGGAAGTGGAAGTCATGCAACAAATGGGAATAATTGAACCCTCAGTCAGCGAGTGGAACTCCCCTATCGTATTGGTACCGAAACCTGACGGCTCGGTTCGTTTCTGCATCGACTTCCGGGAGGTCAACAAGGTCTCCAAGTTCGACACCTACCCCTTACCCAGGGTGGACGAAATGATCGAAAGAATAGGGCAAGCAAAATTCATTTCCACACTCGATCTCTGCAAGGGGTACTGGCAGATACCCCTCCGGGAACAAGATAGAAGAAAGACTGCCTTTTCCACCCCGGATGGATTATATCAATTCCTGGTCATGCCCTTTGGACTTCATGGCGCCCCCGCCACCTTTCAAAGGGCCATGAACCAAGTCCTGAGACCCCATACAGCTTACGCAGGTGCGTATCTGGATGACATCGTCATCTTTAGCGACAGCTGGCCCCAACATCTGCAGCACCTTTCCAGTGTTATCAGCTCCTTAGGCTCATACGGATTTGCCATCAACCCGGCCAAAACCACGTTGGCCGCGAAAACAGTGAAATACTTGGGGTTTCTTCTGGGGGACGGCCTGATCAGACCCCAAGAGAGCAAAACGGCAGCCATCCGATCCCTCCCGTTTCCACATACAAAGAAAGACCTCCGAGCCTTCCTAGGACTCCTGGGGTATTATCGGCGCTTTGTGCCCAACTTTTCTCAAAGAGCGGCAGCCCTCACGGACCTGTTGAAAAAAACAAACCGCTCAGATGAACAACTCAGGAATCCCTCCTCGGAAGCCTGGCATGCCTTTACAGACCTCAAAGAAGCCTTGACCTCGGGTCCTGTGTTGGTTCCCCCCAATTACTCAGTCCCTTTCATCCTACAGACAGATGCATCGGACTACGGCTTAGGAGCCGTATTGTCCCAGAAGGATGCCCTGGGAAACGAACGACCCATTCTGTTTGTGAGCCGCAAACTCTTCCCCCGGGAAAAACAATATGCGGTGGTTGAAAAAGAAGCTTTAGCCATCAAGTGGGCGGTGGAAAGCCTTCGGTATTACCTTGAGGGTAGAGACTTCATACTTTATACAGATCACGCCCCTTTGGAGTGGATGGCTAGAAACAAAGGGCAGAATGACCGGGTCCTACGGTGGTTTTTGTCTCTCCAACCCTTCCATTTTCAAACCAAACATAGAAAGGGTTCCGATCAAGGTAATGCGGATTTTCTGTCCCGGTATCCGCATTCTCCTCCCATTACAAGAAGGACAGCTAGGGGAAGGGGATGTGATGGAACGGCCCGTAAAACCCTATCTGAGGACCCAATCCCCCCTATCATGCCTTGTCCGACACCCCCGGGACTGAGTTTACCTCACCGAAACGCCAGCACCGAGACAGGATGCCGAGCAACCTCCATCACCAACGAAACCCCGCCCTTCTCTCTCCCACAGGAGCCAACCCGAGCAACAGGAAGGGAGGAACCATATCCAGCTGACCCCGGAAGTCCCGCCCCCCTGGCAGAGTCAGCACAGGATAAAAGCCCGGATTCAGCACAACAAGGTGTCGGAGTTTCGTGGCAGGACCCTCTGGCTGGAGACGGAGAAGGTGACCAGACGTGCGAGGAAGAAGTGTGGACAGAGGAGTGGTGGAGTCCCTTGGAGGTGGCTGGAGAGCGGCCGTAACTCACTGGAGAGTTACGGCGGACCGCGTGAGTGCCTTTTGCCTCCTTTATCCGTACTCACTAGGAGTTCGTGTTAAAGTCCCTGTATATAAACCCTCTCTGCATAGTCTCACTACCCTTGCACTGTATTATAAGCATATAGCACCTCACTGTATAAAGCCCTTCCGTTACTCGCACACCCCACCCCTGCACCCTCTCTATTACCCAAACCTGTGTTCCTTATTCCCGGTACCTTCCTTTCCCCACTGTCCGTTTCTGACCCCATTCTTGCACTACCTGGGTGAAGGTGTACAGTTGAGTCTCTCTGTCGACTCGATCAGACTAACGGTCCTTTGTTTCTTTCCTCTCTTCCGGTCCTCCTGGGAGTCTCCCCGTCATCGAAATCTACCCGGACCATCTGCGGACATCACGAAGAGGAAGAAGCGACGCCTCTGTGTTCATCGCCTGGTGCCACACCCTCGACCTGTTGGGACTATCTATACTGTAAATCTAGAATAAAGACCAAATATTGCCCACTACATACGGCCTCCTCGCCTGCTTTTCCGGCCCGCTACACTCACTCCACGACAGCGCATCAAAGAATTTAGAAGTGGATCTAAGCTGACGCAGAGTCCCGAAACACATGGCAGCAACCTTTTTAGTGTGAGTGGAGAAGCTGAGTTTGGAATCGAACCAAACCCCTAGGTTTTTAACCTCAGTGACAGAGATAGGAGTAGGACCGAGCTCAGATGGCCACCAATTGTCGCCCCATAGATGAGTCTGTTTCCCAACAATGAGCACCTCGGTTTTCTTGGCGTTCAATTGAAGGAAATTGTCAGTCATCCAGCGAGCCACAGAGATAAGCCCCTCGCGGAACTTAGCAGCCTCAAGATCGGAGGCCCCACTTATAGCAACATAAATTATTCTCTAACCTCCTCTTGACCATCCACCTCAACAGGAAGGGGTTTCACAGGGAGTCTCATGCTGGGAGGACAAGGGACTAGGAGGGAAACATGGAATACAGGATGAATCCGCCACCCCTCAGGGAGCGAGAGTCGAACAGCAACAGGGTTAATAACCTCCACTATACTGTAAGGACCCACGTATTTGGGCTTAAGTTTGGAAACCCCTTTGATGTGGAGATTCTTAGTGGAGAGCCAAACCTTGTCTCCCACCCCGTAGATCGGCTCTGCCGCCCTCCTCTTATCAGCGAAGCGTTTCTGCGCGGACTGAGCATCGGCCAGACTACGTCTTGCATCTATCAACACTGCTCTAAGATGCGCATGATGTTCATGGATACTAGGGACAGGGGAGCGAACAGGCCAGTCAAATGGAAGGATGTTCGGGTGATGACCATGAAGACAAAAAAAAGGAGGACAACCCAGTGTTGTGTGCACAGCGTTGTTATAGGCAAACTCAGCCATCCAGAGCAACATAGTCCAGTCCATATTGTTTTGCAGTGTAAAACATTGGAGATATTGTTCCAACGTCTGGTTCAGACGTTCTGTTTTTCCATCCGTCTGGGGGTGATAACTGGAGGAAAGTCGGGCATCGATGTTCAAAGTGGTGCACAGAGCCTTCCAAAACCGAGACGTGAACTGAGTTCCCCTGTCGGTTATCAACACACAAGGGAGACCGTGGGCTCGTACAATATGTTGGAGAAACACTTTTGCTAATTCCGCAGACGTAGGTAATTCAGCCAATGGTCCGAAATGGCCCATCTTCGTCAGATGATCCACGACAACCAATATCACTGTCATCCCGTCACAAGGTGGTATCTCAACAATGAAGTCCATGGAGAGAGTATGCCATGGTCGGGGAGGTATAGGCAAAGGCCTCAGAAGTCCCACAGGTCGAGTATGTACGGCCTTTCCTTGTGCACATATTGCACAATTCCTGATGTAAAATCGAACGTCCTCCCGTAATTGGGGCCACCAGAAGGAACGTTCTACACTCGCGATGGTTTTATACATCCCCATATGTCCTCCCAATACAGAATCATGGGACCAAGCCAACACTTGCTGTCGCAGGGCTTCCGTAGGAATAAACAAGGCGGTGTCATGATAGGCAAGGTCATCCTTTTCTGTGCGATGTTCCGGATTTTCCTGGATCCATTCCTGCAAGTTCATATACGCAAGGGCAACCTTCACGTCCTCGAGAAAGTCGTTTGAAGAAAGTAGGGCTACCGACGCGGTGGACATTTCCACTTCCTTGAGAATCAAGGGGGTTTCCATCTCCTCGGCTCCTTCCTGTTCTCCACCTTCTAGACGTGAAAGTGCATCTGCTTTTCCATTTTGTGGTCCTGGTTTATACTTGATGATAAAATCAAAGTCAGAAAAGAACAGGGACCACCTTAACTGTCTAGGAGTAAGGGCCTTGGCGGTCTTCAAGAATAGCAAATTCCTATGATCCGTATAGATCTCTACTGTATGCACCTCACCAAGGAGATAGTGACGCCATTCCTCACAGGCTCTTTTTATAGCTAAAAGCTCCTTGTCTGTGATAGTATAGTTAATCTCACAGGGCGTGAGCTTTTTGGAGAAGAAGGCAACAGGATGTATTTGGCCAGTAACTGGATGTCTTTGGGATAACACACCTCCCACCGCATATTGAGAGGCATCAGTCTCCAAAATATAAGGTATTTGCGGATCAGGATGACGCAGGATGTAAGCCAGGGTGAACTGCTTTTTTAGAAACTGAAAGGACGCAGCAGCATCCGAACTCCATACAAAAGGAGTATTTTTTCTCAACAAACTGGAAATCGGCTGTATGATTTTGGAGAAATCCTTTATAAACCTTCTATAGTAGTTTGCAAAACCGAGAAAGCCTTGCACTGCCTTCACTGTCCGCGGGGTGCTCCAATTTATGATTGCTTCCACTTTACTCAAATCCATTTGAAAGCCCTGGGCGTTTATCACATATCCAAGGAAGGAAACTTCCTGTACGTGGAACAGACATTTCTCCAGTTTTCCATACAGAGAATTCTGTTGTAGTTTGCCAAGGACGGATTTCACATGAGTGACATGTTCCGAGAGGGTAGAGGAGTACACCAAAATATCGTCGATATAGACGATGCAATAGGTTTCCAGACATCCGCGTAATACTTCATCCATAAAAAACTGAAACGCAGCAGGGGCGTTGCATAGCCCGAAGGGCATCACCCTGTATTCGAACAAACCAAACTTTGTTTGAAACGCTGTTTTCCACTCATCCCCTTTTTGGACAGGAACCAGATGATATGCCCCACGAAGGTCGAGTTTGGTGAAGTATCGGGCACCTTTTAGTTGGTCCATTAACACTGGTATCAAGGGGAGAGGATATCGATTTTTGATGGTAACCCGATTAATAGCTCGATAATCGATACAGGGTCTTAATTACGCGCAATCCTTCTTAGGGATGAAAAACATAGGGGATGAAGCAGGTGATGTCGAGTGTCTGATAAATCCCGACGCTAGGTTCTCCTCGATGTACGTCTTCAGATATAGTGTTTCTTTCTCGGTCATGGCATAGACCCGACTGCATGGAATGTCTGCTCCTGCTATTAATTCAATTCGGCAGTCGTACACCCTATGTGGTGGCAAATGGGTAGCCTGTTGCTTATCGAACACAGGAAGGTATGCTTGATATTCCACGGGAAGTACAGTAGCACAACAATATCGTTCTTGGGAACATGCGGTTGCCAAACACACAGATGGTGATATTTCAGGAATATAGGTGGTAGAGGAATCCTGAGTACGATGTTCCTGACAATGATCGGATGACAGTGTAATGGTGCGTGCAGCCCAACTGACTTTCGGATCATGGAGAGTCACCCATGGCATTCCCAAAATGAGACGAAATTGTGGGGCGTCTATTAGATCGAACTGGATATGTTCCTGATGATTTGGGGTGGTCTGCATTAACATTGGACAAGTGTGGTAAGCCACTGGACCAGATGACAAAACGGTTCCATCAACGGCTTTCACCAATTCAGGTTTTTCTTTCTTTTCGCAGGCAATAACGATTTTCACAGCAAACTCTTGATCGATATAATTTCCGGTGGCTCCAGAATCTACCAGAGCCTCGATGTTCAATGCATTTTGATGCGTGACCCATAAGGTGACTCGAAGATTCATGTGCGCCACAGCCGGATGTAATGTATTAGCAAGGGAAGGGGAGATCGTTAACGGCATACAACCCAAGGCAGAGACCTCCTCCTGATTTGGGTTCTTCAGTTTTCCGTCGGCTTATCAGACTGCACTAGGGCTTGAGCCTGTGGAACGAAGGGTCTTCCTGATACTGCATTTCTTGCTCTGCATTCTTTAATAAAACGTCCTCCTTTTCCACAGTACAAACATTGTTTTAGACGGCGTCTTTTCTCTTTCTCCTCCTGTGACAGGGGACCACGAATTCCACCTATCTGCATAGGTTCAGGGCTTTCCGCTGTTTTGGCACGTTCTTCCGTAGGACCTTTAAAGCGAGGGTAGAATGGACGATTTTCCCCTCTCGTTCTGTCCCCTCTTCTCTCAAGGAGCCGATGGTCCAACTGAACCGTTAGGTCTATAAAGTCTTCGCAAGTGTCGGGAAGTTGTACCACTTGTGCCAGAACATCTTTAAGTTCCCCTCTAAGTCCTTGATAAAACAATGAGATCTGCTTAGCAGGAGGCCAGTCAGTTTCGACCACAAGCCTATTAAACATAGTAATGTATGATAACAAGTCCTGAGAACCTTGACATATTGTGAGCAGTTCCCTGTCAAGGGTCAACATATGGGACTTTCTATCAAAAAGCTTACGTAATTCCAAACAAAAAGCAGGAAAACTGTGCAACACTGGGTCGTTTTTTTCCAACAAAGAGATGGTCCAACTTGCGGCATTGCCGCCCATATAGGACATCATAAATGCGGTCTTAGCAGGGTCGTCTTGAAACACCCCAGGTTTCCAAAGGAAATGTAACCTACATTGATTCAGAAAGGTCTCAAACTTCCTAGGCTCCCCATAAAAGCGTTCACGTGGGGCTAACGGAATACCCACATTTTGCACAACATGAACTGTATGGGCTGGATCAGTCTGAGGTGTCGTAGAAGGGGGGGGTGACTGAAGGGGGAACAAAAAACCCACCCCCTTCTGCTCCCAAAGGTGTAGGTGTCGTGGTAACAGGAGGAGGTAATGTAGCGGGTTTTAAGTAAGGACTCCCCCCTGTCCCTTTCCGTGATAGTCCTGCTACCTCTCTCCTTAGTGTGCCTACTTCCTTATATAGTGTCTGATTTTCTGATCTAGACGTATTCACTTCCTGCTGCAAGGCAGCTAGGCCTTCCACCACGGAAGCCAAAACAGCCTCGATATTCATCGTCTGGGCCGGCGTATATACTTGGGCTTGTCAATCTGTCGTGGATTGACCGCAGCGCAAGCATACAATACGCCACTAACCTTTTCTCAAGATGTCCAGCAGAAACGATGTCTGAAGCTAAGTTCCCCAATCCCTACCAGCTACGAATCCCACAGCGAAAGGAACACTCACTGTGTGAAAGCTTACCCAGTCGGGAAAGGGTAAGTGGATAAAATAAAAAACAGGCAGTGATGATTCTCTGGGGTCCCTCTGGGTCTGGTCGATATGTTACGTAGGAGAGGAAAGAGCGTCCCACCTGGGTTGGGGAAGAGTAAAGAATATGGTTACAACCACCCTTTCACAGATGAACATAAATATTCCGAAACCCCTATTCTACCACTCACCAGAATCACTCACCACCCAGGCCGGTAAGGAACAGGCAAAGGAACTCTTGCAAACCAGACAGCACTATAAATGAACACAATATATGGAAGCTGGAGAATGGCTGAAATCCACTCGATACAAGAGTTCCTGGCCGTAGAGCACAGCGGTAACAAAACATAAACTTTGGTGGCTGTTAATCCACAAGCCGAACACTACCACTGTTCGAGTCATCCTGGGTTTGGATCAAACAAGGAAGTGGAAATAAATGAGTCACTGTCTCTTTCAGGTTCGCAATCCAGTCAGGGATCACAACAAAAAACAACGTATCCCAGAACGCCTCTCTCCTTAGATGCGTACAGAGTATCTGCAAACACACGTCTTAAACAGCAGACGCGTTCTCTCACAGGTACCTTCTTTGACAAGACAAAGTCCAAAGAATGTCAATAGTATTAGTACCAATAAATCCCTATCTAACTATGGTACGAACAAGGAACACACAGCTTTCGCAACGGAGGCGAGCCCGCTCTCCAATTACCACAGTACTTATCAGAAGTCGTCAGGATTCAGGAGACAGGATTCAAAACGAGTTCCACTCTTCGGCAAGCTTCTTTCTTCCAGCTGAAATCCGGCGGGGATCACCATCCGCCATTCCAACAACCTCCGGATTGATTGACAAGCACCTTCCTAGTGGGAGGGAGGTGCTTATATGAGATACGCCCTGTGACTCCGCTAGGCAGTCCCTTGGCCTGCTGGTTAATGTAGTTCTTTCTGCCTGCCCTGCATATACTCCCAGGCACACACAATCGACGGGGCACTCTAAGATGACACAGTTCTCGCCTTCAGATCCATGAAATCGCTACACACAGTTGCTGTGACTTTATTCTCTGAGATGTAACAGGAGAAGCAGACTTGTCTCTGCTGTTACAAAACCCTCTATGCTGCAGTCATTTCAAGCTTGCTTTTCTGTGAAAACACCCATTATATACACAAAATTAAAGATTTTAAAAACCTGTTCTAACTTCCTGGAATGAAAATATGGGGGTTAGACATGCAGTTCTTCGTCCATGTTCAAACCTAGTGGCTCTTTACAATCCATTTCTAGAATATACCTTGATTCAAGCCTTCTAATCTTTCTCTTGGTCAACCCCCCCCCCCGTGGTTTCTTCAGCATGCATTCCATAACACTTTAACACTATGGCTGCTAAGGCAATTCCCCTCCTGTGCTGGAAATTGCTATTTGGCTTTATTCATGACGAGCTCAGCTCGTCATGAGCACAGCTCCAGTGTACCTCATGACTAGCTGAGCTCGTCATGAGCATGGAAGGGGTTAAGAGACCACCTCCTTGCTCTTTTTTCTGAAAGTTAGTGCTACAGGATAAGGGTCAGTATTCTTTATAGCACGTAGGTTTTGGAGGATGTGATTGTGCACCTGTAGAATAGTCCTTCCTATATGCCATTTAGAACATGGACAGAATAATGTATACACTGAGTAATCGGTTTTGCATGTCAGACTCTTTCTTACTCTTATCTTATTGAAAGGTGTCAAGTTCAGTTATGTTTTTGCCGTTAGTGCAGACCTTGCATACCATTTTTTAAAACCTGGGCTAGGTTTCAACAAGATGTTTTTTGTGGTGGAAACTTCACTTCTTACCAAAAAGACCTTCACTGACCTCTCCTGAAAGTCATCTGGTCTGGGGTCTTCTAGTGACACTACTGAAACCAGGAGTCATGTGTGGCTGTAGATACACTTCCTTAGCATATGTCCGCATTCTAGTGTTGGGATCGGAAGTGTAAAAGTTGTTTTTCTTGGAAGAAGTCATGAGGCATAGTAACTCCTCCTCTTGTACTGTGTACATGGTCCTCTACGCCATTGTTAGATTGTTTTTCCTTCCACCATCGGGGTCAGACGTGTGTTGCTCTGCTTCATCTCAGTACCATCGTCTGTACTTAGAGGTCTCAATCGTCTGTATTGATCAATGTTTATTTAACATCCCTATGAGTCACTCGTTGACACTGTTCCGGATGAGTGAGTCCCAGAGGGCCTTCACCCATCAAGGCAAAAGATTTCTTTTTGACATCCCGTCCACGACATATGCAGCTGGTAATGGAATGGACCCCATTTCGATTCTGCCCACAATGCCACGTTAAGTTCCCACATACTGACCAACATCTGGTGTGTAACATTCGCCTTTCACCAGACTGATCCGTGTGGCAGTCATTTTGATCCACAAAGATACTACACAATCTGCACGCAAGAAGAGCCAAGATGTCTCAATGCAACATCGTAAAGACTCCAGACATCTGTGGGACCGAAGGGTCTCAACAGCAGGCACAAGTCCATGGGTCGACAGTGGATGAGGGGAACTTCTCTCAGGAAGACAGCTCTGGATCTGAGCTCGAGATACTAGACTGCAGGGCAAACTGTGAGTACTGCGTCCCAAAGTGAACACACTCACAACTAAACATTCTAAAAGGTTGACCTTACACCTCAGACTGAACAAAGTCTTTCCACAGGCCTCAGTCTGCACTGAACTGCTAAATCATACATGCCCAGACCCTGCTTGGCGTTGAAAGAACAGAGAAAGGCTACTGGCCACCATTCCTCAAGCTGAGACTCTCAATCAAACTCTGGTGGCAAAGCGCCACCCATCTTTGGTTTCTTGATCAAGCTCTTCCGCATCGAACATTATTGCACCAAAACCTTCCACATTGTGAGCAGTTTTGCAGCTCGAAAAAAACATGGCAGCGCAAAACACAGACTACACCCAAACTGTTGAATTTGTGCTCCAGCACTTGCAGCATAGTTTCGAGACAAAAGCAACTCCTCACCCATCAATGGCACTGGCTGCATTTGAACACCACCTCAAACTATAGACAAGCCTGCCCAAAGACATTTGAGCTTTGAGGAGACAATACTGCCTCCATGCCCCCCAAAGCACACCAAAAGAGTGGACAAGGCTACTAGCCTTCCACCTGCTACTCCATCACTACCACCACCAATAGTTCCACAACCATTTTCACCACCACCCTCTCCTCCTGCAGAGACGCATTACTCAACTCGGGGGTCAATACATTTCTTCCATGGACAAGGAGATGATCATGATGATAACTGGGACGATGGGGATCAGTATTTCTTTCCAACCCAAGATAGCTGTGATACAGATCCTCATAGACACTGACCCTGATCTGTACCCAGCTAAGCCCTCTCCTCCTGATGATACAACTATGTATCACAATATTATAGACTGGGCTACTAACTACAACAAGGTTCCACTACATACTGAACCTTTGGAAGACAACTTCCGTATTGAGACATTATCATCCTCACGAAGATCAGTCCAATATTTACCCATGATAAAGGGCATGCTTAGACATACCGTAGAACTTTTTGAAGATCCAGTCATGGTAAGGGTAATGACGCCAAAGGTTGACAAGCAATACAAGGCTTCTTACAGTCCCTACATCCATACATACGGACTCCTTGGTAGTTGCCACTGCAAGAGAGCGAAAAAAATTCCTAACAATCTGGGGAGGCTTCCCCTACCGCGCCTCCCCAAACAAGGAAAGCGGGAAAAGGTGAAGCAGTGCAACCTGCAAACCATTGGAGAATTGCTAACTGCTTTGGGCTCCTCTTCTGCTACGATAGGGCACATTGGGTCAAGATAGAGGGGTTTCTCCAACACCTCCTGGTCCACTATTAAAAGAGGGCCTTTGAAATTGCGTCAGAAGACAAATGAATTGACAACATTTCAATCCGATGCATCCTGGAAGTAGCTGACACCACTGGCATGGGAATTCACACTAGTGTGTTAATTAGACGCCATGCCTGGCTTAAAGTTTCAGGGTTCAAGCCGGAGGTGCAACTAAACATACTTCCACTCCTATTTGATGGAGAAAAGCTTTTTGGTCCACAAGTAGAGTCCCTACTTCAAAAGGTCAAGGACAACAAAATAGCGAAGGGCATGGGGGTGTTACAAACCTCAACACAAAGGGGTACTTTTCATCGCTCACCATACAGTGGAGCAGCAATACCCTCCTCCACAGATTCCTACATCTGTCCAACGCCCACAATCCCAAACATCTTCACTTAGGGTATTTTATAGAGGATCCTACATGTTTTCCAAGCTCCCTACCACCACCACAAAGCCATGACCTGTCCACCATTCCCTCCGATCACACAACACCTTTGGGGGGCGACTTCAGCATTTTCTTCCCGATTGGCGGACCATCACCTCCAACCAGTGGGTGTTGGATATTATCCAGCATGGTTATTGCCTGGTGCTCACGTCAACACCTCCAAATATTCCACCTCACAATCACAAACTACCCACAGATCATCATCTGCTCAAACAGGATATACAGGCTCTCCTACAAAGAGGAGCAATATAAACTGTACCTACAAAACAGCAAGGCACAAGGGTATTGTGAAAGGTTGGGCCCCGCTACCACTACACTACAGAGTCCAGAAGCCTTCAGGATCAAGAATGGAAATATTAGGAATACACACCGGCCAATTGCCAAGAAAGGAGAATTTCCACCCACCTCTCGTCTTTCTTCGCAGAGCAATACGGAAGTAAGTGAGGGAGGAGCTAACCCCGGAAGCAGTAACACAAACGCTTTGAAAGACGGGATAATTCAAGACGGAGGGGTGTTGTCCTGCGGAAGCGGAACCCGAAGGGATGAGTCGAACCCTGAAGTGCCTGATGACCTGGAGAGATGGGAACGCGAGGGCGACAGTGAGAGCGAAGACGGAGAAGACGACCACTGGACCGAAGATTGGTGGCTTGGAGGCTAAGGAGAGGCCGCAACTCTGGAGAGTTGCGGCGGGGCCGGTGAGTCATACTGCTTCGGGGGAAGTGGGGGAGGGTTGTGACGAGGGCTGAGGGAGGGTGTCGGGTGAGGGAGCGTTACCGGCCATATAAAAGCCTATCCCGTTTATTTAACCCCGTAAATATAAGCCCGTTTTTGCACGTAGCCTTCCATCACCTCATGTAGCCTGCCACATTTTTCATACTTGACCCTATCACTCTGACTAGTGAGAATCCACGAGTCAAACTCTTTTAAAGCACCGGGTGTTAGTGACGGTACCATAACAAAGTCATAAGACAGAATCCACTGACGGCCCTCATATCTTCTTTCTCCGTTACGAGGCTCCGGTACCTGACACCACCATGGAAGAAACTGAGTCAGTCAAGTCAAAAAAGTCTTTATTTCGATATTTCATCATAAAAGACATACTACAAAATCTACCTTATAAAAGAGTCCCACCCCCTAAAAACAATCAAGTGGAGTGGGTTCATTACCCTTCTGTACAAGTCGCAATTATGAATATGATTGTAAGATATGATTAAAACAATAAATAGTGTGCTTTAAGAACAAGATAAAATAGCATTAAATCACAAAATACAAGACTTCATTTACAATAAAAGTTCATAAAAGAATAACATTTAGGGTGTGGAGTAACATTCCTCAATACATCGATACATCAACCCAATACCCAATCTGTTGACTTATGAGACAGTTAATACAGAATTTATTAACCTTGACCGTAGGATCCAGGCCCAGCTAGTAAATTTAGCCACCCCAATTACCACCACTAATGAGGTGTCGGTCTTCAAAATTCTGCTAGCTGTCTGCACCGAGCGTGTACCCATTGCCCTACAGACTGGACGTAACCACTTATGTCTGGGGGCATGGTACAGGAGGCAGGGGAAGAGAAAGTGGTCAACTGTTTCTTCCGACTCTGTACACAGTGGGCAGTATCCATTCCCACTATTAGCCCAAGACTTCGTTAGACCCCGTAGTGGTAGTGTCCCTACCCTAAGCTGGTGAAATAACTTGCGATCAAGAGGCCTAGTAATAACATTCCAGTAGTCTTCAAGGCGACAGACATCCTTCACTGATACAAATGACGTCGTCAGTGAGCCATCAGTCAGTGATGCATGTCTTTTGGAGACTGCCCATCCCCAGTACAATTCTCTCAACCACTTTTTCGGGGGGAAATTAGCTGTATCCGGATTAAACCAGAGTTCCCCCAGCCCCATGTCAGACAATGTGGTTCTAAGATCGTTCAACCAGCCTATCCTATGTGAACCCTGGAGATTTCTAACTTCTAACAGGGCTTTGGCATAGAGCGATAGTTCCGGCGTAGTCCACAGGCGCCGCCAAAACGCCAGTGGTCTGTAGCGCACAACATCCTCTACCGGTTGGCACCCTAGATCATATAGGAGAGGGATACGAGGTGTGGACTGCGGAAGGCCAATAGCTGCCCTAAGAAATTTGTTTTCGGCTACTTTAAGGGAATCCAAGTTACTATAACCCCAGAGCTCAGCGCCATACAGTACACCTGGCAAAATTTTTGATCCATAGATCTTCATAAGGGGGGACATGGGTTTTGTTAGGGAGCATCTGTGTTCTTTAAGAAGAGCTCCACCTAATTGTGCATGCTTTAAAGTGAGGAGGTCAGTCTGGGGTTTCCAGCTTAGATAATCACTAAAAGTGACACCAAGATCAGTAAAAACAATTGTCTTTTCAAGGGTATCCCCGCCCATTGTGACCCTGGCAGTAATTGGGCTCTTCCCTACAGTAATTGGGCTCTTCCCCGCAGTAATTGGGCTCTTCCCTAACTGAGTCACAAACCCCGGCCGCTGGCCCTAAACTGGGAGACCCAAAGGCAAGTCCATTGTCGCTTTCAGAGGACTTCGAAGTAGAGGAAGATCCCTTACCTACAACACTACCATCACAAATTGTACCATCTGACAATAAAATAACCACTGCCAGACAATACATAAAGCCTCCGCGTCTATATATCCGGCCTGCCCTCCCACAGGTATATTCACAATTTTTTCTAATATCCAAAAAAGACAAGTCTCTAAGGTCAATCCTGCACTTAAGACCCCTAAACAGGTACATCTTGTCTGAACATTTCCATACGGTCACTCTGCAAGATGGCATCCCACTACTTCAACAGGGCGACTTTATGGCAGCACTAGACTTGAAGGATGCCCATTTTCACATACCAATTCATCCAGCACATGGCAAATACCTTTGGTTTACATTTTAGGATCAACAATTTCAATTGAAAGTGCTTCAATTTTGGGTAACTACAGCTCCAAGGGTATTCTCAAGATTTGTAGCAGTAGTAGCATCTCACCTAAGAAGGCAAAACATACATGTTTTCCCGTATCTACATGAATGACTGGTATAAAACAAAGACTATTGCAGTTGTTTTTGACACACTGAAACAGTAATCGACCTTCACAAACTAGGTTTCACAGTCAACACAATCCAATCTCACCAGCAACCTTTACAAATACAGCCTTACTTTGGTGCTATTCTCAATTCACAAACAGGAATAACGTACGCAAATGCAGCAAATAATTCAATCCTTCAAAACAGTCATCCCGCTGTTAGTCAAACAAACAGCTACCAGTCAGAACTGCTATTAGTCTACTAGGAAATGTGGCATCATGCATAGCAATCGTACTACATGCCAGACTCAATATGTGACCATTATAATAATGCCTTGCCAATCAATGTTCTCAAGCAGGGGGTGGTCAGCTAGAGGATCTAGTGCTGATCAGCCGTTGAGCTTGCCACTCTGCAGTGTTGGATATAGGAAGCTGGCTCTTTATGTAATATACCAAAAAGAGGTGTATTGTGTAGAGAGTACATGTATCCCTTATGAGTGTACAGGGCTTGCTTTCATAATCCCAAGGTACTATTTTTGTGGTAGTGCGGTCGAGCAGCCTTAGGCTTATCAAGGAGGAATGTTAGACATTTGTTGCATACACACAGTCAATAAATAACACTCCAATTTAGAAAAATAGCACGTATTTTTATATATGAAAGCACAAAAATGGAAAGGAACGTCTTGTAGTAATGCCCATATCAACAATGTATTATTGTATTTCTTCAGCTAACAGCAGGCCAAGTTCCAATAAAATATTCCAATTTTGTTTCCAAAATTGTTGCAGATGAATCAATATGTCACATATTCATGAAGTCCAGCAGGAATGATCGGACCGGCTGTTCATGGAGGAGGCTAATCACGGCCTTAGCTGATAATGCAAAACATAGGAACGAATAGATACCGTGGGAAACTACTTGCGAAGACAGAATATTTATGTGTATATATTAAGGGTCTTTGGACCTGCGCGGAAATATTGGGCTTCCCCGTTAAGGATCAAACGGGATACTCTCTCACAGGTATGGTCTGATACAGGCCACCGGGGGCAGCTAACACACAACAACAGCAGGAATTGATTGAGGTAATTAATAACATGGCCCTTACCCACACCAGGCTTTTAGTCTTGGGAGACTTCAATCTGTGGGCTAATGGAAAAATGGACACAGCATTTAACAACCTCATTCAGTCCTGTGCAAACCTGAGTCTGATACAATGGGGGACAGAACCAATGCACATAGAAGGCCATACCCTCGATATGATATTTGCTGAGGTAGGCCTTATTACTATGGGGAAAATCTGCCTATCGGGTGGTTGGACCACTATCTGGACAACTTCAGCGTATCACTTATACGTAAGATGAGGCCCCTGAACAGGGAAGAAAGGGCCTATCGTGGTAGGGACTGGAAAGGAATATTAAGAAAGGCAAAAACGGGCCCTCTATTTCAGGCAGGGACCCTGTTTAATCCTGAGAAACCGGTAACCGAGAACTACGCAGCCCTCCGCGAGCACTTAACTAAGAAGATTGACCAGCTTGCCCCTTTAAAAGATCTTAGGAAAGAGGTAGACCCTCAGCTCCATGGTACACTGAGACATTGAGGAATCTTAAGTTGGTCTGCAAAATGGCAGAAAGACAGTGGAGAAAGGACTAATCGGAAAACGAAAAAGTCAGTTGGAGGCTTACCCTAATAAAATACAAAGGAGAAATAGCAATCGCTAAAACTGAATATTTCGCCTCCACCATCCTTAAATCATCCAATAAATCCAGTGACATCTTCAGGATAGTAAGAGGCATGACCAACCCTGACTGTATAAACAGTAAAATCCCACCCACTCAGGAGCTGTGCGATGGGTTGGCTTTCTTCTTCCAGGAAAAAATTAATAAGATCGTGAAAGACATGAAAGATGTGACCCTATCTGGTCCTCTAGATCAGGAAAAGGGTGAGACATCCAAGAAAAACCTCAACTGGGATAACAATTTTAACTCCGCTATCCCCAAGCTCACTATGGATGAATTCAAGATGCCCTCGGAAGAGGAGTTTGCCCGAGTGGCCCTAGGAATCTCCTCAGGGTCGCCCTTAGATCCTATCCCCCACAAGATAGTGAAAGAACTTGGATCAGAAATCTTTCCCATCCTACGTCAGCTCTGCTGCCAGTCCCTCAATAGTGGAGTGGTGCCACCCAGCTGGAAGCAGGCTATTATTACTCCGCTCCTGAAAAAACCCACACTGGACCTAGGTTGCCATAAGAACTACAGGCCATTTCCCTTCTTACCATACCCAGTTAAGATCTTGGAATGTTTGGTAAGTAGGGCATTGTACCTCTTCCTGGAGACAAAAAATGAACTGGAAGATGAGCAATTTGGGTTCAGGCCTGGTCACGGAGCAGAGACAGCCTTGGTGACCGTCTTAGATAACCTCCGAATGCGGGCGGACAGGGGGACAATCGGCAACCTTAATATTGCATAGACCTGTCCGCCGCATTAGATACGGTCAATCACGCTATTCTCCTCTTGAGGCTGGAAACTTTGGGAGTGACTGGTGTAGCACTGAGATGGATGCGCTCTTACCTATCTGATAGATGGCAAGCGGTAGCACTCCCCCCGTATCAATCTGAGCTTGTCAAAAATGAACACTGGGTACCTCTGGGGTCCTCAATCAGCCCCATTCTGTTCAATGCATACATGCGACCACTGTTGGAGATTGTGAAAACCCACAACATTAGCGTGGTCAACTATGCCGATGACACCCAGCTTATGGTACCCCTGGACGGCGACCATACGGATTCCCAGGAAAGCTTTCATGTATGTATGCTTGAAATGGTGAACTGGCTGAGGGACAACTCGCTTCAATTCAACAGCTGGAAAACAGAGATTCTACACTGTAAGGTGGGTGGGATCCGTCGAGGACTACCAGCTGATTTTTGGCCAAAAACCACAGATGGCCCTCTGACACCAGTGAGCACAGTACGCAATCTGGGGGTCAGTTTTAATGAAAAGTTGAACCTGGAGTCCCACGTCAACAAAATGGTGAGAGGTTGTTATCCTCTCATCCGAGGACTCCGGAAAGTGCAACCATTACTGCCAGTCCAGGCAAGAACCTCAGTAGTAAGGAGCATTTACTGTGCCGCCTGGATTACTGTAATGCCCTGCTTTTGGAGTCTCCGGGATACCTGATTGCTAGACTCCAGGGTATCCAGGCCTCCAGAGTATCCAGGCGGCAGCAGCAAAGCTTGCTCTGAACCGAGCATGCTGCTTCTCTACAACACAAGCGCTGGCGGGGCTGCACTGGCTTCCAGTGTCTCAAAGGATTCTGTTCAAATCCTTATGTATAGTGTTCAAGGCACTTCATGCTCCAAGACAGATTCCAATGGTATGAACCTACGCGCAACCTTCGCTCATCCTCTGCCAGGATTCCCAGGATAAAGAAAGCTACCCTGGGGGTGTAGAGCTTTCGGCGTGGCAGCTGCCCGCCTTTGGAACCGTCTTCCACTGGAAATTAGGAGTATACTGAACCATAGGCTGTTCCGTAAGAGAGTCCAGACGTGGATCTTCCCCAAAGTATGGCCCTCTGACCTAGCCATGTAATCCTCCCCATCAGCCTCCTCTCCCTATGTCTCAGCACCAGGTTGCCCGTAGGGGTGCAGTGCGCTCTACAAATGCTAAAAATAAATAGGTTTTTAGGGGGCATCTCTAAGATTCCCCCCTGATGAATGTACTCCTAAATCCACCACTGGAATCCATCATGTAGCTAGGGAACTCATTTTGCCAGTATCCAACACGTGCTTAAAATGGCTTCCCTGTTCACTTGTGATATCTAAGAATTGACTTGGATATCACAAGGACATATTTGCTCAAATATGCCCACACATGTAGTATAGTGCACCCTGTCTTAAGAGCTGTTAGGCTTTCTGTAGGGGTGGCTTTCCTGCACTGCATGCATGGCATGCAGGGATGTGTGCTATATCATGTTTTCACTTGTATCTCCACCAAGACATGCAGCCTGAAATGGCAATCTGGTATGTGTTAGGTGAGGTGTCCCTTAGGGTGGCAAAATCATGCTGGAGCCCTTGGGGACCCACTCGAGTACCCATGCCCTGGGAACTCGAGGTACAATTTATTAGGGACTTACATGGGTGCTAAAGGTATGGCCATTTATTGGGGGAACAATTGTACAGTGTTTAGGGAAAGAGATCTGGCACGGGCCCTGAATAGCAGGAACCATGTGCACTTTCTGTCAAAATTGCATTGAATACCAGGCAAAACGTGGGGGTGACTATGTCAAAAGGGGCACTTTTCTACAGTGTAATTCCCACAATCTCCTAAAGTGACAGCCTTTTCTAGACCCAGTTTGACAGAGGACCTTAACAACGACACATCACTTACTGGCTGGGGAGTAGTTCCGGAATTGACTGTCCAGGCACACTGGACACCCAATCAAACTATTCTGCACATCAGTCATATAGAGCTGCTAGCTGTTCATCTAGCTTTGAAAGCATTCCTCTCTCACCGTGTGGGGAAGGTGATTTTATTCAAAACAGACAACATGACTAGCCTCCATGTATTATCTGAAAAAACAGGGTGGCACCAAATCACTTCAACTATCTCATCTAGCTCAAAACATTTGGACATGCGCTGTCCAGCACAACATTTCCCTTGTAGTGGATACATACCGGGAGTGGACAATCAGCTTGTAGGTCTCCTCAGTAGGAGACAAGTTTACGAGTGGGGGATCAATCCATGTGTGCTGTTCTTCCAACAATTGGGTCACTCACACATAGACCTGTTCAGAACCGCAGAAAACACGAAATACCTAAACTTTTACCTCCAGATTCCGAAACCCTCAATTCAAGAGCAATGCACTATGTATGAGTTGGTCAGGGATATTTGCATACGCTTTTCCACCCCTCCCTTCAGTTTGTGGTTCGCAAACTTCGACAGATATCTCTAACCTTCATCCTGGTTGCTCCCACATTGGCCGAACAACCATAGTTCACTACCCTACTAGAGCTATCAGTAGTCCCACATCAGGTACTTCCCAATCGGCAGGACCTTCTAGCACAGAACCAGAGAATGGTGAGACATCCAAATCCCAAGTCGCCATGTGTGGATATTCTAAAATAATCCAGAAGAGCTACAACTAGAGCCTGCTACGCAGCAAATCGGAAATGTTTTGTCCACTATTGCCATTCAAAGAATATTGACCCATTAACAGTACAACCTCAAGATATTATTTGTTACCTGTTTAACCTATTACCTGTTACATTTACAAACATCAAGGTTAGATTTCCCTTCCATACAAATGCATCTCACTGTAGTTGATGTATATCTACAAAATAGAGGGTGCACACCTATATTCAGGATTCAAGCAATCAAAGCTTTTCTACAGGGTCTCAAACGAGTCATACTGCCTAGATCTCACCAACTCCAGCTCGAAATCTCAACATTGTTTTAACTAGGTTAAAGGGTCCCCCCATTTGAACCTCTACATAAATGCTCCCTCCAATACCTCTCATGGAAGGTTACATTCATCATTGCAAACTCTTCACTCAGGCACGTTATTGAGCTTCAGGCGTTAAATTTAGAAGAAGCATTCTTTCAGCTTCACAAGGACAAAGATGTACTATGTACCAACCCAAAACTCCCAAAGGTGGTATCCCAGTTCCATCTAAACTATTCTATTGAGTTGCCTGTATTCTTCCCTCAACCAGATTCAGTTGCTTAAAGGGCGTTACATACACTAGATGTAACAAGTATTGGCATAGCCAATAGGTCTCGCCTTTGGGACCTTATACGTGTTTAGTTATCCAGCACAATATCCTTGGTGCAACAACCTCACCTGTTGCATGGCTAAACACTTATAGGGTCCCAAAGGCGAGACCTATTGGCTATGCCAATGCTTTTTCTTTTCATGAAGTAGAGCGAATGAATATTGCTAGAAACTAAGAGAAGGATTATATTGAACACTTTGTGAATGATTGTTTTAGGGTAGATGGTTGAAGTGGAAAAAAGAAAAGGGAGAGAAGGGAAGAGGAAGCAAGCAGTAAGATGAAGAGGGAGGTTATGCCTGTAAGGAAAAATGCAGGGGGAAATAAGAAACAAAGAGAGGCAAAAAGCAGGGGATGCATGGAAAATACCACATTGAGTATTAAACATGCACCATTTAGAAGAGAAAAAAGTTGAAGAGAAATTAAGTAAAATGAAAAGTAGTAAAAATTGCAGATTTTAACAAATTCGAAGTATATAATTTTAATTTTATGAGGTACAGTCAGTCAGAGAACTGACCTTGACCAGGCAGCTCTCTGAGCATCTCACACCCAGACTCTATCTCCTCTGCATGCCGAACTGAGAAGGGCCACCCAAGGCTGTGCTGGTACAGTGTAGCCAGCAGTCTTTACTGCCGCAGGTGGAAAGAGGGTTTTTGCAGAACAAATGTTAAGGTTGCATTTGTTACCTAAGTAACCAAGGCCGGACTGACCATACCGGGCATTGGTGTTTCTCCTGGGAGGCTGGAAGGGCGAGGGGTCGGTTTTGTAGCATGGCAGCAGTTTTAAAACCACTGCAAAGTTCTTGTATATCCAGCAGTTCTCTGGCAACAATAAATGTGTCAAAATAACTCTGGTGACTAATGCACCTTTGGACAGAGATGAGAGTTTTTGCTAGTGGCAGTTTTTACTCATCTAAGGTAGCGCATAGGGTTAATATGCCTGTTGCAAGAACGTCTAACATGCATGTCAAAGAAAAGTATTATAGGTGCGTAGCATGGTGGGTTGCTGCTTTTGTCACAGAGATTTTTCGCTATTGTGCAGTTCATAAGTTACAATCATAATCTAGCCAAGTTAACTGTGAACTGCCATCAAAGAGCTGCATGCAAACTGCATGGTACAGGTAAAGTTTTGTTTTTTCCCCAGTCTTTCATTATCCGTATGTTGCTAAAAAAAGGTTTGTTTGGATAGAAATCAATTCTTATTAATACAGTCAACACTAACCACTGTGTACTCTCTGAATCCTGAGTTTCTGCATCTGCAGACCATGCACTCAAAAATGCCTACCAGTATGGATGATGTGAATCCTACACAATGTAGTCCCCTTTGCCTTATGTAACATTTTCTAGACACTGATTTACGTGTGTGTGTGTTAGCGTATGTGTGTTGTAAAGTGCTCTGACACCCTACACTGGTATAAGAGGTGCTATAAAACAAATGAAGTACATGTGAGAAAGGGACTATAGAGAGATGAGAGGCACTTCTGGAGGTGGACAGCAAGGGAATCATTGAAGAGCCCCAACAAAGATGGTCGTATCCTGGTGCACAGTAAGGTTATCATTTACTATGCTTTAAAAGCCAATACAATATACAATGACAAATGTGTTGTGGAATACACAATTTCCCCCCAAAATTTTCTTGGGTGGTAAAGCCCCCAAACCCCCTTGTAGTGGTCAGGCTCACTCGCTATGCCCCATATGGGGGCTGGTCAGACAAAATTTGCCAGGGCTGCTTTGGAATCCCAGCCTGGCCCTGTAAGCACCTTCCAGGGAGTGAAAAACAGGCCTTCCAGAGACAACACATAGAATCAGTAAACTGCCTTCAACAGAGGGTGAACATTCAGAAAATGTAAAGAGTTTAAGATGCAGACAGCATAATGTTGTCAAGGTGAGAAGTTGGTGGACATTACCTCAGCAAATAGGTAGGTCAACAGAAGGAAGCTTCCTTCACGAGTGATAGCAGGAAGTGCTGTTGCTAATTAACTTTCTCTCACCCCAGTGACAGCATGTAAATAGCGCCATCCAGAGAGTCATCTGTTTAATGCACCTCCCTGTATGCTAATAGAGTCCAGCAGCATTCCTCACTTTAGATGAGGAACAAGAGCAAAAGCCTCTTGACCCACATGCGTGGATGTATGATGGTGCATCCGTGGTTACACACCAGACTTGATTTACTTTCATTTTGTTTGCTAACGGTGTACAGCATTTGCACACAAGCATTAGCCAGATCAAAAGGCGAGACCTATTGGCTTTGCCAAAGCTTGGTCCTTGATGCAGCAGGCTAGCACCCAGACTCTATACAAGGGAGATGTTTAACTTCCAAGTCTAAGCTTACTTCTTCAGGACTGCAGACGCCTGTTAAAAAGACTGTGGGAACTCGCACCCTACAAAGGGAATCACCTCTCTCTCCAGGGTTTGTGCCTCACAGTTTGGAGACCTCTAGTTCAGAAATGTTAATGTTGATATTTCCTGGTGACATTTGACGCCAGTAATTTGAGCTCCCACCATTCATGATCACACTGTTTACCTTTTCGTAAATAGAGATCAAATTAAAAAAGGCACAACTGACATCTAATCATGTAGGTTAGCCTTTCAAACAGGATATGGAACCCAAACAAATCTAACAAACCTCAAAGAGCAGAAACAGATAAGGATTCTAAACAGGTAATTGCAGAAAACTACAGTTTAAAACATTAATGTAGCAAGTGTTGTGAACCACGGCAGAAATGAACGAAAGCATACAATTCTGCAGGAAGGTTGCAAAATGATAGAGGTGAAACCAGGCTGATAATCTCCTAGACGTGGGTCCCTTGCTGACTTTGCCACTGGATTTAAGCTAGCCTGGCTGATGAGGATATGAACCCGAAACCTGTCCCAGGATGCTTGTTTCCGGTCCAGAGAAGACATGGCTTGGCAGTTCGGGCTGGACTGTTCCCATGAGGCACAGGGTCAGACTGATTTGCATATGGCCATGTCTGAATGGGGGGATGGAGTGAGCTAAAGAATGGTGATGGATTAAACCCAGATCAGTTGACTGGGGGTGAGTGTTTGATTTGCTCAAACGCTCCGTCCATCATCCCCTTTGGTATTATTTTTTTATAATCTCCTATAGCACAATATTATCGAGGACTTCTGTATTCAGTGTTCCAACAGTACCCATATAGCACCGGGGTGCTCATAGATGGTGGTCTTACAAGGAGGTTTCAGAAGATATTTAAATGGGGTGAGAATCAACATTTTAAGAAGCCACTGGTGGAAATACAGGATAAGCACCACAAAGGTGTTCCCCATCATTCATTACTAGAAGGGAAAACGTGACTGGATAACAAGGGATAATGTAGGTAGAACGCACCTCTCCCTTGAAAAGGACTGCATTCAGGGCCCAGGCTGCATATTACATTAGTTTGTACAGAAGACGTTGGCCACTGCGCTTCACCTGTAACTTCCCCAGTGAAGCTGATCTGCAGTACTCAGACAGACTTTTATTAGCATGCAGACAGTGCAAAATGTATAATTAGAGGAAAAACGTGCCCCTGTTCTGAGGACCCTCACCCCACTGCAGCCTAACATCCACCACTCCTGGTTGCTAGGATGGAAATTACCAGTTTGATAATATAGCATCACGTGGAATTGTCCAGAAGTGAACTGCTGCACAGGGATGCGACACCCAGATACTAGTGATAGCCGGTGGTACAGTGAAGTCCACCCGCGCTACAGGGGGTGGCTCTTTGTCTCCTGGGGATCAAGGGATGGCAGGGCAGATCTCTCTAGGCTCACTGTATGCCTGCAAGGGGATGGTGCTTTTCAACACACTGGTGGTCCCTTGGAATTAAAGCAAGGCTTTGCCAATTCCAAGGAAGGCAGCTGAGCCGGGGCCCATGCCAACACTACCAATGGAACACAAACTGGTTTTAAAAAGAAGCCGCTACCGGACAAAAGCTACTCACCATTCAGTTACCCAACAAGCCAAAAGTCCTTCTCAACACAGCTCTATAAAGACAGCAGTGTTTGTTTCAAAACAAGAAGTGTAAACACAGTGCTGGGTTGCGACTGGCATGGGGGGCCGCACAGTATGCGTGCACTCCTGGGGACCTGGCTGTTTGATACACACAAGCACAACTGTTGCTGCAGCCAGTCGATAACAGCAGTGCAATTTATACCACAAACATAAAAAACTGTGTCCAACCTTGCGAATCAATGGGCGCCTTGTGGGAACACCTGCCTGCGCTTGGCAGCCTCCCTGGGCTGAAAAACACCTCATTTGAAAGGCAGCAATGGGCGCTAAGTGGTTTAAGGACGGCGAGGGAGCTGAAGCAAACAAACAAGCCCGTGCGTGCGAGGACCAGGCCATATGTTTTGAATTATCGCGCCTGTGTCTGGGCACGATAATTCAAAACATATGGCAACCATGCAGTGTGAAGAAGAGAGACGAGAGATTCTCCCTTGACATCCAAATAATATCGCTGGCGTAGTACATGGAAGACACAGGTAGATAAAGTGATCTGCCCAGAATCACAGAAAGTTGAGCAGACGCCGAGACGGAGAGGGCGGAGCCAGTGAGTCGCCGGGACGGACGTGTGGGAGAGGAAAGGGGGTGCGCCACTTGGGAGAGCAGTCTGCTCTTTTTGGAAGCACCCTGCTCGCTCCCGCAAGGTGGATGCCACCCCAAGCACAAGTGCGTGCTTCCAAAAAGAGCAGAACGACGGCTAAAGGTCCTCCTATGCAGCGCATGCACGCTGCTTAGGCGAGACCTAAGAAGGGCACTGATGTACTATATTCTTAGAACTCAACCATTCAGAAAAACACAACAACTTTTTCTGACATTCAACAAACAACACAAAGGGAGAGTAATTTCTAAATCTGGCAACTCACAATGGTTTTTAAAATTCATTCAGACATGTTATGCAAAAGCTAAAAGAACTCTTCCTATTCCTCCAAAAGCTCATTCTACCCACAAAAAAGGAGCTACTATGGCTTTCTTAGGAAACATACCCATGGCTGACATCTGTAATCCAGCTACATTGACTGCACCTCCATTTACTAAACATTACTATATGTGGGGAGAACTGTTTTACAGTCTATGCCAAGCATGTGTATCTACACCCACACTTGACATTAAACAGTGAATGTTACTTACCCTGTACGCATCTGTTTGTGGCATGTAGTGTTGTAGCTTCACATGCGCACACCCTCCTCCATGGAAATCTGTAAGGGTTGCAATCAAATACATTACACTGTACTTACATGATTATCTCACTAGGATACATCATCCTTTACACCCCATCTTCACCTGCCAAACGGAAAAACAATCTAACACTGTAAGCAAGAGGAGGAGACGCTATACCTTGTTACTTGAAAGACTTCTTTGAATAAAACCAACTTGCACACTTCCGATCCCAACATTAGATGGTGGGCTAATGCTAAGTATGTGCATCTACTGAACTATATGCCACAAACAGATGCTTACAGGGTGAGTAACATTCACTATATATATATATATATGTGTGTGTGTTTAAGTAAATGAGTCTGTGTCATTTGTTGCTGTAGATACTCACATTGTAGATACTGCTGTACATACTCCTGCCATCTAGTGTTGGGTTTGGACGTGTGCAAATTATTGTTCTTGACTACACCTATTGCTGGTAATATGCATGAGCATTGGCTCCATCGTTAGATTTTTTTGTTCTCCGCTGTTGGGTTCAGATCTGTCTCAGCAAGCTCCAGGTAAACGTATTGTTCTGGTGTTGCTTGGTATTTTCAGATCCTCATGACACATCGGTATGGAACAATCATTCCATCTCTTCTTCATCTCGAGGCGTTGCACATCCATTGTGCGAATCCGGGACAATGCTGTTAGTCGCCCTGCTTGGGGTTTCGCCCCTCTTGGCCTCCGTCTACAATGCGATGCCCAAAAAGTGGTGTGCCAAGGATCCAAAGAAAGACCTCAATCAGATGTGCAACCTTTGTCACTGGAGCATGACGAGGACTCCTGCTCCGCGTGCCTCGCCTTCTGGAGTAAATAAAAGACTGCTGGATCGATAATTCAGTTGCGCTGCACATCAGCAGGGTGCCAATACTCCGGGGGATGAATATTTCCTGCTGGCGACCCTCTCCTCCCAGCGATCCATGCATTACCTGCCCATGCTTAAGGGGATGCTTAAGCCTGCTCTCGACATCTTTAAGGAGGTGGTAAAGGCTAGAGTTATCACCCCAAGGGGCAATTAAAGAAATAACAAAAAATATCTATCTATCGTTCCCTTTTGACCCTGTGTACATCAGAGACCATCTACTACCTGAATCCCTCATAGTTCACACCGCCCCTTATCATGCCAACACCTGGGGAATGGAGGATGCACTGCCTCCGGACAGGGAAAGTAAAAAAGATAGCCACAGCAGGAAGCACGTTGCTGCCCAGCCTGCTGTGCATTTGCTGTAAGGAAATGCTTCAGTTTGTATAGTCACTTCAAAGTATTTTGAGTCAGAGCACACAGAGGCCAGCTAACCAGACCTCTGTGCCAGTGCCCTGACCCCAAAACATGTATGTTACATTAGATATACCCAATTGGCATAGGCTAACTTACCTGTAAGTCCCTATTATATGGTACAGAGGGCATGTAAGCTAGTCACCCCAGGGATTGCAGCACTGGTTGTGCCACAGTTGAACCATGTCTCCCTGTCGCCCATTGCAGGTGGGTAAAGCAGTTTCAGACTGCTAGCCCAACTTTGCCATTTAAACCAATTGCATTGGCAAAACCTCCCTCTGCAGTATGTGTATGTCACCCCTATGGCAGGCCTAAGGCAGGGTGCAGCATATTTCACAGGCAGAACATGTATTTTACATGTTCTGGCATTAAAAACTTGTAACTGGCGTTTATTTTGTGGAGAGACTTTGTCGCCCTTTTTGCACTACCTGCTGACACCTCAGCGTGTGGGTTTTCAGCGCGGGAACACTCCTTGGAGAATCCAGGCACTCTACAAATCCTTTAACATAACATAACAAATGCTTTGATTTACTATAGCTTGTCATTTGTGTATCTCTGGAACTCTCTATTGGATCTTTTTTATTGTGATGCCTAAAAATGCAGCCTACTTTTATAAATTGGTGGTGGATTTCTTGAGTGTCTTGTCGATTTCTTCTTCAATTGTTTTGGTGATGTGTAAATGCTTTACACTGGTTTCCTTTGTATAAGATTTGCAGCGTAGAGCCACAGCTATCCAAGGCTGAGTTGAAGGTTTGACAAACGAAACCTACTGGTCCTAAAGGAGTTGGTTAAGTGTATTACACAGTGAGGTTGCCCAAACACACCTTATACACCCCAGAGTTGTAGCATGCGTTGGCTGGCGATACACATGCTATGCATACGCCTGCAATCTAGTGTTGGGCTCAGAATCTATCACTTGTTTTTTCTCAAAAAAGTCTTTTTTTTATTGCTAATGTGGCGGTGGGTCTCCTCTTTGAGAGAATGCACATGTTCAATGGATCCATTGTTAAATTGATTTTTTTCTGCCATCAAGTTCGGCCAGACTATGTCGGAGCTCTGTGCAACTTCCAAGCCTGTCTGCTGATGAACACTGCTGACACTCTGACCTCCGCTGTGCTGTGCGAGGAGGAAGAGCCCTTGTTGTGGAAAAAGGACAGCGCTTGGTTTTTGAAGGCGCTACGGAGCTGAGCTTGCAGTATCTGTGACATCCTTGTGTACTGCTCGCGTTTCCCGCTTCGCGGGAAACACTCGCTGTTCTCTGCTGGTCGGCGGACTTACAAGCGGACTTCAGGACCCATAATTCTACTAGTCCTGCAGCACCGCCCTGACACGCCCCCCTCACCTGGCGATAATTGTCCAGCAGGAACGCTGAAGCGAGGCGTCTGCTGATGAACACTGCTGACACTCTGACCTCCGCTGTGCTGTGCGAGGAGGAAGAGCCCTTGTTGTGGAAAAAGGACAGCGCTTGGTTTTTGAAGGCGCTACGGAGCTGAGCTTGCAGTATCTGTGACATCCTTGTGTACTGCTCGCGTTTCCCGCTTCGCGGGAAACACTCGCTGTTCTCTGCTGGTCGGCGGACTTACAAGCGGACTTCAGGACCCATAATTCTACTAGTCCTGCAGCACCGCCCTGACACGCCCCCCTCACCTGGCGATAATTGTCCAGCAGGAACGCTGAAGCGAGGCGTCTGCTGATGAACACTGCTGACACTCTGACCTCCGCTGTGCTGTGCGAGGAGGAAGAGCCCTTGTTGTGGAAAAAGGACAGCGCTTGGTTTTTGAAGGCGCTACGGAGCTGAGCTTGCAGTATCTGTGACATCCTTGTGTACTGCTCGCGTTTCCCGCTTCGCGGGAAACACTCGCTGTTCTCTGCTGGTCGGCGGACTTATAAGCGGCCTTCAGGACCCATAATTCTACTAGTCCTGCAGCACCGCCCTGACACGCCCCCCTCACCTGGCGATAATTGTCCAGCAGGAACGCTGAAGCGAGGCGTCTGCTGATGAACACTGCTGACACTCTGACCTCCGCTGTGCTGTGCGAGGAGGAAGAGCCCTTGTTGTGGAAAAAGGACAGCGCTTGGTTTTTGAAGGCGCTACGGAGCTGAGCTTGCAGTATCTGTGACATCCTTGTGTACTGCTCGCGTTTCCCGCTTCGCGGGAAACACTCGCTGTTCTCTGCTGGTCGGCGGACTTACAAGCGGACTTCAGGACCCATAATTCTACTAGTCCTGCAGCACCGCCCTGACACGCCCCCCTCACCTGGCGATAATTGTCCAGCAGGAACGCGCATCGCGGGACGCGCGCGGGCGACGCCGGGCTAAGCCCGGGCAAAGGGCGGGCCCTCTGTGGCCCTCAGTGACCGAGGTAGGCCGGGCTGGGCCCGGTCCCTTATATTTCTTCACTGTTATTACCTGTTTGCATTTGTGCCCACTTGAGTAGGAGGGTAAATTGATGCAAGTACTGTGATAGCTATACTGCACCCTGGTCCTACCTGGTCCGACAGGGACTGACGTTATTCCAGACTCTTATACGTTTTATATTTCTACATTTCTTTTTAAACTTATTACTGTGGAAAATGTCTAAAACTTTACGATCAGGAAGGGTAGTGGGAGAAAAACCTGCCCGAAAATTAACTACCATCCGCACAAGAAACAAGTCAGTAAACAACCTACCATTGAAAGGACAATGTCAGTTATCTGAACTCTGGGATCTATCTGGTATAAAAAAAACTAAATGTGCGACTCTAGATAAACCAGATACTAAAGCCCTGGAAGTACACTTACCAACTACCACAGACCCCCGATCTCCCCAGGTTCAGCAGGGGGCCCCCCAAACTACGGTAGGGGGGTCTCCCTTTCGGGACCCCACAGACGGGAAGCTGATGATTGTAAGTGAGCCAGTGCACATACCATCGATTCCTCAGTTACCCATGAATGACAGGCCGGGGGATGACCTGTCTGCACTATCCATTGATCTGGAACTATGGGGACGCTACGTAAGCCCTGCTAAAGTGGAATCTCTGGAGCAATTTAAAGTTCCGGGGGGAGCCACCCCTTCAGGGTTAATGCTGTATAGTAGCACCCCGTCGCTAAATAGACATGAAATATCTGACTTGCTAAACTCCTCCAAGAGCCCCGACCTTAATCTCCTGGATAATATTTGCACTGCGGAAGCGCGAGAAAAGCCGATCTCTGAGTCCATGATCGCGCTGGAACAACTTCTTGCTTCAATTTTGCTGCTTCTAGGGAAATTTGTAGGCAGCTCGGACTGTATTCTTGAATCAGTTACCCAAATCCTAAAGTTATTGCTGCAGAAAGCGCCGGATATGAGTAAGGCCTCTCCCCCTAAGCCTGAACAATTTATATCTGAGGGGAAATACACAGACATTAGAAGCGAACTAGATAGGAAAAATGAAGTGCCTTCTATGGTCCCTCATAAGGAGGTGCCTCATACTGCAGCATCTAACTGTATCAAAAATATAGTCCTGGAGATAGAGGAGGAGGATAAAGCCTTGCCTGGCCCCAAAACGGTCCAGGAGTTATTTCCTATTTTTGTCCCGGAATGCGGAAAAGATCTCCTGGCCGACAAACCTGAGGTCAATGAAGAAAAGAGAAAATATGGCAAACAAAAAAGTACCAAAGCCAGTAAGAGGAAACCAATTCGAAAATATAGAAAGAAGAAGCAACGGAGGATCATTTTCCAAAATTGCACAGAGGCAAGGGAGAATGAAATAAGGAATGGGGAATCCTTATCTACTTCCTTAAAAGTGGACTTGGATGTGAACTTAACCGCTTCTACCTCAGTGGAGGAGGAAAATGAACAATGTAGCCTGCTTACCCAGGAAGATTTACCACAAATTGGGGGCTCTCTCCCAGGCTCTCCTTCACGGAGTGCACTAGGAGGACCAATTTCTTATCCATCCGGGACTTTAAACCCTTTGGCCCCCCCCTTTGTGGTAAAAATTGATTCTGAAAATTCTTGCCCTCTGGCCCGGCCTGTAAATATGTCAAAGGCCCCTGTGGATGTGCGTGTACTAGATTTTGTTCCATTATTCGATACTGACCTTTTGTTAAATAGAGCCTGGCTTCTCAAGCGTTTCAGTGAGGTTGAAAGGCTCTATCACATTCAGTCTAGAGACATAGAACTGGTGTCTCTATTGGGTGGAAGTCGGGTTTTGAGTATTCGGGTGAAATTTTATTCCCCTATCATAACAAATTTGATACTAGAACAGGCTGAAAATTTTCAACGTTTAGGTATTGATATTCTCCCTATCTCTACCCCAGGCAAGCCAAACTCTTTCGGTAAGCAGGGGTTAAGGGGTGGTGAGCAAAACGGGGTAACCTCTCCTCTGAGAGACCTGAAAATTTGGGTTTCCAGGGGAAAACGCTCAGTATCGCACGTGAAGCCTCTTCCACTAATTGAGAATTCCACACTCAATGATGATAATAACCGGTGGAATTGGCTCCATAGTGCATTATCAACAAAAACTAAGGATAACCCCAAATTGTTCCACCATCTTTAACCCAGTATTAAACATAATCTCCTGGAACGCGGCCGGATTCCACAGCAGCCCGGAGAAAATGGCCTTTCTATCCACTCTGGAGGCTGATATATTGTGCATTCAGGAAACATGGTGCATAGATAGGTTAACGCCTTTAAAAGATTTTTATGTTTTGGAAGTTCCGGCTGCGCCCTCTAAGAAAGGGCATGCTAGGGGGGGGCTCGTCTGTTTACTGTCAAATAAGTTTCAATGGAGATTTTCCCATTATATTGATTCCAGTAGACTTTTCCACACAATAACATTAGAAAATTTGTTCCATGATAATGTAAAATACTCCATGGTAATTTTTAATGTGTATATTCCGCCTGAGGAATGTTTTAATGATAAATTGCAGCGGGTTCTCCAGTATATGGAAAAGATAAAAAATTCCCCTCCTTTTCCTGTAATTTTGCTTATAGGTGATTTGAATTGTAAAATTTCAAACGCTAGTCTAAAACTCTTCAGGGATAAAGTTAAGGAGGAAGTACATTGCATCCCCCAGACGCTTTTCCCGGAAAACTTAAGGACAAATAAAAGGGGGAAGATCTTGCTAAAAGAACTAGCGATCGGGGATGGTATTATCTTAAATGGAAGACTTCCATCTGATGTCCCCGCAAATTATACCCACAAATCCCCCTTTGGGTCATCAATTTTGGACTATGCTATCGCCAGCTATGGTCTGTTTCCCCAGATTCTTGACTTAAAGATCATACCCAGGACTCTGAGCGACCATAGTATATTGTTACTATCAGTTTTTTTAAACTCTCTGAATACGGCGTCCTGGTCGCTAAATGGCAAGGAGGCTACCTTCCACTCTACATCTGGAAGATGCTTCTGGAATAACGCTGCCATCAATGGGGTGCAGGATTTACTGACCGATACCCTTAGGGAAATAGAAGAGTGGAACGGAAATGAAATAGTTTGTTTTGAGGAATTTATGTTAAAGATTTTATTGAATGCTAAAAAAACTGTCCCCCCTAGGAAAAAAGGAGAGGTAGTTCCTCTGACACTGCGTAATCTGAATAGGGAATTAAATAAACTAATCCGTGAACAGTACGTTGAAAGGGTACTGGAACGTGGGAAAGTTATTGCTAGGTTAAAAAGAAAGAGAAGCAGACTCAAGCTAAAAATTAAAAGGGACAGGGAGGATGAAGTATGGATTAAATTAAGGGAATCTGCTGCACATGGCAACATTAAAGACTTTTGGGCAATAATCGGGAAAGGATGTGGTACACGCCACTCCCCTATTCCCATATCTATACCAGAAGATCTATGGTCCTCTCATATCCGAGAACTATATGCAGGGAACGGGACCACAGGTGTGGATAACTTCATGTATGCTGCCCCTGATGACCTGGTTTTCTTTCCCTCTGAGAAAGAAATCGAGACGGCTATAAAAAATATGCGATCCTCTGGGGCCATGGGACCGGATGAGCTTCCGATGACGGTCCTAAAACAAGACCCCTTAAGCTGGAGCAAAATCTTGTACCCCCTGTTTAGGGCATGCCATCTTTCCAAATGTGTTCCTGCTTCTTGGAGAGGAAGCATTCTGGTCCCTATCTTCAAAAAGGGGGCAAGGGACAGCCCCAGTAATTATCGCTTGATTGCGCTCCTCGACTCCATCGGAAAGGTCTTTGCGAAATGTCTCCTCAGTTCTCTTTCTGATTGGGTCGAGGAGCGCAACATTTTGCCGTTGGAACAGACTGGTTTCCGAAGGGAGCATGGCACTCTGGATAACCTGACTGCCCTTCAGGTGATTACTGATAAATATGTCCAGGTGAGGGGGGGTGTTGTATACGCCGCCTTCATTGATTTCTCCACAGCGTTCGATAAAGTAGATCGTGGAACGCTGTGGAGAAAATTGGCGACGCTGGGTGTCCCTACTCCCCTGTTGGAATTGGTGCGGGCTCTGCACACTGAGACCTGGTGCAGGGTCTTAATGGGGGGCGAAAGGGGGCTTTCGGCCAAAATACCATCTCAGAATGGCCTTAAACAAGGCTTCTTATTGGCACCCCTTTTGTTTTCCCTATATACAACTGACCTCCCTGCTGCTGTGTCTCACAGTGAGGGGATCGCGCCGTTGATAGGAGGGGCGCCAATATCCTGTCTGATGTATGCCGACGATGTGTTGTTGCTCGACTTAACTCCCACGGGTCTGGCAAACCGGCTTCAGGCCCTTCAGGACTTTGCCGGGGAGCATCATATGAAGATCAATATTAACAAAAGTAAAGTGATGTGTATTGCTGGTAGGAAGAAATGCCGCTCGACAAATTTTGGTTGGGCTATTGGAGGGCATAGATTGGAGGTCGTAACTTGTTATACCTTTTTAGGGAAAATATTCTCGGCCAATATGAGCGAGAATCTCCATATAGAGCACTGCTCTCGCAAAGCTCTTGCCCATGGCAATGGGTTAAAGTCCCTATACCTGGCAACGGGGAAAAGACATTTTTCTAGCCTTCTAGAAGTATTTAGAGCTAAAATCCCCGCAACCATCTTGTACGGTATAGAAATAATAGAGATAAAATATTGGGATTTTTGCCACAAGACTGAGGGAAAACTCCTAAGATCCCTCTCGACTCTTAACAATGCCTGTCCACTGGCCGCCTGCAGGCTGGACTTTGGACTCAGGAGTGCCTGGGTTCAGGGGCTGTGCGCCCTAATAAGGTGGGTAGCCAGTTTGGCCAGAGCGAGAGAAGGAACCCTGCGAGTTTTACTCAAAAATGAACTTTTGGGCAATTTTAAGGAGTTCTCTAAACTCGTTAGTAATTTCAGAGGGACTGTGAAAATCCTTAAACTGGATGAAAGCGCACTTTTCTCCTACTCTCCCACGCAGTTAAAGCAGGTCCTTAAGGAGGCTTCGTGGGAGTATTGTTTTCTATCCGACAAAAAAACAGTTGGAGATAAAAGGAATGTGGAGCCGCTCATCTCCTCCTATAGGTTGAAACAGCCTCAACCTTATACCCTATGGAACTTACCACATGGGATACGTAGGTTTTGGTTTTTATTACGTTATGACTTAATCCCTCTTAACGTGTTGTTGTCCAAATGGCATGGCACTTCACCTTTGTGCAATTTATGTAAATTGAATAACCAAGACTGTATGCATGTACTTTTGATTTGTCCTATGTTACGTAACTTGCGCAATCGATGGCTTAAAGTAATCTGTCTCCGCCTCAGCATTGTCACTTTACAAGATTTTCTTCATGCACTTTATTGCCCACCAAATGAAATGTTTTGTGCTTATGTTTTTAACTTTTTTAAAGGATTTTTAGCTATTTATTAATTTCTCTGGAAAACTGTGTCTGCCCGGCCTTGTTGGACTGATGGCTTGCAGTGTAGCTATTACGGTTCGAATATTATGTTTTTATAATTCTTGTACTTTTGGTGATTGTATTGCTTTGCTTGTATATGTTTATGTGGCCCTCTTCGAGAGCCAAAACATAATAAATAAATTTGAATTTGAATTCCAAGCCTTTGCAGCCAGAGGAATTGCAACCGACTCCGCATTTTGTACTGAATCAAACCTTGCCTCATCATCTATTGGATTCAAGTTTTCAACAACCATCCTGTTCGAGTCGACTTCAACCGAGGCCCTCTTCCAAGTTCCGTCGAGAATGTTAGGATCCAGAAAATGAGATAAAAAAAGATTTTTTAGGAAGTCATCTCGATGCCGGACAAAATATCCATGCTTTGACCAGCATGATGTCTGCAACCTGTGCTTGATGCCAGAGCACAATGAGCAGGACTGCGCCTTCTGTTCAAGAATAAGAAAACCTTAAGTTCCAGACACAACCAACCCCTAACTCATGCTATGTAGATGGCAGCAGAGGCTGGATACTCTGCAGATGAGGAGCTGCAGCTAGAAATCCGCGACAAAGAGGACGTTCCCGTAGAGGGGTGCGCCATCTTGTGCAGTGTGCACTCTCGTCTCCGATGACTCCAGCCAACATGAAGAGATAGGCCGCGATGAGTCGATGATGTCAGCCGTGGACCTTCTGGAAGGCCAGACAACATTGGGATCAGGGCCCAGGATGAAGACAACGCCAAGGGCCGTGAGTACCCTAGGGCCCCCACACATACCAAACATTACCCCTACATCCCTCCCACTAACGCTTTGGTGCGTCACAGTCTTCGGGTTCTAGCTGACATCGAGAACATGCCTTGGAGCCGAGTGAGGGCGAGACTGCGCTCGATCCTGATCGGGCTCAGGTCACAGGGACAGACTTGAAGGGGACCCACAGCCCTTGCAGCTGCAGCAGCATTAGGTGCTGACAAAGCCATCAATTCTTGCGGAGCCTGTGGTGCCGACAAAACCTCTGATTCCTCGCACTCCAATGGGGTCAACAAAGCCGTCGGCGCCAACCAAATGGTACGGCATCAACGCAGCATACATCGTCTGAGCCGAGCTATTAGTCGACTCTGAAGAAACCATTGAAGCAGAGACAAACATCGACTCCGAGATCCATCGGCATCAACAGCATCGAGCACAGGAAAAAAAGACTGATAAGAACATGGTGACCAAGAGAAGTACAAGCACCACCACCACTGCGGAAATAGAGAGGAATATTTTTGAAAAACATTCAAGAACTAATGGTTAAAAAACGTTCTCTGGTGAAGGAACATGTGCCTGAGAGGGCCTACAAGAGGAAAGGGCTTGACATTGAACTTCCACAACCTCTTCCAAACAAGAAGTGTATGGAGCATAAGCCCACTACTCCTCTGCCACTGGACACTACACCACCTCCACAACCTATTTCACCATCACTCACACATTCAGACGATGCAGAGACAGGGAGCCCTAGCCATTGTACTCACTACACAGGACTCACAAGGCCTCCACAAAGTCCTGGCCGTTGGGACGCCTAGGACACAGTACTGCCAGACCCAGACTTTGATGTGCCAGTCCCAGCCAAAGCATCCCCACCTGACGTTGCTTCCTTCTGCCATAGTGTAATTCAGTGTGAGGTTGACTTTTCGAGGGACTTTGTTTTGCCGCAAAGCCCTGTCTGCACGTTAGTACGGACTTTTGTCAAAAACCCCGCGTTATAGCCTGGGAAGTGGGAACACCAATATACCAGCCTCTGCTCCCCACCTGACAGTAACACAAAGCGACATATAGTGCTACTATGCTTTACTTTCAGGTAAATTTCCAACACTAATACGGTTCTGCGCAGGAAAGTAAATATCAAATCAACATTTTACGTCAGTCTGCGTCACTTTCGGGGACTTTGCACGGGTGCTGTATGACTCGAGTGGCAGATTTACAAAGCCTGTAGTTCTCACAAATCACGCTAGGTGGCAGTGTGGTTTCACAGTACCAAATCGCGGAGCTGTAAATATACAACCAAGTTTTGCCGCGGATATTTAATCGAAGTCGTCGTTGCCCACAAGAAGGCGGGCCTCTTGATTCAAAAGATATGTGGGATAAGTTCTGAAATGCAAACTCAAAGAAGCACTCTTTAAAAAACAAAAAAGGATTCTTTCTCTGCCGCTTGCTACAAAAAGAGAGAGTCTACATTCCATGCCACAACACACCTGGGTACCGTGAGCCCAGTAATAGCTGAAAATGCGGGTTCTGGTGCAAGCAGTCCGTCTTCTCTTGCTATACTCGCGTACCACCCAGAACTAGTTACCGGTTAGGCCCAACCCAACAGCAAGCGCGAGGCTGTCTCTGCTCTGTCTGGCATTGTGGCAAGGGCTGAACGAATTGTAAAATAAGGAGCTGTGTTCGCGGGGGCCTGTGCGAGCTGTAAGGGTGTGTGGGTTCCTGTCGACCCCCTATGTTGTCTGTCTGCATGACCCCCCCCCCCCCTCCCCCCAGTATTTCACTGAGCCTGCTTGCGACGAGACAGGTTTCTTCCACTTGTTGGTGTCACCTGACTGTCTTTTTAGGGCTCGCCTGCTGATGCGCTTCTGCGCATCGCTGGCGAAGCTCTATTACGGCTTATCCAGTGTTGATCCACCACTGGCGATTCCAGTGGCGATTTCTTCAAGTGCATGTGCTTTTTAGGTCATTGCGCAAGCGCAAGCCCTAAAAAGCGCGTGCACAATGCCACCAGCCGCCTGCCTGCCTGCCTCGCATTACCACATCAAAGGCAGCTTCTCAGCGTGCGCTCATCCCCTAATTATTCACGGCCGGCCGGCCGTACTTTCAGTTTCACGGCCACCGGCCGTGTCTCCTTTTATGCGAACTCCCTCTGTACCTCTCCTTGCATCCTCCTCTTTACTCTGCTATTATTTAATTGAAATGACTCACTGACTGACTTCTAACCATTTGTTTCACTTCGATAACGATCTGCAACCTTTATTAAACCTTCACTTTTCCGTTTTAAATTCTTGTCTCGTTTTCATTGTAAAGCATAATGTGCTTTTACCATTTACATTGTGGTTTGCATTGAAATGTGTTTGACAAGTTCCAGCTGAGGTGCAACACAAGCCTTAGTGCATTAACACCACATCCGGTCCATCAAAAGCGCTTTAAATTTGACATGAGCAGAAAAAGCGTTATCAGGGTCACACCGCCGCTCTAGCGCCTCGACTCCCCCACACCTGGAGACGCTCTGCCTGCTTACTGACTTCTAACCATTTGTTTCACTTCGATAACGATCTGCAACCTTTATTAAACCTTCACTTTTCCGTTTTAAATTCTTGTCTCGTTTTCATTGTAAAGCATAATGTGCTTTTACCATTTACATTGTGGTTTGCATTGAAATGTGTTTGACAAGTTCCAGCTGAGGTGCAACACAAGCCTTAGTGCATTAACACCACATCCGGCCCATCAAAAGCGCTTTAAATTTGACATGAGCAGAAAAAGCGTTATCAGGGTCTCACCGCCGCTCTAGCGCCTCGACTCCCCCACACCTGGAGACGCTCTGCCTGCTTAGTTACTGCGGCACCCACCACACCGCTGCACCGAGGCACCCACCACACAGCTCCACCGAGGCACCCACCACACAGCTCCACCGAGGCACCCACCACACAGCTCCACCATGCCCCCACCACACAGCTCCACCGATGCACCCACCACACAGCTCCACCGAGGCACCCACCACACAGCTCCACCGAGGCACCCACCACACAGCTCCACCGAGGCACCCACCACACCGCTCCACCGATGCACCCACCACCCAGCTCCACCGATGCAGCCACCACACAGCTCCACCGATGCAGCCACCACACAGCTCCACCACACAGCTCCACCGAGGCACCCACCACACAGCTCCACCGAGGCACCCACCACACAGCTCCACCGAGGCACCCACCACACAGCTCTACCATGCCCCCACCACACAGCTCCACCGATGCACCCACCACCCAGCTCCACCGATGCAGCCACCACACAGCTCCACCGATGCAGCCACCACACAGCTCCACCGATGCAGCCACCACACAGCTCCACCGATGCAGCCACCACACAGCTCCACCGATGCACCCACCACACAGCTCCACCGACACAGCTCCACCGATGCACCCACCACCCAGCTCCACCGATGCACCCACCACACAGCTCCACCGACACAGCTCCACCGATGCACCCACCACCCAGCTCCACCGATGCACCCACCACACAGCTCCACCGACACAGCTCCACCGATGCACCCACCACCCAGCTCCACCGATGCACCCACCACCCAGCTCCACCGATGCAGCCACCACACAGCTCCACCGATGCAGCCACCACACAGCTCCACCGACACAGCTCCACCGATGCACCCACCACACAGCTCCACCGATGCACCCACCACACAGCTCCACCGACACAGCTTCACCGATGCACCCACCACACAGCTCCACCGATGCACCCACCACACAGCTCCACCGATGCAGCTACCACACAGCTCCACCGACACAGCTCCACCAATGCACCCACCACCCAGCTCCACCGATACACACACCACACAGCTCCACTGACACAGCTCCACTGATGCACCCACCACACAGCTCCACCGATGCGCCCACCACACAGCTTCACCGAGGTACCCACCATACAGCTCCACCAAGGCACCCACCATACAGCTCCACCAAGGCACCCACCACACAGCTCCTCCAAGGCACCCACCACACAGCTCCACCGATGCTCCCACCACACAGCTCCACCGATGCACCGACCACACAGCTCCACCGATGCACCGACCACACAGCTCCACCGATGCACCCACCACACAGCTTCACCGAGGCACCCACCATACAGCTCCACCGAGGCACCCACCATACAGCTCCACCAAGGCACCCACCACACAGCTCCACAGATGCACCCACCACACAGCTCCTCCGAGGCACCCACCACACAGCTCCACTGATGCACCCACCACACAGCTCCACCGACACAGCTCCACCGATGCACCCATCACACAGCTCCACTGAGGCACCCACCACACAGCTCCACTGAGGCACCCACCACACAGCTCCACCGAGGCACCCACCACACAGCTCCACCGAGGCACCCACCACACAGCTCCACCGAGGCACCCACCACACAGCTCCACCGAGGCACCCACCACACACCTCCACCGAGGCACCCACCACACAGCTCTACCATGCCCCCACCACACAGCTCTACCATGCCCCCACCACACAGCTCCACCAATGCACCCACCACACAGCTCCACCGATGCACTCACCACACAGCTCTACCGATGCAGCCACCACACAGCTCCACCGATGCAGCCACCACACAGCTCCACCTATGCAGCCACCACACAGCTCCACCGATGCACCCACCACACAGCTCCACCGACACAGCTCCACCGATGCACCCACCACCCAGCGCCACCGATGCACCCACCACACAGCTCCACCGACACGGCTCCACCGATGCACCCACCACCGATGCACCCACCACACAGCTCCACCGACACAGCTCCACCGATGCACCCACCACACAGCTCCACCGATGCACCCACCACACAGCTCCACCGATGCACCCACCACACAGCTCCACCGACACAGCTCCACCGATGCACCCACCACACAGCTCCACTGAGGCACCCACCACACAGCTCCACCGAGGCACCCACCACACAGCTCCACCGAGGCACCCACCACACAGCCCTACCGAGGCACCCACCACACAGCTCCACCGATGCACCCAACACACAGCTCCACCGATGCAGCCACCACACAGCTCCACCGATGCAGCCACCACACCGCTCCACCGACACAGCTCCACCGACACAGCTCCACCGACACAGCTCCACCGACACAGCTCCACCGATGCACCCACCACCCAGCTCCACCGATGCACCCACTACACAGCTCCACCGACACAGCACCACCAATGCACCCACCACACAGCTCAACAGATGCACCCACCACACAGCTCCACCGATGCAGCCACCACACAGCTCCACCGACACAGCTCCACTGATGCACACACCACACAGCTTCACCGACACAGCTCCACCGATGCACCCACCACACAGCTTCACCGAGGCACCCACCATACAGCTCCACCGAGGCACCCACCATACAGCTCCACCAAGGCACCCACCACACAGCTCCACAGATGCACCCACCACACAGCTCCTCCGAGGCACCCACCACACAGCTCCACTGATGCACCCACCACACAGCTCCACCGACACAGCTCCACCGATGCACCCACCACACAGCTCCACCGAGGCACCCACCACACAGCTCCACCGAGGCACCCACCACACAGCTCCACCGAGGCACCGACCACACAGCTCCTCCGAGGCACCCACCACACAGCTCCACTGATGCACCCACCACACAGCTCCACCGACACAGCTCCACCGATGCACCCACCACACAGCTCCACCGAGGCACCCACCACACAGCTCCACCGACACAGCTCCACCGATGCACCCACCACCCAGCTCCACCGATGCACTCACCACACAGCTCTACCGATGCAGCCACCACACAGCTCCACCGATGCAGCCACCACACAGCTCCACCTATGCAGCCACCACACAGCTCCACCGATGCACCCACCACACAGCTCCACCGACACAGCTCCACCGATGCACCCACCACCCAGCGCCACCGATGCACCCACCACACAGCTCCACCGACACGGCTCCACCGATGCACCCACCACCACCGATGCACCCACCACACAGCTCCACCGACACAGCTCCACCGATGCACCCACCACACAGCTCCACCGATGCACCCACCACACAGCTCCACCGATGCACCCACCACACAGCTCCACCGACACAGCTCCACCGATGCACCCACCACACAGCTCCACTGAGGCACCCACCACACAGCTCCACCGAGGCACCCACCACACAGCTCCACCGAGGCACCCACCACACAGCCCTACCGAGGCACCCACCACACAGCTCCACCGATGCACCCACCACACAGCTCCACCGATGCACCCACCACACAGCTCCACCGATGCAGCCACCACACAGCTCCACCGACACAGCTCCACCGACACAGCTCCACCGACACAGCTCCACCGATGCACCCACCACCCAGCTCCACCGATGCACCCACCACCCAGCTCCACCGATGCACCCACTACACAGCTCCACCGACACAGTTCCACCAATGCACCCACCACACAGCTCAACAGATGCACCCACCACACAGCTCCACCGATGCAGCCACCACACAGCTCCACCGACACAGCTCCACTGATGCACACACCCTCAACCCCTCACCCTCAACACCTCACTCACCCTCACGCTCACCCTCACGCTCACCCACCCTCACCCTCAACACCTCACCCTCACTCACCCTCAACCCCTCACCCTCACTCACCCTCAACCCCTCACCCTCAACCCCTCACTCACCCTCACTCTCACTCATCCTCTATCACCCTCAACCCCTCACTCACCCTCAACCTCTCACCCTCACTCACCCTCAACCCCTCACCCTCACTCACCCTCAACCCCTCACCCTCACTCACCCTCAACCCCTCACCCTCACTCACCCTCAGCCCCTCACCCTCAACCCCTCACCCTCACCCTCACTCACCCTCAACCCCTCACCCTCACCCTCACTCACCCTCACCCACCCTCACTCACCCTCAACACCTCACCCTCACCCTCACTCACCCTCACTCACCCTCACTCACCCTCAACCCCTCACCCTCACCCTCACCCTCACCCTCACTCACCCTCACTCACCCTCAACCCCTCACCCTCAACCCCTCACCCTCACTCACCCTCAACCCCTCACCCTCACTCACCCTCAACCCCTCACCCTCAACACCTCACCCTCACTCACCCTCAAACTCAACATACATACATACATACCCTCACTCACCCTCACTCACCCTCAACCACTCACCCTCACTCACCCTCAACCCCTCACCCTCCCTCACCCTCAACCCCTCACCCTCCACCCCTCACCCTCCCTCACCCTCAACCCCTCACCCTCAACCCCTCACCCTCAACCCCTCACCCTCAACCCCTCCCCCTCGACCCCTCCCCCTCAACCCCTCACCCTCACTCAGCCTCACTCACCCTCAACACCTCACCCTCACTCACCCTCAACACCTCACCCTCACTCACCCTCAACACCTCACCCTCAACCCCTCACCCTCACTCACCCTCACAACACATATTGTGTTACAATAGGTGTCACATTTGCAAAAGATAAAACTATTGGCATTGTAAATAACAAAGCTATTAATTCGATATTTTCAAAACAAGCACATAAATAAAAAATGTGTCCTTTACAATACCAATAGCTCAAACTTTCCTAATGCAAGACCTATTGCATTGCTGTGCTTCTCTCCCCTGCTGCACTCTCCTGCTCTCTAGAGATGTGGCCTAACGACAAGAGCTGCCATCTAAGTCACGTAAATACAAAATATGTTGCATTCCAAATGCTATAGGTGTCACATTCGCAAAAGTTATAACTATTGGCATTGTAAATGACAAAGCCATCAATTTAGCAATTTCAAAAACCAACAAATAAATAACATATGTCATTTACAATACCAATAACTCCAACTTTTCTAATGCGAGACCTATTGCATTTCCAATGCTTGTTACCTGTTCTAGCCGGAAACACCACGTTTAGGGAAGTTGTCACGTGCTTTGAGAGAGGGACTTGACCTCCATTATTGTTTGTTTATGTAAATTAGGGGCCATATGTAGGGGTGGTAATACCGGTGGGAAATGGTGAAATTCGGTATATTTCACCGTTACCGACCGGTATTTAGAGATTTGAGATGTAGGAGGCTGCAAATAAGGAATCAGTAATTTACCGATTCGTTATTTTAAGGATTCGGTAAAATACCAATTTCTAAAGCCTATGTAGGTAGCTCTCAAGTGAGTGCATTTTAGCCGTAAGGATTCGTTATTTACCACCAACTATAAGTTGGGGGTAAATACCGAATTCCTTTGAAAAAGCAATTTTTTGCTTTTTTCTCAGTGCCATGTGGCACATGTATGTGCACCACATGTGCACACATGCACGATTTAGGGGTGCAACAGGGTGTCAATGTGACTCCCTGCCACCCTTGAATATGTTCCCCCTATTACCAATTCAGTATTTACCGAATCAGTAATTGCGAATGGCTTCCCATTCATTCTTATGGGCCTCCAGGCCTATAGGAATGAATGGAAATTACCGAATCGGCAATACCGGATATTACAGAATCAGTAACATTTACCGAATTATTTCCTACATACTATTTACTGATTCTAAAATACCGAATCGGTAAAATTCGGTATTTTAGAATCGGTAAATAGGGAATACCTACATATGGCCCCTTATGCCCACCCTTTATGACTTCTCGCTGTTCTTTTCACATGCTTGATTGGGCATCACAAGAATTGACATCAAAGAAAGTGGTATCACAAGTCACAACTTTACAGGAAGTGGCATCAGAAGAAGTGACATCAGATCTAAAGCCCTCATATATATGTTTAGCAGGTCTATCATGTGTATATTTGAGTGCATTGCAAGGATAATAGCACAGTGAGCTATGGAAGATGATATGTGACTTCTACACATTGCAATCCCCAGTTTTATGTAACACATCCTGTACATTCATTTACAAACATATAATTTATTGGTCATGTAATATGCACATGTTGATGTAAAGCGCTTTGACACCCTTCATTGGAATGAGTAGGGCTATACAAGAACAATTGGCGGTACTTAAATTATTTCAACGCCTCCTCAGGGGAAGTAAGCACGATATAAATACAATTTGCTTCGTGTAAATACTGGGAAAGACCAACACATCTGATATTCTACTGTGCATGCATATCTCCTAAACAGGGACTGAAAAAAGTGACAAGCTACCTCTTAATTATGTGTGAAGTGTTAACAAGGTGTGAGCTTTTGTTTCTCCTCCACTTTATTTGCATCAGGTGTGAGGCTTCTGACTGCTCCCAGCCAAGAGACTCGAACAAAAGGAGGCCGGATAACCCCTCAAATTCGGCCTTTGTTATGGGGCCAGCAGGAGTCTTAACCCCTTGCGTGCTGATGACAGAACGGTTCCGTCATCAGCATCGGTTGAGCTGTGCTGATGACGGAACCATTCCGTCATGACTCCGCCCGCGCAAGGCGGAGTCAGCACAGGCGGAAAATACGCCCCGCACGCAAGGGGTTAAATAAGAAAGCCTCGTCCCTGCCTGCACGTTGTTGCTTGTTGAATAAGGAAAACAGACAGCGTGCAGACGCTGCTGAAAGTGTCCCGGTGTTTGGAAATTACACCAGAGTTCAGCACATTATTCAGTGGGGCCCAAATTCTTGGCAGGGTGGACACCCTGTGAAGAAAGTGGGTGGACAGTCCACCTGTGTGTACTCCCGATTCGTGCTCTGCACATATAACCTGCCTGTCGCATTACAAGTTTCTTCCTGCAGAGCACTGCCCTGTTCAGCATTCAAAGTCATCCTGACTGGACCCACTCAGGGGGACCACTCCAGTCAGGTAATTACAGACCCGGTTTCCAATATCGCAATTTTGTGTGATAGCCAGATGCATTCTGGGTGTTGTAGGTTTGTTGGCTTCCATTGAACTAAATAGAAGAACACACCTGAAATCAATGGTTTTACAGGAGAAGGTTTCAGGGCTGGAGGATGTCTAAAATGGTGGTTACCCTAATCCCTGTCACATCCCTTCCTTTCACTATAAGTAGGTTGCTGACTGCAGAGTTTCTGTCATATCACACAAGCATATGGTCCTGGCTGATACCCCAACCTCAGTATTCTCACGTACAGTGATCAGCGTGCTCAGTAGAACCTCTGATTTAAAATTTTTATGTGGGTGAAAACGCCAAATTTGTGTGTTGTGGGTGCACACACCCAGATATGAATTACACCCACAAATTGCAGGTGTTACATAATGTATCCTGGGAGATGTAGTCCTCGTTCGCTTCAGTTGACCAAAGTGAGCTATCACCCTGTCAACAATTATTTTTGAGAAAAGGCCATGACTTGAGCATTACATCCTTGATCATCCGGTGACCTAAGGATTAATAGTTGACATTTAAACACACCCACAATTTTTGAGAAAATGCAAAATTTAAATCACTGTCCATAGACTCTACCATGGTGTCTGTGCTTTGCCGAGAGAGAGAGCTGTCTTAGTACAAATTTGTGATAAGAGTTGGTTGAAACCTGGATTCCTGAATATGGGAACCTTCAGGTCCAGCCATGGAGGATGGCGATGGGAGGGCCATGGTTTAGAGGTGTGGAGTGCCTTATGCTCTTTATAAAAGGATGAAAATCTCAAAATATTAAATCGTTGCTTTGCTAAAGACCAGCATGCCCAAAAAATCGTATGCCCAGGATTCATATAGGAATCTAATATATTTCATGAACATGAACTTTTGGGATATTGGGCAGTATGTTAAGAATGTTAAACTCTAGGCTAGGATTGTGGTGATAATCCTCAAATTATGGTGAATTTGTTTCTCGGAGGGACACCGATTTAAACAAACTGTTGTATCCAGTCCTTCGTACATGATGATAGGCCGCAGGCTACCAGATTTTGTAGAAATGGATACATTGGAAAAAGGGAAGAGATTTTAAAAGACCAGGCGGATAATCTAAGAACTCTAGACTTAGTTAAGCAAATTTGAGAAACTGATTGAAGACATATTTGGATTATGGAGTGGGAAGTCTCCTGAAAGGGGAAGGCCAATATATATGACATAAGCCCCTTAAAACGTTGGTTTAATTTGAAGAGCAAGTTTAAACGACAAAAAGTGAGGTGGGCATTGTGAGAAGTTGGCCTGATATATAGTGCTCACTATTCTAGTGATCACTGTGTATCATACCAAACGACCCTTATTGATGATTGGTTGTAAGTTAACCTTATAGACCAGCTATCCTAGTAGCGTGGACAAAAGCAGTCTTTAGGCTAAACTCTAGAGGGCGTGTTAAGCCAGCTGTTTTACCATCACATATACCCCTTGAACACCAAGTGAAAGGACACCACATAAGTTGTTATAAAAATAAAGGATATTTATTAATAACAAGTCTACTCTGAACTCTTTATGAGTCAGGGAGCTAAGCACAATACAAAACTCTTACGAAAATACTTCAAGTTGCACAATTTACACAAATGCCCGAGGGGCACGAAAAACCATATACACTAAAAGTGGAATGCGAAATACTAGCAGGTAAGTAACACGATCCAGAGGCTTCAGGATCGCTAGGACTACACTACTGAACTCTAAGGTTAGGAGCAGGAGGCCTAGGGAGATCGGGTGCAGAGTGTGAAATCTTACGCGGGATGCGGGACAAAGTCTATGGAGGCTAGTATTTCTAAAGTTACTGTTTCCGGACGAATCCGACTAGGTAGACTTAAAACGAAAAAGGATCTGGACACTTGGATGGTGAGCCTGCGTTGGAGCACCGAAATGCTCGGGTTACCTAGCCCAGGGGCTGCGGCTGCATAGGGTTCAAAAGACGTCGGGAATCCTCGTTGTAGTCTATGCAGCCTGAAAGAAGATGTTGCTGGCAGGCGACCAGTGAAGATGTTCGTGGTGATCCAAGGCTGGATCGATGATTGAGACGACCTGAAGGCAGAGGGGACTCAGTTCTTAATCTCTAGCCAGTGATTGTGTGGGCACCAGGATGGCACCGGATGAGGTCACCGCGATCAGGTGAGTGGGCGACGCTGGACTCTGCAGTCACACGGGCCAGGAGGCGTTGTCGGCGACCAGGCTGGAGGTGTGAGCTGTCCCACGAGGGTGTCTGCTGTCGGCGATGCTGGATCCAAGATTGGAGCAACAAACCTTGGCAAAGGCAAACCCACGCGGTGGAGTCAAGATGGCGTCTGGAGTGGACCAGGAGGGTCCGGGGTGCTCCTCTTTTGGAAGGGAGCAAGGGCCAGTCTGGAGCAACCAGACCAGCGGTGAAAACGTCGTGGTACGTCGTCAAGAGGGTCACTGGCCAACGGGCAAGTGACCGGACAACATGGCAAGCAGCGAAAGATCAGAAGGGCCCCACGCAGATCTCGTGGATGCTGGGGGGCTGGACTTCGGTGTTGGAGCTGCTCTGGGTTGGGGCTTCTCAAACCCCAGTGCACTCACTCGAGGATCCCTCGGCGGTCGTGCTGGTTAAGCGTCGTGCAGGTTTTGAAGATGGCCGGTCCCTCAGGTCTCGTCACACCCACGATTCTCAGCTGGGCTGATGATGCAGGTAGAGGTCAGAGATGCCAGGGAATCCGGGTCTCGTCGAGCTGGTCAGTCCTGATCTGGAGGATGGACGTGCAGCAAACCGCGATGCTTAGGTGGTGCCTGCGGGTGCAGGGTGGCTACTCCTTAGCCACAAGGGAGAGTCTTCAGAGAATGTCAAGAGTTCCTTTCGTGGAAATTAGTTCAAGATTCAAGATTATCTAATTTGGGAAGGGGGCCCGCTCCTACCTTTATCCTAAGAAAAGGGGCTGGCACGTGACTAGGTCCTGCCCATGGGTGGGACCAGGAGGGGGGTGGTTACACCCCTCTCCTTTGTCCGGACTCTCCCCAGCTCAGGGGCTGGGGTGCCCCTGGAACTGGTTTGAGCCGGCATATGCACAGTGAGCTTGCCACTTGCAGTCACCTTCCTCTCAGCCCTGCCTACCTGGGATACACAAAACCCTGTCTGGGATGGTGCTAGCACCGCCCCTGACAGGAAACCCTATGACACCTTACTCGACATGTTTTGATAAAGCGATACCAAAGTTAGCAAATAACCGAGAGGATTATAATGCACTTAAGAGTATATGGTACGCGTTATCATGGAACAGCTATTAGGACTTGGTTCCGCAAGCTGCAAAAGGGCTCAGCTCATGCCAGAGCACCATCTCACATAATTGCAAGCACTCTGCCTTCAGGATTGATAAGGCCTGCCATAGGAGTGACTGATAGGAACATATGTGTCCATTTTAGGGTTAGATATAGGAATACTATATCTAAAGCAAAGGGTGATTACACCACCTTGCCCCAGCTGTCGTGCAGCCAGTTGTGTCAGATTTGGATGGCCAGCCAGGGGTGGCATAATACATGCTGCAGCCCCTGGTAGGCCCTGGGTACACCTATGCCCGGGGTACCTAAGGTACACTGTACAGGGACTGATAAGGTGACTCAGTATCCAATTAGATATGTACCTAAGGTACATGGAATCCATGTTACAGAGAGAGCAGTGGGCCTGGGGCCCTGAATAGCAGGGTCCCAGGTCAACTAAGTCGAAAAACCGGCAAAACACCAGGCAAAAAGTTGGGGGCAACCATAGTCAGATATCCACCTTCCTACAGGCATTAAGGGACTTTTTTGAATAGGTTTAGTTGCCTGGACATGGTGGATTGACATGAACTACCACCATGTCTCTCAAACAGGGGGAACATGATCCCTATAGCCGCGACCAACTGTGCGACTGGGAGCGTGGACCCTATAGCTCCCCATTTCTGTGATATCTCCGGGGCTGCTGCCACCCCACAAACAAAGATCTTGAGGGGCATTGGTGATATCAATTTACCCCTGGAACCAGTTAGTCCATTACAAGACACTAGTGAGCCTAAGTCCTGGGAGCAGGGAGGGAAAAATGGAATCACCTCGGACTTGTCTGTTGCAGACGACAGGGTACTCCATTTGCTATCCTGGAACGTGGCTGGGTTGCAAAAAAAGTTGCTTTTGCCAGAGTGGAATGTGTTCATCGAGAAGTTCGATGTATGCATGTTCCAAGAAACCTGGAGCTTGCTCCCAGTGCACAAATCCGGCTATGCAACCTTCTTCGTGCCCGCATCAAGTTGTGGCAAGGGTAGACCGGCGGGTGGACTCCACATATGGGTAAAAGTTGGTTTGAACTGGGACATTACCATCCACGAAACAGGGACCAGGGATATCTTACATATCTCTTTCCCAGGTCACAGCAAGGGGAAGAGGATAGACCTTCTTAACATCTACTCTAGAGGGACTCCGGGGGTTACAGCCTCAGATACACTCACAATCCTAGAACAGATATTAGCCAAATGTCCCACACCCTCTAAAATCTTAGTGGGAGGCGATTTCGACTGTACATTCGAACCCCTATCTAGGGACGACCCCCTGGGTATAGAGGAGGAGGACTCTAGGTGGTCTATCCCAGCTCTCTCATTAGCTCCACTTAGAAAATGGTCAGCCAGGGCAATTCAGATCAATGCCCTGACCATAAAAATTAATCTAAGAGCAGTAAATGGTAGGACAATCTCTGACCGTGATGGAGCAATGACCTTTAATAGGCTTAACGGCCCTTCCAGAATCGACTACATCCTACTGGATGTTACACTGTGGTGCGACCTAGTAGATATGGAGGTCATACCCTCGCAGGGTAGTGACCATAACCCCCTATGTATGAAGATAAGGTGGGGCAAATTAAAGGGAAGTGGGAACAAAGCCCCCTTGAAGACAACTAGCGAGGTTGTCCCTTGCAATGGCAACCGCAGGTTAAAATGGGACAAAGTCCAACTTCAGGAAGGGAATCTTGAAAGGATTAGAGCGCATGTAGTAGCACTGACAGCAGAGCTGGGGGACCTCGACCAGAGAAATGGTTGTGACCAAGGGCCGCCTTTCTCCTTGGCTTACAAGAACACGATAGAGGAGGTAGGACAATACTTCCTAGCCCAGGGCAAAACGGGTAGAGGGAACACTAAATCTGCCACCACCAGTAACCCATGGTATTCAGCCCAGTGCAAGGCGAAACGGAAGGAGTTAACTGTCGCCTTGCTTAAAAAGAATCCCTCACTAGTTAGAGTGGCTAGGAAGGATTATGCAAGGGCGATAGCGCAGGCTAAACGTGAGTGGGAGGAACAACGTTGGCAGGATCTTAAATCCGCTGCCAACATGAAGAATGCCAAGCTGTTCTGGGATTTGATTAACAAGGCTAGGCAGCAAAGTGTACCATCTATCACAAACCATATAACGGAACAACAATGGCATTGCCACTTCTCTGCGTTGTATGATGGGAGGGAAGTATTAGACTCACCTCTCGCAGACTCAGATCTCAGGATCCAAACCCTGACGGAGCTCGAAGAACCATTTCTGCCCTCCGAAGTAAGTGTGGCCATTAGACACCTGACCCCGAGGAAGGCAGCTGGCCCGGACGGGATACCAGGGGACCTTCTTCTGAATGACCCTGATGCCTGGGGCAAATTAATCGCCCTAATAATGAATTTGATCTCTAAGGGATATCCAGTGCCAGAATCATGGAAGGGAGCAGAGGTGGTAACAGTGTACAAAAAGGGCGCAAGAGACGACCCTGCCAATTACAGACCGATCACTCTGATTGACGTGATCCAGAAGATGGTTGGCAGGGTCATCACTTCCAGGGTGGGTGTCTGGATGGAAGAGAAACATGTTCTCTCTCACTTCCAAGCTGGGTTTCGCCAGAAGGTGGGCACGATGGACCAGGTCTTCCGTTTCTTTGCGATCTATTGGAAAGCTGTGACCATTAACAAGGGTAGTCTCTATCTGGCATTCATAGATCTTAAGACAGCGTTCGACCTGGTCCCTCGTGCAAGGTTGTGGGATATCTTGGGGAAGATGGGCTCCCAGGGCCACTTTTGGGACTTATTGTGAAGCTACATGAGGGGAATTATGCGAGGATCAGATGGGGCACCCAGGGTCAACTGACAGAAAGGGTGCCCGTGAAGAGTGGAGACCGCCAGGGATGTGTTATGGCACCGACCCTATTCTCCCTCTTTGTGAATGGAGTGGTGGATCATCTGAGGGAGGAAGTGGCGGACGCGCCATCCCTGGCGGGGGAAAAAACACCCATTCTACTCTTCGCGGATGACACCATCTTGATCTCAAAAACACCCACAGGTCTTCAAAAACTCCTGGACCGCTTTAGTGTGTTTTGCAATGATAGGGGCCTCACTATAAATACCTCTAAAACAAAGCTTATGGCCATCTCACCTTTCAAGAGATTCAGGAATAATGTCTCGCTCAACGGCGTTCCCTTGGAGCTGGTCGATTCCTTTGACTATCTGGGTGTAAGGGTAAACAGCCGGATGAAATGGAAAGACCATTTGGCCAAAATGTTATTAAACCACAAAAGAGTCTCGGGGGTGGTCTTAAGGGAAAAGCGAGAGTTGATTAGTAAACCTGTGGCACCGACTCTTGCAATCTATGATGGTCAAGTATTGCCGGCAGCATTATATGGTTCTGAGCTGTGGGGGTTTTAGAATATAACAGCTAGCCACGTCTGAAAATAAGTTCATGAGAGATCTGGTGGCCCTCCCAGTCTCCACCCCAATAATTCCATTACGGTTAGACCTAGGCAGGCGCCCCATAAAAGATATAGTGCGTCTGCGCCCACTTCTCTTTTGGGTGCGTCTGAGAAGGACACAGGAGCTCCATAACTATGCTGCAGTTCTAGACGAACTTATTCTCCTCAACACAGGCAATAAGATTAAGTGGTTGTGTAACCTTAGACAGCTGGTTGTGCAACTGGGCCTAAGTGAAGCATGGTTCAGCCAAACACCGCCGCCCAAGGTAGTGATCAAGAAGATCTATTGGGAGTGGGTACAGGAGATGGCCATACGCAGAAGTGAAGGGGGCCCTCTCTCCCAGCGTTTTCTGGAGATCAAATGGACAAGAAAACTCGAACCCTTCCTTGATTACATAGAGAAACCACTGGACAGATCACTTTACCTAAAACTGAGGCTTGGGACCCTACCGGTGAATGACTTTTCTTCTGGGTGGAAAGATCCGGGTGTTCTACAAAAAGCTTGCCCCGGTTGTGCAGCCCCCAACGAGTCTGTGGCTCATTTTTTCTTTGCCCGCCCGGCATATAGGGTTGCCAGGAAGATATGGTTAAAACCACTTTGTAAGGGGCTGGGTCTTAGATGTCACAAAATGGCCCTTCGGGTCCTCTGCACTGATACGTCCTCCATTGCTATGGTGTGTGGGGTAGCTAAATATCTGGGAAGTGCGTGGCAGACACGTATAAGGCGGTCCATGCTCACCCCTCACCCCACCCAACCACCAGCTGGCCCCATGGCAGGATATGTCTTTAATGGCTCTCTTGACAACGATTCATTGTACAATTTAGCAATTGAATAAATCGAGTTGTATGCGATGTTGTATGTTTACATAGGATTGGCGCGTCCTTGCATTTTTTAGCTTTTTTAGCTTTTTTAGCTTTTTTTTTTTAATTTTATTTTTGTTGTTGCTATCACATGGTACAGAGTAACGGTGAGTCGTTCATCAGAGCAGCGTCAACATTCAGCTGCCTATAATCAATAGAGCAACTTTTTATATTTTACCCCCCCAACTTTGAACTTGCTACTTCAAGGGTCAAGGTTCACGATCCGGAACAGTATTCTATTGCAACATTGGTGTGTCTAGAGGCATCCAGCAGCCTTTGAAGCAGTCACTGATAATAACACTCACGCCTGTACTTACAGTTCCCAGGGCCTCATGACGTGTGCCGCTTCTGATTCCCACTCCTCCCTCCCTCCCACTACTCCATATCCTCATCATCCCCTGAGCTGTCCCCATCGTCCTCTTCAGACAGAGGCTCGCAAATGTCCCCTCTATAGGTGTTCCAGGGTGTCCAAATTCTGTTCCATTTACGTGGATTATGTCTCTGTTGGTATACTGCCCTCTCTGTCACCATAAGCACGTCCATGTTTCTGCACCATTGCGCCAGTGTCGGTGTCTCCAGTGCCCCCCAGTTCTTCGCGATATCTCGCTTTGCCAGCATCACGCCAATGACCACCCATCTTTTCGCATGCAGTGACAAGTCTGTTGGGCCCCACACATTTAAGAGACAAACTCCAGGGTCAGGCGTGAACGGGTTCTGGAGGGTCTGGCTGATCGTGCGTGTGACACTCCTCCAGTAGTCCTGTATATTTGGACAGGTCCATACAGTGTGGAACAGTGTACCTTCCTCCCCACAATTCCTCAGGCAATACGGGTGTTCTGCTCTGTGTATTTTATATAGTGTCGTGCGGGTGTAGTAAACCCTGTGCAATATTTTGAATTGGACCAGCCTGAATCGGGTGGAAATACCTGCCTCCCTGGGCGATGCCAGAGCTGCGTTCCAGTCTGCCTCATCCAGGTCCCCTATCTCGTCTTCCCAATATTCCTTCAGCTTCCCTAGTGGATCCGTCAGGTTGTTCAGTAGTTTGCGGTAGGTGAGGGAGGTTGCACTCGACTCCATGTAGTCCGTAAGCAATCGGTCCTCTAACGGAGCCGATTCCGGAAGTGTCACTCCTGGCTCCAATACCGACATGAGTGCGTGCCTAATTTGTATGTATCTGTATGTTTCAGTCACCTCAAGGTCGTATTGCTCCCTCAGGGTCGCAAAGGAGAGCACGCCCTCTTTTGTCCATAGGTCACCCACCGTGGAGATCCCAATGTTATCCCATTGATCAAACCCTTTAGAACTGCGCAGGTTACCGAGGGCCTTGGTGTCCCATAGTGGCGTGAGTCTAGTGATCACTCCCTCCCATGCCAGCCGTCTCTGAGCTTTGTGCCATATAGCTACAGTGTGTTTGGTAGGCCCTTCCAACTTCCTTACCATTCCTTTGTTGTAAAGTGGGGCCAGAAGGGTGGTTATGCCCAGTTGGTGTCTATCTGCCATGTAAGCCGGGTCGTCGTGTGCTGCGTGGACCCACTGGTTGATCACCTTAAGGTGAGCGGCCCAATAGTACAGTTCAAGGTTGGGGAGGGCTATCCCCCCACTATACCAGTCCCTAGTTAATTTCAACTGCGCAACCCTGGCCGGTTTGTCTCCCCACAGGAGGCCGGACAATTGCGCCGACACGTGGCGAAAGAATGATACGATTTTTTAGCTTTTTAATTGTGCTGGACATTTACATCTTAGCAATTTTAAACAAAATCGAGTAGTAAGGGATGATGTATGTTTATATAAGATTTGGTGGGCCCCTGCTCTTTTACTCTTTTATTTTTTATTTTTAATGTACTGTATAAATTGTACACTTTTATGATGACATTTTTATCGAATAAAGTAACAAACAAACACTATAAGTAGGTAGCTGACTGCAGAGTTTCTGTCATATCACACAAGCATATGGTCCTGGCTGATAGCCCACCCTCAGTCTTCTCACGTACAGTGATCAGCGTGCTCAGTAGAAACTCTGATTTAAAATTTTTATGTGGGTGAAAACGCTGAATTTGTGTGTTGTGGGTGCACACACCCAAATATGAATTACACCCACAAATTGCAGGTGTTACATAATGTATCCTGGGAGATGTAGTCCTCGTTTGCTTCAGTTGACCAAAGTGAGCTATCACCCTGTCAGCACTTATTTTTGAGAAAAGGCCATTGAGCATTACGTCCTTGATCATCCGGTGACCTAAGGATCAATAGTTGACATTTAAACACACCCACAATTTTGAGAAAATGCAAAATTTAAATAACTGTCCATAGACTCTACCATGGTGTCCGTGCTTTGCCGGGAGAGAGCTGTTTTAGTACAAATTTGTGATAAGAGTTGGTTGAAACCTAGATTCCTGAATATGGGAACCTTCAGGTCCAGCCATAGAGGATGGCGATGGGAGGGCCATGGTTTAGGGGTGTGGAGTGCCTTATGCTCTTTATAAAAGGATGAAAATCTCAAAATATAAAATCGTTGCTTTGCTAAAGACCAGCATGCCAAAAAAATCGTATGCCCAGGATTCATATAGGAATCTAATATATTTCATGAACATGAACTTTTGGGATATTGGGCAGTATGTTAAGAATGTTAAACTCTAGGCTAGGATTGTGGTGATAATCCTCAAACTATGGTGAATTTGTTTCTCGGAGGGACACCGATTTAAACAAACTGTCGTATCCAGTTCTTCGTACATGTTGATAGGCCGCAGGTTACCAGATTTTGTAGAAATGGTTAAATTGGAAAAAGGGAAGAGATTTTAAAAGACCAGGCGGATAATCTAAAACTCTAGATTTAGTTAAGCATATTTGAGAAACTGATTGAAGACATATTTGGATTATTGGAGTGGGAAGTCTCCTGAAAGGGGAAGGCCAATGTATGACATAAGCACCTTAAAACTTTGGTTTAATTTGAAGAGCAAGTTTAAACTACAAACAGTGAGGTGGGCAATAAGGGACTTTCTATTAGATTCCAAAGGGGAGCAGAGGGGCTGTTGAGCTCATTAGAAAATAATAACGTAGTAAGTTCAAAACCCTGATGAAGAGGAAGAAAATATAGGATATTATTATTAAGGGATGTATGACGTTACAACGCATGCTTTTACCACGCATGCTGTTACAACGCAAACCTTTACAACGCATTACACTTGGGGGTGCTGGATAGTGAAACGTTTAATTTACTATTCCAACTCCAGTCCCCGTGGACACTAGGGAAGGTGTTGGATAGTAAATTAAAACTATTCCCTATCCTAGAGCGCCCCCCAGTGTAATGCGTTGTAAAGGTTTTCGTTGTAATACTTGCGTTGTAACAGCAGTGCGTGGTAAAGTTTCGTTGTAAAGGTTGTTTCCCATTATTAAGGCTTGTGCTGGCATGACATGGCTAGTTAGCCAAGGGATTCTAAGATATCTTGGAGAAACGTTGACAATGTTTTTTTTTATTTTAGAAACACAAGCGACGTCAACAGTACCAATAGGAAAATAACAGTGGGAGGATCATCTCGAAAAATTGTTTGTCGGTCCATTAGAAGATGAGAAGTCTTTCAAACCTATGGTTGGGGAAGGCGGTCCTGCCCTAAGGATCATTTACCCCGATTGTTGGAAGAAGTTAGGATCCTAAACACAAGTAGCGCGGCTGATCCTGATGTGGTTGTTAATGTTATCTACGAACGAGATCCCAAGCACTGGGCTTATTTTTTATTTTTTTTGGAGGGGGTGGATTTTTTGCCGATTTTATAATAAAATGGTTCCTTCAGGGACCATTCTGTATAATTGGATGGGTTCACTGATTGAGCGTATTTTAAAGAAAGACAAACTAGAAGACCCTATTGTTTATAGACATATTTTGTTGATTGATGCGACATGTACATTTTTTAGCTCGAGTCATATTAAGGGAAATGGACTTTACTGCCCTAATTCCCATAGAACAAGCAGTGTTTCGACCTGGCCGGTTAATCGTCCATCATATTTGTGCACTTGATTATCTCTTGAGTAAAATAACAATCATGGAAACACATTGTCTGCTTTGTAGACTTTAAGTCAACATCTGAGCTGGTTTATCAAGTACCTTTGTGGTCCAAAAAGTTTGTAAAGATGGACTGGTGTTCGAAATTGGAGGAACCAATATACGCACCAAGGGGTTTCCCACAGAAGCGTAATAAAATTGGGGGAAATGGTGGGCCTACTATGAACTCCATGTATTGTGATTATTTCACGGCTTCTTTGGTATCGCATCAAGTAGATATCCTATTAAAACGTAACAGTGTGTGTATCATGTTTTTACTCTTAGTTGTTATGAACATCTCATAATATCAACAAAATCTTGGTTATTGAAAAAAATGGGTAAATGGGTAAAATTCCAATGGTCTGTTGTATTCTTTATGGTACGCCATACTGACACATGGGCCCTGAGGGTACGTTGCCTCAGGGGGGAAGGGTACAATTCAGGTTGCCATTGACATGGTTGTATACTTGACCGCTTACCATGAGATGTGACATGTAACCCTCCCAGAATTAATGGGATGAAGGTTAATATGGTTCTGTATGTGGATGAATGTGTTGTGGTAGACTGAACCATGACTGGGCTATAAAGACAGCTGGTCACTTGTAGTCAGTATTCGAAATCTAATAGGCTGGCCATCAATATCTTCAGGGGTCATATCTGCAGTTGGTTCACAATACGTGTAACGTTGTCTTTTCGATGAAGTAAAGATTGCAAGAGTGTCCTCATATCAATATCTCTTGGTCTTTTTTAATGAGAAACTTGCTTCCAGAGCGCGCATGCAGCAAGTGGCTACAAGGGCTGTGGTTGAGATTTCAGGCCTGTGCAGGTTTAATAGACCATTTGTTGGACACCCAGTAATGCCACTGCTGAAGCCATATTCACATGGCTCCTCCGACAGACAATTTTGACTCGCAGCCCATCTGCCACAGGGTTGTCGGTTAGTCTACTTTTGATTGTCCTCTTTAGTTTGAGCAGTCATGCCAACGTTCATTTTTTCCATTCAGTACCAACAAGGAAAGACAGATGGTCTTAAAAAGGATACAATAAATATGCGTCCAGCCATATGATTCTTTGCTTGTTAATAACAATCTCCTTTTTAGGTCTCGCTAGACCTATTGTTACCGAGTTCCTTGTGAAGCGACCTAGATCTGGTTACGAGCGCCGATTACACCTCGTGGACGCGCCCCCAGGCCCCGCCCCCCCAGCCGTGCACATCTCCTGTCCCGCTGGCAAACCAGCATTCAGACAAGAGATGGCCACGCGCAGCACACTGTGCGCAGCACACTGTTCACAACACACACAGACACCTGCATGCACGCACACACACACATACATATGCCCTCCCTCTCTGCCCCCCCTCTCTCGCTCCCCACCCCCCACTCACCGGGCTCTTTCAGTGGTTCGTTTCAAAGAAGGCGTGCACGCAAGCCCTACCGGCCGAGCGCCGGCAGCTTCCCTGCCTGCTGCGAGACAACCACGGCGCTAGGGCCTCGCCTACACCCTCCCTGCCCGCTCCTCCAAGCTCTTAGGGTATGTTCTACTTGGCTCCTGCCCTGAGGTCCATCCGTCGTCTTGCCCTCGTGGAATACGGACCAGGGACTAGGAAGCGGGAGACGAGTCCGTGGAATAGTATTTCAACAGGGAATCGGCTTGTGACGTCAGTGTGCCGGCGTCCGCTTCAAACCACGTAGTTCTGTTCCTGGGTCACTTTTTGCATTTCACTGCATCTCGTCAGTGGCGTTGTTTTTAAATATGCTGTGCAGTCCTTCGTTTACTACTTCCTTTATTGTGTGGGAGGTCAGCTGTGAATGTTCGCTACAAAAGCAACATGCCCACATTGCCGCGTTTTATTTTGAGTTTGTAGCTTTGAATTGCGCATGCCCACTGTTACGTGCCGTTTTGATAATGGAACGGAGCAATTCGCTTTCGGGTCAACGAGGCCGAGAGTCACGGGGAGGCTGTACAATGGAGGGGAAACCGGTGCATTATTGGTACCAGCAGTACTTGTGGGGAAGCGAGAGTTACCGGAGCAGGAGCATCTGCACTTCTAAACAGGACTGCGCCACTTTCTGACAGGACAGTGTCAGGGGGCAGTACCGGCACTTCTCGGAGGGGTTTTAATGGGGCAGTCCCAACCGCGTTTGGGGGCGGGGGAGAGTAGCGCCCTGTATTTCACACCCCAAGCCTAAACTGTCATGAGTAGGTTATGTTATTGTTGACACTTTTAGTCAATCCATCCAGAGTGTCCCGCGCTAAGTCAATTGCTTTCAAAAGTGAATTCACACTCACGCATAGATCGTTCTTGCTATAGTTACCGCCCCAACACCAATTCATAAGTAATATAGCTCAAACGAGTGTTCCACGTGCAATGAAAGATGGCTGCACAGCACATACATGTATTTCATTGGTCAGTACTAGGGTCAATTTGTTTTGCCTCATTCCAGTCATGTAGTGCAGGTGAGTTCATATTGTTTGTTAACATTTCGACACGTATATATATCTCTTTACGACATTCAATCATCTAGTCAGCGGCCTCTTTATGTGAGCATCTACAATTAATCAAACCGAGGTGCTCAGCGGGAGCTTCTTTTAGGATTTCAGAGCGACCACCCGGAGCCCCGATAAGACTCCCTTTGACTTTGTCATTTTACACTCCCAAACAATAGGGCGTCTCCTTAATGCTGTCTTGAGGACGACATGACTAGATGACTGAATATCACATCTCCTGTACTGCACGACTATATTGGGCCAAAGCACTGTGCACTGTGTAACCAGGGAGTTAAGATTATGCTTTAATTTTTATCATATTATTTCACACTGCATGAGCACCTCTTCCCCTGCGCACAGACCGCCTTGTTTGAGCTATATTCCTTATGAAGTGTTGTTAACTTACCTAGGACAATATATATATATTCCTTCTCTGAAAATGCAATCGATACTAGCGTAAACCCCCTCCCGCACCCCACACAACTTACCCATCTGCCGTCGCAGATGTCCTGGCCCCGGGAAATTCCCCAGGAGGGCCCGTAGCCCCTCCTATCCAGGAAGGGGCCTTGACCACCTTTCCTTTCCTTCCGGCGGCCTATCCTTAGACGGGACCGCCTCCCCGTTGAGGGGCCAATGGCCACCTCCCCCGAGCGCTCCCATCCGTAATGGGTGACGCCCCCCCATAGGGATCTTCCAATTACTGCTCACCGATCATGACCTTACCGCCCGACAATAAATACGACAAATCTACCTAAATTACTAAATTACAAAAACAATTATAACTTATTACAAGCATGATTACTGATCAACACTAGTGCAAAATACTTTATTTGAAAAAACATACTGAAAGTGACCATCTTTATTGCATATTCAAAATATCACGACAATCATCACAACCTGCAAGAAATAGGGTTACCACATCAAAACTTTATTCAAAAACAACTAGCTGTCCTCAGGGGCTGGTGGGTGGGTCAAAATTGGCTCTTCGTTCCGTCTCGAGCTCACGTGCAGCGGGGAGGTGCAGCTTCAGAGCACAGGAACAAGAGGAAGCTTTCTTGGCTTGTTGCTCCTTTTATCCGTCTTCAGGGCGGGCGTAAACCCGCCCCCGCCTGCCTCCGAGGGCGTGGCCGGTCGCGTCAGTGTCTAGGACAACCCACTCCAGGGCGGGAAAAGGCGCGCCCCGGCTACGTCGCTTCGGGCATACCAGCCGAGACTCGCCCCCCACCCAAGATGGCTTCCCGGGGGGATCGTGGTACTCCACCATACGTTCGGGGGGACCGAATGGTCGCCCCTTTCCATATGGCTGAGATACCCGCCACCCCCTCTCAACACAATCCCCAAGAATTGGGAAACCGGAAACAGTTCTTGAACTTTTGGAAGGCGGGAAGGGAGTTACCCTTCCCGGCCGTATTTATTAAAATATGAAACAAAAATGAAAACATTAAAATAACAGTTTCATATAATGTACAATTTCATTTCCATATTACGATGTTTGGCTAACCTTAACAGATCTCTAATACAAAGGTTCTCCTAGCCGAACTAACATCCTACAAAACATTTGACTTGAAATTGTACATCCTAACGTTAAGGGCCAACGGCAAGGTCGTAACCGGTGTCAGATCCCTAAACCAGAAATACCACCCTCACTTGTGAGGGGAGCGACCGCACAGAGGCGTACCTCAAGTGCATCTACCAATTTCCCTTGGACTTGACGGGGGCCCCAATGAACTCGACGCCATTTAACGGTCGTCCGAGGACTCGTGTGAGGTGTCTAAAAGGTAGCGTAAACCCCCTCCCGCACCCCACACAACTTACCCATCTGCCGTCGCAGATGTCCTGGCCCCGGGAAATTCCCCAGGAGGGCCCGTAGCCCCTCCTATCCAGGAAGGGGCCTTGACCACCTTTCCTTTCCTTCCGGCGGCCTATCCTTAGACGGGACCGCCTCCCCGTTGAGGGGCCAATGGCCACCTCCCCCGAGCGCTCCCATCCGTAATGGGTGACGCCCCCCCATAGGGATCTTCCAATTACTGCTCACCGATCATGACCTTACCGCCACAGGCCGGATAGTTGACCGGCTATCCGGACCCCCCACTCCTGCCTAAAGGTCATGTTTTAAACCCTTCAACCAAGCTATGAGGTCTCCTATGAGTAACTCATTCCCCACCCGGGACAAATGAACCCCGTCCCCCAAATACATACTGTCCCCTTTGATACAACCATGCGAAACAGAATGCAGTGTACTTGAACGAAACAATCTACTCACTTTGTTATTTATTTTCCTTACTGAATGATTCAGAGCAGAAACCGAAATAGCCCCCCGCCACACTTTCCGTGGGATCATATGGGACCATGCAATTGTGCACCCTGGAACTCTTCTTGCCAACCAACTTACTGTGGAAAGCATTGCCTCAAGAAGAAGTCGTCTACCAGTGGCCACCAAATCGTTGCCCCCAAGATGGACTATGATTATAGACGGCGGTGACCTTGTCCGCCCTAACAAACCCTCGAAAAAGGATTGAAACTGGTCAATACAGAGCCCGCCCTTCCCGTAGAAGGACACCCTGTACCCGTATTCCCCAGCCATGTGAATCATATCACCTGCTTTGAATACGTCCGCGGCACGCCTCACGTATGAGTGGCCCACGACCCACACCTCCTTTTTCGCAGTCGGTGATTTCTGACCGCTGGTCCCCAGGTGTCGGGTCGACTGCACAGTCCGCCCCGCCTCGTAAGCTTGCGCAACTGAAAATCAAACAAAAACAAGAAGCGTGAGTATATCATTACAGCTTCACAACATGTGCAACCGCACATACCTTTTATAACAGTTCGAGGACCAACGCCCCACACGTTTTACTTCCTCTACACTCAGACCCTTGGCTGTAGCCTCAGTAGCAGCCCCTATCCGAAAGGAATGGGTCCCGAACTCGCCGGGGTTCAAGCCCGCGGCCGAAATCGACATTGCAAGCACCCTCTGGAACTGAAACCTCGTCAGTGGGGTGGCGTCAGCGTGTCGCAACAAGGTCCCCCCCCATGCTGCCACCCTCTGCGCTAAGTATTCCTCTACGCACACCACAGGGCACATGGAAGAACCGGGGATCCTCCGAATGATTACGCAGTCCCCGATTGCACCCTGATCGGATTTGGACCTAACAAACGAGACCGTCATCGTCTCCCCCCTGACCTGAATGTGCTCCCGGCACAGTCCCCCCATCGTATCCCGCTTGTTCTTCGCCACTAATTCGCTTACCCGCATAGCCCCATGGAATGCTAGTGCAAATGCGGCTCAGAACAACACTGCTTCGTACTGGGATGAACACGTTGCCGGGAGTACGGACCATAACAGGGTCAGCCTATCCAGACCTATCGGGTGCCTCTCATCTACTCTGCGACCCTCAAGGCGTTGCCACCCACGTAGCGCTTTCTGCACAACGAGAGACGCCGTCGGGTCCTGGATCCCATGAGCCTTTGCCATAAAGGAAATGGCGGCCCGATGCCTCTGGGCCGTAGCTACTGATTTGCCTGCCTGACGTAAGGAGAGCAGAAATTTCACTACAAACTCTTCCTGACCCCAAAGTTCCCCCCTAGCAGTACCCAAAAAGGCCCAATAGGAACGGAACGCCCCTTCATATGCCTTCCTCGTCCTGGGTGCTAAACTCTCTCCCACGAGGTTTTGTAGTTCGGGGCACCGAGAGACCAGAGAGCTTCGGGAAAGGGTGCCGCCACCGGGTCCGCTGTGGGCAGAAAACCCCAGAAGGCCTGCATACGGAAACGAGAAAGCGCATCAGCCGCTTGGTTCATCACCCCCGGCACATGTCTTGCCCTAAACAGTACATTCAGTTGCATGCATAACAACACAATTTCCTTGAGCAGTCTCAGAATCAATTTGCATCGTGCTGCCTGACTATTGATACACTCAACCACGGTCATGTTATCCGACCAGAACACCACAGAGTGATCACGGAACCCCTCGGGCCAAGTTTTTAGTGCCACCAAAATAGGGAAAAGTTCGAGAAAAGCAATGTTACTTGTCAACCCGCACTCGTGCCACCATGACGGCCATTTTTGAGCCGACCATTGTGCGCCAAATATGGCACCAAAACCTATACTCCCCGCCAAATCTGTCCACAGCCCCAGCTCCTCGGAGGACATCGCCGGCCTGTTCCAGACAACTCGACCATTGAAATCCGCCAGGAATGCCAACCAAATGCGCATGTCCTGGCGAACCTCTGCCGAGAGCCTCGTGCGATGATGACCTTCCTTCAGGCCGACCATGGCTTGTGCAATCGAGCGGGAAAAGGGGCGCGCCATTGGCATCACTCTCAGGGGAAAATTCAACTGACCCACCACCTGTTGCAATTGATGCAGGTTTACTTTTGTTGCACGAATACATATCTCAAGGGATAACCTGAATTTTAACACTTTTTCCTTGGGTAATCGAAAACAACCTTCTACCGAGTCGAGCTCGATCCCCAGAAACTCGAGCAAGGTCGAGGGACCCACAGTCTTACCTGGTGCCAATGGCACACCGAATTGATTCATTAAGACACGAAATTCATGTAAAGCCTGTCCACACTCAGGATCCCCGGCTGCCCCCAAAAACAGAAAGTCATCGAGATAGTGCATAACATGTTGAAAACCTGTCTTCCTTGTGAATACCCATTGCAGAAAACAACTGAACTTCTCGAAATAGGCACAGGAAATCAAGCACCCCATTGGCATACATCTATCCATGTAATAGCGACCCTGAAACTGAAAACCAAGGAGACGCTGATCATCTGGGTGTACCGGGAGCAACCGGAACGCTGACTCGATGTCCGATTTTGCCATCAGCGTCCCGGGCCCCAGGCGATTCAACATGGCAACGGCCTCATCGAAAGATGCGTACCGCACCGAACACACTTCCGGGTCTATCGCGTCATTCACGGAAAGACCACGTGGGGCTGACAAGTTATGTATCAGCCGAAACTCACCCGGGTCCTTCTTGGGGACCACCCCTAGAGGGGAACAAACAAAGTTAGCAACCGGTGGTAAATCGAATGGACCGGCGACGCGACCTCGAGTCACCTCTTTCCCAATCTTTACCTGTACCACCGCCGTGCGCTGCAAGACCGACAGTTGATTCTTACAATTTGCTACACCTTGAAAATCCCCCACTGGGATGCGGAAACCATATGAAAACCCGTTTCGTAACACCCCAGCGGAAGCATGATCCGGGTATTCGTTGAGCCAAGGAATCATTGCCATGGTATCAATCGGGGTAGGTAAAGGCGCCCCTCGGACTATATCAGACCTGTTTGGCGCCTCCCTTACCACCGTTATCACCCGTTTTGGCTCTGCACATGGACTCAGGATGGGATGGCTGCCCACACCCCCCACACTCATGTCTGAATTTGCATGACCCCTGGGGCCTCGTACATTTCCCTCTGTTAAAATTCCAACAGATCCCCCTTTTACCTGTGTTGCCACTCGGCTTCGAGTGGTACTCGTTACCTGTACCCGTCTGAAAGGGTGTCCCAGAGTCTTGGCGGGAAGATTCCCCCCCGTTACTCCCTAACAATGGTACCTTCAACATTCCTGTACTCTCCATTTTTTGCCATGACACGGAGTCGTAACAATCCCAAGTCAAAAATGGGTCGTGTTCCTTAGCTTTTCTAAAAAGATTGTCATAGCAGAACCACTGATTACCCCCATATGCTACGGAATACTCCATGATACGTGATTGATAAATTGGCAACTCGGTCAACAACTCGGGCCTGCGCTCGCCCATGATGGAGGTAAAAATGCCCCATGCTCTGCCCCAAGTACCAATGTTTTCGTCAACCTTAAAGGCGGCCATTTTTGCGCGCCAAACACTCGGATGCATGAGCTCCTTTTGGCTCTTTACATGCTCCATCTCGTAATGATCGGTAAGCAAAGAAAAAATGTTCACATACTTATTCGCCCAAATCTTTTCCTTAACTTCCAGTGGAACATGCTGAGCCACCTTTTCCCTTCGTGAAGGTACAGACCCCTCCCCCGCAATCGGCAATGGCCGCTTACCTGAACCAGACGCTGCATCTGCCACCGAACCTGGGCCTGATGCGTTAACAGAAGATGGTGCCTTCGCAGCCTCCCTAGATTCCCGCAGTTGCCTCATTACTGCGCGGGCGTCGTCAGCATTGGTGCCCTCGCTATCTTTTCCCAACCACGCTGCCAATTGTGCCGCTAACTCGGGAGGCATATCCTCCCCGTTCACGGGGGTGACCACCACGGGGATCGGATTCCCTTCTTTCGGCATCGGGGTTGGCTCCTCAAGTGGGGTATCGGGAACCGGGGTTTCCCCCCCGAGTGCCCCCCTTCTGGACCTCTTGCCTCTCCCACCGGGGACTGCTCCCGGCAAAAGCCGTTTCGGTCCTCCCTCCCCGTCCTTAGCCGCCATCTGCTTCTTCAAATCGGCTACCTCCTTCATGAGCATGCGGAGCATCTGATCGGTACTGACCCGCTTCCCGACTTTCTTGGGCATTCTCAGACGGAATATCTGTAAGACAAAAAGAAAGATTACAACGCTCAAAATTGGCTCTTCGTTCCGTCTCGAGCTCACGTGCAGCGGGGAGGTGCAGCTTCAGAGCACAGGAACAAGAGGAAGCTTTCTTGGCTTGTTGCTCCTTTTATCCGTCTTCAGGGCGGGCGTAAACCCGCCCCCGCCTGCCTCCGAGGGCGTGGCCGGTCGCGTCAGTGTCTAGGACAACCCACTCCAGGGCGGGAAAAGGCGCGCTCCGGCTACGCCGCTTCGGGCATACGAGCCGAGACTCGCCCCCCGCCCAAGATGGCTTCCCGGGGGGATCGTGGTACTCCACCATACGTTCGGGGGGACCGAATGGTCGCCCCTTTCCATTCGCAGCGCTTTACCTCTTCCAACGGAGTGCTCTCTCCCTCCTCGAGTGCATTGACCCCTCCGGCTGCCACGGCGCCAGCCGCTACACAGCGCTAGGAAGTGGACACTGCTCACTCCCCACAGCCCCAGAGCCTGGTGCAGACACCAGCGGCCTTCAAATAGGGCTCCGAGGGGCGGGGCACAGGCTGGGGGCTGAGGGGGGAGTGGGGGCGCACCGTGTGCGAGCACACAGATAAGGGACGGGTGGAAATTATGCACAACACTCCAAACAGTATTACGTATGCGGTTCTCTTTATGTCGACCCTGCAAGGATAAAGGGCTGAGTTAAGTAGCATCAAAACTTTCGCCTGCATGTTTTGCCCTTTCGCCTGCATGTTTTGCCCATCTCTGCACGGACAAAGGACCCATGCAGCTGCCTTACCATCGAGAAGGGGGTCCGCGGAGACCCGCGGCTCCTGTCCCGTTAGCCCCTGTCCTCCTGCCCGATTCTACTGCGATCACTTTAAAGGTTGCTGCCTGCTCTGCAGATCTCCTCCACTCGGGCCTTTTATGAGCATTGCCCTCCAGGAAAGGCGTGCCCTGATGGTCACAGCAAGTAACAATCGACAGGGTTAGTTACCCTGTGTCCATCAGAACCTCGGCGTATTACACTATACAAATACATCTGCTTCTGTTGGATCGGGTAGTAATGTTGCGCAATCTCAGATGGAACCGGTCGAGCAAACTGTCATGAGTAGGTTATGTTATTGTTGACACTTTTAGTCAATCCATCCGGAGTGTCCCGCGCTAAGTCAATTGCTTTCAAAAGTGAATTCACACTCACGCATAGATCGTTCTTGCTATAGTTACCGCCCCAACACCAATTCATAAGTAATATAGCTCAAACGAGTGTTCCACGTGCAATGAAAGATGGCTGCACAGCACATACATGTATTTCATTGGTCAGTACTAGGGTCAATTTGTTTTGCCTCATTCCAGTCATGTAGTGCAGGTGAGTTCATATTGTTTGTTAACATTTCGACACGTATATATATCTCTTTACGACATTCAATCATCTAGTCAGCGGCCTCTTTATGTGAGCATCTACAATTAATCAAACCGAGGTGCTCAGCGGGAGCTTCTTTTAGGATTTCAGAGCGACCACCCGGAGCCCCGATAAGACTCCCTTTGACTTTGTCATTTTACACTCCCAAACAATAGGGCGTCTCCTTAATGCTGTCTTGAGGACGACATGACTAGATGACTGAATATCACATCTCCTGTACTGCACGACTATATTGGGCCAAAGCACTGTGCACTGTGTAACCAGGGAGTTAAGATTATGCTTTAATTTTTATCATATTATTTCACACTGCATGAGCACCTCTTCCCCTGCGCACAGACCGCCTTGTTTGAGCTATATTCCTTATGAAGTGTTGTTAACTTACCTAGGACAATATATATATATTCCTTCTCTGAAAATGCAATCGATGCTTGTGTGTGAATTAACTTCTGAATGTCATTGATTTACTTTATGATAAATTGCTATTAATCCACATTTGAGTGTGTAAAGCATTACTACTCGACTCAACATGACCTCACGGCCTCACAGTGCCCGCAGAAACACACAGCTACTCTTTCCACATGTAACCTTGCAGCTGAAGCACCGGCAGCTTTAACAAGCACTGGCAAAGTGAGTAGCTCTGGCTTGTATTTTCTCTCTTAAACCAAAAAGAAACGTTGCCAATGTTTGTTTTATCACTGCACACAGTGGTGGTGGTGGAATTGGGGTTGGTGTTAAAGGTGGTGAATGGAATGGTAGTGGTGGTAATGATGGTAGTCCTAGTGGTGCTGGTAATGGTGGTGGTGGTGGTAATGGGGGAGGTGTGTGTCTACATATCCGCCTACCAACAAATGCTAGTGCACACTTTTCCATCAGGCAAACACACCACCAGCCTTCAGTGCACGCTTCCAGACACAAACACCATCAGCTGTCAGGGCACGCTTTGCCACCAGGCACACACACCACCAGCCGTCAGTGCGCAGGCACACAAACAGCACCAGCCGTTAGTGCACGCTTTCACCAGGAATACACACCACCGGCCGTCAGTGCACACTCGCCAGGCACAGACACCATCAGTCATCAGTGCACGCTTTCACCGGGCACAAACCCCACCAGCCGTCAGTGCACGCTTCCACCACACACACATCTCCAGACGTCAGTGCACGCTTTCACCAGGCGCGCACACACCACCAGCCGTCAGTGCACGCTTTCACCAGGCACACACCACCAGCCGTCAGTGCACTCTTTCAGCAGGCACACAAACAGCACCAGCCGTCAGTGCACGCTTTCACCAGGCATACACACCACCAGCCGTCAGTGCACACTCACCTGGCACAGACACCATTAGTCATCAGTGCACGCTTTCACCGGGCACAAACCCCACCAGCCGTCAGTGCACGCTTTCACCAGGCACAAACGCCACAAGCAGTCAGTGCATGCTTCCACCACACACGCACCACCAGACATCAGTGCACGCTTTCACCAGGTGCACACACACACCACCAGCCGTCAGTGCATGCTTTCACCAGGCACACACCAGCCGTCAGTGCAGGCTTTCACCAGGCACACACACCACCAGCCGCACGCTTTCACCACGCATACACCCCATTGGCCGTCAGTGTACACTCACCAGGCACATACACCATCAGCCGTCAGTGCATGCTTTCACCGGGCACAAACATCACCAGCCGTCAGTGCACGCTTTCACCGGGCACAAACACCACCAGCCGTAAGTGCACGCTTTCACCAGGCACACACACACTCCACCAGCCATCAGTGCACGCTTTCACCAGGCACACTCCACCAGCGCACGCTTTCACCAGGCACACACACTACCAGCCGCCAGTGCACGCTTTCACCAGGCATATCCACCACTAGCCGTCAGTGCACACTCACCAGGCACAGACACCATTAGTCATCAGTGCACGCTTTCACCAGGCACAGACACCATTAGTCATCAGTGCACGCTTTCACCAGGCACAAACACCACCAGCCGTCGGTGCACGCTTTCACCGGGCACAAACACCACCAGCCGTCGGTGCACGCTTTCACTGGGCACAAACACCACCAGCCGGCAGTGCACGCTTCCACCAGGCACACACCACCAGCTGTCAGTGCACGCTTTCACCAGGCACACACACCACCAGCCGTCAGTGCACGCTTCCATCAGGCACGCACACCACCAGTCATCCGTGCACGCGTCAATTGTTAAGGCATCCACAATTAACTATTGTAGCAATCCCAGTATGGTGCACTTTACTTTTAAACATGTCAGTGCACTATTTTCCACCAGGCGCACACACCACCAGCCTTTAGTGTAAGCTTCCAGACACACACACCACCAGACGTCGGTGCATGCTTTGCCACCAGGCACACACAACTCCAGCCATCAGTGCACGCTTTCAACATGCACACACACAACACCAGCCGTTAGTGCACGCTTTCAGCAGGTACACACCACCAGCCGTCAGTGCACGCTTTCCCCAGGCACACACACCACCAGCCGCCAGTTCACGCTTCCACCAGGCACACACACCACCAGCTATCAGTGCACACTTCCACCAGGCACACACACCACCAGCCATCAGTGCACAATTTCTGCAGGCACACACACCACCAGCCATGAGTGCACACATCAATTGTTAACGCATCCACAATTAACTATTGTAGCAATCGCAGTATGGCACACTTTACTTTTAAAAAACATATTCATCTAAAGCGCAGCATGCCACCATTGCTACAAAAATAAATATAATTTTTTTTGCCTTACAATTTATAGACTTTTGTTGCAATTGGTGTAGCAATATTTCGCAATGCCAATAGCTCAAACTTAATTAATGCGATACCTATTGCATTGCAAATGCTTGGGGTGTGTGTGTGGGTGCAAATGCAATAGGTGTCGCATTTGCGAGAGATTAGGCTATTGGCATTGTAAATGACACTGCCATTTATTTATCTGTTTTCAAAGCCAACACATAAATAAAAATGTTGTCATTTAAAATGCCAATAGCTCTAACTTTTGCAAAGGCGAGACCGTTGCATTGTAAATGCTTGTTTGTGAGTTAGTTATTGAAAAAACAAAAAAACTTTATTGAATGGGTGCATCAAGGCATGTTTCATACTTGGCAAAAGATCAGGGCTTCAATGGAGCCACCACTGAAGACATGGAGAACCCTGCCAGGTAGACCAGGATCACTAAATCTGGCAGCTGGTTCTCTCTCCTACAGGTCAGAAGAGGCCAGGTCTCCACTGATATAGCAGGTTATGGTTACCTCGCCAGCAGTGCCGGCCTGCGATTTTTAAAAGTGCAGGGCGTCATGCTTGCCATTAGTTAACTCATTTTCTCAAAACTTTACTTTAAGAGTTGTCTGCATGTTAAGAATTACCCTTATTGTGCCAATGCCAGATTTGTGTTGTGAGTACCCCCCAGACGGGCAACTAGAGACAAATTTCGGGGGGGGGGGGGCTGAAAAATATTTCGGGGAGGGAGGGGGGGGCTAATTCTTCCAACTACAGACAGAGTGGCTGTAAGAAGGCGTGAACACACAACAAAAGCCTCATTTACAAGTAAATGGTCTTTTAAAGATCTGTTAAGTACTCGGGTGCGGCTGCAATTAGATGCTCGCCAGTCCACGAAGCTGTCTCCGACCGGGCTGACATACACGGCGGGGAGGGCTGAAGCCCCGTGAGCCCAATGGGTGTTGCGCGCCTGGTACCCCCTATGCCAATAATTACAAACAATATTCCAGTACGAGAATTTTGCCACTGATGTCCATATTTCATGGAAGGCCTCTATTCCAAAAATGTCCTCCAGTATTTCAGAGGCAGTATCTTATCATGGTTTGCTTTCCCCCAACCCACCCCCTCTGCCCCAATATGCAATGGCTGCCATCTCCAAGGCAAAGAATTGCATCACGGTGCCAGCACCAGCATTTTGCGATAGATGTCCCTTAATGTCAAGTATTTCATCTATTATTTCAGGGTCTGCATTTTTTGCCTTGGTGCCCTTTCTAATGCCAAATAATTAGCTCCAGTGCACCAGTGAAAGCTTTTCCTCGGGTGCCCCCATGCCAAGATTTTCCTCAAGCATGAAAATGTCAGCATTTTCCACAGGGCCCATGCCAAGAATTGCTTCTAGTATGTCAGAGCCTGTATTTTGACATGCGTGCCATTAGTTATGGCAAGAATTATCTCTAATATGTGAGTGTAGCATGTTACCTTGGACCACAAGCCTATAATTGTATGGAGTCGGACATGGCCAGTGGCAGGCTCCCAATCAAACACTCAAACGTACACACTCTTGCTCACTCCCACTGGCTCACTCATACTTACACTCACAGTTACACACAACCGTGCTCATACCTACTGTTTCTCACTCTTGCTTACAAACGCACACCATCACCCTTTCACACTCACTGACTCTGGGCCTTGGTGCAACTGCACTTGCTGCACAATTGATAGCTACACACGTAACACCCTTCCATGTACTCTCACACCCTCCAATCACTATTTATAAAGCACTCACACACAGACTTGCACAGAGAAACATTTTTTTTTTAAACTTGCCTTGCTTTGTTGGATGGCAACTCCGAGGCTCCATGGCAGCAGCCGAGCAGGAATCCGGCACTGGACATTAGGACCAGCAAGCCATGATTCCCAACGAGGAACCAGACCAAGCTGCAAGGCCAGTATTGAACAGGAGAAGACCCACCTCAGTCCCACTCCTAGCTTCTTGTTTGTACTGGCAGCACAACCCTATAATAACCTGTGTCGCGAGGTTACATTGGCCCGGGGACAAACACCTCCAAGTTACATGTTCACATTTAAGGTTGACATCTTTTTGAATGACTTTTAACACACGTTTGCTTGCGCGTCCGCATTAGATAGATAGATAAATAGATAGATAGTGTTCTCAGAAATGGTTTGTTTACAGTTACTCTTCTTCACAGGCACATTATCATCTCTTATAACAATCTGTACAAGGATTAAGTGCACTGCAAAACATGTTGTTGTCTGTTCAGGGACAGCTCTGGGTGGGTAGAATAAACACGGATGTCCGGACCAGAGCTCAGGCACAGAACAAATGGGTTCAGTTTATTATATAAACTGCACCAAGCCTTAGTTTAGACAGAGGAGCATTTGATGGGTTGTCGAGGTCGCGCCATGACGGAATGCTAGCCCAGTTGAATCCCGTCACTATCCTGAGAAGTACAGATGGCAGCCTGTTCTACACTAAGTCTGGCTACCAGATGACCCACACCCTCAGGTAAATGGGGAGTTAGATCAATCTAAGGCACATTGGCACACCTTCACCCCCTACGCTTTATAGGATAGGCAGTGATAGGTAAGAGTACAATTATATGTATTCGTATAATCAACATAAATGCACAATGGTTAAATTGCTCATCTTTTTTGTTTTACCTTTCTTGTAATGCTGGTTACAAAGTTGCTTTTCTTTGTATTAATCACTGCAGCACACATATTTTACAAGAATCCTGTTGCTTCAGTAAATCTTTGAAATGCCAATTTGTATGCTTGTGTCTCCCTTTGGGCATGCCTGGGTTAACAGCGAAAGGGTAGATCTGTTTCCACAATTTCCTTGAGGAATCAGGGTTGTCATGTTCTGATGTTGCATACACCAGCCCATACCTTGTAAGGTTTAGAGGTCCAGGTGGCTAGCCCTGGAATTAGATCAACATATTCTGTTGGTATGTGCAGACTCAGTCCCACATAGTTTTGACGCTTATGTTGCCGAAGTGCACAATCTTACTCAAATAGTAGGAACCATACGACATGGTGCCACCTACTTTCTAGGTCAGGTAGTTATTAAATGGGTCTCCTGAGTAGTTTTCTTTTGTGTGCCCAAAGACCCTACTCACCATTTTACCGGAGACGTCTGTGTCGTTAAGGAAAAATCCTCCTCAGCCAAAAAGCGAGCCCCTATTTCAGTCTGTAGGTTGTTCAAGCTTGAGTGCCCCACTATAGTTACTTTCTCTGAATTCCACATATTCAAAGGGCTGATCCAGCACCAGTGGCCATACCATTAAACTGCAGACATGTAGTAACACAGATCTTGCTACAACTTGGACCTCCTGACGCAGGAGGGGATGCTACCTTCAAGGTAGAAACCTGCGATACGTCAGCGCTGGGGACCCTATCCCTGCTGCTCTGTGTGGCTCCTCGTTGTCTTCACGGACACACTGATGTGCGCCCTGACAGCTACATTTTAGGAGATGTACTGTGCTTTCTGAGGCGTGTGCACGAAGTCTGCTAAATAAAATGGATGTTGCCTGTGTGAGAGGATCGTAGTGGAACTACACTCCTGACTAGCGCAATCCAGACATTCAGCCACAAAGTGCTACATTTTGAAACAACACTGTGTAGATGGGATGTACGTCAGCCCCCACTCCTTCTCCTGTCATCAGAAACTTGGAGAGGAGGCAAAAATGGCTGAGCTGTGCACTGGCAGTGTTCATGAAGTCACCAAACTCAAATTTTCAAAAAACATTTTCCCAGAAGAAGCATGGGGCAGAAAGTGTGGCCTCACATTAGGCAAGGGTCCTCCCCTTGATCACTGCTAAGGAGCTGCTGATGCTCGTTGCACCGCCCCCCCCCCTCCCAGCAGCCGGCCCCAGGTACCTGTTGCGTAACGTAAAAGGATGGAGCCGCTATGCAGAATGGGAAGAGGTGCCCCCAAGTCTACAATATCTCAAGATATTCATTGGCTGTGGCCTGAATGCGCGCCCATTGAAAGGTTGAGAGCCACCCTGCACTGCAGAGGCCTGCGCTACGCCCTTTCCGTATATTCTGGCCTAGCTGGCTGACAGACCCCCCCACAGACTCTAAAGGACTTAAAGTTGGTGTTATAGGAATGTTGTCTGGCTAGGGAGGGCTGTTGTGGTTCTATTTTGTACTAAGGCAACAGTTACCTAAGAGCAAGCCCGATCACCTCCCATACACACGCGTACACAAATGCGACACTGCATGGCTCAAAAGACCAAAAAAAGGCAATGTACCTGCCTTCGAGCTGACGTGCCAAATATGTGAGCCCATTTTCTGTGCAACAAGGGCTTTTCCTGTCTTGGCCAAAGGAATAGCCAAGTCAGACCCACTCCAAAGACTGGTACTATGGCAAGCACACCCCAATAGCTTCTTCCAAATAAGGCCCACCGCAGAACCCTTCTACTGTCCCAGTGCAGTTCTGTCACGTGTTCGACTGCCTTTAGAAATTGTACAGCTCCCCTGGCAGCAGTCCATCCAGAAAACAAACACATTAAATGCTGGCACCATTCCAGTCAGTTGTACAGACAGTTCTGTCAAGATGTCTCTTCAAGTGTGGACAGTGCAAGAGATTGTTTCCCAGCCATACAAAGTAGAATTAGAACACATACATCAAAAATGAAAAGCGTGGTTTTCCTCATTTTGAGCACAGCTGGTGGTTGGACAGAAATGACGCCATAAAGAGCAATATTATGAAAATTGCTGTAAAAAATGTGATTTACCTGCAGAAGACGGAGTTCTTGATCTCGTTTTCAGTAGACGGTCTTTCACAGATTCATTGATTATTTGTTATTATAGTGTAAGGTGTAGATGTTGCAGCTAAACCTCACGAATTGGGGTGTTTCCATAAAACATCTACCCCCGCTTTCACCTCATCTTATCAATTTGACCATTTAAAGCAATGCCCAGAACACCGTAAGAAGAGCATCTATCGATCAGTACTTTCATTCTCAAAGAATCCTCCAAGTTCTCATCTAAACAATTTTCTCCTCTAACGCAGACAAAAAAAAACCACACTCAAAAAATATGATATGCCCTCAAGTCGGCAATTTCAGAAACTGAACGAAGATCCATGGTAATAGAAGCCACAATAAAACCAAGAGCAAACTAAAAAGTGGTCCAAAATAAATTGATTTCGAGGATCCTCATGCAAGTTACGGCAGACCTGTGGTTTACATCTAACTAACTATCAACATCTTCTACATTCCATCACTTACAATCTTGTAATATTGCACACAATATGTCGTGGGTGGTTAAATTTGAGCAAGTGATGGTGTTTTGATCTAAAAGAGGTACGCTTGCTGGGGATGATGCATGCGTTAGTGCATAATCTAGAAATCTTCTTAACTTGATGAATTCTCTAATTTGTCTTAAGCGAGCTATCTTTCTAAATGCAATGGACATGTTCTCTCAAGAGTGGTAAGAGGTGTATTTGTGTGCTAGAGGTTCTGCTTTTGAGACGTGCCCTTAACTCACCGATGTGGATCCGGCAATGTATCTCCACTGTAAGATCTGAGATTTAGACCTATGTCAAGATTTCCAAGCCACACCAGTCCTCTTCAGGCTCCACTGCTACTTTTGAATAAAATATATTCAGTATAGGAGATGCAGGTCTATGTGAAATGGAGGGAATGTTGATCTTGCCCTTGGTTGCGGTGGAGTCTTTATCTTGATTCTCATTGTGGCCTCTTTCGACCCAGGTGTGCCCGTCTGGAAGCGCATCCCATCCATGTGGTGGAAGTCTAGGTGAACTTATGAAAATTGGCGATCCTCTGCTTATTATGGAGAAGGCGCAGTGGTGATCTGGTCTCATCACTGTGCTTACCATCACTGCAGCACGCACTAGCTATGGAAGGCGAAAGACCTGCAGAGCTGGAATGCCAATAACATCACTTTGCAGAAGGCTTTCAAGTATTTTTAAGGAAATACCTCTGCCATCTTAAAATGTAAAAAATATACTGAAAGAAGAATGGACCAATGGGTATTCTAATCAGTCCATTAATTGCATCAACAGTATAGATGTCCCAATGTGTCAAGTTAAGAATTCCTCTGGCATGTAGATCACAGTTGTGTTAGTTCCATGATCTTACCAGTTCTGAAACAGAGCTCACCTGTATTCTACTACATTTATCCTTCAAAGTCAACCCATTTCTATCCGCCGTCGACTCGGGTTTACATGTAGCTCCGTCTACGGGGTTCATGCATATGCACTCCTCATTTCCTTATAAGGCAGGGTTTTACCCCCTTCATCTAAGTAAGTGACTAGACTATTCCAAATGTAGGAGGCCAGTTTGATTAGTTGGAGAGGCTCTGAGAAACTAATTTCGATCATGGTAGCACAGAAGCCACATCACCACTGTGGTGGAAGAAGCAGCTTTTTAATTCCAGTGGTGGCTGGCCAGCTGGATCTAAAGACGTCTGCCATTTTACGGACCTAGTTCACTCGCAAAGCCTTGAAGGTTCATCGTCAGCAACACTTTATAAAAATTTGATTCATGACAACATGTCTTGCGTGCATGCTGGCACGCCGAATGGCTGCTAAGCACTGAGAGGTTTCTCTCAGGGTATGGGGGACATTTCATGAATTATTCTGTCCAGGGATCCCATGATCTTATTTGGTGGTCCCAGCCGAAGAGGACGTCTGTGGTGTTGCCTTGTTGTCTTTTCATCAATGTCAGGTCCTCATCAAGGGCTTGTTAGTAGCAGAAGCAGAGGTGTCTTTGCCTTTGGGAAGCCTCCCTCCTGACTCGGAATGAGGATGGGAAATGAAGATAGGGGCTGGTGAACCTTCCGCCATTTTCTGCTTGATGTCTTGTTATCACTCTCCTCTAATCGAGACCCTTATTCATCGCTTGACTTTGACTTTAAAACAGATAGGGAGGCTGATATCGTGAGAATCCAGGATACTGGCACGTAGTGCTGCCTAAACGTTGAACAGGATTTGAGACTGAGACGAGCTTCGAAGTTCTCCACACACATGATGTTGGCAGCTCTGGCTAGAAATTCACCTGCTGGATGTTGTGTACCAGAAAGGAAGGAAACCTTGAGATAGGTGTTTCACAGAAGCACAAAGAGTGAGACAATATATGGAAGTGCATCTTGTGTCCAGTGAGGTCAATGGTATCTGACAAGCCCTCTATAACCAATGTTCTGGGTATGCCTTGATCCTGGGTGTTGAGGAGACATTACTTGATATTAAATAGGAGTCTGAAACCCTACTTGAAGTCACGAGGAGGCCAGAGCTACAATGCTTCTTGTGGCATTGCGGCACAGATAGGCCAGTTGTAGGAGAGAGCGTCATGGCCTGACAAATGTACCTTCCGTGTTGGAGTGATTATGGTATGTTAGAGGGCTAGCTTCACTGGAGAGGGGCAATTAATCAGCCCTGTGATGAAGAGAGGGCAGAATTAGCCACAATAGGAGTCTGACACTCTGGCCGCTGCGCCACACCTCTTCTTGGTGTGCACATATTCTGTGACTTTGGAAATTATTGTTAGAAACAGCTCCCTTTAACTTGTAAAAATTACATTGAAATTTGAATCATTAAGGTTCCAATCTTGCAGACATTTATAGCATGTAGGGTGTTGTGTGTTTACAGTGGTGAAATTCAATAGCCAATTCTCTTTTAAGTATGGATATAGATAAAGTGGGTGGTAGGCAAATGTTTAATGTATTTTTCCAGACTCAGGAGTCCGCATTATTGAGAAGGGGGAGAGTTAGGATGTCATTGTATCCGTGAATTTTCCGGTGTAACAAGATCCTGAACTAACATAGTTATAGGTAACAAGGGCTCTCAGCTACTATTCGATGTGAGCGAGTCCTTCGTTTACGCATGAAATCCTAAATAAAGCAGTCTTGTTATTGTCCTTCTTTTTTGTCTTTGTTAAATCTTATGGTGCTTCTGATATCTCTCTGGAGGACTATATCCCCATAAGTCTTATGTTTGTTGGCAGTGAGCCTTTGGGCCTGATATAGAGTTTAAGAAACTAGGGGCCAGATGTAGGTAAATGGCATTTACCGATTCTTAAATACCGAATTTTACTGATTCGGTATTTACAAATCGGTATATGCCATGTAGGTAAATATTCGGTAACATTTACCGAATCGTTAAGATTCGGTAATTACCGAATCGGTATTTACCAAATCGGTAATTGCCATTGATTCCTATGGGCCTCAAGGCCCATAGGAATGAATGGCAATTACCGAATCGGTAAATACCGATTCGGTAAAATTACCGAATTGTCAAGGGGACAGGGTGTCACTTTGACTCCCTGTTGCACCCCTGATTCTGGCTTGTATGCCATGTGACACACATACATGCCCTTAGGGCATGTAAGTGTGCCACATGGCACAGGTGTACATGCACAGATGTGCATGTTCACTGGAATTCGTGATTTACCACAAAATATTATTTTGTGGTAAATAACAACTTCTTAAGGGCCTGTTGCACTGTTTTCAGTGCCACCTACATCTAGATTTACCGATTCGGTAAATTTACCGAATCAGTATTTTACTGAATCGGTAAATTTACCGAATCGGTAATATTTAGGCCTCCTACATCTCAAACTCCAAATACCGGTCGGTAACGGCCGAAATCGGCCGTTACCGACTGGTATTTGGCCACCTACATCTGGCCCTAGGTACTCTGTCATAAATGTTAGAGTACATGGTTCCACAATCCCTCGGCCTGGCCTCTCTAGTCTGAGTCCGGTAGACTGCAAGTGTTATGACGACAGTGCCGCCCCCTCCGCTGTCAGAGAACATACTCCTATGGGCCGATGGAATAGTGGCCATCAGAGTAAGGGCATCAAACCACCTGCCCTATTTAAAGCAGATGTTTTCTTTCCTGTCCATGACTGCCAGGAAAACCATGACAATCACAGACAGAAAACAAAATGCCTAACAAACCCTGGGAGAAACTCAATGGATGTGGGTGTCATTAGTTTAGTTTCTATTCTTTCAATAACATAACTCCTGCTTTGATAGTTTGTTTCTGAAAAACAAAAAAGTTTGAACAGCTGCCTAACTGATAGAGTGAACCCCTGTTCTTTTAGTTCCTTCAGAAGAACCAGCGGGTTTCTCTGAAGACACATCGATTGCAGGCGGTGATCTCCAAATTTGGCCGGTGGTAATAAATCAGTAGTGGTGGATGTAATGTCCTTCACTACCCTGACGGACAGCGGCCTGCCTAAACAATACATCAGGCCCTATGTTTTTCACCATCAGAGAAATTGTCTTCTGCTACTGGTCTCCAAGGAGCCATAGGTTGAACTTACCAAAGAGAATTTCTCTTAAAACAAGTAGATCAACCCTCGTAGTTCCCACCTCTGACACTACTCATTAAGGACACTGATGGGGACCATCTAATGTCCAAACTGTATAAATTAACTATAGCCCACAGGCGATGCAGGTGTGTGGGCTGTGTGGGAGCGAGACTTGGGTCATCCCTTTCCGACCTCCAATGGTTCTACTGCTGTAGACAAACATGTAAGGTTTCATTAAATCATACACATAAGCTGTTACATTTTAAATTCCTTTGGCGGGTGTACATTATCCCTATTAGGTTGCATTGCGTGGAACTGCCCCTCTCGCACGCATGCCCCAAGTGTCGCTGTCCGTCAGCAGATTTTGCACATATGAAATGGATGTGTGACCAATTGGCTAAGTACTGGGGGGCAATCTTTGTAGAACCGTAACATATAACACACCTTGAACTTACGCCTGCTCCATTGTTGGCATTCGCGGGGTTTGTTCACGAAAGTTTGGAACTGGCCATCAAATGGGGCATTAAACACCTGCCAACAATAAAGGCATGGCTTCACAGTTTGGCGCATGTAACACAAACAGGGACTTATATGCACAGTTGCAGCCACTGACATCTCGACCACACGATATATAGCAACCACTTGGTGCATATTTGCAGGAACTTCAAGACATAGCAGATTCGCAGACTGGTCACAACACTCCCTCACAAACTACTGGGGTAGGCATTAGCACAGCTTCCACCGCATAATAGGATCCATAGCAGGCAGGAAATGTAAGGCCTGGTATCACACACCACAGTGGAATACCAGACGCAGATGTTGGGATGATGTTGCATTGAAGTTAGCAGCATGTGCTGTATACGATGTACTATTCATATAATGTGCTTGTACGGTACTTCACTGGTTTTAAATTATAAATAAAAAATAAAAAACAAGTAGATCAGATACTTCATTAAGGCCCATAGAAAGTGCAGGAGATTTGGAAGAGCATGTATGCAAGCAAAGTGGATAGAATAAATTTACCTTGTACCAAATCCCTGGTGCCCATGTGCAAAATAAGGCTGAAAAACATATATATATATACTGGGTTTACAAAACTGAACAATAATACCTTGAGGTCCAATAGCAACTTTATTAGCGTTTTAACAAGTACAATACAAGATGCAACAGTCCTGTCTGCAAATATCGGTGCATCGTGTTTGCACGGGACAGGCCAGAGCCGGGAAAACAATGTGTTAATCGTGACAGAGGGATGTGATGCCTGTTTAGGTATGGTGAAGGACATAGTGAAGGGTTTATATTCTGTGAGGGGAACACTAGACACTGCTACTGCTGTGAGGAAGACGGACACGTGTGGCCAAGAAAAGAGTATGGACGAACTTGGCGTATATAGTGCCACGCCAATCGGTAAGGCTTTTCTATGCGTCAACTGCTCAGGTGGGCCAGGGCTGTTGTTGGTGCTGTCGCCCCTCTAAGGCATTTCTATTGCTTGCTATGCATTTAAAGGAATTTTACTGAACACTGGTATGCTGATCTAAGGCGATAAGGAATGTGAATCATAAAATGGCGGTATGCGCAACAGGGTAATTCTCATATGCCCTCAGGGATGTGTATTAAGTAAAATATGATAGAACTTGTATATATCAATGCTTATTTATCTAACTCGCCCTCCTCCACACTAAGAGGACGTCTTCTCCGTAAGAGGGAGGACAGAAGAACTATGCACAGCACAAAATAGAGCCATGATTTGGAAGCTGGGTATCGTGCCTGGTCCCGCCCGAGCGCTAGGCCTCACTCCTCACTCACCTGTGTTCTTCCACGGTCCTTGCACCCTTGCTCTTTGTTTCCACTCGGGGGATATGAAATAAAATTGGTTCAGCTCATGTAGTTCTTGCTCACGCACTCTTTTCTTCTTCAGGTCCTAGGAGCTTCCACCTGCATGACCACCTCACTGCTTTCTCATAACTGTTTCTGGCGCCTGCCTGAGGCACAGCCTTGCTGGCCTTGAGCTGCATGCACCCTGTCCGGACCTTTCTCAGCAGCCGATACGCACACATTACGTTTGATGGGCCTTGGAGTACTCTGCCTCCATTTGCTTGATGTGTTTTTCTGCAGTTCTCTCCCAGCTGGGGCCTGCAGGGTTCTTTGCACCAATAAATGAAACATTGTCGCAATGTGCATGTCCCAGGGTTATGGTGCGAATGTCTCAGGGCAATGGCCCATTCGCACCCTCTTTACTTTCAGTTACAGAGAGTGCCTACCTTTAGCCTCAGACCTGCAAGCCTAACTAGGAGGTCTTGGGACAATATTTAGATCCATTAGGCAAAGGGGAAAAGGATGGCAGTATAAATTAGACTGACTTAGATTTGGTATAGTTGGAGCCGCGGAATAGATGAAGGGAAGAATCAGCTGATTTTTAAAGCAGAAACATCTGCCCCAAAGGACATCCCTGTGCCAGCCAGATAGCCAGAGGCACCGTTGAAGCATGCAGTAACAGCCAAGTCTTCAGGAACTGTTTCAAGCGATTCTCTGGTTTGATGGAACGACTGTCGAGGGAGTTCATTCCAAGCTTTAGCTGCTAAGAAGGTGAGTGACCTTCCTCCTGTTCTTTGCTCTTTAAATTTGCAATTTTAATTAATACAGCTTTGCTTAAACTAAGAAGACTGCTTGGAGGACAAGGAAGAAACCTGTCCTGGAGGTATTTTGTTCCAATGCCGTTATATGCTCTGCGAGCCAACTGCAAAGCTTTTGACCACATGCATTTAATGATTGGTAGCTAGTGCTGAGAGGGTGTGACACTGAACAGCACCGCGGCAGTCCAAGGACCAGACACCCTGCAGCATTTCGAGTCACCTGTAGTCGTCTTAACAAGACTTTAGGGAGATTCAAGTTTAGGCTGATGACTCATTGTGGAAGCTGGTCGGAAACATACCAAACTCTACAGATCTTTGTATCGGTAAGAAGCAACTCCAACCAGTTGGCAAAATTAATAGATACAAAAGCCCATTCTGCAACTGATCTACATATCCAATTTTGGGCCTTGTTTTTGCCACTGCTTCAGAATTACACATTGGTTGTGAGTCCCTTCTCCAGCTCGCGCTGGCACTCAGTTTTTGCCAGGTATAGCCTAGCAAAACCTGGAAGGCATATAGCGTAGAGTGCCAGTTTGTGCAGCTTTAATGGGCCAGAAGCATACACATGAAGCATACACATTTGGCATGCTGTCATCCGGTCTGACAAAACCAGTGGTCGGGACTTAGTGCGTGCCCAATTTGCCTCTGTGATTGTGCCCGACCTGTAATAGAGCCCACAGAGGGATTTAGGAAGAAGGACTAATCGTCAGCATGTTAAAGTCGGCTTTTATGGATAAGTTGCCAAGTGGAGGGCAGTGGCAAGAAAGCCTCTGCACTTGAATTTGTGCTATTTAGGATTATAGTGTATCAACTATTGGCAGGCAACTCGACACACAGTCGACCTGTGACAGGCCTCTTCAAAAGACATGCATTGGAAAAGCCAATAGGCTGGCATTGGCTGGCAATCCTTTAATGTTGTCAGTGATTGTTGCTTTTTGTGAAACTTTTTTTCAGGAGCTGTCGGGCCCTCATCAATGTAAATTAATGTAAAGCATAGGCTTAAGGCAACAATATCTTTTGACCTTATAAAGCACATTAGCCATAGTTTCCCTGCACTAAAAGGAACTACTTTGTATGGTGGTGATATCTTCTTTGTGAAAGAGCAGAATGCCATCAATCACAGTGAAATTAGCCAATGGCTGAAGTGGTCTGACCCTTTGCCCCATACTGTATGCTGCAGTGGGCAGAAGAAAAATGAGAGTGGCACAACACCAAAGCAAAAGCTGATGAGGGCTGACTGAGAGCCCCTATTAGAAAGTATTAAAATATAATTTTAGTAAAATCTAAAGGTCTTGGCTAACGCCAGACATTGCTATGTTTTTTCTTTTGTTTCTCATATAGCTGAGTCGGACATTTAGTTGGAGGCCTGCTATGAGCAAGCTTCCCAGCAATACACGCAGACCTATATTATGCATGTTTGCTGTGGGTTGACTCTGCTCTAAAATGCCTTGAGACATTAACTGTATTTAAAATGGAAGACATTGGGCCTTTCAGAAAAGACCTGGAAACAAGAGAAGTCTTTTGTGGTTTCCCAGGCCAGCGGCCCAAGTGGCGGGCACTGAACTATATCAAATGCTTATAATTGGGATACTATTAGTGAACACAGGCAAGTGTCTTGGATATTAAGGTATCAGTTTTAGATTGGTGATATGAGACAGGTTTTTTTTCTCTCAGGACAATGTAAATAATTAGGATTCTGTGTGGCTACAGCTGGATTCTTCATAGATTTGAGCTGCAAACATTTCTCTTAAAATTGTAAACTAGCGATATGTGTGCAGGGTTATTCTTTCCGTGCCGGAGGCAGCGGTTGGAACTCGGCCCCTGTCAAATTTATTGTTGCACATAAAGTCCACTTTTATAATTGCATACCTGTTAACTTTTACAGTCAAGAATGCTTGTAGAATTTTGAATTGCTGTATTTCAGTTTTTATAGTATAGTAGTTTTAGTAAATTCATATCTGTCTGCGAATACGCCTAGTTCTAAAGGTTCGGGTTGCCATTTGGCTCCACCAGGACAGATTAATTTTATTTATCAACCTGTCAAAAGAAAAATTAGATTGCTCTGTAAGTGTGTACATTTACTTTAAATGCTGGGTGCTTCTCCTGCTTTCTCTGTTCATACAAGATTCCTTGGAGACTTATCATGGACTTCTTAAATACTCTTGTAAACAGACCTGATCTAAGTAGCCTTTCCTTAGCCTTAGTGGACTTGTGCACAGACACCTTTGGGAGTTTCCATGCCTGAAAGCATACTCTCAAGAAAGGAAACACGTCATTCTGAGTTGAGGTAGGGTGGGCTGGTATCCAAAGTTTTGGGGTATTTGCAAAGTATTTTACAACCATTATTTAGTTTGTCACCCTTCTAGGACACCTTGCCTGAGAACCACAGTGGAATATGGAAGAAACCTTAGCCAAACAACCGATTCTCAGGGTTATAACCTGAAAGCTTCCTTTTGTTCACCAAGTGTTGAATACAAGCATGCTCGAACATGTGATATGCTATGGGTATCCACTGCCTATAAGTCATATCTGACATTTTTAGCACAAGACCAAACCATAGATCTTGCTTGTCCTGTAACACTTCTTTCCTTCTCACCTGAGAGCCTTGCAGACTGTGCCTTGTGCAGGGGACCCAGAAACTCCTGATAAATTGGTCAGTGCGTATGACATATGGAGATTTGTGACAAGACAATGTTCTAATATCCTTGAATTATTTTGATAAGCTTGAACCATCTTCAGGACACAGGGGATTCAGACCTCATCTATTTATGGTGTGCCTCAAAAGCCACATGTGTAGTTCAATTCACCTGCCTATTTCAATATCTCAAGCATTACTACACTATGATCCAGTATGTAACATCTCAATTTCTTCTGTGACTCATTCAACCCAAAATTTGGCATAATGTACCCACTTTTTACGCACCATGGATTTGTATCTTCAGCTGCTGGTGCAAGCTAATTATAACTACCAGTCGGAGTGTTGAACATTGATTTTGTAGAATACCCAGTTTTTTTATCAGTTACTCTTTTTTACTATTTTGATAATGCTTGTCTGACCCTTTCATTACCTCCAGGGACAACCTTTGAAGCTTAATAGCTCTTGACTCGTAGGTCCAATTTTAATTGATTTTTCTTTTGAGAAACTAATGAATATTTGTTTATCATCTTAACATTAGTAATATCTTTTAACTTGAATATTGTTTGATTGTGATGCATACACTTTCCTATAGAATATTGCCTTGCTGCCCAAGCCGTTCCACAGAAGGTGAATCAAGGACGCCCAATTGGAAGTGAAGATTTACTTACAGGATTGTAGTGTGTAGGCCAACTGGTCAATTCCTGATTTTTACAGATTCTTTTTGCCAGTGGTTAGTGCCTGTATAAAATATGACATTACATGTGCCTTAGAACACAGTTGTTAAACTGCATTCTGATCAGCTCCCTTGTGCCCTTCCCACCACTTTACAGGCTGCATCTTTTTTTCAGTTTAGATTATTGCTTTTTATTTTTGGCCTTTATTTGTAAAAGCATATGGCATCACATTTTAACTAATTGATGATGTGAAGACCTGCATTACTCATTGTAATTACATAAGATTACAATATAAAGAAGCTGCAATCAGTTTCCTGAAGATTGTGAATAGTGTTCATAGATTCAATGTGGCTCTTAGAACCTAACCTTTCAGTTTGCTTTGCATCCTATTGGAATTTTGAAGAGATCTTACCTTCCACCTTTCTTTCTAAAGGAAATTCAGCTAAATTAAGCTAGATTGCTAGCCAGGGTGATGTCCCCTGTGTTCGCTGGAGGCAGCGTATACGTCTCAGTTTCCAAGTTGTTCTATTTTGTGCTGTGAAAATAAAGTTTTCTTGTCACTTCCGGTAATGAGAGGAGGCAAGATCAATCTGGTGAAAGATTGTCTATTGACTTTTTTCTTTTTTCTTGTCAGTCTCATGAAACAGAAGAGTAGACTAATTTCAGGTCTTTACGACTTCAAAGATTTATTAAACCCTTTGCCAGGCTGTTATTGAAGGAAGGTTTTCCAAGCAAATATTCTAGGCTTATATGGCATTTAAAAGTTTCTGCTCAGAAGGAGACACAGGGGATCCTTCCAGGGTCTGAAGTGGGTATGATTTTAGACCTAAATACGTACATTTTGAGCATGTCCTTTTAAGTGTGGACATTTACTACAACCCCCTGTGCTCCATGGGGGTTAATGCTCAACCAATATTGAAAAGTAGAAAGCCAGAGATCGTCGAGAACTACAAGGGAAAATTGTCTCCGTCGCCAGTCTAATGTCTCACTATTTGAGGAGCGAATTATGCTCAATATGAAATATAGGGTCTTACCACTCCCCGCCCAAGAAGTGGTAAAAATTAAAAAGTCAGAGCCTGATGATGAGGCACATCGATTCCCCCGGTGGCGCTCTGCATTCCTTGAAAACATTGCTCAGTGTTAAATAGGTCTTCCTGGCTAATTCAAACATCTCATAAACTTTGTGGGTGGAGCCACCTTCAGGAACTGAGTGCCAATTCTGCCCTTGCTACCTTCAAGAGCAGGTGCGGAGGTCACTCCTTCTCCTACCTAGCAGCAAAGACATGGAATGAGCTGCATCTTTCTTCTAAGGGCTGCCCATCCCTTCCAGCGTTCTGAAAGACCCTGAAGACCTGGCTATTCAGCTAATCAACTGGAGCCTGCCAGCACCTGGATACCCTCACGGGTGACAAGCTGCGCTCCACAAATCTACTGATTGGTTGAATTACAAACTGATTTAAAGCCCCTCTTGAAGGCTTGATGCCACCCATCCAGATGTTGAAGTAGCCTCAGTCGGAATTCCTAGATTCCAATTTTGAAGTGCCGGATCCCAATACCCAGCCATTAGGAGGGATCAACCTTGAAGACTAAGATCACAATAAAACACGCATAAAGAAGTCTCAACTTGAAGGTTAAGATTCCCATAAACTATTTGTTGATAGGAACTCTTTTTGAAGTCCAGTATCCCAATATACTGCTTATTAAAGAAGTCCCAGTTTGATGAGAATGATCCCAATAAATCACAAGTTAATGGGGCTAATATTGGCTAATGTTAAAGACCCATCTGGAAGCCTGGGATCCTGAATTGCACACATTAGAGAGTGTTTAAAGTTAAGACCCAATAAATCACAAGTTAAAGTGGATTAATATTAAATGCCTATCTTGAACACAAGGATCCCAATTTGCACACATTGAAAAGTGTTTAATGTTAAGACCAAGAGTCCAATAAACCACCATATAACATCCCGCTTTGAAGACCAGGAGCCATATAGGACACATGTTGATACTTGTCACTTTGATCATCAGGATTTCAATAATCCTCACTTTAGAAATATAACTGCTTTAGGACTAATATCCCTATTAAAGACATTAACAGCTTCTAAGCTTAAGGACGCAATTCCCAAAACAGTATCCTGACAACCATGATGCTAAATAGCTACACTTTGAGCATCTCCTTTCCAGTGTAACAACTCCTACAGCCCTGCAGCCCACTGAACTCCATGGGGTCTAATGCTCACCCAGTGAAGATAAACACAAAGCCAGTGATCACTGAGAACCACGATAGCAGGGTACCAATTACTTGGTTCGAATGCCAGGGTCCCCATTGCCCGCATGTTAATAAACTCAGCTTAAGCGTGAGGATATTAATAAACCATATTTTAAACATAATCCGGTGTGAAGCTCTTTCATCCTCGTAAAGTACACAATGAAAGAGGCTCAGCTTGCATTTAAAAAATGGCCAAATAATAAAATAAGCCTCATGGAAGCCGAAAACGAGAATTCTGAATAAAACATTAAAGGGGGGTTCGGCTTTAAGACCAAGATCCCACTTGGCCCTATTTTGAAAAGAACACAGCGTAAACTTTAAGATTCTCAACACAAACACATGTCAGTGGTGGCTCTACTTGGAGGCTATGGTTTGACTACCACACGTGGACGATTGTGGACCTTGAGCCTGGTGTTTCAACAAACCACATGTTGTGTCACTGGCTTGAACCTCAAGATCTCAATGATTGACTTATAGGAAGGTGTTCGGTGACAACTCTAGGGACCCCACTATATGCTCTTTTGAAGGTTGCACTTTAGAAAGCCACTGGTGATGGTGACCCACATGTTGAGGGGCACAAGAAGCCCAGAATCGCATGAACCACACGTTGAACTGAGTCCTGCAGAAAGGGAGAGTACGTTAATGATTTGGCACCTCCTAATATATTGAGGTGCTGTTGTCCATTCCCTCACAACACCCTATCTTCTACCCATTGCATGAACTCCTGGAGGGAGGCTCGTCGGAGGGTCATGGCTTGTACCATTTCTGAAGCATGGTCTTCTTCGGTGGAAACAGTAAGAAGGTTACTGAAGAACTTTCATGAACTCTCCTGAGACTTCACATGCAGAGAGCTTCCAAGATGCTTGGAGATATATTTCGAACAGACCAGAGAACCCATCCTGTGTGGGCAATGCGGGCACCTCATGCCTATCCAAATGAAAGAGATAGACCCCCAGCGCATGATAGGCCTTCGAAACAAGGCCAACTTTAATCATGTCCCATCATGTCCTTTGAAGTAGTTTGTCTTCTCAAAATATTCTCTGGGGCCTTCTCTTTTCACTTGCATCTCAAATAAAGTTCCCATCTCTACCCTTCAAACAAAGTACCAGTTATTTGGCGCTTGGTGCAGAATTATGGAGTTGCATTAGAGTATTAGCCGTGTAGTTCTGGAAGAGTGGCTGCAGAAACATCCCGACTGTGCCAAAAACGCAAACAAAGATAAAAATCCACAGGAAGAGGCGGTCAATCACCATGGCAACGTACTTCCAGTCCTCGCTTACCTGCAAAGGGGGTTGGTGTAGAGAAACATACAAAGTAAGTGAATGGAGCAGCATTTACAACATCTCATGAGTAAAAGAACAATCACTTAATATAAGGAGAACATGGGCCATCTTACACTAAGACTCAAGGAGCTCCGTAGATGTGTAAGCGGACCAGTAATTTTTGTGGTTATAGGAAGGACTGCTAATGCAAACCTACCTAATACCAACTATATTATTAACTTCCAAAATGTTTAGTTATTTTTAACACTCACATAACAACCATCACTTTTAGAGAATTTAAATAAACACAACTCCCACTTCAGGATTTATATTGATATACTTTCCCTTGATCATTTTATTTATCAATGTGTGGTGAACCATATTTCATAGTGGAGGTGAGCCTTGGTTTGGACCTTGATATTTTGTGCTTAAACTTTTAACTATTTATTGTTATTGTCCTTTTCTTTTAAGCAGCTAATGTTTCGCCACTTTGGTATGTTCCCTCTTTCTCTGTTTTTTTTCCGCTGAGGACTAGCTCAGAGTATTCAAACAATGGCTTTTTCTATTCCTCCTCTTTAGCAGCTGTGAGCAGTGGCAGCCCTCTGTCATCATTATCGACTGTACACACTGACAGCAGCCCTCATCCCTTCATGACTGTAAACGTTGTTCTTCCTTCCTAGCCGCTCAGCAAGTGTAAACCTTGCTGCCCACCCAGTCTTCCTTTGCGAACATAAACACTCACAGCTCCTCGCCCTCCTTAGTGACTGTAAACAGCGACAGCACTCTCCAACTTCACTAATTATTGTAAACAATGACCGCACTACACATCATCTCCAGTGACAACCAATAACACAACGACAGCACTTCCCATCATTGCCAGTGACTGTAAACATTGACTGCAATCTTCAACATCTCTAACCAGTGTAAGCAGTGACACTACTCCACACAATCCAAGTGACTGACTATCATGTCTAGTGACTGTAAACAACAACAGCATCCACAACATCTTCAATTAATGTAAACAATGACAGTAAACAATGACTGCATCCACAACATCTTCAATTAATGTAACCAATGACAGTAAACAATGACTGCATCCACAACATCTCCAATTAACCCCTTAAGTGCTGCTGACGGCCAATGGTCGTCAGCAGCACTACCTCCCCAGTGCTGCGCACGACCATTGAACGTCCATTCAGCACTAGTTCTAATGGACAGCGCAGCACTGGGGAGAAATGTTTACACACAGCTAAGGTGTTAATGTAAACAATGAGAGTAAACAATGACTGCATCCACATCTCCAATTAATGTAAACAATTACAGTAAACAATGACTGCATCCACATCTCCAATTAATGTAAACAATGACAGTAAACAATGACTGCTTCCACATCTCCAATTAATGTAAACAATGACAGTAAACGATGACTGCATCCACATCTCCAATTAATGTAAACAATTACAGCTCTGCCCATCATACATAGTGACTGTAAACACTGATAGCATCCACATCTCCAATCAATGTAAACAATGACAGCTCTGCCCATCATTCCTAGTGACTATAAACAATAAAAGTGCTCCACATCTCCAATTAATGTAAACAATGAAAGCTCTGCCCATCATGCCTAGTTACTGTAAACAATGCAAGCGCTCCCCATCTCCAATTAATGTAAACAATGACAGCTCTGCCCATCATGCCTAGTGACTGTAAACAATGACTGCAATCTCCAACCAGTGTAAGCAGTGACACCACTCCACACAATCTCAAGTGTCTGATCAGCATGTCTAGTGACTGTAAACAACAACAGCATCCACAACATCTTCAATTAATGTAAACAATGACAGTAAACAATGACTGCATCCACAACATCTCCAATTAATGTAAACAATGATAGCTCTGCCCATCATGCCTAGTGACTGTAAACAATGAAAGCACTCTCCATCTCCAATTAATGTAAACAATGACAGCTCTGCCCATCATGCCTAGTGACTGTAAACAATGAACGCAGTCCCCATCTCCAATTAATGTAAACAATGACAGCTCTGCCCATCATGTCTAGTGACTGTAACCAATGACAGCATCCACAGCATATTCAATTAATGTAAACAATGACAGTAAACAATGACTGCACCCCCAACATCTCCAATTAATGTAAACAATGACAGCTCTGCCCATCATGCCAATGACTGTAAACAATGACAGCATCCACAACATGTCCAATTAATGTAAACAATAACTGCTCTGCCCATCATACCTACTGACTGTAAACAATGAAAGCATGCACATCTTCAATTAATGTAAACAATAACTGCTCTGCCCATCATACCTAGGGACTGTAAACAATGACGGCACTCACCATCTTCTAGACTCCCCATCTTCTAGACTCCCCATCTTCTCCAATGACCATAAATAATGACTGTGCTCCCCTTCCTCTTAGTAGATTTGAACACTGATTTTCCTCATTCAGTAGGAGACAGTGGGCCGAAGGTCCTTATGCCACAAGACCTTATGTGCATGGTTTGATTTGATTTAATTAATTTATAAAGTGCCTGAATCACCCCAGAAGGGGTATCCAGAGGTGGGGAGGTAATTGATTCCAGTAGTTGGGAGCAGGGTAGGAAAAGGCTTTACCCCTAGTACGAGTTTTCCTAAAATGGGGAATGGCAAGAAGGTATTTCTCTCCCGATCGTAAAGATCTGCCCAGCTGATCTATTTTTCTATTCAATAACTGGGTCCTCTAACATTCAGAGCTTTATGTACTGTACAGGAGATCTTGAACTTAATTCTCTTACGTACGGGGAGCCAGTGCAGTTGGCGCAATAGGGGGAGAGAAGCCGATCTGGCTGGCATGTTCTGGACTAGTTGGGCGGCTGTGTTCTGCACCACCTGGAGTCTGTTTAATTAGTAATTGTTTGCCACTGCCAGGAGAGCATTACAGTAGTCCAGGCGACTGGTCACCAGTACCCGAACAAGAGTTTTTTGCACAGAGAGTATGAGGAGATGAAATACACTACGCAAAAGGCTCATCATATGAAAGCAGGTGCCAGTGGTGGCCACTACCTGATCTTTCATAGTGAGAGTCTGGTCTAATCGGACACCCAGATTCTTAACCACTGTCTTAGGAACAGGAGCTGTACCCAACTCAAGAGGCCACCACTCTGGAGACCAGAGCGATTGGCATTGCCAAATAGCTTAATCTCCGTTTTACCAGCATTCAGCTGGAGAAAGTTCTTCGTCATCCAATATGAGATAGCTTTCATGCCTTGCGAGAAGCGGGGATAAGTGGTCATAATACTCTTATCAAATGATAAGACAAGCTGCGTATCATCTGCGTATGAGATCGGAGTAATAATTTTCGCACGGTGTGCTACAGAAAAATTGAACAATGTGGGGCTAAGACAAAAACCCTGTGGCACTCCCTTATTAGGCTCAAAGGTGCGCGAGCGGTAAGGCCCGAGATTAATGGTCTGCGTGAGTTGAGCTAAAAACCTCGAAAACCATAGTAGAGCTCGATCACAGATCCCAATCTCCTCCAACAAAACTGCCTGGTTGCTGTGAAGAGAATGTCTGATGTAATCTGTTACTGCTATCAATGCAGATTCAGTACTGTACATAGGTCTAAAACCAGACTGTGAAGGATTCAGGCAGCCAATAGACTCTATGTATTCTGGTTGTCTGCATAATGATGATAGGTGCCTCGGTTCATTGTCAGGTCTCTATTGGAGTATTGACCTTACGCGTAAGACTCTCGTGAAGGTCACAGATTTACTTTGTTGTGACTAAAACTAATTCCCCTCTCCGCAGAATAAAACATGTTATGTTTTACAGTGAACAGAACTTTCTATACCCTGTTTGTGCCAAGCCCAGGAAAGGTTATACAGTGAAAAACACCTGCTGGCAGGGCTATAAAAGAGGCCTTCATGCGTTGCCAGGCCAGGAAGGATTAAGAGAAATGTAAGTTTTTGATGACTTCAGATCTCCTAAGTCTACATTTTCTCCTGTTTCTTACATCCTCCCACCAGAACCTCTTCCTCTTCCGCTTGCTTGTTGTAAGGTGTGGTTATATTTTATGGTATTGAAGACATTGAAACTACACATCGAAGTTACGTATGGGCTTGGCCAGGTACCAGTTGCCTTCAGCAAGGTTGCAATGAGATTTGGTTTAGAACTTTAAGAATCAGATTGCAGGCCCACCAGAGGTGACCGGTATGAGAGTAGGGGCTAATAGGTGTGTGCCTAGGGCCTTAGTATCACAGTTGTTATTAATTAACATGTGATTCTATTCGTGTTCTAGGCACTCTGGGCCACGCAGCTGTTACTTCTGCCTTAAAGACGAGCTTTCACCTACTAGCTTTCTGTGTCATATACTTAGAGAGGGAACATATCTTGTAGGCTTTTTCTTCATTAATTATGCTATAGCTGGCTTTTATTAAGAACTCTGGGGCAGATTTATGACGACTGGCGCATCCCTGCAAATCAGCAGAGATGCGGTACGCAAGTTTACTCTTGCGCCACCACAGGGCGCATCATGGCGCAAGGATAAACAGATACGTGACGCATCTCCAGTCGGAAGGGTGGCGCATTGTTCGATTTGTGTCGCAAGCGTGACGCAACTCCAGCAATGCTCGTGGCCTACCCATACACAATGTGGTGTTTCAAGCCTTCCGCCTGCTTCAAGGTTTTGACACAGCAGTGTCAGAAAAGTGACTGAGTGAAATCTTGTAGATTTCACTCATGCACTTTTTACGAGGCATTCCTGCGACATAACGCCCACCCTGCACTGGAACGCCCACATGAAACCTGACGCAGGTTTCATGCGGGACAGGGCTTTACAACGCGATGCATCTCCCTGGATGCATCACATTGTAAATCCGTCGCAGCATGGTGCTAGCTTTACGCCGCAACGGCTGCGCAAAAGTGGCGCACGGGCTTGTAAATCTGCCCCTCAGTGTTTTATCATTGAATAGCCTGCCCGTGTCTGGCTTTAGATAAAAGTGCCAAAACAGCTAGTGTCTTTACAGCTCTGTAGCTTTCTCAATAAGCGTTATATGGCTGTGCCCCGTTGAAAGGATGCCCTGTCCCAGAGCACTCTTCCCCCCACCCAAAAGAGATTTGAGAATCTCTTTCCTCCCTAGAAATTATTTATTTTAATGAAAGTGCTGATCATTTTCAAAGCAAAAACTCTTTTGGGGCACTCAATTTAATTTATAACACTTCTAGAGAGACTGTGATGTTTTCGATAGACTTTGGGCCTGATATAAGTCCTGGAGCACAGCTTGTTGTTCTGCGATGGAGTATACATACTGCCAAGATATACATCAGGCCCTTTGTTCTCACACCATGGCCAGAGTCTCCACCACTAGCCTCATCTCCTTCCTCTGATTCAACAAGAAAGTTAACCTTGCAGTGACATAGTTTAGGTACCGAAACTCCTGCTCTAGACGGCAGTCTATGGTCCCACCTGACAGGAAAGCAAGCAACTCCTCTTTACATGGGTTTCACGGAAGTCCACTGTTTATGCAGTGGCAGCCGATGCATATTGACAGTGGTGGGGGGAGGAGGGGGGCGCAGGGAGGTGCACGAGGGGGGAACAAAAGAAAAAGAAAACTTTGCTAATGCTTCTTCTGCCGCCTCGCACCTCGGAGCTCCTCTGCTTCCTGGTCCCAGAAGGCACTGGGACAGCAGCAGACGGCATGCACGAGAGCAGCATGGGATTGGCCTGAGCGGGCTGTTTAGACGTTCCACTCAGGATAGGGAGTCTGTGCTGTTTCTCCAACCCGCCTGTACAATACAACCAGGTTGGAGAAACTTAATTGCACATGTCTGTTTGGCTGGCCTAAGACGGCTGGCCAAACAGACATGCACAGTTAGTAGCGCACATCACTCAACCCCCCCCCCCCCCCCCCCCTTCCCCTCCCATGGCCCGCCCCACACACGCTGGCTCACCCAGCAGCCAAAAAATAAAATGATATTGTTTTATTTTTCGGCTGCTGGCTGAGCCAGTGGAGTGACGCTCCTCCGCCACTGTGGAGGAGCTGCCGCTGTTTTTATGTATGTGATTTATTACTGGTAAATTAGCCTGTATCGAAACTCCTAAATTTCACTTGAAAGAGAATTGAGGCATAAGGAGATGGAGTGATTTTTTTACTGGCTCACACTGTTCATATAGGGGAGCTGTAATTGCAAATGCCATCTCTTGGTTCTATACAATGCAATTTTTGCCACTAGGCTACCTTTGTTCTCTGGATTATGTAGGTAAGGTTCTCTCCCTCACCCTTCTCTGATATAATGGCTGCCAATCTGCCACCCTCAACCCCTCTCTCCGACTTACACTTTGGTCATCGTCTTCACTCTTCATGTGGTCAGCGATGAAGCGGACCCCTTCTACTGCTTCCTGCAGTCCACAAAAGCACTGTCGTCCTTGTCGAGCTTCTCTTTCCCGGAAGCCATTTACACTTTCCAGCACATCTGCAAACTTGCCGCCATACTTCTTCATGGTGGCTGGGTTGACGAAGCAGGTGCAGGACTTGGCGCCGTCACGGGCGAAGAAGCTGCCACTCGCCCTTTCCTGGGTGTGCCGGCGTTGACGCAGCCGCTGTCGGGCGCAGTTCTGCCTTGGCTGCTTCATGAACAGCAAAGTTGGCAGCTTATCCAGGAAGACCACTTTGACCCATGGCGGCATAGTGTGCGTGGTGGGTGAGCGGTGGTGCACATTGAGGACACAAACACTGGTGACAATGGAGAAGGTTACAAGGACCATGGTGAACATAAGGTATTTACCAACCAGTGGAACATCTAGGGATGTAGGCGGCACGATCTTGGAGATCAGCAGAAGGAAGACAGTCAGGGCTAGAAGGACAGAGATGCAGAGAGTCATTTTTTCCCCACAATCTGATGGCAGATAGAAGACCAGTATAGCTAGTGAGGTGATGAGGATGCAGGGAATAATGAGGTTTATTGTGTAAAAGAGGGGCTTCCGTCGGATGATGAAGTCGTAGGTGATGTCCACGTAAGTTGAGTCGTCTGGGTTCTCATTGCGCCTGCCGGGCAGGGCAATGATGTCCCACTCACCACTGGGAGTGAAATCATCCAGACTAGCGACATCACTCTTCAACACCAGGTCAATCTCGGTGCGGTCATAAGTCCATGAGCGGAATTTCATGGTGCAGTTTTGTTGGTCGAAAGGAAAATGCTTAACCTCGATTTTGCAGGCACTCTTGTAGATAGCGGGCGGAAGCCAAAAGATGCTGCCATCGTATGATATAACTGCGTTGGAGAAGAAGGAGACTTCATACATCCCATCAGCGCTGGAGAAAGACAAAAAAGGTGTCATAAATACATTTAAAAAAAATGGCAAGCACATATTAGCCGGTCATTTACTTTCTGTTCTGAAGGCTCTATGGCATTAAAAAAGTCTGTCCCTGTCAGCAATGAGATTAGTAACTGTGCACCACCCCTGAGGGCCACAAGCACAGTGCAGCTTGCGAGGAAAGGTCCCACTCCTTTGTATAAGTCCTGTTCGTACTTCAAGTTTCAAAGTTAATGGGCTGGTTGTTTTGGTACCTGAAATCCAAAATCTGAATCCCATCCCACATCATGCACTAGGTTCAGTTTTTGTTAATAATTCTTCCACAAACCTGGAAAAATAATTCATTTTGGCAAGTAGAATCCCTGTCGGGGAGGCAGAAGAAACCTACTGTGATCAAGGCTATGGTGTTCGCAATTTAATAATGAATTCCAATGTGCTCAATGGAGTATAATCTCCTCAGACAGGGAGAAGACAAACGTGAGTCCTTCTTGGGGAATAACCTACTGAGACTCGAAGGTGAACGGGCTCATCTAACAGTGTAGGACAGGGACATGCAGACCAGGCCTCCATCAGAAGTACTCCTGTTGTTTACCCGCATAAATTGTGCGGATTAACCTCTTCATACCAATTTTCAATCTTTGCAAGTCAATGGCTGCTGGTATGTGTAACACATTGCAGCCCTGGAAAGATGCAGGGGCTTATTTACAAGCTCCTTGCTCCACTTTTGCATCAATTTAAACATGGGAAAAGTGACGCAAAAGTGGCGCAAGGGGCTTGTAAATCTTATGCAGTATTTAGATAAAGGCAATGGCCGACAGAGGTCTGGTTGTAAATTACTCTGGTTCCCTGCTCCGGTAAGTTTTGTTAGGTCCATGGAAGGTTTTACTTTAATAGCCTGTCACCTCTTCCCCATCTTCCTTTCTGACCCTCCACCCTGTCTTCTGCTTTACCTACTGGACTTCTAACTCCTTCTTATCCTGACCATCAGAAGTTCTACCAGTGGGATCAAAAGGCGTATCGCCTTCTAAGTCCAAGGTTGGAGCAAAACTCTTGTTTTAGTTGGTGAACTTAGGGCCATATGTAGGTGGCCAAATACTGGTCTGTAACGGCCGATTTAGGCCGTTACCGATCGGTATTTGTAGTTTCAGATGTAGGGGGCCAGAAAATTACCGATTCTGTATATTTACCGAATCAGTACATTTACCGAATCTGTAAATTACCGCATTGGTAAATGTACAGAATCGGTAATATGGGATGTAGGTGGCACTGGAAACAGTGCCACAGGCCCTTAGGAATTCGTTATTTACCATGAAATACAATGGCATGGTAAATAACGAATTTCTGTGTACATGCACATCTGTGCATGTACACCTGTGCCATGTGGCACACATACATGCCCTAAGGGCATGTATGTGTGTCACATGGCACACAAGCCAGAATCAGGGGTGCAACAGGGTGTCAAAGTGACACCCTGTCCCCCTTGACAAATCGGTAAATTTACCGAATCGGTATTTACCGATTCGGTAATTGCCATTGATTCCTATGCACCTCAAGGCCCATAGGAATCAATGGCAATTACCGAATCGGTAAATACCAATTCGGTAATTACCGAATCATAACGATTCGGTAATTGATACCGAATAATTACCTACATGGCATTTACCGATTTGTAAATACCGAATCGGTAAAATTCGGTATTTACGATTCGGTAAATGCCATTTACCTACATATGGCCCTAGGTGGCATATTACCAACGAGTAGCGATATTTATCGCTACGAGGCTTTGCAACGATTTTGTTATCGCTAAGCATCGTCGGAAATTAACGCTGAGATAACTTGCTATTAGCAACGTTTATCTCAGAAGTGATAAAAATCCTCAATCTAACTGCCAAATGAGAGATTATCGCTGGAAAACCAACGATAACCTCTCGAAGTTTGGCGTTAGCTTGATAATAGGGGCTCACAAACTTAGCCATGATATCCACCTTATATAGGATATCATGGCTAAGTCAGGAAAATACCAGGTGTAAAAAAAGCAGCGCTAATTGGGGTTAGCGCTGCTTTTTTTATCACTAACAGGGTTAGCGATGTCCTTGATAATAGGAGAAATGTCGCTTAACAACATTTTTCCTATTATTTTTCTCTGGAACGCCCCCTTTGCATCTCATTAGAAATGCAAGGAGAAGCATAGAGAAAAAGGGTGCTAACATGCAAATTTGCGTGTTAGCACCCTGTTGCTGATAGGGAGATAATTTTATCTCCGCTTTCTTGTCTTTTAAAGCCAAAAAATCTGAGATAAATCCCTTGATAATATACCCCATAGTCCATAACATCCCTAATGGATTATTGAAATAATGTAGATGAAAATATTAAAATGGAACATGAGCTGTTGAGAAAAGGTCTAAGCTTGTATCCAGGTGTTTATATGAATGGTCTAAATTAGTATTTTAGGTCCAAGAGGAGAGGTATCGGGGTTTCTAATGGGGCAGTCTGCAAATGTAACCCCGGTCTTCCAGATAAAGTCTAACTACCTTGAAGCTTGTAGGCAGGGGTTCTAAACATGTGACAGTTTCTCAGCCCAGGAATCAACCCCAGCACCCCTCAAAGCACCTACTTGTTGTAGAGCACCACGTCGGGGAGCCAGATGTGCTTGGACGGAAGTCTGACTTTCTTCATCTGATCGAACTCTTCTGGTTTCCAGGTCAAGCGATAGTCTTCCCATTCCTGCACCAGACGTAGAACAGTAAAAAAAACATGGAAATGATAATCAGGGAATGACAAGGATGGATGCAAAATCAGAATTGTGAAGGGCGAGGAGAAACTAGGGTCAAATAGGAAAATATGGGAAGGGAGAGAAGAAATGGGTCTACCAGAGGGAAAATTGTGTTGTAAAAAGAGAAATCAGGCTAGAGAACAGAAATGGACCTCACACAGAAACTGGAACAGGGTGGATTAAGAGAAAATAAGGTGAGAGAGCTGAACCAGACTTAGGAATGGAGAAGGTGATCTGGGATGTGGGAGACGAAACTGTGATAGACATAGGAATTGTAATCTAAAAGACGGACTGTGGAGGGAAAAGGAGAAAGTGAACCAGAGAAGTCAAAGTGAGATGCGGAAGAAGAAACTGGGATGGGCGGGTAGGAACCAAGGCCTTAAGTATTTTCCCTTAGACCCAGAATGAGAAAAACCCTTTTGACACATCAGGCATTAAGATCATGACACTGAATGTTGCATGGAGGAGAGTAAAACTGTGATTGAAAAAGAAAAGGAAGCAGTATAATGTAGCAAGTGACAGTGGAATGATAGAATAGAAAAGAGAAACTGTGATAGCAGAAGACCATGATTTGAAGAGGAAATAAATTCACATTTGAACTCACCTGGGTCAACCAGACATTGGTTGTCATTATCTGCTCCCTCTCATGCTGAAAAGAGAAGATAACACTAAGGTCAGTGGATGGATGGACATGTGGTCTGTGGGCTTCAGAGCTCTAACTTAACATTTTTATGTACTAGCTTGAAAGCCCAGCTGTTGCCAGACAATTATATGAGCATCACTAGAGAGGGTCTTTGGCTCTGCCTAAATGTTGGAATCCAGGAGTACACATTTGAATTTGTCAGAAGTTGTGTGCTTCCACATAAAAGTGCCCCCCATGCAGCTGCGATAATTGTATTTATCCAGCTGCCTAAGCACACACACAACATTGGAATGCTACTAAAGACTCTTAGATAACTAGATAAATTATGTTGTTTTTCTCTTTCAGCAGCACAGATATGAGTAGGGACATCGTTAACATACATGGATTTTTAGGTCTACCTCGACAGTGCAATGGTCCCCTGACCTTTTAACCTACACCAATATTATTCGACAGTTCTTTGCTTCCATACAAATACATATCTTTTCGTGTGCTATTTACTCATAATGCTTCACATTACCATACATCATTCCTTTAAAGCCAGACCTGTTGGCATTGGCAATGCTTGTTTAGAATGGAGGAGATAGTAACTCTGGGATTGCCTGTATTGTATAGATATTGAGGGGCTGAATTACATAATGGCAAGGAGTCCCTTGACCGATACCACTTGTTATGCAATACCACACTTGAGCCATGTGGTCCACCATTAAACACTGAATGAATGAGCGCTCCATGCAAAAGTAATGTTCCCTCCTCATTTGCTGGAACTTTTATAAAATTTCTAAATAAAGTTGGTGGAAACAGTGAAAAGCCACACAAATGGAGATCTTAATTTATTTAACTCGATGAATTCTAGGTGGTCTGGGGACCACAGAACCTTTTTGGGGGGTACGAAGGGGCAAGGGGAGTATATTTCCCTTTTCCCAGTGGATCCATTTATGCCCAGTGCTCTATGGGAAAGCCAGTTGAAAATGATATTGGCATGTTGAACAACTTATTACTTTTACCACACCGGCGAGTAGACATTTTCTTTCGCAAATCCACCTTAGATGCTCCGATCATAAATGGGGACAGAAAAATGTAGCATCCACTGGTGACCACTTCATGAAGGACTTAAGGAGTCACTGGCTGCAAGAAGCCAGCGATGTACATGCCCCGTACAAAACAATCAAACTGGCCCGAAGAGCCGATGCCCAAAAATGGTTCTCTTCAGACCTGAAGGCGAAGAAATTAGCCCTTCGCCAACTTGAACGTCTTTGGCGCCGTAACTACGCCCCTGACGCTAAAACTCGATACATTAGCGCCAGGAAGGAATACATGAAATCCATCTTAGAAGCTAAAACCATCTACTTCTCTGCCCGAATCACTAATTCAACTAATAAATCCAAAGATATATTTTCAATCCACAACGATCTAACCAATTTGGATAAAGTTCGGCCCAGTTTGCCCCCAACCCAGGCTCTGTGTGACTCACTGAACCTTTTCTTCACTGAGAAAATCGCCACCATTAAATCCAGTATTCCCCGATGCTCAAACCCCTTCCTCTTAGACTCAGACTCTTCTCCTTTGGATTCAGAACCTAAAGCAACCAGCTCACTGTGTGAGTTCACCCCTATCACCCCAGAAATATTCCAGGAACTGTTGATAAGAGTGAAATCAGGCGCTCCTTCTGATAAATGCCCCCCCTACATCTTAAAAGAATGCTTATCAGTGATTCCGGCACCTGCCTGCTCCCTTTTGAATGGCTCACTGACCACTGGACAAGTCCCACGTGCCTTCAAAGAGGCAACAGTAATACCCCTTTTGAAAAAACCGGGCGCAGACCCCACTTGCAACTTAAATTACCGACCCATCTCCCTCCTCCCCTTCTTGGCAAAGGTTTTGGAAGCACACGTCGCCAATTGCCTGTCCAATTTTATCGAAACATCTAACTGCCTTGATATCCACCAAGCAGGCTTCCGCCCTGCGCACTCAACCGAGGCTGTGGTAGTGGCAGTCCTGGACACACTTAGGGACTGTGCAGACAATCGCACCCCGCAGGCCTTAGTGCTCCTGGATTTATCAGCCGCATTTGACACGGTCGACCACACCATCTTGATCGACCGGGTCACACAGGCTGGCATCCAGGGCACGGCAGCGGCCTGGTTAAAGTCCTTCCTGTCGAACCGCTCCCAAGCAGTTCGACTGGGTAACTTAGTGGGCACTAAACAAGCTATCACCTGCGGCGTACCTCAGAGCTCGTCCCTATCACCACACCTGTTCAACCTCTACATCTCCCCCTTAATTCAGGCCCTCAGGAAAAAATAGGTTACGGTGTTAAACTATGCGGACGACCTACAGCTCCTATTTACAATTGACAACTCAGCCACGCCCATCGCTTTTTTCCAGTCTACAATGAGGTTCATCCAAGCCTGGATGAACCAGAATCATCTTAAATTGAACCCTGGGAAAACGGAGCTGGTCCTTACCGGGGACAGTGCTAAACACTGGGGCCCACACTACAGGCCATCAGACATGTGCCCAGCCCCGTCCCCCTCTCCATCGGCAAAAACGCTCTGCATCACCTTAAACAGTGACCTTTCGCTCAAAACGCAAGTTGGTCAGGTAGTTTCCAAATGCCTTTTTCAACTAAGGAAAATCCGGAAGGTTCGCCGACTTCTGACCCGTGAAGCCTTGATACAGGTGGTGCTTGCCACTGTGATTTCTCACTTAGATTATGCCAACTCAATCTACCTGGGTCTCCCTCAGTTCCTCCTAAAATGTCTACAGATGGTGCAGAACCACGCTGCAAGACTGATTCTAAGCCAGCCCAGATGGCACCCAGCAACCCCCCTTTTGAAATCACTCCACTGGCTCCCGGTAACTCAGCGCTGCATTTTTAAAGTCAGCTGCTTGATGTTTAAAGCACTCTACGGCAAAAGCCCCAAATTCATCTCCAAACTGATCATAAAATACAACCCGCCTCGAAGTTTACGCTCAGCACACCTTTGTCTTCTACAAACACCCTCCTTCAAACGCAAAAGGTCGGGTGGCTGTAGATTTGGCACCCTGGCACCTCGCCTATGGAACTCCCTCCCCCTCGAGATCAGATCATGTCCTGACCTCCTGTCATTCAGGAAACTACTAAAGACCTGGGGCCTTATTTATGAAGGACTTGCGCCGCCGGTGCGTCACTTTTTCCCATGTTAAAAGTGATGCACCGGCGACGCAAGTCCTTCATAAATAAGGCCCCTGGCTCTTTTTACAAGCTTATCACTAATCCCTAACTTCCTCCTTTGACCACACTCTGTCCTCACAGCGCCAGGAAACCAACCGGTGGCAGCGCGCTATACAAACCTTTGTTAACATAACATAACATAACAAGGAGTCTGTGGTGCCTGAGCAATGTACTGAGTAAGTTACATGGGGACTAGATATCTTCACGCGATCTGGAGGAGGGAATAGTCAGACACTCTGGAAGCATTAGCTAATCAGAGAGTGTGGTGCCACAAAAGCCCTTTTATGAAGCATTCTGATCTATTCCAGTAAGTGACTTTAGGTTGGTGGAGAAGATGAGAGTGGTTTCACCAAATCCCTGTGACATGCACCAGTTTGTGTCTTATGAGGATCCAGTCAGTAGTAACTTCTGTGTCTCTGTGTTGATGTGCAGCGTACTGGGTACCGTGCATGTTTACTAAACAAATTATTCACAGTTGTAAATGAGTCCTTTGCCATGTGAAGCTACTGGTATATGCTAGCCAAGCGATTATTATACAGAATACTTTACCCATCAATTCTTATTGCATACAGTTGATGATCCCCCAAATGCATATCAACAATACAAAGATTACCTAAGAAAGGTATTTGTGTTTAAGCTTTTAGTAAATTCCATTTGCACAGCAATGTTAGTTAGAGTGGGCAGTGTCGATGAGAAGAAAGTGATATGTAATGTATATGAGGAAGGTGTGGTGAGTTTGAGGACACAATACCAATTAAAATTTTATGTCATTATTGAGAGATATACATTTTAGATCAGGATACAAACTTATTACAATACCGTGAAAAGAGTACACCATAACTGGGAGAGTTTCCCTAACCTTTAGAGTTTTAGCATCTTTAGCATTTTTAAGAACTAACATTTATTTTCTGATTAAATTGTTACTCCTTCTTTGGGCGAGTTGCACTGTCCTGGTGAGATTTATCTTCAGAATTCCACATTTGTTGCTGATTATGCATTTTGCTTTCCTCATCTGCGGCCCCAAGTAGTATCGCGAGGGTTCACGGACAAGTTTTAGGTGATCCAGGTGGTGAGCATGGTTGGAGATCAGCATTTGGATAAAACTGGCTCCACTGTGTGTGCGCGTGCAATGGATGCACGCGGTGGGTACACCAGCGCTGTGCCAAAAGCAAGCCCGTCCCAACCATGCAAGGGGTCTGGAACACTCCAAGTACACCGTCTTATTCCGAGGAGGACCTAGTGAAATAGGATCATGTAAAAGTCTCCGTAGCCCAATCACTGCTTAATCTCATAGACTAGTTATGTATTAATATTCACAGCTGAAGATAATGGCCGTGCACTGCACTTTATATTGAATGGTTTAAGGCGTGAGTCGTGCTCCTTAGGAATACTCCCCGCTCAGGAGTATGGATAATGTATGAGGACTGCGCTGGCACTAAATGTGCAAGTGTCTCCTAGGGCACTGACGGATGGGTGCTGGATTGACCAGCAAAACTATAGTCAACAAAGTTTTTCTTTTTGACTCTTCTTCAGTATTTTATTCATACTCGTAGAGATTTATTCGATATAGATACATGAAGATTGTTCAAAATGAATCATGTATATCCAACTTGTTTTTCAACACACATGTTTCTAGGGCAGGGGTCTCCAACCTTTTCTGTACTGAGGGCTACTTATGTTCAATGAAACGCATTGACCTCTGCTAATATTATTAGTGCTGTATAATTTCATTTTTTTATATGTATAATAATTCAACCAAGCAGAAGCTTTCTAATTTAATAAGCTGGGCTCCACACAGGTGAGCTACTCAGAAGGTAGCTGGGGAGCTACAGTACCTCACAAGCTATGGATGGAGACACCTGATGTAGGGTGACTCTTTCACAGAATGTACGTGATCAGTACTTATCCATCCCTGTCCTTTTTTATGGTTTGGCTAGCCTGTGCAGCCCCCCAAGGGAAGGGCTTTAGCTCCACCCACATGTTGGGAGCCAGGAGTACATGTTTTGATTGGGCAAAAGTTGTGTGCTTCCACAAAAAAGAGCTTTCCATCCACACAGCTGTGATTTTGTTTATTTATCCAGCTGCTTGAGATTGAACTTTGTAATAATATTGACGTGTCTTAGATAACTAGGTAATTTATGGTGTTTTTCTCTGGCAGCAGCAGAGATGGGAGGAGGGCAGTGATTATCCCACATAGATTTTTACGTCTGGCTTGACAGTGCATTCATAAGCTGGACCTATTGGCATTACTAATGCTTGTTCAAAGATTTTTCAGAGAGAATCGCTTTGAGGTGATTAAAGTTGTGTAAATGTAGTGTGTTAAGTAAGTTTAATAAAAAACAAAATTTTATATAAATAATGGGCAAGGCAAGGGTGAGCAATTAAAAACACCCCTGCCCTTGGCCATGGTGTGGCGGTGCTTACACTCACCGCATCCAAACTTGGGCAATGCAGCAATATAAGAAATATGCCCTTGCATATAGCAGGTGGGGGTGGGGGGGTTCAAAATGATTTCACCACCTGATCTTTAACAAGGGGCTGGTGTTAAGACCAGCTGCTCTGCCACCCAGATTGCAATAATGAATACAGAGGTGGGGCAGCACTGTTTGCTGCCCCCCCTCGTCTTTGTCCTCAATTTTTCCCAAAATATTGAAGTTGTGACAGATGTCCTGTACCCCAGTGCCCCACTGACCATTGTGAGCTTGACACCAGGGAAGCTGCAATCTATTGTTGTTTTTTTTAGCCTGAAAACAATTAGAATGCAACTTAACACTCTGGTCACTATCTTTGTCTCTGCCATTAGATGACCCTTAAAAAAATCCTAAAAAGCTAAGGTTGATGACAGTTTGCATGTGATATCCGCTGCAGCTCAGAACCGAAAAAGACATAACATTCCATGTAATAGTAAAAACTCTAACTACAGTCATCATGCCTACTGTCTTAAATCTGCTTAAATCCTACCCCTGCAGACAATTTCCAGCATCAAACAGTTCTACACAATCATGTAACCTTAACTCCTACACCGGTTTCTTGTCCACATGTCCGTCCACCCCTGGAAGGGCTGGTTATGGGGAGGTATGGAAAGACCATAGCCTGGTATGGTATCAGAACATACATTTTAAATATTATACTACCAAAATATTGTTCCCAGAATAATGATATCATGGAGGTAAGTATATACAGGTAAGTATAGATTTACTGTACCTTTTCCACATATATGTATCTACATAATGCATATATCAAGTCACACAGATGTGGAGTTAAGAATAGTAAATCTGTTCTTTCATGATAGTTTGGTGGTGCATATTGTAGCAGGATATTTTTGTGCTCAATATTCTGACATACAAAACCTTAGCTACCGAAGCAAGAAGAACAGTAACCCAAGCACTCGTCAGCAGCAGGCTGAACTACCGCAATGCACTCTATGCAGGAATCCCGGCCAAACACCAGCGACGATTACAATGCATCCAAAACGCCTCCGCCAGACTGATTCTCAACATCCCCCGCCGCAGCCACATCACCCCCTACCTAAGAGACCTGCACTGGTTCCCCGTCAACAAGAGGATCACCTTCAAGCTTTTCACCCACGCACACGAGGAACTCCACAACACCGGACCAGGCTACCTGAACAACAGACTCAACTTCTACACCCCCGCCCGCCAGCTCCGCTCCACCAGCCTCGCCACCGTCCCGCGCATCCAACGAACAACCTCCGGCGGCAGATCCTTCTCCTTCCTCACCGCCAAAACCTGGAAAACCCTCCCCACCCATTTGCAGCAGACCCAAGACCTGCTCACCTTCAGAAGGCTCCTCAAAACCTGGCTCTTCGAGCAGTAGCAGCACCCCCCCCCCCCCACTCCCCCAGCACCTTGAGACCCTCACGGACGGGTAAGTAGCGCGCTTTACAAGTTCACTGATTGATTGATTAATTAATTGAAAACATGGTTATTTCAGTGCCCTATGTAGTCGTGGGTATTCTTATCATGTGTAGTATTTTCTTTTCCTTGCAGACGCTAGCATCAAGGTGCCTTCGGGCATTAGATGTGCTTTACAAAACAAATTATATTACTCCATAACAACCATCATTTTGTGATGATCCAGCCACACTCTCCCCGTGCAACTCCAACAAAAGTGCCACACAATATCCGAGTGCTCATCAGGTGGTTATTTTTCATTTAACAGCAACACCCAACACAGGACGCCAACGAGTTTCGGCTTACCCTTCAACCGGGCAACCCCATGACCCACAACCGCTCTGTTTAAAAAAACTGTCCCATGCTCATGCTCATTTCCTGTCAACAACATCTAGACTGCCTACTTCCCCATCGTGTCTCACGGCTTCAGCCACATTGGAGTTACTTTTGATTATATGCAGTCACATGTTTCCCGAATTCAACCACATTTTCAAGTATGATTTTTCATCTATAATTATCACTTTATGAATGGTTCCGATTTGAAACTCTTAAGCCAAGAATTCATTATCAAGTACTAATACACAACCAATCCAATACCTGCCATATCTGCACAGGTCAGCAACTAATCTACATTGCACATCTCATGGAGCGCCATGTTTCTTCAATACAGCACTATAGCATCTATATTGCTAAAACACATTATTAAATTGCAAATGCCAATGTATTATTTTCTGTTTTTCTATTATAAATAACCAGTGCATCTATGTTATTTCACAATAAAGTGCAAGTTTAGCCAATATGCATCGATTTCTACATGCGATCATCTGAATAACCAAAATCCCTTATAATTGTTTCCCAATAGTATTGCACGAGACACATAAAGTGCAGATACATACCTCTAGACAATTTCCCACGGGGATCAGCCATCCCCCAACTAAAGTGCGCGTGCTTGTTAAGGACTATTATTTCTATGCTCTCATTTCTGCCACCTAAAGTGCAAATGCATGTTCACAAGCACCAACTCGAAAGCATCAAGTATGTCCAGTGTAAAGTGCAATTGCTATTTATAAACAGCTCACTCTATCTATTCTGCCTGACTGCTTTTTAGGTGCAAGTGCATGTTGGTAGACATACTTTTCAAGTCCTAAAGTGGAAATGCTACTTATAGATGTTTGCATATGTGATCTTATCCTTCTCTATATGCATATAAAGTGCAGATGCATAAACATGGACAGTTTTCCAAAAAGTTTCTATTATGGGCAGATTACAGTACTGATGCAGTATGTCAACAATTGCAACTGCAGTCCAATTTCCCTTTCAGTACATCCCCTGTTATTCAACCATGTACTCTGTAGTAATCATATGGAAACCATCTAACCATAATTTTCAGTATGGTTCCATTCAAAATAATTCTCATGTATCCCTCTGTATGCAACCTGGCACTGTAGATTGACACCCTGTGCCTTATATTTTTTGTCAAGATTCTGTGACAAAGGCTAATACCTGTCCCTTTCAACATTCTCTCAAGTGCAAGTGCTGTGCAGTCTCTTCACCTCAGAATATACAGATAAAAACCCATTTCCTGTTCAGCATATATCTCAGCTCTTACATTCTAGAGGGTCTGGCAATATGCTATCAATAAAACTCCAAAGACACACAATTGATGGACGGGCTGGACTGCTTCCATTGCGCGCAGGTTCAAAACTGATTTGCATATGGCTGCGTCCAAACTGGAATGGCATGGTGAGCAAAAAAACAATTTGTTTAGGCTCAGATCTCTGTACTGGGGTGAATCTATAACATTGTTCTGCATTCTGTCCATCAATTGTTCTTTTTGCATTTGTCACCCCGAGTGGGACGGGTATGCCCAGACGTGGGTCCCGTGCTCTCCATGCCGCTGGAGTTAAGCTATCCTAGCTGATGAGGGCTGAAAGCCCGAAACCGGTCCCAGGATGCTTGTTTCCAGTTCATAGAGGACCTGGCCTGGCAGTTCAGGCTGGACTTTTTCCATTGGGCGCAGGGTCAAGACTGATTTGCAATATGGCTTGGTCCAAACTTGAATGGCATGGTGAGCAAAAAAAACGATGGAGTTAGGCCCAGATCGCAGTCCTGGGGTAAATGTATGACATTGTTCTGCATTCTGTCCATCAATTGTTCTTTTTGCATTTGTCACCCCGAGTGGGACGGGTATGTCCAGACGTGGGTCCCATGCTCACCATGCCACTGGAGTCAAGCTATTCTAGCTGATGAGGGCTGAATGCCCGAAACCAGTCCTAGGCTGCTTGTTTCCAGTTCAGAGAGGAACTGGCCTGGCAGTTTGGGCTGGACTAATCCCATTGGGCACAGGGTCAAGACTGATTTGCATATGGTTGGGCCCAAACTGGAATGGCATGGTGAGCAAAAAAAATGGGTTTAGCCCCAGATCTCTGTACTGGGGTGAATGTATAACATTGTTCTGCATTCTGTCCATCAATTGTTCTTTGACCTGACTGATCATGAATTGACATGCAGCTCTGCATCAAGGTTATGCCCACACAGTTTTTCAGTGCCCAAGAAAATAGTCATCCTCAGTTCGCACTGACATCGTTCCAATTTGCTATTGCCTCTGCACTAGTGGACCTTAATGTGCTTTATACCGTAATATCACAAGGATGTTAAATTGCCATTGTGCACTTCCCAAAAATGATTTGCCATGGGGTATGCTCGATCTTGATGCTTTATAGGTCTGATGTGCAGCAGAAGCCAGTTAATGGTACTGCCAACATAACACATTCCACAACCAGATTCCAAAACATAGTCCACGAACTCCGTCTCACCTGTGATCTTTTCCCTGATCTTGCATGACCTGCCTTCAGATGTCTTGTAACCTGCACAGTTAGTTTCAAATTTGATGGCCTTGCAGGTGGCACATTTCTTAAAACCATAGTTCCTACTTGTCAGCCAGTCTGGCTCTTGGTAGAACATGGATCTTGTCAACATATCACCCAATGATGGTGCCTCGCGCTATGTGATCCGGAGATGCTGACCTATGATAGCTTTGAAATGTTCATCATGTTGTAAAATATGCAAGTTATGCCTGATCAAGGAGTTAATGGACCCATTTCCAGGGTGTAGCCCATAAAATGTCTCCTGGTCCTGTTCACATGTGTCCCCTGGTGTGGATTTAGCCTGAGTGTTCGAGAACAGCAATTGCTCCCTATTCTTGGGCAGAACCCTCTGTTTGGCCTCTCTGAGCACTTGTGCTGGATACCTCCTCTCAGAGAAACGTGCAATCATCAACATGGATATATATATATATACTAGCAGCCCGTCTCGACCTTGTCCGGGAGCAATCAGGCTTCCCCGACCCCCGCCTGCCCCGACATTGCCCAGCAGCCCGGGCCCCCGGCCGCCCCATCCCCCGCCTGCCCCAAGCCCCGCCTGCCCCGACATTGTCCCCCGGAGGTCTATTCCTTTCTGCCCAGCACCTACTTTCAAATACCTTTCCAGCTTTAGTAAAGCCGACCGCTGGTTTGCGCCCGTTTATTTCCCCTCAGCGTGACCTGCCTCGTTACCATGATGATGAGAGGAATCGTCTTTCTCCTCCAGTGGGCTTACTTCTGCGTGTCCGACAGCGTTCACTGGTGAATAGCCTTGCCCACAGCAGCCTGTAGCCCACCTTCAGTCACCTTCCGCTACCAGTCTAAATCCAGTCCACCTTTGGCCCGCCACCAGCCCTTCAAACATACCTCCAGTCTGCCTCTCCTTTCTAATAAGTTTTACTCCTCAGTTCGAGACTTATTCCTCAGTTCGAGACTGCAGGGATTCTCCCCGTCCCCCGCCTGGCCCGACACCCGCCTGCCCCGACATTGTCCCCGGAGCCTTACCTCAGCCTCCGTTCTTCAGATCACCAGTCCTCGCCGCTCTGCTCCTCACCGCCTGTCTGCCGCCGCCGCTCCTCTCCCGCGCCATGTCCGCCTCTCCGCTGCTTGCACCGCCGCTGGCCTGTCCGCTGCTTCTCACGTGACCGCTCCTCCCCTGCGCCATGTCCGCCGCTCCTCTGATGCCGTTCCTCGACGTGAGCATGCACGTCGTGGCCGGCGCTACTTTGGGGGTACGTCTTTATTTTTAAAATAAATATTTTAAATAAGGTTTATTTATAAACTTTATATAGCCTATGACCATCTACACACCCTGACGATTTCTACGGTGTATTGGGTGTGTAGATTGGCACAGTGGTTCCGGTGTTTACCCGCCTCAAAGCCTGAAAGTTTCTCCTTTATTATAGTAGTATAGATAATCTGTATGGTGCAAATCCCCTGAGTTTGGAGATTGGTCCTTCAAACTAGGGCATGGGCAGGGCTTAATTTGTGCCGGCGGTTGTAGGTGGTGGGCACTGGCACTCACTTCAGGGAGTCTAGACTTTATCATCAGAACTAGACCCTAGCATGAGAGAGAAGGAGAAGGTTGCAAAGGGAGAAAGAAAGAAAAGAACAAAATATGAAAACATAGACAATGGGAGAAAGCAGGGATGAACAAACCCACAACAGTGAGATAAAGACACAGAAGGTGTAGGGGATACAAGTAATACACTAGAGGCAGCCTTGGTATTCGGTACCCTGGCATTCGGATATGTTGACTGGGAGGCTAGCTGCTAACAAAAAATGTGTGAGCACCTGCACGCATTTTTTAATGCATTATTATTATTGAAATTAAACCATGGGCAGGGGTAAATCAATGACTGGAAGCCCTCCCCTGACAACTGAGGTGACGCATATTTTCAGTGTCTTTGGTGTGCACGTGTGCGTCCCGCCAGCTGCGTGTCGGTTTGAATTCCTCGGTCTCTGTCCGCGCGCACATACGTATACACAATCTGACACTGGGCCGCTCGCGCCGCGGCCTCCGCGTGCGGCTCTGCCCACGTGGGCGCGTGCGTGCGCGTGTCCCTCTGGGAGCCGGCCCGGCCTCTGCAGCTAATTCGAGATGACAGTACATGGAAGAGATGAGAGCAGCCGAGAGAGGCTCCATTAGAGGAAGCGCGCGCGCTAAGGGAGAGAGAGAGAGAAGCGCCGCGCGTGAGAGGGGGAAGAGAGACAGCAGCAGCACTGAAGGGAGAGACAAGCAGGGCAGAGGAAGGAGAAACAGCCGGGCAAGAGACGGGGGGCAACGGGAGAAGGGCACAGGAAGGAACGCAGGAGCCATAACCCTAATGTGCCGGGGACGAGTTGAGAAGGAAAGCACATTTAGAGTCACTATTATTTATTCATAGTAAGTGCTTGTTACGTTGTGACTCACACCTGCGATCATTGAAGCCGAGCACTTTACAAAGCACTTTGCGCCCACCACGTTTGTTGACAGTAGGCAGCTTACAGAGGGGCGGGCATCCGTTACACAGAATGGCCACAAGAAGTCTGTGTGACGTTAGGTCACAGCACGCATCTCTGGGCGTCATCCATTTTAGCTGCAGGGTGAATAGAGTGCAGCTGAGCTGTTGATGTCCTTCATGTGACCAGGTCAAGCTCATGTGCCTTGGTGAATATCAAATGCGATTGCAGCATTTAAATATTGGTGCCCTGGTGGCTTGCTGTTAACCTTGTTGGGCCCAAGTGAGTTAATGTAGTTGACTTTGTTCTTTTTTGAGGCCCAACTGGTGTTGACCGTTGCGATTGCCCCTGGTGGGTTTGTATAATGTGACGGTGTCCTTGTTGGGGCCCAGGTAGGTTTGAAATGGTGTCATTGCCTGTACCAGATTGTAAGTGGAATTGTGTTCTTAGGCTCAGGTCAGTTTCTTTTAAAGAGGTTTCTGTTGTCCTTGGTAGGATGACATGTTTGCTGACTCTTGGGGAGGCCCAGGTAATATCGATGGAAAACAGTGGTTTTCTTGGTGGACATGATGGAGTGATTGAGGGTGTATGCAAATGTTAATGTTATGGGATGGAGGAACACATTATTCAGTACGGGTTATGCAACACATAGTGTCCCCAACGGACCTGGTGGTCAATACATTGAAGGTAGCACCCGGGAAAACGGATTGGGGAGAGAAGCTGACAGTGGCGACCCATCTGTGGGAATCCGCTATTGTGGGAGATCTCCAGGCCTGGAGTGCAGAAGACAGTGGGATGTGATCGGGATAACAAATGTAGATGTGTAGCTACTCTCATTCACTGAGGTGCAACAGCAGTTCCATCTGGCCTCCACTCAGATCTATAGATACCAACAACCTCAGCATGCCCTGAAGAGGTATAAAAACCTGCTGTATGAAGTGGAAGATCAAAGTCCGTTAGATTTCAAACTCCTAGCAACACCCCTGCTTAAGCACGCACCTGCCAAATTTACAGGATCGTATGGTCTTCTATACTATAAAGGATGTGTTCATAACAGTGTCAAGTTGTTATTTAGGGGTGCTGATGTTTTGCTTGGTACCAAAACCCAAAAAGAAGTTTAAAAAAAGAGTTTTTATAGTTTTAAAGATCAAGAAGCTATCCATATATCAAGAAGCCGGATTCCTGAGTACGTTTGAAAATAGAAAAATCCCTCCATTGCACATTAAAATCTGGTATACAGTCCTGCAGTCCTAGATTTTACATGTAGAGAATACTGATTTATTGACATTGCCTAATGAGAACATTGCTTTTGGTATCTATTTAAATAATATAGATAGCAAATGGATAATAAGTCAGGTGTGGCCTGAGCAGTGAAGAAAATAACCGCTTAAACTGGACTTCACCGCTGAGTCCTGCAGGCGGAATCATCCTGCTAAAACCGGTTGCTATTGGAAACACTCTGGGGTGTGGTGGTGACCAGAAGGGGTCCCGAGAGGTGATTTGCAGCTCGCAGAGTGGAGACGCGGACCTCAAAGGACCAACATGGAGTTTGAGGAGACACAGCCCGTAGTATGGCGGTGGCCACATATGACCATGACTGGCAGTAGCGGGGACCCAGAGTGGGGACCTTTGGCCATCCTTGCATCCTGGAGGACTCCTCGAGATGGTGGCTCAGTGGACCATAAGAGCACCTCGTGGCTGCAACGGGGTTAAGTAGCAAAGTAGCGACACAACAGCACAGTCATACTGACATGGTCGGCTGGGTGCCCCAGTGCTGTAGTCTGGCTCAGAGGACAGAGGAAGGGTGATCGCTGGACCCATCCCTGGGAGTAGAGGCTCACGTAATGCTGGGCAATGAGAGATGAATGGAAAGACAGCAGAGAGGCATGGCAGTAAGTAAAGGCTTGACTGTGGACAACTGGGAGGAGGCAGCCTGTCGACTCACCAGGCCCAGTCTCAAATAATACCATCTGAGCCCCCGGGAAGCAACGGGAGACCACCACACACAACTAGAGAACACTGACGGAGACTGGGGCTCAGGATTTCCCCTTCACCCGAGGTGGTGCTGTTACTATCAAGACTGTGGACCACCACCTTCTCAACAACTGGGCGACACCCCCCAGCCCATAGGGCAATGGTGCATCGTAAGCATAATAAAATGGCAAGCAACAGCAGCATATTCCACCAAACCATGAATGCCGCGGCCACGATAAAGGGGGACTCAGACCTGACTGCACACACAGAAAAGATCATAGTGACGATCCGCAATACCAAGACTGTCCTCGAGCACCAAATAGAGGCGGTGGCTATAGATTGCTCCACTTGGACCACAAATAGTTGATGGAAGATTGAAGGTGGTAGAAGCATCAATAGCACAGGTGAAGCACATGGTTGAGGATGGAGCTTCTAAAATGTGCCAACTACAGAAGGTAATCAATATACTGATGGCCCAGCAGGACGATGCAGAGACCAGCTCATGATGCAACAATATGTGCCAGATAGGAGTCTCTGGAGGAGCTGAAGCACGAGCACTGAATTATACGTGGAACAAAGGTTGCTAGAGACAGTGCTCGGAAGCCAGGCGGCAATCCTTTTCACATTAGAATGGGCTCACAGTGTCCCGGGGAGACTTCCAGCCTGAAGAGCCTTGCCACGGCTGGTAATTGAAAGAGTACTTAATTTGAATAACCACAGTCACATGCTACATGTGGCATGAACCCCTGGGCCCTGTCGTATCACAGCGAGCCCAGTGAACATTTACCCTGACTACGCGAACGCTGTCCAACGTCAACAAGAAATCTTCATTTCAGTGAAGAAACACCTATGAACTTTGAACTTGAAATATGCGCTATTGTTCCCAGCGAAAATGAAGGGGAATGTTTGTGAGAAATCACACTTTTTGGGACAGCTGCAGTAACATGGGACTGGTTGGAAAGTTCAGGGTGTCTGGTGCCAGAGATCCACAAATGAAGTCAAGCCAGAGACTAGCGAGTGCATCCATCGAAGCACCACTCCTGCCGATGTCCAAGGCTGTCCCCCCTCTAAAGGTCAGGCACTGTCTGAGAGGGCAAGAGTGGTGGAGGAGGTACAGCGGGGTCACCCCTAGATGGTTGGGAACAGATGATCAATGCTGATTAGGGACTGTGAAGTCTGGAGAAAGCACAAAGACCCCTGGCAAGGACACTGAGTAACTGGTGGTTACACCAATGACAGGGGATGATATGGTCTGATGAATAGCGTGTCCCTTGGCGCCGCACAGACTGGAGGGCGCTACAGCTTCGGAGAGTGCAGGGGATGGGAGACTGCCTGTAGGGAAAAACCCACCAGGAACACCACAGATCCCTTGGTTACAGTTGGTGATGTGTGATTTGTTTATGAGGGGTGCGACAGGCATCCCAGGCATTGGGAGGATGAGTATTCTTTTAAACCCGTCAAACGAGGTGGTAGGGTGGGTGGAGGGGGTTACAGGAGTTTATATGACAGTGTTTCATGTAGACAATCTAAAATGTAAACAGAGGGGGGTGAGTAGTGCATATATACATTTTCCCTCACATGCCAGTTATGACGAAACCAGATAATGGGGAGACATATCGCTTAAGGTTTTATCCTGGAATGTGAATGGCTTGAGTAACAAATTGAAGAGAGAGGTTGTTCTGTCCTATCTGTCACATCAAGCACCTGGCTTGATCCTTTTATAGGAAACATACCAGAGGGGTAATAACTGCAACTTTTTGGGCAGAGGCAAATACAAAAATCTGGTGCATGCTGGATACTCACTGGGCTCCAGAGGGACAGGTATACTGTGCACAAGAACCTGCTATTTCAGGTGTGTAAGTCGTGGTCCAATTCGCAGGGATGCTGGACGGCGTTGCGGGGCACATATCAGGGAGAGGGTGGTAGCCTATTTGCATCTGTCTTCGGGCCTACAAATGCCCGGATTGAGGAAACTGGAGGAGTGGATTATAAATGCACCAGAGGGCCTCCAGATACTGCAAGGAGATTTAAATCTTACTCTTCGGGGTGAGAATGACTAAGGCATGGGGACAGCCTAGAAAGGAGACGCAACTGCAGTCATTCCTTTTGAGGCGTTGGGGCTGATAGATCTCTGGAGGTCACGCATCGAGGAATGCAGCAAATTCGATGCACTCCTTATCATGCCTCCAGTACTTCCTGGAGCTGTTAAGCTATGGATACAGATGCAGAGAACTTAGATACCTGCCGAGGGGTATATCAGACCACTCACCACTAAGCATGAGGCTACAGCAGCCTACACCATGTTCCCCCTCAGTATGGGGACTTGTTAATTGGGTACTGACAGATTGGGCGGTGAAGCTTTTCACCCAGGAGGTAACAGATTGCTACTTGAGGGAGAATGAGGAATTGATGAAGTCATGGGTGGCCCTCTGAGAGGCATACAAGACGGTGGTGAGAGATCAATTGACTTCCCACACTTTAGGGCTCAAGCGAGAGAAGGATAGGGAAGGGAGAGAGCTGGAAGAAAAACTATCAGCTTGGGAGGCACAATATATAGAAAAATCCCCGGCCATAAAATTGGCCGTTTAGATAGAACACACAAGGGATGAATGTAGGTGATTAGTGCAACAGGAGGCGAAGTCCATCCACCGGGCCAAACACCATAGGTTGTACAAGGTTGGGAACAAAGCAAGGAAACTACTTGCGTGGCTGGTCAGGAGGGAACAAGGCCAACGATGGGTACAGAAAGTGCATACAGAGGCAGGTAAATTATCGGAAAGTGAGGAGAAATTGTGTAAATGTATGCAGGCTACTTATAAGTGCCACGTACCTTCAGCGATGGGGGAGGAGATCTAAATGCATTTTATAATGATATCCCAGCCCCCAGAGTAAAGAGAGAGGTGAAGAAACGTTTGGTCTGGAAGATCCAGTAGGGCAGAATAGCAGAGGCCCTGATGCAATTGAAGAACCGGAAGATTCAAGGCCCAAATGGAGTGCCTCTGGAATTTTTTTAATGTGTTTGGAGCCGGGTAGTGAAGCTGATTAGAGAAATGTTTTACAAATCCAAAGAGGTAGGCGAACTTCCTTGAGACCTGCGGCAAAAGAACTCATTCACAAATAATGAGACGCCTCAGGAGCCATGCTCTTCATATAGGCTGATATCCCTCCTCAACATGTAAAAACGTAGAGAGGCTTCGGGAGGGATACAGAAAGAACGTCAATCACTGGTGTCAGCTGCCCGTGTCCTTGCTGGGCAGGCAGTCCTTTATAAAGTGATCTATTTGCCCAGGTTCCTCTTTGCACTCCATTTCTTTTTGATGGTGTAGGCTGAAACAGGCTGTTGCTATGGTATGGAGGGGTGGGGGCAGCGACAATAGCACTCTCATTAACGAGGAAGTCTTTTGACTGAAGTTTAACCCTACCGGATCCTCACTTTTAGTACTGGGCAACCCAATTGGTGGCATTTAATGATTAGTCCAATGCGGAGCAGACAGAGCCATCAATAATGGCAGAACACAGAGCAATAGAACCAGATCAATTTGTTAGACAACTGTATGGGAGGGAAAAATGGACTACCATGCTGACTCCAACACCAATGGTCATTAGGGCCTGGAGAATGGTGACCAATGGGGAGGGTTGGCAGGGTAGGCTAATGTTGGAAATGCTACTATGGGATGCAGAAGCCCCCCCCTAAGGAGAGTGGAGGACTATAAAAATGGGCCATTCTGAGCATCTTTCAAGTTAGGGAACGTCTGGGTCGGTACTGTGATGGTAACCTTTGCAGACACAATACAAGCTAACAGTGAGCCAATACATGTGGTACTTGCTGATCCAACCCATTTTGGTGATTGTATTTGTATACCAACGGCATTCCAGGTGAGAGGGCCATGGTATATGGAGTGCCCCCTTCACATGCATGCCATATCCAAAATATACAGCTCAATATTGGTGAATAGCCTCCCTCCCCTGGGGGCGTTCAGGGAGAAATGGGAAGCTGACCCAGGCACTCCAGAAGACAAGGAATGGGATGCAACCTGCAGGCACCCTGGGGAGGTGGCGATTCAGGCTTTGTTACGACTGATGCAAATAAACCTTTTACGTACAGCTTATTTGACCAGAACTTGACGGTATGCAATGGGCAGAGCCAACACGGATAGATCCCGGAGGTGATGCACATCAAGAGGTACGCTCTTGTACACATTCTCAGAATAGCCCAAAGTGACTCTTCTGGATAGGAGTGCAGAGTAAGGGATGTCCCAGGCCCTAGAAGACCTCCTAGAGTAGACCACATGACTGATCGTGCTTGGAATATGTAGAGATCGCTCGTTGGACAGGTATTCATTCCTCTTTTCCAATGTGGCACTAATGGTAGCCACACGTAACATGATCCAAAGATGGGGAAGTACTGATATCCCAATGGTGGGCGGGTGGGAAACCAACATGAACTGGTGCATGCGAGCTGAGGAGCAAATATACAAAGCACAGACATGCCCCCCAAAATTCACCAAATTATGGGGTACATGGAAAAACCTGATGGATGAGACATCCTAAAAGACTGGGTGTGGGGGACTGATACCTTGTGAACTAATGGGTTATGGGCGATAAAAGAAGAGACACTGATGATCAAATGGTGACAGCTTGGGGATTGGAGGGAATGGGCTGGCCTCATGGAAGACACCATCTGTTCAGAAGGTTGCACATGTTTACTGTCATTGGGGAGGTGGGGGGGGGTTACTGTTCACTGTTAAAGCTATCTCTTGGTTGTAAACAATGCAAAATAAAACAGATAAAGAGAAATTGTTAATAAGTCCTTATCAGAGAGGTCTAATCATAAAAGAGAACATAAAGAAAAAGAGTAGAGGTTATTGCTGGTGACGGAAGAGGAAGGGTACATTAATGCAAATATGTTGAATGCTATAGTGGCTCAATGAATCAATACGATGAATGCTATAATGGTTTACTGAGATTAAATTCCTCTGATACTGTCCTGGATCAAAGTTTAACCCCAATAGTTATCATTACGTCTGAGAGGGAGATTCTGTCCTTGCAAAGCGATGAGGATAGAGAAAGGAGAAAGGTCCAGAGAATAGCTGAAAGTAAATTATGGATCCAATCAGTGCTCAGCATCTTTGTAACATGGTGTTTCAACTTACTCCAGAAAGATTTAATATAAGGGCAATGCAATAGAATATGTCTAAGGTTTACCTTTTAAACATGGCAGCTCCAGCAGCTAACTTTGTCTTCAATGGGTAGTTCAGGTTTCAAAGTGGTCTAGAATGCATTGTAGGTTGACCATAAGCTATACTGAGCAACTGAGGGAGCCATTTTAGATGAGGTGTGAACCGTCCATCCATATGTTCTTCAAATAAATGATTTAGTTGGTGAATGTGTAGCACTGATCGAAAACATCCTTTAATTTTTCTTAAGATTTGGTAGTAATTTCTGACATCCTAGGTGTTATTAGTTTGTAAACCTCAGATGCACAGTAACCCCCTTGTAAAAGATTCTCTGTTACACTGGGTACATCTGGCCTCATGTGGGAGTTGAGTTTTGGAACATTAGACCTTGAGTTTTAGTAAATTGTATAGATCACTGGTGTCTAGGCTGTTTTTAGCCTGAATACAAAAGCAGGGAAGTGGAAGTTGTAAACTTTAGACCCAAGATATTTAATCGGCCCCATCTCTTTTGCAGCCCATATCCCAAAATAATGTTAGTGCCTTGAACCTTTATTTGTTGGTCATTCCAAAGTGAAGCAATTGTGGAATATTCATTTTGTTTTGGAGCTTGTTATCCTATGGCTGATATAGTGCAAAAGATAGTGACGAGGATTGCCATGGAGGAGGCCTGTGGTGATTGTTAATTAGCCATTGTATACAGTTTTAAATCTGTGGAAATCTGATAGCCACCCTTCACACACACACACATTTTGGTAGCCTTTAATTTTGTTAAAGATATTCTTGGCCAATTTTTTGGTTGGCATACAAAATCCAAAGTGGAACATTAACTTTGTTAAAAAAATAATTTAAGAACTCATTAGAAAGATGAAATTGAGATATACTTAAATGAAATAAACAAGCATCAATGTAACTATATTAACTTTTCATTGGTCAACAGTGCTTGGACTCTCGCTTCTGCTTGTGAGCTATGAGAACTCTGAAGTGAGGAGACACTTTGTAATGGGCAAACGAAAAGCAAAAAAAGAAGCCCACATGGGACTACAAAAATGACAAAAAGTCTTCGGAAGCCAAGCTGTTTTTGATGTGAACATAATGTCAATGTCAACCGCTTTAGCTTGTTAGCTGAATCAAACATTGATAACAAAGAGGCTGATCGGAATATCCCTGTAATAGCGGGGACTAGAAGAAAGGTTTTGGGCAGGCAAAAGGATATTGATTGTGTGTGCCAGAATGAGTCTGGCCAGTTGAAAGACATGATTAAAAAACTAGCTAATGAGGTTGCCTCCATGAGTTTGATCATGGAGAAGCTTGTTGGTAAAATCGACATAATTTGTTACAAACAAGCAAAGCAGGTGTTGGGTACCAGGATAATAGGAAGGAACCGCATACTAAGGTCGTGGTACCAACATGAGGAGTGGCTCCATTATAAGATGGATACAGTAGTGCACAGCGACAAGTCGGAAGACCACACAATCTAATCTGAAGGAAGCACCGTGTCCCTGACTTATCCCATAGGTGACTGTTCCCTGATGGATCCCTGGAATATGCATATCCTAGACGCCCATGGATGGGGTAGATGGGTTTCCTCCTAATTTTCATGACCCACAAGATGAGAAACTGAGACCTAATCCCTGGACGAAAACACTACAGTTGTAGATGATTCCAGTAAACGTGTGAGAAATGCACCACTGCTCAGGTCCCACGTTTAGTGGGGGAAAACATAGTACTAAAATATATAGGGTTAATCCACCACAGGGGTTGGAGAGAAAAGAGGGCGATATTGATTAAGAAAGTCGTACACTGGATCAGACAGATAAAAAAACTGTCGCTCTATAATAAGATATCATATTCTAGATGCAAGCAAATACAATTTGGATGCTAAACCTAATGAGATAATTTTAGAACTATCTCACAATATCCTTGGCATATGCATAGTGAATTTGGATCAACGCACTTAACCCCCCAATGGCTCAGAGATACAATTCAAGTTTAATCATCCACCAAGGGGGCCATAGCAGAACATCAGTAGAAGCTGTGCCATGTCTAATTTAGCCCAAACAGCACAATGTGATCCAAGGATGTACATGCCTCCTAGGGAGGTAGTCACTCGAAGGGCATTACTGGAGGAGGTATCATTCATCCACGTAATGGGACAGGAAGAAACCCAATTGATGTTCATATTTAGTGAGATTGGAGATGAGGGTAAGGCAATCCCTAAATTCCACTCAACTATCATCAAGAGTAAATACAAATCTCAACATTTTATTGTGGAACCTAGCTGGTCTTGTCGAAGTTTAATTGTGAGGACAGGGGGAGTTATATTGACTAGTTTGACATTTGCATTATGCGTGAGACATGGGCCATAGATCCGGTTCACTGTGTGGGCTTTTTGAACTTTAGCATTGAGGCATCACCGTCCCTTGTTGGGTGAGTACTAGAGGGCCATATCACCTGGATCAAAATATATCTGAGCGGTGTTATTAAAAAGGTTGCCATAAATTCTAACGATTGACTGGCAGTAAGGCTTTCAATGGATAATGGAGACAAGTCAATTCTCTTGATTACCATTTATAGCAGATTCACCTACCAGAACCAAGACTCGCCAACTATTTTAGCTCTTGAAGAGTTTTTAGAAAGTAGTGTGAATAATGGTTTCCTGGTACTAGCAGGGATTTCGAGAGACGACCACGAGGGAAAACGCATTCAGATATTGCTCTTTGCCATACTTTCAATCTGTCAAAATGCCGAACAAGAATTGATTATTGCCTGCTAGTTCTATCCCAATGGTGCTACCTGATAGATATCCGGGTGACTGAACGCCTAGATAGTGACCACAATGCCTTGGAACTAGAATTGAATTATTTCTTTAACACCCTCCAGGTGCAAACTGAGGTGATTCCAACAAATTCATGAATCCTTAGTAACAACAGAAGAAGAGTTAAATGGCCTGTAATTGAGGAAAATGTACCCACCCTAGCAAAAATCTATACCATTGTTGTGCAACCGCTATATGCTCTGAAAGAGCATGTGGAAGAGGCCCGGATAACTATTGAGATATTTTGCAGCTTAGGTGCAGAACTAAAAAACATTCTTTAAAGAGAATACGGGTGGGATGGTTAGTAATGACAAAGGTGAATGGTTTAATAATCAATGCAAGGCAGCAAGGGCTTAGCTGATTGGTGCTCCAAAAATGGGCAGAGGACTTTAATGATTGAAAACTGGTGAAAAAGCATAAAGCAGCACAAAACACAGCCAAAAGGAAATGGGAAGAGGCCATATGGAGGGATCTTATGATTGCATCCAAAACCAAAGATAGTAAACAGTTCTGGCACATAATAGCCAAGGGCACAAAAAATCAAATTTCTGAAGAAGTGCACCAGATTCAACCACTAACATGGGTACTTCACCGTAGCTCACTTTTTTCGGAGCTGCCAGATTATCAGAGGGTGGAAAGCAATACTGATCATGCTATGATACTTAGGAACTTAGGAACATGCGCCCTGATGACCAGATCACTTTTAGCTAGGATGACACTAGGAGAGCCCTTGCCACATTATAGAAGAATAAAGCACCAGGTCTTAATAAAAAACCAGGTGACCTATACCTATCAGAACTTGAAGTATGGAGCATTATTTTAAATCGAAGCTTCAGTGCAATCTTAAAGAGGGCAGTGGTAGCTGATTCCTGGCTGGGAGCGGAGGAGGTCCCAGTATATAAAAAAGGTGATAAAGGGAACCCTTCCAACTATAGGCCCATAAGCCAAATTGACATTTCGCAGAAGCTGGTATAAGATTGGATTCATGAGGAACAGATCTTATCCCCCTTACAAGCTGGATTTAGCGAGAATATGTGTACTATCGATCAAATATCTAGGTTCTTGTTCATTTTTTAGAAGTGTGGTACAATTAAGAAAGAACATATTTACCTAATATGTGTAGATCTGCAAACAGCCTTCAACATCATCCCCAGAGGGAAATATTGGTCAGCCCTTGAACAGATGGGGGTTCCCCCTCAAAGTTTATCGCATATAATAATAAGGCTCCATACAAACAACTATGCTCAGGTGAGATAGAACAAGGAGGGTGAGTTGTCCGAACGTATTAGGGTGGATGGGTGAGTGCGACAAGGCTGTATATTAGCACCTACCCTGTTCACCCTATATAATAATGGGTTGATAGAATCTCTGGGTGTCTGTAATTAGTATTCCCTGGTGATTGCAGATAAGAAGGTTGAGTCTTTGCTATTTGTTGATGACACTTTATTAGTCTCTAAATCTCCTATGGGGCTGCAAAATTTGCTTGACCGATTTCTTCTCTCGTGTGAGAAATTTGGGCTAGAAGTCAATAGCTCAAAATTGAAATGTATAAGTTTTAACCCCCACAAATATTTTAGAGGGAAGTTCAAATTGGGCAACACTTAGAGCAAGTGAAGCAATTCGACTACCTGGGTGATAGGTTCTCTACCACACTATCTTGTTTCCCGCAAAAAGCCAAGAGTCTGGTGGCACTACAACATGTAAGCTCTGCTGTAGCCAAAAGGTTGAAAACATCACATTTTAGGCCAGTTTTAGTAGCAACTGAAATCTTCTGAGCAAAAGGTATCGGTGCAGCACTGTATGAGGCTGAGATATGGGGTGCGAGTAATCTTGAGGCTTTAGGAAAAATAGAGAATATCTTCATAAAATCTGTCCTCGCTCTACCCTGAAATAATCCCCTAATCCCATTACGAATGGATCTTGGTTTAAAAAATATAGCACATGTGGCTGCATTTCGAAGCTTGGCCTTTTGGATTAGAATATGGTCTAATGACTCACCACTCTTGCTGCGACTGTCTTTCTGTGAGATTATAGCGCTTAACACTGAAGGAAGCATACCATGGTTACAATATTTCAAGAAATGGCTAATGAGCCTTGGGTTGGCTGAAATGTGCTGTAATCCCAGGAGGTATCCAGAAAAAGTCTCTAAAACATGTTAAAAAGAGGTACTGGGATCATATTAATGGAAAATGGTTATGCCGCACATCTGTTTGGAGTTGACTGGTCGATTTCAGTATTTTTAAGATAAAATTATGTGTGAGTTTTTTTAAACAGAATTGAGTCCCACAGGCCAAATCTTTGTTTCTGGAATCTAGATATGTCATCCTACCGCTAAACAAGTTCTGTAGCAGATAGATGAATTGTTACATTTCTCAAATTTCTCCTGTATGTATGACTAACACCACAACTCTAAAGCACTTCTTATTTCGTTGCCCCAAAAACACTGCCATTAGAAAAACGTGGTTAGTCACGGTCAGCCACATTTTATCTGCAAGACCATTGAGAGATACAGTTAGAATCTTTAAGAGTGAAAGCTCTGAATGGTTAATGTTTGCCTTGTCTATGTATCTGTTGTATGCTTGGAGGCTGAGAGGCAAAACTGGAGGACAGGTTTCTAGGCCATGAACTGGACTACTTTATCAAGGGACCGGTATATGCCTCTCCCCATCTATGGGATCGCTTACAGCCTAAAGATGGTTGTATGCACACGCACTTTAGGGGCAAGATGCTGGCCAGGATTGCCATTTGAATGTAACATTGTTGTACATAGATGAAGTAAGCAGCAAGACACGTCTTCTGGTAGTTAGGTTGTATTTATTAAGTTACTAAGAATAAGTTAAGACACAGAGCAGAAAGCCTCACTGCTGACCAGACCAACTGCCATGGCTAGAATCCCAACACACAAGATAGAGCACAGTCTGGTCAGCTTCAAACGTCGCCAAAATGTTGTACATAGATGAAGTAAGCAGCAAGACACGTCTTCTGGTAGTTAGGTTGTATTTATTAAATTACTAAGAATAAGTTAAGACACAGAGCAGAAAGCCTCACTGCTGACCAGACCAACTGCCATGGCTAGAATCCCAACACACAAGATAGAGCACAGTCTGGTCAGCTTCAAACGTCGCCAAAATGTTGTACATAGATGAAGTAAGCAGCAAGACACGTCTTCTGGTAGTTAGGTTGTATTTATTAAGTTACTAAGAATAAGTTAAGACACAGAGCAGAAAGCCTCACAGCTGACCAGACCAACTGCCATGGCTAGAATCCCAACACACAAGATAGAGCACAGCTAGGTAAGAAGATAGAAACACAAAGAAAGGACTTGAGAGACCAAGAAGCCATATAAAGCTAAGAATGAAAATACAACAAACATGATAAGTTTTAAGGTGTTTTATGGATTGTTACAGACTTAATGATAATTGTATTTATGAGATGCACTTTTATGGTTTCTTTAAAAAACAAATAAAGATTATTACTACTGCTATATCAACTGTTTAGAGTATGTCCCACCACATAATAACTTTAGGTAACCATTGGTCCAATTATCGTTTGTCTAATTGTAATGATATTTTTCATTGTTTTTTATAGAATCCTTAAAATTAAACTCAAATCAAATGCCACAATACTGTATTCTAGATTATTCCCAATCTCTGTCCTGTACGGGCTACAGGTGAGCATTGGCGCAGATTGGTTTTTGATACAAGAGCTTGCTGTGGTATTGCCCAGGGCACAGGATGCTAGAGCTCGCTGTGGAGTTGCCCATGGACACAGGATACAAGAGCTCGCTACGGTGTTGCCTATTCACACAGGATGCAAGAGCTCTCTGTGGTTTTGCCCATGGACACAGGATACAAGAGCTCTCTGTGGTGTTGCCCATGGACACAGGATACAAGAGCTCGCTGTGGTGTTGCTCAGGAACACAGGATACAAGAGCTTACTATGCTGTTGCGCATGGACACAGGATGCAAGATCTTACTGTGGTGTTGTCCGTTGACCCCGCATGCAAGAGCTCGCTGTGGTGTTGCCCATGGACACAGGGTACAAGAGCTCGCTGCGGTGTTGCCCGTGGACACGGGATACAAGAGCTCGCCCTGGTGTTGCCCATGGATACAGGATACAAGAGCTTGCTGTGGTGTTGGCCATGGACACAGGAAGCAAGAGCTCGCTGTGGTGTTGCCCATGGACACAGGATACAAGAGTTTGCTGTGCTGTTGTCCATGGAAACAGGATTCAAGAGCTCGCTGTGGTGTTGCCCATGGACACAGGATACAAGATCGGACTGTGGTGTTGCCCATGGACACAGGATGCAAGAGCATGCAGTGTTGTTACACATGGACACAGGATACAATAGCTTGTTGTGGTGTTGCTTATGGACACAGGATGCAAGAGCTCGCTGTGGTGTTGGCTATTACAACTCTAATAGGAGTGGCTTCTTGCTCCGTGAATCAGGAACATTTTAAGGTCAGACTGTTACAATTCAATAACTGGTAAGTTGTGCACTATACAGAGAGCATCTTATATTCTGTTGTGTATTTGTTGTAGCCTAAAGTGAACCAATCCTGAAAACCCCTAAACTCTTTACTTTTACAGCAAACTGATCTCACCAAACTCCTGTGGGATGTGCTTTAAATCCACTAAAATAAACAAATTGAACAAATCACTTTCTAACTATATATACCATATGTGTTACTTTCTTTAAAAAAATTGTGTTAAAACAGCAAACCTAAATTAGTCAGTCAGTCAGCTATCATTTTGGACACCACCACAACTGCCCCATGGCTGAAACTTTGGTGGTTCCACTATTGGGTTGGTCAGCAATGCTGAGGTCTGCTTTCATTGTAGAGTTTGGGAATACAGAAGAGGGTGGTTGGACTGCTGTAATTATATGATCTTCTGCCTTTATGGACTCTTGCCTCTAAATCAATATCTATCATTTCTGGTGCCAGTGCAAAGCAACCTAGTCCCAAGCTCCCCAATGGGAATTGGGGAACGCTTGATTTCATCTTGGTACCATGGCACACAGTTGGTGGTGTCATTGGTAGCTCCTTAGAATTCCCTTGATGTATCTCAGCAATGGCCTTCACTAACCTGTAGTGTCTAATAACCTCTCACTGGTGACGCTTTTGGACTATTTAATGCAAAATGTGTAGCCATGCTTCAACGCATCATCCACTCATTTGTCTATTTGGTCCCTTGGGGAAGATACCTCAGTCGCATCTGCAGAAAAGTTGAGACATGGATTCAAAAAGATGTCACCTTGATGAACCTGAACAATCCGAATGAAAAAACCTGCTCATGCTGTATCCTCTCATAAACAGGGAAAGCTGATTATGAGACATCTCCCAGCCTTTTATTAGAATGTTTCTTACGTTTCGATAAGTGGCTCTGCTGGGAAGTGTTTATTCAGGTGAACTAAATCTCTCTGGCACTTATAGGTAGACGGAGCTGGCAGATCGAGGTTATTCCACGCGTGCTACAGAATCTAGGCCATCTTCTCCTTCCTCTTGTATTCTCCACTCCTTTAACATCCCTTTTGTATTCCTGTTCCTGGAGGTCTCATGGGATGTGGATCTCTGACTTTCTTTTCTAAGGAGTCAAGATTTCCTGACCCTGCAACTCAAAAACTGATTCCACAGTGTCACGAACCAATGAGACCGGTTCTTCTTGAGACATTGCCGAAGCAGAAGTTACTGGATTGTTTCTAACCGGTCTCTTGCGGACATGTTGACGTCTTTGATTTTTTTGGATCAGTCTTAAATCCTATTTCTGAAGAGTGGTTATACCCTTCTGGCCAAGGACAGAGTGATGGTGGTGTTTGTTGTTTTCTCTACTTGACTTGTCAGGCATTTGGTCATTTGAATTTGGTAAATCGCATCTGAAAATACCCCCCTCCTTGCTTTTCAAGATTCACTTCATTCACAGCTCAATCAAAACACCCAAACTTTTTAAATTGGCCACCACACAAGAGAATTAATCCTATCTTCTTGCACCTGTGACAACATTCCTCTTTACCTAATTCACTATATAGCAACCTTCATCTTATTGTCAGGCGCATACTTTTGCCTGACTGTGGGTGGACCTGCCAAAGTTTTTTTAACACACTTCCTAGAAGCACCTATTCTGTTTTTAGAGGCTATGATGGATCAGGCCTAGCCAAACTTTGGTCTAAGTATGTCAGAAAGGTCTTGAAATTCTTGGGCTGTAGACCTGTTACTCAAATGAATGCGCCGCACTATCACTGCACTTGAGGGACCGCATGCATCCGAGGCAAAGTACTGAGCTAATAAAGAACAGAAGGTGTGAGGAGTACGGAGACCCACCTACAGCCTTCAAGAGCGGGATCTTGGGGCTGGCAAGCCAAGCTATGCACTGCAAGGGCAGGATCCCGGGACGGGACTCACACAATCCCATAATCAATAACTGTCCCTACGTGGAACAACCTTGGATGAAATCTGTAATTAGGAGTGCTCCAGGGCTATACACCAGCACGTCATGGGAGTAGTACAACGCAGAGTACAGAATGCATGTATACCCGGATGTAGGGAGTGTGGCCAAAGTTCTTTTTTTTTAGTTCAGGAAAATGAAGATGGCCTGTCTCCTGGTTGAGATTCACTCTAAAGCTACTAAGTAGTGTGATGAGAAACATACATGTACTAACAGAATTACCAGAGACATCTACGAGCACAAATACACAAAAAGACCATCAAAACCTACAACACTCCTTCATACAGACCAGCATGCAATCAGGTACCCAGCACACATGCCAAATGGCATATGGGAACCCATGAACACAGACCAATAGGCATGTAGATCGCTATACACAGGGCCAGACTGGACGTAGCAGGCACCAGGCGTTTCCCCTGTGGGACGCCATGGTGGGGCCGGTTTTGGATACCTGGGAGGCCGTTGTTACTGGGGACTGGTTTTGCAGCATAGCGGAATATTGGCCTGTGTAACAAAAGGAGCTGCAGAGATTGCACTTGCTAGTCCTGTGCTTAAAGACTTTCCTGTTAACAATGGCAATAGGCTTTGTCCCTTTCTAGCTCAGTCTGGATGGCACCGTGCTAATCTTGTGCTTAAAACTCTGCTAGAAAAACAGACATTTGCAGTGATCAGATTTAGAGTGTCGCTGGTGTTGAGAATGCTCTATATGGAGGAGCTGCTCCCTGCCTAAACTTGGAAACTACTGAGAGTTCCCGGCTTCCTTTCTTGCATAATTTATGCAGCACTCTAAGCCCGAAAGGGTATACCCTTGATTTTTACTGGGTGCTCTCTTGTGTCTGAACAAAGCTATACCTCCCTGATGAGCCACACGTGTGGAGAAGTGTGGCTCACGGGTTAGAGGTGGCAGACCCGGAAGCTGAGATCGGCCCTGGACCAGGGTTCAATTCCCCGCCTCGGCGGGTCTTAGGATAAAAATTCCACGGACTCAATAATTCTCGCTCCGGTGCCTTCTCGACTCACGGGTTCACACTCTGCGACTCTGGGCAATAGCTTGCTTAATCTCCACAACGGCCCCTTGCGGCGGGATGCCTGGCTTTCACCTTGTGGATACCCTGCCAGGGTTATCTCACAGGGGAATACCAGGACGGGTTCCCTAAGCAAGCGCCGGGAAACCCACTGCGGGTAGCTGTGCGCTATACAAGCTCAAACACACACATTTACATGAGCTCTAACTAGAGCGAAACACGTGCCAGGGGTTGCATTTATTCATTCCAGGTTGACTTGGGTGGTATTTTACCAATCCAAAGCTGCAATACTGTGCCTGGAGAGGTAAAAGGCTTTTGTCATTTTTCAGCTTCCTGTGGATGGCACTGGGTAATTTTATACTTCAAGACTTTTCTCTAAAAATGGCAAAAGGCTTTGTCCCTTTCCAGCTCGGTCCCGTTGGCACTGTGCTGATCCTATGCATAAAACTCAGCTAGAAAAACAGACATTTGAAGGGAGCAGAATCAAACTGTCGCTGGTGTGTAGGGTGCTCCATATAAGGAGTGGCTGCCCGCCTACACCTGGGAACTACCCAGAGTTCCTTGCTTTCTTTATGCATAAAGATGTATGTGGCACTCTAAGCCCGAAAGGGTACTGTCTTGTCATAAAACCCAGCAAGTGACATTAAGTCAGATTTCAACTGGAAAGTTACGACAGCAATATGTCAAAGGCAGAGTGAATGAGTTAATGTAGGAAAGTAGCATATCGGCACATTCAGTCTTCAGAAGCTTTGAGGAGGCAATAGGTTATTGGTGTCATCCCAGAATAATCATTCATCCACCAATTGGTTCCTTCATTTTTAAATTCAATTGATAATATAGTCACTTATTCAATCAACAATGAGTTTTGCTACTTCTTAGTATTAATGCATACCCTTGATTTGTTTACATATTCAACCATTCATTTATTGATTCACACACCCATGATTTAGCCAATACATCAATGGATTAATTAATGTATTCAATTATTCAATAAGTTGCCATTTAATCAAATCAACTCATCCAATAAGTCGTTAATGCAGCAATGAATTAATCAACTATTCAGCCTGTTAATTCCTATGGTAATTAGATAACAATGCACCTTTTCTGTTAACTGATTCATTCACCCACTCCAATCCAATAATGCTCGATTAACTCAATTAGCAATTCAGTCATTCATTAATGCACTTATCCAGCAAATAGTGAGCACAACCACCGCTTAATTGGTGGATTTAATAATGTATCCATTAGTCACTGTACTCGTTTACTAAGGCAACAGTTATTTTTTTTTATTTATTCATTCGTTCGCCACTCGTTTTACCCAGCAACCAATTAATTAATTCATCCATGAACTCATTTGTTAATTTCGCCTATCATTTGGGTTCATTGAGTCATTCATTAATTCCTCCATGGGTACACACACACCTATGTATAGTGCACAGTACAAATACCAGCTCGAGAGAAGAGTTTGGAGTCACTCTGTGTTCCGTAGGGGTGTCCTTCTAGTCTGTTTTTATTCAGCTCCTGCGCAGAACCCTGGGAGCCGCAGGGGGCGCGAGGCAGACCCCCCTCTTCTGGTGCTCTGGCCTTAAACACAACGATGCGATCCATGTTCCTCAGCTTAATGTTCTAGAAACACAGATAGGAGGCCTAAATCTACCAAGACATCCCGGAGCAGCATCTGCCAGGAACATGGCACGGCCCATTACACCTGGGAAGAGGCGGCTCCGAGAGATCTACAGCCGCCGCGCCAGCAGCAATTACTGCACCTCCTGGAGGACCCTTTCAGAAAATACAGCAGAGAGAGAGCTGCAGGCCTTGCAGGGCCGGAGATGTGACAGAGGCTTGTACTGCGGCCTGCAATGGGGATGGAGGGATAGACCATGTTGGAGGTGTGGAGGGGGGGTTGAAGCACCCCAGCCGGTGGAGGCCACGGGTGCACCAGATCCCGGAGCCCTAGGCCCTGGGCTGGTACAGTAACACAGCACTCAGCACCCAACAGATTGAAGGTCTAAAGCCACACGGGCATCCGAGAGTTATGGGACCTGCCCAAGAAGAGGGGCGTACACACCCCGCAGTGGAGGCCCAACATTACAGGAGTATTCAAGAGCCCCAGGCCCCGTGCAGGTGCGGAGCGGGATAGCACACAAGATATAACGGAGGCCCAAAGCCACAGGAGCAGGTTCGGACTGGGACAGAAAATGGGCCTGGGCATTGAAATGAAACTGCCCCCCCCCCCCCCCATTAGTGAATGAAATAGATACAAAAAAGGGTCCCATGTTTCAAACTGGGGCAGTTCTGAACTTGTAAAGAAACGCTAAGGGTTTTCCAAGGTGTAGAAGACTGCATGGATTTGAGCTTGCTGCAGACAATGTTTGTTTTAATATTAGGGAAATCAAGAGTAAAAAAAATTGGCCCAGCGGGCCCACAATTCGCCAGAAAAACGTCCCACACACTGATCTGTCAGACTAGCCTTTTGGGCACTGCCGGATTGCCCGCATCCCAATCCATCGCTTTCACTCCCCCTGCCTCCTCAGTCTGACACTGCACAGGCGCATTGCCGATCCCAGGCACTGTGCAGATAGAAGGAGAGCACACAACCGGCACTGGAGGCCCAGAGCCATTGGAGCATTCCAGATGCGAGGCCCTGTGCATGTTCAGAGGTGGGGAGCACAGAAGATGCAATGGATGTCGGAAGTCACAGGAGCATTGGAGAGCATCCGGCCCTGAGCAGGCACAGAGAGGGCACACAACAGAAAATGGAGGCCGAAAGCCACAGGAGCATTCCAGGGTGCTACAACCTACCCAAGTACAGAGAGGGAGATAACACAACACACAACGGAAGACTAAAACCACATGGGCATTATGGAAGAGAACTGAGGCAGTGGAAACATCCAAGCACATCCACGACCAGGGGCCCTAGGCACAGCCAGGGTAAAGAGGATTGACTCTTAAGAGAAAGAGATGCAAACAGCCAGGTATGCTCCTAGAAAGCCAGAGGCCGGGGAGTGCAACAGCAGACCCAGACTGGTCATACTTTAGAACCAGAAGAAAGCAGTCTGAGCAACAAAAGGAAAAGAGGGGCAGATTCTGCACCGCGAGACCAAGAGAGGCCAGGTTGTACAGCGAAAGGACCACAGACTGTGCAGATAGAAACATTATTCACAATGAATGTAATAATAACATTGAGAGAAAACAAAGAGAGTGGATCCCCAACCGACATCCATCAGGACAGTTTGCCATTGTGTTCCTGCCACTGATTTTGCCACTTCTGAGGCCAGGGGTCGCACATGCATTGTCTGGGGTCACAAGGGGCAACCCATGGGTCACAACTGCGACCCCTGGCGACTCCTAAATGACGTCCATGCCTATTCCACTGTGAAAGCAGCACCCTAGCCCTCAGCCAACTGGGAAAAATGCCAGAGTGTCAGAATGGACGGTTAGGCACTGAGATGAAAAGCACACAGAGAGCCCGGGGTCTGCCGTGAGAGGCGCAGGGATCTACAATGACCAGTGTCATGGAAGAAATGCGAAAAGTCAGGGGGAGATGGAAACGGAGACCCACTGAGGCATGCTCTGACTTCAGCTGGTGGAACTAGAAGAGATGGCAACAGAGACAGGGTCAGGCAGCCATAATCTAGAGGCAGCGCAGAGTAATGTGACACAGAACTGGCCACTGTGGCTGGCTTCAAGTAAAAATATTTCTCACACATATTTGTTTTTGTTCATGACTGAGGGGCATATTATCAAGCCCGATTTCGCCGCTTTATCGGCTGTTTTTGGCCGAAAAGCGGCGAATGAAACATCGCCCTATCATCAAGCACACGCTAACGCGTGTTTCCGTGCGACAGCCGCCGTTTTGAATAGGCCACGCATCGCATCTCTAATGAGATGCAAAGTAGGCGTTCCTCAACTAAATACATGTGAATACCACCCATAATCAGCTGCTCCATATTTACAAGGAAGCCACAGACTCGCATTGCGATAATGGGAATCACGCTAAACACCCATTATTGCCTAATCTAACGTCTGCTGAAGTCCGTATTTAGCAGTATTCCCTATGGGAGGTGGATTGTATGTTTACATCCACACTCCCATATCAGCGAGCTGAACAGTTAACGCTGCTCGTTTATCTCAATTTATGTGGCGATAAGGGGCTTTTCCGCAGCTATCGCTGGATTATATATCGCCCTTGAGTTAAGCGTTGATGATAACGCGCTAACTAGGCAATTTAATTTAGCGATAGCTGGCGTTAAGCCAATCAGCGCTAGGCGCGCTGGGCGATAATAATCACCACTCGTTGTTGATATGCCCCTGGAAATCCTGCAGTACCGTCTAGGGCAGAAACTAAGTGCCAGATCCATCAAGTGCTCTTGCCCTTGGTCTTATTCAAGCCATTAGTTGAAGATCACACATTGAGTAATTTTCACTGCAACGATAGTGAGCGGTGGCAGATGCAGCCCCACCATGGTAGAGTGAACCAGAGCCTGGTGCTTCTGTTATCCATTCCAAGAAACACGTTTCATTTCCACCTCAACAAGTGAAACCACCTAACATGTTAATATGCTCTCTGCACTTTGGAATTTGATCTGAACAGGTCAGACCACTAATATATGCAAAAGGAAACGTGCAATAAGAAAGAGGGCTGTTCTGCGTTCTGGTGTGGCCGCAGATCTTACGGGTTCTTTGGTGATGATATGCAGAGTTAATCGATCTTTGTAAAGCACGCTAATCACCTTGAGGGATATTCAGGTGCTGCGTGGAGTGGGCCTACTCGAACAGCCGGGTCTTGAGGCTACTCCTGAATTCGGCGAGGGAGGTAGAGGTCTGGAGGTGGATGGGGTGGTCGATGGGGAGGTCAGTGGGGAGGTTGATGGGGAGGTCGATGGGGAGGTGGATGGGGAGGTGGATTGAGAGGTCGATGGGGAGGTTGATGGGGAGGTTGATGGGGAGGTCGATGGGGAGGTGGATTGAGAGGTCGATGGGGAGGTTGATGGAGAGGTTGATGGGGAGGTCGCTCCACATACAAACAATGATTTCCCACATATACCTGCAGATTATGGGAGACTCCATCATCTCTATTCGAAATAACACAACTGGACATTAACAAGGACCTACGGTCCAAATATACTACATTCTGGCGAAATGCAGTGCGGTGTCAAGATATGCGTGGCAGACCAGAGAGATGCCATCACCAGCCTGGCCTGCTAATAGGCTCATGCCCTGCTCTGGTGCACAAAAAGGGGGGCTTATATACAAGCCACTGGTGCGTCACTTTTAAAATGGGAAAAAGTGATGTGACGGCAGCATAAGGGCCTTGTAAATAAGCCCAAGGGTGCCTTGCGCGATGCAGGTCTTCGCTCCATGGTGCAGAGCTGAGTGCGTACTGGTTAGCATAGGATCGATACTGGAGGCGTATCATGCCAGAAGCAATTCCTATACATAGACCAACTCAAAGGGTCCTGCACATTGGACGCGTGCTGTCCACTGCAGCACACATACATTGCGTCTTTGTTTAAAAAAATGTACACATTTCTCATTGATTGCACCTGCTTCAAGTTAGTGTTATGTTTTTTACACAGAACATGTTCTGGCTATGCTAGTTTAATAGAAGTTGCTTCAAAAGCCACTGATGTTTGCATCGCTGTGATCCAGGAACATTGCAGTAATGCCTTCGCAAAGTGGCACAAAGGGGAGCAAAGCAGGTTCAATACTCCAAAAAGTTCACTTTTCCAGGGCAAAACATCCTTTATACTCGATAGTAAATAACATACACCACTTTCCAGTAACACTGGCAGAAAGACTTAGTAAATCTGTGCCCAAATGTCTGTGCCGCTGCAGTGCCAGAGCCCAAAGGCCTCGATTTATGATCAGGAGGTATGGGGTGGTCAGGCAGCAATCAATGTGGTTATTATCACAAGGACAACCCCTTCTATGCCCACGGGGACCAGGGTTAAAAATATTAGTCACAGAGCGCCCACAGTGGAACTCTATTCAGAAAAATAAGCAACCCTCTGAAATCCGTTTAGGAAAGCCACCATTCAATGTGTTACTTATAAGCACCAAGTGGTACATACACACTTTGGTAGTATTTCATACAAAAGCAATTAAAATAAATTGATCACAACTTGCTGACAATGGTTTATGTGGTTATTTTTTTTGCATTTTTCAATAAATTTGCAAATAATAATGTAACATAAGTGCAGGCGACGCAGTGCTTCAGTGTGAGAAACAAATAAAAATTATACAAAAAAGACGCAAAATGCAAAAGTTCACTATTTCTAAGTATTTACAAAGAAAGGCACATGTGCATATTACATCGCAACATGTGAAATCATTTATTGATCAAAAAAACAAGTGAAACAAATGTCGACATTTGGACCCCTAATGCATCTCGGTGTCTCCTCAGGACAATAGTCGTCTAACTTATTACCATACAAGGTAGCAGCTATCCACTGGCCAGTCTGGGACCCAGTCTAGGAAACCACGTAAGTGTCCGGCTTAACTCCTCTGTGGTAACTACCACTAACTATCAGTAAGTACAATATCACCAGCAATTTCATATGGCATGTGTCAATCTGCCTGCGGGTGGTTCCACGCCTCCAGGTACTGGCGTCTTGGACTCTGACTGAGCGGCTTCAAAATAACCGATTGGATAATGCAGGGCATGATGTGCAACACTCCATCTCTGCTCGCCGCCGGCGATAAATGGTCAGGCCTTGTGGTTGTCAGCGGATCCTTCATGGATAATGAAGAAAGACTACATGTTTCTCATGCATTGCTTGGTGTGAGTGGTGTGAATATGATGAAAGAGCCTCCATGTTTTCATCAGCTATTTTTGTCATCGGATAGATTATCCGTCTAGTGTTCTTACGAATGTCTTCTCCATAACTTGGAAAAGCTGTGTGGTACAGCTCTGTGACTTTGACAATCATGCAACCCTCTGCTAGTGAACACGTTACAATCACTAACAAAAACTGAAAAGACCATAGAGGTGGAGGCTTAGTAATCATTCACAGAAACAACATATCTGTGATGGAATCTGAATCATTCAACTACAACACCTTTGAGTGCCTAACTGTCAACATCATAACCTACAACAAAAATCCACTAACCTGTCACCTCATCTACCACCCACCAGGCAACTCCGCAGCTTTCACTGAACACTTATCTGACCTAATTGCCCACTGCTCCCTATGAGATGCGAACAACCTTATTTTGGGCGACCTCAACCTTCACTGGAATTATGATAACAATCCGCTAATCCAAAGTCTGAGCGAGCTACTATGCAATAACAACCTCATGCAACACTGCTTAGAAACAACTCACAACAAATGAGAAACCCTAGATACCATCATAGCCAATCAAGAAACACACCCCCTGCCAGTAGATTGGTCCGACCACCACCTTATCCTTTTCCAACGCACTCAGCCAGCCAATCTTCAACTCCCCACCCAAGAACAACCTATATGGAACAGAAATCTCGCTCGGATCAACATGACTGACTTGGGAGAAAAGGTCACTCTTCTAATCACTCCCTCCTCGGCTGAGCTTTCCACTACCAAACTCACTGCCCACTACAACACATCTATGTCAACTATTATTGATCAGATAGCCCCTCTGAAACTAAAAAAAACCAGGAACATCCCATCCAGATCCCTATTCAATACGGACATCAATAACAAAAGGAGACAACTTAGAGCCATAGAAAGACTCTAGAGAAAGAATCCCCCAACTCGCTTTCTCAAACAACTCAAAACAGCCCGAAAACATTACTAAAACACATCCACAATGAAAAATCCAACTTCTTCTGCTCTGCCCTAGACAATGCAAAAAACAGGCCCAACACACTATTTAAAATCATCAAGCTACAAACCACTAAGCCCACAACAACTTCCGCCCAGGCCTCCACGGAACTCTGCAAAAACTTTGCCACCTTCTTCGAAGAAAATATCAACAAGATTGAATACTCTCTAGACACCAACATCGACCCAGCCAATGAAAGCCTGCCCTAGACACTATAGAAATCACATGCCTTCTCAACACAACTTCATGGAAGGCCTTCACTCCCATTACAGAAGCCGAGATTACCAAGCTAATCTCCACGTCCAAAGCCGCTTTTCACCTCCTGGACCCTATACCTACTAAACTGACCAAAAATCTCAAACTCTATAGCTCCTTTCTGGTGCAGAATCATCAACAGTTCCCTGCAATCCGGCATTATACCTGATTGCCTCAAAATTTGCCAAGTCACGCCACTACTAAAAAAACGGGCCATGACTGCACAGACCTGAATAACTTCAGACCTGTCGCCAATCTCCCCCTCCTATCCAAAATCCTGGAGAAATGCGTCCTCTCTCAGCTGACTCAACACATGGACAACATCAACCTTCTTGACCCACACCAATCGGGGTTCAGAGAAGGCTACAGCGCTGAGACAGCGATCCTCAACATCACAGACGACATCCGCCAGTCACTAGACTCCGGGCAATGCTGCCTTCTCATTCTCCTCGACCTATCGGCAGCATTTGACACGGTAGATCACCAACTTCTCATCAAGAACTTACATGAAAGGGTTGGTGCCGATGAAAAGGTCCTCTGATGGTTCACCTCTTTCCTCCAGGACTGCTCGCAAAGGATAAAAATCAAAATCTTTACCTCTGACCTCCACCCTGTCAGCAGGGGTGTTCCCCAAGGCTCAGTGCTCTCACCACAACTGTCCAACATATACATGGAACCTCTCACGACCATTCTTAAAAAGGCAAAGATCCCCTTCCACCTATACGCAGATGACACCCAAATCTATCTTGAAATCTCCTCCCCAAACGACATCCTCAGACTTAACAACACTCTAAAAGAAATTCAACCCTGGCTATCCCAAAATCACTCAATCAAGACAAAACGTAGACCCTCCTCATCTCCAACAAATAAGAGAACCCACAAATTGCAGAATGGCTTAAAGCTTTGGGCACTCTAAACAGTAATCTCACCCTGGCCAAATCCGTAAAATCCTTAGGAATCACCCTAGAACCCAAACTTGACATGACCAACCACATCAAGGACTCTGCAAAGACTGCCTTCCTCAACCTTAAGCTTCTATACAAAATCAAACCATTCATCCCTGCTAAAGACCTCAAACAAGCCACCCAATCGCTGGTGCTATCCAGGCTTGATTATGGCAATGCAACCCTAACTGGCACCACAAAATCCAACCTGGCTCCCCTCAAAACAACCCTCAACGCCGCAGCCAGAATGGTCACTTGAATCAGGAAGTATGACCACATCTCCCCTGCTCTTAGAGATCTTAAATGGCTCCCTGTTGAACAGCGAGCCAATTTCAGGATGGCATGCCTCACGCACAAAGCCCTCCACACTGGAAAACCGGACTATCTAGCCGCCAAACTCAAAAGGGCTAGGCAGACGAGAAACCTCAGGAGCTCAAACTCCCTCCTTCTCATCCCCTTGAGAACACGCAAACACAAAACAGCTTCAAGATCATTTGCTGGAACAGCCCCCAAAATCTGGAACTCCATCCTAGCAGACATCAGAACTATTCCTTCCCTCCCTAATGGATAGCCACGCTATCCCTGTCGCCGGTGCTCTCCGACTTAACACTGCTCACTTCCCACTCAAACCGCCTCAGGACTAACTGCGCACTTTATTAATGACGCCTTTTGGTCTACCTCAATTTCAACATTCAACTAGACTACCTCAGGACTCTACCACTACCTCTAGTAGACTCAACATGCTTGGACGTCTGAACTTCTTCGGTCCACCGCAATTAACACTCAAGAAGGCTACCTCTGGACTCTACCCTACCTCTAGAAACCTCAACTCTCTTTGGACCACCTAACTTCTTTGCTGAGGACTGTTCTAATGATGTTTGTATATCCTGAAACTATGTTGTGAAGAGCTCTGATACCCACGGGTCTGGCCAGTGCTATATAAAACTCCAAAAATAAAATAAAACATATTCTCCACTCCAGGTCCTACTTCCTGAATCAGTTTTACATGAAGAGTGGGGGGAGCGCGATTTGTCACCCCAGGATTCTCCAGGCGCCGGGGTTTTGTGAGCCTCGGTCGGATGGTCATGCCGGGCGAAGAACCAAGTCTTGCGCTTGTTCCTGAAGTACTCTAATGATGGGGAGGTGAAAGGAATCAGCAGAGTGCTCAGGAGTCTTCAGATGGGGGCCTCTGGTTGGGCTTGAACCTTGGATGCTCAGCTGGAGGCCCAGGAGCGGTCCCTCCGTGCTGTAGCAGCAGCGAGGGGAGTGGCTACCAGGGCCAGGTAAGTTGTCTAGAGCTAATCCGTCACAAGGGAATTTAAAACCAATGACATAAGGAACATCATGCCTCAAAGGACAACCCACAAAACTGCAGAAAATGCTCCATAACTTCAACCAGCGGCACCCTACAGCCAGAGCCAAGATAAGGAGTATTTTCCTGGCTTTAGTGGATCTCTAGTGAAAAGCAGTGCTCTTCACGGTGCTTAACTTGTAAAAGAAAGAGTGCGGGTGCTTGAAGCTTTGACCAGAAATCCACACCTAGTGCAATTAAACATCCGCAGTCTGAATACCAAGGGTGGTAGTCTTAAATCACGCGATGCCTCTTACATTCACTACCAGGCACTCCCTGCCCCTTTATCTCACTCTTGCAGGATCCTGCTTTCTCCCTGTGTGAAGGGTTTTCCTTCTTTATCTGACTCCGATTTTCCAGTTTGTGTGTTTTCCCCTCTCTTGCTCTCAGTAAATATCTGATGCAGAAAACAACTGCCGGTCCCCAAAGTAAGTTCAGGTGGCCCCCACCACCAACCACCGGTTTGGACTTTTTTGGGATATGGTAGGAAGGGTGGTGGGCGAACCTGTAGGTTGCTCGAAATGAACATTTTCCAGAATGATGCAAACATTTTAACTTTGCAACATATCTCTGATTCGTACTACAGTTGCAGTTGGGTGGATATTGGATGGACAGACATTGCTCTAGTCCGTTTCGGAAAAGGATCCTAGTGGGAATAAAAGCGATGTGAAACAGTTTGATGCAGTGTGGGTGGGGCAGAGGAACAATTGGAGAGGGACAAAGGAGCCTGATGTATAAAGTGATTTAGCGGCCACAACCCTGAATTACAGGTTGTGAGACCACTAAATCACTATTTTTTTTAGTACTATCCTCATTTCACAATTGAGAAAACAAGTCTGACTCACAAACATTTTTAGAAACCCATAGCGAATTGCGGTTTGAAAGTTCATGTTCAGGGCTTTCCTTCCAAACCGTGAATCGGTAAGGTATGTACCGGTGATTTGCGATCATAATTCTGGTGGGGCCGGGCTGTGGGGCCGGGTTGGGGAGGATTCGATAGTCTACCACAAAGGAAAATTAAATAAATGATTCATTTTCCCTCTTCGATGTCTGTTGAAATTTCCCCACCCGGCCTCACTGCCACACCGCCACCGCTCTTACCCGCACGGGCCGCGGCTGCTCTTTAGATCCCCTACCCTTTGGGAATCAGTGTGGCAGCTGAAGGGAAAATTGCCAGTGGCTCAAGAGATCTGTGTTCACTGAGGTTCTCCGAAATAGAAAGATTTTTTTGTTTTTAAAGGAGTCCTAGCTCCCTTAACCCCTTCCACGCTGCGCAAATTATCCCGCTGTGCGGGAGAATTAATAAGTGGGCGGGATACGGGCGGCCCCCTGCCGTCCTTAGCACACGCCCACCGTGACGTCGGACAGCCAGGGGCCGTCCTGAGCACCGAAGAGGTTAAGGAACTTGTATGCTCAAAAAAAAATCCATTATAGAAACCAATCACAGGGATGATGGCCTACTATCCTCTGCATGCCAGCATCGCTGGGACTGCCAATTACAGAGGGTCGCAAACTGCGAACTGCCTAATAAATAATAATTAGGCAGGTCATTCTATGACCCTTGGATATTGGGTATTTTGTGAAATTACATATTTCTACATAGACCTGTTTGAATCAAAAAAGCACTCAGTGCAGCATTTGCAATCACTTTTTGTGAATGTAAACTTAGTACATCAGTCCCATTGCTTTTTAAAACAACTACATATATTGGTGTCTCCCAGTAATAAAAAAAGCAGAAGTCAAACAATTAGCTTCGAAGAGTGTCAAATAATAGGAATTCGTGAGATTTAATCACAAAAAAAAACAGAAGTATCAAAACACTGAAAATGGTTGTAAACCCAGTAGAGCTAAGCAATTGTTCAAACAAACCTAAAGGAACTCTGACCTCAGTTGATCGCGCTTAATTTGACCTCAGTCCATGACTGAAAAAAAAGGCCTGGATTTTGTAATATTTTTGTGTCTGGGTGTAGGAAGGTGGATATCTGACTATGGTTACCCCCAAACTTTTTGCCTGGTGTTTAGCTGGTTTTTGACATAGTTGGCCTGGGATCCTGCTATTCAGGGCCCCAGGCTGATTGCTCTCTCCTTAAAATGGACTCCATGTACCTTAGGTGCATACACAATTGGAACTGGTTCACCTTATAGGCCCCTGTAACAGTGTACCATAGGTACCCAGGGCATAGGTGTTTCCGAGGCCTACCAGGGGCTGCAGCATGTATTGTGCCACCCCTGGCCTGGCCTCTACATTTGAAACAACTGGCTGATCACTCAGCTGGGGTAAGTTGGTGTAATCACCTCTTACTTACATATAGTATCCCTATATCTACCCTTAAACTGGACACATATGTTCCTATCAGCCACTCCTATGGAAGGCCTCTTCAATCCTGGAGGCAGAGTGCTTGGAAATATGTGAGATGGTGCTCTAGCATGAGCTGAGCCTGTCTGCAGCTGTCGGGAACCACTCCCTAAGCTGTTCCGGGATATTGCCATACCATATACTCTTAAGTGCATTATAATCCTCGCCGTTAAATGCTATCTTTGGTTTGGCTTTATCAAAACATGTCGAGTAAGGTGTCATACGAATTGGAATACTATCCCCTCGACAGTTCTGTCGACGGGGATAGCATTCCACCCTTCTAGAGGGACACGACATGTGTGTAGCCTTAACCCCGGTTAAAGTTAACCAGAGCCTCAGATCCACAAAATGGATGCTTCTGCCACAGACACATGTCTGACCTCCTGCTGCTGACCGAAACTCAGCAGAGGAGGCCTGGACAAAGGCTTTCCTGTCGCAGGGAGGTGTCACACCACCCCAGACAGGAGATAGTGGATTGTAGCAGGGAGGTTTGAAAGAAACCAGACAGTGCCTGGGGAGCACAAGGCTTCCCCTTGCATAATCCGGTTAAACCGGTTCTGGGGCATCCCAGCCCCAGCTCCAGTGTGACCTGGACAAAGGAAAGGGGGTGTAACCGCCCCCCTTCCTGGTCCCACCCATAGGGAGGGACCTAGCAGGAGATCCACCCACCAGATTCGAATAAGAGTGGGAGCAGTGCCAATGCAACTCAGATCATCCTGAATCAACTTTAAACAAAGAAGAAGACTGGACTTCGACATTCTGCTGCTCAGAAGACTGAAGAGAATCTCCCTTGTGGCCTAGGAGTGGCCACCCTGTGAACACAGGTACCAACCAGCAACTCGACGTCTGCTTTGCCGCCGCCTCCCGCCGGAGCCCGAGCCCGACAAGAACCAGACTCCCAGACCTCTCCAAGCCCGATCCACAGTCCCTGCAAAGAAGGGACCCGTGGAGGCACCGAGTGACGTGGGACCGGACCTCTTGGAAGACACTCCAAAAGCTGACTGCGCAGCTTCTGAGGTATCTTCGACGTTGTGCTTTGGGGACTGAGAACCCCCACCATCGAGCAGCCCTTGCACCGAAGATCAGCCCCCCAGCATCTCCACGATCTGCGTGGGGCCCTTTTGCATTGTGCCACTCGACGCGCCATCCCTGCCACTAGCCACGTGGTCAGCGGCCATCTTGGCGACGAAAACGAAGAACTACACAGCGGGTCTGGTTGCTCCATACTCACCCAAGCTCCTGTGAAAAAGAGCATTCGCTCTCACCTTGCTGGTCCGAGTGTTAAGCATTTTTGGATTCCTGCGTGGCTTGCATTAGCCAAGGCCTGTTTGCTTCAATCAAGTCGCCGACACCGCCAACAGCGAGAAGCTTACGTGGGACAGCTCGTGACCGACTTCTGGACGTCCTCGACCCCCGGTGTCCACGTGGCTGCAGAGAGAAGCTACCCGACAACGCCTGTTTGCACCCGACATCGCCTGGTTCCAATCTGGTTCCACGGTAGTCACTGGCTAGTGACTTTGAACATTGTCCCCTCTGCTTTCCGGTCTTCACAACTTCAGATCCACCCTTGGATCCACCGGAACTCTTCACATCGAGCCGCCTGCAGCATCTTCAGCTCCAAGCACCATCGACCAGCGTGACGAAACCCGACACTACTTCGACCCTGTGCACCCGCATCCTGTGGGTGAGGTAACTCAGCTCCGCCAGTGTTCCTACACTGGTACACATCTCAAGGGCCTGTGTCTTAAGTTTCAGCGTTCTAGGTCACTCGGAAGGTTCCTAACTCTTTAACTTTGTACTTTTTACGCACCATAGACTTTGCATTGGAAAGTGCGTGCACTTTGAACACTGCACCCGAGTCCCGCGGGCCTTTCCCGACTTAGTCACTGCTAGTCTCGAATAGCTCCAGCGATTCCCAAGGCCCTAGGCCTGTTCCCTTTCCTATTGGTATCTCTTATACCACTTTCTTAGTATATGGTTTAGGTGGCCCCTAGGGCTCATCCATATTGTGCAACTTTTGTGTATTTTAAACTGTCTTGTGATTTAACGCTTGTGCCTCTGTGCTCATAAAGAGTCCAGGGGATTTTATAGTTAATAAATCAATATATATTTCCAATATATATCTGTGTGGTGTCCCTTTCATTTGGTATTCAAGGGGGTTGTGTATGGTAATACAGCTGGCTTCACATGCCTTTCAGAGTTTAGCCTAAGACTGCTTTGTCCACGTTACCACTAGGATAACTGGTCTACAAGGTTGAATTACAACCAATCATCATAAGGGTTGCTTGGCATGGTACAAAGTGATCACTAAGAATTAGTGAGCATTATATACCAGGCCAACTTCTCACATTGGTGAGCAGCGGATTGGGATCTGAGCTTGCTGTTGTTTTACCATTACAATCTTTGAGATCATCATTTGAAAGATCATACAGGTACCTGCTAGGTACATATAAAACAAGACTAGTATACTTAAGTTCTACTGAACTTAGTTGTTGTAGAGCAAAGGGAGTAGCACACCCTGACTACAACTACTAGATAGGTTTAGTAGGTAAACACCAGTGTAGGTAGATTGCAACACATCCACCCACACTAGAGCAATGTCTGGAGCAGAGGGTTCCACTGTGAATGTCTCTGTTGAGAGTGACCCTCCAAGGGCACCATCCAAATTTGCTATTTTTTCCTTTAAGGAATTAAGACAGCTTTGTGTCTTAAGGGGTCTGAAGACAGGGCCTTCCCCTACTACAGACCACCTAAGAGAGCTCTTAGACCAGTCTGAGACTCTAAAGCCCTCTAAAGCAAACCCCACAGGGGATGCTGAAGGAGGCCATCCTTCAGAGGATGACACTGTAGACACCCCTGTCCCTATCATCCTGGTAGATGAGGAAGCCCCCATCACTGGAGCTCCTCAGGTAGATGAGGAGGAGGAAGAGGAAGAAGAGACAGAAGAGGGGGGGGAGCAGTGAGTCAGATGATGACAGAAATAGTCAGGTGCTGGTCAGTAGACTGAACCAGGCTAACTTAAGCCTATTTAGGGCTGAATCTGGTAACAACCCATTCAGACCCCCAGGTGGACTTAACCAGAAGCCTAGGAGGAGAAGGACTCACTCAGGTGACTCTAACAACTCCCATGCTTCTAGAGGTTCTCATGGTCACTCCAGAAGGGAGATGACTAGCCCTCAGAGAAGGGAACATGAGGCCAAAATGAGAGAGGCTGAATTGAGGATCCAGAGACAAGAATTAGAAGTTGCCCTGGCCCAAGAGAAACTTGCTAGAGCAAGACAGCCTAGAGAGAGTGGATTAGGATCCACTGGTGGCAGCACTATCCAGAAGGATAAAGACAGGTCCTTTGATACAAGAAACCTGAGTAAGATTGTGCCCCCCTACAAAGCTGGGGATGATATCCACAAGTGGATGACTGCACTTGAGAGAGCCTGCATGGTACAGCAGATCCCTCAGGAGCAGTGGGCAGCAATCTTGTGGCTCTCCTTTGAAGGTAGAGGCAGAGACAGACGCCTCACAGTTAGTGATGAGGATTCTAGAAACTACATGGTCCTGAATAGTGCTCTGATTGAAGGGTTAGGCTTAACCACTGAACAGTACAGGTTAATGTTCAGAGATACCCAAAAGACACAGACTCAGGACTGGTCTGAATTTGTTGAATGTGCCACTAAGGCTCTGGAGGGCTGGTTGCTGGGAAGTAAGGTTACTGACTATACAGGATTGTATAATTTAATTATGAGAGAGCAAATCTTAAGTAATTGTCAAAATCAGCTTCTACATCAGCACCTGGTTGACTCTGATCTGACCTCCCCACAAGAATTGGGTAGGAGGGCAGACAAATGGGTCAGAACCAGGATCAGGCCTAAGAACCAGGGTGGTGACCAAAAGAAAGAGACTACCAAGCTTCAAGAGAAGGGTGGGGATAAAAGTAAGGAAAAGACTTCCCCAGGGCCCCAAAACTCCAAGAATGGGGGTGGGTCCCAAGACACTTCTACAACCCAGAAAAAGCCTTATTGTCATACCTGTAAACAGGTGGGGCATTACAAGACAGACAGCTGTTGTCACAAGAATGGCAATAAAGAGAATATACCTCCAGGTAAGGCTCCAACACCTCCTGTCACTGTTAGCAGTGGTCCCCCAGGTGGTGGGAGCACCCCCAAGAACTTGGGTGGGTTTACTTTTGGAGGACAGGTGGACTCTGGCCTATCCAGGACCCCTAACTCAGATACTCTTGTCTATGAGACTGGCATGGGGTTTGCCAATTTCACAGCTTGCCCAAACACTTTGAGCAAGTATAGACAGGAGCCCCTCATCAATGGCTTGAAAGTTGAGGCCTTCAGAGACACAGGGGCTAGCATCACCATGGTGGCTGAATGTCTAGTCCCCTCAAGGCAACTTTTACCTGATGCCAAATATCAGGTGACAAACATTGATGGCATAGAAACCAATCATCCCATGGCAGTAGTCAATCTTAGCTGGGGAGGTGTCACTGGCCCAAAGAGAGTGGCAGTGTCAGCAAACTTGCCTGTAGATTGCCTACTGGGTAATGATTTGGAAATCTCAACCTGGGCTGAGATTGAACAACAAACCCATTCTAAAATGGTAAATCTCAATTGAAAGGTTAGTGGGGCTGTGATGGCTACAGCCCCAATCCAAGATGTCCTTCCTGAAAAGGTTGGTAGGGCTCAGCAAACCTCAGCCCCATCTTTAGATAACTTCCCTCCTGAAAAGAGTAGCAGGGCTGTACTAGTAACAGCCCATACCCAAACTGAGTCTCCTCCTGAAAAGGTTGGTGGGGCTGTGATGGCCACAGCCCAAACTCAAACTGATACATGGGGAGTGAAGCCTGAAATGATGGATCACTCCACCCAACCAGAGAGCATTGAGGAGGAAGAGAAATCTCCCTCCCACCAGACTTTAGGAAAGGATCAGCCTCCTCAGGGAACTGATCTTACCCCTGATGAAGGAACTGTCCCAGAGGTTGTTAGGCCTGGCCTAACAGAGCCTCTGATGGCAGTGGACCCTTCTCAGGTGGGACCCAGTCTGGAGCAGGTAACCTGCCCCTCTCTACCTTGCCTTACTCAGCCCAGGGCTGCAGAGGACAAGAAGGACAGTGAGACCCAAAGGGCCCCCTGTCAAATAAAGCACCCCCATCAACAGATTAGGGGCACCAAAACTAGTAGCCCTAGTGAGGTGCAAACTTTAAAAACTCCTGAGGGATCCCCCTTAAAAGTAGTTAGGGACCTCCCCCAGATGGATATTGTTGGGCACAGTCAAACCTGGGACCCTCAGGGCCCAAACCTGAACTGTCCCTCCAGTAAACCAAACAGAGGGACCCAGCCTCCAGCTTTAGGTAGCCAGAGGTTGACCCTGAGAGCACAGTACAACTCAGTCAAAGAAAGAAAGGCACACATGGTGGAGAGTGATTGGAGGAAGCTGAGCCCTACAGAGGAAACTCACTTCAGTAATCCATCTCAACACCAGCCTTTGACTTTGCAAAGACACACTACAGGTAGAGATTCCCTATGGTGGAGACCCTCAGATACCCTTAGGGTGAGGGATTGCTTAGTGGACCATGAGACAGGGGGTTACCAAGCCAGAGCTGGTACTTCCTTATATGGCCACTTAGGCAATATAGGCTTACCTGGTCAAGGATAGCCTTATCTCCTTTCGTTTGGGGGGGTTATGTAGGAAGGTGGATATCTGACTATGGTTACCCCCAAACTTTTTGCCTGGTGTTTAGCTGGTTTTTGACATAGTTGGCCTGGGATCCTGCTATTCAGGGCCCCAGGCTGATTGCTCTCTCCTTAAAATGGACTCCATGTACCTTAGGTGCATACACAATTGGAACTGGTTCACCTTATAGGCCCCTGTAACAGTGTACCATAGGTACCCAGGGCATAGGTGTTTCCAAGGCCTACCAGGGGCTGCAGCATGTATTGTGCCACCCCTGGCCTGGCCTCCATATTTGACACAACTGGCTGATCACTCAGCTGGGGTAAGTTGGTGTAATCACCTCTTACTTAGATATAGTATCCCTATATCTACCCTTAAACTGGACACATATGTTCCTATCAGCCACTCCTATGGAAGGCCTCTTCAATCCTGGAGGCAGAGTGCTTGGAAATATGTGAGATGGTGCTCTAGCATGAGCTGAGCCTGTCTGCAGCTGTCGGGAACCACTCCCTAAGCTGTTCCAGGATATTGCCATACCATATACTCTTAAGTGCATTATAATCCTCGCGGTTAAATGCTATCTTTGGTTTGGCTTTATCAAAACATGGCTTTCCTGTCACAGGGAGGTGTCACACCACCCCAGACAGGAGATAGTGGATTGTAGCAGGGAGGTTTGAAAGAAACCAGACAGTGCCTGGGGAGCACAAGGCTTCCCCTTGCATAATCCGGTCAAACCGGTTCTGGGGCATCCCAGCCCCAGCTCCAGTGTGACCTGGACAAAGGAAAGGGGGTGTAACCGCCCCCCTTCCTGGTCCCACCCATAGGGAGGGACCTAGCAGGAGATCCACCCACCAGATTCGAATAAGAGTGGGAGCAGTGCCAATGCAACTCAGATCATCCTGAATCAACTTTAAACAAAGAAGAAGACTGGACTTCGACATTCTGCTGCTCAGAAGACTGAAGAGAATCTCCCTTGTGGCCTAGGAGTGGCCACCCTGTAAACACAGGTACCAACCAGCAACTCGATGTCTGCTTTGCCGCCGCCTCCCGCCTCCCGCCGGAGCCCAGAGCCCGACAAGAACCAGACTCCCAGACCTCTCCGAGCCCGATCCACAGTCCCTGCAAAGAAGGGACCCGTGGAGGCACCGAGTGACGTGGGACCGGACCTCTTGGAAGACACTCGAAAAGCTGACTGCGCAGCTTCTGAGGTATCCTTGACGTTGTGCTTTGGGGACTGAGAACCCCCACCATCGAGCAGCCCTTGCACCGAAGATCAGCCCCCAGCATCTCCACGATCTGCGTGGGGCCCTTTTGCAGTGTGCCACTCGACGCGCCATCCCGGCCACTAGCCACGTGGTCAGCGGCCATCTTGGCAACGAAAACGACGAACTACACAGCGGGTCTGGTTGCTCCAGACTCACCCAAGCTCCTGTGAAAAGGAGCATTCGCTCTGACCTTGCTGGTCCGAGTGTTAAGCATTTTTCGATTCCTGCGTGGCTTGCATTAGCCAAGGCATGTTTGCTTCAATCAATTTGCCGACACCGCCAACAGCGAGAAGCCTACGTGGGACAGCTCGTGACCGACTCCTGGACGTCCTCGACGTGGTGTCCACGTGGCTGCAGAGAGAAGCTACCCGACAACGCCTGTTTGCACCCGACATCGCCTGGTTCCAATCTGGTTCCACGGTAGTCACTGGCTAGTGACTTTGAACATTGTCCCCTCTGCTTTCCGGTCTTCACAACTTCAGATCCACCCTTGGATCCACCGGAACTCTTCACATCGAGCCGCCTGCAGCATCTTCAGCTCCAAGCACCATCGACCAGCGTGACGAAACCCGACACTACTTCGACCCTGTGCACCCGCTTCCTGTGGGTGAGGTAACTCAGCTCCGCCAGTGTTCCTACACTGGTACACATCTCAAGGGCCTGTGTCTTAAGTTTCAGTGTTCTAGGTCACTCGGAAGGTTCCTAACTCTTTAACTTTGTACTTTTTACGCACCATAGACTTTGCATTGGAAAGTGCGTGCACTTTGAACACTGCACCCGAGTCCCGCGGGCCTTTCCCGACTTAGTCACTGCTAGTCTCGAATAGCTCCAGCGATTCCCAAGGCCCTAGGCCTGTTCCCTTTCCTATTGGTATCTCTTATACCACTTTCTTAGTATATGGTTTAGGTGGCCCCTAGGGCTCATCCATATTGTGCAACTTTTGTGTATTTTAAACTGTCTTGTGATTTAACGCTTGTGCTTCTGTGCTCATAAAGAGTCCAGGGGATTTTATAGTTAATAAATCAATATATATTTCCAATATATATCTGTGTGGTGTCCCTTTCATTTGGTATTCAAGGGGGTTGTGTATGGTAATACAGCTGGCTTCACATGCCTTTCAGAGTTTAGCCTAAGACTGCTTTTTCCATGTTACCACTAGGATAACTGGTCTACAAGGTTGAATTACAACCAATCATCATAAGGGTTGCTTGGCATGGTACAAAGTGATCACTAAGAATTAGTGAGCATTATATACCAGGCCAACTTCTCACACTGGGTACCTGGTAAAGTCAGGAGCAGCTATTTTGACACCTGGGTAATCACTGTCATTGGCATCTGTTGGCGAAATAAGTAGGGGGCGTCCAGGCGTTTGTCCAGGATAGTAGTAATTTAGGCAGAGGGCACAGTGGGGAGTAAGTGAAGTACTCCCCAGGATGCAAAGATGTGGTCAGTGAGTCTTTTTATGGCCCTAGTGGACTAGTCTGGACATAATCAAGGCTTGGGTAGATCTAAGAGCATCATTTTTTTGTCATTTTGAGAGCAGGACAATATTTGGTGTATGGTTGCCGTGGTAGCGTCAGTGATTTGTCTGTCGTAAAATATTGCAGGGTCTGAAATGCTGCATAGAAGTGACGTCTTTCTGACAAGTTTCCACTTGCATCTATGGAATGGTGTGCAGTCACTGTGGTATGATAGGGCTGCACTTCAGACAATAGATGACAAGGAATTGCTTCTCATATTGTGATTGAGCCATTGAGGTGTCATCCACATGTATATGTTGGTGAGGCTAGCTTTGAGTTGGAGATGAATTCAGTTGATTTGATGGGAAGATGCAATTGTATATCATGTGTGTACCTTTGTATGATGATGCAGTGTTAGACAACTAATTACATCAAGGACTCAGTATGCAGCACACTTAATATGAATAAAAAACAAACTGAGAATACACCAGAAAACCAGGGCCCTATAATACATCTATCCCTGAAGAAAGTGGAAAGCCACTGGAGAGTTGTGCCTGAGAAGGGCAATGTTAGTGGTATACTATGGTAAACGGTGTCAAAGGTCACTGAAAGGTCAAGCAACATGATCAGGTTAGTCTCTCCTTCACTCAAGGCCTGAAGTAGGTCCTCGTGGAACTTTAAGATTAACCACAGACTTGGAGGGAGACATACTGGCTAGAGGCGAGACGGATGGAAATTGAGAATTGGCCAGGGGGGCTCCTCCACTGGGGCGGAGGAGCGTCGTCTCACTGCTTTCTTGCAGTGCAAAATGCCAAAACATAAAATGGTAATAACTTTTGGTTACTAGCATTTTATTTTTCTTTCTGCATTGTGGGCGGGTGGGTGGGCGGAGCTGCCCGAGCAGGGCAGGAGTTGTTTACCCACTCCAGCGTGCGCATGACTGGTTTGGTTGGCCCTCTCGGGCCATCCAAACCAGTCATGCGCACTCTGCACTTCTCCATGCAGGCTGCATTGCAGCCTACATGGAGAACATGCCATCCCCTAGGTCCCCTGGGTGGGTGGCGTCCCGACCAATCACAACGCTCCACTGGAGCGTTGTAATTGGCTTAAGTAAAGGGAGGGAGGTTGCCTGCTTCCTGTTCCTGTCGGAGGCAGGAGAGCAGGAGCAGTGAAGATGCAGGACCCGGGCCAGCAGAAAGGTAGGTTTTAATATATATATATTTTTATTATTGCCCCCCCCCTTCCCCGCGGCTGCCCCCCACCCTCGACCCATGCTGGCCGCGACTTGAATTGGCCTTGGTATTGTTTTACCCCAGCGTTGTCACTTGGTCTCCCCATAAAGAGAGGTGTTTGTGATGGAATGGTCATTTTGGTGGTCTACCTTTTTTATAAGCTGGTTCCATTGGCTGCATAGAGGATGATGATGTTCATAATTTGAGGGTCCTGAGGTATGATATGACCCTGATCTTTCCCCTTCAAACCTATAGAGTTGGATTACTGGAAGTGAAGTTCTGATGCCATCTCTCCAAGAGAAATCCTTATAAGCTCCAAGAGGAAAGCCTTCAACCACTGCAATTGGTGAGGAGAGGGATCTTCAATCAAGGCATGACTGGAAGACAGGAAAAAGCAGTGCAGACTGTTTGACGAGAAGAAGAGAAACCTTTTTTTGTCTCATTTTTAAGACATGACTTCTCTTTAGAAGAAGTTAGATGTGTAGGCGGATGGAAGCCTCCCTTGATGACAGTTTTGCAGATTTGTTTTGACAAAAGCATCTAGTTTCAAAGTAAGATTGCTTCATGCTCCATAAATGTGCATTCAGGCCTCGACTGCCATATGTCTCTGTTGGGCAGCGGTCGAAGTGCATTAAAAAAAAAAGTATGGGAAATGTGATGCTGCATGCCATGGGGCAGCGGCAGTGAGCGTGGGAGCGGAGTCAAAGGTGTGGTTAAAAAAAAATCCTGTAATTTGTTTGTAATCTTTTACCTTCAGGTAGCCACATATAAAATAGCACACAGCTTAAATGAGAAATACATCTAAAAAGTTATGTTAATCAGTGTCAAATGCACTGCAGTACATTATGAAATCTCTATTAGTTAATGCACTGCAGAGGTCTAAGTGTAACCAGAGAGCCACAGAATTAAATGTTGATTAGTTGGTGCAGTGGAGAATAGTGACTTGTGTATTTTAAGTGCTACGAGGTTAAGCCTTCGCAGCCTGACAGAAAGCAATATATAAGTCATTATTTTAAACTTGCAATACACACAGTGTAGGACAGACTGCCACAAAATGAGCAAATAGGTTATGAAGAAATGGTGCTTCCAAAGTATATATTTTAGTAATACCCAGACTGTACGTAATGCATTTTTAGGTTGAACCCAACGCATGCGCTGTCTGGAAGACATACTTCGTTTAGTATGTGGGCTTTGTTCCACCCCTCGCAGCCAATTTGATCTAGTGGGTGTTGTTCCCACGAGATTATTTTTCAATGGCTTATTGTCCTTATTTGTCCCACCTTCTTGTGCCTTGCTCCTCTCCTGGAATATCGGCCCAATACGGTATTCTTTTCTCAGATCTTTTTCAGAGACGTTTTAAGGCATGGGCAAAGTGGGCTCTGGCCCAGGGCCCCGTCCTTTCAGGGGGCCCCAAATAGAGCCAGCTCTGTTCTGCAGATTTGCCCTGATGACCTCCATTAATTCTTGAACAGATTGTTTAAAAAAATCTCCTTTGATTTATTTTTTAATGCAGATGATGTGTGAGAGTCTATTACAGACATTTTGCAGAAATATTTTGGGTTTATGTTTCAAGCAACATCCATAAAAAAAGTTTCTTTTAGATCAAAACAGGACCCGACATATGAGAAATGAGAGGTTGTCACGGAAATTGTTTTGGGGTAATTTTAGTAAGTTGCTATTGTGTTACAATATTGAAAATACACGTCTCTATTCCTGAATATTAGATGTAAACACGTTTAGAATTTGAACCAGTGCGCTTGTGCACTGTAGGTGACCTGGCCAAAGAGGGCATGAAAGATATGAAATTTGATCATATTTTCAAGGCTGTTGTGAACAGGGGCCCCCAAAATACGTTTGGCCCAGGGACCTCTAAATCCTTAAGATGTATTTGCGCACTCTTTTTTTAAATTCCACAGATAAGCAGGTATTTGTGCTGTATATGCTCTGCTCTGTTGCCATAATGCTTATTGACATCTCATTTGTGATAATGTTTTAAAGGGAATTGGCAGTTGTGTGGTATCAGGGAACAGGGGGGCAGATTTATGTTGGTAATGCGCCACGTTTGCGTGACGCAACTGCGGCGTAAACGTGGCGCATCCCTACGACCCATTTACAACGTGACGCATCTAGGCAGATGCGTCACGTTGTAAAGCCCTGCGACACTTGTGGGCGTTCCGGCGCAGGGTGGGCGTTCCGGGGCAGGTGCGCCTCGCAAAAGTGGCTGAGTGAAATCTATAAGATTTCACTCAGTCACTTTCAGGCCAATGCTGTGTCAAAACCCTGCGCCTGCTTGAAGCAGGCGTAAGGCTTGACGCAGCATTGGACAGGTAGGCTACCCCGAGCCTTGCTGGAGCTGCGTCGCGCTTGCGACGAAACACCAGCAATGCGCCACCTTTACGGCACAGATGCGTCACGCATCTGTGCCGTTTTTGCCCCATGGTGCGCCGCATTGTAAATGCGGCGCACCATGGGTGGCGGAGCAGCGGCGCAAAATAACTGGTGCATCCCTGGGAATGCGCCAGTTATCATAAATCTGCCCCAGGGTGTTTACTTTTCAACGGATTTCCGCTATGAACATTTTACTATTGCTGCTCATTTGAAGGAAATCCAATGTGATTTATATGTAACCACGACCACATCTTTGCAAATGTTTTATAGGTAATGCATTGCGTTTTATATTTTACAACTTCGCGTTTCTGGTGGATGTTGTAAAGTGGACCCCGTTCGGTCTTCATATTGGCGCTCGCGTTTTATGTTGTCACATTGTATCAGGAAACAATGCGTTTACTTTTGTTATTTTAAATAATGTGGATGTTTTTATGGGAAAGTTCTGGTTTTTGGTTCTCTTAGTTGCGCCCCGGGTATTGGGAGCGGCAGGGTAAAGCGAAGGCCATGTACCGATTCACGCTGCGCATGTGCTAGCCTTTTTTCACATCATGCGATGCTTGTTTGCATGTTATTTTCACAACATTACAGGTTGACTTTGGTGCAAAAAGCGACCTGATACTGTGCGCACTTTGTACTAACCGGTGCCGAGAAAACGGATAAAAATAAGTTGTGTATGACACCTCTTCTGTCCATCCCAACACTCGGAGGGTTGGTAGTTCTGCACTGCAGCTGCCACACAAGTTCTTGGGAGCTGGGTCTAACTGCCCGAGGACATGCCAGAGTGCCTCTTGTTGCCCCCTGCCCTGCAGGTTCACACTGGCCTCCTGCGGTTTTGCAGAGTGTTGTGTTGCTCATGGCAGGGTGTTGCCAGCCTCACCATGTTGGCAGCAGTGTTATATACTGATGTGCATTTTCGCAAATGATGCACCCGGCAGGGCCGCACTGGGAAAGAAAGACGGCTGCCGGGTTGTGGGTGGGAGAGGGTGCGCGTTGAAAACACTGCAGCTGCTTTTGTTACAGAGGCTGATATTACCGGACACAATAACAAAAACGACTCCCAGGGGTCCAAAACTGGCCTCCACCCTGATGGCCCACCGGGGAAATGCCTGGTGCCTGCTATGGCCAGTCCGGCCCTGGCACTTGGTGAGCACAGCAGGGAGTCTCTGCATCCTGGCACTTTCCTCGTCACGCAGTGATGCCTTCTTAGCATCATATAGCCATGTCTGAACTGGGGTGGCAGAGTGGGCTAAAGAATGGTGATGGATTAAACCCAGATCTTTTGACTGGGTGTGAGTGTTTGATTGATTCAGATGCTCCGTCCATCACCACCCCCTTTGTACCGCCTTCTCAGCATCGGCACAGCGTTGCATGCACTTGCGCCAGTGTGTGCTGCTCAGCGCATGAACGGATTTGTGTTCCATCCAGTGCTTTAAATGTGTTACAGCATTTGAGCAAACAGATAAGCACTTCCTGTGATCACAGGAGATCAAACCTGACTCCTGCCTATATTTGTGGCCTTCATACCCTGATCTGGCAGGAATGGTAGCATGGCATAAAACTGCAAGTACTTTTCACTGCAGTGATATGCTAAAGAACAGTAGATGTTGCAGTACTCAGGATAATGTGCTGCATGGATGTATGACGTTACAACGCATACCATTACAACGCGGTATTTACAACGAATACCGTTACAACGCATAGCGCTTAGAGGTGCTGGATAGTGGTAAGTATAATTTTATATTCCAACTCCAGTCCCCGTGGACACTAGGGAAGGTGTTGGATATAAAATTAAACTTATTCCCTATCCTAGAGCGCCCCCCAGCGCAATGCGTTGTAATGGTATGCGTTGTAATGCCTGCGTTGTAGTGGTAGTGCATTGTAAAAATTGCGTTGTAACCGTTGTATACCGTGCTGCATGGCTAAATACTTATAGGGTCTCAAAGGCGAAACCGATTGCATTGCAAATGCTTGTTTTTATATAGCTGTCCCTTAAAAGCAAGGACTTCACCACTCAGCTGGTAACTCTCTTGCACCACCACCCAAAAAGAATATATCTTTGTCATCACATCTGAAAACATGATTTCATGATCACTCAAAAGGCTCCGAAATGCCAAGTGTGGCTCCAACTCAGTTAAGTTTTTCCCGGATCAGGCAGAAGTGGATGGTAAAGGTGTGTGGACGTGGAGGAAAAGGATGGGCCGGCAGTGGGCAGCACCACTGGTGAAGTAGGCTGTGCCAATGGTTGGCAGGTGCAATCTTCTAAGCAAGCCTTTGGAACCCGGGAGTCATTTTTCTTCTTAAAAATGAAGCGATATCTCATAGGATGTCCCAATGAAAGTGCACAACTGTGATGGCTATTGAAAGGAAAATTGGCTAGGTGTGTCCAAGAGGGTGGTAACTTTCTCTCCTGATACTTTGATCTTGCATCTTGGTCTTCAGTTTCTAAGTGTCTCAGGATAGACCAATTTAGTGTTTTGTGTTGCAGAGTTAAGTCAGGGAGTATTTTCACGACTTGACTGTGGGTGGTGATGTGTGGTGGGCCTGGTAGTTTTCTATGATAGGGAGGGTTTGATTGACCGTGACAGATGATTGAGGTAAAGTTGTGGTATCAAGGGCGACAATGAAATTTACCCAGGACAGTGATATGAACTTATGAGTACTGCATACTAGTAATGCAGACATGGTGCATCCTCTGTGAAGGGGACTCAAGATGATGACGAGGTGTGTTTGTAGAATCCATGAGTGGCCTATGTAAGCACCTAAAGCACACATTGACCGCCTGTGAATAGAAACACCAACACCCAAAATCAATACATGGCCAGAGTTGGAAGATGCTGAAAGGAGTACAGTACTCACCACACTGATGAGTTGGGCCAGGGAGACCATGAGTTGCACCGTCACCAGCTCCGACCCATTGGTGGCAGGCCGTATGAGCTTGTTGTATCGCGACGGGTTCAGGAGGTGCTCCACCAACCTCTCCTCGGTGTCCGTAGCCAGACTCCCTGTAAAACCCAAAATGCAAAGACATCATGAGACCAGGAGAACCCTTTCATATGTCCTTGAAAGACGAAATTGCTTAGAAAACCCCAGACAATGGCCCATGTTTTTGTTTTTTAAAAAAAAAAATGTATTGAAGTCATCTGCAGTCTCTTAAATCAGATACAAAAAGTAGAAATTTCACAAAGAATAGATTATCATTCTTTTTGAGTATAACAAAATATATAGAAAATTACTCAAAATACCGTCCCCAGATCTGTTAGAACTTTTTTATACCCCCAACTCGTTTTGCATACAGTTGTTCGCATTTCCTAACCCTTTTCATTTTTTCAAACCATTCCCGAAACACCGGAATTTGTGATGTGCGCCAGTTCTGTAATAACAATGATCTAGCAACGGCCATTGCAATATAAATCAATTTAGGCAAATGTATTGAAAATTTGCATTCTGGATCAAAGCCAAACAATAATATTTTTACGTTACAAGGAATTGATATCACATAATAGGTTTTAAAAAAACTAAAATTTCCTCCCAAAAAGACTTAATTTTAGAACAGTAAGCCATAATGTAAGACCAATTTGCTGGATCACAATGAATACATCTAAAACAATTAGCAGACGTATTATCATACATTTTGGCAATAATTACAGGGGTGCGGTACAAAAGCCATTTGCTAACAAAATAACATCCTGCACCAATTGGCGCCACGTAGTGAACCAAAGTTAAACTGAATAATAGTTTTCCATATGTCAGTTGATAACACTATATTTTCCTGTGTATGCCATTTACGTATAACTTTAGTAGACAACTCTTCCTCCCGACTTTGTGTCAAACAATGTTTCCATTCCCCAGGTTTCTTCATAACACCATTTACAAAGAGATCTTCTGACAATGGGGAAGAAATACTAACAGTATAGGGGTCTAATTGCGCCAGTTTTATAGATCACGATGTAAGACCCGATTAGCAAAAAGTTACCAGAGATCAAACGTGTCATATCATCGACAGCTAGCCAGGACCCATTCCCCAGAAAGTCAGCTAACGTTTTAAACCCTGCGCGGCCCCAGTTTGCAATAACTACGGGTTCAATCTTAATCCTTAAGAAAGCAAAAGCACCGATTAAGGGAGTTGTTAAGTTGAAGAGAGGGAGGGAATATCTCTTAAGCATGGCATCTCGACGTTTGAAAAACCAATTTAGGGTCTTATATCGGACGGATTTAGGTGATTTCGGCACAAGAAGAGGGGATGGGATCTGTATTTCTAAATATATTAACTCAAAATTTTTTTTTATAAATAAACCCTTGCCTGGGTTTATATTTTTAAATCTATCTAGGTACTGCGCAAAGTATGCGTAGTAATAATCTTTTAAATTTGGTAATGCAGTTTCTTCATATAAAGTCCGTATATCAATTCTAGGCGTTTTTTTGCCCAAACAAATGCGGAAAACATAGATTCTATTCTGGAGAAGAAGGAACCAGGTAGAAACACTGAGATAGTGGAAAATAAGAAATTAAAAAGGGGAAGAATCGACATCTTAATCAAGGCGATTCGACCAAGAATAGATAAAGGTAATGGATCCCAGCAGGCAAACATTAAACGGATTTTCCGAAGCAAAGGGACAAAATTCAGTATATATAAATCCTGAACTATGGGAGAGAAAAAAATCCCCAAGTATCTTTTAGGTTTTGAATTGATACAACCATGCAGATCTGGATGTAATACTGGATCTGCGCCCCAGACCAAAATTTCTGTCTTTTTTTTATTAATTCGGTATCCACCTAAGGCCTCGAATTCTTCAAAAATTTGGAGAGCCTGTGTCTGTGATAGAAGGTACGGTTTAATTTATAACATGATATCATCTGCGTATAATTTTATCTTGGCCATGGAAAAAAACGGGGGAGCAATCTGTGCACAGTTCCGGATAGCTACAGCAAGTGGTTCAATAAAAAAGGCAAAAAGAATAGGAGACAAGGGGCAACCTTGCCTGGTTCCCCTGCCCATGTTTTTGTTGCAACTTCAAGAAAGCCTATGTCTGCATAAGCCTTACATTTGTGAACAATTCAACAATGTTCTTTTGACAGAAATGTAAAACAGATGAATGTGCAAGGGTGATTAATGAATAGCACCTTTTTTGGCAGGCTAGGGCATATACACAGCAAACACATCCTAAACAAAATGCCACAAATCAGTTGTTACAATACTTTCAAAGACCACATCCTGACTTGAAATTACAAGCCAGGATCCATCTGCAGTTTAACAATATGAAGACTTGATGGCCCATCACACAAAGCTGATGAGAATACTAATTGGACAACATAAGTATCTACTACACGCCGTGGCCTGGATGGGCAGCACATCCAACCAAAGGCAAAATCAAGAAAAACACATGAAACACAATTGCTGAGCAGGGCTGACCGAAGCCCACTGTATCTCTGTTTGCCTAATTTAGTTATTTTGCCACATTGATTACATTAGGTTTTCCAGGCTACTAAAGCTGACTGTAGCGAACCCGAAGGACATTATCCATTTTATAATTTGTAATTGTCTTGTCATATTTTGACATACTGTCTGCTGAGAGGCTCAGTGGAAGGGTTTCTGAGTAGCTTGGCTTGTACTTTGACTCTTGGGGCCAAGCCACCCCTTGCGTCGCCCTATACATGTTGGGGGGCTTACCCACCTCTAGGTAAGCATGCTCAGAAGTGCACCCATTCCTCTTTGCAACACAGCACACACACACCTCACCATGATTAACCTGTTGCTGCTTGCAGACCATCCTCATCACAGCTGACCAGGCATAGCTTTTCCCCTCAATGCTCACTCTGCTCATTAAACCAGTGCCTCTACCCCAACCCCTCACACATATGTTATTTATTTGAAACAGAGAACAAGTTGAGCACTTTTCTATCAGAAATGCTCTTAAAATATTAATATTGCTGAATATGTAAGTAAGTGTTGGACAACATTACTATGGAAACTATAGTTGTAACACATGAGAGATGGAACACAAACAATGACCGGTACACGACCAACAAACCTACAGTCACTGGAACTTCAGCCAGTGAAGTGTATTGATGGAGCTTATATATCCCCAGCTGATTCGCTCTCTAGCGGATGGCTCCATAGTGCAGATATACATTAAATAAATGAGGATATTGCTTAATTTTTTAACTAATATGTGCCGTTGTACAAAGTTTTTCTCAGAAGCCGATGCGGATATATGTCCGGATTGCCAATGACCTAGTATTGATTCCACTTCACCCCTCTTTCTTCCACCTACATACACTCTCTAACCATTTATTTCACTCTTGCAGGTTCTTTTCAGTCCTTCCTTCACCCTTTGTCACAGTTTTTTCATCCTTCTCTTCCTCCCGCTTTTGGGTTTTCTCTCTTTCTCTGGGGAAAAATAAGTGCTGGGTCCCAAAAATGAGTAGCAGTGGGTGCCACCTGCAACTCCCTTCTCAAATTAAGGTCACACACTTGCACACACCTAGTGCTTCGTTTATATATTTATTTTAAAGAACTTGCCAGGAGGTCACTGCAGCTTGTACCACACATTGCCCCCACTAGCATTGCTAATGACAGTACCAACACAACTAACCATTTTGATAGGCAGCTCTTCAGGTCTCACACCACTGGCATAACAAAACTTGAGGGGGCCCCCTGCAAGGCCCCCTCCGGACCCAATTAGGAGCTCTCCGGCCAGAGTACTGTGCTGAGGGGGACCTCTGGAGCTTGCCCCCCCCCGCACCGCGGGGGTAGTGTTACGCCACTCTCTCAAACATAGACACATCGTACACTAAAGCCTGCACTCCAATACCGGATGGAACGCTGATTCGCCTGGCAGCTCGAGCTAGTGTCCCCTTTTGGGATTACAGGTGATGTAGCAAAACTGTACTCCTGATGTTTCCCCTGCGCCTGAACATTTCACTTGATAAAATATGTGAAATAAGTGGGTGAGACGCAACCTGAATATGAAAATCGACTGTGAGAACTGGGTGGGGAACACAGATTCCCTTGGTAATTCCTAATTTCAATGGGTTCACCCCACTGTTCTTGTAAGGTCGGTACTTTCTTGTCCAAGAATGTTCTATTGTAATCCCACTGGCCTTGGAATAAGGATCTAGATCAGATGATTGCTGATAACCGTCTCCCCTCTGTCTCTTTCACTCTCTCTCTCTCTCTCTCTCTCTCTCTCTCTCTCTCTCTCTCTCTCTCTCTCTCTCTCTCTCTCTTTCCCTCTCTCTCTCTCTCATTCTCTCTCTCTCTTCCCCCACTCTCTTTCCCTCTCTCTCCCTCTCTCTCTCTCTCTTTCCCCCTCTCTCTTACTCTCTCTCTCCCTCTCTCTCCACCCCCTCTCTTTTTCTCTCTCTCTCATCTCCTTTCTCTCCCTCTCTCTTTCTTTCCCTCTCTCTCTTTCCCTCTCTCTCTCTCTCTCTCCGCCCTCTCTCTCTATTTCCCTCTCTTTCTCCACCTCTCTCTCTTTCTCTCTATCTACCCCTCTCTTTCTCTCTCTCTTTCTCTCTCTCTGAAGGACTGGGTTCTTTTGGACCCAGCGGTGCCAGGGCACAACACCTGAAACCTTCGTGGGTAACCTGTTCCGGCGTACAAGTCACAGAGACACGGGACACTTCCTTCGGCGTCAAAGAGTCAAGGTTTATTTACTGCAGGGAACACAGAAGTCACAGGAAGTACATCGAGTGTAGTTCGGGGAGACTGCTTCAAATTGGTTATGTGGATCGCTCCTTTTATACAGTTTTTACCCATAGGCTAACATTGAACACAAAGGTTTACAACTCAGTTCCCACGTCTAGCTCCCAGAGGGGTCGTTTTTGGTCGCTTTGAAACATGCAAGGTCCGGAACATAAGTGCGGAAGCATTTGGCGGTTCCCAACTGTAAAAACCCATCTTCCCACCATTAGCAAATTCCAATCAGCAATCAAGTAGATCGAAACAGGAACGAAGACAGGTGCAGAGGAAGACGGAGACAGTGGGGAGATCGGAAAGGGTGTAAAAAGGGGAGGTGTCGGGAGCACGAGATACAGGCATCAAAGGGACGTGCCTAATGAGATGCACGGCTGAGACAATAAGTCCGTGCGGCAAGATGAGCCTCGAGCGGCGCCACCTGCCTTACAGTAGCAACCCCCTCGTCATAAAGACACTTTCAAAGGACATGTGTCTTCCGCAAATATCTTGGGAGTCCCAGGGTCGCGAAGCGGACAGCGTCCGTTCGCTGACTACTTGAGGGCAAGAGACAAAATGGATGCCGTATCTAAGATGGAATCCGTGGGTACAGATGAAAAGCCCACGTAACAAACGAACGGTTTAGGTTAGCACAGCGAAACTGCGCACACTTACTGAACTCGTCATTTGCGGTTCATAGATACTAGACTCGACCATATTCGTGCGAGTCGAAAACACCACTTACAATTGTCACGGAACCTCATCTCCCCCCCCCTCTCTCTCTCTCTCTCTCTCTCTCTTTTTCTCTTGTTGTAAATAAGATGGTCATAGATGACAGGATACTGCTAGTTGATTACATGTAGATTTATTGTAGGACACAGCTGAGCACACAAACTCGCCAGCTGACCAGACCATCAACTGACACTCACTGGTCAGTTGATGGTCTGGTCAGCTGGCGAGTTTGTGTGCTCAGCTGTGTCCTACAATAAATCTACATGTAATCAACTAGCAGTATCCTGTCATCTATGACCATCTTATTTACAACATCTCTCTCTCTTTCTCTCTCTCTCTTCCCCCCTCTCTCTCTCTCTCTTCGCCCTCTCTCTCTATTTCCCTTTCTCTCCACCTCTCTCTCTTTCTCCTTCTCTCTACCCCCTCTCTTTCTCTCTCTCTCTCTCTCCCTCTCCCTCTCTCTCTCTTTCTCTCTCTCTCTTCCCCCCTCTCTCTCTCTCGTTTTCCCTCTCACACATAAGAGCTCCCCTAGCACCTGCTCCATGAGCCCACAGGCACTATATGGCCCTGCTGCTGCTATCCTTAGGTGTGGACGTGTGAGCTGTTACAGGACTTTTTTGTAGGAAGATCACTACACGAAAAAATGACCTAGGAGCAGTCATCAAGAAGTTTCCTGGAAAAGAAATAAAAGAGACAAAGAGAAGACTGACTCGAGAAAAAGGCCATTGCAGAAAGTGAATAATACACATAAGGAGGACATACTTGGAAAAAGAATGTACAACTAAAGATTCTTAAACAAAAGAGAAGCAGCCCGTGTCCACCCCTTGCACAAACTGTGAAATGCCTGCAAAAGCTATAAAGCACACATTGGTGAAGTAACTAGGAGCGCATGAAGAAGAAAAAAATCTGTAGAAATCCCATGATTGTGAGGATACTGAGGAGGAATACAAAATAATATTCCTGGGTGTAGAGTCTCTATGCAATACTCTGACGGGTCCTGAAGAAGGTGGTTCAATCATCGTTTATCCCACCGAAACGTGTTGACCAAGTCTAGTACTCTCCTACTGAATGTAGCGAAACCAACTGTTGTTATTAGATAACCAACTAAAATGTGTTAACTCGTGCAGAAGGAGTGTGATGTATGAATAGTGTGTGTGCAGTGTGTATGTATGTTGATGGTTGCATGTTGTCTCTACCCAGGTGTACATAAAGTTTAGTAGGTGTGTATACTACATAGCAAAATATATCTTTTTGTAATATTGTTGAATTATTTAAAAAAAAACTTTGTTTTGTTTGTACCATAAAAATCTTTTTTTAAAAAGAAAAGTGAATGTAAAAGGAAAAGGAAAAAATTATCAAAATATTTACACAAAAAAAGATAATGAAATAAAGTGAAATGAGGAAGTAAATAAAACAAATGGTTTTCTTGTATTTGTCAGTGCCCCGGTTGGAATTCGTGATATGAATCCTTAAAACAAATGGGTCGTGAGGGAGAGTTCTTATTTTACTGCTAGCCTTACCACCACATGAGCTGTTCTCCCTTCAGGACCTCTGGTGAGTTGACATCTGCATAGAGGCCTACTGTCAGTAGAGGACCTCCTGCTCCCTTAAGGCTGCCCTGAGAGATTGGGTCCACACTGGCACGCTATGGTACTGAGTGAGTGTGGCGAGTGAGTCAAACTGTCTTCAGGAGGATTTGAGGGGTGGGGGAAATGATATACATGCTATTGGTTTTTTATTCATACAATGTTTTCAATCATTTTAAGTAATTGTGCAATAAAATCAATCTATCTATCAAAACAATTGTGTGTGGTCCATGTGGTCTGTGTACCAGGCTGGAATGCTGATGATGCCTCCACCCACCCAAACCTGCGTTCGGCCTATCAGGGATTTTCCCTGGACTGCATATGACCTATCCAGTGTTGAGTGCAGTAAGTGTCTGCACGTGCCTGGTGAAATCAAAGTGACCCCGACAGCCAGGTGCATCTCCACAGATATAATGTAGTCCTCTTGATATTAAAATGCTCTCCTACTGGAACTTCCACTGAAGTGCACTAGAACAGAATAATGCAGGAAATCACTGCATGTAAATGACCTGGTAAGAATGAGTGTGAAATGCAGGTCACACCACCAAAGTGAGAGACCCCCAAGAGCAAAGCGGTGCCTGGTTGATCCTTAGGTGTGTACATTTGCATGTATGGAGGGAAAGGCCACCCACAGTCTGCCATGTAAATCCACCCACTTCCTATTCAGATTATGTCCCTTATCTGTAACCCCAGGGCCTTGAGGTAATGGGAGGCTGCTGAAGCAGTCGCTGTGTGCTTCTCCATCACCCCCCTTTCCCTGAGTTAGTGGAATGGGAACCTCTGCTACAGTGCCGCCATCTTGTGACCTGACTATGTGGGGTTCTTTACAGCGGTGCCTGGGCAGCACTCAATGGCGGCCGGCATGGATCGAGGGTGGCGCTGCAGGGGGTGGGGGCGAGGGGGTTGTAAAAAATAATGAAAAAAACGTACCACTTCGCCACGTCTCTCTACGTCATCACCGCATCTCTCCTCCATCTTCTTGCCACGTGTCTCACAGCCAGTAACAGGAAGCACATTCAGGCTCTCCTGACCAGTCACAACACTCCAATGCAGCGTTGCGGTTGATCTGAGTGCCGTGGTTCGGCGCTCAGCCAGAGAATGGGAGCCTGGGCATGTTCTCCACCTAGGCTGTAATGCAGACTGGGTGGAGAACATGCAAAGTACTCATGACAGTTTTGCTAGCCGTAGAGGGCCTGCCAATCAGTCACTGCGCACTTACAGTGTCCTCACCACTCCCCTCTCCTGCTCTGAGAGCAGAGCAGCCCCACCAGGGAAGACGCCACAGCAGGAGCAAATAAAATGATAATAACAAGGAGTTCTTATCATTTTATTTTTATTTTACTTACACTGATGAAAGCAGTAGGGCAACGCTCCTCCGCCTTAGCGGAGAAGCCGCCACTGGCCGTACTGGTCTTTTCCGTGCACCGATCCCCTTTGTATGTGCAATGCCGCCAAAGGCCACCCTATTCCCTAATCCTAATTCAATTGTAAGGCAAAAGTAACTAGTTGCGTAGTTCTGGCGAGGTAGAGGAGAGCGAGACACGGCGTTCCACTGATTTCAGCAACTGGTCGGCCTGAAAGTTAAGACTGGAACAGGACCTCCCCGGAGAGGAGCTCAGCAGCTCTCTATATCGAATGCAATAAATCACAAGACAAAAGCAATGCATCAACGATATCGTTCTACGACTACTTTGCAAGGTAAGTATATAATTTACTGTTCTTAATTCCACCTATACTTATAGGTTATGTAAGAGGAGGCAATATTTTTGTTGGTGGATATTGTCATCCTTGACATAGTGATGGATAACCCTGATGCAGAGTTTACTTGCCTGGCGAGTCCACTGGTACCTGATGCACCAGATGTCAGCCCATGCCAAGAATGCCTCATTTTAGGACATCCGATGATATGGGCCAGAACTTTTTTGGTAGACCTCAGTAGTGGTGAATACTTACAGGTAACACCAATATTTGCGGTAAGTGTCCTTTTTATTAGCCTTAAAGCCGGAAGGGCTGATTTACAAGCCCTTTGCACCACCGTTACGTCACTTTTTCCATGTTAAAAATTACTCAAAAGTGGCGCAAGGGGCTTGTAAATCTGCCCCGGGGTATTTAGTGGCCAGACGTTGATGGGGCATCAAAAGAAAGTAATGTCTTTGTTTCAAAAATGTATATTATTTTGGACTGAAGCCAGCATATGGAAAAACTGTATCTGGTTCTTCTTAATTCAGTCAATACGTTTCAACCCACAGGGATTAAAAACGAGGGTCTTCCTTATTGCTGGCGCCGGAGTATATTGAGTTTATTAAGGTAGTTCAGTAGTAGCTATATTGGGGAAGCCTTCACGTCTGGCATGCTTGCACAGTGGATCTGGTTGCAGGCACTATGGTCCAGGACATGAAATATGGCGCGTCCTAGAGGTTTGTGCTAGAAGATAGTACACACCTTTAGTGCAGAAATGGGGCCCTGTTCGTTTTTTAGTGGGAGCATGCAGGGAGCAGATTAGAAGGTATTAAAGTTCTGCTCTGTCCTCCCTGTCGTAGGTCTCTGTGGATATCCTTGGAATATCCGAAAGGGCCACGACTGCGGCTAGTGTATTGGAGCTTGCAGGAGTACAGCCGGGTCAGTCGGGTTCACTCTAGTCCAGATGCACCATGATTGAACAGAGACTAAATCCATCTCTATCGTTGGCAAATTCTTCTCAGATTAAGGGCTGGACTGACAGACAATTGCTATTTGGACTATATAAGTAGCCTGGAATGCTGAGTCCTGAGCCAACTGAAATTAAAATTGAGGATAACAATCCTCTCAACATTTTTTGCCTCGGAGTGCATTGTCCTCCCAGTATTAATAATACAAGTACCGCTGGGATTCAACCTTCCGGTAAAACTGTCTGACTAAATGAGATGTCTTAGTGTCATTTGTGCAAATATAAAATTCTGCACAATAAAAAGTGTTGCAGCCATCTTAGGCCACAAGTGTTGATTCTTTAACAAGTGTATGGCGTGGGATCATTGCAATGTCTTGAATATGCAGAAATTGTTCAGGTTCTAGTGGGCATCTTATGGGAGGAGGCCCATGGGTCATACGTTTGCCCCCTCTTATGACAACTGTCCACTCCAGAAGCATTCCATGTAAAACTAGTCCTCATACCCTAGGCTGTCTCTGTGCATCACTCTATGCAGAGCAGCTCAGATTATACCAGTGATGAGTTGGGCTTCTCGCCAAGGCTTCATTCGAAGACAGACAGGCACTCGTGAGCTGGGTTTGTGCCAGCAGATAACCCTGACTAATAGGCATTTCTGGTCAATAATGCTTGCACTTACGAGCACGTCCACAGACCCATTACAGCAGCCCTGGAAGAAAGCTTTAAAAGATGGAAATGAGTTATGTTGGAGCAGATTAAATGGCTGTCTCTGGTTTTCAATTTTTCGCACCAGCTCTGCTCATTACCGGGGGAGGGGTGGAGGCAGACGGTGGGTGGCGAGAGCAGCGAATCCTTCTCCTTAGCTTATGGGGCTCCATGTCAACCAGTCTTTATGTTCAGTGTTTCCTTCCAACTTTCAAACCATTATATTTTAGTACAATCAGTGCAATTATTCTAAACCAAGACGCAGAATGCACTATCTTTGCAATAAGCGTAATATTTATGTTGAAGTTGGCAACAACCAATACATGAGTAGGGGTGGGGAATTTGAAATGGAAATTTCTGAAGGTGTGACATGTGGACCCTGGAAATAACATGTGACCTGGAGCAGTACTCTGGACACCCTATGAAGGTACACTATGTATGGCTGGTTCATTCCAAATTCTTTCAAGCTTCTCTCAGACTTGGATACCGCAAGAAGCCGCAGGGATTTATCAAAAACCAGCGAAGCAACTCAGCACCACAGACACACTCAGTAGAGGAACTTGCTTGTATGGTTGGGATATGGTTTATTTGATCTGAGGTCAAGCCATTAATGCATGGGCCTAGTGGGGTTGGCAGGAAGTGTTTTGAGGTTGGCTGGTTGGGCCAGATGAATCAAGTACATTAGCTAACCATTTAGCCTGAAAGAGGCTGTGATGGGGTCATGGCACTGTCAGACAAGCCATTCCAAAGGAGAGCAGAATTATGGAACGAACGTTTGAGAAACCCGGGATTTGCGCCAAGGATGCGTTCAAGGAGGTTACGTCTGCCTCTTCAGGTTCAAGAAAATCAGTTGTGCAATGGCACATAGCGCCTCGGCATTAGCACACATAATTCATTCATGTGAATTGGTTAAATCTCTCCTAAGAAAGACACAAGCATTGTGATATGCCGATTGTATCTGGTGTCTTTATGATAATTATTGCTGAATGAGCATTGCAAGAAGCTAGAATGAGACCAGAGCATAACTCTTCACACTGCTACCCCTTCTTATTATTCAGAGGTTAATGGTCTTGTCTGTGTAGTACCTAGGGGTAACTACACCGAGTACCTAGGGGTAACTCCTGACCCCCTCTTTTTAGGTCTCGCCTATAGGCATAGCGCATGCGCTGTTGCTATGGCAATGATCTCATGTGTCTAAAAAAAACAAAACTCTACAAAACTCTGCAAAGGGGCTTTTATCCCACTGATTACTTACTATTTGTTGGCATCCTTATCACTCTTCTTTGCTGCTTCATAATTCGGCATATGGCAAATTATAGGAGGAGTCACTTCCTTGTGTTTACAAGCGCATGGACCAAGTACAGATTAATTAATTTTAATTAGCGTCAATCACTGCTCGTGCTGTGATTGAGGTACTATTTCTTCTTTTTTGGCATTTTTTTTAGTGCAAACTCGATCTGAAGGTATCAGCACTTTAAATGAGCACCAGTTACATTCCACAACTTGACATTCTTATTTTTTTTCTAAGGAGGGGGAGATTAAGTGATATGCCCAGAATTGCAAGATGTTAAGCTGACGAAGAGACTCGAACCTGGTTCCACATCCTTCTACCCTCTCCCATCCAGTATCCTGACTCCCTTGTTGCTTTTAGCCATGCTGTACAACATGGCTAAAAAAAACATTGACAAGGCCATTAGACCTTGCATGGGCGAAACCTATTGTCTTTGCCAATGCCTTTTTCATACTCTATCAGTCTATCTGAAAGTGTATTTAGCCAGTGCAGCATTCACCCTATGAAGTCTATTGGTACTACAGAATACTCATTAAAATATATATATATATATCCAGGCGAGGTGCACTCTTTCACAGACAAATAGGTTTATGGATAGCAGTCTTGGTGAGTCGCATAACAAAGCAGTCTAATGCCTGACGCGTTTCGGGATAACCATCCCTTTCTGTAAGAAAATGCAGCAAGCATCTCCTACCAATTTATCCCCAGATAAACATCTTTATGCTCAGTTGTGTACAAGCCAGTGCAGTGCATCCTGGGAAAGGTAGTTCCTGTTTCACCCATGTGGGTTTGCAGCAAGACTGCATGCCATTGCCAATGCATCCAACACCAAGCGTTGCCCTAAAAAATACAACTCTGTGACTCCGCATCACGCTGCCCCAAATAGAACTGCTGTGGATCGCAAGGATCCTGCGGTAGGGCACTACAAGTCTAGTCTGAAACGCGTCGGCATGGAGACTGCCGTATGGTGACGTTTAGAAACTAAGCTGTTTCCTTTGGTAAATAAAGAGCTGGAGAGTGCACTTTGCCAGAGGGCACTTACTTGATTTCATTTTTATATATATCACACATTAAGCACAAGATCTATTTGTCACAGAGCCAACTCCTAGCATTCCTCTGTTTCTTTTTGTGTTTGCCTTCTGTTCTTTTTGTACTTATTTTGGCGGCACGCAGGTGCCTCTTACGTTATGCCAAAAGGGCTACAGAAGAATTTGCCCACATAGCCCTGACTACGTCTGGCAGTCAAATCATGAGTGGGGTCATATGGGAATAGCCTCTAAAAGCGAGGCAGTGGTCTTCAGTGATGATCAGCACTAGTGCCGCTGGAACGGGCCATCTATTTTATTCATATCCCCGGGATCTACCATTGACCCTCTGGTACCCTACATCAATTCTTCCCCATGGTCCTTATTTTCTGTACAGAGTTTTGAAAAAGAGTTTGGGTGCCCTATTTTTTTAACATCAAGGGGGCATATTACCAAGGGGGGCGATAGGCAATTATTGCCGGTTTAGCGGCTGTTTTCGGCCGCTAAGCAGCGATAATTCTATTGCTATATTAGCAAGCTGTCGCTAACTGATGTTAGCGACAGCTTTTAGGCGATAGCGAGCGGTTTGGAGCCTGCTTTGCATGTCAGTGATATTTATCGCTAATGACATGCAAAGTGGGCGTACCCAACCTGTTAGCGACTGAAAGCAGTCGCTAACATCACTATCGCCTATTAGCAAGGCGGGCGTAGCGATGGAAATATTCCCACTATCGTAAAAACGAATGCCTGCTCAGACCAGTTCTTAGCCATGTTATCCAATGGGAGGTAGATAACATGGCTAAGAGCATTTCGTCGCTAATGCGTGAATATCGCTGTATTCTCAGCGATATTCACTCTATCGCCGGAAAAATTATCGCTTTGGAGATAAACGTTGCTAATAGCACATTATCTCAGCGATAATTTCTGGCGATGCTTAGCGATAAAAAAATAGTTTCTAAGCCTAGTTAGCGATAAATATCGCTACTCGTTGGTAATATGCCCCAAGGTTCTTCTCTCAAGACTCTTGTTTGACATAGACATGACTGCGGGTGACAGTCCGGACTGATGTCTTCCAATGCTGACAGAATTTAAAACTCCGTGATTTAGTGTTGGTCTACTTGAGAAACTTCAATCTGATAGCTCTACATTCATAGATTCCTACATTCATATATTTCCACTGGCTAACATTAGAAAATGCATTTTCCATAAATCCCTCTGTATAACTGATCAAGCTGTTTATCACTAACTGGGCCCTTTTCCGAATCAAAAATTCCGGTGATTTCCACCGCCTCAGGTGTTGCACTCTTTCTCTCTCAATAAAAAAATGCTCTCAGTAGGCTCTCACAGCAAATTTGTGGCACTCTCTCCCATCCAGCATCAAGGATATTGTTGAACGCTACAAGTTTAGAGAAGGCATTCAAACACTGGTTGTTTCACAGTTGTATCTAGGTTCCTCCACATTCAGTTGGGAAAATGATCAGTCAAAGCTCTAGTGCCAACAAGTTGCCTTCTTGGACAGAGTCCATGCATAATGAGTTCATTTAAAATAATGTAACATTGTGTTTTTGTTTGACATGACAGAAAGACACAAATTGGCATGGAAGCTTTTCAATTGGTGCTGACTCATGAAGCCATGACCCATATTGAAGGACTGGGATTGGTGATTTTAGTTTTAAGATTGTGAGTCTACAAGGCGTGTGTGCCATCATCAAGTGTGACTTTATAAACCAGGATGACCTGCTTGAGGCTGAGCTGTTCATCAGGTGCTTGAGATAAGTATGAAGGGTGCAAGATCTCAAAGGAATTTGCGCCCTCCACCCAAAACTCTACAACACTGCCAGAGGTTGGTGTATTGTATTGTATTGTAATTGCATTTATATAGTGCTTACTACCCCTGATGAGATGTCGAAGCACTTTCAAGACGAGTAGCACGCTACTCCAGAAATCATAAAGGATTAGTGGTGAATTAGTGTAGTGAAAATATGAAAGTAATTAGAGTAGTAGATATGTTAGTCCGTTATTTGGATAAAGAAAGGATAGTGGAGGGATAGAAGAGGGAAAAAGTTTGCATTTATATAGCGTTAGCTACCCTTGATGGGGTGTTGAAATGCTTTTTTGGTGAGTAGCTACTCTAGAACCAGCTCAATGTTAGTGGTAAATTAGCATAGGGAAATATGAAAGTAATTTGAGTGGTGTATATGTAAGTCAGCTATTTGGATTCAGAAGGATAGCAAAAGGGTAGAAGAGGTAGAAAGGTTTGCATTTGTATAGCGCTTGCAACCCCTGATGAGGTGTTGAAGTGCTTTTTCGGTAAGTAGCACGCTACTCTGAAACCCATAAAGGATTTGTGGTGACTTAGTATAGTGAAGTATGAAATTAATTTGATTGGTGGACATGTTAGTCTGTTATGTGAATTGAAAAGGATAGTGGAGGGATAGAAGGGAAGGATTTAGATTTTATGTATTCATTTTGTTTGTTTGTTTTGGAGCTCATAGCAGTAGGAGGAGGCTTGGGATGAGTAAAAGAGGGATGGAGAGGAATGAGTCACAGGGAGGGTTTAGAAAGGCTTGTTTTGGGGGATAGGAATAGTAAAAAGAGGTATTAGATGATGCAAGGAGGGGTGGTGTAGGAAAGAGTCTCAAAAGGGTTATTTTGGGGACCATAGTAGTGGTATGGGGTTTGGGATGAATGAGAGAGTGGAGGTAATGGACATATAGACAGAGGTAAAGGGTGAGGAATAGACTAGTGCATTGGAAAGAGTAGTAGAAAGAGGTTTGAGATGGGTCAGAGAGTTGAGCTGGAGGATATATTGGGAGCGGTATAGGGCGAAAGTAGGGTAGTGCATTGGATACGCTGAGTTAGAAGAAAAGTAATAATAAGTAAAAGTAATATATATATAGATCTAAAAGTGATATATATCCATAAGTACATGGAAGGTATATAGATGGATAAAGGAAGGTGGTATATGTATAGTAAAGATGCATTAAATAAACTCTGGCTTTCAAGTCTTGTATTTAAAATTAGTTTTATTCATGTTTATATACATATATATTTGTATTGTAGATCAATAGTGAAGCAAATGTAGATAAATAGTTATGATAAAAAGATTACATTATTTATATAGTCACTTATATATATGTTAAAAACATAGAATAATTTAGCTATCAGTAATATATGCATTTGTTAAGCAGAACTAATGAATATCTATATATAATAATTTTTTAAAACATAAGTTGGTTGAAAGCTTTTATTCGATATGCAAGATATCTTGAAAGCATACATACATTTAAAAACAGCATTTCAAAACAGTAAATAGGTATGTCAACATTTAAATGCTAAGACAATTAAAATAGGATATGACCCTAGATAAATTAGCTAAAAGGTGAATTAAATTGAAATTGACAGTCTCTTGCAGCGAATCAACCATGAGCATTTTAAAAATTTGGAAACACCGCAAACAGTTGGAGGGGAGGTATCAGTCAATAAAATACATAGTGCAACCAAATGCCTACGTGTTCCCAGGCGTCTAAAAAGCGGTTTAAGCCAATATCTCCTAGGATTAATATAGTCCGGGCACTCAGAATAAATGTGTGCTACCGTTTCTGGCCTAGATGGACAAAGGGCACAGAAGGGCGATAAATGAACACCAGATTTCCATTTTGACACAAAGGCCCCGATTGGGAGGGTGCCTACCCTGAGCTTAAAGTACAGAGCCCTATCAACTGGTAAGGTGATTAAGTCCAGGTAGGGTTCGTAGGCTACCACGTCCTTTATTTCCAAAAATGCTGCAGTCGAGTTACAGTGGTTTGGGTTCCTGATTAGTTTGCCAGAGACCCAGTCCCAATAAAGTTTTTTGGAGGTCAGCCTTTGGTGGAGCAGATTTTGTAGTCCAACAGTCCCCCAGGCCCAGCTCCCCCAAGAGATTTTTGGTGTCCCTCAGCCACTTAATCTTGGCCCAGCCTCCCATGCTCATTACCTCTGCCAAGCCGTCGGCATAAGATTTTAACTCCGGGACCCTCCATATACGGGACCAAAGGAGCAGTGGTCGAAGGCGAGCCTGGTCTTTAATGCTCTTGCAACCCACGTCCAAGAGCACCCGGACTGTCGGGGTGCTCGAGGGGAGGGCTAGGAGGTCCTTCAAAAACTTGTTCTCAGCCTTGGATAGGGACTCCAGATTGCAGTGGCCCCACAGCTCTGCCCCATACAATGCTGATGTTACGCCTCTGGCCTTGTAAATCTCAATTGCAGGCCTCACAAAATGTTTGGGTGATGCTCGAAATTCCCTAAGCAGAGCACCCCCTACCTTTTTGTGGTTCAGGACCATCTTGTCAATATGGGAGGACCAATTCATGTTGTCAGTTATACGTAGCCCCAGGTACTCAAATTCGGAAACTTTCTCCAAGGGGACGGTGTTCAAAACAGGCGGGCGACCTAGTTTCCTTGGAGGGTGCAAAATCAGATATTTAGTTTTATCCACATTGACAAAAGTCCTGGAAGCGGGTCAATAGCTTCTGTAGCCCCTGGGGAGTTTTTGAAATAAGCAGAGTATCATCTGCAAACAGCAGAGTAGGGATCCGTACTCCCCCCAGACAGGGTGCGTCCGCTGGTTCTTGCTGGAGGTGCTCAACCACACCGTTGACGTACAGCGAAAAGAGTGTGGGAGCTAGCACGCAACCCTGTCTGACACCCCTACAGACCGGAATCCTGTCCGTTGTTTCCCCATTTTTCCCCCAACGGACCTGGGCATAGTTGCTGGTGTGAAGTTTGATGAGTAGGGACAAAATGTAGGGGGGTAGCCCCAGGCCCTGTAGTACCCTCCAAAGTTCCTCCCTAGGGACCAGGTCAAAGGCAGTCTTCAGGTCAATAAAGGCCAAGTAAAGACTGCCCTTGCCTAGTTCCACGACCTTCCAGTTTAAGAGTGCTAACCTGAAGACCTGCTCAATGGTGCCCGTTCCTGAACGGAACCCGGCCTGGAAGTCAGATAGCACTCTGTTCTCGTCCACCCAGTGGAGAATCCTTCCCAAAATTGCCTTTCCTGCCACCTTTTGCGTGGAGTCAATCAGGCTAATTGGCCTGTAATTCCCTGGGCTATCTCTGCAACCCTTTTTATAAATGGGGACGACCACCGCCCCTCTCCATGAATCTGGAACTGGACCACCCTTCAAGATGTCATTTAGAAGCGCAGCGATTACAATGCCCCAGTCAGATGGATATGCACGCAAAAGGTCTCCTGGAAGCCCATCCGGGCCTGCTGCTTTCCATGGTGCCACCCACTTGATAACCTACTCTACCTCCCGTGCCGTAAAAAGATCAAAAGTAACATCCCCTAGCGAGACGGTGAAAGGGGCTGGGTCATTTAGGGGCCCTTCTACCGAAGGCCCCAAAGTGTTTTGACCAGTTCTGGGGAGGGATGTTACATGTCCTCAGGGTCTCGTCGGGTCTGTTACGGGAGCTCACCAGATTCCAAAACCCTCTTGCGTCCTTGCTTTTACTAGCAGCCAGTAGGTCCGCCCAGAACTTTTCCTCCCATTCCTTCTTAGCAATTTGGAGGGTCCTGGAGTAAGCCTTTCTGGCCTCCCTGGTCTTAATTTGCGATTTGGATTTAACTGCCTCTACCAGTCTAGTCTTCATCACCCTACATGTGTGGGTATACCATCCCTTAACTTTTACTTGCTTTTCTTTGGTCCCTAATCTACTTGGGTGAGCAGTGAACAGATTAGTTAGGGCCTCGGTAAGGTCACTAAAAACCCCACAAGCCGCCCCCATCCCTCCCGTAGTGGTCCCCAGTTTAAGTTGTGCTAGGGCTAGGAGATGAGTTATTGCTGCGACCTTCTCCTCACAGAGGGCGAGTTTCGACCACTTTATTCGCCCACAAAGTGCTACTTGCGACTAGCCCAGATCTGCTGTGGAGGAGGGAGCCGAGCCTCCCCTACCGGCTGACCACCAGGAAACTAGAGTGAGGGAAAGTACGTTGTGATCACTCTCTACTGAGGGGACCACAACCATATCCCTCACCGAGTTCCACAAACACACATCAAGCAAGATGTAATCAATTCTTGATGTGTGATTGGGCCTATTGTAAGTGTGGGCCCCCCCTTGTCCGACTCTGACCTCCCGTTTAGGGCCCTCAAGTTGACCTCCATACTGAGGGTATACACCTGCAGGGCCACCTCAGTCCACCTCTTGATGGGAGCTATTTCTAAGGCAGGAATCCCCCTCCTAGCATCCTCCTCATCCTGGTCCAGGGAGACGTCCGAGCCTTATTTAGGTACATATCTATAATACAAATAAATGCTTATATAAAGAGAGATATGCTGTATATTTATCTGTTTGTGTATGGTGGTTATGTGGGGAAGGGCCAATTCTTGAGTAGTTTTCTGAAGATAAGATGGTTGTCCGTGGATCTTATGTTGGGGGGGTAAAGAGTCCAATAGTTTGGCTGCTTGAACAGAGAAGAATGTGCCACCTATGTTTTTTTTCTTGTATTTTGGAATTTTGAAGCGAGGTGCCACTCTGGAGCGGAGGTTCCTTTCTTGAATTTGTTTGGTGACTTTATTCCTGATGAAGAGTGGTCCAGTTCCATGTATCACTTTGTGAGTGATACAAAGCAGCTTGAAAGTGGATCTGTGTCACACTGATGCCTCTTTTGTGGAGAAGTTGAGGTATATTCTTTTTTTTTAGTCGAGAGTGGCATGAAGGAGAGGTGACCAAGGGGAGTCACCAGATGTGGTAGACATAATAGAGGTGGTGTTCAATCCAGCACTTTGCATGCGTGGCGGCAAGATATGCACACTGACCTGATATGGCAGCTATTGTGTGGCTTAAGTGCCTGGCAGGCTGAGTAGCATGACGTAATCCCACACATGGAATCTGAAGTAATATTGCGCACTGGAGTAGGGCGGTCACCGGTAATCTAGTGGTTACTGAGGCAGTCACTGCATTGAGTGTGTCATTCTGCAAATCATATTGAAATTAGTTTGAATCCAGCACTGGAGTGCACAGCAGCAGCCCAAGTCGAAGGCAATTAGAGAAGAAGGCAGCCATGTTGGACTATCTGCTGTGTTAATTAGAACATGTACACTGGTTCAACGAATTCCAATTAGCGCCGCTGATGGCCACATAAATCAGAGCACTTTAACCTTTCGGACAAATTACTAGTCACAACTGGTTGGGTAAATCACTCACAGGGGAGAGAGGAAGTACCCTCGGGAGTAGCCTGTGGACCGTGTAGTTGGAGATTAAATTAGCGACCTAGTCCATTTCAGCTTTTAACGAAAAAAATATATGTATAAGCTGTAACTACCAATCATGGTGCCCATGGGATATGTGTCTTCTGTGTGTGGTGGGGACTGCGACGGATCACTCTAAAGGGAAATCAGAATTTACATGACAGAAATGTGTGGTGTGATGAGCTGAGGCAGGGTGCAAACTTGCTCCATCCTTCCAAACCTTTTAGGACTGATCTGTCCAATCACTGAAAGGCCTTCAGAAGCAATATACGAACAATCTGACACCCCTGGAGAGGACTTTGCAGTTTGCATGTATTCATAAATTATTAGGATTTATACAGCACTGAAAGCTGCCCCACATAGTATCCTGGTGCAACCTGAACCAAGGTATATTAACCTTCTCTAAGATTAAGGAGTGGAAAACAAATGCGGGGCAGATTTAGAAGATGGTGCCGCAGTGTGGCACCTCAAGCCCTTTGGCTGCGCCACGCTGCAGTAGATTCAGAGCACACGAATGCAACAGATTTACAATGATATGTCGCATTCCTGTGCTCTCCCCTGCGCTGGCGCACATTCAGCTGCTGTGCGCAGGTGCAAGCACCCTTGCACTTTGGTGCAAGGGTGCTTGCGTCAAGGGGAGAATGTTTTTGTGCAGGAAGGTGCCCCTTCCTGCACAAAAACAATCACTACAGGCATTTCCCTCTTTCAATGCGTGCTGTAGAACGCAGCACGCATTGAAAGAGGAAAAAAAACGAGGAGAAATGAAAAGTTTCTCCTTGTTGCGCCTCGCTACTCCACCTCTAAGGTGGTGTAGCATACTGATGCATTTGCAGGTTTACGAATCCTCGAGGAATATGGAAATGTGTCTGGTTCCATGGGTGTTGCATGAGAACAGCAACACCCATGAAACGCCCCTTTTATGCAAAGCGCTGCGTGTAAAGGGGCCACATTTACAAGGACAGGAAAAGCCACTCCGGGTGGCTTTTCCTGTCCTTGTAAGGAATATGCTACTTACCAGTATGCATCTGTTCTTGGCATAGAGGGCTGCAGAGTGGTACATTATGAATAGATCGCCATCTGGTGTTGGGCTCGGATGATTGCACTTTGTTTTTCTCTTGGAGAGTCTTTTGTATCTTGGTGACTCCTCCCTTAGTTGGTAGTGCGCATGGGCATCGGCTCCATCCTTAGATTGTTTTGCCATAGTAGGGTTAGATGGAGTAGTATAGTAGAATACAGATAAGAGTGCCCATGTAAGTGTATCTAAATAAGATAGTGTTGGAACAGACACAGGTTTCCGGGGAGGCTGGGAGGGCATGTACCACTCTGCAGCCCTCTATGCCAAGAACAGATGCATACTGGTAAGTAGCATATTCCGTTCGAGGCATATGGGCTGCAGATGGTACATTATGAATAGACTATACAGCAGTTCTCTCCCTAGCGGTGGTCGCCCGTGTCTGTTGCAACTGTCTGAAACAATGTTTTTAATACTGCTTGTCCCACTCTAGCTTGTTGTGTTGAGTGCACATCTACACAATAATGTTTTGTGAAAGTGTGCGGTGTAACCCAGGTAGCCGCTTTGCATATGTCATCTAGTGGAATGTTTCCCAGAAATGCCATAGATGCCCCTAGTTTACGTGTAGAGTGAGCTCTAGGAGGAACAGTTAATGTTCTCTTTGCTTTTAAGTAGCATATTTGAATGCATTTTACAATCCACCTGGCAATGCCCGCTTTGGAGATGGGATTGCCTTTATGTGTGGGAGAAAACGCAACAAATAGCTGTTTTGTCTTTCTGAAAGTTTGTGTTCTCTCTATATAGTACAATATGGCCCTTCTAACATCCAGTGTATGTAGGGCTCTTTCCGCTACTGTTTGTGGTTTTGGAAAGAAAACCGGTAATTCCACTGACTGATTGATGTGGAATGCTGAAATAACCTTTGGTAAGAATTTTGGGTTTGTTCTAAGAACCACTTTATTTTGGTGTAGCTGCATAAATGGTTCCTGAATCGTAAAAGCCTGCAGTTCACTTACTCTTCTAAGTGACGTGATAGCTATGAGGAAGGCCACCTTCCATGTGAGGAATTGTATTTCACACCTATGCATAGGTTCAAAGGGTGGCCCCATTAGTCTGGTAAGCACTATGTTGAGATTCCAGACTGGGGAAGGTGGTCTTCTTGGTGGAATGACTCTTTTGAGTCCTTCCATGAAAGCTTTAATTGCTGGTACTTTAAACAATGACAGGTGTTGTCTGTTTTGTAGGTACGCCGCTATGGCTGCTAGATGAACCCTAATAGATGTATATGCTAGGTTACATTGTTGTAAGTGTAATAAGTAGCAAATGATTTGTTTAGTGGATGCGTCCAGAGGGTTGATGTGCTTACTGTTACAGTGTATAGCAAACCTCTTCCATTTTGCTGCATAGCATGCTCTGGTGGTAGGACGTCTTGCCTGTTTAATGATTTCCATGCATTCTGGTGGTAAATCTAAATACCCAAACTCTATGACCTCAGGAGCCAGATCGCTAGGTTCAGTTGCTTGGGATCTGGGTGCATTATTTCTCCATGGTTCTGTGTAAGATGCATGGGTAATAATCTTAGCTTTTGATGTGGTACTTGTGAGAGTTGTAGCAGCGTGGTGAACCACGGCTGTCTTGCCCACGTGGGTGCCACTAGTATCATTGTCATTGAGTGCTGCTGCAGTTTCCTCACCAGTAGTGGAATTAGTGGTAGAGGAGGGAACGCGTAAGCAAATTTGTTGGACCAATTTATCCACAGTGCATTGCCCTGGGACCTTTGGTGTGGGTACCTGGATGCGAATTGTTTGCATTTTGCGTTTTGATGATTTGCAAACAGATCTATCTCTGGTTGCCCCCATTTTTGGAAGAATGGCTGTAGTATTTGGTCGTGCAGTTCCCATTCGTGAACTTGTTCTGACTGTCTGCTTAGGATGTCTGCTATCTGATTTTGAATTCCTGGTAGGTGTTCCGCTAACAGGTAGATTTTTTGAGGAATGGCCCATCTCCATATGTCCTGTGCTAGTTTGGACAGTTGGAGAGAGTGTGTCCCCCCCTGTTTTTGAATATAATACATTGCAGTCATGTTGTCTGTTCTGATCAGGACTGCCTTGTTTGTTATTTGCATTTGGAAAGCTTTTAGTGCTAGAAATATTGCTAACAGTTCCAGGTAGTTGATGTGCAGCTTCTTTTGCTGCGCACTCCACTTCCCCTGTACTGTGTATTTGTCCATATGCGCTCCCCATCCGGAGAGCGATGCGTCCGCTGTTATTATTACTTGTGGAACTGGCTCTAGGAACGACCGTCCTTTGGAAATGTTTTCTGTGTTCCACCACTTCAGAGAGCGATACGTCCGGTCGTTTACCAACACCAGATCTGTAATCTGACCTTGAGCCTGATTCCACTGTGTCGCTAGACACTCTTGTAGTGGACGCATTTGTAGTCTGGCATGTGGTATTAGCAGTATGCAAGAGGACATCATGCCTAATAGTTGCATAAACACTCGTGCTGGTAGTGAGTGTTGTGGTTGAAATTTTTGTATTAACCCGACCATTGTCTGTACTCTGATTGGGTTGGGGTATGCTATTGCCTTTTCTGTGTCTACTGTAGCCCCCAGGTATTGCTGGATCTGGTTTGGTTGCAGGTGTGATTTTTTGTAGTTCACCGTAAACCCTAGGTGGTGCAGCAGTTGAATTGTCTTCTGTGTGTTGTGAAGACATTCTTCCTTGGATTTGGCCTTTATTAGCCAATCGTCCAAGTATGGGAAGACATGTATTTGTTGTCTTCTTAGGTGTGCTGCCACCACAGCTAGGCATTTTGTGAAAACTCTCGGTGCTGTTGTGACACCGAACGGAAGGACCTTGAACTGGTAGTGTTGTCCTTCTAACACAAACCTTAGGTATTTTCTGTGGGCTTTGTGAATTGGGATATGAAAGTAAGCGTCTTTTAGATCTAGTGTAGAAAGAAAGTCCCCTTGCTTCAGTAAAGGGAGTACTTGTTGGAGCGTGACCATGTGGAAGTGCTCCGAATTTATGTAAGCATTGAGAGGTCTGAGGTCTAATATTGGTCGTAGGGACCCGTCCTTTTTGGGGATCAGGAAGTATAGAGAGTATACTCCTGTTCCTTGTTGATCCTTTGGGACCCTCTCTATTGCATGCTTTTGTAGAAGTGCTAGCACTTCTTCTCTTAACAATGTCAAATGATCCTGACTCATTGGGCGCTGTTTGGGGGGGATGTTTGGCGGGGTAGCTGTGAGTTCTAGGCAATAACCATGTTGGATAATTTGTCTCACCCACTTGTCTGACGTGATGTCTTCCCAGACAGGTAGGAACTGTGATAGACGTCCCCCGACCGGTGTTATGTGGTCTGGGGGGAGATCTATGAAGTCACTGTTTTGGTGTTGAGGCGTTGCGGGTGTTATTATTTCCGCGGCCTCTACCCTTATTGTTGTTACCTCTGTAATTACCTCTTGAATTACCTCTGGGTGATGTTGGTGTGAAAGATGTGGATTGCTGATTTGTTCCTGTGTTTTTTGAGCCCCCTCTATAGGTGGATCTACGAAAGGAACCTCTGTGCGTTGGCTGTTGCAATGCTCCCATTGACTTAGCCGTTTCTGTATCCTTTTTCATCTTTTCTAATGTCTCGTCTGTACTTGAACCGAACAATGTCTTCTGATCAAATGGTCTGTTCAGTAGGGCTGTTTGAACTTCCTGTTTGAATCCTGAGATTCTGAGCCATGCGTGTCTTCTTAGCATGACACTAGTGTTAATAGACCTTGCTGCAGTGTCTGCTGCGTCTAACGCACACTTAATGGAAGTATTAGTTATTATTTTACCTTCCTGAATTAATTGGTCTGCCTTCTTTTGATGTTCTTTAGGAAGATGTGTGAGAAGCTTTTCTAACTCATCGTAATGTGCCCTGTCGTAACGTGCGAGTAGAGCTTGTGTATTAGCTATACGCCAGCTATTTGCTGCCTGTGATGCTACTCTCTTGCCTGATGCATCTATTAACTTCGACTCTTTATCTGGTGGAGGAGCCTCTCCTGTAGATAATGAGTTTGCTCTCTTACGAGCGGTTGAGACCACTAGCGAGTCTAGAGGTACATGCCCTCTAATAAATATTGGGTCCTTTGGAGCCGCTTTATATTTTTTATCGATTCTTGGGTTTAACACCCTGGCTCTCACTGGGTTTTCGAATATTTCTTCTGTGTGAGTGAGAAGACCCTTTAGCATAGGAAGAGTACCTGATGTTCTCTGTGCACTAGGTAGAGTCTCTAACAAGAAATCCTCTATCTGAGGTTCTGTGTGCATATCTAGTTTGTGATATTTTGCTGCCCTATTAATGAGCTGCACAAAACCTGTGTTATCATCAGGTGGTGAAGGCTTTGAGGGGTATAGCTCTGGGTCGTTGTCTTCATCTGACCCTACATCGTAATTTTCCCATGGATCTTCCTCATCCTGGATAGATTCGTCATCCCCTTGAGGTTCTCCCTCCCCTATATCACTGTCTACATCTGACTGAGGTGTAGCTGGTCTTGGTGTGGAGGGTGTAGGAATATGTGGCCTATTGTGAGGAATAGGAGAAGAGGGTGTGTCTTTAGGACGAGGAGAAGCAGGAGGAGTTATGTTCGTCCCCATTGTTCTCTTTTTTGGAGGAAGAGGTTTATCTTCTGACTGTTCACTCTTTCTCTTCTTAGTGACCACTTTCCCAGTTTGTGGGTCAATAAACAAGATCTTTTGCTTGGGATCTGTTTGTTGCTCTTGAATCGGTACCGAGGGTCCTGGTTCCGAGAGCTGTTTTTGTTTTCGATCCTCAGATCTTTCTGGTTTCGACACCGAATGTCTGCTCGATTCCGATTTTTTGGGTATCGAGTGTCTTTTGGGCGATACATCATATTTCTTTTTCGACATGGAATGTTTCGATACCGAGCTCTCCTTTATATGCCGCCTCGGTGTCGAAGTCGATGACGCCCTTTTCTCGGATCCGACGTGGTGGGATTCCGAGTGTTTCGGTTTCAGTTTCGGTTTCGTTGCCGGGCCCGAAGGCGGGGCGTTGGAAACTTTTTTCAGCGATTTGACCGGGCCCGAGGGCGGGGTCGTTACCGCACGGGGTCGGTTTTTCGGTAAGGGGACGTCGTCACTCACGGTTTGTTGCTCGAAGAGTTCTTCAACCTCCGACTGGTCCCCTTCCGACCCCGACTGGTCCTCTTCTTCCTCGATTTGTTCGTCTCCGAACAGCTCCGGGATCGCCTCCGCCTGCATTCTGGAAGCCTCGTGCCTTCGAGCTCGACGATTTCTGATCGTTAGCTTGGAGGAGAATGCTGCGCAGGCTTCGCAGTCCCTGGATTCGTGTTCAGGCGATAGGCAGAGGTTGCACACCTCGTGTAGGTCCTTGTGTGGGAACTTAGCACCACACGATGGACATTTTTTGAATGGAGTCCTTTCCATGGACTCCGGGCTTGACTGCGCCGAGAAAGGTCTCTTGTTCCTCGACGTAGATCCAAGTTTTTCTCTTCTATTTTGAATTTGTAACGCGTCGGAATGGAAAAGAACGCGTTCGCTAACAATACCGTCGAATTGGAAAGGGAATACGCGCCGAAAAATCACTTTCTTCAGAAGTTGATCTGGAGCGTCTCGATCTTCATCCGAACCCGATGGCGGAAAAAAACAATCTAAGGATGGAGCCGATGCCCATGCGCACTACCAACTAAGGGAGGAGTCACCAAGATACAAAAGACTCTCCAAGAGAAAAACAAAGTGCAATCATCCGAGCCCAACACCAGATGGCGATCTATTCATAATGTACCATCTGCAGCCCATATGCCTCGAACATATAGGGCAGAGAAATGCGCTGCCAGTGCGTCCCAAAAAGTGACGTATTGGCAGCGCAAGGGCCTTGTAAATATGCCCCTACGTTTTTAGTTTCTTTCTGAAATGACTTTCATTGCTAGTCAAAAGGAGGGCGAAAGGTAGTTTGTTCCAAGCTTTTGCTGCCAAAAAGGAAAATGGTTTTCCCCCACTCCTCCCAAATCTGACTCTGGGAACATTGAAGAATGTATCCGGAAGGTATTTAGGGCCGGGGTCATGAAATGCTCTGGGGTCGGGGACTAGTCTCTTCAAACGAATCCGCTTGTGTCCTGGCGGCCAGTGAAGATGGTTTCAATAGTGAGAAATTGCAATTGAGGACTGGTGGCATATTCTCAGAATAACTCACACAGCTGCATTCTGCACCACCTGCAGGTGGTCAATCATATACTTGGGAAGGCCTAAGTGAAGCCTATTGGCGTAGTGCAGCCTTGGAGTAAATGATACATGCACCACAGTTTCCAGGACTCCGGAGAAAGTAAGTCTTCAGAATTTCTCCAGTGAGCATAAAAGTGAGAAACGTGTACCAGTAACGGAAAGAGCCTGGGGTGGGGGGGCAAATCTTAGTCAAATTGTACTCCCACGTTTCTAGCCATAGAAGCTGGCGGGCGAGGATGGTAGGGTGCTGCTAGGCCCTGTGTCCCTCACACACTGACTGGAACCTCATTGACAGTCTCCAAAAGCATTATTTTGGTTTAGTCTGAGTTACACTTCAGGTAGCTCTCCTTCATCCATCCTGTCACCTTAGACAGGCAGTTTTGAAGCATTTCCTCTGAAGCAACAGAGTTGTGCCAATGGATAAGATAAATTGTATATCATCAGCGTATGGAATGGGTTGGATTCCAAACGACTCAATTAAGGTTTGCCAGGGGCCAGAGCCGGGTCTGGTGGCTCAGTGAACTAATGGTCACAGGTTCAAATCCCGGCAGGCCCACTCAGCCTTTCATCCATCTCAGGTCGATAAAATGAGTACCATTGAGTTGGGTAACACTAAACATCTGTTATTCAGTGCCAAGATGCCTCCGGGTGAATGTGCGCTTTACAAATACATGTGGTATGTTATGTTATGCATTGAACAGAGTGGGGCTCGAAGAAGATCCCTAAGGAACTCCGTATTTAAGTGTCTTGCTTTCCGAGCTAAAATTGGACACTGGTAGTACCTTTTCTCTTCACAGCAAAGGAACTGGAACCATAAATGCCTGGCCACGTTTCCCAAATCAGCTCTATCGAATGCAGCAATACGTCTAAAATAATTCGGGTGGCGTTTAGACCTCAGTAAAGCGAAATTTTAATATAATTAGAAACTTCTAATAACCCTTTTTCTGTGCTGTGTTGCAGCCTGAAGCCTGATTGGGATGGGTGCAGAAGGCCTGATTGCTCTGGAAGTCTGACAGGTGTGTATTGATGAGTTTCTCTAGTGCTTTAGAGAGGGGTGGGAGAAAGGGAATCCATCTAAAATTAGATAAAACACCAGGATCTGCAGATGGCTTCTTCAAAAGGGTCTTAACCCTCCTTTACTTCCGGGATAGGAACTAATGCTGTGTCCAGAAAGGTGTTAAATCACCGGATTAATTACTTCTAATGCTTTTACCAACACCCTAAGTGGACATAGGTCATCAGGAGAGCCACATTTGCAGACAAGTATTGCTTGGTGCACTTGCTGTAGGGTGATGTGATTAAACTGTGAAAGAAAACTGTGCACCTATGAAAAGGAAACAGCTGGCAGTTCCCATTTTATGCCAGCGGAAATGATGTCAGTAAATTCTGCTTGAATTCTTTTCAGTTTTATGGTTGGAGAAATATGAAGTTCCTGTGAGGGTGTCATCCCAATGTTAGAAGCTTTAGGTTGTGAGAACAATTGTTATGTGAAACATTTCTCATGAACCGTTTCAATAAACTAGTGGTAAAGGGATGCTCGTGGAACAAGAATAGTCACTCTAACTAGGGAAGTTTGCTTCAAGGCACTGGGTCTGCAGCAGACCCTCATGATGGAAGCTCTGCTGAGAGACTGGTGGAAAAGGGAGGTCTCCACACCAGGGACCACACATTCATTTAACAGTTAAAGGGCATTTGGGGGGGGGGGGGGCGTGAGAGTGTAAATTCATTGGAAGAGACGCAAGATGGATTTGTATGGAGTGACTCGCAGAGATTTTAAGAGACATGCCAAGAGAAGACGGTAATAGGATACAAAAGAAACAAGAGGCTTCGCAATTGGAAACTAGACCACAAGTTGACTCGCTATTTGTGAAAGCAGCATCTCAAATAGATTGACCATTGGTCAATAATACGCCTAGTGGTCGAGCAAAGCTCAAAGTGAAGGGGGAAGTGACCGGGGACACTTAGAAGATGAAGAATGGGAAGAGGCTCTTTAGATGCCCTAAGGAAATATCAATAGGAGTAGGGTTTCTCCTGGTTTACTTGAAGCTTCCTCTCCATGTCTATTAATCCAGTTCCAAGGCCAATAAATTCAGTAAGATCCAGATGATAAATGCCAAGGGGCTGAGGGCAGTGGAAGAACAAAACGATTCTGATAGGGACATGGCAAAATGGCCCCTAACCAAGGTCTGCAAAAATAGTGTTATGGATTGGTCTCTGCTAGCAAAGAAAGTGTTTTCTAAAAGTCGTCTCAGGCCCATACATTTATTAAAATCTGGAAAGACAAGACAGACAACTATAGCTTAGGCTATACCATTTTTTTCGACTCTAGTGTTTTGGCAGAATGTAAACAATTTTGCTGATGTCTTTACAGTAATAATTCACAGTGTATGCCGGCTGCAACTTTGCTTATGTATGAATGTATCTTCTGGAATGGAACTGTCTTCTGAAAGGTGATACCTAGTTTCGGGCAGACTCTGACGGCTTTCTGGTTTGATTTCTTTAAAAAAAAATGTTAAATGGCATAAGTAAAAATCCATTTCAATTTATGATTTCATCTGCAGTAACATTTGCACGTGGCCTGACCCTCTTCCCGCAGGAGTCTCACTCCTGCCTGGTTTCTGGTCTGCCAACACAAAACTGCCCTTGCTGCTAGGCATGCCTGCATGCAGAGAACAGCCCATCAGTGAGGGTTTCTAATTTGTGAGGAGCCCAGTTCACAGCCTGAGGACCTCCATGCCGCTCCCCTTTGAACTCTGTGCCTTGGACTGTCTGCAAATCTCAGAGATACCGCTTCGGCTGTCTGCACTACCTTCTGGAGAATCCTCTTTTTTTTTAGCATTTGGTACCTACCAATCTTCTCCTTAATGGGAGCCCGTAGTGAAAGGCCACTTAGATTAACTGAAGTTATGAATTTTAGGTCACGCCTACCAGGCTACTTTTTGCTGCCTGGTAGGCGGAAGCCTGTTGTGGACTTTACCAAAAACTTACAGTGGGCTTTGTCCCAAAGCCGTTGCTTACCATTGGATGACAATGTTGACACTTCTGTATTTGCTTGCTTTTTATTGGATGAGTTTCCATGTCCTTCTTGTGTTTGTCCCTCCCTTTTTATCTATGCCCTTCCCCTGAAGCACAGCCTCAGGGAGAGGTGGTGGCGCAGCGGCCAGAGTGGCTGACTCCGGGGGCTCAGGGTTCGATCCCCGACGCCACCGGGGACCGCTCTGCTCAGCATCGTGTGACTCTGGGCAGTACTTTATTTAATTCTCCCCGATGGCCCCCATTGCCTTGAGACCCTTAGGGGTATTACTTTGCGCTTAACAACAGGAATTATTTATTTATGTACCATCCTTTTGATTGGATGACTTACACCCTTCCCCTGCTCATATTTAGGGAACTACTCATTTCTTTTTCTTACAGCACTCCATTTTTTTTTTTTTTTTTTTAAATATATTTTTATTGCAGGAATCAGTAAATCAATACAGTATCGACCAGCATTGTATTATGAACGACATATACAAAAGAAAGCCCACCGACCCCCCTCCATAACGTTTGTACACAGCCAATTAGCCCATATCCCTGGGGTTGGGCGGCAAAAGCAGCTGGGGTCAGTAGAATGCTGGAGCTGGTCCGGATAACACACTGTCCGTCTTCTGCTTTTCTAAACAAACCCAAAACCCCCAAAGTAAACCCCCCCCTCAAAATGCCCGTTAACTGTGGAACCCCCCCCCCCCTCCCACCATCAGCGCCAGGGAGCTCATCAACATAGGATCCATTGCTTGACCCACAGGGAAGGTAATAGTGCTATCAATGCCAATGTTTATCGGGACTCGGGGCGAGTTGCTTCATCACATTCGGAGTCGCTGGGGGTACAATAATCTCTGAGGGCCTGCACCAGCGTTTCCCACTCTAACGCGGCCTCCTGCGCCTTCTCGTTACCCTGCCTCCAAGCCAGCTGGTATCTTAGCGCGCTCTCACCCGCCGCCCACTTCAAAAGCTCACTGTGCCATCTGCTGCCTGCCGGACCAGCCCGTGCCTTCCAGTTCCTGGTCACCTCTCGCTTAGCAAGTAGGAGCCCCAGGTCGATGAATTTACTGGAGATTTTATTCCGGGGGGTATGGGGGAACCAGTGCAGGAGCCCTACTGCCACATCGAATGATAAGTGCCTCCCCGTCACCTCCTCTAAGGTCGCCGCTACCTCCTGCCAGTAGGACGTCAGTCCTGGACAGGCCCATAGCATGTGTAGAAGGTCCGCCTCCTGGGCCGGGCACCTAGGGCATTCCGCTGAAGCCGTGGCAAAATAACGCCTGATCTTTACCGGGGTCAGGTACGCTCTGTGGAGAACATAATAGTGGACCAGTTGGAAACGGGCGCTACGTGTACCCTTCCAGGCACGCCTCACCAGCTGGGCCCAGGTCGTCTCCGGGATCTCCCTACCAATGTCCTCTTCCCAGCGGGACTTCAATGTGGCGAGAGGAACCAACCCCTCGGTAATCAACCTGCCGTAGAGGCAAGTGACCGCCTTCACCGTGCCCGCCGACATCATCACGTACTGGCACACCTGAGACAATTGGGGTTCCTCTAGCCCGTTCTGCCAGTGCGCCTGGATCGCTCGCACAATGGCCGAATGCAGCAGAAAATCGCCCCTGGAGATCCCAAAGCGGTCAATGAGATCCTGAAAGGACAAGAGCGCTCCGTCCTCGTACAGGTCCCCGACGAGCTGTAAGCCTGAGTCCTCCCAGTCCGCCAATCGTGACCAATCCCCTCCGTGGGGGAGGGCCGTCAGCATCCCCAACGGTATTTCAGGCGCATATGGCTTCCGTAAGTGGCCTCTGGCGTGAGCCCGGTTCCAGCATAGTCGGATAGTCCGCTCCTCCATCGATAGGTCCCGTAGGACCAAGCGTTGTCGCAGCGCGATAAAGGAGAGGATGTGCCTGGCCATACCCGTCCCCCTTCCGTCTTCCGGGCCTCTAAATTCCCTGGCTATCTCCTGGGTGTAGGTCTGGAGCTGCGCCGCCAGATAGTACTTCTCGAAGTCCGGCACAGCGAGCCCCCCCTCGTCCCTTGGCCTCATCAGGGTATTGAGGGCCACCCGCCGCCGGCCCGTTCCCCAGAGGAACCCGACCACCATAGAACGCAGGCGACGAAATGTGGCCGGTGGGACCCAGATCGGCAAGGTTCGGAAGTAATACAATAGCCGGGGGAGCGCCACCATTTTGAGCAGGGCAATACGTCCCGCCACTGAGAGCGGCAGCGTGGCCCAGAAGTCCATGCAGCCTCGAAGCGCTCGCATGCAACGGGCAATGTTCCCATCTAGGAGGTCGGGTTGGTCATGATACACAAATACCCCAAGGTATTTAAAGCAGTCGGGCTCCCATCTGATCTCCTTACTTAGCGTAGGAGCGGGGGTGCCCCTGCGCATCGGGAAGAGGCAGGTCTTAGACCAGTTCACCTGGAGACCCGAGACTGCTCCGAACTCCGTTAGTGCTAATTCCGCTCCCCGCAAAGCGTCGACCGGATCCTCCAGGAAGAGCAACAGGTCGTCCGCATAGAGCGAGACATAATGCGGGCCCGCCGCCGTCCATAAGCCCGTGTAGTGGGCCCCCGAGCGAAGGTGCATCGCCAGCGGCTCCACCGCTAGTGCAAAAAGAAGCGGGGATAAGGAGCACCCCTGCCGCGTGCCACGCTCCACCGGATATCGCGATGAAATCAAAGGACCCGATCTAACCCTGGCCGAAGCGGAAGCGTAGAGGACTGCAGTCCATTTGACAAATCCCTCCCCGAGGCCGAATCTCCGTAATACCGTGCATAGGTAGTCCCACTCCAGGCTATCAAAAGCCTTCTCCAGGTCTACCGACAGGACTACCGGGGACGGGGCTTCCACGAATGGTTCCCCAAGCAAGCGGAACAACCGTCGGATGTTCATAGTCGTGTTCCGCCGTGGGATGAAACCGGCCTGGTCCTCATGCACTAGGGAACTCATATGTCCCAGCAGCCTCGAGGCCAAGATGCTGCTCAATATTTTGTAGTCCACCGTCAACATGGATAGGGGACGGTAAGACCCCGGGTCGGACGAGTCTCGGCCCGGTTTGAGGAGAGGAACCACCAACGCCTCACACATCGAGCCAGGGAGACGACCCAACCTCTTCGCCTCCCTGTAGACCACTAGTAACCGAGGGGCCAAGAGGTCAGCGTAAGCTGCATAGAACTCCACTGGGAGGCCATCTAGGCCCGGGGTCTTGTTTCTCGCCATCCGTTTGATGGCCCCGCGGATCTCCCCTAAGTCGATATCGGATCCCAGGGTTTCAGCCACTTCCTGTCCTACTGTGCGGAGTTCCAGTGGGCTAAGATAGTTATCAAGCCGATCTGGGTCACGTGCGGAGCGACTGCGGTACAAACTTTCGTAGTAATGCCGGAAGCAACTAAGAATCTCCGGTTGGGTGCACACCTCGGTCCCATCTGCCCTACGCATATTTGTCGTCGTCTGGGACTGGCGCGTGGGGTTGGCCAACCACGCCAGCAACGCACTCGACCTGTCTCCCTCCGCAATAGACCGGGCCGTATAGGCCTTATAATCAAAACAACGGAGCCGTTCGACCTCCACCGCTACCTTCTCCCTCGCCTCTACCGTTTGCGTTTGCAATTCCGGGTGCCCGGGACGGCTAACCTCAAGCTCGCGGAGTGCCCGGTCCGCTGTATCTAAATCAGCCAGGATAACACGCCTCATGCCCACCTTCTTAGAGATACAGTAGCCCCTCACCACCACCTTAAAAGCGTCCCATTCGATCGCCCTAGTACTCGCGGAACCGCCGTTGGACGCAAAATAATCCGTGATTTTCTCCCCTAGGCCCGCCTTGAAGACACTGTCCTCGAGGATCTCGGGGCGCATCTTCCAGGTGGGTACTGCCGGCGTCCCGGGGAACCAGCGAATGTCCAGCAGGAGGGGGTTATGGTCCGAGATGGTCCGCGATAGGTACTCCGAACGGACCGCTGCCGAAACTAGTTCGGGCGAACCAAGAAAGCTATCTAGCCTGACATGTAGCTCATGGAGGCTCGAGAAGTATGAATAATCTCTAGTCGCGGGGTGATGCGCCCTCCAAATGTCCATCAAACCCCAGCGGGTCTGCCAATCCTGACGACCCTTTGCCGTACGCCGGACCGGGGAATCGGGGAGCGGGGGATGCGAGCGGTCCATGTCCACATCTACTACGGAGTTAAAGTCTCCCCCCAGCAGGAGGGGCCCAGCAAAAAAGTGGGCCAGCGAGCCCGATAACCTGGAAAGGAAGGCAGTCTGGTCAACATTAGGAGCATACACACAGCAAACGTTCAGATCCCTCCCTCCTAGAGTGCCTGAAATGGCCACGAAACGCCCCTCTGGGTCTAACACTGTCCTCGTGACCTGAAAGGGGACTCCTGCCTTAATCCATATTAGCGCCCCCCTGGCATAAGCAGAGTACGCCGTGGAGAAGACCTGCCCTCGCCACCTACGCTGAAGCGCCGCCCCTTCCGCCTTGTTCAGATGCGTTTCCTGCAGCAGCGCCATTTGCACTCCCCTACGCACTAAATAAGCATGGACCTTGTGACGCCTGGACATAGTGTGAAGCCCCCTCACGTTCCAAGTAACACATTTCAAGTTAGCAACATCAGCCATTGTCCCAGAGTGTTCTTGCACAGTCTCCCCGTTCGGGTCCCCACAAAGAAAAAGCATCAATCCTCCCAGCGCTGATGGCGGCCATTTTCCCCAACCAAAACCAAACCACCCAATAACCAACAAGGCCCCCCCCCAACCACCCCAGAACAGGACCCAAACTGCACCATCTAGATCCCATCCAAACCTCGACGTGTATCAACCCCAAAACCCCCACTAGTCCTACGGTCGCCACCGTAGGAAGGCCTTATGGGCCAGGTGCGGGCTGGGCGGAGGCAGTGGGCCCTCGTCGCCCAGGCTGCCAGGACTATAGCAAGCCCCCCCCCCGGTATCGAAACCTCCTGGGGCAAGAGCAGAGGCCCCCCAACCCTCCCTCCTCCGTTGTCGGCAATAAAGAACGGCAACCGCCTCCCCCCTGCCGGGCCCCCACCCAAAACAAGGCAGCGTACCCCGTTACCCTTGTCCGTCTAAAAGGTCCTCCACCGACTTCGGTGTGATCACCGGTGTATGGGTACTGTCTGCCACTGAATCCTCCGAGTCCGATGGTGCCCCCTGAGCACCCGGGTTTTCTTCCTCCTCCTCGAGGGTCTCACCTCTTGCTCCCGACAGTTCCGACAGAACCTCCAACACTCCCCTCCGCTCCGATGATGTCTCCGCAGTTGATGGCCCTCCCGTGCGGCCGCGGCGATTTCTGACTCTCTTGGATCGCCTCCTTTGTTCCGGCTCATCCTCCCGTTGGGTCGAGGCGCCAAAACCATCTTTCCCTGTCCGATATAGTTCGAGCCAGTCACAGACCTCCTCCGGGGTGTCAAAGAACTGGGTTTTGTCGTCGACAATGACGCGGAGCTTTGCAGGGAATAGGAGGGAATATTGGATGCCCTCACTTCTGAGTTCACGCTTAACCGCCAGGAAGGAGAACCGCTTGCGCTGCGTCTCGTAGGTGTAGTCAGGGAAGATGTTCACCTGACTGTTCGCAACCTGGAACGGGCCATTGTGCCTGGCGGCGTTTAGGATCAAGTCTCTGTCCCGAAAATGTAGCAACCGCGCCACCACCGGCCTTGGAGTGCGTCCCTGCTGTGGGGGTCGTGCTGGAACTCTGTGGGCCCGTTCTAGAGTGTAGAAGGAGGACAGCCCCTCCGGGACCACCGTGTCTCGGAGCCAGGTCTCCAAGTATCGCACCATATCACCATCCTCGATTTTTTCCGGCAGGCCCACCACTCGAATGTTGTTCCTTCTGTTGCGGCCTTCCGCATCCTCCGCCCTCCGTTCGAGGGTCTCGATTCGGGACATGGCATCCTTTATCGTCGCAGCCAAGGTTCTCTGCGCCGGTTCCAAAGTTTCCACCGTGCCCTCCACCTCCTTGACCCGGTCTGAGAGTTTACCATGGTCCGCCCTAAGGAGGCCCAGGGCTGTCGCCACCTGAGCAATGTCCTGTTGGAGGGCCGACCGAGTAGCCTCTATCGCCTCCAGTACTCGGTCGAACTGTTGCTGCAGTGGTGCGCCATCAGGTCTTTTTGGGTCTCCTTGCTCTTCCTTGTCCTGGGCTTCAGAGTCCGAGGTGGTCTGGTTGGATCCCTTGGCTCCTCTGGGTTTCCCCATGCTGCCAGGGGCTCTCCGTGGGTGTCCCGGAGTATGCGTCTCCGTGTACAGGAGTCGATCACGACCTTCCCGGGAGTTCGTTCTCACGTCGGGTCTGGGCGATCTCCTTCTCCAGAGCCTGTAGGGACTCCGCCGCTTCGGCTCGCACCACCGCCACGTCGTCCGAGGGCACCGATGAGGGGGCGGAGACAACCGTCGCCTGGTCGGGCAGACCCGGTCACCCACTATAGCTCCCGGGTGAGGGCCACCAACTCCCTCGGTCGTTCCGTGGCGCCAGAGTGTCGCGCCTCCCATGTAGTTGGATTGGCCGGGAGGACGTAGCTGGTTGCGGAGTCGCGATGCGGACCACCGCCTGTAGCCGAGGGCACCCACACCCGGTGCCCTCCAGTGCGTGGGCACCCGCCCGGTCGTCTAATCGAGTATGAACCCGTTGTAGAAAGTCCGAGCCTGTCAATGTCCAATGCCTAAAACAACCGAGGATGGCGAAGCCGGGTGCCAGCCGACACCCGCAAGACCTCCTCAACTCAGTAGCTTCGATCAAGGGGACAAAGGAGTCCGGGCGCCATGTTGGGTCGCACTCCGCAACTCCGCAAACTTCGGCATTTCTTCGGAGCAACCCCCGTCCAAACTCCACTAAGGCCCCCGGCAGGGTGTCGTCGCCTCGCACAACCGAATGAGGGGTCTGGGGTGCGCCTCAGCCTCCGATGTTCAGGATAATCTCGGGCTTAGTCCCGGAGCCGAGCTCTCAGGCGACCATCGCCATCGGCGCCCAAGCCACGCCCCTTTCTTACAGCACTCCATGGGACTGCATGTGTTTTCGAGCTGTCTCCTTCATGTGCTTCGGCCCTTGCCAATTACCTGCCCGCCCACATCTCTGTCAAATACCCATCCTTCTGTGCTCTGTGTTGCAGTCTGCTCTGTGTCTCCCATGTGCTTCTTCCCTGTCAAATCCCACCTGCCCCTTTTCTCTCAGTTGCCCCTTGCCCTGTATTCTGTGTTGCTCTCTCCCCATGTGCTGCTTTTCCCCTTCTCCCCCCCCCCGTCATCGGTGTTATTCCTATTTTATCCCTTACACACCCTGTTGAATGCTCCCACCCACTTCTCTTTTGTTCGCCCACCCCTTGTGGCTCATGGCCCGGATGCTGTAAATTGCTGCCTGGCACTCCGCTATTTTAGAAAAAAGGCAACATTTTCCACACTTAAAATGTAACTTTTTTTTTTAATGTGCTGATCTAGTTGACATCTGCCATCATAGATCGGTCAATAAAAAAACAGGAAATTAGCTCCTGATTCGCCCCGTAGGCCCGCACATGCGGAATAGTACGTAGGACTGGCCTTGACATTGTGCTGTTTTGGACAATGCTGCACAGCAGCGGCAAAAAACATTGGCATGGCACTCGGTCTACAAGGCAGAACCTATTGGCTTTGCCAGTGCTTCTTAACCCCAGCATTCCAACTTGAATGGCACCTCCACTTCCACAAGAGACCACTTGCAGCTTTATCGGTTTTGGTATTATTAGCAGCGGTAGCTGTAGCATGCCACTACATAATAATATTAATTATAATCTCCTCAGAGGATTGATTTAAAGGTTGCTTTTAGAGCAGGCCTAACCTTACAGCTAGTTTCAGGCTGGTCTGGGTAAACAATGACTTGTTAAACTCGTATGGATGTACCCTTGCTTGTCTCTGGGCATGCAGACCATGTGAGCTGCAGTGACATTCAGTAGCGTCAGAAACAAGCATTGGCAAAGCCAAGCTGATGAACTTCAAAATAGATATAAGAATTAAAGAGGAGCTTCAGAAAATGATGAAAGGGTTCCTGACTTTTTGGAGCAGATGCAGGGATGAGAATAACGCTTCCAACTGAATCAAATTGTGTCTTTGTCCATTCGACAAGTTTTGATTAAAATCATTTAATGGGCCTTCAAAGTCCAGTAATGCCCACGCTAACTGGATACTATAGACATTGCTCTGGTACTCTAACTAGGTACTATAGACATTGGTCTTGTGTGCTAACTGGATACTATAGACATTGGTCTGGAGCGCTAACTGGATACTATAGACATTGGTCTGGTGTGCTAACTGGGTACTATAATGATTCAGAAAAGGGGGTGGTGATGAACAGAGTATCTGAATTAAGCAGACCACTCTTACCCAGTCCAAAGATCAGGGCTTGATCCATCAACGTTATTTAGCTCACTGCACCATCCCAGCTCAGAACCTGGCTATATGCAAATTTGTCTGTCCCTGGCCCAGTGCGTCATGGGAACAGGGCAGACCAAACTACCAAGCCAATTCTTCACCAGAAAGGAGACAAGCTTCCGGGGACCGGTTTCTGGCATTTCAGCCGTCTTCGGACCGGCTTGCTTGAATCCTGATGGTGCAATGAGCTAGGGACTCACATCTGAGTATACCCTTCCACGCTTATGGTGGACAAAAATGATTCAGAAAGGGGGGTGGTGATGAACAGAGTGTCTGAATTAAGCAGACCACTCTCACCCAGTCCAAGGATCAGGGCTTGATCCATCACCGTTTTTTAGCTCACTGCACCATCCCAGCTCAGAACTTGGCTATATGCAAATTAGTCTGACCCTGGCCCAGTGCATCATGGGAACAGGGCAGACCAAACTACCAAGCCAATTCTTATACTGGGAAGAAAACAAGCTACCGGGGACCGGTTTCTGGCATTTCAGCCGTCTTCGGCCCGGCTTGCTTGAATCCTGATGGTGCAATGAGCTAGGGACTCACATCTGAGTATACCCTTCCACGCTTATGGTGGACAAAAATGATTCAGAAAAGGGGGTGGTGATGAACAGAGTGTCTGAATTAAGCAGACCACTCTTACCCAGTCCAAGGATCAGGGCTTGATCCATCACCGTTTTTTAGCTCACTGCACCATCCCAACTCAGAACTTGGCTATATGCAAATTAGTCTGACCCTGGCCCAGTGCATCATGGGAACAGGGCAGACCAAACTACCAAGCCAATTCTTATACTGGGAAGGAAACAAGCTACCGGGGACCGGTTTCTGGCATTTCAGCCGTCTTCAGCCCGGCTTGCTTGAATCCTGATGGTGCAATGAGCTAGGGACTCACATCTGAGTATACCCTTCCACGCTTATGGTGGACAAAAATGATTCAGAAAAGGGGGTGGTGATGAACAGAGTGTCTGAATTAAGCAGACCACTCTTACCCAGTCCAAGGATCAGGGCTTGATCCATCACCGTTTTTTAGCTCACTGCACCATCCCAGCTCAGAACTTGGCTATATGCAAATGAGTCTGACCCTGGCCCAGTGCATCATGGGAACAGGGCAGACCAAACTACCAAGCCAATTCTTATACTGGGAAGGAAACAAGCTACTGGGGATCGGTTTCTGGCATTTCAGCCGTCTTCGACCCGGCTTGCTTGAATCCTGATGGTGCAATGAGCTAGGGACTCACATCTGAGTATACCCTTCCACGCTTATGGTGGACAAAAATGATTCAGAAAGGGGGGTGGTGATGAACAGAGTGTCTGAATTAAGCAGACCACTCTCACCCAGTCCAAGGATCAGGGCTTGATCCATCACCGTTTTTTAGCTCACTGCACCATCCCAGCTCAGAACTTGGCTATATGCAAATTAGTCTGACCCTGGCCCAGTGCATCATGGGAACAGGGCAGACCAAACTACCAAGCCAATTCTTATACTGGGAAGGAAACAAGCTACCGGGGACCGGTTTCTGGCATTTCAGCCGTCTTCGGCCCGGCTTGCTTGAATCCTGATGGTGCAATGAGCTAGGGACTCACATCTGAGTATACCCTTCCACGCTTATGGTGGACAAAAATGATTCAGAAAAGGGGGTGGTGATGAACAGAGTGTCTGAATTAAGCAGACCACTCTTACCCAGTCCAAAGATCAGGGCTTGATCCATCAACGTTATTTAGCTCACTGCACCATCCCAGCTCAGAACCTGGCTATATGCAAATTAGTCTGTCCCTGGCCCAGTGCATCATGGGAACAGGGCAGACCAAACTACCAAGCCAATTCTTCACCAGAAAGGAGACAAGCTTCCGGGGACCGGTTTCTGGCATTTCAGCCGTCGTCGGCCCGGCTTGCTTGAATCCTGATGGTGCAGTGAGCAAGGGACTCATGTCTGAGTATACCCTGCCACACCTATAGTGGCCAAAAATGATTTTCTGAATCAACTGGGTACTATAGACATTGCTCTGGTACTCTAACTAGGTACTATAGACATTAGTCTTGTGTGCTAACTGGGTACTATAGACATTGGTCTTGTGTGCTATCTGGGTACTATAGACATTGGTCTGGAGCGCTAACTGGATACTTTAGACATTGGTCTGGTGTGCTAACTGGGTACTATAGACATTGCTCTGGTACTCTAACTAGGTACTATAGACATTAGTCTTGTGTGCTAACTGGGTACTATATACATTGGTCTGGTGTGCTAACTGGGTACTATGGACATTGGTCTGGTGCGTTAACTGGATACTATAGACATTGGTCTGGTGCGCTAACTGGGAACTATAGACATTGGTCCGGTGCGCTAACCGAGTACTATAGACATTGGTCTGGTGCGCTAACTGGATACTATAGACCTTGGTCTGATGTGCTGAGTGGATACTATAGACATTGGTCCGGTGCGCTAACTGGGAACTATAGACATTGGTCCGGTGCGCTAACCGAGTACTATAGACATTGGTCTGGTGTGCTAACTGGATACTATAGACCTTGGTCTGATGTGCTGAGTGGATACCATAGACATTGGTCCAGTGCGCTAACTAGGTACTATAGACATTGGTGCGGTGCGCTAACTGGGTACTATAGACCTTGGTCCGGTGCGCTAATTGGGTACTATAGACATTGGTCCGGTGCGCTAACTGGGTACTATAGACCTTGGTCCGGTGCGCTAATTGGGTACCATAGACATTGGTCCGGTGCGCTAACTGGGTACTGTAGACATTGGTCTGGTGCGTTAACTGGATACTATAGACATTGCTCTGATGCGCTAACTTGGTACTAGAGACATTGGTCTGGTGCGTTAACTGGGCGCTATAAACATTGGTCCGATGTGCTAACTGAATACTATAGACATTGGTCGGATGTACTAACTGGATACTATAGACATTGGTCTGGTGCGCTACCTGGGCGCTATAGACATTGGTCTGATGTGCTAACTGGACACTATAGACATTGGTCCAACGAGCTAACTGGATACTATAGACATTGGTCTGGTGTGCTAACTGGATACTATAGACATTGGTCTGGAGCGCTAACTGGATACTATAGACATTGGTCTGGTGCGCTAACTGGATACTATAGACATTGGTCTGATGCGCTAACTGGGTACTATAGACATTGGTCTGGTGCGCTAACTGGATACTATAGACATTGGTCTGGTGCGCTAACTGGGCGCTATAAACATTGGTCCGATGTGCTAACTGGATACTATAGACATTGGTCTGGTGCGCTAACTGGGTATTATAAATATTGGTCTTGTGTGCTAACTGGATACTATACACATTGGTCTGGAGCGCTAACTGGATACTATAGACATTGGTCTGGAGCGCTAACTGGATACTATAGAAATTGGTCTGGTGTGCTACCTGGGTACTATAGACATTGGTCTGGAGCACTAACTGGGCACTATATACATTTGTCTGGTGCAGTAATAATTATTGTTTTAATAGGGCGTGATGGGCGCTGGCAATGCTGTGTTACCATGCAGTAGTCACGACTGGTGTTCGGTGGCTGGTGGACGAATGTTTTATGTGCAAAGAAGTCAAATAAATGCATATTAGAAAACATCATTCAATAAAAATCATCTAAACTAGAACAAAATAAAACATTAGATGTTAAACATTAATTCAAGCTGATATTGACCACCTTGTAGTGGCCTTACCGCTTAAGTGGCATACTAATGGCAGTGTGCACACAATATTCATGTGGTGAGTGGCAAAGCGGCTGTAGATGCTTCAGCGTCCTACGTGGCACTTGCAGGATTACTTCCGCCGGCACACGGAAGTGGTATCGCATGCTGGACGGTCCCGAGCTGTTGCACTAGTGACGGACCAGGAGGGAAGCCATTCTGACGGATAACAAGAGCGAGCTCAGGGCAGCAATACTGGCTTTTAAATCTCCCTTCATTAATACTGCACTGCCCGTCGCCATGGAAACGCCAGTATCTGCTGGAGGCCCAAGGAAGGCGCTTTTTTTTCTCATGAGGCACTTTTAATTACTACGGGGGATGGGGGGGGGGGAGCGAAGACATATACGGAGAAGGGAATGCAGAGCAGAGACACGCAAAGAGCGAAGGGAGAAGAGACATGGAGATAAAGGGAGAGCAGAGTAAGCGAAGGTGGAAGGGGAAAATACACTAGGGAAGATGGAATGAGGCAAAGAACGAGCCAGGCAGATATGCAAGGTACCACTGGAAGAGAAACCGAGATAGAGAAAAGGCGAGAGAAGGGCAGGGGGGAAAGACAGAGGGGCATATTATCAAGGGGGTTTATCTCCGCTTTTTTGGCTTTAAAAGCCAAGAAAGCGGAGATAATTTTATCTCCATATTACCTAGCTGTCGCTAACACCAGTTAGTGACAGCTAGTAGGAGATAGCGACCATCTTGGGCCCCACTTTGCATGTCAGTGATATTTATCACTAATGACATGCAAAGTGGACGTGCCAAGATGTTAGCAACTGGAAACAGTCGCTAACATCGCTATCCCCTATTACCAACTTTTGGAGATAATCGCGCTAAGCGCCATTATCTCCAAAAGCTAACACCTGCCCCAGAGCAGTTCTTAGCCATGCTATCCAATGGTAGGTGGATAACATGGCTAAGAGCATTTGCTCGATAATGCATGAATATCGCTGACTTTACAGCGATATTCATGCATTTCGGCCGATTTTTATCGCTTAGGAGATAAACCTTGATAATATCAAGGCTCCTAAGTGATAAAAATCGGCGATGCTCGGCGATATAATTTCAACCGCTAACCAAGCTGAGCGATATTTTTCGCTCATGCTTGGTAATATGCCCCAGAGTCACAATCAGGAGCAAAGGCCGCAAGAGCGACAGTAAAGATATAGCAAACAGGGAGCGACATAGAGAGAAACATTGTGTGAGAGAGGAGTCATCAGATCGACTTGAAGAAAGCTGGCTTTGAGTAGCCCATTGTCAAATTAAGGATTTTGGGGGGCCTAGGCAAGATATTTTTTGGGTGCGGGGACTCTGTTTGGAACAACTTTGAATTGTGTTACCCATTTTTTTCACCAATTCAAGCCCTATGTTGCCTAACAATATTGAATTATATGTTAAAGGATACGACAGAGAAATAAACTGAAGTAAACTAGAGGGCAAGTTCAGTTTCTAAGGGGCCCCTGTAGAAAGCATGGGCCCATAGAAAGTATAGGCCATGGGCAATTGCCTACACTGGGGTGGCGAAGTGAGCTAAAGAACGATGATGGATTCAACCCAGATCTATGACTGGGGTTGAGTGATCCGTCCATCATCTCCTTGAGTTTGCCCACATCACTGGAGTAAGCCGTTGTAAATATGCGTGAGTATATTGACACACACCTGTGTATGTGTGACTGATCAGATTGGAGTTGCGAGTACATCACAACACTGATGTGGGTATGATGATAGGAGCAGGCAGGAGACCATGGCATGACGTTAGTAAACTCAGTAGATGGAGGCAGCCCTTTCTACTTTCCAAGGCCCATGTGTGATGTCCTAATCCAGTCCTGTTTTTTCTTTGAATTCTGAGACTTGTAGTCTTATTTATTCTATTATAAAGCAACACTTATCGGTCCATAATTCAAAAAAACAACCTGGCCCGGGCTATAACATCACACATGGATCAGGGAAGCTTAGCAACTATGGCCCAGATGTAAGGGTATTTAATGCAGTGCAATGACGGTATAACTAGGCAGTGCCGTGTTTTTTTTTCTTTTTCCGTAAGACTTTATTTATAATTGCCAAAAATTACATCTTAGTTCAGTGTAATCCGGTGGTTCATCGTTAATCATACAAAAAGTTCACAGTCATGGTTACACAGCTATTCAGCCGACAACCTTCCGGTCCGGCAGCGTTTGTCGATAGTTTATATAAGGCTGTCGCATGATATGTATGCAATATAAGTAGTCTTACATTTTTATTTTAATATAACACAACTTTAGACTCATTAAGTTCAGGTATTTAAAGGTGTCAAAGGCAATGTACTCCAGGCACCCCATGCTGGCTACAAGTCCCATGCATCCCCCCGTAATCCTTTCCTGCCCCATATTCTGGCAGAACTTAGATGTATGCGTGTCCCAGCCCCCTTCCCAATTCTTCCCAACCGTCCTCTAGTGCATCAGCCCTCCATCCCTTCTTCGTCCCCTGAGCTATCTACGTCGTCCTCAGGTAGAGGTTCACACAGATCTCCCCTATAGCTGTTCCATGCTTGCCATATCGTATTCCATTTGCGAGGGTTAGCTCTCATTTTATATACCGCTCGCTCGATCACCATAAGTCTGTCCATCGCCCTGCACCACTGCGCTAGCGTCGGTGTCTCTGCCACCCCCCACTTCTGCGCTATATCTCGCTTGGCCACCATGACCCCAATAGTAACCCATTGCTGCCCCCGGCGCGTCAGATCACTTCTTTCCCAAACATTCAGTAAGCACACCCGGGGGTCCGGCGCAAGTGACGTTTCTAAGGTTTGGGAAATGGTGCGCATGATTTGTCTCCAATATGCAGCAATAATCGGGCAGTCCCAAAGTGTGTGCAGCAATGTCCCTTCCTCACCACAACCTCTAAGGCAGTTCGGGTGTTCCGCTCTATGCATTTTATGCAGGGTGGTTCTGGTGTAGTAAACTCTGTGCAGTATTTTAAATTGTACCAATCTAAATTGCGCTGAAATGCCTGCTTCTCGTGGTGATGCCAACGCGGCGTTCCAGTCTGTCTCGCCCATGGCACCCAATTCGGTCTCCCATTTGTCCTTTAATTTAAGCAGGGGGTGCAGTGCCGTATTTTAAAAAAAAAATTAAATATGGGTGGAATAGATGATGTATGGGTGTCTAAGCTAATATGTGTATATGAAAAATCGTTTAAGTATTTGTGAATGTGTCCATGTGCTCATCATAGGGAGTAGTATTTTTACTAGTAACATACTTTTGTGTTTCTAAATATCACTAGGTAAATTATTCTGTGTGCATGCAGGTACTTGCATGTGTGAAGATCAAAGGCTTATTAACAAGCCCCTTGCAACACTTTTGCGTCATTTTTAACAGGGAAAAGTGATCAAGTCCCTTTTGACTGGTTTTCCTCTTTTACTCCTCTGTAGCTCATAGTGAGATTCATTCTCCCGGCGAGTGACTTGTGACCTACCACAGCCCATCGCTGTTCCACATCGCGAGCCAAATCGGCCACGATTCCATGGTAATTCCTTTAGCATCCCCACCTCCATCATAGTCCGAATGTATTGACTATGCTGTACCCTCATCAAAATCATCTAATTCATAGGTTTATTATTCTCATCCAACAGGACTGCCCCACACTCCCCTCACCTTCTTAGTCCTGATGAAGACCCCACTTAAAGACTGAACTGAGCCTACTCATAGGGGTCGAAACGTCGACGGTGTCTTCCACTCAACTTCCGGCACTTGTCCTTTACAGTCCAGCACTGACTCAGTGTCCGTCGAAAGTTTTGTTATGATAATTATCCATCATTCTATGCCTTTATAAATTATTTGGCTTTTGTTGATGTAATTGTTTTGATTTTGCCTATACTGTGTGTACTCATCACTCACAACTGTGTTCATCCATTCCTCACCAACCTTCCCCCGAGCACTCCCTCCTTTTCCTTCCTTCCTTATCGGGGCACAATAATTCTGTGATAATTGTATGAAATTTCCTTGAAATTGTCAATCAATGTATTGTGAATAATTGACAATACACACTTCTAAAAAGTATAGAATGTTATTTTAGTTTTTCTTTCTTATGTGGTTCTAACTACTTTTTGTTGGTCGTGTAACATAACCTTCTCCCAGACGGGGACCCCCCTTTACATGTACTACAGGTGGCGCAAGGGGCGTGTAAATAAGCCCCCTAGTCTTTGAATGGCTCTGCATGGCGGAGCGCCGGGTTACATTGTGCCAGCAGCGCGCCTCAGCGTGCGCTGTGTGTGCATGCGCACGCTGCTGCGCCTGCGCATTGATGCTCCTCTCTGGCGCATTGTTTGTCAAGCCCTGATTGCTCATGCACGGGAAGTCGCAGGCAGAACGCGTGCCGCAGATGGCTTCCTTGTGGTTTCTGGTCACTAGGGTGACTTAACAGCTACTTTTAAATATGGCAGCGATCTGCGTGACCTCGCGCCATGCATCTCATCTTGCTGCCAGCGTCAGCCATGTATGTGTCTCGCAGGATAACAGGTGTCAGACCGTGACACAAACCAATCGTATATGTGGTTTCGAAGAAAGGTGGTCTTCCACAGAGTGGCACAACATGCTTCTTGTGTGCCTCTCCTCCAGAGAGGGTCAGAGAGGCCTTTGACCTTTTGGTTCTATTCAGGGCAAAAGTCTTAAAAAAAGAAGTGGGGGGACTCTGTCCCCGGAAGTGGCGTCACAACAGGAAGTGATGTCATCAAAGGTGGCTTGCACCATCGGGCTCATTGCCTCTCCTCGCTCACTTCTTAGAATGGATTACATCTGAGAAGTCAGCACGTGAGTAGCGTGCTGTGAGCTCCGATCTCGTCCCAGAGAGGCCAAAGAGTGAAGTCCAGCTGTTTGGCAGGGGGGACGGCATCCACCAAGTAAAATAAGTGGGGGGACGCCGTCCACCCGCGTGGTACCCCGACTCGAGCCCTGGTTCTATTGTGCGACCACTACAACTGAGAAGTAAACAGACCGGTGACTAGAGGTGGCCATGCCACTGAAAGCTCGCCGCTGAAGCCTGGCTCAGCTCTAGGTCCTGTAGGAGCTTGGAGCTCATAACAAGCCCAGCTTTCATGCGGCTTCTGCCTGCTTCCCTCTAACCAAATGTGGCATTCCGGTCAGAGCAGCTGACGATGGAACAGGGGAAACAGGTTCGAGTCTTGGCATGGCTCAACATCCTGTGATTCTGGGCAATTCACTTAATCTTCCCATGCCCAGGGTTGGATTAGGGTTAATAAATTGGCCCGGGCACGCAAAAAAAAAGTGGCCCATATTTGCATATTGGGTTTCCGTAAAACACTACTTTACTGCTTTGGCGAAATGTTATTAAAAAAGGGAGGGATGGGGTGTAAAAAAATGCACAGATTAGTTTACACTTGTGAAACACACCTGAAATCAAGTCAGGCCACTTCTGCTCAGGCCCCATGCCGGCTAGGTATGCATACATTAATGGGCCGGTCCTGTGAGAGGAAGGGAGTGACACCTCTGCCTATTGCTTAACTGGAGGTAATGAGCGCTCATCTGCTTCCAGAAAGGCCACTCAGGCACCCACTGGGCCGCAGCTGGCATCGAATATCGCAGAAACCACCCAAATCAGCCCCCGGGCTTCTCAAAAAAGCAGCCTACAGCTGGAATTCGGATACCGGGCCCTTGGGCATTGCCCGAGTGCTCGTCTTACCAATCCGACGCTGCCCATGCCTATATCAGTGCACGTGACTTTGTTTAATATAACTGGCTCTCAGGTAAAAAGCGCTCTAATAGTTTAAGAACTGCAGAAACATGCACAGAAAGGTAAAAATAAAGGGGCTTATTTCCAAGCCCCTTGCGCCACCAGTACGTCACTTTTTCCATGTTAAAAATGATGCAAAAGTGGCGCAAGGGGGTTGTAAATAAGCCCCAAAGTCGTTATATAAAGAAAGACCAAATAGATATTCATTTATTGGCTGATTTATGCAAAGTGAAACCAGAAAACTTGGATAAATCGCAGCTTCTGTGCTTAAATTGTGTGATCTTCGGCAAATATTTAATTTCACCAAATCTCTTTTTTTTTCATCATCTAGTACGAAAGCACTTTCAAATATGTGAGTTCAGACTCCCAGTTGTACAAAACTATCACTTTCATTAAGTACTTCTCTGTGCAATGCTAAAATGCACCCTATTAATGTTAAAGCTTTGCTTGTTAAAGGAATACACTTTTTACAAAATGTTAACAGATCCTATAACATTTTACGCAGTGTTGTATGATTTAGCTAGCAAATATTTTCAGGGTTGGGCTCTAAGCGGCTCATTACGAGGGCGGGTGGACATCTGTCTGCCTGCCACCGTTGTGGTGCTGGGACTGCCCACCAGACATGGGGCGGTCCCACCACTGCGATTAGGATATGCCCACCATACTGGCGGGCCCATCCTGGGCTTTTGACATTGCGGGCGGTGCTGCTGGATGCAGCACCACCCGCACTGTCAAAAGTGCATGCACAGTATTTCCCTGCACTATGTGGCAGGCACCATGTGGTGCTTGCCAATTGGTGCATGGAAATGAGGGGGTACCACTGGTACCCTCAGTGCAGCAACACCACCTTCCCCCCAGGGGGGCCCACAAAGGCCCGAAAACCCAATCCCCTCCAGCCTTTCCATGGTGGTATCGCTGCCATGGAAAGGCCTTTGTTTACCCACATCCTGATTTGGCGGATGGTGCCTGTTAGGCACCACCACCATTTCAGGCACCCTGCACCTTCCGCCAAGTAGTTGGGACGATTGCCTTTGGCGGTTAAGCAGCAGACGGACTTTCCATCCGCCGCGGCACTCACTGCATCCTAATTTGGTGGTGGGTAATGCGCTTCGTGATGGCGGAAGGCCTGCCACCACCGGCCCGGCGGTCATTCCGCCATCATAATAACCCCTAAGATCTGAGCCAGACCCTTGGCTTGACTCTGGCTTGAGCCTCCCTGTTCATTTGTTAGCTCATCCAGCGCTACCTGTGACTAGAGGTGGGCGAGCAGATGTAAGCTCGAGTCTGAAGCCTGGCTCAGCTCGAGGTCCAGTTAGAACCTCGAGTCCATAACAAGCTGAGCTTTAATGTGGCTTCTGCATACCACACTCACTCTTCCACCCTCGCTCTACCTTCTTGCACAGCAATATAAAAACAAAGCATTAAAATTGGGGATGAAAAGGAGAGACAAATAGATACCCATTAAAGAGCTCATTTCTACTGAGTGAAACCAGAAAACCACGATTAATCGCAGCGTCTCCCTTAACCAATTTGAGTGATCCTAGGTGAATGTTTTGTTTTGCTGTTCCTCTTTTTCTTCACTTAAATATGAAAGCATCTTCAAATAAGTGAGTTCAGCATGCCAGCAGTAGAAAACATTGAGTTTGATTTAATAGACTATAAGGTTGGTCTACCCAGAACAATCGGTGCCACATACAGGGTTTACATGACAACTGTCTTGCCTCTTAGTTCACTAATGGCGCTCTCACCAGAGTGTGGTAGAGGGCAGGAATGGTTCTAAGTGCATGTTTAAAAACTATCACTTTTAATAAGCACTTCTCAGTGCAGTGCTATAATGTGACATATTGAAGTCAATGCTTCCAAATGTTAAATAAATATCACTTTTTTTAATTTTGAAGAGACTCATATTATAAAATATGTTTGTTGTATGATTTGGAGGGCAAACATTTTCAGTGCTTGGCTCATGCAGGGGTCCAAGCCAGACCCTTGGCTTGGCTCACCCTGTTAATTTATTGACTTTTTCCCCTCTTGCTATCGCCCCGCATCGCCTCTCTTGTATGGGCCACCGAAACAGGGGATGATAGACCTGTAACTATTCCTCCTTGTGTATCAGCTACCAAAGAGGGTAGGTCCGAGGCCTTCCACCATTCTTAGGGGCATGTCAGCAAGGCGGCGCTATGAAATTATTGCTGCTTTTGCGTCCGTTTTCAGGCGAAAAGCGGCGAAAATGTCAACACCTTATCAGTAAAGACACAGTATCGCGTGTTTTGCTGACTTAGCGCCCCTGACAACAACGCCCAGCTCTGCATCTCTAATGAGATGCAAAGTGAACGTTCCGTGCCAAAATAACTGGAGAAATGTCGCTTACCGAGATTTCTCCAATTATAAAGCTGCAAGGAAACAAGCAGAGCGATAAGAAAAGTAGCGCTAACCACTGTTATTGCTACTTTCCTTACACCTGCTTGTAGTCTGATTTAGCCATGTCATCCAATGGGAGGTGGATTACATAGCTAAGACCACCCTGCCCTATCAGCAAGGTATCGCTGGTCGCAGTGCGATTATCGCTGGATTTCCAGCGATTTTCACACGGTTTTCCAGCTAACGCATGGATTCCTATCGCTTGGGAGATAAGCGTTGCTGATAACATGATATCGCCGCAATAGAGTCCAGCGTTAGCCTACGATAATTATCCTCGTGCTAAAAGCGCTGAGCGATAATTATCACAGGACCTTGCTGATAGGCCCCTTAGTGTGTATCCTGTGCCAGAAAGAATCTTTTGCAGCTCGCTGGACCCATCTCCGGTAGCCAGAGCCAGAGAGAACAGACCTCTAACATAATACCTTTCTTCTCATGTAACCCACCACCAGGCAGACCAGGTCTTTTTCACCTCGCGCTGCCACCAGACGGGCCAGAACTGTGACCCCTGGCATTCATCTAATGTACGGACACCACCAGTGAGAGCAGGCCTCTGACACCGCACCAGGCCTCTCATACATTATTGATGTAGGAGGGAACAGACCCGTGACTTCACACCATTCCGCTGACACATCTGTGCAAAGCTTCTCCGGTAACTCACTGCAGGAGAGACCTTCCCTTGTGACCTTCCTTACACAATCCATCTCATGTATCCCATGCCAGAGTGACAGCGAGAAGGCATGAGACCTGGAGCCATCCCTTTCATGGGTCTGCATAGTTACTAAGAGATTCGAGGGTTGCAAGCAGGGCCACTGGTCTCATTCGGCTCAGGAGGACCAAACTAAGCAGCAGGGTTGACTGAATTATGCGGCAAGAGAAGGCAAATTATGCTGCACATTTTGTGGTAGTATTATTTCATCATTATATCTTTTTACGCATAGTGATGTCTGCTGAGAAATCAACGTTCAGACTATTAGCATGAGGTCAATACCCAAATACAGCAATAAGCAACTGAAAAATGAATAGTCAACCCATGCGAACGGTCGTCAACAGTGCAGGAACACGTCTCCATGTTTTTGGTAGATTTTGTTTCGTTTGGCCTAGAAATACTTTCTTTTTGTTAAAATCTACAGATTATACAGCAGATGATGTATTTTGGGAGTAGTTGTTGCAAATCCATACTTATGAGGGAAAAGACCAGGATTGCATAATTCCAATGACCCTGATGAAAGTTCTGAGAGAAAAATGTAGGCCTCAGACTTTGCAGCCTTAATAACAATTTACCAATCTTGACCCATCATATGGTGCAACCTAAATGGTAGTTTCTAGGAAGGGCCATAATGGTGTGCTTTGGTGTGGGTATTGTTCACACCACAAACATTATCTTTTAAAGATGTAACCCTAAGATTGGTGTTGCCAGTATCTCAATACATGTGTTGCCCTGATGAAGTCTGTATGCATATACTGCTATTTAGACGAAACACGTGTTGGCTAGAACTCAAAAGGATGCTGTTTTGAACATTAAAGAAGAAGATTAACACTTATCTGGATTGTAATGTTTCATCTGGACTCATAATTTGCACAATACGATTGTTCTAATCTGCACGGGATACAATGTGTATATTTTTGTGGATGTGGTTTTCCATATCAAATGGTGACGGTCTCTATCCCTAGTAGCAGCCTCATACAGTTCCATAATTATTTATGACAATTGAGCACAAGCGTATAACCTTCTATCTACCGTTATTTTGCTTTGTTTAATAACAATTTACCAATCTTGACCCATCATATGGTGCAACCTAAATGGTAGTTTCTAGGAAGGGCCATACTGGTGTGCTTTGGTGTGGGTATTGTTCACACCCCAAACATTATCTTTTAAAGATGTAACCCTAAGATTGATTTAAAGCATAAGTTCCTATGCACAGATATTCTCCTCAGAGACATAGGTTTTCCAGGTAGTTACACCGAGAAAGTCATGAGTGACTCTAACAGTTCAGGCTCTGCAAAGTATCTAGGAGCATTACTGTACCACAGCAGCAAACAGTGTACGTGCTTGTAAGGAAATTGAGTGTGGCTTGCTCCGGGTTACTTTAAGGCAGAGGTATTCAAACTTTTTAATGCCTAGAGCCCTTGCAAAACAAAAGGTAATCAGCAACCCGCCCCTCCTGGAATGACAAAAGTATTACCTCCCAATTATTATATAAAATTGGCAGCTCTAAACAGATTTAATAGTTCAAATACTGCAGTAAACACTAGTTATCCCTTTTAAAAATGCAATCAAATACATGATTGGCAACATACCTACGGTGGCCAGGTTGGTGTCCCTAAAGTATAAAACTATCTGCAGGGTGATCTTTTACCATAAATGGGTGGTAGGGAGAGTGAGGGTTAGCTAGAACCTCCACCAACCTTTAACAATTTCCACATGATCATCAACAGTTGTTTTGGTGGCCATCTGAAGAACGGCTCACTGCCACTGTTTGTTATGAATTCTTTTCTTGTGGTATGGTAAACATTTACGAGGGGGAGGGGAGTGTTCCCCTGTGTCCCTATAAAGTACTCTCAGGTCTAACCTCACCTTTAAAAAAAATAAAAAGTGTTGAGGTGACGACTAAACCCAATATGTCTCTCCTCCACTCTCCCCGCCAATCCCTTTGAGCCCTCCTCCTGCACTTACTCCTACCCTTTCCGTTCTGTTGCTCTCCCGCCCAGTTTTCCAAAAACAAAACAAGAGGATGAGTGGCTGAGGCAAATGGAAACTCTTTGTACGGAGTCTTGCTCTTGTTTGGACCAGCTGGGTGCATCTACATCCAGAAGTAGCCCAGGTTGGTTTTGTGTGCCCAGCCTACGGAGACAGCCTGAGGTCCTCTCCAGCCGCGGTACTTGCAGGTAAGAGCAGCGGGCTGCGTTGGGGGGGAGGGTGGACTTCGACAGACAACCACAAGAGAAAATTAAATTAATAATACATTTTTCCCTCGTATGTTGAAATACCCCCTCCCAACCCGGCCCCACCGATCTTACCCGCAGGGGGGTCGCGGCTGGTCCTCTCCTCCCACTCTATCCCCCTACGCAGCGGCTCAAAAGTTTGAACATTGGAAATGGCCTAATAGCAGCTGTCCCCTTTGCCAGATCTCTCAAGCCATTAACTTGGAGTTCTTTGACACGAAATGCTTCCTGGAATATTATCAAGCTCATCTGGGGCAATGGTTGAAGGCCTGGCCAAGGCACTATTGTTTTGTTCTGTCTATCTGTCCATGAACTGTCACTCGGAAGGCTCTGAGGTCTCTTTTCAGCATAATGACCCCTCCAGAGCACAGCAGAGTGGATCTGATCCCTAAGTGGTACCTGCTTGGTGACCATTCTTCCCAATTCCAACCTTAGATTAAATAAAGTGGGGACCCCGATTATCTTGTAGAGCAACCCCCTGACCTCGGCATATGATGATATGAAGCACAAGTCATGACACTGACTATTGCCTAGGTATTAGATTAACTCTCTGTGTAGACTTGGGGCCCCCCTGATTTCTCAGGCTCCACAGAAGATCAACAAATCCCATCTCCAAATTAAAAAAAATAAGAGGACTGCAATATTCTTTTATTTTTTGTCCATCTGTTTCTGGTTTACAACTCAATTTGTTTGGGGTTAGACCGACTTCCAACACCCATTACACCTAACATGGGCTTCACAGAATCAGACAGATGTTTGTCCCATGAGCCTTTTGTGTATGACTCAAAAGGTACAATAATCCTTAGGTGTGAGAAGCTCCTAAAACAGAGAAATGCACCACCAGTAACACAAAGCTGTAGTTAAGCAAATCAGATTTTTCACCTCTTCAGGATCTCTAATGTTCCTCATTTTATTACGCCACATAATTCTTAAAGAGGGAGGAAATTTCATCTGTACTGTGGCTCCGAGAGCTTGTAACTCCGGCATGAATTTCCCCAGTTCCCATTGTCTGTCTTGAGAAGCTTTAGACATATCAGATCTAATTCTGAAAGACCATGAGTCTTTACTGAAATTTCCCTTTTTCAGGGCTTCACCCAAGATTTTCTCTTTTAACGTATATGTCTTGAAGTTTATAAGGATCTTTCTGGGTGTTTTCCTGTCTTTGGGCTTTCCGTAGGGGTCTCTATGGACTCTTTGTATGTCTTCTCCTAATGTCTCAGCTTCACACCATGGGAAATGTTCCACTAGTAGTTCCACAATAAATTTCTTAATGTCACTACCCTCTTTATTTTCAGGAACATTCAAAATTCTTAAATTATTTTTCCTAGCCTGATTTTCAAGAGATTCCATTTTTTCGCTTATAGATTTTCCCTCTTGTCTCAACATGTAAATTTCCTTTCTGTTGCTTTCCACCCTGCTGTGCAGTTTGCTCACTTCTCCTTCTATTGCTGTGACTCTATCCCCTAAAGCGTTTAATTTACCGTCCAGCTTTTCACAGACTTCTTGAATCTTGTCTTGTTTTGCCTCAGATATGGCGAATTTGTCTCTCATTTCGGTCCATATTTTCTCAAGAAAATCGTTGGTTTGACTCCTAGGACTTATGGAACCCGTTGGTCCTTCCTTCTCAGTTATTTGCTGCTCTACTACTTCATTGTTACTAATTTGAATTTTTTCTGCTATATTTCCTTCTGATTCTTCTTGTATTGTAACTGAGGTAGCCTTGGCTATTGCGGCGCCCCCTTCGGCCATTTCTTGAGGATCAAGTTGAGGTCTGGTTTTATCAATTTTTTTGCCTTCTGATCCGACTTTGGTTACCGTTTTTGAGAGGAGATTTGGATTTTCGCTTTGTAGGATATTGAAAGACTCCTTTTGTGAAAGGTGAAATTCTTTTTTTTCCTGTGGTGGGCTTAGCACTAATTTTTCTGATAATAGTACAGGTACTGATAGCTTTACATCATCTTCTTTTGTTTTTTGTACCTGGACTTTAAAAAAAGTTCTTAATGAGGGTGTAATCTTGATTTTCTGACTTGTATCAACCTTGTCTCCAGGTAGTTTTAAGAGCTTTTTTGTACGCTCTAGAGGTGGTTTTTTCGCCTTCCTTCTTTTCACTTCTCTGGGGGTAATATTTTTAGGATATTGTTCCTGTTTGAGAAAGTTCCTGTTCCTAAGGCAGTAATTTGAGACCACAGCTACTGCACTTATTTCCTCTATATTTTTCAAGCAGTCCGTTTTTTTTTAAGCTACCCTTTCTTGAAAAATGTCAGTCTCAATTTCTATGCTTTTTTCATTTCTTAACTCGGTTACACTAAAATTACCCTCCTCCTCCTGCACTTTTTTATTCATTTGAGGCTCAAGATTTAAATTTACTTTTTTTTGGCAGATTAAAGTTTTGTTAGTGTTTAATACCACTGTTTTTACTTCACCTCTATTTGCATTTTTGCTCAGACCCCCTCTGCTGCTAGCCCACACTCTGCCCTGAAACACGGAGCAGCACGATCCCTCAGTCTGCTTACCCTCGCTTTTGCCGTCTCCACTGTCTCTGCCTCTGCCGCTGATGCCCCGGAACAGGAAGCCAAGCCTTCCACACACCTTCCTGTGCACTGCTCTCGCCTTCCCAGCCTCTGCCCAGACACCGAGGAGGCTCACACTGCAGACCGATGCGTTTCTCTCTTCCTTCGCCTGCAACTCGGCACTCTCGGTGGGCTCTGCTCCCAGCTTCTCACGGATTAGGTAACCAACCATCGGTCTTTACTTGATCTTTACTCGATCTTTACTCGCTGCACTCGCTGCACATATGAGGGTCAGGAAGAAGTCGTTATACTCCGCTGTGCGCAGTTGAAGTCCTGGTTTGTCTAATTATTTCATTTGTTTGCTTATTCTCCACGAAAATCCGCTTTTCAGAATACTTTATCGACTGCCATTTAAAGCTCCGTTATTGTTTAATTTGCATTTTGCGCTGCTCCGGTTCCGTCAAGCCTTTCATTCTGCATACTAGGTCTCTTCGAGAGGAGCTCTCCGACCGAGCGTTTCACTCGGCCGCCATCTTCCCCCCGAGCCAATGAAGGACACTGTTCAAATGGAAAACTCCACAATCTGAAAATAGACTCCAAACGATTACAAATGTATATAGATGTAGAATAAGTGCCTAAAGAGCTGGACTCCTGAATACATATTCCAGGTCCAAAGAAGAGGAGCGAAAAAGGGGTAAAATGAATACCCCAAGGAAAGAAGAAGGAGGCTTCCCCAGGGAGGGTAAGAACAAAACACTAAAACAGAAAAGCATAAAAAAATATAAGACAAAAAACGGGTGGGGAGCAAAATGGGGAAAAAAAAAAAATCAAAAAAATAAATCCTCGATATTGAAAAGAAAAATGGAAAAAAAAGGAGTGGAACAACGAAAGCATTACGCTAGTGAAACTTACCGGAATAAAAATGACAATTAATAAAGAAAATGGGAGACATTGGTAGAACCGTAAAAATTCTATGTTGGAATGTTAATGGAATGAGAACCAAAAGTAGAAGAAATAAAATCATGGAATACCTCAAAACATCTGAAAGTGAAATTATTATTCTTCAAGAAACACACCTATTGAAAGAAGAATGGGATCAGATAATGAGAAATAACGGATGGGCGGATGCTTATATATGCACAAACCAAAGTTGTAACATTAAAGGTGTAATAATCATTTTTAAAAAATCTTTAAAGGCAAATATAGAATCTTCAGTAGCTGACAGGAAAGGGAGATGGGCAGTAGCAAAAGTAAAACTAGGAAACATGGTATACACAATAGCAGGATATTATGGCCCCAATCTTGATGATCCAGATCCCTTACAGAAACTATATACACAATTACTAACAGCTAACACCCCAGTAATTTTGGGAGGAGACTTTAATCTCATCTTAGACCCTAAAGTTGATAGGTCTCCCCCAGGAAGAAATCCCAACTCATCTAATCTACCTAAAATGAGGGAGTGGATTAGCATATACAAAAGGGATTTAGAACTAATAGACATATGGAGAGAAAAAGGGGATAAGGGCCAACCTTTCACACTACACAACAAGAGACTAGGACATAGGTCTAGAATTGATTTCTTCCTAGTAGATAGAAGTTTACTGACAAATATAACAAACCTAATTCACATTCCAGCCCATCTATCAGACCACTCAGCTGTACAGCTAACATTACAAACTAAGACAACCTTTACACAAAAAAGATTCACGGTGGAAAGAGCTATGTTTTCAGATCAAGAAATAGCACAAGCACTCAGAGAAGAAACAGAAGCCTTTTTTGAGAATAATAAAACAGGAACATCTAAGCAAATAGCTTGGGACACGTATAAGGCAGTAATCAGGGGTAAGCTACTTAGTTTGGGAACATACAGAACAAAGAAACTAAAACAAGAATTACTAGATATCGAAAAAGGTATAAACATTCTAGATGCGCAAATACTAATAGAAAGGGATCAGGTTAAGAAAGAAAATCTGCAGAAAGATAGACAGAAACAGAAAGAATGTTTGAGCAATATTCTTGAAGAAAGATTAAAAGTTAAATGGGAAGCAAGCAAGATGGCGAAGCATGAATTCGGAGAAGGATGTGGGAAATGGCTTGCATGGAAGTTAAAGACCGATTTGGTAAGAAATAAAATAAATATCATAGGTAAACAAGACCAATCAAGCCTAACCACAGAAGAAAACGAAATCAGAAAAGAATTCGAGACCTTCTTCTCAGAGTTATATGCTGAAGATATTAACCCATCTGAGGAGCAAATAGAAGAATACCTAAAAGACTTACCAATATTAAAACTATCGGAGGAGGAGAAAAAGGAGCTTAATAAAGAAATCACCCCTATCGAGGTTAAAAATATAATAAAATCCTTGAAAAAAGGGACAGCAGCAGGCCCTGATGCACTTCCGAATGAATTATATCAAGCTTTAACAGACACTCTAGTCCCACAAATAACAGAATTAGCAAATGTAATACTCAAACAAAAGGAAATACTGCCAGATACCTGGAATGATGCAATAATAACAATCATATTAAAGCCAGGAAAGGATCCCAAAAAATGCGAATCATATCGGCCGATATCTCTGCTTAATGCAGATTACAACATTTTTACTAAAATTATGTCAACAAGACTAGGGAAGATCATACCCCAACTTATACATTTAGATCAAAAAGGTTTCACAAAAGGAAGACAATTACATGAACTGACGCATGAACTCATAAGCACAATTGATATAGCCACATCAAAAAACATTCCTCTTACAATATTAACTGTCGATGCTGCCAAGGCTTTCGATAGAGTGAACTGGGCCTTTTTAAATAGTATAATGGTTAAAAACAATCTAGGGGAATCCTTTCTTCATGCAATAGGGCAAATCTATAAAAACCCTAGATCAAGAATCCTAGTTAATGGCAACCTTACGAATAATATAAACATTGGTAGAGGCACAAGACAAGGGTGTCCTCTCTCTCCCCTGCTTTTTAACTTGTACATAGAACCTCTAGCAAATAAACTTAGAAACTGCAAAGATATAACTCCCTTTAAATATCAAGGATGGGAGAAAAAATTAGCACTTTATGCAGATGATCTGATGCTATTTACAGAGGAATATGAAAGATCCAAACCAGCTATAGAAAAAATCATTTCTAATTTTGGCCAAGTTTCAGGATACTCAGTAAACCATACCAAAACAGAAATAATGACATGGAATACTCATTTCCATAGCCCTAACATAAAAAAAGAGATAAGATACTTGGGCATTTTGATAAATCAGAATATAGACAAAATACCACAAAACAATCTAAACAGAGTAGCCCGAGACGTAAGAAAATTACTTAAAGTATGGTCTAGCCTGCCTTTAAGTTTTATAGGGAAGTCAAACATTATAAAAATGAATATACTTCCAAAATTTACCTTTTTGTTTAATAATATCCCATTGCAATTCAAAAAAGCCGAACTGAAAAAGTTACAGGGAGAGCTGTCAACCTTTATATGGGCCTCCAAGGGAACCAGAATATCATGGAAGAAGCTAAGGAGAAAAAAAGAGAAAGGAGGTATTGCAAGTCCGGATCTGACAGAATACTGCAGGGCTTTCCAATTTAAAAATATAAGGAACCTTCTGGGAATACATCAATACTATCCGGAATATTTGCAAGCGATTACAGAAACAGAGGATCACTTTCTATTCAAATTCGGACATCAAAAATACTTTAAAAAAGTTAAACTAAAGGTTCTTAAGGAAGCAATAAAACTGTGGACACAATTCAGAACAATATTAAAAATTCCCTACTATAGTGCATTGGCACCGATATGGAATTCTCCTGGAACCCCGAACTGTCTGAAAGACGCTATGGCCATTCCCTTAAAACAGAATAATATTAACTATTGGGGTCAATTACTAAATGGATCCACCTTGATCTCTTGGGAAGAAATGAATAAAATCACTAATGGAACAATATCAAAATTTAAGTATTATCAACTGAATAGTTGGGCAAGAACAATACCAGTACACGATAAAGATAGTAAAACCTTGGAAAAAGAAATGACAAAAATCCTACCCATAAAAAAGGAGGTAGCAAAATGGTACTGGACTTTAATAATGGAAGAAGAGGAAAGCTACCAAATAGCAGAACAAACGTGGGGGAAAGATCTAGATACAGAAGAATTAGTAAACCTATGGGAAGACTCAATAGAGAAATGTTGGTCAACACTAAAATCTGTAAGACTAAAAAGAAATCATCTGTACACCCTGCACAGAGCCTACTGGACCCCGAAAAAACTTTCAAAATTTAAGAATGCAGGAATTAAAAAATGCCCTAAGTGCGGGGAAGAAAGGGCAGACGATATTCATATGTTCTGGAGCTGCCCAACCCTGAGAACATACTGGGAGGAAGTTGGTAAGACGCTAAATTTGATATTCCAAAAACATCTAAAAGTAAGTGAAACTCTTATTCTTTTTGGGATTGGTAATACAATAGAACAAGTAAAACTAACAGTAATGGAAACAAAGTTACTTTTTGTGTTAATGGTAATAGCGAGGAGAGAAATATGCATTAAGTGGATTGGGCCAACACCACCATTACACGGGGAATGGATAAACTCAGCTATCAAAATAAACAAACTAGACAGAAGGGGTAATTGTAGTAAGAGGTTTAATTACTGGGAAAGTATGGAAAAATACCTAAACCCATGAAAAAGGCAATAACACACTGTCCTATGATTAAAGCGAATGCACAGTCTGGAATATGAGTATGATACTCATAGAGTAGTCAAGGTGGCGAGCTCCTTCTTCCTTCGTTTACAGACTTGTGAATATGTAATGGCAAGGGGTCTCCTCTGATTAAACATGGAAAGGGAAAACTCCCATGACAAGAGAGAAATGGGAAGTGTCGGTACAAAAAAAGTTTCAGAGGCAGAAACCAAAGTTTCCATATACATAGAATTTTCGCAATATGAGGATTAAAAAAAAAAAAAAAAAAAACACAAAGCTGTAGTAGGTATACTGCTATAACTAGCTTTCAAACTACATAGCTGCTTTTGGTTATAGGCAGGGCCTCTGCAATTATGAGATTGTGTGGCCGCAGCAGTTTTCACTTAATTATGGATGTGCCACTTAATCCATCATCTGCTGCATAATCTGCAAATTTTCTTAGCTCAAAATGATCAAAAGTTACAAAAAATGCAGTGACGCGTGTTGCTGTGCCGTGGAAAGCCCTTTGCAAAGGTTTACTAGTTAACTTTCTGTTGCTTATCGCTATGCTTGGGTGATAAACTGGTACTAATGAAGTGCAACCTAAGTCTAGACAGTATTAACAAGTATAAAGATGAGAATATAATGAAGTAATGCTATTAGAAAAGTGCTGAATTAATCTGCATATTTTGCCTTTTCTTGCTGCATAATTTGGTCAACTCTGTCGATTAATTTGGCCCCTCTCTCCTCCTACATAATTACAGTGGCCCTGGTTAGAGGGTCTTCCCAAATGAGAGGTTTCCAAGTATTGTGGGGGCACAGTACTTTTCAGACACGTCACGTGGAAACCAAAATGCTGGTCATGGTAGAATACGATGCTTCATGACACAAGTGTGAGTTACCTGGTGACAGTACTACACTCAGACTGAAATAGTTTGACCAAAACACTAGAATAATTTAACTTGTGTTTGGACTTTAACATTTAATGGTTGAGCAGTAGCCTACTTCTCCAGTTAAGAAGCTCAAATTCTGGGAAGCTTAAGAGTAGATATCCAGGGGTACCATCAGACTGTGCTGCAAGTGACCCCCAAAGTAACATCTGAAATGGGCAAGTTTCCATAGAGGCCCATATGAAAACACCCAGTCCTCAGACATCCCAAGTATTATCAATGGACAGCTCATGTGAGAGGTGTTCTACAGTAACCGACCTTGGCTCTGCAACCCTGGCTGGTCAATGAACAGTGGAACAAGACCCTAACCCAACAGGTCTTTCAGTTTACTTAGGAATATAGGCTTGTAGGTTAGACCCGTTGAGCTTTCATTTGACTGTACTCTGATTCAGAGCTGTTTATATAAATCATTTATTTTTAAAGTGGGAATCCTGACTAGGCATGCATGTTTATTTGATGTTTTATAATTCCTGTGTTTTACAGGGACATGATTGCCTCTTGAAACCGAAAAAATGTGCATGCTGATGAGCAGTGTACAACCTATACTAGAACAAGTGAGCAGCAGCCTGGTCAGTATGGAACGAATAGGACACTTTACCCCCCATTCTTTTACATCACGTGCCGGTACCCCGCATTTTTTACTCTGCAAAATCTTTTACAATGCAGGGCTTTACAACGTAATCCATTACAACGCAATTTACTATTCTAACTCCACCGGGGCGTTCAATTAATCAATTAGGGGGTTTAAAGCATGCTACTCACCGGTGATGGTAACAATGCGCGAGTGGGGGAAGAGGGGGATAGGGGTGCAGCTCCGTTTCATCCGAAGATCCAGGTCTTGAGGCTCTTCCTGAAGATGTGCGGAGAAGGGGAGAGTCTGATATTGATTGGGAGCTCATTCCAGGCTTTGACCGCGATGTAGGAGAAGGCTCGTTGACCCGCTCTGGTTCTGCGGATGCTCAGGGTTTCTGCTAGGGCGAGGTCGGCAGAGTGGAGTTTTTCTTTTGAGTTCATGGAAGGAGACTCTTTCGTTGAGATATTTGGGTCTTATATTGTGGAGGGATTTGTAGGCGTGGGTGAGTAACTTGAAGGTTACTCTCTTCTCGACGGTGAGCCAGTGGAGGTCTTGCAGGTGTTGGGTGATGTGCTCATGTCATGGGATGCCAAGGACGAGTCTTGCAGAGGTGTTCTCGATGGTCTGGAGTTTGCGTAGCAGGGATTTGTTGATTCCGGCGTAGAGGGCGTTTCCGTAGTCCAGTCTTCTTGTTACGAGTGCATGGGTGACGGTCCTTCTGGCTTCGGTGGATCCACTTGAAGGTCTTACCAAGGATGCAGAGGGTGTTGAAGCAGGTGGCAGCGGCGGCATCGATCTCTCGATTCATAGTGAGGGAGCAGCATTAACTTGGGGAATGTGTTGTAATGGCTTGCGGTGTAAAGCCCTGCGTTGTAAAAGATTTCGCGGAGTAAAAAATGCAGTGTAATGGCATGCGTTGTAACGCATGCATTGTAAAGGATGTTTCCCATACGGAACACATACATTAAGAACTTTGATACTGCTAGGTGTCCATGGAAACGTTGGCAATACCATTGAACTAGGCTAGAACTGACACCTGTTATTGTATTTGCATTTATATAGCGCTTTCTACCCATGATGAGGCATTGCAGTACTTTGCAGCAGGTATCATGCAATTCCAGAACCCAAGTTTAATGATTAGTCCAGTGGTTATTTTTGATTATTGGGATTAGCCCTGGCGGTCAAGGAAACCATTCCATGCATTTACTCATATTTCTTTGTGGTGGATTAAAGTAATAGGAGTTGTGTGTTCATTCGCCTGAGTTTGTGCAAAAGGCTGGTGGGTGAGAAGGCTAGTGAGATTAGGCATTGCTAGGCTGCAGGAATATGGCTTCATAGAAGAGAGGTTGTGATCTATGAGATCAGATGTGGACAATTCGCAGAAATATAATAGGCAGACGGCTTATGGTAGGCTACATTCAGTGAGAGCGAGGCATCCAGAGAATTGAGGGTAAGGAGATTCATAGTGTTTCCAAGCTATAAGACTTTGGCATTCAAATCTACAGAGACTATCTCATTGTTATCAAAGTAGCATTTGTATGTGTGTGTATTTATGTGTGAACCACATATGTGAACACGAAGACCGCACACAATTGCACACATGGAGCTAGTCCTGCACACACATGTAGTGATTAATGGCCATGAACCAATGTATTTCATGGGCGGCCAATACAGGTTGCACCACCCACTTCTACTTCCAAACGCCAGGGCCACTGTTTCCTACTAACCATCACACTCCAACCATTGTGTCAATTTGGATTACTCTGAGTCACACAAAGCTGTAAAAGTGTACTGGGCAATACAATTTTTATATAATGTTTAAATATATAGAATTATTGAACATTACTCGGATGTACTCTGAACAAAAATAGACAGCCAGCGCCACTCTATGGTAGGCTGTCAGGAATAAGCACTGTTACCAAGAAATAAGCATTGGTGCCAATCCCCAGCACAAATTAAGCACTGCTCACACAGAAACCTAACAGTTTGCACACCGACTTCACCAACTCATGGGAGTCATTTTGGCACGCGTAGGCGAGGCAAAGGTTGTAAGACCCTGCCTCCCACACCCCACAGTGGTGATTTCAAGTTAGACAGCCCACTTATTCGCTAATTATGACATTGAGCAGATACACTCAACCAATAAAAACAGTAAGCACACACCACCCCCGGGCAAAGTCCATTAAGTTTCAAGAACAGGTCAACTGTGGGAAAGGAATCTGCAAAGCAAGATTAGAGAACCATAGCAGAAAAAAACAGGAGCATGCGTGCATCGGTGTGGCAGAAAGTTGGAAAACCAGGGTCCATATTATTAAGAAAGGGCCATACATTATTGCCGCTTTTATTGGCAGGAAACTGCTGCTAATGGGCTTGATAATATGCCCTTGTGAATTCCCATTGAAGCCCAGGTTAACACCAGAACCTGGGCTTCTATGGGAATTCAGAAGGGCATATTATCAAGGCCATTATCGCCACTTTAGCGGCAGTTTCCTGTTGATAAAAGCGGCTTTAATGTATCCCCCTTTCTTGATAATACGGCCCCAGATCTCCCTCCGTCCCTCAGAAGAGAAAGTTAATTTGGGACAAACTACCATGACACTTTCATGCACAATGCTTGGTGAATGCTGTGTGATTTTCTATCCAAGGTCTTGTAGATTAGCTGTATCAAGGAGCACCTGGTACTTGCACAGGTCTTTGTAGATTCCAGTTCCTTAAGTGGTCACCTTGGGCTTCACACTACATCTAAAGGGTAGCACAACTTTCTTGATTGAGTGCACATTGTCATCTGAAAAGTAGCGCGCATCCAGGGGAAATGAGATTACGATGGAGTGAGGGTGATAAAAGGGTTGCTCTTCTCATTGTCCTCTTCCAACAAGCTTTGGCCAAGACAATAGGTCTCAACTTTTGTCTTTCAGACCTACTGGCTTTGCCAATGCTTGTTTGCAATGCAGTTTGGGAATAAGAAAAAAATTATAATTGTTTAGGGTGGACTTGGATGGCAAACAAACTATAGTGATGTGTGTGCATGCCTGCGTTGTCACGCATCTGCACCTCTGTGTCATGATTCTGCTGCGTCGTCGCACTATGACGTACGCGCGCACATGCATCATTGTGCATGCACACAAATAATCACGTGATTGACATTTTGTTATTTATTTACTGGAGCGAGGTGACAGACACCTACGATGCCGGGATTAAGATGATTTTGACTTGAGTTGACAGGCATCATTCTTGGGAGGTAATAAAAAAATGTAATGTGCTCAGAAGCGCTTTATCATAAATTGGCAGCGCTTGGATAAAAAATTTAAAAAGGCAGAGAGGTAAGGAAGCATTGGTGGCGCAGGCAGGAGGAAGATGGGTTTCAGTGACAAAAAAAACTCAAGTGGGCTGGGGGGAGCAACAAACAAGGTTTGGGGGGCAACATGGAGCAGGCCTGGGTGGAAGAGAGGGCGAAGTAGCACTATGGGGAGAGGGCAAAACCACATGCATCCCTACAGAATGGTAAAAAGCAAAAAAAAGTAGTTGGCTGTATGAGAGCAGTGGAAGGAGCCACATTATCTAATCAGAGGGGTGGCAAAGAAGCTGTGCTCCAAGGAAGAGACAACACAAGCAGGGGAATGAAAGCCCAAAAAGAAGCACGTGAGACTGACAGGAAGCGAAGCCATGATAAGCAAGGGGCTGACCTAAAGCCCACTGTAAATATGTGTAATACGTCCCCCAACCAGAGACAGTCAATGATGTGTATGGGGGAGGCCTAAAAATGGTTGGAAGATTATTATGGATTGGTGTGTGTATTAATTTTTTTGTAATTTCCAGATCTTGAACTCATTTATGTGGCATGGGGATCTTATCTGTGACCCCCCGTCCACCCTCCAGGGTTTCCGTAACAGCGGGTGTGATCTCTGGAGACACTCTGCTTTCAGATGAGCCACCTTCATATGCTCCTCCACTAACCAGGTGAGGAGAAGAAGGAAACGAGGACCAAGAATTCAGAGGCACAGTAACTCACACCAGGGGGGGCAGAAGGGGGGGGGGGTCATTGAAGGGTAAGCAGATGCAGCCTCACTGCTACTCAGGTGTTTATTCATTTTACAGTTATTGTAGGTGTGTTTTATTCCACTTTTAGTTCATCAGGGTTTGTGAAGTAATTAGATTGAATGCCTATGTGATGTCACTTCCTGTGATGTCATCGCAAAGGGAAATCCAGCTTCCGCCAGCTTATTATTCTTGTTAAATTCGGTACAACCCCTTTGTTAGTCTTGTCTCTCAACTAGTACTCGAGCTCGTAAATTTAAAGTGACAGTATGTGCGAAAAATGAATGTACTTGATTAAGAAATATATTCTTTTGTTTTTATTTTTAATAAAGCTGTATCATACTGCTGCAAAGTTGCGCATAGTGCTGTGCATCTCTTGTGTAAAACAGAGTGAACACCGAGCTTTTGGTTCGGGTCTGACAGCAAACCTCTCGCGTGCTAAAATAAGCGACCTCCCGCCGTCCCTAGCCCCTCCAAAAAAAGAAATGTAAGTTCGATTTGAATCTATTTTTGTCGGTACTGCAGCATCACGCGTCACTATTTATTACCTCCAGTAACTCTTCCCGTTCTTCTTGGTTACAACCTCTGAAATATTTATCTGTGCTATCAGGCTTCAGCCGCCCGCGCTGCCCTGCGCGCGCTGCCACAGGGCGCGGGGCTCGCCTCAGACGGGTTTGAGGCATGGCATGTACCATTAGTGGATTGAGGGGGTGCTCCGGCGCCAAGGAAAGACAGATGGATGGGACAGGGAGCCATATTGGCTTCTCGGAGTCACAGGTTCGTCGAGGAAAAGCCTGACACTTGCCAGTGGGCCAGACTCTTTTGGCATTTTAAGGCACTGGCCTGTAGGGAATCTCCTCACCTGCCAGTGGGCCAGGCTCACCTAAGAATGAGGAGCTCAGCTGGCCTTACTGGTGTCTGGGCTGGCTCTGGTTCAGCTCGAGGCACTCTTGGAACCTCGAGCCCAAGACTGCATCTGCAGAACATGCAACTTGAAGAATCGGGTTCGAATCCCAGCCCTGGGCTCAGCATCCTGCGAGTGCCTAATTTGAGCCGGTGTTTTCCGGTGCTCAGTACCGCACTTAATTGTCAACACTGGGCTTGACCCAGTCTGCCACACGGAGGCGCTGGTGAAAATGACTATTGACTGCTGCCCAAACCATTCTTATAGCTTTGGGTGCCTGGAATAGTCCAAATTGGTACACTTGTAGGAGTGTGATGGTTAGTAGTTGTGTTGGTACTGTCATTGGGCAACGTTGGCAGGGCAATGTGTGGTGCAAGCTGCAGTGGCCTCATAACGAGACCCTAGCACTTACTGTTTTACAAATTAAGCACTGCAGCATATCTATTCTCACACGAAGAGTGCGAAAGCTAGCATACCCAGTTGAATTTTCCCAAATAACCACTTTCTGACAAATGGGCAACTGGGCGCCCGGTTGCCCGTTTGTGAGAAGGTATCCCGGCATATCTCCCTGTGACAAAAGTGTAACATAGTCTGTGTGTGTTGTGAAGCTTTCTCATATCCTTGGGCAAAGTTACCCACGCTCTAGTCTTATCCTCCAAGAATTAAGGAGAAAGGAATAACATTTGAAGGCAGAAAAAGACCGATTTGGTGGTCGAATTGCACAGTGTGAAGCTGAGATGAGTTCCGGAAAGGGACTCATGCTTTTCGAAACGTGCGATCCTAGGCAAATACTTTATTTCATCAAGCCTCTTTTTTTACCATAATGACATATGATAGCACCTTCAAATACGTATGTTCAGGATGTATGCTGTTCAAGAACCTGTTGTGTTTAATTTAATAGCCCATAATATTGTGCCAGGCATAATAAAAATCTAGGAACATTATAAGGTGCACATGACAACTGATGTGCGTGTTAATTTACTAACAGCATTGTGATCAAAGTGGGGACAGGAATGTTTCTCAGTTCATGTTTAAAAACTATCACGTTTAATAAATCCATTTTAATGCAGAGATATAATATGATGGACTAAGATGAAATGTTACTGCATGTTAAAGAAAGTGTTGAATTTGAAGACCGCTTACTGTCTTCTGACATGACTTTTCTTGCATGACTTACATGTCAAATATTTTCAAGGCTTGTGCGCGGGCTCTTAGAGCCAGAGCCGACCCGTGGCTTTGTCTGGCTTGGCTCTCCCTGTTAATTAGTTGGTTCGCACACCTCTGACAGGACCGAGCAAACAGTAACATGGTGTAACGAGTGTTAAGGTTCTAACTCAGATAAGCACCTCACAGCGACATGGTGCACAGCTAGCACGGGCGCACGGAGACCGGTTACTCTCTAGCCAGAGGGACACAATGTGGAGGATGAAACGTCCTCTTAAATAAAAGCCTAAATATCAGTGCGTCGAAGTGACTAGGAAAAGGTTGTGGAAGGGGTCTTCTACGTAGTGGCGACTAATGTTTATCGTTACCCTTATTATCACTATAATAGGTCATAGATACATGTTTGTTTTTGATATTACTATTACTTTTACAGCTATTATCACTTTTCTTTAAGAATATATTTGTGTAGTTTAGACTGTTATTACTATCTCATATATTATCAGCGTTATTGTTACAGGATGTATTCAAATCTTGCAGAAACTACAATAGACCATTATTTGTGTTATCCTTTGTGAATAACTGTATCTCTATTTGCTTCCACTCTCTAGGGCGTTGACAATGTGAAGGCCTACAAATAAGCTTAACCTCATAAGTGCTGCGCCAGTCCAACGGCCGACGGCACCACTACCTCGGGAGTGCTGCCGTTGGCCGTTGGACGTTCCAACTGCACCTGCGCAATGGAACGTTCAGCACTGGAGCTGGATGTTCCATAGCTGCTAAGGTGTTAAAGCCAGTGTAAGGCACTACAGGGGAAAAAAGATTGACAAAACACAATTATTTATAAATGTTTTAAGATGTATTTTTTATGTTCTATTAATGCTGCTCTATCAAAATTTATGGAATTGTGCAATAAAATAAAAACAGAAAAAAACAATTGATGGTGATTGCTGTATAAACCTGTTAAACTCAGGTCTGATTTGCACTGCAGGAAACCCTTTGTAAATAAAACCTACTGTCAGGGCCACTGTAATTGTGGGGTTGCTGCGTTTGTGCTTAATTAAAGATGTGCTGCATTTGCCACATAATTATTCGTCTGCTGCTTAATATGTAGATTTTAACAAAAAAAAAATTCCAGCTCAAACCGTTCAAAAGGTACTAAGATGCAGGGACACGTGTTGCTGCACAGTGGAAGGCCTTCTGCATAGGTTGACTTGTCACGTTTCTGTAATTTATTGCTATACGTGGGTGTCAAACTGGTGCTATTGAGGTGCAACCAATGTCCAGACAGTATTTAGCAAGTGAAAAAACGACAGAATAATGAAATAATGCTATCACAAAAAGTGCCATATTACACCACTTAACTGCCCCTGCTGCATAATTTTCTCAACCCTGCTGCATATTTCTGCCCTCCACTGCCGCTACGTTTCTTCTCTGCTGTGTCCAGTGGGCCATGAACTGTTCCAACCAGCGGCAAAGCTAGGCCTTTAGCTGCCTGTGGCGGTCCCTGCGTTTATCACCCCGTGATGGCCGCAAGTAAGAGCGGGGGAGGGGGGCTTGCCGCCTCCAAAACTTGTGTCGCACACGGTGGACCGCCCCCACCTCCCCTCCTTGTCACGCCACTGGTTCGAATATGGCTTCTGTACCGAAGGCTCAAGTCTTCTCAAAGCTAGCTAGTTGATACACCTTGTCACTTTTTAGCGCTATTCATAATGGCTTTACCACTAACCAGGAGCACAGCATCTTCTTTTGTCACCACTAGAGTAAACATACAGTTACAAACCTGTATTTCACTGTCTGTAAGTAGGGTCACTGGAATTATGTGGCAATTAAGGACTAGATAATTGGCAGCATTGGCTGAATTGTGCAGCAAGGACTGGTCATTTGTGCAACACATTCTATTGCTGGGGTATCTCATTATTCTGGCATTTTAACACGTTAGTGCTACAGAGATTCAAATGCTGTGTGAAATATTAAAGGGACATATTATCAAGGGGGTTTATCTCCTCTTTTATGGCTTTAAAAGCCAAGAAAGCGGAGATAAAATTATCTCCCTATTACCTAGCTGTCGTTAACACCAGTTAGCGACAGCTAGTAGGAGATAGCGACCCTCTTGGGCCCCACTTTGCATGTCAGTGAAATTTATCACTAATGACATGCAAACTGTGCGCGCCAAGATGATAGCGACTGGAAACAGTCGCTAACATCGCTATCTCCTATTACCAACTATTGGAGATATTTGCGCTAAGCGTGAATATCTCCAAAAGCTAACACCTGCCCTGAGCAGTTCTTAGCCATGTTGTCCAATGGGAGGTGGATAACATGGCTAAGAGCATTAGCTCGGTAATGCATGAATATCGCGGGCTTTTCAGCGATATTCATGCATTGCGGCAGATTTTTATCGCATTTCCGATAAACCTTGGTAATACCAAGGTTTATCTGCGATAAAAATCGCCGCAGGCCGGCAATACATTTTTGTCTCTAACCAAGCAATAGCGATAATTATCGCTATTGCTTGGTAATATGCCCCAAAGTTTCTTCATTTATATAAAACTATATCCACGCAGAACATTCTATCGAAAATGTAGTTCACCAGCAAATAATGATTTTACCTAGTTGTGAAATACAACAAACACCATTTTAATAACACAAATCTTACAACTGCAAAGGAGAATAGTTTAGGTTGTTGCAAAGCATGTGCCATCAGCAGAAAACAGACCTGCATGGACGCCCTTTTTGTGATGCAAGATGCACCTCTTTTATTATCAGTACATGTTATAATGTACAATTGCGCTTCTGTTTTGTGTTTGTTTATTGTCCATGTGATGAGCCCCTAAAACACGTGTATTCAGAAACAGCTTGGCCAAACAGTTCTCTACATTGCAAATGTATGTACCCTGCTCATCCTTTAGTTCAAACAACTCCTTTTTATCAGGATGGGCACAAAACCTCATAAAATACCCCCTCTTATTCTAGTTCTGCTGAAATTCGTGGTCTTCACTCTGTCTTGCGAATGCCATCAGCAGATCAGAAGATATTGGCCAACTCTAGAACCACCTCTTACACTCTCAGCAGATTCCTGGAAATGGAGGTGAAAAGGCAACTCCAGGAAGGCATGGACCTCTACCATCTCAACAACCATTGCCCTAGATTTTCATCTGAAAGGAACCAAGAATCAGCCTCAATCATCAATAGGGAAGAGCTCTTCGTACCTACGGACGAGGGGAATAAGCAGCAACAATACTCCTTGCTCTATCCATGCTTTATTAATGTGTCGACGAAGCGATTTTGCTGGAAAGGCTGGGAGAAAGAGTGGGAATAGCAGGACCAACTCTCTCATGGAGCACTCATTTCTAATCAACCACAGAGGGAAAAAATAGGATTGAATCCGCCAAATTTTGGGCACACCTTGTCTTCAGCGTTCCCCCATGGATCATCCACACCGTGTATCCAGACCACATGACCTTCCAAATGTGCATAGAGAGCAATCAAATCCACCTCCAGGCAGACAGGAAATACTGAACCAATATCACCAAAACGCGTAATCCATGATGTCTTCTGGATGAAGAGAGTTTTATCTGGCGAATTATAGCCAAAACCAAAATCTTAGTGAAGGAAGCAACCAAGCTTGTCCCTGTACCATTCAAATTGTGGTCATCTGAGCCTACTCCAACCTCTCTGAGAAGGGAGTAACCTGGGGAAACTGTTTGACTCCAATTCCACAGTTACTCAAGTGAACAAAGAAAAGGGTTTCAACCTCTAGCTCTTCATACTCTGAAGACTTCTTCAGGGACTCAAAACTGTTCAGTAAGTAGACCAGACAGCCCTGTTGATCTTGGTACGCCTTCTACTACTTTACCGTCGCTTACACTGGCCTCCCTAAGAATCTCAGGGCAGGCTACAAAGACTCTAGAAGCAGGCAAACTAAATTTGCAAAGATCTCTGCAAGGATAACTACTTAGGCCATAAAAGCACTTAACTCACTCCCTTTTGCCACTAGGACAACAGTATTATGCACCATCAACAAGAGATGCTGAGGCAAAGGACCTAAATACCTACAGAAAGTGGCAACTCATTACGCCCTCACCAGGGACCTCCATTCTGTGTCTCTCTATGTGATCAACCATTGATGGTTCAAGGGGATATAACATGTCAGCCGATTGCCGGAAATTCAAAGACTGTGAGACCATCTCAGACCTAGTCTTCAACCTGAATCCTCTCACTAGTGGTCCTAGAAACTGAAGTATTTAGACTTTATTGAAATTGAACTCATCATAGCTTAACCCCTTGCATGCTCATAATGGCCCCCGCCCGTCATGAGTCACGGTAGGCGTGTGCTCATGACAGCCGGGGGCCGTCCGAATCCCACCCACAATGTAAATGACCCACACAGCGCAAAAATTTGCAGCGCATGCAAGGGGACAGGGCTCTCCAAAGTGGGTCCTGGAGGGCTGGATCCATGCCAGATTTTTAGCATGTCCCCATTTAGATAAATGTAGTTATGTTAAAAATCTGACATGGATCCGGCCATCCAGGACAGACTTTGGAGAACCCTGGCTGAAGGGATGATGGCTGAAAAACATCGGACAGAGTTACTAACATGTTCGATCGGGCTCCATCGTCCGCATTTTTTGGACTTCAGACAGCATTCTGATGCAACCACACAGCACTCTATAAAACTCCTAAATAAATGACTAAATAAATAATCATTAGTGTGTCTGTCAGAGGCCTTTTAAGGTTAAGGACATCACACTGTAAAACACCGAAGATAAAGGTTTTGGATTTTGATCCACTCTTGAATTAACTGCTGATGAGCGTTTGTACCATATAATGAATTTGCATGAATGGCAGAACAATTTTCCTAAAATCAAAATAGATGGATGATTATTTCCACCCTCTTCAAAACACATTTAAATATTGAGTATCAATTAAATATTTAAGGATTTTTCATGCAGCTGCCAAAGAAGGCAGCAGAAGCACATATGAGTGTGAAGGCAAGATTGATAGAAGTGAGGACCTGGAAAAACACTGGGAAAGGGGAAGAGCGGCAAGCTAGCCCAGTGCAAGCCGAGCAGGATGTTACCAGAGGGAGTGGGTTGGCCGGTGAACGCAATGCATCGACATGTTGATTTAAGCGATGGGTTTGGGAAGTAAAGAAGGAAGGAAGGTTGTGGGATCTGGACTGGATGGAGGTTCAGGTCCTCGGGGGACAGTGGAGGACAGTGTCACGCTGGGACAGAAAATAGGTGTGGGCACAATAAAAAAAAGTGGCCTTCATTATTTAATTATAAAGCTAAAAAATTGTGCCATGTGTGCAAATTGGGGCAGTTTTGAGCTTGTAAAGACATGGTGTATAAGTGTTTTGAAAGGTATGGAAGACTGCATGGATTGGAGCTTGCTGCAGGCAATTTTGTTTTAATATCAGAGAAATCACCAGTAAAAGCCCAGCCTACCATGAAACACCCTGACAAACAGTCAAAAAAGTGGCCCACACAATGACACGTGAGACCAATCCCTTGGGCACTGCCTGATTGTCCTATAGGCCAACCTGACCCTGGAAGAGGAAGACCCGAAATCCTACCTTTTCCTTCATGCACTTCCCACAAACAAGATTGTGCTGCTGTTGCATTGGATGATATGAGGTCCACAGAAGATGCTTGGCCACCAAGTACGTTGAGGCCCAGCTAACGGATGTGGAAAGTACTTATATATGAGTTATTTCCAGATGAGGAGGATTTACATTATTCCAGTAGTGGGTCTGAATATGTTCCTTTAAAGTTATTAAAGGATTATGTTGACATGACTACTTGCAAGCCAAAAATGTGGGAGGCTTGTAACTCTCACTAGAACTGAAGAGTGTAAAGTAGGACAATAATAAACATTTAAATACTAATATATAATGTGTGTACTATTAATATAATATAATGTGAAATAATAACAATATATTATTATATAATATGCAGTTGTGTTTCATACTTTAATATATAACAATTATAACGTATATTGTATAATAATATAAGCATATAATATTTATATATATAAATAATTTACAGCTATGTTTTACATTCTGATGTATAATTTGTATAATATAACCATAGTGTATAATATGGTACATAATTTTGTGTGATACTTTATGGTCATGTTTCATGTTCCATGATAAATTTAAACATTTTGTTTTCAACCCTAGTTCTTGGGAATCCAATTATCTGTGAACCTTGACCCTTAACTCATGAGTCTGACATTAGTCTTGTGAATGATTTCTGGTTCTTGTAGAGATGCCTCCCTTTCCCGCCAAAATTCTGAGCTGTTTCTTCACTGGTTGAGATACTGGAAAGGCCAGGAGGTGGTAAGAATATTTGTATGTGTAAAGGTAGTATATGAATGGCAAGCGCCTAGCCAAAAAGCAGCGGAGCAGTGCAAAGTTTCAAAGGCAAGAATACAGTCAACAAGTGATTTAAGGCATAGCTGGTTTGTGGTCTGTTACTGTATCATGATGTCGTGTTCTTTAAAGAGGCGTGGCTTCAACTCTGAATTGGAGCAGCGTTGGGGCGGTCCTGATGGATACAGGGGTTTTGCATGGATGTAAAAGGTCTGTTTCCTTCTTTTATTTCATTTTTAATACCTGGTTGTTTCTAGTCTGATGTTGTCCTCGTGGCCTTGTTCTAAGAGCAGTTAGCCCAGGCAGGTAGGGATGCAGGTCTGAGATCTTTGTAAATGATGCAGCTGTATTTAAAGATGGTGCAGGATGGTAAGGAGAGCCAGAGGTTTATTTTTATCAGGATGAAGGGGGGTGATTATGTTTCTTAAGGCCCAGGATGAGATGTTCTGTAGTGTGCCGGCCTTGGAGCAGGGAATTTTCATCCTCCACGTGCAAGAATACGAGGACATGAACAGCAGTTCTGAACCTGTTTTCTGGTTATAACAGTTTCACTTTGTTCAGTAGAGACAGCAAGTAGGCGGCTGTTTTTGTTTTCTTTGCAATGTGTTCCTTGAGGGCGAGGTTGATGAGGAGGAATGTATTTGAAGTTATTTCTTTTTGTATTTGTGGTTTTCAGTTTATATCTCGAAGGAGAAAAACAAATTGTGACTTTTGCTGATCTTCTCAATTAGTTTCAATGGCATTGACTTGAAAATGAAGGGCATGCTAGCAAGTTCAAGTTCAAGTTAAAATTTGTATAGCGCACTACTCACCCAGAGGGTCTCAAGGCACTTGAGGGAGGGGGGGGGGGGTGCGTTACTTATCGAATATCCAAGTTTTTAGTTGTTTTTTGAAGGAGAGGTGGTTCTGTGTAAGGCGGAGGTGGGTGGGGAGGGAGTTCCAGGTTTTGGCCGCTAAGTAGAAGAAGGATCTTCCCCCCATGGTGGATTTTTGGATGCGTGGAATTGTGGCGAGGGCTTGATTGGATGATCGTAGTTGGCGGGTGGGGGTGTAAAAGGTCAGGCACGTGTTGAGGTATTTGGGTCCTAGGTCGTAGAGGGCTTTGTGTGCCTGGGTGAGGAGACGGTGCGTTATTCTCTTGTTGACGGGGAGCCAGTGGAGGTCTCTTAGGTGACCGGAGATGTGAGCTTGGCGGGGGATGTCTAGGATGAGTCTGGCTGAGGCGTTCTGGATACGTTGGAGTTTTTTCTGTAATTTGGCTGTGGTTATCTCCCTTTAACAATCAAATGTTCTCTTTGCCAGGCTTTCACTCTTCCCCCACTTTCTCTTCCTCTTTTTCCCCTCCACCTTCTTTGGTCTCCCTTTATCCCACTCTCTTCTTTCTGAATCTAAATGCACTAAGGAAGACAAGTGTTCTTCTCCTTGCATGGGTAGCATTAGTGGAACTCCTGCGGCAACCGACTGAAGAAGGGGATGAAAGCCTTGACGGGGAGGGCCCTAATGTGGGCGACTGATCACTTGACACATCTAGCATCCCTGACTGCTGGTCACACAATGGGCCTGACTGGTATCACACACTCACCCCACACTGCTTTACCAGCGGTTCATGCTAAATGGAGTGGCACATAATTCGCAATATGGGGTCGGCCTAAGACCACACGTAGTTGACCTGATCATAAAGCGGCTTGCCTGGGGAAGTGGGAGTTTGAGGTGGGGTGGGGTGGAGCGGGAAACATCGCTAACAACGCGGGCACTGCACCGCAATGCTGTTACAACGCGGTCTTTACAACGACCGCAATGTAACCACGCTATGCCATTACAACGCAAGTCTTTACATCGACTTGCGCTAGATGCCGTGCTAACATCACAAATAGTGTAGTTTACTATCCCAACACCTTCCCTACTGTTAAGTGGGCTGAAGTTGGAATAGTAAATTACACTTTTTTAATGTTAGCACCCCATCTAGCGCAAGTCGATGTAAAGACTTGAGTTGTAATGGCATAGCGTGGTAACATCGCAGTCGTTGTAACGACTGCGATATAACGGCACGCGTTGTAATAGCTTGCATTGTTCCGTCATACATCCGGTGGAGCTATACAGGGAGCACTGTGCTGCAAGAAGAGCCTCGAGGAGATTCATAAATGATATATTACGTTGACATACAACAAGCGGCAGAGGTCTAGAAGACAGCCCGGGACTACGCTGAGTACTATTTTCCTATTTCACTAGTGAGACTGCTGGACAGTTGCAGTTGGAACTGACTGTTGGGGTTATTATATTCAACTGCTTCATTATGCATGGAGGGGCTCACACACAATCCTAATAATATCTGTGGGTTGTTTAATGGGGTGACCCTGTGACCCTCAGAACCTGGGTATGTATGATATATAACAAATTGGTTCTGTCACGAATGTGGCAATTTCTTTGTTAACTTTTCAAACACTCAACTCAACTTAATGGAATAAAATGGTTCAACATCTCTTTTAAAGAACCAAAAAAGGAATACGAGAAACACACCACAAGTACAAATATTTTCCGGTCAGAAATGAACATTTGTATTGTATTAGTATTATGCACACAAATTAATGAATATGGCTGTCAATAAAATAATACAATGCAAGGGGATAAAGTGATTGAAGTGTAGAAAAGTGACTCATGGGCATAAGTGAAAAAAGTACTATACATATATTATAGAAATAGGTAAGACATAAGGCAAATAGTAGTTATGCTGTTCTGTCCATTTCTCAATGCATGAATACACGACCCAAGAGTAATTTTATGTTGGGGTCAGGGAAGCTGCATGGACTAGTCTGACTGCAACATCGACGTTTCGACCCTAGGAGGTAGCGCTACTTAATATGCGTCAAAAGTGGGTCTTCATCAGGACTGTAGGGTTAGGAAAATGTTGACAGCTGCAAGGAATCAATGACCGGGACCCTATGAGGTAAGTAGTGTAGGATCCAAATTAATTCAGATTATGAAGAACTGGTAGACCCACACCAGGAGGTTGTGGTCTGAATAAGCAATGTTAACTTGTGCGGGCTCCACCAGCCCGGTTGGAGACGAGTTAAAAAATTATGATTTTGGACAATAGTTTAAACAACGCCGTCCTCGAGCGATCGTTGTGCTGTAAAGTAAAAAAGAATGAATCATTGGGAGAGGCGTGACCTATTCTGTCTGCTTCCTTTAAGTATGTCATCTGGAAAATCAATCAAATCTGTTAAAAAATAATAATTAGTGTTCTTCTCCTTCTTGAGTAACTGGCAGCAATTCTGGCCAATTCTGTGAGGGGTTTATTTAAATGTCAAATTCAGCTCCCCAGGAAGAGTCCACTGGCAAGGACTGGGAGAGATGAGGCTTTGCTTATCTTAGATGTGGTCACTCAAAGATACAGGCGGTGCCCTCCTGAAACTAGTGTGCCTCAAAACAATTGTGTCTGATGTGCTAAAAGAATGATGTCTGCAAGAAGAGGCCCCACGCTGGAGGGAAAAGCCCCGGTGAGGGCAAGCATCAAAGTGCATGACGGTCAGAGGACCACCAAATATTAGCAGAAGTAGCACTGGAGTCCAGGCGATGACAAGGAGGAAGAACCTTCAGGAAGAACCATTACATCAGGACTGAAGAGATGAGCAAACTATAGCAGTACTCAAAAGAACACTGCAGCGACAAAGACGGGCACAAATTCAACTTAGAGAGGCGAAGAACTTGGTCCCCTTGGGCCACAGTGACAGAGCCTCTGAACTCTCAGCCCCCCCCACCCCAAAAAAAGCTAGTAACCAGAAAGTAGCTGTTCACATGTTCGCTGTCACCATCTTGAATTGAGTTTATAAAAAAAGTATGGAGAAGAATCATCAGTCGTGGCTGGCATGACTCGCGGGTGGGGGGCACGGGGGTTGCGCGGGGGGGTTAATTTTAAATAAAACAAATAATCAAAACTTACCTTCAGCGGTCCGGTCCCGCGTCGCTTCGCATCGTCCTCACAGGAAGCAGCTGCAGACAGCCTCCCCCCCCTCCCCTAAGCCAATCACAGCGTTGTGATTGGCCGGGACACTGGCCATACAGGCGTCTATGGGGAGGCCGCTTTCTCCATGTAGGCTGCATGCAGCTTACATGGAGAAAAGGGAGAGTGTGCATGACTGGTTTGGTCGGCCCTTGAGCCAACTAAACAGTCAGTGCCCACAACATTGGGCTAGCCACACTCCTTCCCTGGACTCCAGCAGACCCGTCCGCCCCCAAACAAACCCTTCTTCTGCTTTATCGCAGTGCGAGAAGCAAAAACATAAAACAGAAACATAAAATGGTATTTATACCATTTTATGTTTCTGCTTCTCGCACTGCGAGAAAGCAGTGGGGCGACGTTCCTCCGCCCTCATGGAGGAGCCGCCCCTGAGAATCTTACTTTCCCTTTAGTTGGGATCAGTTTTCCAGGGACTGTCGGTGCCCAGGAGGAGGAAAATTATGCTGTTTGCACTATCTTCCTTCATTGCCCATGTGCCAGAGCAAGAGAAGCGTAGACTCTCCAACCCATGGAAAGGAAACAGGCTCCGCAGTCGCACAAACCGATCAGGAACATCTGAAGCAGCGAAGGCTCGCACCAAATGATTGAGATTCACCACTCATAGCTCAAGATGTTTTCAGATTGGTTTTGTCCCTAAAGCCCAGCTAGACTTACCACCTTTTTGTGCTGGCCTCCATCAAAAAACAGTGGCCAGGCTAGTAAAAAGCAGCTGAGGTGGCAACGCTGAGTGTGGCCCATCAGACGCATGGCACCCTCTTTAATATTTAGAATGAGAAGAAAACCTGTTCACTCTTCAATGTACTTCCATTATAAATAGTTAATCACAATTCCACTGGTTAGTGGGCTTGTGGGTATCACCCTCCACTCATGGGTGAGGCAAAGTAAAACACTGTATGCGCGTATAGAAACCTACACTAGTCCCTTCAAGCACTTCTTCAAGCACTGAGAGGAGTCTCCACTCGTAATCAATATTAATAAATATTAATGTAGTTTCATTCCGTCCGCCTTCATAACCAAAATTTCCAGTTTTCATGAAATATTCATTTTATTAGTGTTTCGTTTCCACAGTGTGACCAACTTACAAAATTGTATTTGGACACAAGAGTTTGAGGAGATAACTTGAAGCCCGCTTGTTGGACACACTTTGCCCAAGACAAAAGGCCTGAAATGCATTGGGGATCTGGGGCGCACGAGATTGCAAAGCCATCTGTTAACCCCTTGGCTGCGGCGGTAATTCCGCCGCAGTGCTAGGGGGCAGGGGAGGCCGCGCGGCGCCAGCATGCTCGTGACGGAACCACTTTTGACAGAGTGGTTCCGTCACGGCCCCATCCGCTCAATAGAATGCTCAGCGCAGGCGCGAAATCGCTGCCGCGCAGGTGTGGCGGCCGGGCCGTGACGGAATCACTCCGTCATTAGCACAGCCCGTCCATGGCTGGTGACGGAGTGGTTCCGTCACCAGCATGCCAAGGGTTAAAGAAGGAAATTAAGGAATGAAGTGGTTACACATATGGAAGTTGGTCACACTATGGAAAGGAAACATTAATAAAATGTATGATTCATGAAAGCTAGAACTTTTTGGTTATTAAGGCGGATGGAAAGAAACGACGATAATATTAATTAATATTGATTAAAAGTGGAGACTCATCCCAGTGTCTGAAGCAATGCATAAGGGGACGCATGTAGTTTTCTATACGTGCAAGTGGGGTTTGACCCTCGTTAATAGGCCAGCCTCTGGCCTTGAGCTGAATCATTGTCGCTGCTCCTTCAACCCGAGGGGGCCTTCTCGCGACAGAAGCATCTCTGACAACAAGAGAGTCTAGCACTTGTGTCTTTTGACTAATTTGAATTTCACCACATTTGCTGTAACTGCTTCCAGGCTTTCATAGGGCAGTGGCGCTTTCATGGCTCAGAAAATATCTGAGAACTGAGACCAAACCCAAAAAGACTGTGAGAAGGAGCGTCTCCGCCGGCATTCACCAGCTGTGCCACCCAGGCTGTCACTGAGAACTGATTTTGCTTCTGAGGTAGCATCTCTTGAATGAAAGTGTGCTGTTTCATGTTGTATGACTCTTAGAATTACAGCTGCTTTCTGATTGGCCGACCACTCAGCACAGTCACTGTACATAGACCAGTATCACTGACAGAGAGCCCTTTTACACAAAACAGTATGCAGCTGGGGGCAAGTTAGACTCCCAATAGCGGCCACACCCTGCATTGTGCCCACATCAGTGCAATAATGATGGGCAGGGATGTAATTCCTGTTTAATCTTAACACTTATTGTACGTTTGGATGGGAATGTCCCTTCTGTGGTGACATGGGCATGTACCCCTGTTCTGAGTGACCCGACTGCATGTGAAACTGGCATCTTGACTTTGCTTGCCCCATTGGCATGCTAATCTTGCATGTGCACTGAGTTTTATGCCTGTTCATGGCAATCTCAAATTCAAAAACCTGTCAGTGACCACGCCCTCGTTGACGACCTGGGACTAGGGTCCACACCCGAATTGTTAACATGACGCGATGATGGCAGTATACTTGTATATATATTTTTTGTGAATTGATAGAACTCAGCAGACCTTTTTGTCCATTTCAGGAGTAGTACAACATTCTGTCCCCATTCATGCAAAGTCCTGCTCAGATGAAACAACAAGGTCCTTGTGCGCACACCCCATGTCCATGGTGCGTGTATATAGAGCGTGGATGGTGAATAGACTCTGTTTTATGGTGAGAGTCTGATCGCTGGGACCAGTGGGATCAGTTTTGGTCAATCCCTGGTTTGATATGGCATAAGATGGAGGAAGGTATACAGCAACCCTAAACTATGGAAATGTATTGCATCCATTCCTGGAGCTGAAGGTATAAGACTCAGACCCCAAATTGAAGAAGGATGGAGACAAGGCAACCTTACAAATTCTATCATTACTTTTTTTTAGCAAGTCGCTTGTTCTATTCTATTCTATTTGCCATTATTGTAAAAAATTATTTAGTCCATTCCTCCCTACATGCATGCTACTCTCACCCTTAGAACTCTGTGAACCTGGAGTGCAAAATGATAGTTGGAGCGTGAGGCTGAGGTGAATGGGAGCCTGAGAACACCTGCCATTGTGTTTTTACTTGAATGTATCTACTTTTAACTCCTTCGGTGCTGATGACGGCTCCCGGTCGTCATCAGTTACGGTGGGCGTGTGCTGATGACGGCCGGGAGTCGTCATGACCACGCCCACGATCGAATGTGCCACACAAGCGCAGAATTGCGGCCGCAGAGGAGGGGTTAAAGACTTGCATAAGAGTGTCATCTTCCATAACTCAATGTCTGATTAGTCCTTTGCGAGCATGGCAACCTGGTGGATGGTGAGGAAGAGGTGGAGAATGCATAGATTGTGTTGTTAAGCGTAGGAACGTTTCTGGGAAAAAACTGCCATTTTGTCTTTTCCTGACACTACTTAGAAAGCCTGACAACAGCCAGGTGCAGAGTCTTTACAGTTCATTGAGCTCAGGTTTCAGATGCTTCTGCTTGGAGTCCGCATCATCAGTACCTGCTGTGAGAGACTCACCCTGCACAGAGGCTGTGTCTGCACTGGAGCCAGAAAATGACATTTGAAAGGAAACTACCTCAAGCTGGTTCCAGGACTTTAGACAGTGGATCAATATCCCCGGTCTGGAAATCTGGATAAAAGTGGGCTTCAAGCTATCCCTCTTTGGTATAAGGTCTTATTGAGCACGGAAGGAAGTGCTCTGCAGAGTATTCGAAGAGCTGCTGCGACCCAGGCATGGTGTCTCGGGACAGCTTGGCTGCCAGAGGTGAGAGGGCATCACTTGAAGTTTTCATAACTGTAGGCCTGCCTGGTGCCTAGAAACCTACCAAGCAGTTCAGAGAGGAGTGGCGGAAAGTATTTGTTCCTACAGGATGAGAGACTGTCCATGAGAAGCAGGCAAGCCAAGTAATCTATGCATGGGACAACCAAAAGAGGACAACTTATGTTCAAGAGTGTGCCTGGCACCGACTCAAGATGAGAGCGGCCACTAAGGCACCTTACGCTGTTCACTCAGCAAACTGCATGGAGTGATAACTCCACGTACCAAGGCTCCGTCCAGCATCTGCCATGACTTGAGGTGCCTGACTGCTACTGCGGATGAGCCTTGAATTCAGATGCCACCATAGCCAGAAGATTCCCAGATGGCTCAAAGACCACAATTGCAGAAGGAAGACCTCTGACTGAGGTCTGCCGTTCCATGTCCTCACCGATGTGACCACCGGAGCGGGAACTGCACTCCAGAATGAGGAACCTGGGGTGGGTACCCAAGCGACACAAGTTACTTCTAGCCCATAATGTTGGAGAATGATATAACTAAGCCTTATTTCCGTCTGTTGTATTAGGTTTTGCTGTGCCATTAAGGTACTTCCGTTTTGCTCAAGGCAAACCGTGGGCTTCATGTCTCGCGACTGCCTGCTGAGTTCTGAGCGCTTGCTGCCCAAACTACCTCTCTTAGAAGCCTTTGACCGCTCGCCCTCCCTGCCCTGAAAGCCTGCCCTGGTATGGGTGTACTTGGCCCAGTCTGGGAGACATGGTAGTACAGACCCCAGAACAAGGGAGGCAAACTACCCCAACCAGCACGTTTGTGGTCAGTAGACCCTGCCTGCCCTGTGGCCACCAGAGAAGAGGATGACATGCTATGCAAAACAGAGTGGGCCAATGACATTTAGGTTCAGTGGAAGGATTAATTTCACTAAAAGCAACAACAAAAAATTGTGCCTTAGGAGCACTGCTTGTGCCGAAGAAAAAGCCAAGTGTTTAGGCCTTTCCTTGTCATTTGGCAGCATCCTTGATTTATTGGCTGCAATGCGAATAGCCTCTTTCTGATTGGTTACTTTGCTTGGCCGTCAATAAACCACTGTGCAATTTAGGCCAGTCAGAGTTTTTGCAGCACTCGTAACCCCTCCTCTCAGTATCCAGCATTGAGTTCTTGGCTGCAGGAGAATGAAGGCACAGGCCTTGAATCGAAGCGCTGTGCATCGGGTTTGGCGGTGTAATCAATTGAGGATTTAGGAATATTTAGGGGGAGATTTACTGAGCTTTTGCACCAGGTTTGCGTCAAAAAAAGTGACGCAAACAAAATCTTTTTTCCCTAATTTACTTTCTAACCCTAAACTTGTTTAATGCTGGAAATAACGTAAAAGTAATGCGAAGCAGCCCACATCCCTGCTTTGCATCACTTTGCGCCATGGGGGCGTGCCAAGGGTGGTGCCTGAGCGTTCCCATGCAACCACCCAAGGTTTCTCACGCTAAACCCAATTTACTAAAAGTAGTAGATTGGGTTTAGCGTGAGAAAACTGCGCCCTTTTAAACTAGGCACAAGGAAGGAGAAATGCTTTCATGTCTGCTATCTTGTCCGACTTTGCATATGTGCTACACTGTGCAGCCGCATACCAAGTGGGAAACGCTTTCCCTCGTTTCTAGGCATAGTATTTTGTACAGAAAGAGTAAACTTCCTGTACAAAACATATGTTGGACTAACACACACACATACCCTAGCGCTATGGCGCTCAGGTGTGTGGGTGACACACAGCAGCTGTAATCGGCGCTGGTGCAAGGGAAAGGGAAGGAGAGAGCCATATCTTTGAAAGTATGGCGTTCCCCTGCTCCCTTCCTGTCACGCAACGCAGCGCAGCCTCGCGGGGGCAGCGCTGCTTTGCGTGGAGTTTTGGTAAATCTCCCACTTAAAGTTCTTCGTGATCATCTACACTTCCCACCCCCACGCCATAAGTGTGGGGTTGGTGGTCACTACTTTACAGGGTTTCATTTTAGGAAAGGGTTGTAGGTCAGAATTGACAAAAATATCATCTGACATGAACAGTGTGACCTACATATCGTTCACAAACACGATGTTTAATTGGGTGTAGATTTTCTATTGGTAAGTTTCGATAGGGCAATCTATTTTTAAACCATATTTAGGACACAATATTGTTGTCAAATGCCATTTCTGCCAGAGTATTCTAGTGCAAACCCTTCATAACCTTTGACGTCAGGTAAGGTGGTTCGATGTCTTTAAGTAATGCCCCCAGAATGAAGCGTATGACGTAATGTCCCCGACCGTGTGAGAAGCTGCTCAGCATTTCATTCTTCTTGCAAACTCAGCCTCTGTTCTTGTCCCAGAGATGTGTATCATGTGTCCTGACAGGTTCAATATACGGTTATGATATTTTGTTCACCAGCACAGTGCTAGTCTCTGGCTGAGGAGGCCATCTGAAGTGGCACTCCTTTTAACATGGGGGCTACTGCTCCATGGCCTTCACACTGCTCACTGTGGCAGCAGCTTACAGTAGTGAAGTATGGGTATTTTTACCTGAACTGCAAACAGCAGCCTAAGTTTTGACTCTAATACATTAATAAGCCCAGAGCACCACAAGAGTCTTTTTGTTGGTCTGCTGATGAAGCAGGTCCAATCTCATTGTTGACGAATTTCAGAGGTCCAGCAGTGACTGTGTTATTCGTACATAAGCAAACAGCCGACACGTGTTTCGCAAAATACTTTTTCAAGGCTGTAGTTTAAATATGCAAACACCAGGACATTAGTTAACATTGCACTAGGTGCACACAGTGTTTCCCTCGTGCTAGTGTGTCACACCCAAATCACCAGTCCTGATCGATGTAGCAGACCAACAAAAAGACCCTCAGAGTGCGTTGGGCTCATTACTGTATTGAACTATATGGAGTTTTGTCTCTTTTTGTCTCTGTTTGCTTTACACCAGTCAGGTGGCATAGTGTTTATGGCCCATTTGAGCACACATTACTTTGTATGGCACTGACATACCCAACAACGTTGGATGTGCAGAAGATTTGTATACCACTGCCCCCATATTTTGTTTGTGCATAACTAATGGCTCTCCCTGGTACATATGTGCAGTATGTCATGACTGGGCACCCTCCTGCCTCCCTGATTGTATGTGAAGTGTGCATGAGGGTGCTTGGAAACATGCAAGGTGGGGTCCTTATTTTGGTGTCACTGGCAAATGTAGTACGTAAGATTCCAGATGTGCCACAGGTGTGGTGGTAGTCTGTGCTTGCTCTCTCCCCAACTTTCCACACCTGCCCCTCCTTAGATTCTCCCTCCCCGCTAAAGGTCTTGTAGAGCCAAGTGCACCTGTATGGCTTGTACAATCGCACACTTGCCGACATTCTGTGGTCAACAAGAGTTAGGATTTTCAAGTGTCAAACAGCCAAAGATCATATTAATGACATCGCCAGAAACGGCACCACAAGACCATTATACTAACAACATCAGAGGGAATCTCATGACATGAAAACGGTGCTTTTATCGGAGGGAATGATCATGTGGGCCAGACAGTGCTTTACCCCTTTAGCGCGGCGTAGAATCCGCTGCGGTGCAGATGTTTCCGTACATGGGCGGGCCGCGTCGGCCAACGGATGGGCGCAGCACAACAGAGGTAGTACTCACGACGGCTGTTGGCCGAGGCACGCACGCAACAGGTTAATTTGAGCTGGTGGTTTGCGGTGCTTGGCACCAGCACTTAATTGGGAACACCGGGACTTATGACACATGGTGGCGCTATTTGTCTGATTTACAGATGAGTGCACCAACTGTTGTTTATTACTTCAATGTGCGTTAAAATGACTAATCTCTGCCATCCAAGCCATTCTATTGGGTTTGGGGGACGTGAATATTCTGAATTGTCACACTTGTAGAAGTGTGATGGTTAGTAGCTGTATTTGTTTTGTCATTAGCTCACTGTCGGGCAATGGATGGTGCCGGCTGCGGCGGCCTCCTGACGAGGGCCATGGCACTTCTTTTTCACAAATTACGCACTGGGCCTAGATGACATCACTGCACATAAATTACAAACCAAATATGAGTGAACGTTGATTACTGTGGGCAGGCTTAATCTCCCTAGAACTGGTTCAATTAATAACTCCAGCAGCAACTGCAAGGCTGTGATATGTCTTTGCGCCTTAACATGTCCAGATGAAAAATGTTCGAAGGGTTGGTTTGAGAGTGGAATCATTTGTTCTGCCTCGCTTTCTAAATGCTAGTAATGGAAAACATTCAGAAGCAGAAAATAAAATCCTAATTGTTATGCGGCATAAAAGAAAGCCAATTTACATAAAAGGCTGTATTTCTTCGCAGTTGAAAGCAGTTCATAGCATGCTCCTAACAAAGACAATGTTATCTCATCTTATCCAAGGTCCGCAGCAACCGTGAACTAGCTGTAGGAATGGGAAACCAAATCAGTAGGGTGTAGGAATCATTAAAACACAGGCGCCTACTACCTACGTCTGTAAGGTTGTAGTGCCAAAGGCACTCCCATGTATTGAGACCACGTGATGACCTTTGACTACTATTGTTTTAATTGATTTTATGTGTTTTGTTTCCACTTTGCACTTGCATTTCATGTATCCTTAAAGCTGCAGAGTGGGAGTGCCACAGCCTTGCCAGGAACAGAACTTGTGGGATGTGCGTTTGAAAGCATGAGAGAGAGAAAGGTGTGGAATGTACTTCTCTGTCTTGGAGTGTTTGGAGTGCAGTCTTCTATGCAGTGGTGCTCTAATGTGCGTTATGTTATACATTGGGAAATGAATTGTGTGATGCTATAAGCAGTGGTGCACAAATGTGCATTGTGTTGTACAATGGGTTTTATGAAGCTTTTACTATTGGCTTTGACATGCTCTCATGCCATCTTGAATTCTTACTCTGTCTGGCTTGAGCTTTGCACACACAGGCCCACCTCCAGATCACTCAAGTTGTTTACGCTAGTCATGTTCAATATTGTTTTCTGAACTTTAGGAGATATTTTGTACTTTTTCAAGCTTCTCTAAGGTAAGGGGCTGGAACATGTGGGAGCGCAAAAGAATACGTGAGTACTCCTTTGCCTTTGGAATGCTTGCTTGGAGAGTGGCCATTGTATGTATCCCTGGCGCAGAGGAGGTCCTCTTGGAAACTTTTAGTGCATTGAGATTATAAAGCTGGGGTTTGTTGACTTGGAAAGTTGGATTGTAAGACCTGAATGAACGACGGACGCGTCTAATTCAGTGTAGCAGTTTTCTGCTTGCTAAGTCTCTTGACCTCGGCTGTGAATCCCCAGTCTGCAGTGGGCTAAGATGAAGTTATTACAACCAGTGATGCGGGGAAAAGGAGGTTAAAATTCTGAGTTGGTAGAAGAGGATGCATCTTCCGATGAACTAGATGTTGCTATATATTTCGTTGTAAAGGCTGAATAAACATCTTCAACTTTAGTTTGGAAGAAGGAGGCAAGTGTATTACAAAAAGACTGACTGGAGTTGGTACTCTCAGAGATGTTAGAGAGCGACTTTTCTGTTTTGAAAAGCTATTTTTTTTAATCTTTGGAGGTTTTGATTTTTTGGGTAAAGAAGGATTATTGTTCTTCAAAAATCATGAGTTGTATTCTTTTATCGATTTTTAGATCGAGCATGGGCAGCACATGCACTGCTCTGTGAGGCATGCTGTATTGATGTATGGAATAGAAGCTCTGCCCATTTCCCGCCCATCTTTTCAATTGGCTCCTGTTACTGTCCTTTCCAAATTGCTGCTTTTCATACGTGAATAGGCTTAGTAGTCCTTCCTTGGTACTGCCTTGTCTGCATTTGTAAGCTCCCTTAAGGACTAGACTTTTAGCTTGTGTTGTTACATGGTCTGCTTTATGTAGTCTGTGAGCACTATTTTCTTCAATGATCTTCCCCTAGTCCACCCATGATGTTGCAGCACGCCACCCGCTTTTATATTGTTATTAGTAATGTATTTATGTATTTATTTTTTGGGTGGGGTTATAAAGCACAAACTAGACCCGAAGGTATCAGAGCACCTTACATGAGCACCGGTTGCATTACAGACGGAGACATACATAATTTTTTTTGTTAGGCACAGTGGGCCCAATTCACAGAACTAACTTAAGACAAAATCCTAAACTTACTACTTTTGGTATTCACAGAAGATAGGATTTTGTCTTAAGTTTGTCTTAAGACAGACTTAAGACAAAATCCTAACTTAAGTCTGTCTTAAGTCTCTCTTAAGACAAACTTAAGACAAAATCCTTACTTCTGTGAATACCAAAAGTAGTAAGTTTAGGATTTTGTCTTAAGTTAGTTCTGTGAATCGGGCCCAGGGAGATTAAATGATTACCCCAGAATCACAGGATGTTGCGCGTCCCTGCCAAGCCCCGAACCTGGTTCCCCAGCTTCTTGCTCAGCCACCCTAGCCGTTGGACCACATCCTTTCCCCAAATTTACAGCATGGTCCGCTTTAACTGTAGCAGCGTTATTTACTTATGTATTTAATTTACGGCGCAATCTGCTTCCACTTTAGCAGCTGCGCTTATTTTTTTATTTAATTTACAGTGCGGTCCACTTTCACTTTAGCGCCAGAACCTTTCTTTAGTTTTTTATTTTTGGGTGAAATCGTCCCATGCCGCGCTTTCACTTTAATGGGTGCCTACCTCCTTTTTTTTAAGACGCTGCTCACTGTAACCTGAATACGGCAAGCAGAGTCTATAGAAAGGGGCGAGGCCACCATTACAGTGGTCTTGCATTTGCAAGAGTCTGCGCTATTAGCATTAGAAATGACAATACCTTTTATATATGTATTGCCTTTAAAAACACATAAAAGGCGTTGCCATTTACAATGCCAATAGCTTAAACTCTCGCAAATGTGAGAACAATTGCATTGAAAATGCTTGTTTTATACAGGTCTTTATCTTCAGTGCTGTAGTGCTGCCTCCATCGTCGTTCTAGTCTGACACAGTCTACGACAGTTGTTTTTGTGTTTTGAGCCTGACCGATAACCAAGGTTCAATGGGTGTCAATCTTCGGTTTGTTGATTTTTTTTTTAGGGGGGGGGGGCTAATTGCCCGCGTGACAGAGTGATATTTGGCGACTGTTTGGTCTAGATTTTTAGCATGGGTCAGTTTTGTTTTAGTAAGGACAAACCAGTTTAAAGTTTATGCCATGAACTTATCTTTTGGTTTTGTGAGGTTTTGTTGGGAGAGGAGCTTTCTCAGTTTGTGCAATATTAAACATTTACCGCTGAATGATCAGACCATGTAAGTGGTAAGACCTTTTAGAAATTTTAGCAGGGGGTTGTCAGTAAAAATCCTATCAAGGGTGTATACCACCACATGAATGTGGTCACAAACTATCTGCTTGAAACCTAGGTTGGTCATGGTTTCTAATAATGTTTCCAAGTCTCTGTCCAAACTGTTCTCTAGGTGAAAATTAAAATCATTTATAATGGTATTGTTTGTGATGTTAAATCTGCGTTCTAGGCTACATTTTTGGGCAAATGAGGATCTGGAACTCGTAGGCTCGATAAAATCCATGATACCAGAAAGAATGACTCAATCATTTTTTTCCAGCATATAACAGTGGATGATATTATCCCATTTTTTTTTACCTATATTACCATTAAGAGCTTTTCAATCTCTGCATTGGTCTATTAAAATGGCATAGAACGGTGGCATTAAAACACAAAGAAAAATAAAGTGTACATCACTATGCCTCAGTTAGAAAGACATTAGTATCATAAATATTTCATTAGACTAATGAATACATTTAATATTACATTTGAAAGTTTCAATAATATGGAATACAACTTTTTTAAAACTACTATATTTCTATACTGTCTTTGAATTGATTACAAAAGCCAAAGCTTGCCTATTATTAAATATTATGTTAATATGATAAACACTGGGGGGGCAGATTTACAAGCCCCTTGCGTCACTTTTACGCCGCTGTTGCATCACTTTGTGACGCATTACGGCGCAAACAATGCGGCCAATTTACAATGTGACGCATCTAGGAAGATGTGTCACGTTGTAAAGACCTTTATCAGATTATACCTGTTTCAAGTATAATGTACGCTGGGTGGGCGTTCCCACGCAGGCAAACCTCGTAGAAGCGGTGCAGTGAAATCTACAAGATTTCACTGCGCCACTTCTAGGATGCCACTGCGTCAAAACCTCACGCCTGCTTGAAGCAGTATGATCAGTATAGGCCTCACAATGCATTGCTGGAGTTGCGTCATGCTTGCGACACGACTCCAGCAATGAATGACTTTTGGGCCAACAGATGCGTCAGAATTTCTGATGCATCTGTCAATCCTTGTGCCATGGTGCGCCGTATTGTAAATACGGCGCGTCCATGGTGAGGCAAGGGTATCGCAGGCTGGTGCAGGGAAACTGACGCATCTCTCCTCTACCGTTGCCTCAGTTTCTTGTACATCTGCCCCCTTAAGTGCAAAGCGAAGCTTAAAAGGTAGTAACACTGGACATACAAGAAGCCCGTGTTACAAATCCTGTGGAACTGACTTACAAAATGAGCCTAACGCAATATATCTGGTAATGGTATACCATTTTGTTGAAAGAATATTCAAATATATACCATTGGATCGTAGATTTAGTCTAAATCAATGCAACTCATAATCCATTAGAATATGGCGACAAAGCTGCGCTGATTTCATTTGCTTCAATTGAAACAGATCATCTCATTAGGAATTACCAAAGAGCAGAACCTTAAATCTTCTTATGATTTAAGCATCTTTTTAAGAGGCTTATTGGGAGGATAGATTCATTCACACTGAAATGTAATCCCAGTTGTTACAATGCAAAGGAAAAGTAAAAAAAAAAAAAAAATAGAGTGTGATATGTTGGCTCAGCCTCCCAAAGTTTGTCTGTAATAGAGTGGTGACGTGGACTGGGTCTAGCGCAGGAATTTAGGAAATGACAACAACCCACTGACAACCCAACCTAGGAATTTATCACAGACCCTTAGGTCTGGTGCCCATGAGCAGTGCAGCATTCTTGCCACTTCTGTACTGTGGAATATTGTTACCGCTGGAGCAAACATAGCACATTGATTTCACGCCAGGTTTTTAACGTGTTTACGTAATAAGTGGAGAAAGTAAATTGACCTTCAAGGTGAGTTGGCCAATAACCCGTCACAAAAAAATATGCTTTGGCAACAAAGGGAAAAGAGAGTAAACATTGATTATGTGCACATGTTGTGTTTCGGGTGGCCAGTATTTCCACATCCAATAACTCTGTGATGTTTTACAGCCTGCGCAAAAAGAGCAAGCACACAAATCACATACCTGAGAACACAAACATTAACAAACCTTGGCAATGCCTAGAGGTTTGGCTTTAAAGGAATGTTGCATGGTAATGTGAAGCATTACAAGTAGATAGCGATGGAATGGGCATGTATTTGCGTGGGAGCAAAGAACTGTAGAATTATATTGGTGTAGGTTAAATGGTCAGGTCACAGTTGCACTGTCAAGCCAGACCTAAAAAATCCATGCAGATTATTTACTGTCCTCCTCCAATGTGTGCTGCTGCCAGAGGAAAACACCATAAATTATCTAGTTAACTAAGACACTTTATTGGATTTACAATACTCTGTGCCCCGGAAAGGTCAAGGTCAGGCAGCTGAATAATAAACAAAATGATTACAGCTGCATGGAGGGCAAAGCACTTTTTTTGTGGAAGCACAGAACTTTTGCCCAATCAAAATGTGCTCCTGGCCACAAACATTGGGCAGAGCCAAAGCCCCTCTCTAGTGATGCTCATATAATTGTCTGGCGACAGCTGCACTGTGAAGCCGGACCATAAAAAGTATCATGTGGCAGCATCAAGGGCTAGCAACGGGAGACTCAGAGAGCACTTCTTATTCTGCTCCCTAAAACCTTCACAGCCGGTGACTTCATGACAGAACATCTCTGGTAAAAAGTGTGCCATACTGTGCACCAAGACATCAGGGGAGAGGAGTTGGTCTAAGGCTAGGGCGGTCAACCTCAAATCTGGGGAACTGGGTTCGAGTCCCAGCAATGACGCTGAACATCCTGTGATTCTGGGCAAATCACGTAATCTCCCCGTGCCTAACAAAAATGAATGTGTTCTCATGTAACGCAACTGGTGCTATGTAAAGCGCTCTGAAACCCAATACCTTTGGGTCAAGTTTGCGCTATATAAAACCCCATTAAAAAAAAATCTGGCATGTGGTGGCAATGTGCTCCACCTGACACCTGCATCCACATCTGTTAGAAGGCGATCTACTCTGAAGTTTACTGACTAAGACCCTAAGGTCTTTGCAGAGCAGGTCATCAAGAAAAGGCAAAGCTCTTCTGTCATCTGATAACCATGGGCCACACGCCCTATTTACTGTTTGCAAATTGTAAGACTTGACCTATATATTAAAGGATCGGTTCTCAAAATTCTAAATCGTAGTGGGAATCCAACCTTCCTCGTGAATATTCAAGAGGTAGGTCAAAAACAGTGACTAACTTTGATTATAGGCCATCACAGGAATGATGGCCTGCTGGGATCAGCAGACCACCATGTCTGTGACTGCTTTTTAATAAAGCAAACTTTTTTAAAATTTCTTTACAAGAAATAGGACTGTTTAAATAAAAAACAGCTTTTTGTTTGTTTTAAAGTTGGCAGTGGCTCCCTATTGTTCAACACTTTTCTGACTTCTAAAATGGGATTAGTACATGGGATAAAGCGTTTTATTTATTTATTTAAAGAGTTTTATATAGCGCTGGCTAGACCCGAAGGTATCAGAGCGCTTAACATGAGAATCAACAATGTAACAGAAAAAGTTCAACAATTACACAATACATTGAAAAATAGGCAATACAATTAGGAGAGGAGAGAAAGGAGAGAGAAAAGTAGTAGATGGAGCAGGGGAGGTGAAAAAGGGAGGATAAGGGACAAGACTACAAGGAGAGACGAAAGGAAGTCTGTCTAAAGACCGGCTGGGTAGGTGACGATCAAGGAGGGAGTCCACGGCCCATCTCCCCTATAGCTAAACCAGGTAGCTCCATCGGGCATCAGACAAAATAGGTCAGTCTCAAGTGGCGAGGGAAGAGGTTCACAGAAAAACAGGATGGGGACAAAGGGCAAGGGCAGGTGAGAGCAGAGGACAGAAGCTGGAAAGAGTAGGAGCGGAGAGGGGTGAGGGTTGGGGGAAGGGAGAGGGGGAAGATAAGGTCAGGAGCGATGCGGGAGCGTTTGCCCGAAGTCCGGCTGGGTAGGTGATAGTCAAAGGAAGGAGTCCAAAGTCCATCTCCCCTATAGCTTGCGAGGTAGCTCCACCGGGCAATATACAAAAGTAGCTAGGTCTCAGCTTTCCAGGGAAGTAAGCAGGGAACAGGACCATGTGGGTGGGCGGGGACAGGGACAGCGAAGGCTGGTTGAGGTCCTGGGGAGATCAATGATTAAAGACCAGGGGAGGAACGAAAACATCATGGAGGGTTTCACCGAGTCTGCCATCTAGAACTCAGGCAGGGGGCACGCAACATTGTAAGTTCAGATACAATCAGTCAGAGGGGATGAAAAATGGGAAGATGCAGAATTGGAGAATTTGCTACCATTAAAATGGAGTACATCTGGCCTCATGATCTTCCCCATAGTGCAATCGAGGATTATCACTGATAAGGTGAATGCGTGGCGTGGATGGCACTTTGCTAATCTTATGCTTAAAGACTTTGCTGTAGAAATGGCTAAATATTTAGGGGCATTTTCACAAGGCGATATCACCACCAAAACGTCACTTTTAGTGATGTTCTGGTGGCAATATGCCCTTCTCCTTATTTACAAAGCGGCGTTAAGCCACTTAACGTGGCTTAGCGCCACCTTGTAAATAAGGCTTTGTTTCACGATTCACTTTGCGTGAAAGGGGTGTGCAATGGATGATGTAGTGGGCATTTCGTTGCAACACCTATTGCTTTTTTACGCTGCCCCATATTTACAATGATGGGACAGCGCCCAAAATATAAGACCCGGGAATACCTGGACTTATACTGGCAATATGTGGAAATATTATTAATTTCTCCTCGTTTTTTGCTCTTTCCATGTGTGCTGCACACTTAGAAAGAGCAAATCGCCTTTCAAGATTGTTTATGTGAAGGAAGGTGTCCCATCCTGCACATGAATAATTGCTCCTGCACCGCAGGCACCCTTGCAACATGGCGCACGGGTGCCTGCGCTGGCGTTAGGCAGCTTTATTTGTGCCAGTGCTAGGGGGAAACACAGGGGTGCACCATATTTTTGTAAATACGGCGCATCCCTGTGTTTAAAAATATTTGGAGCACAGCGTTACCAAATTTGGCATAACACCGGGCTCCGACATTTTGTTGTAAATATCCCCCTTTGTCCCTTTTTATCTCGGCATGGATGGCACTGTGCTAATCCCATGCATAAACACTTTTATAGAAAAGCAGACATTTAAGGTGAGCCAATTTAGAGTGTCACTGGTGTTGAGGGTGCTCTATACTGGAGCTGCTCTCCACCTAAACTTGGGAACTACGAAGAGTTCTCTGCTTCTTTTTTGCATAATTTATTCGTCACTCTATGCCTGAAATGGTATTGTTTTGACTTATACTGGGAGCTACCTTGCGCCTGGACAAAGCTAAACCTCTCTGAAGAGCTATAATGATAGTGAAAGATGAGTCAGGGGTTGCTTTTATTCATTTCAGGTTGGCTTGGTCGGTACTTTACCAATTCAAAGCTGTAATACTGTGCCTGGAGTGGTAAAAGGGTATTGTCATTTTACAACTTGACTGATGGCATCGCGCTTATCTTATGCTTAAAGACTTTGATAGAAAAGCAGACATTTGAGGTGAGCAAATTTAGACTGCTGCTGGTGTTGTAGTGTGCTCTATACAGGAGATGCACTCCACCTAAACTTCAGAACTACCCAGAGTTCTCTTCTTCTTTTTTGCATATATATAGATATATATTTGTGATATATATATATATATATATATATATATATATATATATATATATCACAAATTATGTCATGTCATAGAACATGTCATGAGTGATGTAATACGTGAGGTCATAAGCAGTGCATAGTGTGGGCGCAAGTTATAGTTAGCTCTGCTAGCTATAACTGGTAAATATATGTGACTTCTCTTATCTTAAAACATTAATGTAGTCACTGACATATTCACCTAACGTTACTTTGATCTTAGATTTTTGGTCAGCGAAATTCCCAGTTTTAAAAATAATTGATCATTTAATCACACCAAACTATAACATTACTTTAACCTTTTTTTTCAGTGAAAAAAAAAAATATATATATATATATATATCCACAAAACTTTACAAAATGGTGCAACATTTTGACTAATTTGTGCATGGAAAGTTTTGGGGTGATCTGTCAAGCGGGGCAGAGAAAAAAGTGGTCCCAAAAGGCAATATCCCCATGCATTTTCCATACACTTCTGTAGACAAGGCTACAGCAAAAACTGCTGAACAGAATTACACCAAATTTAGCAGGAAGCTAGATCGCTTATTGGGCTTTTGTGACTTGGTGTAAATCTGTTCAGTAGCTTTTGAGAAATTAAGGTTTAACAATAATTGTAAATCTTGACGTTGAGACTATGAGAGGCCCAAGAGACTTTTGCGGGAGGGCCAATTTAAAAATAAAGCATTCTGATTAGCCCAGTGAGCTTTATTTCCTTTAGGTCATCCCGCTCCTGCTGGGGTCTGCAAGCACTCTCATTGACTGCCAGCAACACGAGAAAAATGTTGCTGGCAGCGATTACGGGACCAGGGGGCTTAGTCCCCTCTCTTGAACAAGTTTATAAAAAATATATAAAAGGGGGTAGGGTAAGAATACTCTCCTGGGGCCAAAAAATGAATTGTCCACCAAACTTTTGGAAAGGGAGTGCGCCTGAGTGGCTGAGCCATTAATGGCCCCAGAGATCTCATTCTCCGGGGCCGGCTCACTAGCTATGTCCCAGAGAGTCAAACCCGGGACATGGCAGCTTTCCTGCCTGCACCAGCATGAGCCAGGAAAACTGTGGGGCATATTATCAAGCCTGCGCGCTAAAATTATCGCCGCTTTATCGGCCGAAAACGGCCGATAAAGCGGCGATAATGGGCTTGATAATATGCTCTATGGAATTCCAATCGAAGCACATGTTAGATGTCTTCACATCTAACATGTGCTTCGATTGGAATTCCATAGAGCATATTATCAAGCCCATTATCGCCGCTTTATCTGCCGTTTTCGGCCGATAAAGCGGCGATAATTTTAGCGCACAGGCTTGATAATATGCCCCTGTGTTTGCTCCCACTTGGCAAGAGCATTTTTTAGTCTCCCAACAAGTGGGAGCAAACAAAGTCTGCTCCTAGCAGGCGGGAGCTTTGACTATGCCACCGCCAGCTGGGAGCAGACCTTAGATCTACTTGACCCCTAAAACCTATGTTTTGACACCAAAATGAAGTATATAGCTCTCAGGGTTCCTTAAATATTACATCATCACTGCCACACATCCAACATTTTAAACATTTCATCCAGAAAATTTGGGGCAGATTAGCAATGTCTACTCAAGCTAAATTACTTCTTTAATGATACAAAAACACAAATCAAAAATTTAAATCTCTGGACAACCATTTTCTTATGGAGGTATATCAAGAGGCCAGAACTAAGAAGAGACTACAGTGGGTCTGCAAACATTTAAATTCCGTCTTTCGAGCTCATCAAGGCCCAAAGTAATCTTGATCTATTTTCACACTACCGTATCCATGACCACTTTCTTTCTAATATTTCTACCACTACTACTTATAAATGATTTATTAAGCAATATATGTTGTAACTTTTCTTCAGTTTCTGCCCCAGTGCAAAAATCTTTCTATACTGTGGATTATAGTAAATATTGTTGCCCCATTACAATCTACAGAAGCACCACAAATTATGCAAATCAATTTACTGCCTTTTTTTAATGTTACCAATGCATTGTTTCTGTAATGTGGCTCGTTGGTGAAAAGGTCTGCATATGCAAAGGTAATTACAACTCTCCAGCCCTGATGCATCTAGGCATTGGCCAAGTTAGTACAACTGACTTTTGAAATGCAAAATCCCAATTTACTAGGCACAAGGGCACTTTGCGACCTGTGATCGCCAATAGGAAACCCAATGCAAGCTTCCTTACCCTTGCGAGTCTCACAGGAAAGGGGATGGCCATAGGATGTCTCTTCCTCTGTGGTACGCAAGGGAATGCATAAATGCTTGTAACCTATATTGGGTTTGCAATTCATGCAATAGTTAGCACCTGCTAAGGCTAGATGGTAACCCTGTGCAAAGTGTAAGTTTTAAAGCTTGTCAACATACGCTTCGCTTGGGAAACTTCACCCATTGGGACGTGCATTATACGCAATTTACAGCTGTTTGTGGGACAGGAGTCGTAATGCAAGCAAACTGCGAATGTGGATGCTCAGGTGGAGGTGTGCCTTGATAGGCGGATATTCATCCGAGTATTCATTACAGCAATGTTTGCTACATCAGAATGAGCCTCCTTACAACCAGTTGCTAATGGCCACTGGTATTGTAGTAGGGTTCATGTTTTGCTGCTCATTAATTGCAGAATATTCCTGTTCATACTGAAGCAGAAAAATCACATCTTTTCTTCCAGAAATGTCTCAATTAGTAACTGCCTCCTATGTGGCCTAAGTGTATGTATGTGTATGGTATTTCTATAGCGCAAACCTAACACAAACTTTATTCATTTTCACGGTTTGTAAGTTCACATTACAGTAGGTAGTGATTACTTTTATGTTATGACGTGCTACGTGAGCAAAAGTTCCAATTTGCATTACATATAAATATCAATAAACTGAGTGACTGCAGCACATTGCTAACATTAGTATGCATGATGATAGACTTAAGAGTGAATCTAACCAAAAGGGAGCAGAGTGCTGTACGGGGTCAAAAACAGGGATGAAGTCGGCGAATAATAGGAAGATGTAGACGGTTAATGCATTGTGAGATAGTTTTCTCTTAAGAGGCGTGTGCTCATCTCTTTCCTAAATTGGAGCAGCGTTCTGGCGGTTCTGATAGATACTTGGATGGTGTTCCAGATCCTAGGTGCAATCGATGGAAATGGCCTGTTGTCTTGTTTTCTCTTTTTTTACACTTCTTAGTCGGCAGTCTGATGGTGTCCTGGGTGGAGGGCCGAGAACCACCAGAGGTGGTGAGCTTGCCTGCAAGATAAGTGGGGATGCTGATTGTGATGGCTTTGTAAATGCCTGTTAGGAATACTTTCAAAGACTAAATGCTTTTTTGGGGGGTGGTGGGGAGTTATGTAACACAAACTCAACCTGAAGGTATCAGAGCGCTTTACATGAGCACCGACAAACACATTCATTTTTTTAGGCACAGGGAGATTAAGTGATTTGCCCAGAATTACAGGATGTTGAGCAACCCTGTAGAGACTCGAATCTGGTTTCTCAACTTCGAGGTTGACCGGTCTAGCCATTAGGCCATATCCTCTTCAAAAGTTTTCCTGTCTCTTTTAATATGTTGCATGACGGTATGATGTCTGCATGTATAAGGTGCCTTCTACCATTAGGGCAGAAAACAAAAGACACACATTTGATGGATGGAATGCACACCAAATCAAAGCATTCGCCCCCAGTCAAGACATCCGGGTTAAATCCATTGTTCTTTTGCTCAACATGCCACCCCAGTTTAGCCCTGGCCATATGCAAATCAGTCTTGACCCTGTGCCTCATGAGAACAGTCCAGCCCGAACTGCCAAGCCAGGTCCTCCTTGGACCGGAAACAAGCATCCTAGCGGAGTTTCAGCCCTCATCAGCCAGGATAGTTTGAATCCAGTGGCACAGTGAGCCCGGGACCCACGTCTCATTTATATGAAAGTGACACGAGTTTGATTCAGACAAATATCTTTGGAGTGTGTTGGGTGTAAGTGTGGCTTTTGCAAAAGACGTTCCAGTTTTGCATCGAGCTTGGCAGTCAGTGTCCCTTGTTAGGCCAATGTAGCATGTTTTCAGCATAGGCACTGTTTGCAGGTGTATGGGGGTGATACAGTGTTCTCCACATGAGGGTTGGGGAGCATTCGCGGTTATAAAAGTGGAGACATTCAACAGAGGCAGGGCTGTCTGTATAGGAATTGGCAGCGCTCCTGATAGACCAGGGCTTCTATAACACATGGAAGGGCTGGGGCCCAGTCAGTGGGATTTCTTCCCGCCTGGCAGCTTCCTCGACCTGAGGCATTCCTGCTCTCAGAGACCCTTTTTCAATATCGGCCACATACTGCACTGCAGAAGGTGTCCAACAATGTCTAGAAGGGCTGTGTGCTAGCAGGGCTCGAGTCGGGGTACCACGCGGGTGGACGGCGACCCCCCACTTATTTTACCGGGAGCTCGATAACTGGAGCAAATGGAGCCACACATTCACTCTTTGGCCTCTCTGGGGCGAGATCAGACCTCAATCAGAACGCTGCTCACGCGCTGGCTTCTCTGATGCAATCGCATCTAAGGGGTGAGCGAGGGGAGGCAACGAGTCTGATGGTGCAAGCCACCTTTCGTGACATCACTTCCTGTCGTGACGTCGGTGTCCCCCCACTTCGATTTTTTAGGACTTGTGCCCTGTGTGCTGGGGTGAAGGCTCTCCTCCCAAGTAAAGTTTTTACATAACCAACCATGGCATTAACTTCACAGCCCACGTTTCCAAATCTATTAGCGTCGAATCGGTAGGTTTTAAACAGAGTTCAGAAGAGATGCTCCTGAAACATTCTAATACTGTAGAGCAAATACCCGGGGGCATTGGTACTCTGTAGCAGCAAACCAATGTGCTTCGAAGGGACCGGTGTGCTGCTCCCTCGAGCCCAGCAGCCCCCACAGACGCCTTCTGCGGCTTTCCTCAGGGCCCAGAACACAAGCCCACCGCGGCTGCTGCTGCCTGCCAGGCTCCGAGCCGACAATCTTACGATATTCTGCGGACCAAAGACGGATTCTGATTGGATAAGATCGGCGCATAAAAATAACTTCCCCTTGGGGTCTGCTATGGAAGGTAAACTAACCAGATGCCTCTATCTTACAATCCGCACAAACATCTCAAGAAACACAGCTCCTGGGATGTGCTGTACAGGGCCTTCCCTTGGGTTTATTCATGCACTTACATATGTATTCGGGAAAGAGCTGGTTTTAAAGCCCTGTCTCGTCATGCTGGCTGCTTCTTAAAGTTACAAAATTCAGCCGTGAAGGCCATTACGGAATTTCTACCAGAATATTCAGATTTTAATATCACCATGCCACAGTCTCCTGGCCAGGATATCAACCCCCACCATATTCTGCAGGGAAGCGTGTAGAGATAATAATGAATTCACTATTCCTAACTCCACTCTTGTTTATACTATTCCTAACTCTACTTACCTATGCAGTATTTTGGCAGATCGATATCTTTGTCCTCGAAATTCTAACATACGCCCCAGGCAAGGTCGGGGTACTTTATCTCATCTACACCATCACAAGACACCTCGGATTACATGGTTGCCATCTTCACCAGTACCATGGTCAACAATATCACTGATCACGTGATCCACTCAGTGAGCACTCTGTGGCATCCCCGATGGCGTCGTTGTTGAATCACCAAGGACATCACACATGCACTTTTCAGTGACTACACCTGCATGACATGCGTATCAATCAATGGCATACTAACAGCGATTATTATGTCTGTCGGACCCCATGCCCGGTATCTGTAAAGCTCGAACTAATCAACGCTCAAGGGTTTCCAGGCACTGGGGCGGTCCGGGAGATTAAGGGAGCTATTGCCCAGAGTTACATGGTGATGAGCTGAGCTGCCTCCGGCGCTGGGGATCGAACCTTTAGCCCCGCGCTACGTAGTCAGCCACCCCCCTGGCCGCTGCGCCACACCTCTTCCACTGTAATGACATTATATGTAAAATTGCTGTTACTGTGATCGTCAGCGCCATCAGCGGAAGCCCTGGTTAAAGCATGCGTGCAATTCTCGATAACCTCCGTGATGTCACCAGTCGAATGACTGATCATAGACGCCGTTTCAACAAGGAGAGTGCAGTCCCTAAAGTGAGGATGGAAGGGGGAGGGGAAAAGACAGGTCTTTTTCCATGTTGCCCTCACACACCCCTGAGTGGAAACGCTGCAGAACCAAATGCTGGTTGTTTACCTTCAAAAAGTATATGTTCCAACATGGGCGTCCGCAGAAATGTTTCCAGGGGGGGGCAAAAATTTAACTTCAGTGTTTGAGGATCTAATTTCCGTTTGCTTTTTTATGTTTAAGCTCGTATTTATTTTGTTACTAAAATATTAAACATTACTTCTGAACTGAGTTTCCCAGCTTCATGCAGTTTTGCACAACTAGACTACTGCAATGCAATATGTGAGAACATGAGGCTGGGAAACTCGGTTCAGAAGTAATGATTAATATTTACAAATAAAAAATAAACACGAGCTAAACAGTTTAGGCTAAAAAAAAAAGCTAACGGATCTAATAGTAGATTTTTTTTTTTGCTCAGATGTGGGTGGTATAATCTACTGCCTCCAAGCACTGGCCTTCAAGGCCCTTAAAAGGCAGACGGCCCATTGTCATTCTTTATGCGATGATCAGCAGCAGATAGAATGACAATGGGCCTGTCCACAGTCTGCTCAAGGCCGGGGAGGGGCTGCTGCAGCCTCTAGAGTTCAAAGAAGTGCGAGAGGTCCCAAGTGAGGGAACGTTTAAACTCCTGGGGCTTCTCGCAGGGAAACAGCACAGCCTGCTGTAGGTGTGAAAATTAGGGATTAAAGGAATGTTGATGGCCTACCTGCTCGGAACACATGGGGTCTGCTACAGCAATGTGCGCTGCCTAAGCGATAATATCACATTGTGACTGGGCCAGCACCGGATAGACCGGCGATCCAGGGGGGGGCAAGCGCACCCCCTTGCCCCCCCCCCTGCGGACGCCCATGCTCCAATGCTTTGTTTGGCGATTGTGCGCAGTAAGAGGTGTGGCGCGGCCAGGGTGACTGACGTTGGAATCTGGGGATCACGGTTCGATCCCCGGCACCGGTGGCAGGTCAGCCCAGCACCATGTGACTCTGGGCAATAGCTTGCTTAATCTTTCTGACGGCCCCCAGCGCCTAGAGACCCTTACGGGTGAGTGTTTGCGCTTTACAAATGTGGATTATTATTTTCTAAAATGCTTTATTTAATGTATGTGTGTTGGCCGCATGTCTGTTATACACATCCACGGTTGCAGACCTTTTCAGTGCATGTCCGCGATGGGTGTGTATTAGGTCGCATGCCCAAACTTGTTAAAATATTACAACAATGCGGTCTCAATTGGTGCATGCTTAGTTATGACCACACATGTTCTTACTGCGACCGATCCCCGCCCCTTTACCTCACGAGCCTCCACCCCACAGCTGTTAATGCAACCGGGGGCTCGCTAACGTCTGACAACAGCCCATTCTCTTATCGTGGGTTGGGCACACACATTATACGATCCGCACTGGCATACTTTAATTGATTGATATGACCATACCGGCTGACCATTCAACAATAAACCCCACGAGACACGAGGATACTCGTAACATTGTCATTTGAACTACGGCTACTATGAGAATGGTTAAAGAGGGTTCTTCGCCTCATGAACCTGAACTAACCACTAGCCCCTAATGGCTGACTATTCGCATCAATGCACCGTCCACCGCCCTGTGTACCCCTACTATCCTTCACAGTCCGAATCTTTCCAAATAAGGGCGCCCCACAGCTCCCCATGAGTCCTAAACAAATCCATTGTAGATTGGGTTGTTCCCTTTTATGAAATTATTTTAAGAAAACTCTTGATCCCGAATTGTTGGTAAATTTTTCCCTCCCCCCCCCCCCCCCTGTTCTATAACATACCCCTTGTCATTTTTTTCTTTTCCACCAGTCTCCAACCGCCCAGTACAGGACTACTAGGGCCCACACCAGGCTACCTTTGAAATTAATTGGAGCCTGTTATTAGTTGTGCACTACACTTTCACATAGGTCCTGAAGAAGTGCCACTAAATTCTTTAGGAACAACTAGGCACGAAACATGTCTACCCCCACCTCAGTGACTACCCGTTAGGAACATCACATTCCCACAGGGTGCCCATTTCATTTTATTCAGGCAGGATCTACCTAAATCATTAAAGTTCTTTGAGAATAGGACTGACCCTGACTTAGTTTAGATTTAACTTCACTTGCACAAAACCTCCACTGTCCCCTTACCCACACACACCCTACAGCTTCTTCTAAAAAGATCTCCAGCAAAGAGCCCCATTTACGGTGAGCCCGTCGGGCATTGCAGCGCCGGCCCGACGAGGAGCAAGGCCCAATGATGAAGCATGACACCTCTTTGGGTGTGTGAGGGCAACATGGAAAAAGACCTGTCTTTTACCCTTCCCCTTCCATCCTCACTTTAGGAACCACACTCTCCTTGTTGACATGTTCTCCTCAGAGCCATGTGTGCAGGACCTGCTTAAATATCGGAGCCCGGTCCCACCCTTCTCTTTTTCAAGTGATCATAGACACCACCAGTCTCACCGTCAATGCCATGACGTAAATCGTGAATATTCAACACTAATCCTTTACGTGTTCAGAAGTAGCATGCTACTCGCCAAAAAAGCGCTTCAACACCCCATCAGGGTTAACAAACGCTATATAAATGCAAACCTTTTTCCCTCTTCTATCCCTCCACTATCTTTCTCACTCCAAATAACTGACTAATATCCACCACTCAAATTACTTTCATATTTCACTATACTAATTCACCACCAATCCTTTATGGATTTCCGGAGTAGTGTGCTACTCGCCAAAAAAGCCCTCTAAAACCCCATCAGGGTTAACAAGAGCTTTACAAAAACAAACCTTTTTTCCCTCTTCTATCCTTCCGCAATCCTCTGAATCCAAATAACTGACTAACCTATCCACCACTCAAATTAATTTCATATTTCACTATACTAATTCAACACTAATCCTTTATGGGTTGCGGAGTTGCGTGTTACTCCCCGAAAAAGCGATTTGAAGCCTTGTCAGGGGTAGTAAGCGCTATATATATGCAATTACAATATAATACAATGCAAGTGGGGTTTTTCCTTCAATTAAAAATGGCGTGGAAGCCAAGCAGAGAAGATTAGTTGAGCTGAAAGGGCGTCTTTCCCTGAATTAATTTCTTTTTAGTCTATTTCAGTCGAGTGGGGCAAAGTACAGAAAGCACAAAATATAAAATGTTAATTTAAAAAGGGTAATTTAAAAGTCGGAGTTGAGAGTGCTTATTTCATCGCTGGATCGTGTGTTTTTTCCCCTTTTTTTCTGGCCTGCTCTGCTACACGCCAAAGGCCAGCCATGCTCCAGTGAGCGCTGCAATGTGCACATTTTCACAGTAGAGGGCTTTCAAAACCCACTTAACTGCTTTATCTTGTGAGTCATGTTCCCCAGTCTCACTCAAAGTAAAGGTCAGGGATAGCATTATGTCAGTCCCTAGCACCTTGAAGTATACATGTATACATGAGGGGTGACTCATCAATGGATCGCAATAAATTATCACTTGGACAGCGTCTGGGCCCAATGTAACCACTGGCCTTTGCTCTGTTACAGAGAATGGAATGTAATGTGTCTTGTAAAGCGCACTGCAGCCCTGAGGCGTCGTGGCGCTATAGACCACTGGGGAACCCGTCCTGGCTATCCCTGTGAGATGGTCCCTACTGGGTATCTCCAAGGTGAAACCAGGCATCCCCGGCGAATGTGGGGGGCCGTTGTAGAGATGATTCAGAAAAGGGGGTGGTGATGAACAGAGTGTCTGAATTAAGCAGACCACTCTTACCCAGTCCAAAGATCAGGGCTTGATCCATCACCGTTTTTTAGCTCACTGCACCATCCCAGCTCAGAACTTGGCTATATGCAAATTAGTCTGACCCTGGCCCAGTGCATCATGGGAACAGGGCAGACCAAACTACCAAGCCAATTCTTATACTGGGAAGGAAACAAGCTACCGGGGGCCGGTTTCTGGCATTTCAGCCGTCTTCGGCCCGGCTTGCTTGACCACCCCCTCTTCTGAATCGTTGTAGAGATGAGGCAAGCTAATGCCCAGAGTTGCCGAGTGTGATCCCTGGTTAGAGTAGGCACCGAGGCGAGAATTATCGAGTCCGCTGACCCTGGTCCACGACCCTGCCGCGTCGGGAATTGAACCCTGGTCCCGGGCAGTTCTCAGCTTCCGGGTCTGCCGCCTCTAACCAGTGAGCCACACCACTCCTTGGTGCAGGGCTTGTGCAGGGCAGGAGTTTGCCTGTGTGGTCACGTGTGCATGAGCCCAGGGGATGCGTGACTCACTTGTGGGTACCAGCATCCCGCATGGGCCGTGCAGTGAGTGTGTCTTGGGTGATGGAGATGGTTAATGTGGACTGTCTGTGTCTTCAGCATTAGCGCTTTCTACGCATGCGCGCCCTCACAGCCAGCCACTCTGCCCACTTCCCACACTCTAATCACGTACAGAAGCACACGCAGCACACTGCTTACTTCACATATATAAACGCAACACCCACGTCACAGACACACACAGCATCCCCGTGCACCTAGTCCTACCACTACAGGTATACACAAAATGTATATGCACTGTTCCATACTTTGGGCACACAGTTGATACACTCAACATACATGCAGAACCACACACAACCAAAACACCTACTATGAACACAAAACACGCGACCTCACACCAAAACTAACTAAGCATGCTATTCTAGTTACACACGCCCGAAATACAAAGCTCAGCTTCACTCTAGCTACAACAGACACACTGTCCCCCACACACAAACACACCTACCATAAACACGAACCACACTACCTCAGACCTACACAAATGAAGCATATTGTTTACATACGTCAGAAATGCAAAGCTCAGCTTCAGTCTAGCTACAACAAACACACTCCTCCAACACACACAGACACACACACACCTACCATAAACACAAACCACGCTACCTCACAACTACACAAATGAAGCATACTGTTTACATACGTCAGAAATACAAAGCTCAGCTCCAGTCTAGCTACAACAAACACACTCCTCCAACACACACAAACACAAACACACACCTACCATAAACACAAACCACGCTACCTCACAACTACCAATACGAAGCATACTACTCTATTTACATACGTCAGAAACACAAAGTTCTGCTCTACTCTCCCTACAACAAGCACATGCCCCCACACACAAGCACACACCAAACATCTACCATAAACACAAAACACGCTACCCCACACCTACAAATGCTAAGCATATTACTCTATTTACATAAGCCTCAAGTACAGAGGGGCATATTACCAACAACTAGCGATAATTGTCGCTATGTTGGTTTAGCGGCGATATTTTTATCGCCGAGCTGCGGCGATTTTTATCGCTTAGGAACCTTGCTATTATTAAGGTTTACCTCCTAAGCGATAAAAATCGTCCGAAATGCATGAATATCGCTGAAAAGTCAGCGATATTCATGCATTACCGAGCTAATGCTCTTAGCCATGTTATCCACCTCCCATTGGATAACATGGCTAAGAACTGCTCAGGGGCAGGTGTTAGCTTTTGGAGATATTCGCGCTTAGCGCGAATATCTCCAAAAGTTGGTAATAGGAGATAGCGATGTTAGCGACTGTTTCCAGTCGCTAACATCGTGGCACGCCCACTTTGCATGTCATTAGTTATAAATATCACTGACATGCAAAGCGGGGTCCAAGATGGTCGCTATCTCCTACTAGCTGTCGCTAACTGGTGTTAGCGACAGCTAGGTAATAGGGAGATAATTTTATCTCTGCCTCCGCTTTCTTGGCTTTTAAAGCCAAAAAAGCGGATATAAACCCCCTTGATAATATGCCCCAAAGCTCGGCTCCATTCTAGCTACAGCAAGCACACGTCCCACACACACAAGCACATACAGACCAGCCATTAAATATACATGATATGGTTGTACTGCAAACACAAGTATTCTACTTAATTTCTTGTTGTCATGGCGCAAACACAAGAACACTGTCTACTGGAAGTACACACAGGTACAGAGCGGGCAGTTCCACATAGGCACAACCGAGCATACTACTCTTTGCATACACGTACAATGCATGCTACCCACTTGCCGGACAGCATCACATTTCGTAACCACTCATCCAAGCACACCACCCTCTCCACATTGGCAAAACCACGACCATCGCCTCCTTCCATTGAAATCCAGTCCATAGCCCATCCCCCTGTCCACATATCACAAGCACACAGAGACCTTTGCGGATACACTTAACCAAGCACACATTTTGATGCACAATCAAATCCACTGCCTACCCCATTAAAGCACAACCACACATATCACACTCCACAGTGAAGCATCTACTGCACATGTATCACCCACCCCCCACACACACATGCTGCCTACGCCCCACCCACCCACCACGCCAAGGTCCACACATACACAACCAAGCACGCTGGCCAACTGCACTACACTACAAGAATATATGCACACCACCTCTTTGTCAGACACCCACACTCAGAGCCACTCCACATACACACAATCACGTTCACTGCTGATCTGCAAACATGCAACCAGTGCAGGAGATGGGGGGGGGGGGGGTCCAGCTGAACACAGCATCTAGTATCAATTAATAAGCCTGATGTTTATTTGCTGCCACATCTTTCCCCCCAATTTATGGGACCCAGGAGTAAATTGTGTACATGTTGAGCACTGCATAGAACCAAAATCTCAAAAAGAACAATTGATGGACAGAATGCTGCTCAATGTCAAACATTCACCCCAGTACAGAGATCTGGGCCTAAATCCATCGGGTTTTTTTTTTTTTTTGCTCCCCGTGCCATTCCAGTTCGGACCCAGCCATATGCAAATCAGTCTTGTTCCTGTTAAACCAAAAGCTGAGCCCCTTTCTACATCCCTGGCACCATTCACAAGCAGTGGTAGACTGGTAACAACACCTGCCTGGATAAAATGCTAAAATAGCCCTACATGGCACAGCGAGAGGAAGGCTCGTGCACAAGCCTGTCCTGCTCCAGTGGGGTTGGGTGGTCGAGGAATGATTTCGTCCATTTAAAAGGAAATTGTTAGCAAAAATTGATCCAAGCGGTACATATTACAGGCCAATGTTTCACATCTGTATATATCATGACAGAGCACCCAGGCTTAAAAGCAACCCTCTGGCTGGTAGACCACCGAAAAATGCCAGAATGCCAATCCAGCCATACCCACAAGGTTCCACTTCACACCAAACACAAAAGATACACTCTTCAACTCCGTGCTTAATTTGAACCAGGGTTGCAGGTGGTGGCCCTGGCTCTCATTTTAATTTTTGCAGACTAGAACTTATTTGTCATCATCAGAGTTTGCCCAAAAGCAAGAGAGAGAAAGTAAGGAAAGGAAGGAAGAAGAAATAAAAAGATAAATGGTGTAAGAGGAAGGAAGCAGGAATGACAAAGAACCAAAAAGAGGGAGACAAAGAGAAAGAAACTTGCATGGTGGTGAAAGAAAGAGGCGTGAGGTGGAGTCAAGACGAGCCAGCCTTTGTATTTGGAATCCAGCCTTAGTATTAGGAAGCCAGCCTCTGTATTTGGAAGCCAGCCTCTGTATTTGGAAGCCAGCCTCTGTATTTGGAAGCCAGCCTCTGTATTTGGAAGCCAGCCTCTGTATTTGGAAGCCAGCCTCTGTAGATGGAAGCCAGCCTCTGTAGATGGAAGCCAGCCTCTGTAGTTGGAAGCCAGCCTCTGTATTTGGAAGCCCGCCTCTGTATTTGGAAGCCCGCCTCTGTATTTGGAAGCCCGCCTCTGTATTTGGAAGCCCGCCTCTGTATTTGGAAGCCCACCTCTGTATTTGGAAGCCAGCCTCTGTATTTGGAAGCCAGCCTCTGTATTTGGAAGCCCGCCTCTGTATTTGGAAGCCCGCCTCTGTATTTGGAAGCCAGCCTCTGTATTTGGAAGCCCGCCTCTGTATTTGGAAGCCCGCCTCTGTATTTGGAAGCCCGCCTCTGTATTTGGAAGCCAGCCTCTGTATTTGAAAGCCAGCCTCTGTATTTGAAAGCCAGCCTCTGTATTTGGAAGCCAGACTCTGTACTTGGAAGCCAGATTCTGTATTTGGAATCCAGCCTTAGTATTAGGAAGCCTGTCTTTGTATTTGGAAACCCGCCTCTGTATTTGGAATCCAGCCTTAGTATTAGGAAGCCTGTCTTTGTATTTGGAAGCCCGCCTATGTATTTGGAAGCCAGCCTCTGTACTTGGAAGCCAGATTCTGTATTTGGAATCCAGCCTTAGTATTAGGAAGCCTGTCTTTGTATTTGGAAACCCGCCTCTGTATTTGGAATCCAGCCTTAGTATTAGGAAGCCTGTCTTTGTATTTGGAAGCCAGCCTCTGTATTTGGAAGCCAGCCTCTGTATTTGGAAACCTACCTTTGTATTTGGAAGCCAGCCTTTGTATTTGGAGGCCCGCCTTTGTATTCGGAAGTGCTAGCGAAATGTGTCGAAAAAAAACCTTTGGTCCATTGTACTCACTTTTTTTCCACAAATAAAGCACTGATTACACTCCATCCGCAATGTTCAATTCCACTGCACCCCTCCACATTTACACAACCGAACATGCTGGCCACTGGAAATACACAGAAGTAAGCCACCCACCCCACTCCACATACAGACACTCAAACACACAGTCCCCTTTCACTTACTATAGGCATCCTACACACTTCACATGCACACCACTGAGCACAGGCTCCACATTCATACACATAACACCAGGCACACTGGGCCAGGCCACCTACCCACAGCCAAGCACAGTGCCTCACTTCCCATTCAGACGAGAACCAGCCACACTCCATTGGCTCAGTACAATAAACACTGCCCCACTCCCCTGCAATCATTGAAACTCCCTTATCACCAACACACCGTCCCACTTTACATAAAAACTGCCAGACACACTGGCCCACTCCACGTACACACACCACCAAACACAATTCAGAGCTGTAGACACACATTGCAAAGCATGTTGCGCAGTCCCCATACATACAAACAAAAACACCCGGCCCCCATAAATAAAAGGAGAGAGAGCCCATACATACACATGCATACCTTATTATCCAAATACACAAAACACACACACAAGCTCACAGCACCATTTGACCAGCGCAAATGTTCAGTGCTTAACACATCCACTATCATGCACACTATGGCACCACACATCCACAGACTATGCCTACTAACACACCCACTTAGAAACAATATACACAAGGCTACACTCTACATGCAAACACTATTCTCACTGCCCACTCTCCATACACACAAAAGGGAACCTTCTCACTCCACACATACCAGGCATACTTCCAGGTAAGACAACATGCACTTACTCTCTCCTCATGCTACAGACACATGACCCACACCAAATTAACATACAAGTCCCACTCCCCCCACAGACATGCACAATACCACAGTCACATTCACTCAAGAAAGACGACTATCAGCTTAGCCTAAAAATATACAGGTCTATTCACAGAAAAAGTAGCAAAGCTACACCTGGATTTTTAAATCTACGTCAGAGAGTGGTTGGAATTTGCAAACTCCTCAAGTAACCCACATGGAGAGCTACACAAGGTGCAGGGTCCCCTGGGGGTTCCTTGGAGAATCGTGTGATTTCGATGTTTTTAATACATTCCAACTGCATGCAATTCTCCATTCACACAGGAAACGGACTCCCCAGTGCAGAGGCACATTTTTTGGTTTATTTTGATATTTCCACCCTGAGAAACCCCTCCCCCTAAACACCCACCAAATCTGAGGGAGATCCATTTCCTCTCCCACTCTGGAAAGGGTATTTACACCAGCACTTGGTTGAAGCAAATATACAGTTGTTTACAGTCTGGAAATGCATATTGTATTGTATTGTAATTGCATTTATATAGCGCTTACTACCCCTGACGAGGCATGGAAGCGCTTTTTCGGCGAGTAGCATGCTACTCCGGAACCCATAAAGGATTAGTGATGAATTAGTATAGTGAAAACATGAAAGTAATTTGAGTGGTGGATGTCAGTCAGTTATTTGGATTGAAAAGGATAGTGGAGGGATAGAAGACGGAAAAAAGGTTTGCATTTATATAGCGCTTGTTACCCCTAATGGGATGTTGAAGCACTTTCTTGGCGAGTAGCACTATACTCCAGTATCCATATGGCTGTTGTGTGTGAACGCCTACAAAGGTACTTGTTTGTGGGCGCCCGTAACACTCCAAGGACAACTACACCTTGGCAAAACACAGGTATGCCACGATTTCCACTCACTGAGAGGAATTCACCGGTGTGAAGATCGGCGCACTTGTGGCAGTGATTACTGCCCATTAAAAATGCAAAAATGCTTGTGTGTGTGTATATGTATATATATATATATATTTTTTTTTTTTTTTTTTGCTGTTTTATGTAGCCAAATTCAACCCGAAGGTACTGGAGCGCTTTAGATGAGCACCAGTTACATTAAAAAAAGGTCAGATGCTTTTTATTTTTTTAGGCACAGGGAGATGGAGTGGTTTATCCAGAATCACAGGATATTGTCGAATTGACTCCAAGACGTGAACCTGGCCCCCTAGTTCCAAAGCCCCATCCTCTCCAGTCTATCAAGAATCACTTTGGGAATCCCTGGCAGGCGTAAACTGATAGAAATGTGATTGTAGGCTTAAGTTTACGTCTGATGTTACCTTTGTGAATAGGCCCCATGGATAGAAGCTTGTGCTGTTTCGTCTTTGTAGGTACTCCCCCCGCCCCCCCCATCACCCCTACCGCACCTGTTCCAACCTACAGATGCGCGGCACTTAAACATACAACAGAAACTTCCCCTTGACATATAGCCACCGACCCACAAAGAAACACGTGTGTATTTGCTGATTATGGGGTTGTTAATGCGCGCGTGTGTCTGTGTGGGTTGGTGTTTAATATTGTGTGTGTTTGTGTATGTATGAGGGGTGTGTGAATGAACCACGCTGCCTCTCGCCCACGCACACACAGCCCCCCCCCCCCCCCCCCGTCGTGTGTTTGTCTGTTAGTTTCTTTCAGTGTGTTCAGTTCTTTATTTCTGTTTGTTGGTGAGTTCGCGCTTTTCGTTTCCCCGAATGATATTACTTACTCCAGGTGTGTCCGTGTGCTTGTTAGTGCAGGGGGTGTAATTGTGTTGGGTTATTGGTGTGCATATTAAGTAGAAGTGATTTGTGTGCCTGCGAGGTTTCTTAGAATATGGGTTTGCCTGAGGAAAAAGCAAGAGGGTGGTATGTGTGTGGGCAGGCAGGGGGCCGGGGGGCAGTGGTGGAATAGCAGCCACGGGGGTCCCTGTACAACGCCTCCTTATTAACTTGACGGGCTGCACGAGCCCAGCCTGCAAAGATTCTGCTGCATTGGCAATAAAAAAGCATTTGCTTTCAATGACCCACTTCTGCCGCAGCCTGGCACTGTGGCAAAATGAAATAACATTTAAAACATGAATCCTTGGCGGACTGGGACTTGCTGGCACGTCACGAGCACCCAGTTGACCAGGCGGCCGCTGGTGGGGCAAACAGGACCGTGATTCTAGAACGTTGTGGAAACTGACGGCGAAAGTGACGAGAACCCCCGGGAAAGGGCAGGAGTCGCACATTCCAGCGGCGTCTTCCCCTCCCCCACCCATTCCTGGGCAACGCGGGATGTCTCCTCGCCCTGGGCCCCGTTTACAACAAATGTTCCTCCTTCTCCCAGGTGCATGCCTTTTTCACTAATGTAGTAACACCCCCACTCCTTCCCCCTCGCCCCAAAAAAATACGTTTGTAAATAATGAGGCGCAGATATAAGGGGCACGGGAACGGAAAGGTGGAATGCGTAGTAAATGGACTAAGATCGTCGTTATTTATAGAGCCTCGCACGCTGTCTCAGGGGAGTTTCTGGGCGCTTTGCAGGAAGCGCCAAGATGACGTTTTTTTCATGCCACGTCGCAGCGTGATGTAGCAAGATATGTTCGGGTCTGCTGTGCCTTGTTCGGTTTTGCTGCGTCATGCCATGTCTACAATGTTGTATTTAAACTGCGCTGTGTTTGATTCGTCCGATATAAATTATCTTACATTTTCTAACGTTACATTTTGCTCTGTTAAATTGTTTGCGTGCTTTGATTTATTCAAATGTGTTATTTCATTCGTGGATTATTGAATTGTATCATGTTTATGGTTACTCTGTATTCTGATGTGATGCGTTCAATGACACTGTGTTGTGTCTGACTGTTACATGGTGTTGTTTATTCTAATAATGTATGTTGTTAGATGATATGTGACGTCATCTCAATGGAATGATTGTCATATCAAATGCGATGATTTCCTTCTAGAGCCTATGTTGGCAAATTATACTGCGTTATTAGATCGCGCTATGCTATAACATGTTATGCTATGTGTTGGAAAGTTATGTGACGTTATGCTACGCTGTGACATGGTTGGACTCTTTTTTGTGTTATTGTTTCAGGCAATGCTTTTTGTGTTTGGTTTGGTTACGATGGATTGCGCCATGTTAAGAGTGAATGATTCCATGCCATTTAATAAATGTGCTAAATAACATTTAAGTTACATTTTGCCACTTCTTACATTTGAATGTTCATGCACTTTCAGCCGCTTGGTGTCACTTCGAGGCTCCACAGCGAGGGGAGGGGGTGGAGGTGAAGGAGGGGTGCACCGCCGCAGAGGGGGTACGCTGAGTTAAGTTAGAGGGGAGAAGGGCGCGGGTGGGAGGCGGGGGGGGGGGCGCGGCGGGGGGGCACACACGAACAGTGAGAGGCGAGGGCTGCACTTACTTCTCAGTGATCCGCAGAGACAGAGCCAGAGCAGGGGAGACATTCTGTGCGAGCAGGGCCTTCACTGCAGCAGGGGCATCCTAGCGGGCATGTAGCGCCCACAATCCGAGCAAGCACTATATGGAGGTGCGCGAAGACACACAGGGCCAGTGATGAGCAGGTGGTCCGCACACCTCGGGGCATCCACAGTCCTCACAGCCGTTTCCACAGACATCAGAGAACGGGCCTCACATGACCTCACGGCGGGGGCGGGGCGCAAGGCTCACAGACCTCGGAGCAGGCGGTTCCGGGTCCTTAGAGAGGGGGACACGCCACTCGGAGCGTGGGGACACAGGCCTGAAAGTTGGGGGTCACAGGGCAGGCCTGAGAATAGGTACTTCACAGACCTCAGGGTAGGGCGTCCACAGACCTCAGACAGGGCGTCCACAGACCTCAGACAGGGCGTCCACAGACCTCAGAGTAGGGCGTCCACAGACCTCAGACAGGGCGTCCACAGACCTCACAGCGGGTCTTCACTGCACTCAACTCGAGGGGTCTGTGGCCTTAGAGCAGGGTACGGACCGCTCACAGCAGGGGTCCACACTCCAGAAGGGCAGACGGCGCGAGTATCCAGCCCCCCGAGCTAGGAGTCCACAGCCCTCACAGGAGTCATCCACAGACCTCAGAGCATGGGAGCACCACTCACAGCGCGGGGCACACCTGAGTCCTTAGAGCAGAGTGATCCACAGTCCTCACTGCACGGGCAGCCTGTGGCGGTGATCCTATGAAAGCAAGAGTCCACAGACCGGAGGTGACGGAGCCCACAGTCCTCCAAGCGTGCTGATGCACTGTCCTTAAAACGGGACCCTATAGAGCTTAAAGCGGGCGAGTCACACACCCGATAGCTGAGAGTCCACAGTCCTCACGGCAGGTGGTCCGGTGACAACACAGAAAGTGGTCCACTGCCCTCAGAGCAGGAAGTCCACAGACCTCAGTGCAGGGAAATCCATGGTCCTGATAGAAGGGGGGACCAACCGTCCTGTGTAGAGGGGAACCCCGTCCTCGGAGCCAGGAAACCCCCCGTCCTCAAAGCATGAGTGTGAATGCCACGATCACTGAGTCCTCGGAGGTCTGCCGAAACCACAGACCAGGGAGAAGGTGATGTAATGACCACAGGTCAGGGGAATCCACAGTCATCACAGCAAGAGAAGAGGAGGGGTGACCACGGTCTTCTGTGCACGGAGACGCACATAACTCAGACAGGGGGCCTCTATACAGGAAGATGAGTCCCCTCGAGGCATGGACTGGGAGATCCACAGCCCTCAGCGAATGACGGGCCAGCGCGCCTCCCCTGACTCGCACACCGCGCCTGGTCAGGCAGAGGAGGAGGTCAAGGCGCTAGCCTGAGCCCACGTGAGGGGCCAGGTCGCGCAGCCGGGGCCTGCCGAGGAAGAGGAGGGTCCAGGTACTTAGGGGGGAGGAAGCGCAGCAGAGGTTCGGCTGAGACCCCCGGCCTTGATGAGCGCAGGACACAGCTCGGCTGGGGAGGACGGAGGCGGGGGCCGCAGGAGGAGCAGCTCAGGTGGCGTGAACAGAGGGGCGGGGGTCCTCGTGCAGTCCGGGGGCTGAAGCGGGCCAGCCTCGGGAACGGAGAAGCAAGGCGGCCGGTCAGGATGCTGCAGACACGGAGGCAGGCTCAGCCTATCCGATGCGAGCGGAGGGAGAACATCAGAAGCGGTCTGGCCCTGCCCCCTCCCTCTCCTTGTCCTCCCCCCTTCTCCCCCACAGCTCAGCCACTGAGCAGCCGCTGTGCTGAAGATGTTGAGCTCTATCATCTGTCCTGCAGCGACTAGCAGTGTCCACTGTCACTGATGAGCTCTGTCCACTGTCACTGATGAGCGGTGTCCACTGTTACTGGTGCCGATGAGCTCTGTCCACAGTCACTGGTGCTGATGAGCTCTGTCCACAGTCACTGGTGCGGGTGAGCTCTGCTGTCCACCATCACTGGTGCTGATGAGCTCTGTCCGGTGCGGGTCAGCTCTGCTGTCCACCATCACTGGTGCTGATGAGCTCTGCTGTCCACCATCACTGGTGCTGATGAGCTCTGTCCACAGTCACTGATGAGCTCTGTCCACTGTCACTGATGAGCGGTGTCCACTGTTACTGGTGCTGATGAGCTCTGCTGTCCACCGTCACTGGTGCTGATGAGCTCTGCTGTCCATCATCCCTGGTGCTGATGAGCTCTGTCCACAGTCACTGGTGCTGATGAGCTCTGTCCACAGTCACTGGTGCTGATGAGCTCTGCTGTCCACCGTCACTGGTGCTGACGAGCTCTGTCCACAGTCACAGGTGCTGATGAGCTCTGTCCACAGTCACTGGTGCTGATGAGCTCTGTCCACAGTCTCACAGTCTCTGTCCACCATCACTGATACTGATGATGAGGTCTGTCCATTTTTACTGGTGAGCTCTGTTTACTGTCACTGCTGCTGATGAGATCTGTCCACAGTCACTGGTGCTGATGCACCCTGCTGTCCACCATCACTAATGAGCTCTGTCCACCGTCACTGGTCCTGAGGAGCTTTGTCCTCTCTCACTGGTGCTGATGAGCTCTGCTGTCCACCATCACTGGTGCTGATGAGCTCTGTCCACAGTCACTGATGAGCTCTGTCCACTGTCACTGATGAGCGGTGTCCACTGTTACTGGTGCTGATGAGCTCTGCTGTCCACCGTCACTGGTGCTGATGAGCTCTGCTGTCCATCATCACTGGTGCTGATGAGCTCTGTCCACAGTCACTGGTACTGATGAGCTTTGCTGTCCACCGTCACTGGTGCTGACGAGCTCTCTCCACAGTCACAGGTGCTGATGAGCTCTGTCCACAGTCACTGGTGCTGATGAGCTCTGTCCACAGTCTCACAGGGTCTGTCCACCATCACTGGTACTGATGATGAGGTCTGTCCATTTTTACTGGTGAGCTCTGTTTACTGTCACTGCTGCTGATGAGATCTGTCCACAGTCACTGGTGCTGATGCACCCTGCTGTCCACCATCACTAATGAGCTCTGTCCACCGTCACTGGTCCTGAGGAGCTTTGTCCACTGTCACTGGTGCTAAACTCTGGTCACAGTTTCTGGAGGCGATGATTAGCTCTGTCCACAGTCTCTGGTGCTGATGAACTCTGTCAAATATTACTGCTGCTGATGTGTTGTATCCACTGTCACTGGTGCTGATAAGCTCTGCTGTCCACCGTCACTGGTGCTAATGAGCTCTGCTGTGCACTGTCACTGGTGTTGATGAGCTCTGCTGTGCATTGTCACTGGTGAGCTCTCTCCACTGTCCCATGTGCTGGTGAGCTTTGTCCATTGTCACTGGTCCTGATGACCTCTGCTGTCCACCGGTGCTGAATTGCTCTGCCCACAGTCACTGGTGCAGATGATGAGCTTTGACCCCCGTCACTGGATATCTCTGTCCACTGTCACTGTTGCTGATGTGTTCCATCCACCGTCACTGGTGCAGATGAAGAGCTCTGTCCACCGTCACGGTGAGCTCTGTTCACTTTCTCTGGTGATGATGACTCTGCCGTCTGTCCACTGTCACTTGTGCTGATGAGCTCTGTCCACTGTCCCTGGTGCTGAACAGCTCTGCTGTACACCGTAACTGTTGCTGATGATAAGTTCTGTCCAGCGTCACTGGTTATCTCTGTACACTGTCACTGATGTGCTCCATCCACCGTCACTGACACAGATGATTAGCTCTGTCCACCATCACTAGTGAGCTCTGTCCCCTGTCTCCGGTGATGATGAGCTCTGCTGTCCACTGTCACTGGTGCTGATGAGCTCTGTCCACCATCACAGGTGCCACAGGTGAACTCTGTTTACTGGTGCGGATGAGCTTCATCCACTGTCATTGGTGCTCATGAGCTCTGTCCACTGTCACTGGTGCTGATGATGAGCTCTGTCGAGCGTCACTGTTGAGTTCTATCGACTATCACTTGTGCTGATGAGCTCTGTGCACCATCATTGGTACTAATGAGGTGCTCTAGCCACACTCTGGTGCTGATGAGTTCTGTCCACAGTCCCTGGTGCTGATGAACTCTGTCCACAATCTCTGATGAGCTCTCTCCACTGTCTCAGGTGCTATCAAGGTCTGGCCACAATCACTGGTGCTGATGAGCTCTGCTGTACACCGTTACTGGTGCAGATGAGGTCTGTCACTATTGCTGATTATCTATGTCCACCGCCACTGGTGCTGCTGAGCTATGTCCACTGTCAATGGTGGTGAATAACTCTGTTAATGGTCTGTGGTGCTGATAAGCTGTGTCAGCTGTCACTGGTGCTGATGATGAGCTTTATCTACCGTCAATGTTGCTGCTGAGCTCTGTTGTCTACAGTCCTTGGTGTTCATAAGCTCTGCCCACAGTCATTGGTGCTGATGAGCTGTATTGTTCACCGTCAACAATGAGCTCTGTTCACTATAATTAATGCTGATGAGCTCTGCTGTCCACCATTACTGGTGGTGATGAGCTCTGTCAACAGTCCCTGGTGGTGAGGAGCTCTTTGGACAGTCTATGGTGCTGATGAGCTCTGTTGGCTGTGTCTGGTGTGGATGATGAGCTCTGCCCACCGACACTGGTGCTGATGAGTTCTGTCTTCTGTCTCAGATGCTATCAAGCTCTGTCTACTGTCACTGGTGCTGATAGGTTGTGCCCACTGTCACTAGTTCTGATGAGCACTGTCACTGGTGCCGATAAGCTCTGCTGTCTGGCGTCTCTGCTGCTGATAAGCTCTGTCCAAAATCTCTGGTGGTTATGATGAGCTCTGTCCACCGTCACTGGTGCTGATGGTGATTTCTGCCCACTGTGCACAGAGCTCATCACCAACCGTGACAGTGTTTACCATTTACAGTCAGTGATGCTGATGAGCCGCATCCACCATCACTGGTGCCACTGATAAGCTATGTCCACCATTACTGGTGCAAATAAGCTCTGTCTACACTGTCTGGTGCTGATGATGAGCTCTGTCTATTGTCAATGGTGGGGATGACCTCTGTCCACAATCTGTGGTACTGATGAGCTGTGTCCACCTTCACTGGTGTTGATGATGAGCTCTGTCCACCATCACGGGTGCTGATGAGCTCTGTTCACTGTCCTAGGTGCTATCAAGTTTCTGATGTAGATGAATTCTGTCCACTGTCACTTGTGCTGATGAGGTCTGTCCACAGTCTCTGGTGCTGATAAGCTCTGCCCACCATCACTGGTGCTAATGAGCTCTGCGTCCGACTGTCAGTGGTGCCGATGAGGTAAAAATGTCACTGATGTCGAAGGGCTCTGCTGTCCACCTCACTGGTGCTGATGAGCTCTGTCCACTGTCAATAGTGAGCTCTTTCCACTGTCACTGGTGAGCTCTCCCCAATGTCACTGGTGCCGAGAGGAGCTCTGTCCACCGTCACTCGTGTCCATTAACTCTGTCCACCGTCACTGGTGCTTCTGAGCTCCGTCCACAATCTCTGGTGATGATGAGCTCTGTCCACCATCCCTGGTGCCGACAATGAGCTCTGTCCAGCATCACTGGTACTCTCTGTCCATTGTCACTGATGGGCTCTGTCCACAGTGTCTGTTGCTGATGAGCTCTGTCCACAGTTTCTGGTACTGATGAGTTCGGTCACTGGTGCTGATGAGCACTCTCCACGGTCCTTGGTGCTATTGTGCTCTGTCCACTGAGACTTCTGCTGTACACTATTACTGGTGCCGATGAGCTCTGTCGCAAGTGCTGATGAGCACTGTCCACTGTTGCTGGTGCTGATGAGCTTTGTCTACTGTTCCAGATGCTATCAAGCTCTATCCACGGTCACTGGTGCTGATGGACTGTGTCCACTCTTCATGGTGCTGATTAGCTCTGTCCACTGTCACTGTTGCTGATGACCTCTGTTGCTCACTGCCACTGATGAGCTTTCACTGTCACTGGTGCTGATGAGCCCGGTTCACGGTCACTGGTGCTGATGTGCTCTGTCCCCCCTCATTGGTGCTGCTGAGTTGTGTCCACCACCATTGGTGCTGATAAGCTCTGCTTTCTACTGTCTCTGGTCCTGATGAGCTCTATTAATTGTCACTGGTGCTGAGGAGGTCTGCTGTCGACCGTCATTGGTGCTGATAAGCTCTATCCACCGTAACTGGTGCTAATGAGCTCTGTCCACAGTGTCTGGTGCTGATGAGCTGTGTCCACTGTCACTGGTGCTGATGCGCTCTGCCCACCATCACTGGTGCTAATGAGCTCTGCGGCCCACAGTCAGTGGTGCTGATGAGGTAAAAATGTCACTGGTGTCGACGGGCTCTGCTGTCCACCTCACTGGTGCTGATGAGTTCTGTCCGCTGTCAATAGTGAGCTCTTTCCACTGTCACTGGTAAGCTCTGTCCACTGGTGCCGAGATGAGCTCTATCCACCGTCACTCATGTCCATGAACTCTGTCCACAGTCTCTGGTGATGATGAGCTCTGTCCACGATCCCTGGTGCCGATAATGAGCTCTGTCCAGCATCACTGGTGAGCTCTGTCCATTGTCACTGATGTGCTCTGACCACAGTGTCTGTTGCTGATGAACTCTGTCCACAGTCTCTGGTGCTGATTAGCTCTGTCCACAGTCCTGGTGCTGATGAGCTCTGTCACTGGTGCTAATGAGCACTCTCCACTATCCCAGGTGCTATTGTGCTCTGTCCACTGTGACCTCTGCTGTACACCATTACTGGTGCTGATGAGCTCTGTCGCAAGTGCGGATGAGCACTGTCCACTGTTGCTGGTGCTGATGAGCTTAGTCTACTGTCCCAGATGCTGTAAAGCTCTAGCTACCACCACTGGTGCTGATGGACCGTGTCCACTCTCTCTGATGCTGATGACCTCTGTTGTTCACTGCCACTGATGAGCTCTACTTTTCACTGTCACTTGTGCTGATAAGACATGTTCACAGTCACTGGTGCTGATGATCCTGGTTCACTGTCACTGGTACTGATGAGCTCTGCCCCCCTCATCGGTGCTGCTGAGTAGTGTCCACCATCATTGGTGCTGATAAGCTCCGCTTTCTACTGTCTCTGGTGCTTATGAGCTCTATCCACTGTCACTGGTGCTCATGAGCTCTGTCCACTGTCACTGGTGCTGATGATGAGCTCTGTCCAGGGTCACCGTTGAGTTCTATCGACTATCACTTGGGCTGATGAGCTCTGTGCACCATCATTGGTACTAATGAGGTGCTGTAACCACAGTCTCTGGTGCTGATGAGTTCTGTCCACAGTCCCTGGTGCTGATTAACTCTGTCCACAACCTCTGATGAGATCTCTCCACTGTCTCAGGTGCTATCAAGGTCTGGCCGCAATCACTGGTGCTGATGAGCTCTGCTGTACACCTTTACTGGTGCAGATGAGGTCTGTCACTATTGCTGATTAGCTATGTCCACCGTCACTGGTGCTGCTGAGCTATGTCCACTGTCAATGGTGGTGAAGAACTCTGTTAATGGTCTGTGGTGCTGATAAGCTGTGTCAGCTGTCACTGGTGCTGATGATGAGCTCTATCCACTGACATTGGTACTGATGAGCTCTGTCCACAGACTCTGGTGCTAATGAGCTCTGTCCACAGACTCTGGTGCTAATGAGCTCTGTCCACAGACTCTGGTGCTGATGAGCTCTGTCCACTGTCACTGGCGTCGATGATGAGCTCTGACCACTGTCACTGCTTACCTCTGTACAATGTCACTGATGCTGATGAGCTTCATACACTGTCATTGGTGCTCATGAGCACTGTCTGACTGTCATTGGTGCTGATGATAAGCTCTGTGCACCATCATTGGTGCTGCTGATGTGCTCTAGCCACAGTCTCTGGTGCTGATGAGTTCTGTCCACAGTCCCTGGTGCTGAAGAACTCTGTCCACATCTCTGATGAGATCTCTCCACTGTCTCGGGTGCTTCAAGGTCTGGCCACATTCACTGGTGCTGATGAGCTCTGCTGTACACCGTTACTGGTGTAGATGAGGTCTGTCCAGTCACTGGTGGTGAAAATCTCTGTTAATGGTCTGTGGTGCTGATAAGCTGTGTCAGCTGTCACTGATGATCAGCTTTATCCACAGTCACTGGTGCTACTGAGCTCTGTTGTCTATAGTCCTTGGTGTTCATAAGCTCTGCCCACAGTCATTGGTGCTGATGAGCTGTGTTGTTCACCTTCAACGATGAGCTCTGTCCACTATAACTAATGCTGATTTGCTCTGCTGTCCACCATCACTGGTGATGATGAGCTCTGTCAACATTCCCTGGTGGTGAGGAACTCTTTAGACAGTCTCTGGTGGTGATGAGCTCTGTCCACCATCCCTAGTGCTGATAATGAGCTCTGTCCAGCATAAATGGTGAACTCTGTCCTTTGTCACTGATGTGCTCTGTCCACAGTGTATGATGCTGATGAGCTCTGTCCACAGTCTCTGGTGCTGATGAGCTCTGTTACTGGTGCTGATGAGCACTCTCCACTGTCCCAGGTGCTATTATGTTCTGTCCACTGAGACCTCTGCTGTACACTATTACTGGTGCTGATGAGCTCTGTCGCAAGTGCTGATGATCACTGCCCACTTTTGCTGGTGCTGATGAGCTTTGTCTACTGTTCCAGATGCTATCAAGCTCTATCCACTGTCACTGGAGCTGATGGACCGTGTCCACTCTTACTGGTGCTGATTAGCTCTGTCCAATGTTACTGGTGCTGATGAGCTCTGTCCACAGTGTCTGGTGCTGATGAGCTCTGTCCATCATCAGAGGTGCAGATGATGAACTCTCTCCACAGTCTCTGGTGCTGATGAGCCCTGCTGTACACTGTCACAGGTGCTCATGATGTCTGTCCACTGTCACTGGTGCTGATGAGCTCTGCCCACCATCACTGCTGCTAATGAGCTCTGTGACCCATAGTCAGTGGTGCTGATGAGGTAAAAATGTCACTGGTGTTGATGGGCTCTGCTGTTCATCTCACTGGTGCTGATGAGCTCTGTCCACTGTCAATAGTGAGCTCTTTCCACTGTCACTGGTGAGCTCTGTCCACTGGTGCCGAGATGAGCTCTGTCCACCGTCACTCATGTCCATGAAATCTGTCCACCATCACTGGTGCTTCTGAGCTTTGTCCATAGTCTCTGGTGCTGATTAGCTCTGTCCACAGTCACTGGTGCTGATGAGCTCTGTCACTGGTGCTGATGAGCACTCTCCACTGTCCCAGGTGCTATTGTGCTCTGTCCACTGTGACCTCTGCTGTACACTGTTACTGGTGCTGATGAGCTCTGTCCACTGTCAATAGTGAGCTCTTTTCACTGTCACTGGTGAGCTCTGTCCACTGTCACGGGTGCCGAGATGAGCTCTGTCCACCGTCACTCGTGTTCATGAACTCTGTCCACCATCACTGGTGCTTCTGAGCTCCGTCCACAGTCTCTGGTGATGATGAGCTCTGTCCACCATCGCTGGTGCCGATAATGAGCTCTGTCCAGCATCACTGGTGAGCTCTGTCCATTGTCACTGATGTGCTCTGTCCACAGCGTCTGTTGCTGATGAGCTCTGTCCACAGTCTCTGGTGCTGATGAGCTCTGTCACTGGTGCTGATGAACACTCTCCACTGTTCCAGGTGCTTTTCTGCTCTGTCCACTGTGACCTCTGATGTACACTATTACTGGTGCTGATGAGCTCTGTCGCAAGTGCTGATGAGCTTGGTCAACTGTTGCTGGTGCTGATGAGCTTTGTCTACTGTTCCAGATGCTATCAAGCTCTATCCACCGTCACAGGTGCTGATGGACCATGTCCACTCTCACTGGTGCTGATTAGCTCTGTCCACTATCACAGATGCTGATGACCTCTGTTGTTCACTGCCACTGATGAACTTTACTATTCACTGTCACTGATGCTGATGTGCCTGGTTCGCGGTAACTGGTGCTGATGTGCTCTGTCCCCCCTCATTGGTGCTGCTGAGTTGTGTCCACCATCATTGGTGCTGATAAGCTGTTCTTTCTACTGCCTGTGGTGCTGATGAGCTCTATTCATTGTCACTGGTGCTGATGAGCTCTGCTGTCCACCGTCACTGGTGCTGATAAGCTCTATCCACCGTCACTGGTGCTGATGAGCTTTGTCCATATTGTCTGGTGTTGATAAGCTGTGTCCACCATCACTGGTACAGATTATGAACTCTCTCTGCAGTCTCTGGTGCTGATGAGCCCTGCTGTCCACTGTCAATGGTGCTGAGGATGTCTGTCCACTGTCACTGGTGCTAATGAGCTCTGCGGCCCACTGTCAGTGGTGCTTATGAGGTAAAAATGTCACTGGTGTCAATGGTCTCTGCTATCCACCTCACTGGTACTGACGAGCTCTGTCCACTGTCAATAGTGAGCTTTTTCCACTGTCACTGGTGAGCTCTGTCCACTGGTGTCGAGGTGAGCTCTGTCCACTGTCACTCATGTCGATGAACTCTGTCCACCATCACTGGTGCTTCTGAGCTCTGTCCATAGTCTCTGGTGATGACGAGCTCGGTACAACTTCCCTATTGCCGATAATGAGCTCTGTCCAGCATCACTGGTGAGCTCTTTCCATTGTCACTGATGTGCTCTGTCCACAGTGTCTGTTGCTGATGAACTCTGTCCACAGTCTATGGTGCTGATTAGCTCTGTCCACAGTCGCTTGTGCTGATGAGCTCTGTCAATGGTGCTGATGAGCACCTCCACTGTCCCAGGTGCTATTGTGCTCTGTCCACTGTGACCTCTGCTGTGCACTGTTACTGGTTCTTATGAGCTCTGTCGTAAGTGCTGATGAGCACTGCCCACTGTTGCTGGTGGTGATGAGCTTTGTCTTCTGTCCCAGATGCTATCAAGCTCTATCCACCATCACTGGTGCTGATTAGCTCTGTCCACTATCACTGATGCTGATGACCTCTGTTGTTCACTGCCACTACTTTTCACTGTCACTGGTGCTGGGAAGCCATGTTCACAGTCACTGGTGCTGATGACCCCGGTTCACTGTCACTGGTGCTGATGAGCTCTACCCCCCTCATTGGTGCTGCTGAGTTGTGTCCACCATCATTGGTGCTGATAAGCTCCACTTTCTACTGTCTCTGGTGCTGATGAGCTCTATTCACTGTCACTGGTGCTGATGAGCTCTTTTCACTGTCCCTGGTGCTGATGAGCTCTGTCCACTGTCACTGGTGCTGATAAGCTCTATCTACTGTCACTGGTGCTGATGAGCTCTGTCCACTGTCACTGGAGCTGATAAGGTATATCTACTGTCACTGGTGCTGATGAGCTCTGTCCACCGTCACTGGTGCTGATAAGCTCTATCTACTGTCACTGGTGCTGAGGAGCTCTGTCCACTGCCACTGGTGGTGATGTCTGTCCACTGTCACGTGTTGTAGATGTCTGTCCACCATCACTGGTGCTGATGAGCTCCGCTGTTCACTGTAACTGATGAGCTCAGTCCACTGTCACTGGTGCTGATAGGCTCTGATGTTCACTGTTACTGGTGCTGATGAGCTCTGTCCACTGTCACTGGTGCTGATGAGCTCACTCCACTGTCCCAGGTGCAAGCGATCTCTGGCCACGATCACTGGTGCTGATGAGCTCTGCTGTGCACTGCCATTGGCGCTGGTGAGCTCTCTCCACTGTCCCTTTTGCTGGTTAGCTTTGTCCACTGTCACTTGTGCTGATGAGCTCTGCTATCCGCTGGCGCTGAATTGCTCTGCCCAAAGTCACTGATGACGAGCTCTATCCACAGTCTCTGGTGTGAATGAGCACTGCTATCTACTGGTGCTGTTAGTTTGTCCACCATCACTGGTGCTGATGAGCTCTGTCCACCATCACTGGTGCTAATGAGATCTGTTGACAGTCTCTGGTGTTGATGAGCTCTGTCCAGAGACTCTGGTGCTGATGAGCTTTGTCCACCATCACTGGTGCTGATGATAAGCTCTGTGCACCATCATTGGTGCTGCTGATGTGCTCTAGCCACAGTCTCTGGTGCTGATGAGTTCTGTCCACAGTCCCTGGTGCTGATGAACTCTGTCCACATCTCTGATGAGATCTCTCCACTGTCTCAGGTGCTATCAAGGTCTGGCCACATTCACTGGTGCTGATGAGCTCTGCTGTACACCGTTACTGGTGTAGATGAGGTCTGTCCAGTCACTGGTGGTGAAAATCTCTGTTAATGGTAAGTGGTGCTGATAAGCTGTGTCAGCTGTCACTGATGCTGATGATCAGCTTTATCCACAGTCACTGGTGCTACTGATCTCTGTTGTCTACAGTCCTTGGTGTTCATAAGCTCTGCCCACAGTCATTGGTGCTGATGAGCTGTGTTGTTCACCTTCAACGATGAGCTCTGTCCACTATAACTAATGCTGATTTGCTCTGCTGTCCACCATCACTGGTGGTGATGAGCTCTGTTAACATTCCCTGGTGGTGAGGAACTCTTTAGACAGTCTCTGGTGGTGATGAGCTCTGTCCACCATCCCTAGTGCTGATAATGAGCTCTGTCCAGCATAAATGGTGAGCTCTGTCCATTGTCACTGATGTGCTCTGTCCACAGTGTATGATGCTGATGAGCTCTGTCCACTGTCACTGATGCTGATGACCTCTGTTGTTCACTGCCACTACTTTTCACTGTCACTGGTGCTGGGAAGCCATGTTCACAGTCACTGGTGCTGATGACCCCGGTTCACTGTCACTGGTGCTGATGAGCTCTGTCCACCATCACTGGTGCTAATGAGCTCTGTTGACAGTCTCTGGTGTTGATGAGCTTTGTCCATATTGTCTGGTGTTGATAAGCTGTGTCCACCATCACTGGTACAGATTATGAACTCTCTCCGCAGTCTCTGGTGCTGATGAGCCCTGCTGTCCACTGTCAATGGTGCTGAGGATGTCTGTCCACTGTCACTGGTGCTAATGAGCTCTGCGGCCCACTGTCAGTGGTGCTTATGAGGTAAAAATGTCACTGGTGTCAATGGTCTCTGCTATCCACCTCACTGGTACTGACGAGCTCTGTCCACTGTCAATAGTGAGCTTTTTCCACTGTCACTAGTGAGCTCTGTCCACTGGTGTCGAGGTGAGCTCTGTCCACTGTCACTCATGTCCATGAACTCTGTCCACCATCACTGGTGCTTCTGAGCTCTGTCCATAGTCTCTGGTGATGACGAGCTCGGTACAACTTCCCTATTGCCGATAATGAGCTCTGTCCAGCATCACTGGTGAGCTCTTTCCATTGTCACTGATGTGCTCTGTCCACAGTGTCTGTTGCTGATGAACTCTGTCCACAGTCTGTGGTGCTGATTAGCTCTGTCCACAGTCGCTTGTGCTGATGAGCTCTGTCTTTGGTGCTGATGAGCACCTCCACTGTCCCAGGTGCTATTGTGCTCTGTCCACTGTGACCTCTGCTGTGCACTGTTACTGGTTCGTATGAGCTCTGTTGTAAGTGCTGATGAGCACTGCCCACTGTTGCTGGTGGTGATGAGCTTTGTCTTCTGTCCCAGATGCTATCAAGCTCTATCCACCATCACTGGTGCTGATTAGCTCTGTCCACTATCACTGATGCTGATGACCTCTGTTGTTCACTGCCACTACTTTTCACTGTCACTGGTGCTGGGAAGCCATGTACACAGTCACTGGTGCTGATGTCCCCGGTTCACTGTCACTGGTGCTGATGAGCTCTACCCCCCTCATTGGTGCTGCTGAGTTGTGTCCACCATCATTGGTGCTGATAAGCTCCATTTTCTACTGTCTCTGGTGCTGATGAGCTCTATTCACGGTCACTGGTGCTGATGAGCTCTTTTCACTGTCCCTGGTGCTGATGAGCTCTGTCCACTGTCACTGGTGCTGATAAGCTCTATCTACTGTCACTGGTGCTGATGAGCTCTGTCCACTGTCACTGGAGCTGATAAGGTATATCTACTGTTACTGGTGCTGATGAGCTCTGTCCACCGTCACTGGTGCTGATAAGCTCTATCTACTGTCACTGGTGCTGATGAGCTCTGTCCACTGCCACTGGTGGTGATGTCTGTCCACTGTCACGTGTTGTAGATGTCTGTCCACCATCACTGGTGCTGATAAGCTCTATCTACTGTCACTGGTGCTGATGAGCTCTGTCCACTGCCACTGGTGGTGATGTCTGTCCACTGTCACGTGTTGTAGATGTCTGTCCACCATCACTGGTGCTGATGAGCTCCGCTGTTCACTGTAACTGATGAGCTCAGTCCACTGTCACTGGTGCTGATAAGCTCTGATGTTCACTGTTACTGGTGCTGATGAGCTCTGTCCACTGTCACTGGTGCTGATGAGCTCACTCCACTGTCCCAGGTGCAAGCGATCTCTGGCCACGATCACTGGTGCTGATGAGCTCTGCTGTGCACTGCCATTGGCGCTGGTGAGCTCTCTCCACTGTCCCTTTTGCTGGTTAGCTTTGTCCACTGTCACTTGTGCTGATGAGCTCTGCTATCCGCTGGCGCTGAATTGCTCTGCCCAAAGTCACTGATGACGAGCTCTATCTACAGTCTCTGGTGTGAATGAGCACTGCTGTCTACTGGTGCTGTTGGTTTGTCCACCATCACTGGTGCTGATGAGCTCTGTCCACCATCACTGGTGCTAATGAGCTCTGTTGACAGTCTCTGGTGTTGATGAGCTCTGTCCAGAGACTCTGGTGCTGATGAGCTTTGTCCACCATCACTGGTGCTGATGATAAGCTCTGTGCACCATCATTGGTGCTGCTGATGTGCTCTAGCCACAGTCTCTGGTGCTGATGAGTTCTGTCCACAGTCCCTGGTGCTGATGAACTCTGTCCACATCTCTGATGAGATCTCTCCACTGTCTCAGGTGCTATCAAGGCCTGGCCACATTCACTGGTGCTGATGAGCTCTGCTTTACACCGTTACTGGTGTAGATGAGGTCTGTCCAGTCACTGGTGGTGAAAATCTCTGTTAATGGTCGGTGGTGCGGAGAAGCTGTGTCAGCTGTCACTGATGCTGATGATCAGCTTTATCCATAGTCACTGGTGCTACTGAGCTCTGTTGTCTACAGTCCTTGGTGTTCATAAGCTCTGCCCACAGTCATTGGTGCTGATGAGCTGTGTTGTTCACCTTCAACGATGAGCTCTGTCCACTATAACTAATGCTGATTTGCTCTGCTGTCCACCATCACTGGTGGTGATGAGCTCTGTTAACATTCCCTGGTGGTGAGGAACTCTTTAGACAGTCTCTGGTGGTGATGAGCTCTGTCCACCATCCCTAGTGCTGATAATGAGCTCTATCCAGCATAAATGGTGAGCTCTGTCCATTGTCACTGATGTGCTCTGTCCACAGTGTATGATGCTGATGAGCTCTGTCCACTGTCACTGATACTGATGACCTCTGTTGTTCACTGCCACTACTTTTCACTGTCACTGGTGCTGGGAAGCCATGTTCACAGTCACTGGTGCTGATGACCCCGGTTCACTGTCACTGGTGCTGATGAGCTCTACCCCCCTCATTGGTGCTGCTGAGTTGTGTCCACCATCATTGGTGCTGATAAGCTCCACTTTCTACTGTCTCTGGTGCTGATGAGCTCTATTCACTGTCACTGGTGCTGATGAGCTCTTTTCACTGTCACTGGTGCTGATGAGCTCTGTCCACTGTCACTGGTGCTGATAAGCTCTATCTACTGTCACTGGTGCTGATGAGCTCGGTCCACCGTCACTGGAGCTGATAAGGTATATCTACTGTCACTGGTGCTGATGAGCTCTGTCCACTGCCACTGGTGGTGATGTCTGTCCACTGTCACGTGCGGTAGATGTCTGTCCACCATCACTGGTGCTGATGAGCTCTGCTGTTCACTGTAACTGATGAGCTCGCTCCACTGTCCCAGGTGCAAGCGATCTCTGGCCACGATCACTGGTGCTGATGAGCTCTGCTGTGCACTGCCATTGGCGCTGGTGAGCTCTCTCCACTGTCCCTTTTGCTGGTTAGCTTTGTCCACTGTCACTTGTGCTGATGAGCTCTGCTATCCGCTGGCTCTGAATTGCTCTGCCCAAAGTCACTGATGACGAGCTCTATCCACAGTCTCAGGTGTGAATGAGCACTGCTGTCTACTGGTGCTGTTGGTTTGTCCACCATCACTGGTGCTGATGAGCTCTGTCCACCATCACTGGTGCTAATGAGCTCTGTTGACAGTCTCTGGTGTTGATGAGCTCTGTCCAGAGACTCTGGTGCTGATGAACTTTGTCCACCATCACTGGTGCAGATGATGAGCTGTGTCCACCATCTCTGGTGAGCTCTATGCACTGTCACTGATGCCGATGATGAGCTCTGTGAATAGTTTTATGTGCTTATGAACTCTGTCCTTAATCTTTGGTGCTGATGACCTCAGTCCACCATTACTGTTGCTGATGATGAGCTTGTTCCACCATAACTGGTGCTGATGAACTGTGTCTACCTCCACTGGTGCCCAATATGAGCTCTATGTCTTGCTGATGAGCTCTGTCCACTTTCACTGTTGTTGATGAGCTGTGCTATTCACTGCCGCTGATGAGCTCTGTTGGTGGTCACTGGTGCTGATGACATCTCTCCACAGTCATTAGTGCTGATGAGCTCTGCTGTCCACCATCACTGGTGCTGAAGATCTCTGGTGTCCACTGTACCTGGTAAAATCTGTCCAATGTCAATGGTGGTGATGAGCTCTGTCCACTGTATGTGGAACTGATGAGCTCTGTCTACTGTCCTAGATGCTATCAAGCTCTGCCCACCGTCACTGGTGCTGATGAGCTCTGTCCACTATCACCTGTGCTGATGAGCTCTGTTTACTGTCACAGGTGCTGATGAGCTCTGCTGTACAGAGTATCTGGTGCTGATGAGCTCTGTCCACCCTCACTGGTGCTGATTATCTCTATCCTGTCTGGTGCTGATGATGTGTTCTGCCCATTGTCACTGGATTTTAATGAGCTCTGTCCACTGTCACTGGTGCTGATGATGAGCTATGTCCACCGTCACTGGCGCTGATGAGCTCTGTCCACCATGAAAAGATGCTGATAATGGGCTATGTCCACCACCACTGGTGCTGATGAGCTCTGTTTACTATCCCAGACGCCATCAAGCTCTGCCCACTGTCAATGGTGCTGATAAGCACTCCTGTCCAATGTCACTGGTGCTGATGAGCTCTGTCTACAGTCACTGATGCTGGTGAACTCTGTCCACCATTTCTGGTGCTGATAAACTCTGTCCAGTGTTCCCGGTGCTATTGAGCTCTCGCCAACATCACTGGTGCTGATGAGCTCTGTCCCCCTCATTGGTGCTGCTGAGTTCTGTCCACCATCATTGGTGCTGATGAGCTCTGCTGTCTACAGTCACTGGTGCTGATGAGCTCTGTGCACAGTCACTGGTGCTGATGAGCTCTGTCCACTGTCAATGATGCTGATGCACTCTGTCCACTGTCACTGGTGATGATGAGCTCTGCTTTGCTTCACTGGTGCTGAAGAGTTCTGTCCACTGGTTCTGATGAGGTTTGCCCACTATCACTGGTGCTGATGAGCTCTGTTTACCGTCACTGGCGCAGAGGAGTTGCATCCACTATCACTAGTACTGATGAGCTCTGCTTTACTGGTGCTGGTGTGCTTTTTGAATACTCTCTGCTGCTGATGGGCCCTATCCACCGTGGCTGGTGCCAGTGATGAGCTCTGTCTACAGTCTATAGTGCAGATGAGTCCTCCTGTCCACTGTCACTGGTGCTGATGAGCTCTGTCCGTTGTCACTGCTGCTGATGAGCTTTATCCACTGTCACTGGTGCTGATGAGCTTTGCTCACTGTCACTGCTGCTGATGAGCTCTGATAACTGTCAGTGGTGCAGAGGAGTTGTATCCACTATCAATAGCGCCGAGGAGCTCTGCTTTACACCATCATTCGTGCTGTGGAATTCTGTCCAAATTCTCTTGTGCTGATTAGCTCTGTCCACCATCACTGTTGCTTATGATGAGCTCTGGCCAGCGTAACTGGTGCTGAAGAGCTCTGTCTACCGTCATGGGTGCTGTGGAGCTCTCTCCAATGTCACTGGTGCTGATGAGCTCTGCTATCCTCCATCACTTGTGCTGATGAGCTCTGACCACCGTCACTGTTGCTGATGATGAGCTCTATCCACCACCGCTGGTCCTGATGAGCTCTACCCCCCTGCTGAGTTGTGTCCTCCATCATTGGGGCTGATAAGCTCTGCTGTTCACAGTCTCTGGTGCTGATGAGCTCTGTACACTGTCATTGGTACTTATGGCCTCTGCTGTCCACCGCCATTGGTACTGATGAACTCTGTCCATCATCACTGGTCCTGATGAGCTCTGCCCCTGTCATTGTTGTTGATAAGTTTTGTCCACCACCACAGGCATTGATGAACTCTGTCTACTGCATTTGGGCTGATGAGCTCTCCTGTCCACCATCACTAGTGCTGATGAGCTCTACTGTCCACTGGGGTTGATGAGATCTGTCCAACCGTCATTGGTGTTGATGGGCTCTATCCATTGTCACTGGTGCTGATGAGCTCTGTCCACTGTCACTGGTGAGCTCGGATGTCCACAGTCTCTGGTGCTGATGAGCTCTGTCCATAGTCTCTGGTGCTGATGAGCTCTGACCACAGTTTCTGGAGTCAATGATGAGCTCTCTCTACCTACACAGGTGCTGATGAGCTCTGTCTAGTGTCATTGTTGAGCTCTGTCCACCATTACAGATGATGACGACCTCTGTCCACCGCCACTGGTGACCTCTTTTCACTAACAATGCTGCTGATGAGCTCTGCCCACTCGGGGTCTTATGAGACATGCTGTCCACTGTCAGTTGTGCTGATGAGTTCTGTCCACTGTCACTGGTTCTGATGAGCTCTGTCCAATGTCCCAGGTGCTATCGAGCTCTGTCCAGCGTCACTGGTGCTTATAAGCTTTGTCCATCATCACTGGTTCTAATGTGCTGTGTCAACATCCCTAGTGCTGATGAGTTCTGTCCACTGTCTCTTTTGCTGATGACCTCTGTCCACTATCACAGGTGCATATCAGCTCTGTCCATCATCACTGGTGCTGGTGAGCTATGTCCCCTGTCATTGGTGCAGATGAGTGGTGTCCAAAGTCACTGGCTTTGATGATGAGCTTTGCTGTCCACAGTCACTGGTGCTGATGAGCTCTGCCCTCAGTCACTGGTGCTGATGAGCTCTGTCTACTGTTGATGGTCCTGATAGGCTCTGCTGTCCAGTGTCACTGGTGCTGATAGACTCTTTCCACTGTCACTGGTGAGCTCTGCTATCTTCTGTCACTGGTGCTGATAAGCTCTGTCCACAGTCACTGGTGCCAATGAGCTATGCCCACCACCACTAGTGCTGATGAGCTCTGTCCACCATCACTGATGAGCTCTGTCCACAATCACTGGTGCTGAGGAGCTCTGTCCACCATCCAGGGTGAGTTCTGTCCACTGTCATTAGTGCTGATGTGCTCTGTAGACAGTCTCTGATGCTGATGAGCTCTGTCCACCATCACTGGTGCCGATGATGTGCTCTGTCCACAGTCTCTTGTGCTGATGAGCCCTGCTGTCCCCTTTTAATGGTGCTGATAAGATAGGTCCACTGTCATTAGTGCTGATGAGCTCTGCTGTCCACTGTCACTGGTGCTGATGAGCTCAACCCACTGTTACTGGTGCTGATGAGCTGTCCACCATCACAGGTGCTGATCAGTTGTGTCCAACATCACTAGTGCTGAGGAGCTTTGTCTACAGTCTCTGCTGCTGATGTGCTCTGTCCACCATCACAGGTGCCAGTGATGAGTTCAGTCCACCATCCCTGGTGCTGATGAGATCTGTCTTCTGTCACTAATGAGCTCTCTCCAAAGTATGTGGTGCTGATGACCTCTGTTCACTGTCACTGGTGTCCACAGTCTTTCGTGCTGATAAGCTCTGTCCACCGTCACTGGTGCTGATGAGCTCTGTCCACTCTCCTAGGTTCTACAATGCTCTGTCCACAGGCACTGGTGCTGTTGGGCTCTCCCCATTGTCACTGATGCTGATGACTGTCACCGGTGTGATGAGCTCTGTCCACCATCACTGGTGCCGATGATGAGCTCTGTCCACAGTCTCTCGTGCTGTTGAGCCCTGATATCCACTGTCCTTTGGTTCTGACAAGCTCTGCTTTCCACTGACACTGGTAAGCTCTGTCCACGGTCACTGGTGCTCATTATATTAGTCAGCTGTCCGTGTTGACATGGTGCTAATGACCTTGGTTGCTCGTGAATATGAGAACTGTCCCAGGAACTTATACTGAGCTTCTCCGCTGATCTTGGTGCTGATAATAATTTGCTCTCCTCTGACTCTGGTGCTGTCGATTAGCTTTCCGCACTGACCGTGGTGTTGCTGATGAGTTCTGTCTACTAATCTCTGTGCTGATTGTTGGCATTGTTGTCCCTGGTATTGATATTGAATTCTGTCTGTTGATATCTTGATGCTGATGATATGAGCTCTGGTGTTGGGTCTGTGCGGCTGGTGCGTTTTCTGAAGGACCGCTGTCTTGGTCTGTGCTGCCTCTGTGGTAGTCCGGGGGGAAGGGGGCGGGGGTGGGTCCAGGGGGTTGGTGGTGGTGGGTGTTGTTGCCCTCTTGGGGCTCCGGGCTGCATGATCAGTAGCTACATGGCATCTATTGTTCTTCAGGTGAGGCTCTGGGCTGCGCTTCCTTTTCTAGTGCAGGTTGTTGTCCGACTTTACACCAGGTCAGAGCAGGTGTTAATTACCTGCTGCTAACGCATCATATCACCTGTTTTGTGATCTTATCGCCAATCTGGCTGGTCATTGAGAATGTTGTATGGTGGTGCTGGTGCTACTTTTTGCAAGGGAATGCCTACTCTGCATCTCATTAGCGATAGTTGCCGGGGTCATCTGTGGCAATGTTTTTGGCAGCTGCTATCACAGGTAAACTGTTGATATCGACTGTTAGCACCAGCTTGTGAATGGGGCGATAAATTAATCGTGACTCTGGCTGCAATAAAGTGCCGCTAACTTGGCGATAAATCCTTGAGAATATGCCCCATAGTTTTAGCCACGAGTTCAACTAATCAGAATAGAGGACAGGTCAGAACCTTTCCAAATGGCTGCTGGCTACCATCCATCCAGACAGTTTTCTATGGTGAGGGAAGAAACTGCTTTATAGTATTTTTTATTCTCAGTTGGGTCACTAAGGTCTTCGTCCCGGGTCATGACGGAGGAAGAGATGAGGCTCCCTTCCCCCTTCCTCTTCCAATGCCCTTGATAAATAGCAGAGAAAGGGTGACAAGTGGCAGCAGTCATGGCTGCCTTGTATATGGAGGGTTATTATGTATAGCCCCACTGTTATTTCATTTTGAACATACAGTGGCAAAGTCAATGTGTTTTACATGTGTATTGTGTGCAGATCGGACGTACACGTGCCTTGCAGACGTCAAACCTTTTGTACTACAGCACGCATAAAAACATTTGAAAAATGGAGGCAACAGAAAAAAGGATGCTTTGTTTTCTCTGGCATCCACTTTTCAGATGCGTTTTGGCAGTGGTTGACTGCCAGTGCTGCCAGGCTCTTGTTGATAAAAAATAATTAGACTAAAGTACTTCTGGGGGCTGAGCCAAGAAGTGGTTGACAATGTCTTAAGCCAGTGGCTCTAGATTCCTGGCTGCAGAGCTGTTGCCTATGCTCTAAATGTTTTGTGCAAGGACACAGTTCCTGCCACCTGTGCTATAGTTGTATAGAGACAAAGGAATCTTGCACTTGACTGTCTTCGTGGACCATGCTTGTATATCAGATCCATTACTGCTTATTTTTCTAAACACTGTTACTTATAGACTTGTTTGTCCCCTTATAGGATCAGAATTATTTGTACCAAAATGTCAAGAGAAGGCAGGATCGGTTACAGAATGCAAAGGGAAGGCTGGATCGGTTACAGAATGCCAAAGGAAGTCTAGATCGGTTACAGAATTCCTTTTTTTAATTATTTTTTTAAAATAATTTTTCTTTATTGCAAGCAAGACAGATTACATACATTTTTCCATATATTCATAATACTAGAGAGCTGATTACACTTTAAAATGTCTTTTGAAACATACAAGAGCAAAGAAAAAATCAGCATACATATAGATGCAACAAAACAGGAGAAAAGGAATGTTTTATACTGGATTAGCATTCATCAGCATCAGCAAGGGAAGTAAAACCAGATTAAACAAAAAGTGTACAAAGGGGAAACCAATAAAACTCCACAGACAAGGGAAAAAAGAAGACAACATCGGGAGGAATGACTATGGACACAAGGCTCACCCTAGTTCCCCCTGAATCCACTGCTGGACCGGCACCCATATTTTCCCCCTAGGGCTCTTTTTTTCCGCCCCATTGTTCTATAGATGGCGTGTTCTATATTATGCATAGCTAACAAGCGGGCCCTCCAGGTGCAAAAGGATGGAGGTTCTGGACTAATCCAGTCTTGAGTAATACATCCCTGCAAAATTGCCATGGAAATAATTATCAAGTTTCTCTTTCCTTCTCCCGATGTAGCCGAGGACACCCCCATCAGTACTAACTCCTCTGTCAATCTTACTGGAGATCCAAGTAATAAAGAAAGAAAAGATTGAATTTCAGACACTAATGGGGTTAATTGTGGACACAGAAAAAACATGTGCCGCATCAGCAGTGAACAATCCACATCTGCTACATGATGTACCCTCTATCGTTCCCCATTTTGACATTTTTGCGGGCGTGTAATATAGATAAAAAAGAGCCATATAGTGCTGTGTGCGCATTCTACCTGTCAAAAGAATGGAATTGGCCAGGGAAATAGATTCCTCTATCATGATATTATCAGAGCCCAGCTTCTCAGCCCATCTCTCTTGATATATCAGTATGTCATCTGGGCAAGATGATAATAATAGGTTATAAAAAAAGCCAATCCTTTTTTTACTGTACATACTATCTATCAAGGGAATCCTCTGCAGACCAGAACGTTCCAAAGAATTTAAAGTATTAAGAAAGCTATGCAACTGGAGATATTTAAAATATTCACTATTTGTAAGATTGAACTTGAGTTGAAGGTATGGAAAAGACATCATATGATTATTCTGACATAGATCGCCAAGACAGTTAATACCAGAATTGCGCCATCTCGTCATTATGTGATCTCTAAAGATAGGAGGAAAGATATATGGTGACATCAAAGGGGTATATCTCAGAATTTTTAGAATCCCAACATGGCGCCTGATTAACTTCCATACCCTGAACACCGCTTTCAGAGTCTTACATTTTGTTTTTTTATAGTAGCTAGGTTCTAAATTTTTTAACAAGCACCCACAAGCCTCAACCCCCAATGCAAACTCATATATTGATGGGGCATGAGTATCTAAAATTTGCGCCTTTGCACCTATTATTAAGGGAGTAATGAACTGTAGTACAGACGCAAAATAATAAAACAAGAAATGTGGAATACCCCACCCACCCCTTCCCTTAGGAGAATCATCTTCTTATAGGCTCTGCGCTGGCGTTTATAGCCACACAGAAATCTAGCAGCCATCCTCTCTAGTTGTTTAAAAAAACTAAGAGGAAATTCAAGAGTCACCGTTATGAATAAATATAGCAGTTTCGGGAGTATCAACATTTTTAGAACGTTATTCCTCCCATATAAAGAAAGATGCAAATGATCGATACGCTCCAATGTGGAGTTAGCTTTTTTAAGAACTGAATTAAAATTAAGTTCTGGAATGGCGGACACTGGGGTTGTAACCTTAATGCCCAAGTATGTCGCAGCAGATACAGTATTAAGATGTGCAGGGGGATTCTGGCCCACAAATAATGTTTGGGTTTTGGACATGTTCAATTTATAGCCTGAAAAAGCGTTGAAGTGAATTGCAAGCTCTTCAATCTTTGGTATTGCCTTTGCGATGTCTGTGGTGGTCACCACCACATCGTCCGCGTAGGCGAGTGCTCTATACCTGGTGTTTGCAACCTCCACAGGGGCTATGTCCTACGCTTGATTCAATTCGTTAAGGAAAATATCAATATAGATGGCAAAAAGAAGCGGTGAGGACGGACACCCTTGTCTTGTACCTCGATGAATAGGAAACAAGACAGATTTGTTTACCCCGAATGTAATACAAGAGATTGGTGACTCATACAGAGCTTTCAATGCAGCAATCATCTGTGGACCAAACCCTTTCAGAAGAAGCAGATCCCAGAGATAGGGCCAGGCCACCCTGTCAAATGCCTTCTCGGCATCCAACAGGGTGATCCCTATGGCCGTGTTAGTCCCCTGTGACCAGTCCATTAGGACAATAACCCTCCGGACATGATCCGCCGTGTCCCGGTTGGGAATAAACCTGTGTTGCCAATGTGACACTATACAAGAAATTACGCCTAAGATTCGAGAGGCTAAAACATTTTAAAAGACCTTGCTGTCGGCATTAATTAACGAGATCGGCCTATATGAGGCCGGGATGAGGGGAGGTTTATCTTTTTTAAGAAACGCCATTATAGTCGATTGTCTCCATGAAGCTGGAGCCGCCCCTTTCTGTGCTTCCAGAAAGGTAGTCAGCAGATCTTGTTTTAGTACATGCCTAAATATCCTAAAAAACTCCAGAGGGATACCATCCGGTCCCATGGCTTTGCCGACAGCAAGGGAGAGTAAGGCTGCCTCAATTTCCTCCCATGTAATATCAGCATCCAGAGACTGTGCCTGGGCAGTGGTGAATTTCGAGAAGTTATCAAGAGTAGTAAAATTCAGAATACAATTGCTAGAATACACTAAGGTATCCTGCTCATACAGCTTGGAATAGAACTGCAGAAAAACCTCAAGAATTTCCTCAGGATTATTATAAGTTTGGCCTGCCTCATCCTGTATAGCATTAATAGAGTTAAGTACCTCTTTTTGTCTTATCTTTTTTGCCAAAATCCTACCCAAATTTTCCCCCATTTTATATATATATGTGATCTAAAAATTGCCACCTGCTCCGCCAGTTTGGTCAAATATCTCATACAGCCTTGCTTTATGTATGGCAAGGGTAGTTTTAATATGTTCTGAATCTTGTGACAAATTGATAGCAGTAACTAATTTTTCCTCCCAATCCTGTACCTCTTTATAATATATAGCAAGTTTATTCCGGATATTTTTTTTGCTTATTAGTCGAATAAGCTAGCGTCTCCCCGAGTACTCCGGCTTTAAAAGCGTCCCACACATTTTGAACAGAAGCACTTCCTCTGTTAAACTCAAAAAATTCCCTGATCCACTTACCCATATATTCTATATATGATGGGTCTGCAAACAATTTCCGCTCAAATTACCATGATCTTACTTCGGATGTACACCCGGCATCTGTTTTTACCTCTATCAACACCGGATTGTGGTCTGAGATTATTCGAGGGAATGTGTCATATAAAATATTATTAATGAGCCCAGCAGTAGCAAAAAAATAGTCCAACTGAACAAATTTCTGATGCGGGGTAGAAAAGAATGTAAAGCCCGGTGACAAAGGATTTTTAACATACCCCACATCACATAGACCAAAATCCACTACTAGGCCTCTTAATGCCTTATATGTCTTTTATTTTAGGCCTGGATATATTGAATCATCCTGAATATCCAAGCCACCGTCCAAGTGGATATTTAGGTCTCCACATATTATTAAGGGAGATGGCGAGCCAGCTAATTCTAAGCTTAAAAAATTCAGAATATCGGGATCATCCGAATTTGGACCATAGATTGAGCATATTGTCCAGACTTTTCTATCAGTACTAATTTCTAGAATCATCCATCTACCATACTGACCTACTTTAGTATGTTTGAGACACCCCAGCCCTCTTTTCATGAGAATAGCCACCCCTTTTGTGGTGGTACCTTGACGGGTACATCCCAATAGATGCAGACCCAGGTCGTTAAGTAAATGCCAATTATTCCAGGTGAGATGCGTTTCCTGGAGACACAATAAGTCTATCAACATGCTCTGTATTATTTGTGCACAGACCCCCCTTTTTTCCTGTTATTGAGACCACATATATTCCAAGAACAAATCCTCACTTTGCCCATCATAATGATTTATTCAGAGAAAAAAAACACCATTAATCCCCCAACTGTGTCTGTATTAATCTGTAACTCCCCTTTGAAAAAAAAGATTTTTTATAATTCATGTTACGTCTCAAATCTATCTCAATTTCAATGTTTCTGACCTTGCTTCCCCCCCTCGCCCCTCCCCATCCACCCTTTGCTCCTCCCCTTTCCCTCCCTCTCCCCCTCCTTGACCCCAACCCACAAAGGGCAAAGGGACTGATTAGTCCCTGACATTGATGACGTGAGAAGCATCTTGTGCCTCGCGACTCGCTTCCCATCTCTTTACACTTTTGACTTATCACCCTGCAACATAAATGAAAAAAAAACTATAATTCTGTTTCATTTTCACTGAAAGAAGAAAAGACAAAAAGAACAGGACAAAGGGGCGCCCCTCCCAGGAGCAGAGCCCCCATCACTTATAGCTGACCTCAAAGACCAAGATTGTATGACTAAGATAGAATGAGTATAGATCATAATGAAGCTAGTAGCTCTTTAGCCACCCCGTCAGAGGTTAGAAAGTATGATCTCTCTTTATAAATGACTTTCAATTTTGAGGGGTTAAGGAGAAAAGCCTGGGCGCCCTTAGCCTGAAAAGGTGGAATTAGTTGGCGAAATTGCCAGCGCTGTTGGACAGTGGCATGGCAATAATCAGGGCAAACAAAAAAACTCCAGGCCTTTCCCCTTACGTTTCCGATCCGGCCAGGTCATAAAGAGCCTCTCTAGCCAGAAAGTTGTTTAAACAGATCAGTATGGCTCTTGGTTTGGCATTTGCGACAAGTCTAGTATTTTTTTGAAAGGGAAATCTGTGAGCCCTTTGAAATTCCATGTCCCATTTCCAGTGGGATAGTTCCGGAAAGGCCTCCGAGAAAAGCTCACTGACGAATTGCCTAACATTCCCCCCTCGCTCCCATCAGAAATGCCCAAGATTTGTAAGTTATTACGCCTAGATCTATTCTCCAGGTCAACCAGCTTCCAGTTCACGTCATCCCTTAATCCTTCCAGGGAAGACAGCTGTGATTTTTGCTGGATCATAGTGTCTTCAATCGCCGAGATCCTTCCTTCAGCCTCCACAACTCTAGCGGTCATTTCATTGCAGTATTTGAACACGCGCCTTAAGTTGTTTTGTAACCTGCGGACTGCTCCTTGAGTGCGCAAATTTTCTGCTCTTGTCTCCTCCCGATGCTGGAGCATAACCTGATATAATGTGCCCAAGGTGACCTCAGGAATCTGAGACCCATCTAATAAATCTACAGGCGTGGTTAGTATCGGGGAGGCTAAGACATGGGGCGTGGAACCAACATTGTCACCTTGTGCTTTGAGCACTGTATTTTCTTCTGCCCCCCCCCCCGCTCCCCCCTGGTCTACCGAAGGGTGATCCCTCCATGTCACCGTCCTCTTCATCCGCTGAGCTCCGCAGTTCATGTGTTGAGCTGATCAGACTGTTAGCACTTACATCATCTCCCCACTCTCCATCTAAGCTCTCTGATTCCAGGACATTAGATAAGTCCGACATGGAGTAGAAATTCCCAGCCGAGTCAATAGACTCAGTGTCCCCCAAGGGAGTCAGTGCCTCCTGTGTATTAATACCAGCGTGTAACGCCCCTGGAATCTCATACGTGATTGGCAAAGGAGAAATAAGGACTGTCGAGACAAGGGCCTGCTCTGCAAGGGCTTTCCCAGAAGCCTGTTTTACTCTCTCCTTCGAAATGCCAGTATTTCCCCCATTCCCAACATTCACTGCACACAGAGAGTCGGAAACCTGAGTGGGAGCCATGATCTGGGGCATATTTAAGTTATCACCTGTTATCAAGTCATCACCAGTTACCTGCCCGCCTTTGTCTGAAATTAGGTTCTTTTTCTTAAACATCCCAGGTATTTTAGGGATTGCGCCGGACCTACAAGTCCCAGAATCTACCACTGTTGCCTGTGATGGAACGGGTTCATCAGCCTCGACAGCAAGTGTATTTGTAACTGAATCTGCAGTTAGATTTTGCCTTTGAGACCTCGAAATGTCACCTGCATTAAGACTCATGCTGTCTTCGTTCCGCTCAGGAACCACTGCTGCCGACGTGACCGCTCTGGATTTTTGGCTTCTGGGTTTTGGCTGCTGTACCAGCACCGGAGGTGGGGTTCTTGGGAGCCATCCTGCATCGACTGCTCCTCCTTCCCTGACGAGACCGACAGCCCCTGGAAGCCGCTAGGTGGAAGTCCCGATCTGCCGCCTTCCTCTCACCACTCCGCTCCGTTCCACTCCACTCCGCTGACACGCTCAGGCTCCGGCTTGGAGAAACGGCTGGAAAACGCCACACCAGCTGCAGGGACCGAGGATAACTGCACCACAAATCCAGCCGCATCCCAGGTAAGCTGTTGTTAGGACCTCTCAAGATCGAGGCAGTATTTTAGCAAAACAGGCATAAATCCGGCATAGCTCCGCGATGAAACTCCGATGGGAAGCGAAACGCGGCGAGTGCACCTCAGCTGCTGCTCACTCGGACGCAGCTTGCGTCCGCCATCTTGCCAGGTTTCAGAATTCCAAGAGAAGTCCGGATCGGTTACAGAAATATAAGAGTACGCTGGAACGGTTACAGAATGCCATAATGAGGCTGGATTAGTTACAGAATGACAATAGAAGGCTGTATCGGTTACAGAATGCCAAGAGAAGTCTGGGTCGGTTACAGAATGCCATAATAAGGCTGGATCAGTTACAGAATGACAATAGAAGGATGTATCGGTTACAGAATGTTAAGAGAAGGCTGAATCAGTTACAGAATACCAAGAGAAGTCTGGATTGGTTACAGACTGCCAAGAGAAGACTGGATTGGTTACAGACTTCCAAGAGAAGACCGGATCGGTTACAGAATGCCAAAAGAAGACTGGATCAGTTTCAGTATGCCAAGAGAAGTCTGGAGTTCAATGGGACAGTGCACGTGCTCATGAGTGGCAATTTGTCGACCTCATTTCCATCAACATCCTTACGTTCCAACGCAAAATCAACAACATGGATCCTGTGGGTTTCACATACGCTAGTGATGTTCACAATGGCGAAGAATTGTTTCGTAAATCAGAATTAATGTTTGTGCTCATTGGATCACACAAAAATTGAAAAATTCAAAGAAAACCTGCCCTGGGGATTGGTGTATAGGACACCGTGGGAATCCACTGTAATGGCTTAATAGGAAAAAACTTTTTCCCTAGAGACCCCTCACCCACCAGGTTTGCCCCGTGGTGGCATGCTTCATCATTGGGGTTCATCACAATCCTCTACAGATTGAGGCGTGCTGCGACTTGGCGATTAGGCAGGAACACTTATTGGTGTGTTTAAGGAATAAAGTAAGGGGGAGCGGAAAAAGTGAAGTTTAAAAATACCTAACTAGTAGGACCATTATTTTATTCCCTCCACTAGTCGGTAAGGTTAAAATCAGGGGTTACCACTGAAAACATGGACCTTCATGAGTCCGATTGTTTCAGTGATAAGTAGTCAACATGTTTCGAGCAATCCCCCTATTGACTCTTCTTCAGAACTACACAGGAACCAGTCCTGATAGTACCACTCCTATAATATCTTCTAATAAGGACACACTCATTCACATGCAGTATTCATACCGTTCTCTTTGAATTATCCCATATCTGCAATAACAAAAGAAATGCATTAAAAACACAGGCTTGTCAGCTGGCAAGCTGAAGATAGCCATCAAGAACCAATAATATGTTTCACCCATATAAAGTGGGTGCTTAAAATAGGTTTAGCCAGTGAGCACTCTTTGCGTGTAAAATCGTCACCGAACTTTGGGGTTGTGAAAACATCACTTGCGAAACGATACAAAACAAGACAACACATATAACATATAAGAAGTTGTATCCATTTACATACTTTTGAAACGCTACACTATAGCGTCATGGCCTTGACCAGAGGTGAGGGGCCTGCAGTCAAACCCTAATCGGAATAGAAAGTAAATCCCGATCAGGCTTTTTTGAACCACTGTTGGCAGTGCATGGAGATAAAAAGCCAGCACTCACTGTTTAGACGGAAAGCGTCCCATAGATCTTCCCCCCGTAACTTACTTCATCAAGGCCATCCTCGGTCAATGCACCTACTTCATTCCCTGTGAACCGCATCTTAGCATTTTGTTGCTCCGCCCCTGTTTATGAATGGGCTCACGCTCTGGTGGCGTGAAACGTGATGTGCCAGACGTGAAAGACTAAACCACTAACCACTCTCAAAATGGCTGCTCAAGGTGGCATTCGCAGAGGCCCTATTAGAGGTATGCAAAGAAAGTGATAAGATAAAAAATATAATAAATATATTAAAAAGTGTCATTCCATATAGGACTCATGGCATATTATTGTGGTATAAAAAGAACCACGGGTCATATTTTAGGTTTAAAGTATTTTATTGAAGCAGGGTAAGGAAGGAAACAACAAAGTACATGAAAAAGAAAACCACAGGTGTCCTCATAATCAGTGCATACGGTATATTAGATACATCAAAGCAATTCTTTCGCCACAATGGGCACCATCCTGCTTGGAAACACAGCTCGCACACCTGTGGGTGAAAACAAAGAAAAAAAAGGGGGGGGGAAGGGAAGGAAAGGGAAAAAGGGGGAGAAAGAAAAAAAAAAAAAAAGGGGGTGGGGAAACAGTCCTGCCCCAGTTCCTACCCAGCAAACAACCCCCCAACTCCCACATCCCGTCCCACCCCCTGTACTGTGCCGTCAACCATTCGCCCTCCCCTCATAGCAATCCAACGTGTGCCCCCGCTACCAGATGCCGGCTTAGCCCAATCAGACAGGCGGGTCCGGCGGCGGTGTCAACCGTAACAGTCTGAGATATCTAGGGCAGGTAATTTCCCTGAATTCAGAGCACAACAGGTTATGGAAAGGCGCCCACAGCTCCTCAAAAGTATCTACGTCTCCTGCCACCACCAAAGACAGTTTCTCCATTCCAAGGACATGCCACAATCTGTGCAACCAGCCGACAACAGTGGGGAGTGCGGTGGAGCGCCAGTGTATGAGTATGTTTTGTACAGCTGACCCCAAAGCTATTGCTATCTGTCTACCACGTTTAGATCTGAGAGGGTACATCAATCCATTCGGCAAACCCAAAAGGACGTAGGCAGGGAATCGGGGCAGCTCTATCCCAAAACATTTATCAACCTCATTAAGGACCTCCTCCCAGTAAGAAGCCAAAAGGGGACAGTCCCACAAGATATGAGTAAGCGTGCCATTCTGACCACAGTTACGCCAGCACGTCCCCGGTATTGATCTATCCATCTCATGTAGTTTCTCAGGAGTGCGATACCAATAGGTTGAAATTTTGGTGAAGGTTTCCGTGAGCCCCGTGTGATAGGCAGAGTGGCGCGCCCGGTAGGAGATGTGGTCCCAATCAGTATGACTCAGCACACGACCAAGCTCCCGCTCCCAGCGCTCCCTGCCCGGGCTGTGGATATGAAAGGGGGGGGGCTGCAGCATCTTGTACAAATCGGAGATAAGCTTAGCGTCCGACGTGCGAGTGATTAGCCAGCGCTCGTACACCGTGATTTCCCGGTCTGCGGTCTCGCGCACCTGAGGCTGTAGCGCCCAGTGGCGCGCCTGCATATACCGCATGCCCTCCGTCTCGGGGAGGCCATAATCCCTACGCAAGTCCTGGTAGGGGACGACACCCTCCGGGCCATATAAATGATACAAGGTGCAGCAGCGAGCCGCCCGCCAGTGATCATAGGCGCCAGTCTCCATACCCGGCCCAAAGTCCGAATTGCCAATCAGCGGCGTGAAGGGAGAGGGAAAGGTAGTGAGCTCATGTCTAGTAGCCACTGAGTCCCATACCCTAAGTGGGACCCGCGTCACAAAAGAGGCGTAAAGGTTAGGGGGCCGATGAGCCCGTCTCAGGAAAAGCACCTCCTGTAGCGTCCTGCCCGCTACCACCTGGTCCTGAAACAGCCAGTGTTTATCCGACTCCCACCGGCTCCACTCCACCAAATAGCGCAGTTGGGCAGCCTGGAAATATTTCTGCAAGTCTGGTATCCCTAGTCCTCCAGACTCAGGCGCCAGCGTAGCTATAGTCTGTTTGAGTCGGGGCCTACGGCCCTGCCACACAAAACGTGCGATGGCCGATTGAGTCTCCGTGAGCCATCCTTTGGGGGGCTGTAGCGGGAGCGCCCTAAACAGGTATAGTACCTGAGGTAGAAGGGTCATTTTCACTGCGGCCACACGGCCCAGCAGCGACAACGTGCCCCTATCCCACCGGGCCAATTCCTCTCTGATTTTCGCACTCAAAGCCGTGTAATTGGCCGTGACCATCGCGGGGAGTGAGGGTGCCAAGAAGATCCCCAGATACGGAATCCGGTCCCCAGACCAGCTCAAAGGGAAAAGCCTCTGCAGGTCAGTTCTGGTGGCGCTAGTCAGCGACACATCGAGGGCTGCAGATTTCCAGAGGTTCACCTTGAAGCCCGCCACCGCGGCAAAGAGGTCCAGTTCCGCGATACAAGCAGGCAGGGATCTACGTGGGTCATCAAGTGTCAAAATTACGTCATCCGCGTAGAGGCTAAGCGCGTGGTGAAACTCTCCCATCTTGACCCCTGTGATATCGGGGTTCTGACGGACCCTTTGAGCAAACGGCTCCATATAAAGAGCGAAGAGCAGAGGGGACAATGGGCATCCCTGTCGCGTACCACGTTCTATTGGAAAGTGTCGGGAGCTGCCCCCATTCACCCGGACCACCGCGGACGGAAACCGGTAGCAGTTGAAAATCAGATGCCGGAACTTCTCGCCGACCCCAAACTTGCTCAGGACCTTCTCTAGATAGGGCAATGCACCCTGTCAAACGCCTTTTCCGCGTCTATGGAGAGGAGCATGCGTTCCCCGGGAATCCTGGAGGCCTTCTCAAGAATATGAGTCACCCTCTTCGTGTTGTCCACCGTCTGTCTGCCCGGCACGAAGCCGGCCTGATCCGAGTCGACCATGCCCGGGAGATGAAGTGCCAGACGAGCTGCCAGTATGCTAGTGAAAACCTTCAGGTCCGTGTTCAATAACGAGATAGGGCGGTAGGACCCGCAGGCAGTCCGGTCCTTGCCCGGCTTCGGGATCACAGAGACCGTGGCCTGGAGGAATTCGGGGGGGATGGCACCCGGTTCCGAAAAAGTATTAAAGAGGCGCGTCAACAGAGGCGCAAGTTCCTGACAGAAGGTCTTATAGAAAAGAGGGATGAAGCCATCCGGTCCCGGGGCCTTACCCGTCTTAAGCCGGGAGATCGCCGTAACCACCTCCTCGATCCGAATCTCCCGCTCCAGATACTGGGCCTGATCCGGTGTCAACTATGGGAGCGACACCGAGTCCAGATAGTCCGCCTCCGCCTGGGCGGAGGGGGCCTCGCCAGTATAGAGGTCAGCGTAGAAGTTACGGAAAACATCCGCAATCTGCTCGTCCTCCGTAACCGTCCCTCCGGCGGGAGTAACCAGCTCTTTCACCCGGTGCTGCTGGTGCTGTACCCTAAGCTTGTGCGCCAAGAGCCGGCCGCACCTGTCGCCACCAGTGTAATACTTGTGCTTCAGGCGAAGCACCGCGTACTCCGCCCGGTCTGTGTCAAGAGCAGACAGGAGTTTCCTGGCGGCCTTCAGTTGCCTCCAGACTCTGGGGGCGCCCGTTCTGTGATGTACCTGCTCCAGCTCCCGCACCTGCCGGGTAAGCTCGTCCCTCTTGAGCTGACGATCCTTGTTCTCCGCCGAGGAGATAGCGATAAATTCGCCCCGGAGCACAGCCTTCAGGGCAGCCCATTGCGTCGCGCTGGAAGTGTCGTCATTGTCGTTCACGCGCTGGAAATCCGTTATGGCCGCGCGGATCTGTTGTACCGTCGAGCGCCTATGTAGCAATGTGTCCCGGAGACGCCAGACCCCTCTCGGACGAGCCACCGGAGTTATATTGAGTTATATTGAAGGTACCCTCCACCGGCGCATGGTCGGAGAGAGAGAGGACCCCCATGTCGGCAGCCGAGGCCAGTGCGAACATCGGGCCTGTCACTAGAAGATGATCCAGCCTCGCGTAGGACTTGTGTGCATGAGAGAAATAGGAATACGCGCGGGTCGCGGGGTGGAGGCGGCGCCACATGTCGTGCATGTCGAGCTCCTCCAGTCAGGTACGAACCGAGCTCGAAAGCTCTCCCAACTGGTGGCGCCGTTGCACAGACCTGTCCAGAGTCGCATCAAAGACCAAATTCAAATCCCCCCCTAGCACTATGTGCCTATCAGAGGTGGATGCCACGTCTTCCAATGCCCTGTGCAAAAATTGGTCTTGGTGGTCATTGGGGCCGTATATAGAGCCTACAGTCATCTCCAAGCCCCCCACCCTGATCCTGTATGCCAGAAGTCTCCCTTTCTGCTCCGCTACCTTCTGCAAGACCTCCCCTCTGAACCCCCTAGAGAACAAGAGCGCCACACCTGCCGTTTTAGAAGCACTGGAGGAAAAAAGCTGCGTGGGGAACTTGGGGGTGCGCATTCTGGGACAATCCTTGGCCAGCAGATGGGTCTCCTGCAATAAGCAGATGTCGGCCTGAGAGTTCTCCAACAGAGACAGGACGGCTCGCCTTTTAACCGGGTTATTCAGCCCCTTCACATTCAGAGTAACAACTTTAAGAGCCATCAAGGAGGGGGATTCCAGAAACGCACATGAAGGTGGGCAAAGCCCATCGGGTGAAACACAGAGGCCACAACAAGAAACCTCAGCACACAGTGAAGGCAAACATCCCTACGGCACAGTACAGTTCCCAGATCCCAAAACCCCCCAACTGAGTGGACCCCTCCCCCCCCACCCCCCCGGAACTTCACACGCCCAGCTCCACATTGCCCCCAACTCCCATCCCCCCAACAAACCCCCCAACTCAAAACGGTCCCCTGCAACTCCCCTTCCCACCCCCCGCTTCTCAAGCCATTCAAAAAAGTCATTGTCCCAGTCCGGTCCTTATCGGACAAGGCCGTGGAAAGTCGATTGAGTGGACGTCCAGCCACCACCACCAGCACCCCCGTCCCTCCCTACCCCCAGAACCCTCGCACCTGCAGTGATGAAAAGCTTATGTAGACTCCCCCCGGAGTAAGTTCAGGCCGTCAAGGCCACATCACCACTCGCTGTCGCTCTGGAGGCCTCCTGGATAGCGCTCGACATGTCCGCCCGAATCGTGGGCGAGTCAGGCCACTCCGGGGGAGGGGAGCGTCTTTCCCCGATCTGCTGCCAACCGTCTCGAGTGCTTCGCCGGCGTTGCGGCGCCGGGGTGCCAGCATCCGAAGCCGTGATTCCCAACACTGCGCAGACATCCTGGAGGGACCGGAGCTGGTGCAATGTCCCGTTCCACCGGAAGATCAAGCGGAAGGGGTGCCCCCAACAATACTGCGTTTCATACTCCCGGAGGAAGTCCGTGGCAATTTTGAAAGATTTCCTCTTCTGTAGCGTGACCATGGATAAGTCTTGATAGAGAGCCACCGGGTGCTCTCTAAAGCGGAAAGGTTGCTGCCTCCGCGCCTCGCGGAGAATCCGCTCCTTCAGGGGGAAGTCCGGCAGATAGGCCAAAATGTCCGGGGGGGGGGGGCGCCGAGGTTCTGCGAGGGCGGCCCACCCTGTGTGCCCTGTCGATACGGACTTGAAAGTCCTCCGATTCTCCCAAGATTGCACCGAAGAGGGCCACCAGGTAGGCGGTCACATCGTCACCCTCCTCGTTGGACGGGACGCCTCGGACCCTGATATTGTTCCGCCTGGACCGGTTTTCGAGGTCTTCAGCGTGGGCTTGCAGCTCAATCTGTTGCTCCCGCAATCGCAGGACCTCCTGCTGCAGGTGGGTGATCTCTTCATCTCTGGAATTACCAGCCTCTTCCACAGTATTAACTCGCTCCCCCAGGGAGTCCACTTCTCTCCGGACTTCCCGGACCTCACCGGCCACCTCCTGCTTCAAAGTCTGAAAATCCTCCCTTAAGGAGCTAAACAGCGACTCCAGGAATGATCGAGTCACCGGGGGTTCTCCGCCGTCCGCGCCTCTGGAATGGGCCGGGGAGCTCGGGCGGCCTGGCTTCCCCCGCTGCGCAGGGCACCACGTCCCAACATGTCCGGCAAGGTTCGGTCTCCTCTCCTCTGACCCCTGGCGTTCGACATCTTGGCGGGGCGGGAGTCACCGATGGCCACAGCGTGGTGAGGAGGCGCCTAAGGTCCGGGCAGCCGAGCAGCAGAAGCCGGTCGGGCACTAGTCGTCGGTCAGGAAGCACTGCAGCGCAGAGGCCTCGATCAAGGCTGAGCGACCGGTCCGAGGCCTCCAAAATGGCCGCCCATTACAGCCAATGGGGCCAACGCCCAGGGAACGGGGCCTACCTTCGTCGCGGGTCCAAATACGGCACACACAGTTGTAGGACAGATCCGCAAGGCGAGAGGCAACTAGGGCCGGCTCGCCTGGATGTGCAAACACTCCGGAGGTGCGGTTCAACTTCTCACGGCCAGGGCTGGGCCGAAACAGCCGCGTGGAGCAGGCGTTCTCGAGCCCCGGTCTTGCGTAGTAGTCGTAGGCCGGCTACGCCTCCGTCGCCTGTCTCCGCTCCGCCGGCGAAGGTCGCCTCGGCACCCACTCGGTCGCTGTAGCGCAGGCACCCCGGCAGGCTACTCGTAGTCGCTGGATCACGCCGCCGGGACCCCAAGCCTGAAGGTCCCGCAGCTCTCGGGCTTCCCACAAGCCGATCAGCGGGCACCGTCTCAGTCGCTATCCGGGCGGAATCACCACCGTGGCGGGACACCTGGGGCTCGCCGACTGCTCCACACCACCACGGGGGTCACCAGGTGTGGTTACCGCTCGATCCGGGGGGAATCAGCGGATGTAAGCGGTGCAGGATTTCCAGGGGCTCGGGAGCTCTCGGCAAGTGCGTCCTCTCAGCCCGCCATCTTGGCCACGCCCCCTCCACGGGTCATATTTTAGAGGAAAAATAGACTGACCATTTGCAACACAACAGTAGTTGTCTATCTCATTACATGCCCCTGCAACCTACATTATGTGGGTATGACCACTCGAAAAGTGAGTACCAGGATTTGCGAACACTGCAGTAATGTCTGATGCCAACGTATCACTACGAAGATGTCATCACATGTTGCTGAACTGAAGAACACACCAATAGACCTGAGATGGGTAATTTTGGAACACATAAGAAATACAGACAATTTTGAACAACATCTTCATTAAAAAGGGATGGGTTTTCAAACTCCGAATGGACACCCAGGGACCCAATGATAATATCCCATGGCACCTCTTCAGTTAATCTAACCTCACCCACTACAATTCAGGATGGATTATCAAAGTCTCTTTAACAAAAAATCCCTATCTGCCTGGTTCTTACATATGAATAAGATGATGGAAACATGATGGCGACATATATACACATCAGGTGTCACACCTTGCCAGAGTGACTATTGTACAGTTTTCCCAACAAACGTTTTTTTATTATAGTAACTCATGTGCATTGTTACACTTATTTCTAACACCATTCACAAAGCGCTCTCAGACTCCTGCATCAATTTCTCAGTCTAATTTTCCTCTAAAATATAACCAGCAGTCCTCTTTATACCACAACAGCATGCCATGATTCTGAGTCCTATATGGAATGACACTTTTGAATATATTTAACATATTTCTCATCTTTTCACTTTCTTTGCATACTTCAAATAGGGCCCGAGCAAATGCCACCTTGAGCGGCCATTTTAAGACTGGTGAGCGCTTTAGTCTTTTTGTCGCATCCTGTGCGGCACGTTTCACGCCGCAAGAGCGTGAGCCCAATCATAAACAGGGGCCGGAGCAACAAAATGCTAAGATGCGGTTCACAGGGAATGAAGTAGGTACATTGACCAAAGATGGCCTTGATGAAGTAAGTTACGGGGGTAAGTTCTACGGGACGCTTTCCGTCTAAACGGCGAGTGCTGGCTTTTTATCTCCATGCACTGCCAACAGCAGTCCAAAAAAACATGATCGGGATATACTTTCTATTACCATTAGGGTTTGACTACTTGAGCCCCTGCTCAAGACCACAACGCTATAGTATAGCATTTCAAAAGTATGTATATGGATGCAGCTTCTTATATGTTATATGTGTTGTCTTGTGTTGTATCGTTCAACAAGTGTTTTCACAACCACAGAGTTCGGCGACAATTTTACATGCATCACTGGCTAAACCTATTTTGAGCACCCACATTATAAGGGTGAAACATATTATTGGTTCTTGATGGCTATCTACAAATTGCCAGCTGCAAAGCCTGTGTTTTTAACGCATTCCTTTTGTTATTGCAGATACAGGATAATTCAAAGAGAACCATATGTATACTAGGTGCAAGCGTATTGCATGTGAATGAGTGTGTCCTTATTAGAGGATATTATAGGAGTGGTACTATCGGGACTGGTTCCTGTGTAGTCCTGAAGAAGAGCCAATAGGGGAACGGCTCGAAACAGGTTGACTACTTATCACTGAAGTAATCGGACGCATAAAGGTCCATGTTTTCATGGATAACCCCTGATTTTAACCTTACCGACTAGGGGCGGGAATAAAATATTGACCCTCCTAGTTAGTTATTTTTAAACTTCATTTTTTCCACTCCCCCTTACTTTATCCCTTAAACACACCAATAAGTGCTCCTATGTAATCGCCAAGTCGCAGCATGCCTCAATCCGTAGAGGATTGCAATGAACCCCAATGATGAAGTATGCCACCAAGGGGCAACCCTGATAGTTGAGGGGTCTCTAGGAAAGAAGTTATTTTTCTATTAAGTGATCACAGAGGATTCCCGCTGTGTCCTATACACCACTCCCCTGAGCAGGTTTTCTTAGGCTTTTTCGATTTTTGTATGATGTGTTTGTACTAGGAGGATACACCTAGCCTTTACCTCTGCCTCCCACCCTATTTTTGTTATTTATTGTATTTATTTGAAAAGTTTTATATAGCGCTACTAGACCCGGAGGAGTTACAGCGATTTACAAGTTACATAGTTACATCACTTAAATCATAGAGTCACAGGGGGAGGAGGAGGGGGAGGGGGAGGGGAGGGAGGGGAATACATAACAGGAAAAACGGGGAAAAAGATTAAAGATGTCTGGCTGGATAGGTGACGGCCGAGGGGGTGAAACCAGGGCCAGACTCCTCTTTAGCTGCATATGACAGCTCCACCATGCATCGGCCAAGGTTGCTGGTGTATCCAGGTGAGCCCAAACAGTTTTGACGTCCATGGGGCATCATCAGAGGTCGATCAGAAATTCAGAGGAATGTTATTTATGAGTTAAATATAGTGCTGGCTAGACCCGTAGGTATCAGAGAACTTTACATTAGGCTACACAATGTTACCGAGAATGAAAACAAATACACATTACGTCAAAAATTAAGCAACAATTTGGGAGCAGAAAGAAAGGTGAGACAAATAGAGAGGAGGTGGCAGTGTGAAGGGGGAGGATGAAGGATAAGACGGCAGGAAAGACTAAATGAAGTCTGCCCAAAGACCAACTGGGTAGGTGACGTCCGAGGAGGGAATCCACAGCCCATCACCCCAATAGCTAAAAAGATAGCTCCATCGGGTATCGGTCAGATTGCTAGGTCTCAACTAACGAGGGAAAGTTCACAGAAGAAAGTCCAGTGGATATAGTGTGGGAACTATGAGCAAGGACGGGTGAGGGCAAAGGTCAATAGCTGGAAAGAGGAGAAGAGTAGAGAGGAGGTGGGTAGGGGGTATGGTGAAGAGGAGAAGGGATAAAAGTCCATTAGGGAGACGCAGGAGAGTTTGCCTAAAGACCGTCTGGTTAGGTGATGGTCAAGGAGGGAAATCCATAGCCCATCTCCCCTTTAGCTCGCGAGGAAGCTCCACCCAGCGTCAGTCAAAATGTCTAGGTCTCAGCTGCTGATGGAAAGATCTCCGAGTCAAGAATCATGGAGGGTGAGCAGGAGCTGGGTCGGGTGACGGCTGATCTAGAACAGGACGATGACCAATGATTTTAGATCAGGAGAGATACTTGACCCCGTGGAACGTCCCACCAGCTCAGTTTGGGAGTGCCCTGGTACCTTAGGAGTCCCCCACGACAGTAGTCAGGACTGGCCCCAGTCGCCATTTTATGTGCTCAATGGACACAATTAACTTAGGGGCATATTAGCAAGGGTGTGCGATAAATATCGCAAATCGCGCCTAGCACATTTTTTTTTTATCTCTGTCTATCGCTGGATTTTATCGCGGAGATAGAGCGTTATTACCAACGTTTTTCTCCAATGCGATGAAAGATCCAGCGATAGCGGCAAAATCCACCAAAACACAAAAAAACAGCGATAAAACTTTTATTGCTAAAGCAAACGTTGCTAATAGGCAGGGGAGGATTCAGCCTTAGAATCCACCTGCCATTGAGAATAATGGCTAAGTCAGGATTTTAGCAGGTGTAAAAATTTCTGCGATATCCCCGGTTAACGCGACTTTTTACATCGCTAACCGGGGCCGGGGCCTCATTGCTAATAGGCGTTAGGTCTGTTAGCAGCTGTTTGCGTGGTCTTTTAGTCGGGTACACTTACTTTGCATGTCATTAGCGATAAATATCACTGACATGCAAAGCAGCCCCCAAAACGGTCGCTTTTGCCAGACATCGGTCGCTAACAGCTGTTAGCGACAACTTGCTGATAGGGTGATAAAAATATTGCCGCTTTAGCGGCAAAAAGTGCTGCTAAAGCGGCAATATTGCCCTTGCTAATATGCCCCTTAGTGTTTTACAAAGGCCAATCCATGGATTGATCAGGGTGAACCAGTAAAGTTACTAAATTAACCTGAATTCAACCCGCTGGTAGCTATGGCACCAAGCAGGCAGGATTAAGTTAATGCAATGTGTAAAACACAAGTCAGTACTAAAAAAGTAATAAATTGAAATGCAAAACAATAAAAATCCCAAAAATAATTTACAAAATAGAGGAACATGTAATTGTCAAAATGACTAAAATCCAATAAGGGGAACCAGAGACATAAATGGTTTACGTTTTAGGTACAGTTAGCGTCAAGAAGAACAAAGCCAATGATAGTTATTGGTCACAGCCAAACCGGACCTAGACGCAATTTGACACAGACTGCAATGAACACATTAACAAGGTTCATCCTGACCAAAGGTTTTACCTTCTGATTTTAGACCTTTACGTTCCAATCATACATGGGAGTACACTTCCAAAGCCCCCTGAACTTCATTGGGGGCACTTAAAGACTCACAGTGAAGCAGGCAGAGGCCTGCAATAGGGCCCAGTTCAGGTCCCATTGTCATTGGTCAGCTGGGAAATTGCTGAAAAAAACCTCTTGTAGCTTGTTGTGTCCCAATAGCTTCAACAAGTGGTCAGCATTATGACCTTTGGAGTTCACTTCTTTGTCCTGGGTACAAGAGGGAAAGTAGACCCAGTCTTCTAGGCCCTTCTTAGGTGTCAGGTGGCAGATTTAGTCTACTTCTGATCTCACACCAGTCCAAGGGTGTTCTGAATTGGGTGTCTGGGAATGACACATTTATGTTTGTCATGAGCAAGTGGGTGGGGATGACCCCTGGGGATGCCCTAACCAATGTGGTAAAGTACCCAAGGCTACCCCTATTCTCTTTGTGCATTTTCAAGATGGCAAAAGTCTTCAGCAATGCTAAAAGTTGGCTCTGAGGGCTGGTGGCATGTGAGGTGAGTGTACTATGTTAATCCTAGTGGCCTCCCAAATCTAATACTTAATCCAGTTTTAGGCAAGTCCTGTGCCACAACAACCTCAGAGACAGAAGTCTAGTAGAAAAAAAGCTTACTGTTCAGCAACCAGACAATAAATACACAAGAACTGTTTTGGCACCTGTTTCCCTCTTTTAAAGTGAGCCCCAAGTGTCATATAAAACCCCCCAGCATGTCAGTTAAGGAAGATATGATAATCAAGCTGGATTTGACATTGAAGTCAATTGAAGGTCCAATGTTATTGAGGCTGATTTGGCTGGGGGGAAAAAAGAAGGGTGCAGGCCTGAGTGTTAGCTACACCAGCCAATGATAGGGCCATCCTCTTTGGTGTTATTGAGGTTTCACGGCTCAGCCAACAGGCTATTCTGTCAAAGGTACAACAACATCTCCCCATAGCCAAGGCCTTTTGTCCCTGTCCTGGGACCAAGTTCACACCTCAGTCACACCTGTTCAAATGCTATTTACTCGCTAGCAGAAGTGGGATAGCAAAATGCAGATTAGCTTCCAGGTATTTCAGGCAGGGCAAATGGGACTTTCTAAAAGTACGTTTATCTTGAAAAGTTATACAAAATTGGACTTTACCATTCCATTAAATAAAATGTTGAATAACTACTAAAAATTAGGGGGCATATTATCAAGGGGGTTTATCTCCGCTTTTTTGGCTTTAAAAGCCAAGAAAGCGGAGATAAAATTATCTCCCTATTACCTAGCTGCCGCTAACACCAGTTAGCAACAGCTAGTAGGAGATAGCGACCATCATGGGCCCCACTTTGCATGTCAGTGATATTTATCACTAATGAGATGCAAAGTGGGCGTGCCAAGATGTTAGAGACTGAAAACAGTCGCTAACATCGCTATCTCCATTTACCAACTTTTGGAGATATTCGCGCTAAGCGGGAATATCTCCAAAAGCTAACACCTGCCCTGAGCAGTTCTTAGCCATGTTATCCAATGGGAGGTGGATAACATGGCTAAGAGCATTAGCTCGCTAATGCATGAATATCGCGGACTTTTCAGCGATATTCATGCTTTGCGGCGATTTTTACCGCATTTGCGTTAAACCTTGGTAATACCAAGGTTTATTTGCGGTAAAAATCGCCGCAGCGCTGCGGTAAATTTTTGTCTCTAACCAAGCAATAGCGATAATTATCGCTATTGCTTGGTAATATGCCCCATGATTTTTATTTATTTTTTCTAGCTGCTTCCAAACCAAAACTTGTATTATTAGATATATTTGTGTAACCCTGTAGTTTCCTATAGAGCTGCCATCCTTGCGACAGTGAAAATAGCCTTTTGGCCTTTTTCACTGTATGGTCATGTGCAGTAGTGGCTGGTGTCAAGGAAATGTAGTGGGGCGGCAGGGGGGGTCAGTGACAAAACAATAAAAAAAGAAACGTACCTGCCACTCGCTGCTCTTCTACGCCACTCTACTGCTGCTTGGTCTCAGGCTGATTGCAAACAAAACAGGTGATGGACCGAATGTGGATCAATGTCACAAATTCATCCCAGTCCAAAGATCTGGGCCCAAATCCATCATTTTTTTGCACTCCACACCACCCTGGGTTAGACAATGGCGATATGCAAATCAGCTCTGACCCTGTGCCCCATGGGAACAGTCCAGTCCGAACTACAAAAGCCATGTCCTTCCCAGAACGGAATCAAGCATCCGAGGACCGGACCGGTTTCGAGGTAACACCTCTCATCAGCCCGGCTAGCTTGACTCCAGTGGTGTGGAGTGCCTGGGACCCACGTCTGGGCATTCCCAGCGCACTTAGGGCGGCAATTGCAAACAAAACAGGTGATGGACCGAATGTGGATCAATGTCACACATTCATCCCAGTCCAAAGATCTGGGCCCAAATCCATCGTTTTTTTGCACTCCACACCACCCTGGGTTAGACAATGGCGATATGCAAATCAGCTCTGACCCTGTGCCCCATGGGAACAGTCCAGTCCGAACTACAAAAGCCATGTCCTTCCCAGAACAGAATCAAGCATCCGAGGACCGGACCGGTTTCGAGGTAACACCTCTCATCAGCCCGGCTAGCTTGACTCCAGTGGTGTGGAGTGCCTGGGACCCACGTCTGGGCATCCCCAGCACACTTAGGGCGGCAATTGCTAACAAAACAGGTGATGGACCGAATGTGGATCAATGTCACACATTCATCCCAGTCCAAAGATCTGGGCCCAAATCCATCGTTTTTTTGCACTCCACACCACCCTGGGTTAGACAATGTTGATATGCAAATCAGCTCTGACCCTGTGCCCCATGGGAACAGTCCAGTCCGATCTACAAAAGCCATGTCCTTCCCAGAACGGAATCAAGCATCCGAGGACCGGACCGGTTTTGAGGTAACACCTCTCATTAGCCCGGCTAGCTTGACTCCAGTGGTGTGGAGTGCCTGGGACCCACGTCTGGGCATCCCCAGCGCACTTAGGGCGGCAATTGCAAACAAAACAGGTGATGGACCGAATGTGGATCAATGTCACACATTCATCCCAGTCCAAAGATCTGGGCCCAAATCCATCGTTTTTTTGCACTCCACACCACCCTGGGTTAGACAATGGCGATATGCAAATCAGCTCTGACCCTGTGCCCCATGGGAACAGTCCAGTCCGAACTACAAAAGCCATGTCCTTCCCAGAACGGAATCAAGCATCCGAGGACCGGACCGGTTTCAAGGTAACACCTCTCATCAGCCCGGCTAGCTTGACTCCAGTGGTGTGGAGTGCCTGGGACCCACGTCTGGGCATCCCCAGCGCACTTAGGGCGGCAATTGCAACCAAAACAGGTGTTTGCAAATTCCGCCCTAAGTGCGCTGGGGATGCCCAGACGTGGGTCCCAGGCACTCCACACCACTGGAGTCAAGCTAGCCGGGCTGATGAGAGGTGTTACCTCGAAACCGGTCCGGTCCTCGGATGCTTGATTCCGTTCTGGGAAGGACATGGCTTTTGTAGTTCGGACTGGACTGTTCCCATGGGGCACAGGGTCAGAGCTGATTTGCATATCGCCATTGTCTAACCCAGGGTGGTGTGGAGTGCAAAAAAACGATGGATTTGGGCCCAGATCTTTGGACTGGGGTGAGTGTGTGACATTGATCCACATTCGGTCCATCACCTGTTGTGTTTGCAAATTCCGCCCTAAGTGCGCTGGGGATGCCCAGACGTGGGTCCCAGGCACTCCACACCACTGGAGTCAAGCTAGCCGGGCTGATGAGAGGTGTTACCTCGAAACCGGTCCGGTCCTCGGATGCTTGATTCCGTTCTGGGAAGGACATGGCTTTTGTAGTTCGGACTGGACTGTTCCCATGGGGCACAGGGTCAGAGCTGATTTGCATATCGCCATTGTCTAACCCAGGGTGGTGTGGAGTGCAAAAAAATGATGGATTTGGGCCCAGATCTTTGGACTGGGGTGAGTGTGTGACATTGATCCACATTCGGTCCATCACCTGTTGTGTTTGTAAATTCCGCCCTAAGTGCGCTGGGGATGCCCAGACGTGGGTCCCAGGCACTCCACACCACTGGAGTCAAGCAAGCCGGGCTGATGAGAGGTGTTACCTCGAAACCGGTCCGGTCCTCGGATGCTTGATTCCGTTCTGGGAAGGACATGGCTTTTGTAGTTCGGACTGGACTGTTCCCATGGGGCACAGGGTCAGAGCTGATTTGCATATCGCCATTGTCTAACCCAGGGTGGTGTGGAGTGCAAAAAAACGATGGATTTGGGCCCAGATCTTTGGACTGGGGTGAGTGTGTGACATTGATCCACATTCGGTCCATCACCTGTTGTGTTTGGTCTCAGGCTGAGGCTCCCGGGTTCCTTCCTGTACAGCCAATACAGACTCTGCTCTCTGTGGTAATAATCATAGGAGCAGCATCGGGATTAGGCGGAGCCGGATGGTTTTGTAGAATGGGAACCTGTACCTGCTGTAGTTCTCCACACAGTCCATCCCAGATGTGTTGCCATGCAGGTTGAATTTACTCCTGCTTATATGAAAAACATAATCATTTGGGATCCTTGGAGATATAAGACCGTATTTATCTTCCCATTTTATGTCCAAGATGTTGTGGAATGAATACGCACCTTTTACTTAACAATTCACATGACTTGCGTTAATAAAGGTCCACAATGAGGACCCTACATTTTGTATAATCTTGGAGAGGTTTTGATCTACCTACACCCGCACCAAGTTATATGAAGAACCTATTGGTTTCAGGCTGTGTTGAATTTCATTTGTCCCGCGAAAGACCCATTGTGATGTGTTATACTCACACATTTTCCAATGAGGGCTAAAAAGTCAATGATAAAGAATAGATGTTCCATCTCTATGTCTTACATACATAAACCTAAGGAATATGGATATGTTTGAACAATTTTTTCAGTAATGAACTGATGCCTAATGGAGTTATTTCTTCTGTTTATTTTATCATGTCAAGTTTCCTGTTGTTTGGATATTGTTTTATGTAATGCACCTTTTGTATAGCACTTACATATGTTGTATAACTGTCCTGTGTCTCAGGTGCAAGACCTATGTGTTTGTTCACAATATGTGAATGTTAATATACCATGTATGATATGAATTTGTGTCAGCTTAATTTTTCTAACGTAGATAGTGTGGCATTCAGTGGCTTTTCCTATTATATTGGGATACATTTCATTTTAACACCTTGGCTGCTAGGGGTTTTCCCCTCCTGTGCTGACTCTTGGTGAACCCCATTGTTCATGACAAGGTCAGCTCGTCATAAGCACAGCTCCACTGTGCCTCATGACGAGCTGAGCTCGTCATAAGCAGCGAAGGGGTTAAAAGTAATTTTGCATTCCTCAACAGAAACAACACAGCTTAAAAAAAGGGTCCTAGCGCATATTTGTAGACCACACACGGTCACAACCCCCAACTAAACACTATAACAACAAAAAATGTCCATGGGTCTACTAGAAACAATCTTACTACTGTATGTGGCTCAAAACATCTACTGATATGTGATGTAGCAAAACCGGGCATCCCTCAAGCATGAAAGATACCCATCAGTTACTGTCCGGTACCGCCCTTGTCATCATCTGGGTCTCCTCATACCAAGGAGATAACAGTTGTAGCTGTCAGTGTCAGATGTAAAACTTCAAGAAGCTACAACCCTTGTGATGCAAAAGTGTTATGTTCGGTATCAACAATTATTGGATATTAACTGATTTGCAGTGCGTGAAAAAGTGAAAAAAGGAGTGTAATGTGTAATATAAAATTGGAGAGATCAGAGGTAAAGCAATTTTAATAGTGCCTCTCAAACTTCCAATAATTAAAAACAGTGCAAAACAGTAGCAGTTTGAACAAATATCTGCTACTATACAATGGTGGTTGACATGTTTCAGCAGACAAAATGGACTTTAACTTACAGGGCCTACGTACACTCTGAGGGACTTATAGGCAAGTCTTATAAATAAATAAATAAGTCAGATATGCCAATCAGGTGTATACTAATTTCAACATGCTAAAAATGGGAGCACAAGCATTTTATAACTGGTTTGCAGGAGTAAAATGAGCAGGGTTCTATCCTAACAAAAATAGGGCTCAGGAAGAAGACAAAAAATCCAGGGTTACCGTGCGAAAGAGAAAAATTTCCAACACATCCCCAGCCAAAATCTGGGGTAGACTAATCAGTACATTGATGGGCTACCGTTCTCTGGTGATAAAACGTGGATAATTTGCCTCTTCTGCAGTAGCACGTTTCTGCTCTGTAGCCCACGGAACACAACTGTACCCTTCTGTCACCATCCTCCAGGGCCACTGTACTGGCCCATGGGAAACCCTTCTCCTCATCTGCATTCTCCATCTGTGAGAATCATAACCTTATCTTGCTTACAGATGCCTCCCAGTAGGCAGACAGTACCATCATGGTTGATAGGATGATGTGGCTGTTCTGGCCATATGTCAGACATCTGTTTCCAACCCATGGGAAACTCTCCCCCACATGGCAATTACCAGCATAGGCCACTCACTGTCAGGAGCCAGGACCCTGGCCATCCACTGCCAGGTGGAGGCCTCAAACTGGGGCCTTGAACAGACCTCACTTCGAGCCATGGGGCTGGTAGGTAGTCCTTTCCATGCTGGTGTGGGCTCCCTGGCCTCTTAGGTGTCTCAGAGTGGTGAGCTGCATCCTAGGTGGTTCTCTCATTTTGTTTTAAGGTTTGTGACAGATTTTCAATTTTGTGTTAAGATGGATATAAGGCAGCGAAGTTTGGGCGGGTCCCATGGATGACGGAGACTTGAGGGATGAGCAAATGGTCGCACATGAGATCGCCATTTCCTCACGATTCCAGCTGATACAGGTAAAATACTTGCATATTACTTTCCTAATACCCAAGATGTTATAGCAGGCGAAGAAGCTCTTTCCATTCCCCCCATGTTACATTGCCCAGATGAAGGTGGCAATTTTATCTGACACTGGAATCAAGCTATACCTGGTTGATGAGCGCCCTAAGTAGGGCAAAAACGGTCTTGGGTTGTTTGTGTTCTGGTTCAGGGTAAACCTGGTCTGCAATTAGGCCTGGACTAGAGCGCAGGTTTGCAGAGACAGTGGCATGGAGTAGCATAGAGTGGAGTAGCATAGAGTAGAGTGGCGTAAAGTGGAGTGGCGTAGAGTGCAGCGGCGAAGAGTTTAGTGGTGCTTAGTAGAGTGGGATAGACTGCATTGGTGTAAAGTGATGCAGAGTAGAGAGGTGTAGAGTGAAGTGGTGTTGAGTGGAATGGTGCAGAGTAGAGTGCAGTGACTCAGTGTGGAATGAAGTAAAGTGAAGTAGCGCAGTTTGAGAGGTGCAGAGTAGTGCACAGTGGAGTGGGGTAAAGTGGAGTATGCATGGTGTGGTAGCGCACTGCCATTGCAGACAACACATATTCAATTAAAACATTTGCACATACATACAGATTTACTGATAAAAGTATACAGGGCACAAACAATGTGTGAACATGTCTTCACCTAGTGTATTGTTTTCTTTTCATGGCACTCAAATATGTGTTTTCGCGGCACTTTAGATTCACCCCCAGTAGCCAGCATGACTGTCACCAAAATCCTCTCACTTTGAAGTCAGAGAAAGAAAAGTAAACACCAAGTTCTCTCGGAAGACGGAGCCTGACATTTGACCACTGTCTTTGAATGCACACAAATACAAATGTGACAAGAACACGGTTTAAAGGTGTTTTTTCAGAAAGGAAGCACTCAGAGGGCTACTGTAAATAAGGTTTGGGCAAGGGTAGGGACGAACTCAAGCTGGACAACCTAAAACAAATAAAGCCAGCAAAAAGAAAGCCAGAAAATGTGAGTTACAAACCACAAAGCCAATAGTAAGCAACAGGCGTTACTAGGGAAGCTTTCCGACCGCCCCCAAGATGTTGTCAGCAAACCAGACAACTTTGACCTAAAAAGAAAACAAAATGGCAGCTGCATCACGCGGTGGTGCCCGCCCAGCATCACGACACGTGCGCCCACATTTTTATTCTCTTTTTTGTTGTTGATTACATTAGTTCTAATAGGCACTAAAGTCCAGAACGAATAGCTGTCAATGATTTCTATTTAGTTCTGTTTAATATTCTCAAACCATGTTTTTCTTCAGCATTAAGAACAGGGCGAGGTTTAGGGTCTATATGAATACAATCAATGAATAAATCAGCCAATCAATTATGATCAGCTGTTTCACTCCACGTTACAACACTTGGGAGGTCTTCCTTGAGGGACCCATTCGAAGACCTCCCACGGAGTGAGGGGGTAAAGAACAGGCAGATCTTAGGGAGGGCTCTGGTGCCCGACCTTCCAACCTCGGGGTCACATGTTGACCCTGTGAAGGATTGCGACATATTTTACTCCGCAGTCCACGGCTACACATCGATCTCAGAGAATCCCAGAAACAAAGACAGCCAACTGCCTGAACATTGTTCAGAAAATCGAAGAGACACGGTCCGGGGCGAGTAATGGGCCCGGCGTGACGAATGTCTCAAGGGCGGCCATTTCCCATTCATCAGGCCGGACGCGGCCTCTAATGAGGCGGCCATAATCCATCACGCCGGGGTCCCGGGACTCACTCACTCTACCCGGCTCGAGGCCTTTCTGCCGTCGGCTAATTGAGCCGGAAGCTCATGAAGAGAACGCAATGGCTCTCCGCGCCTCGATGGAATTAAAAGATCACTCGGCGCGTCCAGAGATAGGATCCGAAAATTACGCGTCGCCGTTGGCCAGCTTCTTTCCCGTCTGATGTTAATTCTGTTTCAGATTTCATTAGGATAATGCAGGCGGCGACACGGCGTCCTTCAGGGGAGGCCGAGGGAGCGGGTGTCTGAAGAGGCTTATCCCGGCCGCCAGGCTCGCGCGCTTTGTTCTCGCGAGCCTCGGAGCGTCGCGCGATAACGAAGGCGTGGTACTGTACCCTTAAGGGCGCAGTCTTGGACTGGCGTTTTCCAGCAGCTTCCAGCACCTTCCTTCTGCTCGGGCCCAGTTAAGGAGCGGCTGTAGTGTTTTTCGGATGCGGAATCCTTACCTTTTGGTAGGGATAGGCTACCAAGACTAGTGGTACACTAACCCCACGCCACAACTCTCTCATGTCCTCCTCAGCCAGGCACCTTCTCGGCCCAGTCAACATGTCCTTAGGAGCAGATTGTGTTTAGGTATGGCTAAACAGAGCAACTGTCTGTAACTCCTATTGCTAACAATGTTTTGAAATCTACTCATAGTGGCCTTCGGCGCCCCCCAGAGCTGAATTCTCTCACACTTCATGCTACTGGTTGTTTAGTATATTATTCCACCTCCTTTTGAGTGATTGCTTTGCATTGCGTGACGGAAATTTTTACATCTCAAAAGTGCTTTAAAATGTCATGCATTCCATTCTTTATCTCACAGATTTCCAGGGCATGCTGAAATCAACTGGTTTTGGTTAGTAATGTAATTGTGCATTTTTAATGTTTCAGTCTGTATCTATTCTAAGGACCACGTATAACCAACCAGGAGGCCTTGTGTGCTCTGAGAACTCTAACCTAACCAGTTTGTAATTCCGCAGCTCTGGGCAATGGACCACCTCTCCTCCTCTTGGTTGGCCATGGGTCGTGCTTAACATCTTCCAAGGCTTGGCTGTAGTAGCTGTCTTCTCAGTAGTACTGGAGAGGATGTGGCCTAATGGATAGGGTAGTCAGTCTCAAATCTGGGGACCCCGGTTTGAGTTTCGGCAACAACGTTCAACATCCTGTGATTGTGGGCAAATAACATAATCTGCTTGCACCCAACAACAACATAATAATGTGTCCTTGTGTAACGCAACTGGTGCTCATGTAAAGCGCTCTGATTCCTTCAGGTGAAGTTTGCACTATATGAAAAAACTGCGAAAAGAAAGCTGTGTCTTTTGTGACTTGCAGTTCTCCAACTCATTTATGGGTGTGTTTTTTTTGTATCGGTGAACCCCTCTTTTAATTTTCTATCTTTTAACCCCCACCCATTTATTAGCAATTAGTCCCCATTTTCCTGCCATTCTTTATCCCGCACACCTTTACTCCTAAAATGCTTAGGAGAAAGAAAATGTCCTTAGAAGGAGATTGTGTTTCGGTATAGTTTGACGGAGCCACTGACTGCAAGACCTATTGTTAACAATGTTTTGAAATCTACGTATAGTGGGCTGTGGCTCCTCCCAGAGCGGAATTTCTCTCACACTTCACGAAGGGGCAGATGTGCCACATTTATTGCACTCCTGGGACTGTGCGTGAATTCAGCAGGCGAAGATTCTCGACTTCTCCTGCAGTTACTTTTTACAATATCGGCTGCCAGTTACTGCTACAGCCAGGGGCGTAGTGCAGGCTCCTGCAGCCACTGAAGTGCAAGGGGTGAAAGCGGCCCTTCAGGGACCCCCAACCTATCCCGGGCCCCCATTCAGCTGAAGGCCAATGAATATCTGTGAAATACACAAGAATCAGAGGCCCATCTTCAAATTCGTGAGGAGGACCCATTTTTCATCTTTCATTACTTCACAGGCTGCATTCCACCCTGCCTAAGGCGGGCGAAACTAATGACCCGGCAGTTGGATGACCAGTGGGAGGGGTTTTCACTGCTGCTGCTCAAGGCTGTATGTAGCACTAAGTGGCATAGGAGGTGGCTACAACGGTCCTACTCAGTAGCTACACGTTTTCCATTCCTTCCTAGTTGAAACAGTGCTTAATTTGTAAAACGGTAAGTGCCAGGCACCTTTTCAGGAGCCCACTGCAGCATGCATTGCCCCTGCCAGCACAACCAATGGCAGTACCAACACAACTACTAACCATCACACTCCTACAACTATGACAATTCAGACAATTCCAGGCCCCCAAAACCATAAGAATGGCTTGGGTGACATGAATTTCAGTTTTTTAATGTATATTGAGTTAATAAAGACTGTTTCATGTGCTCATCAGTAAATTAGACAAGCAGCGCCATCATGTGTTAGACTGCCATAAATGCAGGTGTTGATAATGAAGTACTGAGCACCAGAACCACCTGCTCAAATTAAGCACAGAGTTGAAGCATCTTGAGGAGGACTTCGCAGCGGACCGGAAATGGATGTGTGTAACTGCCAAAAGTTGTTTGCCCCGCACACCAAGAAACATGTTTTGCCACAGTCATGTAGGGGCCCTTTTTATCTCCCCCAGCAGACTTCATCCTTAGTGAAACTTATGAGGATAAAAAAAAAGGCAAAGTTAAAAAAAATATGCATGGCTTCAAAACGTTTGACTTTGTAGAGACCGGATACTGGTTTGGCGCATTCAAATGCTGAACATACTCGGTTTCAGTAGAGATATGTGGCATTTCGGTAGCAGATATGATGCACCATAGTCAACTGTGATCCTCAGGATTACTTGCTTGACTATTCTTTTGGACAGAGACCACTCTAGTGTGATCATTTTGAGGTTATAATAGAAGTAAAAAGGGATGTGCTACTTAGGGTGACCACCTCCCTTCTGGTTATTATAGACACTCTTTCCACTCCAGAACTCTCAATAATACCAGAAGGCATTCTGGAAGTTACACTCTTGTTTTGTTTCCATTGAACCAAGAAGACTAACATGGCTGAAATGTAATGATTTGCAGGTGAAAGGTTCAGGACTGGGGACAATGTCTATAATGACCTAGAATGTTGTGGGCTTCTAGCGCTACTCCTATTGCTTCAAATCCGGTGAAAGAATGTTAGAGCTAAAGGTGAAACTAAGATTTGCCATTTGGGTTCTTCATCTTAGCATTAATGACTTCTTTGAAGGCATTTGTGCAATGCGGGGGGCCTTATGTGGACATTTATGGTGGAAATCTAAAGCAGCTACCCGCGGTTGCCTTTAACCTAGAATTTGTCCGGCTTTCCCTTACTGCTCAATCAGCGCTAAACCTCAAATTTGTCTCAAGTCGGGCGAACCACATTTAAACCCTTATCAATACAAATGGTTTTGCCTCTGTCACTCAGAACAAATTTCATTGTAATTTTGCACTGTCATCTGGTGTGATGTGTTAATCACTTGGGCCCTCATTGTGAGTGGCCTGGTAAATACACCAGACCTTCCTCATCTACTGATTTATCAATACTAGTGGTATTGATCATTTTGGGGGTGGGAAAAATCCAGCCATTTGAAATTGGACCAGAGGGTCTACTAAGAAATGAGGAATTGCCAGGAGAATTCTCAGTTACCAGAAAGTTTTACATTTTTGTATCATTTTCAAAGTTGAATGTGCTGTGTCTGAAGGGTCCCATCAGCACACGCAGCGTTCTCATAGTATTGGTATCAGCCACATGATCTCATTTTGGTGCCTGTGTTTGAAAAACCTATAAATTGTTCTATGTGCATGTGGACTTTATCATTTATGTTCCCCTGGGACTGGTGGATCTCTTGCCACCAAATTCTGTGATTCATGGGCTATTGATTTATGTTTTTAATACATTTGTTCAGGATTCAAGTAGACGTGAGTCTTTATTTTTCTTTGACCATAGGGACATTGTGGGCAAACTTAAGAACTGTTGACTCAAAAAGCTAATTTAAATTAAGTTACTTTGACCCACTCTTGACCTTACTTCACTCCTGGATGTCAGTCAATCAAATACTGCACTGGCAAGGCATATGGGTTCAAAGCATCTCACTGAAAACAATAAGTTAAATCTTGTTGGGTCATAGCACATGCTTTGAGTCCTGTGTATTTTATGGTGAGCCGAATCTGCGATTCAGAGTCCATTTCACTAAGCTTTTCGTGCACTTAAGTGTAACATTGTATTTTCAAGAGCAAGATGAGTTTTTTATTCACAGAATCAACACAGGTAGCATTTTCCAATCATAAATGAATTTAATACTGCTATTAAGTCAGTAGGGTGGAATAAAGTGTGGGTGAATATGCACACAAGGTAAGACTTCCAGGACCACAAGGGCTTGTGGACTTCCAAGCAGGGCCACTTCCAAATTTGGTGTACATGCGTTAACTCTCAAGTTTGTGAGTATTCACAAACCTGCTGTAAGAAGTTTCCCTCTTCTTTTAAGCATAGGAGTAAATACATTTCTGACTGGGAAAGTGGAGGACCCACCATCAAAATTGATTGTGTGCAGGCATTATGGGGAGGTGGGGGGGGGGGGGGGGTTTCAAGGTGAAAAATGTGTTCCTAAAGGAATAAAATAAAAGTGAAACATTTGAAGTGCAATTTTGCATTACTTTTATGCAGATGAAATTGTAGACTTGCTGCTTTTCTTTAATTGAAGATTCTGATGTATACGGGTACTGTTGGAAAGCTGCAAATGTCACAGCTGTCCAAGAAATGTGGAAACTTGTGTATCTGTTGGAATCACTTTCCACCTTTTTGAAACACTTTGAAAAAGAACCGGGCACCACGCCCCTGTGCGACACCATATTTTTTCCAAGAGATTGGTAGTTATCAGATTTGATTCATCAGGTAATTCATAACCTCTCCGCTCTGTAAAAAATCAAATATGAAATATTTGGCAATCATCTGAAACTTTGGTTGCATGTGTAGCACAATAAGCACCTAATTGCAACAATACACAAACATGTAGTGGACCATTTGTATTGCATTACTGGTCTGAATATTTTTCTTCAGTACTTGATACTTATAATTAAGGCTCCCAATGTTCCGTTTTTACAGATTTTTTCAGATAAATACATCCAGAAAACAGTGTGTTATCTGTCTGCATTTATTTTTAAAAGTGGAAAAATACAGAAAATTGGACTTTTTTTAAAATTACTGCTCTGTCTTTTATGAATTCCAGGCCAACAGCTGAGAAGATGGACAGCAAGGGGAGTTAAAAAACAGGATGAGATTTCCATAAATAAGTGCATATGTCAACATACATTTGTAAAATAATGCCAAAATGTACCTTTCGGTCTATTGTTATGTTACATCTAGTTGCTTAATTCGCAAAAGTACAACAGGCACCAAAGTATGAGTCCATGTTAATCAATTAAATCAGTATATAATGAAATATACAATTTTGCAACTTCATTTATTCACAAAATATAAAATAAATATGGATAAATACCAATACGATGGCCCCCCCAAAAATATCGATAAATACAGATGGAATTGTGAAAAAAAAGAAATACCATAAAACCGAGAGACCGATTTTATAATCGTGATCAGAATGTAAAGTTTTAAAAAACAATACACTTCTTTTAGTTGTGGCAAATGTTATGTACTACGAGTTACTGTAACAGTAACAGTGTTCGTAGCCACAGCATAGTGTATGTCAAAAACAGAGGAACTCTTTACGAGCTGCTCCAAAATCCCTATAGGGCCAATAAAATAGTTACCAGTTACATCGAAAATTATACGGCCCATGGAAAGACCAGGCAAATGCCATATTTCCCACAGAGATCTTTGCTATTGAAAACAGATGAAACTTCCGGCGGAAACTTTGAGGAAGAATGTGGAATTTCTACGGAATCGGTCCTAGAATGATGGATTCCCTGGTAATTCCGGATTCTCAGGGTTCAAGCTGCAATCCCTGTTAATTTCACAGTCTCAGAGTTAACAGAGCCCTCGTACCATAAAGAAACGGAACACCCTCTCACTCCCTGGCGCTTGTAACAAGGCACTTGGGGGCTTATTTAGAAGCCCATTGCGCCACTTTTGGGTCATTTTTAACATGGGAAAAGTGACGCAAAAGTGGCGCAAGGGGCTTGTAAATCTGCCCCTTGATTTGTAACAGTTTGTGTGTCACCATTGTCAACATCAAGCTTTATGCAATGTTTTGGCTTACTCTGGCTTTTATTTTTGGGTGGCCCTACACTGCATTGAAGCAATTAAAAACAGGTCCCCACTAAGAAATTCTGCAACAGTAGTCTATATGACTAAGGTACCCAAATTAGATAACAAATCTAATTATGAAAGTAGTGAAACTATCACCAATAAAGCAATACACTGGCTACGGTGAGTGAGGGGCTGTAGGTCCATTATTAGGGAGGACATGGTAAGGGTAAAAAGGGTCTCTCTATTCAGCTCACGTACAGATTGTATCGAACTAGAGTTGTCTAACATGGAATTGGCAGAGAACCTAGTGGCCCTGGAATATCGTACCGCTCCCCCCAAACATTCTGACATTCAAATCAGACGCTTACCTCAATGGTCTACAGACAGGGTACAAAGTACATCCGACCTTATTTGTATTGATTGACTGGATGATATCATACAAAAAAGGGTAGAGGGTGAGATTATGCCACCTATAGATAGTGTAGAACCAAGTCCTTGTATTGGGGAGGGGAAGATCGGGAGTGTGTCTGTCCATATAGTTGCCCCGGAAATAATATCAAAGGACATAATAATATCGGAACATAGCAGGGCAAAAAAAAAAAAAAATATCCATACCCGAATGGAATGCTTTCATCGAAAAGTTTGATGTCTGCATGTTCCAGGAGACCTGGAGTACCTACCCAATATATAAATCTGGGTATTCCACTTTCTACACACCCGCAACAAGCTCAGGGAAAGGTCGACCATCAGGGGGGCTCCACATCTGGGTTAGGATAGCATTAAATTGGGTAATTACAACTAATATTTCCATGTCAGAGGACCTTTTACATCTTACCATTAAGTGGAATCCGAAGTCAAACAACGTAGAAATGTATAATATCTACACAAGCGGATCCCCAGGTGCCCAAATATCTTCTACAATAACAGCCCTTGTGTCTGAATTAGCTAATAGCCCCCCACTCTCTAAAATTATTGTGGTGGGGACTTAAATTGTACCTACGAACCTCTAAGTGGGGAAGATTTCCTAGGAACAGCAGAGGAAGATGTTAAATGGTCCATACCTACCTTGATGCTGGCACCTATCAAAAGATGGTCCCCTAGGGCAATTCAGATCAACGTCCTAACCTTAGAATATAATTTAAGAGCGGTAAATGGAAGAACACCCTCAGACCAAGACGGGGCTAACACATTCAATAGGCTTAATAGCCCATCTCGTATAGATTATATCTTAATAGACACCCGCCTTTGGGACAGTTTACTAGATATGGAAGTGATACCGTCCCAAGACAGTGATCACAACCCCCTATGTATGAAACTAAATTGGGAAATAACTAAGGTAAATAGAAGTACAAGCTCCCCAAAATTAACAAAGGAGGTTGCGCTTTCGAATTGCAACCGGTGGCTGAAGTGGGACAAGGTGAAATGCCAGGTAGGAACTCTAGACTTGATTAGTGACCATATAACACTGTTCACTGATGTGTTGAAACAATATGAGGGGCAATTGATTGTCCCGTGGGTCACTCATTTGCTAAAGATTATAACAACATAATTGAGACACTGGGTCAGTGTTTCTCTATGATGGGAAATGGTAAACAGAAACCGTGACCACAAAAAACAAGCTTTCCTTGGTACACGGCCGCGTGTAAGGGTATGAGGAGGATGCTAACCTCAGCACTGCTTAAAAAAGATCCATCCTTAGTAAGATAAGCTAGAAAGGCCTATGCCAGGGCAATAGTGCTAGCAAAGCGTGACTGGGAGGTACAACACTGGCAGGATCTCAAATGTGCGTCCCAGAAGAAAGATTCTAAGTTATTTTGGGATTTAGTTAATAAGGCCAAGAGAAGAGGAAATAATCCAATTTCTAACCATATAACAGAACAGCAATGGTTTTTACATTTTCATGACTTGTATTGTGGTGGCACTGAACCAGGACCCCCGATGACTAACGCTGTTTACCCTGGGTCAGAACTCCAGGCTCCAGAGGAACCATTTTCCTCTACTGAGGTGCAGGTGGCTATAAAGAACTTAGCCCCGGGTAAGGCAGCAGGCCCTGATGGTCTTCCGGAGGACCTGCTTTTATATGACCCCGAATCCTAGGCAAACCTCATCTCCCGAATAATGAACTTAATTACAAGGGGCTATCCAGTCCTGGACTCGTGGAAGCGAGCAGAGGTTGTGACAGTATTTAAAAAGGGGGAGAGAAATGACCCTGCTAACTACAGGCCGATCAGTTTGATTGACGTGATAAAAAAGGTGGTTGGCAGGGTCATTATCGCTAGGGTGGGGTTATGGCTATAAGAAAAGAGTATTCTTTCCCACTTCCAAGCGGGTTTTAGAAAAAAGGTGGGCACAATGGACCAAGTATTCAGAGTTTTTGCTGTGTACTGGAAGACTGTTACGATAGGTAAAGGTAGCCTCTACTTGGCATTTATAGACCTCAGAATAGCTTTTGACTTGGTGCCACGCCATAAACTATGGCAGGTATTGCAAAAACTTGGCTTCCCCATCGCCCTTCTTGAGTTCATAGTGAAACTGCATGAGGGTAATTATGCTAGGATTAGATGGGGGGATAATGGGCAGCTGACAGAGAGGGTAGCTGTGAGCAGGGGGATCCGCCAGGGCTATGTGATGGCGCCGACCCTGTTCTGCCTATTAGTAAACGGGGTGGTGGACCATCTGAGGGAGATCTCGGCCGACGCCCCAGTCCTGGCGGGGGAGAAAATGCCCACCCTGCTTTTTGCAGACGACACCCTCCTGTTATCAAAAACCCCAGCAGGCCTCCAAAAATTGTTAGATTGCTTTAGCTCATTCTGCTATGAGAATGGCCTTACCATTAACACCTCTAAAACGAAGCTGATGGCCATGTCACCCTCAAAGAGGTTCAGGAATAACATCTCCCTCAATGGCGCTCCATTAGAGATGGTAGACTCTTTTGATTATTTCGGGGTAAGGGTGAATAGGATGAGCTGGAAATATCATATGGCCAAAATGCTTTTAAATCATAAGAAAGCTTCAGGTGCAATTTTAAGAGTACATAGAGAGCATATGAGTAAACCTATAGCCCCGGCACTTGAGATGTATTCAGGGAAGGCACTGTCATCGGCAGTCTACGGATCAGAGCTATGGGGGTCGGAAAACACTGCTGATTTAGTAAGATCTGAAAATAAATTTCTAAGAGACTTGGTTTCACTCCCCGTTTCTACTCCTATAAAACCTTTGCTCCATGATATGGGGAAGCGAGCATTAAAAGATATTGTTTGTCTGCTTCCACTACTTTTCTGGGCTCACCTCAGACGAACACCAGAGTTGGCTAACTACGCAACTGTCCTTGATGAATTAATCAAACTCAACACCGGAAATAAGATCAAGTGGTTGGGTAATCTCAGGCAGTTGGTCGTGAAACTAGGGCTGGGAGACGCCTGGGATAGCCAATGCCCCCCCTCGAAACAAATACTAAAGAGGATATATTGGAACTGGGTACAGCAGGAAGAGCTATGTAATTGTAAATGGGGGTCCCTCGCGGACAAATTTTTGTCACATAAACCTGTGAGGAGTTTGGAACCTTTCCTGTATTTTATAGAAAAACCCAGGGACAGATCTCTCTACCTAAAGCTGAGGGTTGGGTCCCTCCCGGTAAATGCAATCACTGCTGGTTGGAAAAAGTCAAGCTTCCCCAACTCTTCCTGCCCCGGATGCTTTGCCCCTAAGGAGTCTGTGGCCCATTTTCTCTTTGCTTGTCCTGCTTACAAGGCTGGTAGGAAAATTTGGATAAAACCAATTTGTAAGGAGTTGGGCCTCAGATGCCACAAGATGGCTTTACGTGTCTTGTCCACCGACACGTCATCCCTGATGGTAGTATGCGGGGTAGCTAAGTTTTTGGGTAGCCCTTTGACAGACTCGTACTAGGCTGTTAAAAGCGACCCCCTCTTAAAAAATTCTGGCTGTGGACTGATAAAGGTTTTATACTTTATAAGATTTCTATGAAATTTTCTACGTGTTTTATTGTATATATATATTTTTAATCTGTTTTTTAAATGGTTTATGTATGCTGTATGTACAATGGATTGATGGAATTCTAATTACGATTGTACAGGGATGTACAGACTTTTATGATAAAATGTTTTTATCGAATAAAGTACATTCACTCGCATTGAGTGGTCTAACTACCAGTTGATATGATCCTCGAGCAGAACTAACCTCCACCAGTGCTGGGGTTGCCTTTCTGATCCTCCCTGCAGCATGAGCCTCACCAGGGGGGAGTGGGTGGCACTGATGGCCTGCCAGAATCAGAGTTGCCTTAAGGCAGGGGATGAAGGCCTAAGCACTGCACGCTCTGGTTCACAGAAAGGGCTGTATGGCATGCATCACACCTGGAACTGGCCTGAAAGCATGTTAACCAGTCGGTGCATTAGGCATCATTCTGTCTGTAGTTAAGGATAGTGAGAAGCAAGGAATACACCCTGAACTGTAAGATGCAAGCTCATCAGATGTCTACCTGCCTCACAGTCTATACCCAAGGTCACTAGAATTATGTGGGAGGGGAGGGCCAAATTATGTGAAAGGGTTTTCTAAATTATGAGCTAAGAAAAGGCAAAAACATCGACATAATGTGCCACATTTTGTGATAGTAATATCGCATTATTTTGAAATTCTTACTGGTTAGCACTATTTGGGCAAGGGTTTCACCTCATTAGTACCAGTCTGCCTCCAAAATACACCTATAAGCAACAGAAAGGTTATCTACCTTTGCAGGGGGTCTTCCACTTCACGGCAACACGCATTGCTGCATTTTTTGTAACTTTTGTTCTGTTTGAGCTAGAAACAACTTTTTTGTAAAAATCTGCAGATTATGCACAAAAGATGGATTATGTTGCAAATCCATAATTATGCGAAAAATGCCAAGACTGCAAATTCGCATTATTTAAGTGGCCCTGTCTATACCGACAGCATTCAGCAAAAGATTGTCTCGTCCTCCCTGTTTCGGTGAAATTACATTAAGTAGCTTTTGCAATTGTAGGGCCACAGAAACATGAGTGACGTTCAATATCTGGAAGTCCTAGTCAATAACGTGGTGAAATATGAACCGTGTAACAGAATTACTCTCACTTGGCCAGTGCTGTATTAGGCAAAGAGTGCACAGTTTATTTCTGAAATGGGGTGCATTTTCAATTAGTGCACCCGGCACATGCATACTGGGACATATCCCCTACTGTAAAAAAAGAAATATACATATATACATACATATATATATACATATATATATATATATATACATATATATATATATATATACATATATATATATATACATATATATATATATACATATATATATATATACATATATATATATACATATATATATATATATATACATATACATAGGGTTCCTGTGCTTACGTTGGATGTATTGCGGCCGTCCCGGTCGTGGGGAGAAGCCTGCTGCTGTTTCAGCAGAACCAGCGTTGTTCCCACTTGAGGTCAACAAGGACACGAACTCTCTGGGGCTCTGCAGGGGAGTCCCAGAAAAAACTCTTTCAGGAGCTGAAAAGCGGGGCCGGCTGAAAGCAAAGGTGAATCCTTCAATCCACTTGGATGTTTTATTTTGTTAAGTCAAGGCAAGATGCTCCATTGTAATTACAAGGACTACAGAGCCCATAACGCCATGGTGACAGTACACGCCCAGTAGGCGGGGACTAAAGATAAAGGGGGCACCTGTGAATGACTTACATCGTATACCATTGATAAAGAGAGCGTGGTCTCTCGAAACATGTTTGGCAGCAGTTGTGGCAGCAGTTGGAAGGAACTCTGATGAGAGAAGCCGGCTGGCGAGCTTTTGAAAATAAAAGAGAAATTTGCATCTTTTTCGTGTGTGGCTCCTTCCCGAAAGGGTTCCTGTGCTTACGTTGGATATACATATATATATATATATATACATATATATATATACATATATATATAAAAGCTCCAAGTTTGTCCACAAACAAGAGCGCACGCAGGCTGCAGCAAATCCCCTCAGACCTTCACCCACAGCGGGATGTCGCCGACGCGTTTCGGATAGAAACCTTCTTCACAGGCTGGTAACCACAGAACACAGCGTTTCATGCCACACCACTTTATTCAAATACAAGCCTCCTGATAGGCCGGTAAGCCGCTCCAATCAGCAACGTCCCAGGTCTTATGGGACATGTAGTGCAGTGATTCTACCCAGTTGGGTGCAGTGTTCTGTGGGTCCCCAATCAAGCCCACAGATGGGCCCCGGAGTGGGAAAGGTGTATTTACACGGCAGTCCAGCCGTGGAGAGCGCACCACCGCCTCTAAGGGCAGCGGGCCTTTGAACTTGACATCCAGTCGAATTCTACATATGGGGCAGCAGCACCGCCTCTAAGGGCAGCGGGCCTTTGAACTTGACATCCAGTCGAATTCTACATATGGGGCAGCAGCACCGTGAATATAGACCTTTCCCACTCCGGGGCCCATCTGTGGGCTTGATTGGGGACCCACAGAACACTGCACCCAACTGGGTAGAATCACTGCACTACATGTCCCATAAGACCTGGGACGTTGCTGATTGGAGCGGCTTACCGGCCTATCAGGAGGCTTGTAATTGAATAAAGTGGTGTGGCATGAAACGCTGTGTTCTGTGGTTACCAGCCTGTGAAGAAGGAATCTATCCGAAACGCGTCGGCGACATCCCGCTGTGGGTGAAGGTCTGAGGGGATTTGCTGCAGCCTGCGTGCGCTCTTGTTTGTGGACAAACTTGGAGCTTTTATACATATATATATATACATATATATATACATATATATATATACATATACACATATATACATATACATACATATACATATACACATATATATATATATATATATATATATATATATATATATATATAAACGGCCGGATTCTCAGACCAGATAGGATCAGCTCCTTAGAGCACCACCAACCCAGCTGGAACGTAATCACCTCCCTCCTCAGGACGTATTTACACTAGGTATCTATGCCTTGTACCTAAGGATGGGGAATTAGCAATATACATGCATAGATTTTCTACAATATCACACTCACACCAGTTAGTCTCGCGGCAACTTGGGCCCAGACTAGTCTACCCTAGGGCAGTTCTGATTAGCTACCATTACACACTGATCACAGTCAGTGCCCGCCCGACAAGCCGCAATCCTGCTTGTCTTGACACCAGTCTCCTCCCTGGTGTTCTCTCACTTACATTCCGAGCCGCAATCCTGCGGATCTAGGCACCAGTATCCTCCCTGTTGTTCTCATTACTTGCATCCCAAGCCGCAATCCTGCGGGTATCGGCACCAGTGTCCTGCCTGGTGTTCTCATTAACGCCGCTTACCAACGACGATCACTTTCCTATGAATACCATTGGTAGGAATCTTTCATTGGCTACTCAGGATATGATACTACAATATTATAGATCACACAACAGTTTACCAAATTAGATGATGTACAATCTATTCTCCACCTGAAGGGGCCCCTCCCTCCCTCATTGCTCAGTCACTACTTACCTGACCGGGAATTACATCCGTTCATGAAAACAATGCCTGACTAGAAGAACAGGTTACCCTGATTGAACAAGAATACGAGGCACATACTGGTTCACTAAGAACTGGGGTACTTTATTACAATGATCATAAAAACACAATACTATACTATAACATATATCCTGCAAAGGAAAGTGAAAGGTTAGGATGTGCACACTATAAAACATAGACTGACGTCACCTTATTAATGTGAAGTCTGGATTCAGCAGTCATCTAGGTTCCCTTCTCGTCTGTGCCTTGGCTCGTCTTAAAGTCACACTTCGGCAGTCACGGGTACACGTCTGCACCGCTATGCTCTGTCTTCTCTGCTTCCCTCTAAGTCACTGGAACCTTCCTTTCATTAGCTGCTTTCTCTCTGGCTGTTCTGCGCTACTCCTCTCTCCTCTCAATCACGGAACGTCTTCACTTCTCGGCTTCGATCTTATAACTCGGTTTCAGCCACTCTGGTATTCGTTCTCTTGACAAACTGCTTCCTTCGGAATGCTCTGATCTTATAGGTCAAAGCTCGCCAGCTGTTCCGACTAAAATAACTTCAATCTTTCTAAGAGAGTATCAGCTTCTTGGTCTTTCTCGGACTTCAGAATGGCGACTGTCTGCCTGGAAAATAATTAATGGCATTGATGCTAACGGCTAGCTGCCGCCTACAGACTGACTGACTCACTGCCTCATGCTTTCACTAATATGGAAGCTTGTTCCTTCATGGAAAGTTACGGCCAGTAACCTGCCGCCCACCAAATTCTTGTACCTCCCCGTACCAAGGACACGTTCCCAGCCGGCCGGCCTGATGTTGTGTCTTCGGAATGGAGAAAAATACAGTCTTTCGATAAGGGCCAGCCTGAGCCGGTTCTCTCCAAGCGAACAACACCTCGTAACTAAAACATTACGTTTGACCTAAAAGCATCTCAAGCTGCCGGGGCAGAAAGCAAGATGGAGTCTCTCCCGTTTGAGGCCTACAAGGCCCGAAATAAGCATAACTCCATAGAAGGTATACTAACACTCTTGCAAAAGGACAGATTATCACTAGTACTAATGAATCTATCCCCTAACATAAGTTTTATAAGCCCTGATCTAAGGAAAAGGGTACGAAAATGCATTACTGTGCCCTGTGAATAGGCCCTGTCTATGGTTCTAATCCTTGCACTAGAATGATAATAGACTGGAGTCACCTCCATTCATCTTCCCTCACAGGAAGGCTGAAAAAGTCGGTCAGAACACTTCACCCTTGACTTTAGTCTATTAATCATTTGTTAAATGGAACTCACATCTGTGGAAGAATAATAGGAAACAAAACTAACTGATCTATTCCCTGTGCCGAATCTACAGTATTGAAGTAGGGAAGGAATGCACTGAATAAAGCAGCAAATAGCCACTAAAATACTAATAGCAATCATAATACCCCCTAATATCTGTCGTAAGGAATGTAAGTCAGGTAACCAATTGAAGAGCCAGTCAAACCAGCCCTGGTCAATGTGTTTTCTAACCTCTTCAGTCAAGTCATGAAGTTTGTCAATATGAGCCTGAATGGATTTAGTATGATCAGACAAGTTGAAACAGCAAAGACCTTCAAAATCAGAACAATCATGTCCATGTTTAAGTAAAAGGTAATCGATAGCCGCACGATTTTGCAAAATAGCTCTGCGTTCACCCTGGGCATCTAATAACATATCAGATAAAATTGTAGAAGTATGATTGATTGACTTGACCATCCAACAGGCCATTTTCCCAATGGATTTGGCGTTATAGACAGCCAATGCTGGGACACCAATAATCGAAATAGCTAAACTAAGGTATTCAGACTTGGAATAGAGATGTAAGGAAGAATCACAATCCTCGTGTAACATCATAGCATCACGAACTAGGTATTAGGATGTGAAGAAAACATTGATAAACTCAGTCTAGTGATGGCACATGGGCCTCCGGAAATATTTGCGGGAATATAGGGCCAAGAAGTGTTGCCACAGGAGAAGAGCCAACCAGAAGGTAACAACATTGTACGATAATGGCTAGGGGCAACTACTATACTCTTACAGGTCATATTATTTTTAACGGAAGTACATAACTTTGGAGGTCTCCAGGAGCACAAAGTTCGTTCAAGAGCTGAAAAAGAAGTTGCTGCCTTAAGCTTCAACCGTACACATTCAGTAATTGCATTGGGATCACAAGTAAGAAAGAAACACAGATCACCCTGGGTGATATTATATGTGGTGATTTGGGAATGAATCGGGGGCGTTGAATCTGAAAGGATAGTACATAAAGGACAGTACTCATGCGCGGCAAAATCACCAAGAATTACATTGGGTCGGGCATTTGATATATTAAAAATATGCGTCAAGGTTTCTAACGAAGCGGGGACAGCAACCAAACAGGTCGCTAGAATGTCAGTCACTGACATCGGTGTCAGGCAAAAATGTGGAGAATTGGTAACTCGCTTAGCTAAAGTTGTCCAAAAGTTTGATGATGAATCCCACGCAGCAAAGGAACGCAATACTCGGGTTCTCGAATCAACCAAAGTCTGTGGGTTCCCTCCTCTCCCGACGTAGTAGGCCAAAAGGAGTCCAACGCCGGCACATCCTGCAGCAACAGTCCAGAGAATGATCTGAAAGAAAATCAAATACAGGCATTATTCATTCTCGCAGGTAACATTTATCAGCCGGGACAGCTTCCCAGCTATCTTTCCCTGGTCTCATGACTAGAATAGTATTATCATGACCGGTTGCAATGATTTCAGCTTGTTCAGGGGGATTTTTAGGCGATTGCACCCATATTCTCGCTCCCGGATTATCCGTAGAGCCAAAGCTTCCTCGCACAGTTAGCAACGTTGGGGCGGTGCCTTTCTGAATCTCACCACTGAAAACAGGCATAATTAGCAATTGAGCAACTCGGTCAGTTTTTTGAATCGATAAATCAACCTCACTGCTATTTAGCAGGAGAACCTTAATCTCTCCCTGATAATCGCTGTCAATTACTCCTCCGAGTACTTGAATGCCTTTTAAGGCCAGGCCCGATCTGGGGGCGATCAGTCCAAAATTTCCAGTTGGTATACAGACACCAACACCAGTTTCAATGATGACTCGATCTCTACTCTTAATAACAGTGTCATTCATAGCATGCAGGTCCAAGCCTGCGGAACCTGGGGTTGCTCTGCATGGAGCCAGTGCTCCGGGGGAAATTTCCCAGTACATTACAGTGTTGCCAATGGAATTGGGTTTTGCATTAACAGTTGGGGGAAACAAACGCATTAAAGGAGATTCAGCATTCAAAAAGGGACGATTGTTCAAAATTAACAGTGCTTGGAACAAATAATCTCTCCAATTCTTATATTTATTGTCAGTCAATTTTCGCAATTGTTCTTTTAGCAAACCATTCATTCTTTCAATAAGGCCTGATGCCTGTGGATAATATGGTATATGAAACACCCATTCAATGTTATTTTCCACACAAAATTCCTGTACCAATCTTCCACGAAAGTGGGATGCATTGTCAGATTGAATTTGAAATGGAACACCATAATAGAGCATAATCAATTCCAGTGTTTTAATGGTATTCACCTGGGTAGCTTGTTTACAAGGAAAGGCCACTAAAAGGCCACTGTAGGTATCGACAATTGTACAAACATATTGGCAATTTTTACTCATAGGGAGTGGACCAATATAATCAATCTGCCAAATTTGAGCGGGCAATTTTCCTAGATGTAAATGACCTTTAACAATTTGTGGTACTTTTCGTCGTCTAGAATGTTGACAGATGGGACAATGCAAAATGGTATCTTTAATGTAATCTAAAGGAATATAAATTCCTCGATCGGCGGCCCACCTGCTAGTGGCTCTCTCTCCAAAATGTCCTGCTTTCTGGTGGGCCCATTTCGCCAATCCCGCCAAATCAGAATCTTGCATGTCCACCACTGCCTCAGCAATTTTAGATTTCTCATCTGCAATGTTGTGAAAAAATTTGTCAAGGGAGTCTATTGGTGTATGAGCATCCACATGAAAGATTGTCACAGTACTCTGTGGGAGCATTTCCCAAATTTCTTGCCATAATTCTTTTCCCCACAGTTCTTTTGAATGCAATTCCCAATTATGAGAATGCCAAGTTGGTAACCAAACCGCCAGTCCATTAGCAGTGGACCAGGAATCAGTAAAAATATGACATGTGCCAGGCAGTTCCTGTTTCAAAACTTGGTAAACTGCATATAATTCAGCGAATTGACTACTCTTTCCTTCACCGGTTGTACTCAGTAGCTTTTGTGTGATCGGATTATAGGACACTGCCTTCCAATGCCGTTTCTCTCCTATGAACCTTGCTGAACCATACGTAAACCACACATGTTTTCTGTCCTCCACGGACAAATCATCAAATGGCTTACCCCACTTAACAGGAGATTCCTGTACTACAGGTACGGAGCAATCACTTCCAGTCTCAATCGATGGCGCCTGCGCCACTTGCTCATGTAAAGATGCTACACCTTTCGGACCCACACGTGCTCTGTCTTGAATGTACCATTTCCACTTAATCACACTTGCTTCTTGAGCATGTCCAATTCGATGAGTTTTCGGCGAACTCAAAACCCACTGCATGATAGGAATTTCAGGTCTCAAAATCACATCATGACCAAAAGTTAATTGCTCGGTATCCACCAGAGCCCAATAACACGCAAGCAACTGTTTCTCAAAGGGTGTATAACGCTCACCAGCCTCAGGTAACTTTTTGGTCCAAAAACCTAATGGTACCTTTTGTCTGCCTTGTTTTTGCCACAAACTCCAATTTGCATAAAGACCTTGCACGGACACATTCAAATCCACATCACCCTCGCACACAGGCCACAGATCCAAAGCATACTGAATCGCTTCTTTTGCCAGCTTGAACGCATTTTGCTGTGGTTCGCCCCATTCGAACACATTCTTTTTGCGAGTGACTCGATATAAAGGGGCCAGTATCTGACTCAAATGTGGAATATGCTGACGCCAAAAGCCAAACAAGCCAATAAAGCTCTGGGCTTCCTTCCTGTTTCTTGGGACTGCAAAATCTAAAAATTTTTGTTTAACCTGTGGGATCACCTCTCTGTGACCTTCATGCCAATTGATGCCTAAAAACTTTACACTTTGGGATGGACCTTGTAACTTATCGGGATTAATTTCCCAACCTTTTTCACGTAAGCACTCAAGGGTTTGATCTAATTGGGTCTGAACTTGGTCTTGTGTTTCACCTTGAATCAAAATGTCGTCAATATAATGACATACCTGAATTTGCGGGTGTACAGTTACTTCGGACAAATGTTCCGCCACCAGCCGGTGACAGATCGTAGGACTATGTACATAGCCTTGGGGAAGACTTCTAAACGTCATTTGACGTCCATTCCATGTAAAACTGAATTGTTCCTGACACTCGGGGGCAATCGGAATCGAAAAGAAAGCGTTAGCAATATCAATGGGACGCATACCATGTACCTGGATGCTTTTGGATTCTTTCAATTAAAGTAATAATATCCGGTACAGCAACAGTCAAAGGGGGTGTATGTTTGTTCAGCTCGCGATAATCAACAGTCATGCGCCAAGAATTATCACTCTTGCGCACAGGCCAAACGGGATTATTCCAAGTAGAAGTAACCGGAGTTATAACTCCTGCATCAACCAAATCCTGAATAGTGGCACTAATCTCTTCATGGCCACCTGGGATACGATATTGCTTCTGAGAAACAACTTTTGTAGCCTGAGGGATTTTTATGGGGGGCATTCTTAAACGACCAACCCGTACGGGTCTGGACGATATATAATGTTTAGTTCCAAATTGATAACAGCCGTCATCTAGATGCAAAATCATTCCTTTTAGAATGTCAATTCCAATTATGTACTCCAAAAGTGGTACAACTAATACAGAATATTCTTTTCGGGGAATCCTGCCTATTCTCATTTTAAGTGTAGTTTGCACTGCGGGAGTTTCCTTTCCACCTAAACCAGTAATTGTGAAAAATTGGCATTTGAATTTCTTTGATTTTCCATGAATAAGAGTGGCCTCCGCTCCTGTATCTACCAATGCTCGGGCCCTTTGGATATTACGATATTTCCAAAAAAATTCAATATCTACATAGGGTCTATTGTCTTTGTGAGCCCACCTGCGTACTGGAGCTTGACCTATTTCCTAGTCATTCTTACTGCGTTCTGTCAACCAGGACAAATCTGTATAAATGCTCTCATGTTTTTTGGGTATTAAAACATCCTGTTCATATCCATCTCCATTACGAAATGGATTCCTGTCATCTGTATGGTACTGTGAGTTACGATCAGAAAGTCTGTATCGATCCTCCCTTCTCCTCAACTCAGGGGACTGATCCCTTTCATCTCTATATCTGTTGTAGACACGATCATCTCTCCCCCTTTCTTTTTTCCCCTCTCGCCTCCTCTCCTTCTCACCACGAGGGGACACATCACGCTCATACCGCCGTTCACCACGACGATCAGAATCCACACGGCGTCTGTCGTCACCACTGTCACCAGAATAACCGCGATCACAATCATTCTTTCGCACACGACGGGCACCCTCCTTACGATCCAAACCACGCTTGCGAAACATTTCCCATAAGCGATTATTAGGTTCACCATCAATGTTCTCCTTTTTCACACCGTCATTCAACAGCGCAAGAAACATATCACGTCTAGAGAATTTATAATCTCCAGCAGTACGACCTTCCGGTCGAGACTGTCTTTCAGGTTTAAACCAGTCACCCAATTCACCAAGCTGACGGACAGATTCAAGCACCATAGACAAAGCATTGCCAGTTTGATTGATCAACAAAGTCATCATAACCTGCTTATAAGCAACAGGGGAAGAACGGATAATGCGATTCCGCACAGAAGATGTCAATAAACCATCCAACAACCTGTCAGCAGTACTGAGAAAAATCGCAGTTTTCATCACCTCCTCTTTCAATCGCTGCGCCGCATCACGCAAAGTATACCACGGCTTGTCATTCACAGGCCAATCAGATTCAGTAGGGTATTTATGGTTACAGCCATCAGTCGCTAACTGGAGTAGACTAATTTGGCCAGCACCATTAAAATTTCGAAAATGATCCTGTACAGTAGAATCGGAACTCAAAGAGCAAAATTTCAAGGCATCTCCTGCATCTAACATGATACCTGCAGCGCCCAATTCATAAAGGCGCACCATCCAAGTAAGCAAAGCCTCACCAGGCCGTTGTCGAAATCGTTGTAAAATGTCACTAACCTCCTGTTGAGTAAAGTCTTCCAAACTATCCAAAGCAATACCATTAGGATTACCAGGAGCTTGCTGTAATTTGCGTCGAAAGACCGGATGCGCAGAAACCTCCGGACGAGCATCCGAAGAAGCCCGATCCATAGATTTAGAGGAACAATCAGGACGAGAAACGTCGTTAGAGTGGGACGAGCGACCACGGTCGCCAGAATCATCATCTTTGTCACAAGAAGTATATTTACAATCACGTCCGGAGCGAGAAGACTCGCGCCTGTCAGACTCCTCAGCCGAGGAGCCAGAATCATTCGAGTCCCAGATATTACCATCCCATTCGTCGGGGTTCCCATCCAGTCCGGCTTTCGCCACGACCAGACGCACCTTCCGTTTACAAACACGACCGCGACGATGCCTATATTTGTATTTTGCAATGCGAACAGCAGCCCTTTCGGCAATTGTCTGATAAGTTTCAAGTTTGTCGGCAAGCAATTTATTTTGACACCGCAAAAGAGTATGCGCATTTTGCACCTCAACAAACTTTTCCTCCATATCCACAAATCGTTGTTGTAATTTAACAAATTTCTCATGTATAATCCTGTACGCGGTCAAAACAATCCAACCTCTGCGTTCTAAAATAGGAAGCTCATCACCCTTCACTACTGGTGCCTTCTGTAAGCAAGGAACCACATCAGCCGGCTCCGCCAGCTCCAAACAAGAAGTCCAATTCTCACTCAAACCAGTAGAATCGGCCCACTCACGGGCCAAGGTCTCGTAAGGCGTTGATTCCCAGCCGGGAATTTCAACAGGCAATTTAAAAGTAGATTTCGATTTACGCGAAAAAAATTTGACACACAAAAAGATATATACAACAATGAACAAATAATATACAAAATAAACCACGTACGAGCCGAGCGCGAACCGACAAGATAAAACAATACAGCGCACACAGGCTTCGTAAACAGTTCGTGACGCCAGATGTAACGGCCGGATTCTCGGACCAGATAGGATCAGCTCCTTAGAGCACCACCAACCCAGCCGGAACGTAATCACCTCCCTCCTCAGGACGTATTTACACTAGGTATCTATGCCTTGTACCTAAGGATGGGGAATTAGCAATATACATGCATAGATTTTCTACAATATCACACTCACACCAGTTAGTCTCGCGGCAACTTGGGCCCAGACTAGTCTACCCTAGGGCAGTTCCGATTAGCTACCATTACACACTGATCACAGTCAGTGCCCGCCGGACAAGCCGCAATCCTGCGTGTCTTGACACCAGTCTCCTCCCTGGTGTTCTCTTACTTACATTCCGAGCTGCAATCCTGCGGATCTAGGCACCAGTATCCTCCCTGGTGTTCTCATTACTTACATCCCAAGCCGCAATCCTGCGGGTATCGGCACCAGTGTCCCGCCTGGTGTTCTCATTAACGCCGCTTACCAACGACGATCACTTTCCTATGAATACCATTGGTAGGAATCTTTCATTGGCTACTCGGGATATGATACTACAATATTATAGATCACACAACAGTTTACGGAATTAGATGATGTACAATCTATTCTCCACCTCAAGGGGCCTCTCTCTCCCTCATTGCTCAGTCACTACTTACCTGACCGGGAATTACATCCGTTCATGAAAACAATGCCTGACTAGAAGAACAGGTTACCCTGATTGAACAAGAATACGAGGCACATGCTGGTTCACTAAGAACTGGGGTACTTTATTACAATGATCATAAAAACACAATACTATACTATAACATATATCCTGCAAAAGGAAAGTGAAAGGTTAGGATGTGCGCACTATAAAACATAGACTGACGTCACCTTATTAATGTGAAGTCTGGATTCAGCAGTCATCTAGGTTCCCTTCTCGTCTGTGCCTTGGCTCGTCTTAAAGTCACACTTCGGCAGTCACGGGTACACGTCTGCACCGCTATGCTCTGTCTTTTCTGCTTCCCTCCAAGTCACTGGAACCTTCCTTTCATTAGCTGCTTTCTCTCTGGCTGTTCTGCACTACTCCTCTCTCCTCTCAATCACGGACCGTCTTCACTTCTCGGCTTCGATCTTATAACTCGGTTTCAGCCACTCTGGTATTCGTTCTCTTGACTAACTGCTTCATTCGGAATGCTCTGATCTTATAGGTCAAAGCTCGCCAGCTGTTCCGACTAAAATAACTTCAATCTTTCTAAGAGAGTATCAGCTTCTTGGTCTTTCTCGGACTTCAAAATGGCGACTGTCTGCCTGGAAAATAATTAATGGCATTGATGCTAACGGCTAGCTGCCGCCTACAGACTGACTGACTCACTACCTCATGCTTTCACTAATATGGAAGCTTGTTCCTTCATGGAAAGTTACGGCCAGTAACCTGCCGCCCACCAAATTCTTGTACCTCCCCGTACCAAGGACACGTTCCCAGCCGGCCGGCCTGATGTTGTGTCTTCGGAATGGAGAAAAATACAGTCTTTCGATAAGGGCCAGCCTGAGCCGGTTCTCTCCAAGCGAACAACACCTCGTAAATGGAATATGCTACTTACCAGTATGCATCTGTTCTTGGCATAGAGGGCTGCAGAGTGGTACATTATGAATAGATCGCCATCTGGTGTTGGGCTCGGATGATTGCACTTTGTTTTTCTCTTGGAGAGTCTTTGTCTTTTGGTGACTCCTCCCTTGGTTGGTAGTGCGCATGGGCATCGGCTCCATCCTTAGATTGTTTTGCCATAGTAGGGTTAGATGGAGTAGTATAGTAGAATACAGATAAGAATGCCCATGTAAGTGTATCTAAATAAGATAATGTTGGAACAGACACAGGTTCCCGGGGAGGCTGGGAGGGCATGTACCACTCTGCAGCCCTCTATGCCAAGAACAGATGCATACTGGTAAGTAGCATATTCCGTTCGAGGCATATGGGCTGCAGATGGTACATTATGAATAGACTATACAGCAGTTCTCTCCCTAGCGGTGGTCGCCCGTGTCTGTTGCAACTGTCTGAAACAATGTTTTTAGTACTGCTTGACCCACTCTAGCTTGTTGTGTTGTGTGCACATCTACACAATAGTGCTTTGTGAAGGTGTGCGGTGTAACCCAGGTAGCTGCTTTGCATATGTCATCTAGTGGAATGTTTCCCAAAAATGCCATAGATGCTCCTAGTTTACGTGTAGAGTGAGCTCTAGGAGGAACAGTTAATGTTCTCTTTGCCTTTAAGTAGCATATTTGAATGCATTTTACAATCCATCTGGCAATGCCCGCTTTGGAGATGGGATTGCCTTTATGTGCAGGAGAAAACGCAACAAATAGCTGTTTTGTCTTTCTGAACGTTTGTGTTCTCTCTATATAGTACAATATGGCCCTTCTAACGTCTAGTGTATGTAGGGCTCTTTCAGCTACTGTTTGTGGTTTTGGAAAGAAAACCGGTAATTCCACTGACTGATTGATGTGGAATGCTGAAATAACCTTCGGTAAGAATTTTGGGTTTGTTCTAAGAACCACTTTATTTTGGTGTAGCTGCATAAATGGTTCCTGAATTGTGAAAGCTTGCAGTTCGCTTACTCTTCTAAGTGACGTAATAGCTATGAGGAAGGCCACCTTCCATGTGAGGAATTGTATTTCACGCCTATGCATAGGTTCAAATGGTGGTCCCATTAGCCTGGTAAGCACTATGTTGAGATTCCAGACTGGGGAAGGTGGTCTTCTTGGTGGAATAACTCTTTTGAGTCCTTCCATGAAAGCTTTAATTGCTGGCACTTTAAACAGTGACAGATGCTGCCTGTTTTGTAGGTACGCCGCTATAGCTGCGAGATGAACTCTGATAGAGGTATATGCTAGATTACATTGCTGTAAGTGTAATAAATAGCATATGATTTGTTTAGTGGATGCGTCCAGAGGGTTGATGTGCTTACTGTTACAGTGTATAGCAAACCTCTTCCATTTCGCTGCATAACATGCTCTGGTGGTAGGACGTCTTGCTTGCTTAATGATTTCCATGCATTCTGGTGGTAAATCTAAATACCCAAACTCTATGACCTCAGGAGCCAGATCGCTAGGTTCAGTTGTTTGGGATCTGGGTGCATTATTTCTCCATGGTTCTGTGTAAGATGCATGGGTAGTAACCTTAGCTTTTGATGTGGTACTTGTGAGAGTTGTAGCAGCGTGGTGAACCACGGCTGTCTTGCCCATGTAGGTGCCACTAGTATCATTGTCATTGAATGTTGCTGTAGTTTCCGAACCAGTAATGGAATTAGTGGTAGAGGAGGGAACGCGTAAGCAAATTTGTTGGACCAATTTATCCACAGTGCATTGCCCTGGGACCTTTGGTGTGGGTACCTGGATGCGAATTCTTTGCATTTTGCGTTCTGATGATTGGCAAACAGATCTATCTCTGGTTGCCCCCATCTTTGGAAGAATGGCTGTAGTATTTGGTCTTGCAGCTCCCATTCGTGTACTTGTTCTGACTGTCTGCTTAGGATGTCTGCTATTTGATTTTGAATTCCTGGTAGGTGTTCCGCTAACAGGTAGATCTTTTGAGGAATGGCCCATCTCCATATGTCCTGTGCTAGTCTGGACAGTTGGAGAGAGTGCGTCCCCCCCTGTTTTTGAATATAATACATTGCAGTCATGTTGTCTGTTCTGATCAGGACTGCTTTTCCTGCTATTTGCATTTGGAAAGCTTTTAGTGCTAGAAATATTGCTAATAGTTCTAGGTAGTTGATGTGCTGTTTCTTTTGCTGCACACTCCACTTCCCCTGTACTGTATATCTGTCCATATGCGCTCCCCATCCGGAGAGCGATGCGTCCGCTGTTATTATCATTTGTGGAATTGGCTCTAGGAACGACCTTCCCTTGGAAATGTTTTCTGTGTTCCACCACTTCAGAGAGCGATACGTCCGGTCGTTTACCAACACCAGATCTGTAATCTGACCTTGAGCCTGATTCCACTGTGTCGCTAGACACTCTTGTAGTGGGCGCATTTGTAGTCTGGCATGTGGTATTAGCAGTATGCAGGAGGACATCATGCCTAATAGTTGCATAAACACTCGTGCTGGTAGTGAGTGTTGTGGTTGAAATCTTTGTATTAGCCCGACCATTGTCTGTACTCTGATTGGGTTGGGGTATGCTATTGCCTTTTCTGTGTCTACTGTAGCCCCCAGGTATTGCTGAATCTGGTTTGGTTGCAGGTGTGATTTTTTGTAGTTCACCGTGAACCCTAGGTGGTGCAGCAATTGAATTGTCTTCTGTGTTTTGTGAAGACATTCTTCCTTTGACTTGGCCTTTATTAGCCAATCGTCCAAGTATGGGAAGACATGTATTTGTTGTCTTCTTAGGTGTGCTGCCACCACAGCTAGACATTTTGTGAAAACTCTTGGTGCTGTTGTGACACCGAACGGAAGGACTTTGAACTGATAGTGTTGTCCTTCTAACACAAACCTTAGGTATTTCCTGTGGGCTTTGTGAATTGGGATATGAAAGTAAGCGTCTTTTAGATCCAGTGTAGAAAGAAAGTCCCCTTTCTTCAGTAAAGGGAGTACTTGTTGGAGCGTGACCATGTGGAAATGCTCCGAATTTATGTACGCATTGAGAGGTCTGAGGTCTAATATCGGTCTTAGGGACCCGTCCTTTTTGGGGATCAGGAAGTATAGAGAGTATACTCCCGTTCCTTGTTGATCTTTTGGGACCTTCTCTATTGCATGCTTTTGTAGAAGTTCTAGAACTTCTTCTCTTAACAATGTTAGATGATCTTGACTCATTGGACGCTGTTTGGGGGGGATGTTTGGTGGGGTAGCTGTGAGTTCTAGGCAATAACCATGTTGGATAATTTGTCTCACCCACTTGTCTGACGTGATGTTTTCCCAGACAGGTAGGAACTGTGATAGACGTCCCCCGACCGGTGTTATGTGGTCTGGGGGGAGTTCTATGAAGTCACTGTTTTGGTGTTGAGGCGTTGCGGTTGTTATTATTTCCGCGGCCTCTACCCTTATTGTTGTTACCTCTGTAACTGCCTTTTGAATTACCTCTGGGTGATGTTGGTGTGAAAGATGTGGATTGCTGATTTGTTCCTGTGTTCTTTGAGCCCCCTCTATAGGTGGATCTACGAAAGGAACCTCTGTGTGTTGGCTGTTGCAATGCTCCCATTGACTTAGCCGTTTCCGTATCTTTCTTCATCTTTTCTAATGCCTCGTCTGTGCTTGCACCAAACAATGTTTTCTGATCAAATGGTTTGTTCAATAGGGCTGTTTGCACTTCTTGTTTGAATCCAGAGATTCTAAGCCATGCATGCCTTCTTAGCATGACACTGGTATTAATAGACTTTGCTGCAGTGTCTGCTGCGTCTAATGCACACTTAATGGAAGTATTGGTTATTATTTTACCTTCCTGTATTAATTGATCTGCCTTTTTCTGGTGTTCCTTTGGGAGATGTATGAGAAGTTTTTCTAACTCATCATAATGTGCCCTGTCGTAACGTGCGAGTAGTGCTTGTGTATTTGCTATACGCCAGCTATTCGCTGCCTGTGATGCTACTCTTTTGCCTGATGCATCTATTAACTTCGACTCTTTATCTGGTGGAGGTGCCTCTCCTGTAGATAGTGAGTTTGCTCTTTTGCGAGCGTTTGAGACCACCAGCGAGTCTAGGGGTACATGTCCTCTAATAAAAATTGGGTCCTTTGGAGCCGCTTTGTATTTTTTATCAATTCTGGGGTTTAACACCCTGGCTCTCACTGGGTTTTCGAAAATTTCCTCTGTGTGACTAAGAAGACCCTTTAACATAGGAAGAGTACCTGATGTTCTCTGTGCATTAGGTAGAGTCTCTAACAAGAAATCTTCTATTTGAGGTTCTGTGTGCATATCTAGCTTGTGATATTTTGCTGCCCTATTAATGAGCTGCACAAATCCTGTGTTATCATCAGGTGGTGAAGGCTTTGAGGGATATAGCTGTGGGTCGTTGTCCTCATCTGACCCTACATCATAGTTTTCCCATGGGTCCTCCTCATCTGGGATAGTTTCGTCATCCCCTTGAGGTTCTCCCTCCCCTAGATCACTGTCTACATCTGACTGAGGTGTAGCTGGTCTTAGTGTGGAAGGTGTAGGAACATTTGGCTTATTGTGAGGAATAGGAGAAGAGGGTGTGACTCTTGGACGAGGAGAAGCAGGAGGAGTTATATTTGTCCCCATTGTTCTCTTTTTTGGAGGAAGAGGTTTATCTTCTGACTGTTCACTCTTACTCTTCTTTGTGACCACTTTCCCAGTTTGTGGATCAATAAACAAGATCTTTTGTTTGGGATCTGTCTGTTGCTCCTGAATCGGTACCGAAGGTCCTGGTTCCGAGAGGTGCTTTTGTTTTCGATCGTCAGATCTTGTTGTTTTCGGCACCGAATGTTTGCTCGATTCCGACTTTCTCGGTATCGAGTGTCTCTTGGGCGATAAGTCGTATTTGTGTTTCGACATGGAATGTCTCGATACCGAGCTTTCCTTTGCATGTAGCCTCGGTGTCGAAGTCGATGTCGCCCTTTTGTCGGATCCGACATGGTGGGAGTCCGAGTGTTTCGGTTTCAGTTTCGTTGCCGGGCCCGAAGGCGGGGCGTCGGAAACTTTTTTCAACGGTTTGACCGGGCCCGAGGGCGGGGTCGTTACCGCACGGGGTCGGTTTTTCGGTAAGGGGACGTCGTCACTCACGGTTTGTTGATCGATGAGTTCCTCGGTCTCCGACTGGTCCCCTTCCGACCCCGACTGTTGTTCTTCTTCTTCCTCGATTTGGTCGTCTCCGAACAACTCCGGGATCGCTTCCGCCTGCATTCTGGAAACCTCGTGTCTTCTAGCTCGACGATTCCTAATCGTTAGCTTGGAGGAGAATGCTGCGCAGGCTTCGCAGTCCCTGGATTCGTGTTCAGGCGATAGACAGAGGTTGCACACCTCGTGTAGGTCCTTGTGTGGGAACTTAGCACCACACTTTGGACATTTTTTGAATGGAGTCCTTTCCATGGACCCCGGGCTTGACTGCGTCGAAAAAGGCCTCCTGTTCTTCGACGTAGATTCAAGTTTTTCTCTTCGATTTTTTATTTGAAACGCGTCGGAATGGAAAATGAACGCGTTCGATAACAATACCGTCGAATTGGAAAGGGAATACGCGTCGATAAATCACTTTCTTCTGAAGTTGATCTGGAGCGTCTCGATCCTCATCCGAACCCGATGGCGGAAAAAAACAATCTAAGGATGGAGCCGATGCCCATGCGCACTACCAACCAAGGGAGGAGTCACCAAAAGACAAAGACTCTCCAAGAGAAAAACAAAGTGCAATCATCCGAGCCCAACACCAGATGGCGATCTATTCATAATGTACCATCTGCAGCCCATATGCCTCGAACATAACATTACATTTGACCTAAAAGCATCTCAAGCTGCCGGAGCAGAAAGCAAGATGGAGTCTCTCCCGTTTGAGGCCTACAAGGCCCGAAATAAGCATAACTCCATAGAAGGTATACTAACACTCTTGCAAAAGGACGGATTATCACTAGTACTAATGAATCTATCCCCTAACATAAGTTTTTAAGCCCTGATCTAAGGAAAAGGGTACGAAAATGCATTACTGTGCCCTGTGAATAGGCCCTGTCTATGGTTCTAATCCTTGCACTAGAATGATAATAGACTGGAGTCACCTCCAATCATCTTCCCTCACAGGAAGGCTGAAAAAGTCGGTCAGAACAATATATCAAACTCAATTTCCAGTTTTCCCTTCAGAACCGAACACCAACCCTGCAGACTTGGTTGGATTTTTAGCACTTATCTATTCACTGATTGCTGTTATGCGTTTTGGCAGTTTCTCCTGCCTTGCTCACCCATATATATATATGTATGTATGACTAGCAGCCCGCCCCAGCGTTGCCTGGGGCAGAAAGAGGCTGGGGGCAGTACACCCGCTCCTGCCCGACCCCCTCCCGCACCGACTCCCTCCCGCCCGACTCCCTCCCGCCCCGACTCCCTCCCGCCCCCTCCCACCCCGACTCACTCGCGCCCCCTCCCGCCCCAACTCACTCGCGCCCCCCTCCCACCCCGACTCACTCGCGCCCCCTCGCGCCCCAACTCACTCGCGCTCCGACATTTTCATTTACTGCTGCCTCCTTCTTGCCTCCCCCTGCATCACACAGTCTCACTTGCCCTTTCCTTACCTGTGCCGCCGCTCCTCACTGCACAGCCGCTCGTCACTGCACCGCCGTTCCTCCTTCCTCGTCATCATGCACGTTGCGTCGCGGCCAGCGCTAGGCCCCGGCCGGCGCTACTTTCAGGGGACTACTTTGTTTACAAACTTAATTTTTTTAATGTACTTTTTAAAAACATTTATATAGCCTACTTCCATCTACACACCCTGACATTTTCAAAGATGTATCGGGTGTGTAGATTGGCGCTGTGGTTCCCGAGTTTACCTGGCCAAAAGGTGCAAGTTCTCTCTTTATAATAGTAGTATAGATGAGTCACGCAAATCATCCTGTGGCCGGGACCCAGGATCGGCACCGGTGCGCGCCAGGGTAGAAGAACTTCTTGTAATTGAGATCTATTTCGGTATTGCCGACAGCAACGCTCAGGGTGCACACTCCCCTTTCACATCAGCCAAGAAAGGTTGTTATTCCGTATGCTATTGCATAATCATGTTTGAATCCACATAGCCGAAAACAAATGCGTTTCGGCGTGGAACCCACCTTGTTCACAGGTTCCGCGCCGAAACGCATTGGGTTTGTTTGGCTATATGGATTAAAAAATGATTAAATGATAAAAGGCGAGTACATGACAGAGTGTAGCTGTCGGCAATACTGAAAAAGATCGTAAATATACACACACACTGTTGTCAGCACAGTAGTAAGTTTCAACCCATCGCTCCGGCTTGCACTGCAAAAGGACTGCCCTGATTTTGAGGCACTTGCAGGGGAACCTCCATTCTCGTACGAAGGTGGATGTAATGTGTGGCTGCACTCTGGGTGGGTGTTTGAGGGGCAGAGATTCCCGAGACCTACTGTGTCCCCACACAATAGACACTTGGGAGCATAACAAATATGTTGACTGTCAGGTGTAATGTGTCAGGAAATTGATGCCTGCGCATCAGTGTAGTGTTGAAATTAACCGGAAATTCGTCAAAACACTCCGGCATACAAACTGCACCTTCATTGGTCGTCCTGGGTAAGGATGTGCAGTGAGCCTGCAAAAACAAACCCACTTCCTCTTATTTGCAATTGCACAGAGCAACTTGCACTGCAGAGCAGGAAAGATGTCATTTACCCCTCCCACGCTGGTGACGGAACCGTTACGTCACGCCCCTCGGGTGGGCTGTGCTGGTGACATAACGGTTCCGTCACGGCCCGCTCGCCGCGCCTGCGCGGTGCTGATTTCGTGCCTGCGCTGCGCGTTCTATTGAGCGGGCGGGGCCCTGACGGAACCGTTCTGTCACAAGCACAGCTCACCCGAGGGGCGTGACGGAGCGGTTCCGTCACCAGCGTGGGAGCGCCGCACGGCCCCCCGGCCCCTTAGCACTGCGGCGGAATAGCCGCCGCAGTGAAAGGGTTAAAATGCACTGTTAAAAAATCTCTGCCCTGCAGTGCGGAGACACCACCACGGCTCTCAAATACCCTCTCCTCGCAGGCGCAGAGGAAGCTGCTCTCAAAATATGACACCAACCATGTGGTGGCAGAGTTCCTGTAAGCGCACTTGAGACCCAGTAGCAAATTAATTGTGAGGTCCAGAGAGTTAGTAATCGGCAATGAAGAAGTAGCCACGCCAATGGCCCTTATTATAAGACAATGTTGCATAGTCCATGTACAAAGGTGAGAGCAATCTCACACAAATAATATCTTTCCTACACTGTTGTTTGTGTACACCTTAGGTACTCACAAGCATTTTCCCAAGGGCCAAATCGTTTGGCCTGTGATGTGACCAAGGGCACATGGATGCCAGCAGAGAGGCGGTCTTGGAGGAGGCAACGATGAGATGGGTATAGAGGAAGAAAAGCATGTACATCAAGTGGCTTAATTGCAGTGTGAAACCAGAAAACCCAGTATAAATCTCAGCTTCCCCACTTAAAAAAATTGTGTGATCCTAGGTAATTGTTTTATTTCACTTTCCCTCTGTTTTCTTCATTATCACATGTAAGAGGAACTCGCAAGTATATGACTTCAGGATGTGCGCCGTACAAAACCTTCTGGGTTTGATTTATTAAACTATAATGTTGTTCATGTATAATAGTAACCTAGGCCCACCCTAAGTGTGCGCATAACAACTGACCTGCCTCTTAGTTCACTATTGGCAATGTTGTCAGTATGTGGGGAAGAATGAATGTTTCAGCACAGCTCAACCGTGCATCATGACGAGCTGAGCTCGTCATGAGCATGGAAAGGGTTAATGAAATGCACTGTTTAAATTTTAAAGAGACCTTATCATATTTTTACACTTTTGCTGCAAGATGGATTTGTAAATGAAGGTCTTCCTAAAGTTAAGTGGTGCAGGACAACCTAGTTACTCCCTTTCTTTAACTTCAATTAATCTTTAAATAAAGACTTGCCCGTTTATTTTCATTTTTTTAAAATGTTAGTGATGAGTCCAGGGAACAGCTGGCCAGTGCTGCTGTTGATCATGGGACCGCATGTAAAGGTCAGGAGGTCCGCATGCGGACCCCGGGCAGTATTTTGAGTATCAAGGATGTACATCTTATTTTTTAATACACTTTCCGATGCTTCGCCATATTGTAGCCAACACGTGTTTCGCCTTGTCAGTAAAAAATATTGACTTCCTCAGGGCTGAAACGTTACTTGCGAGTTAGGTTAGTCATAGAGAATTAAATATGGCAAATCAATTTGAGACCCACAAACAGTCACTCAAGTAAGAGTAAGGCGAGTAATTACACCATGTAAGCCAAAGGCCTAAAGTGAGGGTTCAATAACCCGAATTTTTGAGTCAGTACGTTTTTTCGTCAAAATTTGCAGTCCTGAGTATGAAGACAAGGCAGCTCTCATCACGCAAGTAGGCAATTGTTAGGATACAGTATGTCGTTCCTATAAGCCTCGAATGTAAGGCATCAGCTCTCAAAATGTACCCTGCAGTACCTTAACTGAATACATGTCTGAACCCAAAGGCTTTTGATATTCCTCAGAGGTCGGGTCAGGCGGATAGTCAAGACTCTGAATGCAAAGATCTGTGCGTTGACCTACCACTGAGAACACAGCCTACACCATCAAGTTCAGATAAACTCCGAAAAAGGAATTAGCCTAAAATATTTAGGAAAACGAGCATTATTCCTCATGGTGAATGTTTAGCTAAATATATTATTTCTAGTTTCTGGTACACTGGCATATCTTTGCGACTGCACTATATTAGGCTGCAATCACCAAGACAACCTATACTGATTATTATGTTTGCTACACGAATCAAAAAAGGTCAATAAAGAATCGTTAAAAAGGGAGATTTTGTGCACTGAAAGCACTGCAGTTTTTTTCCATTAAGCCCTAAGCTGAAGTCATAAAAACGCGCAGAGGTCATTTGCTGACCATGTGCCATAGAACCCTGGAATTCCCCAGACTACCTGCAATGGATTAAACCAGCGGTTCTTAACCTTTTGACTTCTGTGGACCCCACTGAATCACTGCTGATAGCCGGGGGCACCCCACTAAGCAATTTCTATGATTTGAAGCTCATAACAATACACACAAGACAGAAACAAGAACACAGCAAACACAATATTTTATTTAATCCGCACATAAAAGAATATACAAAAATACCGAATTTTGAGTTCAATGGGAAGGTTGGAGCAGTTCAATATTTGTGTTTGTATCTAAACAGCAAGGAGATATGGTATATTCTAGCTTATCATTCCGTCTTTTTTGCTCTTAATGCATGCTTTCTTTTTTCAGCACAAGCCAGTGCTTAATTTGAAGCCACTAATTGTCCAAAGTATATTCTGTTACCTCTACCTGTGCTGTTCCCAATGATTCAAGCTAAGGATATCAACTTAAATTTTAGCCTCCGATTTCAAATTCCTTCATTCACAGAGCATTTTATATATTTAAGGTTGTTTTTATCAATATGTACTTTAGTGTTTTGCTAAAATTGTTTAATTTTCTAAACAGTCATGGACCCCCTGAGTAGTTGTCATGAACCCCAGGTTAAAAAATACAAAGTTCCTAGGCCATGCACACAGGTACTTTGCATTCTCAAAGCTAGACCGGCTACTGATTTATGTGGCACAAAAGGTACACAGCACCATGGTAATTGTGCACCAAATTGCACACAGTGCTACCCATTCTGTGTCATAATGTTGAGGTTGCAGCAAATAAGGCATTCCAATTTCGGCCTCTTTCAATGACTTGCAAGGTAATGCATCAATGCTTTGCAACCATGTCTACAGTCGCAAAACTTGGAACAGTTAAAGACTGCCAAGGGCTGATAGTAACCATTTGCAAAATGTAAATTAACAATGTATGTCAGCTTACAGTTTGTGTGGCCTATTTACCAAAGTAATTTTGAGTACGTAAAGTAGTGCTCTAGAAGTGCTACTTCCCATACCTACAAATATTCTCCACTCACTCATGGCCAGTTATCACCACCTTCATCTGCCCCATCACCTATGTGCAGAGTGCCAAGCACTCTGCACGAGGGTGTGGATGTTTTTGGTGTACATCTGGGAGGGGCAAGGAGCAGGGGTTGAGAAATGGCATCTACCACAAAATAGGAATCGTACAAAGAGGAAACTAAAGAGGGAACTGGCAGGCACATCTAAATACCACAACACACCCACAAAAATATTAAGACAGGAGCTGTTTTCCGGATTTAGACCCACATCTAATCCTGTGGTACTACTAACCAAAGAGATACAAATGTATTCCAGCCAAGTAAAGTCACACAAAGCACACGGACAATCACTAGCATTACAAGCACTCTCATAGAAATTAATATAGGCAAATAATGCTAACTCCACATAGAGAAAAGTAGAAAAATTAAGTGAGTTTTTTTATGTTTTACAAAAGAATATTTTACTTTGAAATAATGTATGCATTTTCTTTAAGTAAACACGGGCCCAAGCCAGCAAACATCAATTATTAGACAACACATATTGCAATTTAGTAGCAGGTGTGTTCAATGACATTTAATATACTTGCTACTGCAAGGGAGGAAGAGGAATGAACAGTTAGGAGTCCCCCGAAATCCATCAAAAGGAGAAACTTAACCACAAAATCAACTAATCACACATAGAATACCCAGATATAAAGGAAAAGCACAAAAAACACATTTTTACCATATTGGTGAATATTTGGTCACCTTCACCTCTTTTTGAAGAACTGTTACTTGAGGAGGACAGAGAGAAAATATTTTCAGGCAGAGGTTGACCATAGTCTGCTATGTCCAGTAAAGCACTCATTGTGAAACACTGCATCTCTCTTGACATGGTTAATGACTGAGAGCAGGTGCTACACAGCCTTGCTTCCCTAAAAAAAATATTTGATTAAAAAAAAAACTCTGGCAATTCGCCAGAGGCCACACCCCCTTCACTACCACACTGCAAACACGCTTTCTGGCACAGTGGTGGTTGGGAAATGAAGTCCCCTTGAATGCTGAGGATCTTTAGGGGCCAACTACCACTCCCGTTACCTCCAATAAGTCCCACACAGCAGGATTGCTTCGAGGGCTTTAGAGGCCACGTCCCCTTTCTTCACCACTCTGCAAACGCAGCTGGTGGTGCACTACTGGTTGAAGGATGTAGTCCACTTTACTCCTTTTTTTTTTTATTGTTGCACACACTTTATACATTATAGAATTTTCCAGCATTAATACTTCATGCTTCATAGCTAAATAAACTGTTTTTACAAGATATACAAGTTTTTCGTTACACATTTCCACAAACAGTGTTTATGAGTTTCTTAGTTAAATACAATTAAAGCTTAAGCCCTTCTTGGATGTGCCTGAGACCCAATTCCTTCCTTCCAAATACTTATGGGTTGCCATATTCTTAGGCCTAATATCCTTCCCCTTTTCCCTTTACGTGCATAGATATTCTTCTCCATATTATACGCATTCAAGAGATTAGCCAGCCAAGTTTGCAGTGTCGGTGGGTTTTTGTCAAGCCAAGCCCTTGCTAGGGTCAATCTATATACTGACATTGCGACAAACAGAAATTCCTGATGTATGTCAGCTCCTTCCGATCCCAAACCTAAGATTATTCTAGCTGGGCTAAGAATTATTTAAATCCCCAGGGATCTATCTAGAAAACCCTCGATGTCCCTTATTAGCGTGTGTAATTGAGGGCATGTAGCGAAGATATGGATACTATCTGCTTCGCTAGCGTTGCATCGGGGACATTTTATGCCCGTGCTCCCTCCCCATTTAGCTATCTTAGCAGGAGTATGGTACAATGAATAAATAGTTTTGTAGTGTTGTGACTGCATGGGGGATGAGCACAGTATAGTACGGCCCAGGTCCAATGATTTTTTAAACCACCCAGTATCTATGCTGAGTTTTTCCGCCCATTTGTTACCCACCTTTCCTAAGTCATCAGTTTTCCCTTTCATCAATCCGGCATAGAAAGTCCTAATGGTACAATCCCCCGAAAGTCTAATTTTTTCCAGTCCACTTTACTCCTGAGGGACCATGGATGCTAAGAAGCCCTCCTGGTACCTCCTGTAAGTCCTACACAGCTAGATTCCTGAGAGCTGGTTGGAGGCCCAGCTCCCTTTCTCCACCATTTTGCAAATGCAATTACTTATTAAAAAAACTATAGAAATACACTGAAAAAAGCAAAAGTTACAGGGACATTATTATTAGGAATCAGTTTTTGAAAAACCTTAGAAATTCACTGAAAAACCAAAAGGTTACAAGGACGTTATAATTAGCAAATATAATTAAAAAAAAAACATTAGAAATTCACTGAACAAAACAGTGGTTACAGAGACGTTAGAGTTAGGGTCAGATTTCACATTTACAAATCCAGGCAAATTTGGCAGTTATAGTTACCTGATCTAACTATAACTTACGGTCCCGCAATGCACTGCTTATGACCTCACATATAACATCACTCATGACGTGGTCAGTGACATCACTCATGACATCTCAAATGACATCACTGATAACATCTCACCCAATAAGCCTCTCAACACAGCCACTCACCCATAAAAGCCCTCATTCTACCTGGCGGCTCTTCCTCAAGGATAACTTTTTGTTAGTGGATGTATTGGCGGCTGACCCAGTCGCGTAAGGAGTCACTCTGCTGTTGCGAACCCGCAGTGACTTCAGGTGAGAGGTCATCGTGATCGCGGGAGGTAGAGCCTAATGGGACACACGAGTAGCAGCGCGCTTCACCAAGACTTTTGCTTTCACCCAGTTGTGATTTTACATATTTTGAACGCAGACTCTGGGAAAAACTCACCTGAGTAAAACGACCCGTGCTACTACATGAACCAGAAGGCTGCAGTAATGGCCACGCCCACTGGGGGAGGTTCAGAAGCTATAATGAGCAGCACGCTTGCCTGGACACATCGCTGCATCGTAGGCCAATGAGTAAGGGGAAACCTGAAACACGTCTGGCAAAGGTTGTCAATTGACTTTAAAGCACGTTCCTTGTTTGAATGCACTGCTGTATCCCATTAAAGAAAGTGCATTACAACCTACCTAGTGGCTCTTCCTCAAGGGTAGCTTTTGGTTTGTGGATATATATATATATATATATATATATATATATATATATATATATATTCCAAACGTAGCGGGATGCAATGAAAAACAACTCCACAAGCTGATCAGGTTAGAATTTTTATGTTCAAATAACAAAAAGACGCGTTTCAACCACGTCTGTGGTCTTGATCACCTGACCTCATCCTGGGTCCTACCCCATTTAAATACCATCATTGTGATCAAACATACCACGTGACACAGTGACAGACATATAGACATAGAAAAAATATACTTGATAAATACAAAGCGTGCATTGTGTGGACTATATTTAAGTAAAATGTTACTCTCCTACTTTCCATTTCAGTGTAATTTTAGGGTGTGTTTGATTCGATCTGCAGGCCACAAGAGTAGGTGCATGGTGTATCGGTTCACGGGGGCGTGGCTTAACAAGCCACGATGGCGGCTGTGTCCTGCTGAGGCTCCGCGATCGGGCTAGCACCATGCCCAGTTCCTGGATCGCGGGAGCCTCAACATATCCGATTCCACACCCGGGATGCCCCCTGCACACCAGGGCACCCCTTGAGTGACCAGCGGCTGCTGAGGACGGCGCGGGCCAGGCTGCTTCTTCCCCAGACCGAGGGACGCCTGCCCTGGGGAAAGGCGGGCGCTGCTGAACCCGGCGGACCCGTGGATCGTCGGAATCCGGCTATATAGAGGACGACCCCAGGAGTCATACCCAGCGACGCCTGCAACGTACCTGCGGGGAAGCGGACATTCGCCCGCCGGGGTACACAGGGCACAGCGTCTCTCTGCGCTCCGGAGCCCCGATGCACAAGATGGCGGCCGCTGTCCCGGGGCTCCGATTCATCGAGGCTACATCGCCGCCAGGAACCTGATCGGCACCCGGACCCGATCTGCCTGCCTCCACACACCGCAGGGAGCCAGCGAGCACACCACTGGCGCGGAGTCGCCCACCCCAGACACCCGGAACCATCGTAGTGCGCAGTGAGTGGAGATCTCCCCATTCCCCCTCCCCCCCCTCCCAGGGGTCTGGACTGTGACACCCCGGTCTCAGCCTCGTGGGCCGACATCCCGCAGGAGCTGCGCTGCCACACGGCGCCCTTCTCCATCCCGGAGTTCCGGCGCGTAGGAAGGCACCCCGGGACCCCGGCACTCTGACGCCGGCTTACTACCAGGGACTTGATCGAGCCCCGTGAGGCCAGACGGCTTACCGCCGCGGAACACTGAGCATTACAGCGGTGGGGGTCGCCCTGGCTGTTTCCCCCCCCCCCTCCCCCCCCGTGGACCGACCTTTATCTCACGTCCACCGTTGCAGGGTGCCACTGAACACACCGCCATCCGTCCAAGGCGGCCATCTCCACTAACTGTGCCTGACCCTAACGTGGCGCCCATAGGGACCTAGCGCCAAGGACGATCGCTTTGTGGATAGGAGCGCCCTGCCTAAACGGCAACCGACACCAACCCACGCTTCCTGACTCTGCCCTGTCAGGTACCGCGGACCCCTCCGCGCAGAGAGGAGAGGACCCCCACACGACCCCCATACGAACGGACTCGCCAACCGCGGCAGCCACGCGCCGCCCCTGACGCCCCCTGGCAGAGACCCCTCAGGGCCGCATGGCTCCCGGCGAGGGACAGAGGTCCTGTCCAGTGTTCGACGACCACTCATCCGAGGCTGCTGTGTGACGACGACCTACCGCCCTCGAGACACACGGCGACCACAGGGAGAGCCCCCTCTCCCGTTTAGCAGTGCCCATGGGGAAACCGAGGGCCACCCAGACAGTCCCGGAAACAGCTGTCGAGAGGATGCCGCAGACGAGGGCATGGACACAGACTAATGCGTCGCAAACCGACCCTACGCTATCAGCAAAGCTGGATCAAGTGCTGGCGGCAATTGAAATGTCCCGCCTCTCGATGGAAGAGAGATTGGGCACTTTGACTACCGACATTAGCCTGATTCGAGATGACCACCGCAAACTGGCGGACAGAGTGAAAGAAGGTGAACGGATTATGACCGAAATGCAACCAGCGGTGAAATCACAAGAAGCAGATATGCAGGAGATACTGCGCCGCGTGACGACCCTGGAAGAACGCACAGTGGATTTGGAGGGACGCTCGAGGCGCTGTAACATTCGCGTACTGGGCCTGCCGAAGGGGATTGAAAACTCGGACCCCCTGGCTTACATGGAATCCTGGACTAAATCGTTTACCCCAGACTGCGACCGGTCGCCGTACTTCTCCATCGAACTGGCCCACAGGGTCCCGGCCCGAGCTCCCAAGCCTGGTCTCCCTCCACGGCCCATGCTAGCCAAGTTCCTGCACTTCCGAGACCGGGATGCGGTCCTCCGCGCAGCCCGAACGGCCGGCCCTCTGCAAGTTGAAGACCAGCATGTTATGGTGTTCCCAGACTATGCCCGAGAGATCCAACAGCGACGTTCCACGTTCCTGGAAGTCAAAAGACGCCTCCGCGCGAATGATCTTCAGTATTCCCTGCTGTTCCCTGCCCGCCTTAAAGTGATCCACAAAGGGAAAGCTCTCTTCTTCGACACAGCAGCGGATGCGCAGGACTGGACCGAATTTCATTGCCCACTGATCCCTAAACCAGGACCCCAGAAGAAACGCAACAATGACTCCGGACGATCTAGAAAACGGGGTGCAAGCCGCTCGCGAGCTAGTCACTCCAAGAGTCGAGCGTCTTCCCAGGCGGGCTCGCCCGATCTCACACAAATCATGCAGGAACGACGAGACGCTATACGGGCGGTCTCTGGACTACATTCGTCACCCCCAGCATCGGACTTGGAAGGTCCACCGCACCTGTTCACCCCAGAGAAAGACCGGGACAGTGATGGGACTATGTCAGGATTTGGCCCAATCTCTTCCCCCCTTGTTGTGACACACACGCTGGACGCTGCCTTAGCCAGTCAGCCTACCACCTCTTCGTGAGCAACTGAACTGTCAACTGACATATCCTTTTCATGATTGCCTGTTTTAATGTGCGATGTCTAGAAGCCTAGACTGCTTTACCAGATAACTGCGAGCTCCGGCGAGCGATCCACACTTCTCCTGCTAGAGCCCGACTCGCGCACAGGCCCAGCAGCGACACATGCTGCCATCCCCGCGAATTTCCGTTGGTTTTCTCCCCTAGTGGGACACTGGTTTGGATATGCCACCCCCAGTGACGTATCCTCAGAATTGGGACAGTTGCCCACCCAAAGTTCTAGTTGATGTTAACGCCCCCAGTCCCCCCCCCATGTTTGAGGAAGCTTGGCGCGCAGGACCACATACGATACACATTCACAGGCGGCATACAGGAATGGTAGAGGAACCCCCCCCCCCCACCACACCACCCTAGAAATGGTAGTCCCCCACTCAGACATTAATATTCTCACACTAAACGTGCGGGGCCTACACACACCCAGCAAACGCTACTCTGTATACTCCTACATACGGCGCATGGCAGCCAATATAGCGTTCCTACAGGAGACACACATTAACACCACTGAACTCAATCGCCTACAAGCCAAATGGCGAGGGACCATCTGTGCCACACAATATTCGGCATTTGCGCGCGGCGCATTGGTCTGGGTGAGGCCAGGTACCCCCTTCCGAGCGCTCAGGCGCATAGTGGATGGGATGGGCAGGTATGCACTTCTGGAGGGCATTCTTGATGGACAGGGGATACTTCTAGGCAGCATTTACGCCCCCAGTACGGATCAGGACCAATTCTGGGATCACCTTACGGGCGTACTGGCCCAGTTCACCACAGTCCCATGGATATTGGGAGGCGATTTTAACTGCACGCTAGACCCCTCACTGGACCGCTCACACCCTCCCCCCACACACTCCCCGGCCCCCCGGCAAGCAGCCCTCTTTAGAACATGGGCTACACACTGGGCGCTCACAGACGCATGGCGACACCTCCACCCACTAGATCGCATATACTCCTTCCACTCGATCCCACACAATCTCCGGGTCCGCCTGGACCGTTTCCTTTGCTCTGCTCCGATCCTTCCTAAGATTACATCCACGGACTATCTGGGCCGGGTCCTCTCGGATCATGACGCCCACATTATACGTCTTACCTGGCGCCCCCCGCATCCCCCAGTCCCCACCTGGCGCCTCCCCAGAGACTGTCTGACGGACCCGATCTTCAGAGATGCGCACGCATCCAGCATACGCGATTACTTTACACACAACGAGAACACTGCATCATCGGTACTGGTGGAGTGGGACGCGTATAAAGTGGTGGCGAGGGGAGAATGCATCAAACAGATAGTGGGGGTCCGCCGCACCTTAGAACGGACGCTTTTAACGACGGAACGGGCCTTAGCTGCCCTCACCAAACGAACTGACGACTCGGAGGAACACGCCGTGCTCACGGCGGAGGCTAAATCGGAGTATCAGACTGCCTGCACTGACCTGCGGAAGTACAATTTTAGGGCATATGCCTCTAGGGTGCACAAAGACAGGGACAAAACCGGGGCGCTCCTGGCCTGGATGGCGCGGCAGGAAACTGAAATCAAACCGATCACAGACATCGTCAATCCGGAAGGCGTGTTGGTGCAATCACAGGCCGAGATTCTCCTGGCATTCCAACGCCATTATACACGAGTATACGAGACCCCAACTTACTGCTCCCCGTTTCCCGCGACCCACTTTTTGGACCCCCTGACACTGCCCGCGATATCGGATGATGACAAGCGCACACTGGACGCCAAAATTATTCCCTCTGACATCACCCGAGCGATGCGCGCCATGTCCCGGAATAAAGCACCGGGACTGGACGGCTTCCCACTAGAATACTACACAACATTCTCTTCCCTGGTGGTCCCCCGCCTGTCACGGATGCTCGGGGCGTCACTTCGTATGGGGAGGTTACCCCAGTCGCTACGGGAGTCTGTGATTGTCACCTTTCTTAAGCCTCACAGGGATCCGCTCCACATGGGGTCGTACCGGCCCATCACACTCCTGTCAGCGGATTGTAAGATCCTAGGGAAGATCCTGGCCGACCGATATGCACAAATCATACGCCCACTGGTCCACCCCGACCAATGTGGCTTCGTCCCAGGGAGAAATACCTCCCAGAACCTCCGCCGGGTCTTCCATATTCAAGATCAGGTACGTGACAGATTTCCCCGAGCCGCCTGCCTCATTATGGACCTAGAGAAGGCGTTCGACACTCTCACCTGGCCCTACCTATTCTCAGTTCTGCACCGCCTCAATATCGGCCCGACCCTCATGGCATATACCCGCCTCCTATACACCGACCTCACCGCTCGAGTTCGTATCGGGAAGCGCATCTCACCGGCGTTTGAAGTTCGACGAGGCACAAGACAAGGATGCCCCTTGTCGCCCCTTCTATTCGCACTGGCAGTCGAGCCGCTGGCGGTTCGACTGCGTCAAGAGGGTGTGGACTGGGGCATACCACTCGCAGACGGAACCCATTGTGTGTCCATGTACGCGGATGATCTTCTTATATATGTCCGCGACGTAGAATCGGACCTGACCCCCATAGGGACCGCATTAGCGGAATTTGCAGCGGCCTCCGGCCTACAAGTAAATTGGGACAAGTCCACAGTCTATCCTCTACACCCAGACCTACCCTCCCGGGACGTCGACCTCGGTTTACATAAACTCTCATGGTCAGCGGAAGCCCCCCGATACCTCGGCGTGCGCCTATACCATTCTCCGGTAGACATCTTCGAAGGCAATCACCGCAAGATACTAGCTTGCCTACGCCCAACGGTCGCCTTCTGGAATAAACTACCGCTAGCCCCGATAGGACGGATAGCCCTCGCTAAAATGGTGATGCTTCCCCGGCTCCTTTATCACTTTACAAACCTGCCGGTGATACCGCCCAGATCCTTCTTTCGCGATGTAGATTCCCTCTTAGGAACCCTTATTTGGGGAGCTGGCCGCCACAGGGTCGCTCTGAAAACTCTCCAACTCCCCACGACACAGGGGGGACTCGGAGCACCATCCTTTGAGGCATATTTTCTTGCGGCACAGCTCCAGTGGCTATCCTACTGGACGGCGGACCGCTACCCTCAGGAGACGGTTACCCCTACTGGCAGAATCACAACACCGGAGCTTACTCGTCTACTCCTCCCGGGCACCAAGCCGCGGCGCACATATCCCCTCCATGTGGCGGTGGCGCGCCGGTGCATGATGCGGGTACACCGGCTATCCCCTGGTAGGCCCCCATACTCTCCGTTGCTACCATTAATAGGCAGCCCCAGGCAGGATTCCTATTTCACGGCTCCACTACTTGCCGATTGGTCCAACTGTGGTATCACAGACCTGGAATCGCTCTTCGAGGAGGGACAGCTGAAGCCGCTGGACCGCCTGATAGCGGAATATGGGCTCCCCCCGGGTCAGTTCCTAAGGTACAGACAACTGCTCGATGGATACCGACCCCACTTTAATCTCCACACTGGCGAACCAGACACGCATCCAGTAATACATACTATCCTGCATATGGGGGTGGGCCGCCACCTAGTCACATGGTTGTACAAGTCCATCCGAGAACTCTCATACGCTCCCCTGACGATCCTGCGCGCCACCTGGGAGGAGGACATAGGCCGCGCTCTAAACGACTCAGAATGGACCAAGGCGCTTGAGGCCCCTAAACGCGTCTCTAGGAACGCCCGCTTCAAAAATATACAGTATTACATACTACACAGGGCATATCTCACCCCAGCGCGATTACAGAAGTTCTACCCCTCCACGCCATTCCTATGCCCCAGATGCTGCTCCCCAGCTGCAAACTTTCGTCATATGTTTTGGGACTGTCCTGACCTCCAGCCCTTCTGGCGGGCAGTACACGACACACTACGGGAACTCACGGGCCTTACTACACTAGCCACCTGGGAGTCCAGTGCACTAGGCATCCTCCACATCTCAAAGCAGGAACCTGCCCACAGACGCTTCGTGCCCCTGGCGCTCTTGTTAGCCAATAGGTGTATAACCATGCGCTGGCGATCCCCAGAGGGCCCCCCCATAGCACAGTGGAAAGGGGCGGTTAGCAAATGGGCAGCAGCGGAGGAAGACGCCTTAAGAGAAGAAGAAGCCAAGGGTGCGCGTAAAATTCCCATCTCCATGGAATGGGCCATGCTCCTTCACAATTTCCGTCAGTCCACGCAGGCGGGAGACCAGCCTGACCCTTCCCCTCCCCCCGCCCAGGAAGGCCAGTAGCCCTTATCTGATGTGAGCCACCCCAGGGTCAAACCCCGTTAACCCCCGCATCTGGTGCGGCCTCTCGTACGTCCAGCCACTTGACCCCCACCCCGCTGGCCGAGATACAGCAGGCCCCCCCTGCCGATCACCCCCCCCCCCTACTACATCCTGCTGCCGATATCTTCCCGTTTGGTCCCTGCGAGCGCCTACATGCTTCCCTCCCACAGTTCTGTTTCCCCTCTGTTTACTGGTCACACTATCATATGCACAGTACAGACCCAGATCCTGCGCCGCTGTGGCAAGCGAGCGCCCGCCTCTCCTTACTCACCGCCCCCACGGCAGTACCGTCCCGGCGCTTCCCAGCTCGCAGGCGCCCTCACACGCGTATAATGCACGGGTTACCCGATGTCATGTTTAAGTGTACCAGTTCTATAAAACGAGAAAATGTTGCACACATGGCTGTTCGTGGCTGAATGTTGAGGCCACGTCGGCGGATTGTTTACTGTACTGGTGTACCTTTTTTTACTGCAACAATAAAAACAAATTTAAATAAAAAAAAAAAATGGTGTATCGGTTCACGCCATGTCTAGTGTCATGGATATATATATATATATATATATATATATATATATATATATATATATATATATATATTCACATATACATATATGAATAAAAAAGAATGAATAAAATATTTAATAAAGCGCACTGTGGCCAAGTGGCTTCCTGGCGCTGGGGACTAGAGCCACCAATCACAGAAGAGGCCACTAAGATTTAACAGGAGAATGCTTGAGAAAACAAAAAGGTTTTTAAGGCTTTACGGAAGTGAGCAAAGATGGGAATGGAACGTATGGACAGGGGGAGGCCGTTCCAGAAACGGGGGTCCAAAACAGAGAACCTGGTGCCACCCGTTCTGGACTTGCGAAAGCGGGGGAGATGAAGAAGGGACGAGTGGAGGAGCGGAGAGTGCGGGTGGGAGCGTGAGAAGAAATGAGGGAACTAATGAACAAAGGAGCAGAGCGGGCCTGAGCTCGGAAAACTAGGCAGCCCAGTTTAACAAGCATTTACAATGCAATGGTTTCGCCTTTGGAAAAGTTAGAGCTATTGGCATTGTAAATGACAAAATTTGTATTTGTGTGTTGGTTTTGAAAACAGATAAATAAATGGCATTGTCATTTACATTGCCATTAGCTTAATCTCTGCAGTCACTCTGCAGTCCCTAGCACTCCATAGCACTCCATAGTCACTCTGCACTCCCTAGCCCTCCATAGTCTCTCTGCACTCCCTAGCCCTCCATAGTCTCTCTGCACTCCCTAGCACTCCCTTGCACTCTGCACTCCCTTGCACTCCCTAGCAGTCCCTAGTCACTCTGCACTCCCTAGTTACTCTGCACTCCCTAGCATTCTGCAGTCACTCTGCACTCCCTAGTAGTTACTCTGCAGTCACTCTGCAGTTCCTAGCACTCCCCAGCACTCTGCAGTGTCTGCACTCCCTAGTCACTCTGCACTCCCTAGCACACCCTAGCACTCTGCACTCCCTAGTCACTCTGCACTCCCTAGTCACTCTGCACTCCCTAGTCACTCTGCACTCCCTAGCACTCTGCAGTCACTCTGCACTCCCTAGTCACTCTGCACTCCCTAGTCACTCTGTACTCCCTAGTCACTCTGTACTCCCTAGTCACTCTGCACTCCCTAGTCACTCTGCACTCCCTAGTCACTCTGCACTCCCTAGTCACTCTGCACTCCCTAGTCACTCTGCACTCCCTAGTCACTCTGCACTCCCTAGTCACTCTGCACTCCCTAGTCACTCTGCACTCCCTAGTCACTCTGTACTCCTTAGTCACTCTGCACTCCCTAGTCACTCTGCACTCCCTAGTCACTCTGCACTCCCTAGCACTCTGCACTCCCTAGCACTCTGCACTCCCTAGTCACTCTGCACTCCCTAGTCACTCTGCACTCCCTAGTCACTCTGCACTCCCTAGTCACTCTGCACTCCCTTGCACTCCCTAGTCACTCTGCACTCCCTTGCACTCCCTTGCACTCCCTCGCACTCCCTTGCACTCTGCACTCCCTAGCAGGTGACTAACTAAGTTTCACCCTGGCAGACCACTTAGTACCCCTCCCAGAGCCCTACTGTTGAGTACTTCCGCACTCACAGTAATTCTCCCTAATGGGAGAGGGTGGCTATATGGCCTCCCACAATTTTGGGCGTCCCCATTCGGTGCAAGGCATATAAAATGAAGCTACTATAATAAGACATATGGGAAAGTCAGGGCCCTGCGCCATATTCAGCACACACCATTTTCCGCTCCTGTCAGGCTGGGCAGGGGCATAACACAAGACGGCCCGGGGCCATTCAGGCCAAGGTCAATGGTTATCAGTGCGATATGGGATACTCCGGGTTTAGGGGTCCCGTGTTACATTCTCCTGGGAAGGTGGTGTGGTCTGTGGGGCATAGTGTTGCGTTACACCTGGGGGGGGGGGGTGCGGTTATGAGGGGCAGACACACGTGGCCGCAGAGGCATCGGCGCTCACCTGTTTTGGCTTTGATGTTCTTCCGCAGGAAGTCGCTGCTGGAGATGTGCTTGAGGCCAAAGTTGTTGGTGATCCTCTGGCAGACCGTGCCCTTGCCGGAGCCCGGGGGACCCAGGACGACGGCACGCAGGAGCTTGGAAGCCATGGAGTAGGAGAAAGCACGGACAGCGGTTCACTTCAGCAAGAGCTCACGCACACAGCGCCTGCAGGACAATAAACACAGCGCCCCATCAGAGGAGCTTTCTGGCCAGCCTCGCCCCGCACCATATAAGAGACAACATGTGCTCCGTTTACTCGAGAAACGAGCAGATCAAAGGCGCCCTTGTCGGACAGACAGACAAGCAGCTGTCAAGAGACATCGAGAAGCGCACGATTCAAAAGTTCAATTTAGAGGAGAAAAAAAAAAAAGCAGAATTAAAAACACGCACACACTGTATCACGCTGACGAGGGCAGGAGGGAGGGGAACACAGCGCTACTTCTGTGTTGGTTCCAGCTCCGAAGAACTGGGTCAAACATGAGCTCTTAAAACCTTTCCACTTATGCCTCTGTGACGCTGTGTGTTGCTCATCTCCTGCGCGCATTTCACAGCCGTGCCTGTATCTCACTTGCACACAGCATGCGCGTGTACCTCCTACACTGTACGCGAGGCGCTGCACAGTTTATAGTGTTGCAACGGTATACAGACTTGGAGGGAGTCAACTCACCGCCTCTTTCTTGGTCTTGCAAACTGTCTGCAATATGGCGTTTAAAATGCTGTTCCTGTGCATGCCACTGAGCTAGCTCCTAGCCGCCGCCCAACTCTGCCAGGACCTGGCTCGCTGCTGGCACCCTGCTCTGTGTCTCTCTCAAAACGAGGAGCGCCCAGCCCTAGCGGACTTACTCTGTGTGTTGTGGGTGACCTGCGCAGCGGTTTAGCTGCAAGTATTTGTTGATGCACAGCAGTGATCTTCCATTCTGCCAGAAGCCAACTTGTCTGTGTTTGTGCTTACTTTGCATGCCTGGATTTGCTTTCTTGCCTGCTCTGGAGTTTGGCAATTGCCCAGGAATGGTGTCTTCGTAGAATTTTGCCTGCTGAAGATGCGAGGGAGCACCAACGCAGCAGCTCGTGAGGGAGTGTGCATGCCTTCGTTCTTAAGAGCTGTGTGCGGAGTTTGCAAGTTCCCACCGACCGAGTGCGCATTGAAGCAACACATGTAGGACATCAGGCCATGCTGTATGACTCTACACAGTGGCAATCTTGGAGGCTGTTTTGTGTAGTGTTAAAAAGAAACGTGGATCTCGGAGGGCAGCACTTCCGAAATGGCGAAAACAAAGCTAAAAAAAACCCCAAAAAAAACACGCCCACAGCCGCATGACGTAGGCAAAAGCCTAAAAGTCTCGGGAACGCCCACGAATCTGCTCCGGCTTTGACGGACAGATCTCTGTTCCAATGGCTAGCCTCCATTTATGGAGCTAGCCAATGGAACAGAGGGGCGGGGCTACACTCACATACTCTAAACAAAAGATTTCGCCTGCGCCGAAGAGCTGCACCGCAGCTTTCGACGACGCAAAACCTAAAAAGGGATCTCTGGAGGACAGGGAGCCAGTGGAGGGACTTGAGTGCCGGGGTGATGTGAGAGGTTTTAGGAAGGTGAAAAATGAGACGGGCAGCCTGATTTTGAATTGCCTGTAGGCGACGAGTTTCGTAGGCAGGGATGCCCACGTACAGGCCATTTCCATAATCAAGACAGGAAGTGATAAAAGCCATAATAATAATTTTAAGGGCATCAGAAGAAAAGAAACTGGAAATTTTTCGAATAAGACAAAGTGACAAAAAGCAGGAAGAAACAACATAACTGATTTGTGCATGCATAGAAAGATCCTGACTGACTCTAATCTCCAGGGTGCGAACAGAAGCGACAGGTTCTGGGGGAGGACCAAAAGTGAGGGGCCAAAAGGAGGAAGACCAGGGGTTAGAAGAGCCACCCGTCAAAACCAGCTCAGTCTTATCCGGGTTGAGTATCAAATGATTGAAACTCATCCACTCAGAAATAAAAACCAAAGTAGAGCGAAGTTTGTGAAGGGAGTCAGAGGAAGAACAGAGATCGAAAACGAGCTGGAGGTCGTCTGCGTAGTTATACACAGAGACTCCCATATCGAGAAGGGACAAGATAAGAGGGTAGATATAGAGATTAAAGAGTAGTGGGGAAAGAGAAGAGCCTTGGGGAACCCCACAAGAAACCGGGCGAGGAGGGGCAGAGAAACCAGAAAGGTGAACTGCTTGAGACCGTCCCTTAAGAAAGGACGCAAGCCAAGAAAAAGCAGAACCCCGAATGCCCGCTGCGCCAACACGGCCGAGAAGGATGGCGTGGTCGACCGTGTCAAACGCAGCGGACAGATCGAGGAGGACCAGGGCCTGAGGGAGATTGGAGTCGGCTTTCCCCTTCAACTCATCAAGCACAGCAAGGACCACTGACTCCGTAGAGTGGCCCGGGCGGAAGTCCGCCTGATGAGAGGCCAAAAGATGGTTCGCCTCGATATAGGTGGACAGACAAGATGTTACATGGCTTTCGAGGATCTTACCCAAATAGGGAAGAAGAGAAATAGGCCTAAAGTTAGAGGGGAGTGATGGGTCCAGGTCGGGTTTTTTAAGAATAGGTAAGACGATAGCTGATTTAAGGGAAGCAGGAACTAAGCCCTGGGTGAGGAAAGCATTAAGGGGGGGCGCTGGGCAGCTAGAAAAAAGTGTTCTAAGAATACGTGCAGGAGCACAATCCACCGGCGATCCGGACTTGACTTTGGTGAGTAGGGCATGGAATGAGTCCAAAGATATAGGTGGGAACTGGTCTAGAAAAGAAGAGGGCAAAGGAACAGCGGAAGGCGGACCAGGCAAAGAGACAGTGGGAATATTGGATTTGATCTTAACGATCTTATCGATGAAATAGTCGTTAAGTGAAGTACAAAGGATCTGAGAAGTGACAGGGCTAGGGCTGGCGCGATCAGAAGAGGCTAAATTATGAACTCGGGAAAAGATCTCCCTCGATTTGTTAGCCGAAAGGGCGACTTTCTCGGAAAAGTATGTAGTTTTCGCTGAGAGAATCGCTCTTTTATATTCATGTGAGAGGCGTTTATATTTGGCCCGAAGAGTAGGACAATATTTACGTCTCCACTGACGCTCAGATCGTCTCAGATCTAACTTAAGGGCTTTTAGCTCTGTATTGAACCATTTGTGGGCGTCATGGGGGCGAACGGTCTTCACCCTCCTGAGCGGGGCAACCTGATCGCAGGAAGAGGATAGCCAGGTTCTGACCGCCTCAGCCTGAGAATCAAGAGGAAGATCAGAGAGATCGGGGGTGGAAGAAGCTAGAACAAGCGAAAGAGAGTTCAGATCGACCTGATTCCAGCTACGAGCAAGAATATTTTTAGGTAGAGGGGTTTGTCAGTGAAGCCCAAGTGAATGGAAAAGGAGACAATAGAGTGATCCGACCAGGTGCAGGGAAGAATGGTGGGGGAAAGGACCATACAACATGCTGACCAAATTTGGTCCAGTATGTGACCCTAGTCGTGTGTAGGGGCAGAGACGTGAGGAGAAAAGTTAAGACAGTGAAGAGTGGCCGAGAAATCTTTGGAGGACAAGTCCTCCTTAGGATCGCCTGGCCAGAAATTAAAATCGCCTAAGAGAAGGACCGAAGAGTTATTAACCACAAGCGTGGCTAAGAGTTCCTGAAGATTGGGCACAAACGAAGGCATGTTTTGAGGGGGGCGGTACACAAGAACAACCGTGAGGGGAACTGAAAGGTTATATATATATATATATATATCCCCTTCTGGCTGTCCCCAGTAGGTAGTTATAGTTAGGACCATGTTTCTATAGAAAAAGTGTTTTTTGACTTGACCATATCTTTGGTGTTGTTTCACAAACTTCACAGCATTTTTCCAAATAAAGTGTCATAGTTAGGCTTGTTGTGCATTGAACGTTTCAGGGTCATCCGTCAAGTGGGGACTGAGAAAAAGGGGGGGGGGGTCAAAAAAAGTGTGTTTCCAAAGTTACTTTCCATAGACTGTTTAGACATGATGGCAGCCCAAACCGCTGAACGGAATTACACGACATTTGGCAAAAAGCTAGGTTTTGGTCCACAAATTGTGCTTTTTGCTATTTGGTGTAAATCTGTGCAGTAGTTTGTGGGATATTAAAGGAAATTCAAATTTTTATATCTACGGTTTCAGTCAAGTCCCCAAAAAAATACAAAAAAAAGAGAAGGGGGCAGGGTAGGAATACCTTGACCTGCAAGCCTTGGTCCCTGGCAGGGCAAATAGCGTTTAACATTTTTTGCTACGACTTTGTGAAATTCACGGATCCACAGCAAAAATATATATAAAAAAACAAATGGGGATTTCCATGCTTGTATTAAAAAGGCCACCTGGGTGCAAAGGACCCCCCTCCTGAGGCTCTTTGAGCCCCGACCCATCACCTCCCCGGGGCTTATTATTCATATAGGAGAGGGGCTGCACGGACCCCCTCCAAAGGCTCAAATGAGCCCTGGGGACCACCACCTACCTTGGGCTTTATTTAATTAAAGGAGGACGGCCGCACGGACCCCCTCCTAGATTGTTGCAATCTCTGGGGACCACCACCTCCCGGTGGCTAATACAATAATAGTGCAGAGGTCGCATGGACCCCCCACACCCTGGGGACCACCACCTCCCTGGGGCAAAAAATATTAAATAATATAGGGGGCTAATGTAACTGTAGTAAATATAGTGCGGGAGCTGCATGGACCCCCGTTCCCCTGGGACCACCACCTCCCTGGGGGCGGCCAGTGCATTGTAAAGGAGGGGGGCTGAGGAGCCCACCTCATGGAGCCATTAATGGCCCTGAGGACCGCCACCTCCTGTGTCCTGGTGTGCCCAACCTCAGGACATAGCTGTTTGATTTTGTTTGATAGAAGCCGACAGCTCCCGCCAAGCAAAATCAAACACTCTGGTTCCAGCAGGCGGGAGCTGTTAAAGTGCTACAGCCTCCTGGAAGTGAAGGTTTCATCTCTTTCCCTGCCCGCAGACATGGGGGCAGGGAAAGAGATGAATCTATTGCTCCTGTATGCAGGAAGCCTCATTTCCAGAAGCTCCCTGCATGCAACAGCAATGCTAGTTCCCGCAAGAGGCTGAGAGCCGGCTGGGACCGGGGGGCCTTGAGGCTCCCCCAGCAGTCCCCATTGTCCACATTGGGGGCCCTGACTGGGACCAGCAAAAGACACCCAATTGATGGACGGAATGCAGAACAAATCAAAACATTCACCCCAGTCAACAGATCTGGGTTAAATCCATCATTCTTTTGCTCACTATGCCACCCCAGTTTAGACCTGGGCATTTGCAAATCAGTCTTGACCCTGTGCCTCATGGGAACAGTCCAGCCCGAACTGCCAAGCCAGCTCCTTCCTGGACCGGAAACAAGCATACTAGGACCTGTTTCGGGGTTTCACCCCTCATCAGCGAAGATAGCTTGATTCCAGTGGCACAGTGAGCCCAGGACCCACGTCTGGGCATACCTGGCGCACTTAGGACAAGAAAGCAAAAAAGACACACAATTGATGGACGGAATGCAGAACAAATCAAAACATTCACCCCCAGTCAACAGATCTGGGTTAAATCCATCATTCTTTTGCTCACTATGCCACCCCAGTTTAGACCTGGGCATTTGCAAATCAGTCTTGACCCTGTGCCTCATGGGAACAGTCCAGCCCGAACTGCCAAGCCAGCTCCTTCCTGGACCGGAAACAAGCATCCTAGGACCTGTTTCGGGGTTTCACCCCTCATCAGCCAAGATAGCTTGATTCCAGTGGCACAGTGAGCCCAGGACCCACGTCTGGGCATACCTGGCGCACTTAGGACAAGAAAGCAAAAAAGACACCCAATTGATGGACGGAATGCAGAACAAATCAAAACATTCACCCCCAGTCAAGAGATCTGGGTTAAATCCATCATTCTTTTGCTCACCATGCCACCCCAGTTTAGACCTGGCCATATGCAAATCAGTCTTGACCCTGTGCCTCATGGGAACAGTCCAGCCCGAACTGCCAAGCCATGTCCCCCCCGCCCCCAAGTTTCACTCTAGTCCAGGAGCCCTCGTGCAATTGGACTCAGCTTCAAGAGCCCTGGGGGACACTTCCATCTGGACATCTTTTCCCATAAAATGGCTCTGTTTATGGTGTCACACGCGATAGATAACTCCATATAAGCGGAGCACAGGGGTTGTTTCCATGAGAGGGATTACTTCGCAGCCTGCTGCTTTAAAAACATACAGTCACCCATGGTTGGGTACCCTTTCCAAAAATGCGTTTGGGTCAGGGGTACCATTCTAACTGCACTCACCCAATCTTCCAAAAGGCCTAACAGATACCTTGTGAAAATGTTGCTAATGTTATCCGGTATGGTAATCAAACAATAATTAGATGGCTGTGCCTTGTTGCCCTTTTTATACAGGGGTACCCTTAAATTTCTTTCCAGGATTCCAGCATATTTTGTCTCCCAAATATTTCACTAAACAAAAGAGCCAAAGTCTGTGCCCTCAGGAGAGAACTGAGTTTATTAATATCAGCGGGAATACCGCCTGGCCCTTGCACTCTGGTGCTTTTCAGCCGTTTAGTCACCACTTCCATATCACAAACAGTCGGGAGCAGGATCCTCTCAACCTGTCCCTTGACCTGTGGGCCTGCCTCTGGCATGCCAGGGCCAACCCCATCAGCCTCTTCAATTTTATAGAGGTCTTCGATGTGACCAACCCAGATATCGTCAGGTATTGACAGTGTTGTAATATGTTTAACAAGCCCTAGTATATGGTTAGAGATGCCCCAAAAGCCCTTAAGGTTGCCAGTACGCAGGAAAACTATTATCTTAGTCCATAGGATCTCCTTTTCCCTCTACTTAATTGCCGCATTTTCTTCCTAAATGCTTCCCTATGTTATTTGATCAGGCTCTCCCTATGATTCCCACCTGCTCTATACATGTAGTGACTACATGCTGCGCAGCACTCTGCCACTGCTGTCCTGACTAGACCACGACCGCATGGTTACTGGAATACTTTCTGTGAAATTTACTTTCTACTTGCGGCGAGGCTTGGAGCTGTACACACTGCTTCACATACCGCTGAACAGCGATAAATTATCTTGAACTAAATATTTACCACGCTGCAATTTACTTTTATTAGATTATCGCCGTATGGTTGATTACACATCTGTGTCTGAACTCTCCATGTGGAAAAACTTCTCTATGTACCGGTATTAGTTTCTGCTCACCGCGTCTAAGCTTCATTCAACATACCGCTTATCAACAGGTGTGGCCAGAAACCTCCCTTCTTTTAAATAAAAGCCAGCATCAATACAGCGAAGCCCACAAACTTATTTTTAAAGTCAAGAAGTCAACTAACATACCAAATAGAAGCGGTTCCACCTTGAAATTAGACCGTGGCAGCCCTCAAGCAATCATAGTCGGGCAGTGCTAGGAAGTCAGATTGCAATTTTCTCTATACAGATCCCAATTGACTTCAGTCCTGAAGATGGTTTCCGTAATTAATTCATAGGAAACCGAAACGTTGACATTTCATCTTATCCCTGTCTTGTTTTATTCAGTGTGATTTGGGATAGGTGTTTTTTAGGTTCTGTTGAGTCACGTATTAATTTACTTATGTGTGTACCCACAGTCCTAATTTTCTGTTTGTTCACTTATCTGTATATGAAGTGATTTCTTTAAAAATTCTTTTGGATAAAATTATATTTTTCTAATACACCTTGTGTTGTTTTTTGTATGTTGTGTCTTGTTGAAACAAATTGTTTAAATTGAATTGAAATTCCACAGTTTTTGATTGATTCTTAACAAGGATCACTAACCGATCCTTCCTAAAATTAGTCTAAATAATCAAGTACGCATGAAATAAATTCCCTTGAAGGCATCTTCACCCATTCATTTTCATTACCCAAGCCCTCAAGGGTATACTTGGGTTGCTCACTTTTTGTAAATTATTGGTTGAGGAATCTGCCTGAAATTTTCCTCAAATTTGCCCCGCGGCGCTCCGCTCCTTCCCTGAAAGTTTGGGGGGGATTCGTCAAGCGGGGGCCGAGATAAAAGGGGGGTCCCAAAACGTGTTTTCCCCATGTTAATTTCCATAGGGCGGTCGAACTCACTTTTAGCCCGAACGGCTGAATGGATTTCCACCAAACTTGGCAAAATTGTAGGGACTGGTAGCCCGATGTGTCTTTGCTATGTCTCAAGATAGGTGCTCCAGTGGATTTTGAGTAATTTAGGTTAAAAAAAATATATATATCTTTAAGCGCGCCCCGGTACGCGCACTGGGGCGCGCACCAGTGCGTTACGCGAGTTCGCGCGTGGAAAGCTGATTGGCTCTCGGGTGTCTGGCAACATTCCAAACAGTCCGGAGGGGCCGCCATCTTGTGTCTCGGTAGGATCGAGACACAAGAGGTGGCAAAAACAAAGGGGGAAATGACCAAAAGGGGGCAGGGTAGACCCCCCTGACCCCCTAGGTTTGATGTGAGGGCCATAAAAGGGCCCCGCGGGGCAAAAAAAAAAAAAAATTCCGATTTTCGCGGGGGGAGCGCCCGGTATGCGTACCGGGGAGCGTACCATAAGGAATAAAGAATGACAGATTTCTTTTAAAAAGTAGCATTTTTTTAAAAATTGGAGGTAGTTCTAAAAAGAACTGTTTTTTTTATTTTTTTGTTGTTTTATATTTTTTTGTTTTTTTGAACATTTTTTACTTTTTTTGGCTTTTATGAACAGTTTTATATTTTTTTTTGTTGTAATTTTTATGGGGAGAAACAAAAAATAGGGAATTGTAAATGGCTCAACTGGAGCAAAAAAAATCAGGAAAAAAATAACGTTTTTTTTCTGCAGATATGGTTATCTCCTGCACGGTTGATTAGGTTTATACTTTTTTGCCATATGTAATTGTAGTCCCACAATAGATACAAACAATTTTAAAACATCCAAACTTGGTTTGAATGTTTGGGACCATCTCCCTTGCCTCTGGACCTGATGGAGGGGGTTCTTTGCTTGTTGAGGTTCTGGAAGAAGATTGGGGAAGGTTTCTGGACAGTTCTCTCATCTCTGCCGCAGAATAGTTGTTAGGATGCTTGCGTTGCATATGGCGAATCATGGTGTGATTACCAAAAGAATATTTTTTTGTAGGGTTCCCCCTGGAAAGTTCACAGCCACACATCAGACAAGTCACTTTTGCCGCATTGACTTTCTTCTGGCCTCTTGGGAATTTAAAAAACTCCCACACAATGTGCTCTCTCGGTTTGTAAGGGGGATTGTCTTCAGGAAGGAACGTCCTCTCCTCCTCCTCCTCTTCTTCACCACCAATATGGTGCTGTGGTGGTCCTTGTGGTGGTGGTGGTGGTGGTGCAGATGCTCCTGCTGCTGCTGCTACTGTAGCCATTTCTCAATGAATGAAAACAGGTCTTCCTCACTCAAAGAACAAAGTGAGAATGAGGAAAAAAGGTGGGGGCTTTCATCATTAGGAAAAAAAAACTGTCCTGAACTAATTAAAAGTGTTATTTTCAGGTCACATGACCAGGGCTTTCATCATTTGGAAACCAAAACTGTCCTGAACCAATAAAAAGTGTTATTTTTAGGTCACATGACACGACGCGCTTACGCTACGAGCCCCGGGGCGCGTCGCGTAAGTGCGTCGGATGGTTACGTAGCGCGATCGTATGCGCTCGAGTGCTTCCGGGTGCGCTTACGCCGTGCGTATCACGCGGACGCGGCTACGCGATACGTCACAATGATGTTTTCGTTCGTGGCAAAAGCGCTAACGGGACGCTCAACGGGACGCGCCCGGGGGCGCGCAGCAAGACTGCGCTTACCGGTGCGCTCTCCGGGACGCGCACCGGGAGCGCTCCAGGGCAAAAAAAAAAAAAACAACCATGAACAATATACATAAAAAAAATAGTATTACATAAATATACAATATAGGATTCATTATAAAAAATATTACATTTCATACCTATAGAAATTTGCTATTAAGAAACCTTTGAAATTCACTGAAAAAAACATAGGTTTGAGGCCCTATATATAGTTAGGAATTAGCATTTAAAAAACCAATGAAATTCACTGAAAAAACCATAGGTTTCACACCAGTTATAGTTAGGAATTAGCATTTAAAAAAACTATGAAATTCACTGAAAAAAACATAGGTTTCACACCAGTTATAGTTAGCTGGAAATTTTACTAACATAAAACCATTGAAATTCCCACGTTATAGTTAGTTGGACTCACTATAACTTGCGCGCCTGCAATGCACTGCTGATGACGTCACATATTACATCACTCATGACATGGTCAGTGACATCACTCATGACATCACTGATGACACCATCCTTGTGACAGACTGACAGACCTCCTTTCAGTGTAATGTAACCCTTGAAACTCATATTCAAAAATAGAAACTAACATTTTCAAAAAAAAGAAGATACCCATACCAGATACAACAACCAATTCAGTAATTCCACCATCTATATACACATCCACTCATTCAGCAACAGTTCTATATAGTCACTCATACATATACTCACTCGTCATATGTAGTGATACACATATACATCCTGTTACACTCCGACAGTCATCCAAAATCACTCACACACATACTCACACATGCAAATAAACTATTGAACATCCATTTATTTGCATATACAAGTATACACAGACTAGCACATTACTTCTAAGGAATCACTTAAAGAAACACATACTTATTTAAACAGGAACTCTTACAATCTCTCACTCTCACATATACTTACTTATATACATCAATACTCACATATACCAGATCAAAACATATGTCGTTACTAATAAAGACACTAGTGAGACAGTCATTCACTCACTAACACACACATATACACACTCATCCACCCTTACAATCCTACACATATGGTGTCTTCAAAACACATACAAATTGTGAGTCAGTCACCAACCAATGCAGCCACTTATACACAAAGTGAAACACTGATACATATATTTCAATATTTAAAAGTTACTCGCTAATATATGTATTCACTAAGATACACTTAATAAGCCAGTTAACCAATCAATTAAAAAAAAATCCATTTAGACACTTATTTAAACATTTATTCTTCCATCGACCTTTACATATACATAAATAAAACATATTTATTTTTCTGAAAGGCACACATTCCCTGGATGGTGTCATCAGTGATGTCATGAGTGATGTCACTGACCATGTCATGAGTGATGTAATATGTGACGTCATCAGCAGTGCATTGTAGGCGCGCAAGTTATAGTGAGTCCAACTAACTATAACGTGGGAATTTCAATGGTTTTATGTCAGTAAAATTTCCAGCTAACTATAACTGGTGTGAAACCTATGGTTTTTCAGTGAAAATATATATATATATATATATCCTGAACTCAATCCCCCTTGAAAGAGTGTCAGAATTTGACTATCTGGGAATCCGTTTGAGCGATGCAATGAGCTGGACCCCCCACATTAACAAAATGACTGTGGGCCACAAAAGGGTGGGGGGAGCACTGTTAAAGGAGTACAACAACTCATCAAAACATTGTGTAGCTCCGATAATAGATATCTACAAAGCTCGTGCAGTATCCGCATCACTCTACGGAGCTGAGTTATAGGGCTTAGGCAACATGGAGTCTCTGTCTAAGGCAGAAAACAAATTCATCAAGGACCTGTTGGCTATTCCGATAAGCACCCCGACAGTTCCGGTGCTCCTGGATGCAGGCCGTAAGTCAATCAAGGACCAGGCCCGCCTTCGACCACTCCTGCTTTGGGCTCGCTTGTGGAGGGTCCCTGAACTAAATCTTACGCAGACGGGCTGGCAGAGGTGATGCACTCAGATGGCTGGCAAAAGATTAAATGGCTTAGGGACATTAAACACCTGCTTGGGGACCTAGGATTGGGCTCTTGTTGGTCTACACACTCATCACCCCCAAAGGAGACCCTGAAAAAACTTTATTGGGAATGGGTTTCAGCCAAGCTCATCAGCAACCAGCGTTACTGCAACTCTACCGCAGCCTTTTTGGAAATTAAAGACGTTGTTGCCTTTGAGCCATATTTAGACATTATTACCATCCCCATGGATCGGGCTCTCTATATTAAATTTAGACTAGGGACCCTACCCCTAGCCGATCTCCTCTCCGGATGGAACACGCCTAAGCAGGCATCACGTCACTGCGCCTTATGTACCGATAGACCCGAAACTGTGGCACACTTTCTCTTCGAATGCCCGGATTACGTGTGCCCTAGATCCCGCTGGCTCAAACCTCTTTGTAGAGAATTGGGCACTCGACAGTGTTTGGTGGCTCTACGGATCTTATTAACGGACACAGCCCCTCCTATTGTTTGTGCAGTATCCAAATTTTTTTAATGGGCTTGGTTGATCCGCTTAAAAAGACTGTCTATTTCAATTTAATCCCTTTTTAATTAATTTATTCTGATCAATTGCCATTTTTACTTGTTGATTTTAATGTTCAGTCTTTTCCTTTATCGATGTGCTGTTTTAAATCTGTTATGTAAATGCTTTTATGATATATGCATATCGAAATAAAGCTATCAACCAACCAACCATATATATATATATATTACCTACTGGCGGTAGCCAGTAGGTATATATAGTTAGGACCTAGTTTCCATAGGAAATCCCCAACATTCTATTGGGAATAACTTTGGCGCTGGTTGATGAATCTTCGCAAATTTCTCAAAGAAGATGGCTCGCTCCGCTCCTTCCCTGAAAGTTTGGGGGGGATTCGTCAAGTGGGGGCTGAGAAAAAAGGGGGGTCCCAAAACGTGTTTTCCCCATGTCAATTTCCATAGGACCTTTAGACTCAGCTACAGCTTGAACCGCTGAAGGGAATTACACCAAACTTGTGAAAATGGTAGTGTCTGGTATGCAGATCACGCTTTTGGTAAAATAGTGTAAATCCCTCCAGTGGTTCCTGAGAAAATTAGAAGAGAAATCAATTATATATCTATTAGCGCGCACAGGTTTTTTTTTGGGGGGGGGCTTCTCTCTTTCATTTAAATGTTTTTAATTACATTTCGAGGGTGCCCACCCCTCGTTTTGCACCCCGAGATCACCGCCGCCGCCCGAGCTGCCTTAAGATGGCCGCCGCCTGGTTGTGGGCGGGGCCGGGAGGACGTGGTTTTCGCTTCCCCCTGCCTGGGGGAAGCCTTTGCTGTGGCCGGCCCCGCTGCTGTTGATGCTGTTCACCCCGATCATCTTCTCTCGCTGGCAGAGGGCTCTGCTGGTGCCCCTGTCCTCTCCCGGGGAGTGGCTTCCCTATCTACAGCTGGCAGGTAGAGGAGGTGACGCTGGCAGGGCAGTGAGCCAGGCGCCCACCAACTTCCCAAGCCCGCGCTCCCAGGGGCCACACGCTCCCGCCCTGGTCACCGATGACAGGACCCCGGAGCCGCGCGCATGACTGGGAGCCTCGCGCGCCCTAACAGGATCCTCTGCTGCGGATGAGGGCCAGCTGTGACCTCGCCACGGAGTGAGGCTCACAGCGACGACGGGGCTGGCAGGAGGATCCCAACTACCCTCGGCTTCCACCAGCCAATGGCGAGCACATCCACCGAGAGGCACTTGGTATTCAGAGCAGCGAGGGGGCCGTGTGGGAGCGAGGGAACGACGCGTGCGGTAATGCAGCAAAAGGAGAGCACGGGGGAGGGAGTGGGATACGAGAGGAGGGACACATATCCGAGGGGGTTGTAAGATGAGGGGAGGGGTATGAGAGGAGTGGGTTACAGGAGGGAGTTACGCGATGTGAGGTACACGCACACACAGGTGTATGTGTGTGTAAAATACATTTGTACTTACGTAGCGCAAATGCCAATATATATGCCCCAATAAAACATGTTTCTGCATTAAGTGTATCATTAAACGAAGTCACACAATGTATTACCGCGCAACCAAAATAAATACATTTGATTACAATTGTTGTGGGAGAGGATCATATGACCCACTCAAGGCTTTGGCTGGTGTGACGAATCGGTTCCTTCTCTCGCAATCAACAAATAGATCAATAGCATATTTTCAGCTGAGTATTTATTTTGTATTCAGTGCCTGATGAAATTATTAGACTAATATTGTACGTGTGATATATATATATACACACACACATATATATACATGTATGTATGTATGTATATATATCACTGAAAAAACCATAGGTTTTAGGCCTTATATAGTTAAGAATTAGCATATATATATAGATAGATATATATATTAGCTTTTAAAAAACCAATGAAATTCACTAAAAAAACATAGGTTATAGACTATATATAGTTAAGAATTAGCCTTTAAAAAACCTTGGAAATTCACTGAAAAAACCATAGGTTTTAGCCCTTATATAGTTAGGAATTAACATATAAAAAAACATTGAAATTCCTCCTATATAGTTAGCTGGACATTTTATTGATATAAAACCAATGAAATTCAACATATAGTTAGTTGCAATAACTATATATTTCGCGCATCCGCAATCCAATGCTGATGATGTCACATAATACATCATTCATGACATGGTCAGTGACATCACTGATGACATCATCCAGTGTCTGTTTGTTTTTGTAAAGTTTAAATATGTTTTACATATTGAAGAATGAGTGGATGTATAAGAGTATGGATGAAGGATTTGATTATATAAGTGAGTAAGTATGTGTTAGTATATCTGTGAAAATGTAAGCTGTTCTGTGTTTAACTGTATAGATTAAGAAATCAAAGTGTGATTGATTCTTTACAGGACAGACTAGGTGTGTGAGTAACTCCATGGATGAGTGGCAGTGTGTGAGTGTCTGCATAGGTGTATGAGTGCATATGATAGTGTTGTAATGATGAGTGACTGTATGTACGAGTGACCTTATGGGTGAATGAATGAATGTGTGTGTAGACGTAGGAATCAGTGAGTGCGTATATAGTAAATGGTATTGGTGTGTCAATAGTTTAAATAATGATACTCTGTATTTTACACTAGGTGTAACAGAAGTTATATTAGAGTGTAAGGAGGTGCATTGTATTATCACATGAAGTATATCATCAGTGGTGTGATCATTGATGTTAAATGAGATGTCATCAGTGATGTCATCAGTGATGTCACTGACCATGTCATGAATGATGTAATATGTGACATCATCAGCATTGGATTGCGGATGCGCGAAATATATAGTTAGTGCAACTAACTATATGTTGAATTTCATTGGTTTTATATCAATAAAATGTCCAGCTAACTATATAGGAAGAATTTCAATGGTTTTTTATATGTTAATTCCTAACTATATAAGGGCTAAAACCTATGGTTTTTTCAGTGAATTTCCAAGGTTTTTTAAAGGCTAATTCCTAACTATATATAGTCTATGACCTATGGTTTTTTTAGTGAAATATATATATATATATATTTTTTTTCCCAAATGCCCAAGAGCTTTGAACTCGCACTCCAGCAGATGTCACCTTACGGTATTTAAAACTCGGAGACCAGCCTCGGCATGTTAGGGAGCTTTATTGCTTTCTGCCTACGCGTTTCGAGACCACCGTCTCTTCATCCAGGGCAGCTGCAAAACATGGCACAGACATTTCCTCATTGCTCGCACATTTATATAACCTCCATCGGGCCGCGCTCATCACGCTAATTTCAGCAGTGCATGTAGGAACTTGTAGTCCTCGGAAAATCATTCCTCTCCCACAGTGGGTTCTGTGACGACGTTTACTTACTGCAGCATTCAATTTGCATTAAAACACCCTCAGTGGGCCCCACGATGCCTTGTTAGTCCATTAATTCCACATTTGCTGTGCTACTCGCAACGGGACACAGTTTAATGTTGCGTAGCCTCTTACTTTTAAGATGGTGTAAGTTCCACGGCAGGGCGCCGTGTAAATAGTTTTTTTCCAAATGCCCAAGAGCTTTGAACTCGCACTCCAGCAGATTGTACCTTACGGTATTTAAAACTCGGAGACCAGCCTCGGCATGTTAGGGAGCTTTATTGCTTTTTGCCTACGCGTTTCGAGACCACCGTCTCTTCATCCAGGGCAGCTGCAAAACATGGCACAGACATTTCCTCATTGCTCGCACATTTATATAACCTCCATCGGGCCGCGCTCATCGCGCTAATTTCAGCAGTGCATGTAGGAACTTGTAGTCCTCGGAAAATCATTCCTCTCCCACAGTGGGTTCTGTGACGACGTTTACTTACTGCAGCATTCAATTTGCATTAAAACACCCTCAGTGGGCCCCACGATGCCTTGTTAGTCCATTAATTCCACATTTGCTGTGCTACTCGCAACGGGACACAGTTCAATGTTGCGTAGCCTCTTACTTTTAAGATGGTGCATGTTCCACGGCAGGGCGCCGTGTAAATAGTTTTTTTCCAAATGCCCAAGAGCTTTGAACTCGCACTCCAGCAGATGTCACCTTACGGTATTTAAATTAGCGCGATGAGCGCGGCCCGATGGAGGTTATATAAATGTGCGAGCAATGAGGAAATGTCTGTGCCATGTTTTGCAGCTGCCCTGGATGAAGAGACGGTGGTCTCGAAACGCGTAGGCAGAAAGCAATAAAGCTCCCTAACATGCCGAGGCTGGTCTCCGAGTTTTAAATACCGTAAGGTGACATCTGCTGGAGTGCGAGTTCAAAGCTCTTGGGCATTTGGAAAAAAACTATTTACACGGCGCCCTGCCGTGGAACTTGCACCATCTTAAAAGTAAGAGGCTACGCAACATTGAACTGTGTCCCGTTGCGAGTAGCACAGCAAATGTGGAATTAATGGACTAACAAGGCATCGTGGGGCCCACTGAGGGTGTTTTAATGCAAATTGAATGCTGCAGTAAGTAAACGTCGTCACAGAACCCACTGTGGGAGAGGAATGATTTTCCGAGTACTACAAGTTCCTACATGCACTGCTGAAATTAGCGCGATGAGCGCGGCCCGATGGAGGTTATATAAATGTGCGAGCAATGAGGAAATGTCTGTGCCATGTTTTGCAGCTGCCCTGGATGAAGAGACGGTGGTCTCGAAACGCGTAGGCAGAAAGCAATAAAGCTCCCTAACATGCCGAGGCTGGTCTCCGAGTTTTAAATACCGTAAGGTGACATCTGCTGGAGTGCGAGTTCAAAGCTCTTGGGCATTTGGAAAAAATATATATATATATACATACATATATATATACACACAAAAGAAGCAGAGAACTCCTGCTGGAGTTGGGTGTAGAGAGACCGTTAGCGTTGGTCATGTGCTTGAGGAGGCTCAAACGTAGTGGTGTCAGCATGCCCGACTCAGCCTAAATAAGCACACAACTTTTTCCAACCAGAGGCTAAAAGCTCCTTCAGGATATGAAGTGCAGGTTGAAGCTATCCACCAGATTGTTGCAGTCCTGATAAATGATACATATGTTCCTTACTGTATCATAACCTTTATCTATGAACAATATAACGGTGTAACTATTTGATACAATATTCCCAATCACACATTCGCTCCAGCATTTAGTTTAATTTTATATACAGGTCTATCTTTTTTCGAAATGGTTACCTAATGTCAAACTGTGCAATCCTTTAGAATCTCTACACTATTGCTGCATTGTGAGCATCCAACGTTATTGTCCTCCAACTTCGTTTTTCCCTGAATAAGGTCTTTAGAACTTGAAATGAAAGGAAACATCGCCAACTTAAATTTTATGTACTGCAGACTCAGGGCTTTGATGACCCAACATCAGAAGCGCAACAGTCCTGGGTTAATGACTTCTTGCAATGTCATCTAAAGGGAAAATCAGGAGCAATATTTTATATGTAGAAACGTTTGCTAGTGCTCTGAACATACAGGACGCCATACTTGGCGCTGACCCTCTTCCATTAAGGGGGATCGAGCTTTTCTCTTAAGTGTTTAGTCCGTGCCTTACTCCTCTGCTCTTAGTCTTCATCCTCTGACTCTCTCATACCCTACCATAACGTATACAAATCATACTGAATTATTTACTCTTGTTTCCTTTCGTTCCTCTCTCCAAGTGCCCACATCGTACTGACTGAAACTCATCCGTGATAGTGGAAATATTTGATGGTATTTGCCACTGTTGCTGTCAACTACATCTCTACGGCGAAAATGTCTTCAGGTGAGAGCATTACCTCGAAATTTCATTTGAATAATTTAAGTTAAATAATGAAATTTCTCCCTAAAAATTGGCACGTTTTGGGTGTGCATTGAAACCGGGTGAAATCCCACAGGGCCAGCGTGCCGTGTAAAGTGATCAGAGTGACTGGTGTGTCTGCGGTCTATCTATTTCATTAGAGTATAAGCGCCTTAGGCCTCACGGGAGTATTGAAAGCGCTATATAAATACCACTGTCCCCCATTTTCTTTACATCTTGCATTACGAAGTTGCGCAGAATATCTTTTTATCCCTTCTGTTCTCTTCTCCACAGGGCTTTTCTCCTGCACTGCCTCTCTTCGCTTCCCCCTTCGCCACCTCTCCCCTCAGCCTCACCTCTTCCCCCCAGGCTTAGCAGTGCTGACAGGGCGCCCGGCAAGAGTGGGCGGGGCACAGCTGCCTGGAGCCGGAGGGGACTCCAGTCACCTTGTCTTGAAGATTAAAGGTCACTGCCTGACTCCTCTGCACGCAGCACAGCTATAATTGAGTTCTCGTGTTAAAAGCGCGTGTATTTCCACTGGGAGGGAAATCACGAGTCCAGCCACTGACTGGGAAGCGGCGGGGAGTGGAACTGGAAGCACACTTCATGGCAGGGCGGGGGAGGCGTGAGAGGCGGGAGGAGGAGAGAGTGGTGGGGCACCCGAGGAGTGGGCTTTAGTGGCAGGGCTTGGATGAAAGGGGCTACCAGGTATCATCAGGGCCACCGTATCCTCATCTGGGCTTTTAATTTTTTTATCAAAACACTATCAGGAGTGCTAGCCCGGTATGTTTCGCTGAAATAAAGCAAGACAATACCTGCCAGAATTCATTGGGTTGTCAGGCCAGGCATGTAAAATGGCGTCTGTGGTGTCAAGGCGGCTACCCGCGTCCTTCGCAGGGAGCCACCATAAAAGGGCAGCCCTCTTAGTGCCAATTGAGCACAAACATCACCCCTCTACTTTAGGGGACCCCTGGGAGGAGTACCCCTGCTCGGCGCGCTAGGCGCATCACTTCCGGCGCATAGAGGTTGGGGGAGGGTATTTATATCTCCCCCCACCTTTCTGGCGTCCTCTTGTGCACCGGTCACGCCATATATGTATATTGCATACTTTTGTATGGAATAAACCTGCAGCAATATTTTACCAAACAAAAGTTGTGTTGTGTATTTATTTATGTCATCATGCATGCTCTGACAGTGGGTGGGGAGTGTTGCCTTTAATGGCACTAAGATATGTAGTCCAGAAGGCTCAGTGTCACTGGGACAATAGTTCTCCGTTACTTGACTTTGCTTTTACATATTGTTATCACGTGTGGTGGTCCCATTGGCTCAATTAAAATGGACCTAGACTACAACTCCCAGAATGCACTGATATTTAAACCCAAAAGTCCAGTAACATGGTGCTATCTTGTCACCTCGACAAGGAATCATCAGTGAATTTTTCGGCCGCTGATGGGGAGACTAAAGGGAATGTGTATGTGTGTGGAGAAATGGGTCTAAGGGTAGAGGGTGCTGTATCAGAAGATGGCACTAAGAGGAGGCATTGCCTTGAGATACTGGACTCATGAGAGAGCCGAGTTCTCAAGTTACCATGTCCATGTGTGAGCAGCTCATCCAGTCCAGCTTTTTATTTGCATTTGGAGACGTATAGGGGACTATTATCACACCAGAACCTGGGCTTCTATGGAAATTCACAAGGGCATATTATCAAGCCCATTATCGCCGCTTTAGCGGTAGTTTCCTGCCACGAAAGCGGGGTTAATTTTAACGCCGTTCTTGATAATATGCCCCATAGTCTTGATTTTGTAATGGGTTACACAGTGCTACAAATTCAAGAGTGCAATTAAAGACCCAGAGTGGATGAGCTACTCACTCATGGACCGGGGAATCTTGTGAACTTAGTTGAAAGACCAGAGGGCCTGATCCACAAAGGTCCTCCGCACTTATGGCAGAGGCCCGGTAGTCACAGGGAATCTCCGCATTGAGAATTCTCACTGCAGAGCTTGCACAATGAGAATTCTCACTGTGGAGATTCCTCAATGAGAATTATCACTGTGGACCACAATGAGAATTCTCACTGCGGAGCGTCCACAATGAGAATTCTCACTGCGGAGATTCCACAATGAGAATTCTCACTGCAGAGCTTCCACAATGAGAAATCTCACGGCGGAGCTTCCACAATGAGAATTCTCACTGCGGAGCTTCCACAATGAGAAATCTAGCTTCGGAGCGTCCACTATGAGAATTCTCTCTGCGGAGATTCCACAATGAGAATTCTCACTGCAGAGCTTCCACAATGAGAAATCTCGCGGCGGAGCTTCCACAATGAGAATTCTCACTGCCGAGCTTCCACAATGAGAAATCTAGCTTCGGAGCTTCCACAATGAGAATTCTCACTGCGGAGCTTCCACCATAAGAAATCTCACTGCGGAGCTTCCAGAATGAGAATTCTCACTGCAGAGCTTCCACAGTGAGAATTCGCACTGCGGAGATTCCACAATGAGAATTCTCACTGCGGAGATTCCACAGTGAGATTTCTCACTGCGGAGATTCCACAATGAGTAGAGATTCCACAATGAGAATTCTCACTGCAGAGCTTCCACAATGAGAATTCTCACTGCGGAGCGTCCACAATGAGAATTCTCACTGCGGAGCTTCCATAATGAGTAATCTCGCTGCGGAGCTTCCACAAGAAATGCATTACTTACCTGTAACTGCAGTTATCCAGTATTGGTGTCTTTCATAGATTCACATGCCTGAATCATTCCCCGTCGTCGGGATGGGAGTCCCCGGTACATAGAGAAAGTAATGTCCTAAACGATATATAGAGAAATAGGCCCATGAGCCTCACCTTAGTAACATATCCATGTCCTTTTGTAGAAAGGACTGAACTCTAGAGAAGAGCCAATCAGCTATCACCTCCCTCTAGAACCCTCCTGGCAGGAGCCTCAGTCCCTCAGATTTTCGGAAGCATCGTGCTAAACAAGTGCAACACTGAGAGAATTAGATGAGTCCTTCCAGAAGAGGCGGGAGGGTTGCATGTGAATCTATGAAAGACACCAATACTGGATAACTGCAGTTACAGGTAAGTAACTCATTTCTTATCCAGTATTAGGGGTGTCTTTCATAGATTCACATGCCTGAATCAGAGTAGCAAGCAATGATAAGCACATTTTTGGATGGTTTAGAAAATACAAGTCAGTAGATAATAACATATCAAGTGACCAATAGAAACATTCCATTGTAAGAAGAAATACCATCAAATAATACAATCAAGAAATGTGCGTACATGAAAAAGGATGGTGGGATGAAAAGAAGGCTCACCTTTATTGAAAGAGATGGCGAAGCACTGCTTGTCCCACTGCAGCATCTTTCATGAGTTCTGTATCCAGACAGTAACGTCTGTTGAAGGTATGTGGCGACTTCCCTGTTGCCGCTCTGCAAATGTCTATGATAGGCACTCCTGCAAACAGCACCATGGACGTAGACATCGCTCTGGTAGAGTGGGCTCGTACTTTAGAATGCAGGGGTTGCCGTGCCTGATCGTGGCAGAATGCAATAGCCGCAGAAATCCAGCAAGAAATATTTTGCTTAGTTTGTGGAAGACCCTTCCTGGGTCTGCTATAAGCCACGAAAAGATGGTTGGATTTACGGAAGGATTTTGTCTTCTCAATGTAAAATCCCAGACAGTGTTTAAGGTCCAGAGAATGTAACGTTCTTTCTGCTGCAGTCTGGGGATTTGGAAAGAAAGAGCGCAAGACAATGGGCTTGTTGAGATGGAAGTCCGACTGGATTTGAGGTGCAAATTTTGGATTTGTTCGCAATATTACCCTGTCTTGCTTGAACTATAGAAAAGGTTCCTGAATTGAGAAGGCCTGGAGCTAACTTTCTCGTCTTGCCTAAGTAAGTGCGAGTAGGAGTGCGGTCTTCCAAGAGAGGTATTTCAGATCAGCCCTGTGTACCGGTTCAAAGTGATGTTTCATGAGTTGATTAAGGACTGTGTTAAGTTGCCAGGCAGGCAAAGTCTTCACAGGTGAAAAAATCCTGAAGAGACCTTTAAGAAACTGCTTCATCAATCTGTGAGACCAGAGAGAAGGACCTGTAGTAGTTCTCCTGTAACGGTATATCGCCGCCAAGTGGACTCTGATGGAGGCATGAGCAAGGCCTGAGTTTGCCAGATGGAGAAGGTAAGGCAGTATCTGTTCTGGAGAAGAAGAAAAGGGATGTATCTTCTGAGCCTTACACCAAATGCAAAACCTCTTCCATTTGAAAGAGTATGTCTTATTGGTACTATCTGCCCTTGCTCGAGCCAGAATGGCTAGAATCTGGTTGAATATCTGAATTCTGAAGTTCCTTGAACTCAGGAGCCAAGCGGATAATCTGAGTGATGCCCGATTTGGATGCTGGACTTGCCCGTTCATCGTGAGAAGGGATGAAAACTGCTTCAGCTGCAATGGCGGTTCCAGAGAAAGACGGTGGAGTTCTGTGAACCAATGTTGGCGTGGCCAAGTTGGGCTATTAGAATGAGCGTACAGGGCTCCACTTTCAATTTCCTGAGGACTCTGTGAATCATTGGAAATGGCGGAAAGGTGTACGCAAACACGTTGCACCATACGATCGAAAATGCATTCCCTAAAGATCCTTTTTTGGAGATGCCAGCTTGCATAGTGTTGGCATTTGGCGTTGTCCTTTGTGGCAAATAGGTCGATTAGAGGAGTATCCTATTGAGAGAATACTTGGTTGAGGATCTCCCGATCCAGTTCCCACTCGTGAGATGTTGTTTGTTGGCTGCTTAGTGAATCGGCTAGAACGTTGTCGTGCCTGGGACATATTCCACCCGAAGGGAGATAGTCTGCAGGATCAACCAGTTCCAGATTTTCTGCGATTCGCGAGAGAGTGTCAGAGAGCGAGACCCTCCCTGTTTGTTGAGATAGTGCTTCGTCGTGGTATTGGCCGTACGTACAAGCACTAGAGAATTCTTGATTCTTGGGAGAAAGGCTTGAAGGGCGAGGAAGACTGTCCGCAGTTCGAGGAGATTTATATGAAGCCCTCTTTTGGAGAGGGACCACTTTCCGCTGATCTGCAGTTCTTGGAGGAAAGCTCCCCAGCCTCTCAGTGAGGCGTCTGTTGAGATGACATGAGGTGACGCTGGAAGTAAGAAGGGCAAGCCTTGAGAAAGATTTTGAATAGATGTCCACCATTGCAGAGCCTTGACAATTTGAGGAGTCATCTTTATGAGATCATCGAATGACCCTGTGCATTGGACCCATTGTACCGAGAGCGCCTCTTGGAGAAGGCGCATCTTCAGGCGCCAGTGAGGAACAAGTAGGACACATGATGTCCTCATCCCGAGTAGGGACTTAAAGAGGAGAACCGTGTAGGCTCTCTTTTAGGCTACGAGAACAGCCAGTGTCACAAGATTTTCCTTTCTCTCTCGTGATGGAAAAGCTTTTTTTCAGTTTTGTGTCGAGAGTAGCGCCTAGGAAATGTATACGCTGAGAAGGCAGAAGGACTGATTTCCCCAATTGAGCGTGAGTCTTAAACAATTGAAAAGTTGCAGACAAGGGTTGGAAGACCTGGACGCGTCTTCTCGGGATGGAGCCTTGATCAGCCAGTCGTCCAGATATGGAAAAACTTGATGGTGCTGCTGTCAGAGGTATGCAGCCACTGGAGAGAGACATTTTGCTGGAAGTGTTCGCCCGCGACTGCAAATCTTAAGAATTTCTTGTGATTTCTATGAAATGGGATGTGAAAATAGGCATCCTGAAGGACCAGAGATACCATATAATCCTCTACATCTAGGAGTTGTAAGACCTCCTGGATCGTTACCATACGAAATAGCTGCTTTTTTAGGAATTTGTTGAGAGCTCTGAGGTGAGGTCTAAAATCAGCCTCCACTTCTTTTCCTTTTTCTGACATAGGAAGAAGCGGGAGTAAAATCCTTTCCTTCGCTGGGGCAGAGGGACTTTTTCTATCGCCCCTTTCTGGAGCATAAGAGAGACCTCTTAGAAGCAGACGTAGATTTTTGTGAAGCATAGGTCGGGGAGGAGTCTGGGGAGGTATGTGAACGAACTCCAAAGAATGGCCGAATTGAAGTAATTGTGTGAGCCCTCCGGTCCGTGGTAATTTCCTTCCAATTTTCTAGGAAATGTGAAATTCCTCCTCCAATTTTTGAGTGCGGAGATGAGATGGAGACTGGCCGAAGGGAATGGCCATTGTCTCTGAACATTGCCTTTTCGCTGGCCTTTACCCCGAAAGGACGCTTTACTGTAAGAGGTTTTTGTTGGCGCTGTTGAAACTGTGGCTGATGTTGCTGCCCCGATGAGTAAGATGACCGATATCGACTATCCCCTTTATTAGAGGACTGTCCTCTCCCTCTTGATCCGCGAAAGGACGGACTTTTGTATAGGAGGGTACCCAATGATCTGGCAGTGTCCGTGTCCTTCTTTATACTCTGGGACGCTGTGAGGACTTCTTGCCTGTTTTGTCCCGTACCTGCACCGGCGCTACTTCTTGCCGCTCCCGCTTTGCGGGAGCCGCTGCGTGGGAGGACTGCCCGCCAACGCTGCCTGTTTGCCCCGTACTTGCTGTTCACCTGAGGCGCTGAGAGGCTGCAGGGGAGTCGCGCGGCAGGGACTCACTCTCCCAGGAGTCCCTGCGTGACCAACCAACATCCGGTCAGCGCCCCCTGCGTGCCCCGCCCACAGCCGGCAAACAGGTGAAAAGGACCCCGGAGCAGCCCACCTGCGTGACCCTCAGTACAATCCCTGGACGCTGTGAAGACTTCTTGCCTGTTTTGTCCGTACCTGCACCAGCGCTACTTCTTGCCGCTCCCGCTTCGCGGGAGCCGCTGCGTAGGAGGACTGCCCACCAACGCTGCCTGTTTGCCCCGTACTTGCTGTTCACCTGAGGCGCTGAGAGGCTGCAGGGGAGTCGCACGGCAGGGACTCACTCTCCCAGGAGTCCCTGCGTGACCAACCAACATCCGGTCAGCGCCCCCTGCGTGCCCCGCCCACAGCCGGCAAACAGGTGAAAAGGACCCCGGAGCAGCCCACCTGCGGGACCCTCAGTACAATCCCTGGACGCTGTGAGGACTTCTTGCCTGTTTTGTCCCGTACCTGCACCGGCGCTACTTCTTGCCGCTCCCGCTTCGCGGGAGCCGCTGCATGGGAGGACTGCCCACCAACGCTGCCTGTTTGCCCCCTACTTGCTGTTCACCTGAGGTGCTGAGAGGCTGCAGGGGAGTCGTGCGGCAGGGACTCACTCTCCCAGGAGTCCCTGCGTGACCAACCAACTTCCGGTCAGCGCCCCCTGCATGCCCCGCCCATAGCCGCCCTCCCACCTACAAAATCAGGTGAGGGACCGCCTTGCGGGACGCCGGGCGAAGCCCGGGCAAAGGGCGGGCCATCTGTGGCCGTCCGGGGCCAGCAGGGGCCGGGACGGGCCCCCCCCCCCTTAAGCACCAGATCACGGTAAACGCAGACTTTACCAGATACACTGACCGGACAAACTGTTGATATTAATGTATGTCTAGTTATACACCCATGTCAACTCGCTCCGGAAGATGCATGAGGAGAGGGGGAAACTCTACAATAGGCACCATGGACCAGTTCATAACCAGGGCAGTTTCTGTTGTGGAGAAGGAGATTATCTTAGCAGAGCGAAGATTATCGCGGGAATATCTTGCACATAAGCGCTCCTCCTTGGGAGCACTGGTACGGGTTACATCTCCCGTTAACACTAACCCAGCGGTACCCCTGCTAATCACAACACCAGGCAATATGCAGCCCTGTGCAATTGAGCTCAGGGAAAGTAATGAAAATCTTGACATTCTCCCAGACCCTGAGGTGGTAAATAGGAGCCCAAGTAGTGCTGCTGTAGTGCCGAATCACCCAGCTACATCAGCAGTAGAATCGCCCACTCTGCCCACGATAGTGATACACGAAGCACCTACGCGACAACAATTACTAGCCTCTCCGGTAAAATCAAATTGTGTAGCATCAAAAAGGAAAAGATCAAAGCTTTCAAAAGAATAAGGAGAAACTATGCGAATGAGGGCAAATCATAGGGACTGAGACCAAGAAAGGAGGCGACCGACAAGAGGTGGAACCTCCAAATGTCCAGGACAGTTCCCAACTTGATACTGACCAGGCTAATCGCTTAAAGGATCCATCCGCAGACAAACCCTTGATGGAACAGATCCAACACTTAATGGCAACTCTGATTCTTCCTGTGATCGAAAGACTGAAAGGGCTTTCGGATCGCTTGGACAAATTCAAACAAGTCTCATTAGACAACTTTTTCACACTAAAATCGTTAGTTAAATTGCACACAAAAATTGGGGCTGATGTACTAAGGGGAGAACCAAGCCCGACAACCACAAATCCACTCGAGCAAACCCGACAACCAAGGAAAGAGAAGACTTCGACCCAGAAAAAAGGCCCTGCTGTACAGGGGGGATCGCCACCAGCCCCTTTTGGGGCATCGCAAAATACTGCAGAGATACAAATTGCTGCCCCTCCAAAACCAGCACCACGCAAAGGGAAACCTGATCCCCCAACAAGTAAGAAAGTGCCTACAATCACTGTAACTTTAGGGGCACTGAGAACCGATGAAGGGACAGGCACCACCAATTGCATTGCAAATTGTGCTATCGGAAACACCAAAGCTAACAACGTCAAGGAACCAGTACCCGATTGTAACATAGGTCAATTAGTGCCATTCATGTTCCAAATGCTGACCTTCCTCCTGGCTGCCAACCGTACGTGGTAGTCCTCACTGGGGTTCCTCCTTTGAAACATGATAGGAAGGAATCCTACGATGAACTTAAAAACAAGACCCTGTATTGGCTCAGAGAAAACAGGCCTCTACACCATACTATTAATTGTCAGGTTATACATGTAAGAAGAGTTAATTGGCTGGGCACTAGACCAAAGGATATAAGGGGTGATTGCATTTTGGTGAACTTAAAAGACCCTTCAGTAGCCCACCTTGTGTATAGCCAAAAACAACGGAGAGGACATTCAGGTATTGGAACTTGTGATCTTAGTTACTTCTACCCAAAGCAAATAATGCCAAGCAATAGAGGTCTACCCCACGAGGTCATGATGAGTAGTAGGTATTCGTTTTTTGATCCTCCAACACCGGGTGGTGGAATGCCATTGCAGAATATGGGTGTGGACAGAAACTGGTCATGGTGGGGCCGCTGACAAGATGGAGAGCCCGGAGTCGGGGAAAATCTTTTCCCTCTGCTTAATGAAGCTTCCCCGGGCAGATGTGTTAGATCATGGTACAGTGGCTCCTGAAATTGAAACTGACAAAAACCAACGGGTTGTTTTACCATCTGTTAGAATTGCTGGAGAACGCTCAAAGGGGGCATCTGTAGATGTGTTTACTGTCTCGGATAAAAATGTGCCTTCACCAGCATGTATGGAAAGCCAAGAGTTAGTCATTAGTAATGGGCCCTTGGTTCGACCAATGAGGGGGGAACTACCAAATGTACACATGGTCACGAATGACTCTCCTAGTAGCGCAGAACTATGTAAAACGATGCCGGAGGTAAAAATTTTGTCATGGAACATTGCAGGGGTAACGAGAAATCTTTTTGATAGTATTTGGAGTTCTTTCATGGAAGAGCATGATATCATACTCTTACAAGAACCCTGGGCAATTGACATGATCCATAGACTCGGGTATAAGGCTTTTCATCGTGGGGCAACTCCGTCTACAAGAGGTAGACCGTCAGGGGGCTTAATAATTTGGATAAGAATAACCCTGAATGTTGCTGTCCTGCCTCTTTGCCTCCCTTCTAATAATCTGCTTGGGGTAAAAGTGACTACGAAGAAAATGGGGGTCGTGTACATTATAAATATTTACAACAGGCCCAACCCGCATAACAAGGAATCCATGGTTGTAGAACAGTTGAGTTCGTACTTGGACACACTAGAACTAAATCCTCAAGTTATAATAGGTGGGGATTTTAACTGTCAATTCAAACCTGTACTGGGGCTTGAAAATCTACTAGAAGATGAAGACAGGGTCCATAGTATTCCCACACTAGATAGTGGGAAAACAGTCAAAAGTTCAGTGGCAGCTATACAGATCTTTGAACTAGTCATGTCCAATGAGTTAAGGGCCTGTAATGGTCGATTTGATTCCGATAAACCTGCAAAATACACATACAGCAAGGGGATCTCCAAATCACTCATTGACTTTATGCTGGTTACTACTAACCTGTGGTATTTATTGTTGGACTTACGAGTTGAGAATAGGCCTGAAAGCGACCATTTTCCATTACAACTGGGGTTACATTCTAAGTTATTTTTGAAACCGCTTGCCGAATTAGAGCCTACAAGGGAGGCGGGTGAGGTTGAGGTCTCCAATAATAGAAGAGCTGTAAAGTGGCCATACATCCTAGTGAAAAAAGAGACACTGGCTGGTATTTATAATACCTTTTCAGACACAATCTCCTTATATAATAATTTGTGTCTGGGCTCCCAGGAAGTCCTCAACATGCACTACCATTTGGTAGAATCCCTAATCCCCCTTCTGAGTAAAACATGTAGTAATGATAAAAGCAATATAAGTAGGCAACTTGAATTAGAAACCCCATGGTATAATAAACAGTGTCGCCTAGCGAAAGGTAATTTAATCAAAGCTGTCAAGTCTAAGGATCAGAGGCTGATAAGAGAGTGTAGACAAGAGTACAACAACTCTCTCTCCCAGGCAAAAAAAGAATGGGACAACTCAGTCTGGGAAGATCTCTTAAATGCAGCTAGGAAGCATGACCAAAGCACCTTCTGGAGTCTGATATCTAAAAAAACCAAACCAGGTCGTTCCAATATGGACTTTTACCTCGATGAGGCAATATGGTGCGACCATTTCCTTAAGTTATACGACTCGGAAGATGTGTGTTTGGGTTCCAATGAACAGGGAATTTGCCTGTCCTTGTGTACTGGTCTACCCCAATTTAGTGAAGAAAAGACCCTACGGGCAATACACGCCACTAAGGCGGGTAAGGCACCAGGCCCTAATAAATTGCCTGGGGACTTATTTACCCATAACACTGAAGTGTGGTGCCCATACATCAATTTTTTGTGCAATTCAATACTGGCAGGGACTCCGATCCCCGAGACGTGGAAGGGGGCGGAAATAGTTACTATTTTTACAAAAGGGGACCGTTCTAATCCAGCCAATTACAGACCGATTAGTTTAATCGACATTTTACAGAAATTTTTTGCCAGGCATATTTTAAATCGACTTTTAGATTGGATGGAGGAATTTAAAATCCCCTCCAAATATTAAGCCGGGTTTAGAGTCAAGACAAGTACTGTTGACCAGGTGTTCAGGTTTATGTGCATCTGTTTGAAATATGTACAAATAAAGAAGGGTAGCCTTTACGTAGCATTTATGGATCTACGCGCGGCGTTCGATCTTGTCCCACGCTCCCTTCTTTGGGATACCCTGAGGAAAATGGGTGTTCCGGGCGAATTGTTAATGAAATTGAGCCACCATTGGCTAAAACTGTATATTTACAATATAGATATGGTGTCTTACAAATACATGCAAACACTTGTAGGTGGGGACATAGCTCAGGAAATGAGTTTTATATTTGTAAATTGTGTGATCTTAAACATAAAGAAGATGAGGCCCATATTCTCTTCTTTTGTCCGGTGTACAAATACCCATGTACGAAATGGATTAAACCACTTTGTAAAAATGTGGGAATAAGATCTTACAAAGAGGCAGAGAGGATACTTAAATCTACAACCTCTCAGCTGGTAGCTTTTGGAGTCAGTAGGTACCTCCTCAGTGTCTGCTTGATTAGGAAGAAACTTGGGGTCAAAATATAGGGATTGATAACCCGCATTCTTGATTTCTATAGGGAACCTTTTAAATTTATAAATTTTATAAAAAAGAAAAAAGATGTTTTTAATTTACTGGCTTTTTAAATTATTTATATAATATAGATATGCTTTTAAATCTGGCTCTGTAATTGACTACTGATTGTATTTGGTATGTAAATATTTACAGTGAATTAGTAATGTATTTCCACTTTCAATGTATATATCCCTTGACGATACTGCCTTTGGTGTATTATAGATTAGTTATTGTACTTTTAGTGATCATGATTTTTTTTTGTAAGCGAATGTACTTTTAAAATGTTTTATGGCTTCAAGACAAAAATGTCGAAATAAAGCTTTACAACAACAACTCTGTTACGCCTCATCAATCTGAGGTCCGGAGAGAAATTGGCCATCATAAGGCATATCCAAGATGTTTGTTTGTATTTCAGGACGAAAAGAAATAGCCTTCAGCCAACCCTGCCTCCTCAGTACTGCCGCTCCGGCAAGTTTGCGAAATCCAGTTATTGCGATATCCATCGCACAGTCTATAATTTCCAACGCTGAGTGCTCTCCTTCAAGTAATATTTTCTTCGCCTCCCCCTTCGATTCCTCGGCAAGGCCGTCAGATATGGGGCTATGTCTGCCCATAACTGTCTGTTGTAACGTCCCAAAAGCGCTAAGGCATTGGACGCCTTTACTGTCATAGCAGACATTGCTGAGAAACGCTTTCCAATATTGTATAGCTTTCAGCCTTCTGGGCTAAAAGCTATCAATATTGAGCAGTCAATGGGGCAGAAGGATTTTTGGACTTCTTCTGAGCCGCCTGCGTAACTACTGAGTCTGCTTTGGTATGTCCTATTAAACAAGCGGGCGCAGTATCCGGCGCCCTATACTTTTTGTCCAAGCGAGGCAATACCGGAGATACAGAGGAAGGGTTTTGCATCACCTCAGTGGCGGTTTTACCATGGGGGCGTTTGGGCGCCGCCCCCCAGTGCGAGAAGAAGGCAGAAACAAATGGTAGTTATTTATTTATAACTACCATTTGTTTCTGCCTGCCCTTCTCGCACAGCGAGAAAGCAGTCAGCAAAACTTGCAGTTTACTCGAGCCTCAGGGCAGGGGGGAGTGGCTTGGGGGAGTGGCTTGCCCACTGTTATTAATACTGACTGTTTGGACAGCCTGAGAGGCTGTCCAAACAAACAGTATTAGCAACAGTGGGCAAGCCGCTCCCCCAAGCCTCCTCCCACTCTCCGTTCTGCAGGATGCAGACTAGGAGAAATTACGTGCTTAGGGCAGCCGGCCAAACCAATCAGCGGCGGCTGCCATGGAGGGGAGGGAGGCTGCCTGCAGCCTTCAGTGACGACTCTGGCGAGGCATTCGAAATCCAGGATGGCGGGAGTCTGCAGTCTCGGGACAGGACTCGAGTCGGGAGTCAGAGCGGGAAGCCATTAAGGTACGTTTTTTTTACATTTATTTTATTATTCGAGTCAGAGTCTGTTTATGTTATTAACGGGGCCGTTGTGATGGTTTTATTTTTGTGACATTCAACAGCAAAGGAAACTGTTTCCTCTGTGTTGGACCTAGATTACCCAAGCCTACATATGGTAGCTTGGCACAGTAGTGGTCTACAGCTAACTCAAGGCGTTGGCTAAGTACTTACAAGTCTCACCCACAGTAACACAGTGATGAACCACTAAAATAAAGACACAACACCTCTGTTTGGAAAAATACAGTTACCTTTTATAAAAATAATATGTCTCTTTGGATTTAAGTTATACCAGATGCAATATTAGTTTCTTTCAGGAGTCAACATTACACTTTTACTTTAAGAAATTACTCTTCACTCCTCCTGCTGTGGAAAAAGGGCAATAAACCACATTCTTTTGTCAATGGTACAGTAAAGCATAAGGGTAACTCTTTGGTTGGTTAAGAGAATCTCATTAGCTTCACACTCTGTAAGGTTACTTCACATTAACATACAATGACACATTACTCCACCAATAAATCTACTGAAAAGAAGATGCAGACTGATAGTGCAATACGTTTTTACAGGTTCATTAATAGGTACTTTACCCCACAGCTCTTAAGCACTGCTCAACTCAACAGCAAGACCTGAATGTAGATGTTCACTGTATAACCCACCAGTTATGTGCTAAAAGGGAAGACACAATAATATTAGTAAGGTTCCTCTCCCTCTGATTGACAGGCACACCTAGCTGGTAGAGAATCTACTTCTTCACTTATCACTACTCTGTAGGGGATTTTACCCAGGAACCCTGTGGTTCCCTGCACCACTTCCACCTTTCTTCTCTGAGTCAGATATTGGATCAGTTTTATTCTATGATGTTCAGTTCGCTAACTCGCTTTCCTCTAGTCAGGTTCCCCTGGACAAGTCAGTCACTCGCGTGGGTCGTAGCCCCACTGTCCTGCTTCATTCACCTGGCTCTGCCGCCTCCCGTTCCCACACTACCCGGCTTACTTGTGAGGTTGGGGGCGTGTCGCGGGTGTTTCCTCCACACGCGCTGGAGCCCGGTAACAGACGGGCTGAAGGGGGAAGGCAGGGAAGGCTTTCCCCGGCCCAGGGCTCCCTACCGCGTCGTCCGCTGTGGCGCTTCTGCCTCCTCTGAGGGGATCGTCCTCCTGGCGCTCCGGCGCGGCGCTCCTCAGCTGGCGCGATGACTTTCCTTCCGCTGGCACTACTCGGCGGAGCATGCGCGGAAGCGCTCGTTCCTCTTCCGTCTCGGCGCACCTGCTCCCAGGAAGGACGCTAATCTCCACAGGGACGCTGCTCGGTCTCTTCTGGGCCTGCTCGATCCTAGGCCCCTCCTGCCTCGCAAAAGCGTTCACTCGCCGGTCATGCGCGGAAGCGCCTACCTCTTCGTGTGACGCGGCCGGTGCCCCCGGGGTCCCGACGCCGATCGGAGCAGCGCCACTGCTTCTCCTCAGGCACTTCTCACTCCGGCTCCACAGGAAGGATGTGCACACACGGCGTCCTCGCCCTTCAGGGCGCTAAGGTGCCACAGACGCCCACCTTCACCACAGCTACTCCACAACACCGGTGAGCACAGCGCTGGGCAGGGGATGTGGGAATAAGTTTCAGAAGGAAGGTCCTGTCAGTTTTTACGGGAATGCTGATTAAGAAGGGTCTTCCTTCTCACGTAGCTCGATTTCTTTATCAATAGTTGTTGTCTTGAGAGAGGGATCGGTCAAAGGCTGAAGGGGGAACAATCCTCTGAAGTAACTGTCAGCCTCAGTGACAAACTAGCTGCTCTCAGTGTGTCCACCTCCTCTCACCACTGCCTCACTCCTCTACTCTGGGGTCAGCACAAAATGGCTGCTGGTCACTGGCCTTATATAGGGTGGCCTGAGACCTGCAGAAGTCTCTAGTTAATTCCAGAAAGTTCCCCAATGTTATCCTATGGACCTGTCCTCCAGCAGTGTCCGTTATGGCAGTTGGTGGACACCATTTTAGGTCTCTGGAGATCCCTAGATTTTCAAGGGGGTGACTAGGCCTCACAAGTATGAGGGAAGAATGGCGTCATCGCCAAGAAACACCTAGCCCCCTGACAGCATGAAAAATTCCTGATGGACACATGTAAAAATAAAAATAGAAAATCTGGGAGGCTAAGGGGGACAAAAATAAATCATGATGGTTAGAGTCTTCCCAGAAGCAGACAGGTCTAACACGCGTCCCCCCCAGCTGAAAGTGGGGAGAACTACCCAACCCCTTGGGAGTCCTCATCACTAAGGCGGAAATACCTGGATAGACCGTCTGCGTTGGCATGGTCCGCCCCAGGTCGGTGTTCCACCCTGAAGTCCATTCCCTGTAGGGAGATGGACCACCTTAGCAACTTGGGATTCTCCCCCTTCCTTTGCATCAGCCAACGAAGGGGGCGATGGTCAGTCTGAACTAGGAAGTGCGAACCAAACAGGTATGGTCGCAGCTTCTTCAGAGCCCAAACCACCGCAAAGGCTTCTCTCTCAATTGTACTCCACCTCCTTTCCCTGGGGAGTAGTCTCCTGGACAGGAAGACCACAGGTTGATCCAAGCCCTCATCATTTAGCTGCGATAACACTGCCCCAATGCCATGTTCTGACGCATCTGTTTGGACAATGAATTCTCTAGCAAAATCAGGGGCCTTGAGAATGGGAGCGGAACACAATGCTTGTTTCAAGGTCATGAAGGCTCGCTGGCAAGCCTCCGTCCAGACTACCCGTCGGGGTTGCTTCTTGGAAGTAAGCTCAGTGAGGGGGGCCACGATAGTGCCATACCCCTTCACGAAGCGACGGTAGTATCCAGTGAGGCCCAGGAAGGCTCGGACCTCTGTTTGAGTCTTGGGGGGCTCCCAGGCGATGATAGCCTCAATCTTTGCCTGGAGGGGCTGCACCGTCCCTCTGCCCACCAAGTGACCTAGGTACACCACCGACCCCTGTCCGATCTGACACTTGCTGGCCTTTATTGTTAATCCAGCCTGTTGCAGGGCATGAAGCACCGCTTGCAAGTGCTGCAAATGGTCCTCCCAGCTGCTACTGAAGACAGCAATGTCGTCCAGGTATGCAGCAGAAAAAGCTTCCATTCCAGAAAGGACCCTGTTCACCAGCCGCTGAAAAGTGGCAGGGGCATTCTTGAGCCCAAAGGGCATCACACGAAATTGGTAGTGTCCCTCAGGTGTAGAGAAGGCTGACCTTTCTTTCGCCTCCTCGGTAAGGGAAATCTGCCAGTACCCTGAAGTTAGGTCAAAGGTACTTAAGTATTGGGCAGCTCCCAGCCGGTCAATCAGCTCATCCGCCCGTGGGATAGGATGGGCATCAGTTTTGGTCACTGAGTTCAAGCCTCGGTAGTCCACACAGAATCTCAATTCAGGTGTGGTGCCTGGTGGGGTAGCCTTTGGTACCAAAACCACCGGGCTAGACCAAGGGCTTCCAGAAGGTTCAATCACTCCCAGCTCCAGCATCTTGGCGACTTCACTCTTGATGCTGGCCTTCACCTTGTCCGACAGCCGGTAGATTTTAGACTTCACAGGTGGGCTGTCTCCTGTGTCCACGTCATGGGTACACAGATGGGTCCTACCTGGGACAAGGGAGAACAGAGAAGAAAATTGCTCCAGGATCTGGCGGCAATCACTCTTCTGTTCAGGAGTTAGGGATGGCGAGAGAATTACTCCCTCCACCGACCCATCCTTTTCTTGGGACGAGAGAAGATCAGGGAGAGGTTCGCTTTCTTCTTCCTCTGCTCCATCGGTTACCATCATCAAGACAACCGCGGGCCTCTCATGATGTGGCTTGAGGCGATTGGCATGCAGCACCCTGTGGGGCTGCCTCGGGGCCTTAAGATCCACCAAGTAGGTGGACTTCCCCTTCTTCTCCAACACCTCAAAGGGGCCTGTCCAACGGTCCTGTAGGGCATTTAGCTCTCCAGGTTCCATCACCCACACCTTCTGTCCAGGCTCCAGTTCCACTGGGTGAGCGTTGTGGTCATACCACTCTTTCATCACTGCTTGGCTGGCCTCCAAGTTGTCTGAAGCTTGCTTCCACAACTTAGCCATTTGGCTCCGGAAGGCCAGCATGTAGCTCACCACGTCCTGGGGAAGCTTTCTGGGAGTCCGTTCCCATCCGTCTTTCACCAGGCTGAGAGGTCCCCGTACAGGGTGCCCGTACAAAAGTTCAAAGGGGCTGAAGCCCACTCCCTTTTGTGGCACTTCCCTGTAAGAAAACAAGAGACAGGGTAGGAGGATGTCCCATTTCCTCCGCAGGCTCTCAGGTAGACTCCGTATCATACCTTTCAAGGTTTTGTTAAACCTTTCCACAAGACCATTGGTTTGTGGGTGATAAGGAGTGGTAAACCGATAGGTAACTCCGCACTCCTTCCACATAGCCCGCATGTATGCTGAAAGGAAGTTAGTCCCCCTGTCGGACACAACCTCCTTGGGGAAACCCACTCGGGTAAAGATCCCCATCAGGGCCCTTGCCACCACAGGTGCAGTGATGGTCCTCAGAGGTATTGCCTCTGGGTACCGTGTGGCATGATCCACCAAAACCAGTATGAACCGGTGACCAGCTGAAGTTGGTGGATCCAATGGCCCCACAATGTCGATGCCCACCCTCTCAAAGGGGGTGCTAACGACAGGTAGTGGTTCCAGGGGAGCTTTAAGCTTCACTCCTGTTTTCCCACTAGCTTGGCAGGACACACACGTCCGACAATATGTATCAGACGCCACTTTCATTCGAGGCCAGTAGAAGTGGGGGACAAGCCGGGCAAAGGTCTTGTCCTGTCCTAGATGTCCTGCCAATGGTATTTCAGGAGCCAGTTCCAGTAGAAAGGCTCTAAAGCATTGAGGGACCACCAAGGCTCTGGCTGAACCGTGGCCAGGTGCCTTGGGCTCACTGTAGAGGAGTCCATCCTCCCAGTAAATCCGGTAGCTCCCTTCAATGTTTCCCGCTGCCTGGGCGTTGGCCTGTTGCCGCAGCCCCTCGAGAGTAGGACACTCTTTCTGAGCTTTGCAGAACTCTTCCCGGGAAGGACCTCCCTCCACATGCCATTCAGTAGGGATGGGTAGGTTCTCCAGGGAAGCAACACTCTCCCCTGTGGACTCCAGATCCACCTCCGCAGGTGGTCCAGCTGTCTCACGAGGTGGAGATGTCGAGGCAGGGTCCTCCGGCCTCTTGTCCTTCTCCTCTCTGGCAGCCGGCTGGGCCATTGTTCCAGGCTCCAGCGTAAGCAAACTTCCCCTTCGGGCAGTCGCTGACCTTGTGCTGACAAGTCCAGTCAGGGGGTCCCAGCATCGCAGAGTGAGTCTGGTACTCCACCCTCCTCCAAGCATTGTGCTCCATATCATTCCCTAACAGGCAGTCAACAGGCACGGCAGGGCTTACGGCAACTCGAAGTGGACCTGCAACCCCTCCCCACTCAAAGGGAACCTCAGCCACAGGGTAGTGGCCCAATCTGCCGTCAGCCATTACGGCGGGATGGAGTACATCTGGGATAACCTGCTCTGGAGACACCAGCTGACTCCTTACCATAGTCATGCTGGCTCCTGTGTCTCTCAGAGCCTCCCCTCTACGGCCATTGATGGTGACCCACTGCTCATACTTAGTAGTATTAGAGGGCAGCTGGGTCTTGGGAACCATCTCCTTATCTCCCAGGGACACTAAGGTGACACCCGCCCGCTCCCCTCCCTTACCCAAAGGCATCTCCTCCCCGAGCACTACACTAGTGATTCCCGGGGCTCTTCCTCCAGTGGGAGGGGGTGGTCTTTTTGGGCATCTCACATCTCCTTTATAGTGTCCCACACCACCACACTCAAAACAATGAACAACCCTTGGCTGCTGGCTCTGGCCAGGGGTAGGGTTGCGAGGGGGGTTACTCTTGGGGATGAATCCTCTGCCCCTTCCTTGCGAAGTATTCTGTGGCCCTTTTGAGAACTCCCTCTTAGTTTCCCCTCCCTCTTTCTTCTGGGGGGCTCCCTGTCCTTGCTTCTGGGAATTCCCTCCAGTCCCCTTAGTCGACACCCGGGTACTAACCCAGATGTCCGCCTCCTCAGCAAGCTTCCTGGGGCTGGTCAGCTTGCTGTCCACCAGATGCTGTCTTAGTTCGGGAAGACACTTCTCGAGTAGGTGTTCCTTTAGTATGAGGTCATATAGTCCCTCATAGTCTCCTACTTCGCTGCCTCTTACCCAACCCTCCAGGGCCTTCCTGGAGTAGTCCAAGAAATCTACCCAGTTTTGTGTGCCCAGCTTGTAGCTGCCCCGGAACTTTTGCCTATATTTCTCAGGGGTCAACCCAAACTTCTTGAGCAGCGCTGATTTCATAGCCGGATAGTAGGTCTGTTCACTCTGGTCAAGGGCCAACAAAGTATCCCTGCCAGTGGGGGGCATGTATTTGTATAACCCACCTCCCCAGTGGACTTCCAGAATTCCATGGGCCCTCAGCGAGACCTCGTAGGCGGCTAGCCATTTAGCAATGTCGTCACTGGGTACATAACAAGCCATAATGTCTTTTGGTAGGTACGGTCTAGGTTCTCTGGTGTTGGTTTGGTTAACGCTGCCACCATTCTCTGGTTTGGGGGTACGTAAATTCAGGGCTTGCAAATCCATCTCTTTGATGGTCCGCTCATGTTCCAACCTCTTTTCCTCCCTCACCATGTCCATCCTGGCTAGTTCTATTCTCATCCTCCTCTCCTCCCTCCTGTCTTCTAACTCGGCGTCGGTCAGGCCCCTCTCTGACACACTACTGCCCACTCTAGAAGGTGTTCTAGGACCTGTTACAAGGTTCTCCCCTCCCGCCTGGTACAGTGTTGCGGTCTCCAGGACAGTGTCCTTGTCACTCTCCTCAGGATCTACCTCCTCCCCGGAATGAGCCTCTACCCATGCCCGAATACTGGTCAGCAGCTCAACTTTTCTGGCGCCTTTCTTGAAAAACACCCCCTGCTGCTGACACCATTCCTTCAATTGGGTCACAGTATAATTGTCTAGCTCTTCCACATTTACCTCCATTCTTATTTGAAGTATAAAATGCTACACAGGAGAAATCCACAGAGTGACCTGAGGTCAACCTCCACCCACCGCCAGAAGTCAATTTAGAAAAACCAAAAATGTAAATTAGGAGGGCCGAAGGGAGAAAACTCCAGGTGGGGTCTCGTGGTTGGCACTGCGTTACTAATAAGTGAGTGTAAGTACAAATCCGCTATCCCACCGCTGAAACACCAATTATGTTGGACCTAGATTACCCAAGCCTACATATGGTAGCTTGGCACAGTAGTGGTCTACAGCTAACTCAAGGCGTTGGCTAAGTACTTACAAGTCTCACCCACAGTAACACAGTGATGAACCACTAAAATAAAGACACAACACCTCTGTTTGGAAAAATACTGTTACCTTTTATAAAAATAATATGTCTCTTTGGATTTAAATTATACCAGATGCAATATTAGTTTCTTTCAGGAGTCAACATTACACTTTTACTTTAAGAAATTACTCTTCACTCCTGCTGTGGAAAAAGGGCAATAAACCACATTCTTTTGTCAATGGTACAGTAAAGCATAAGGGTAACTCTTTGGTTGGTTAAGAGAATCTCATTAGCTGCACACTCTGTAAGGTTACTTCACATTAACATACAATGACACATTACTCCACCAATAAATCTACTGAAAAGAAGATGCAGACTGATAGTGCAATACGTTTTTACAGGTTCATTAATAGGTACTTTACCCCACAGCTCTTAAGCACTGCTCAACTCAACAGCAAGACCTGAATGTAGATGTTCACTGTATAACCCACCAGTTATGTGCTAAAAGGGAAGACACAATAATATTAGTAAGGTTCCTCTCCCTCTGATTGACAGGCACACCTAGCTGGTAGAGAATCTACTTCTTCACTTATCACTACTCTGTAGGGGATTTTACCCAGGAACCCTGTGGTTCCCTGCACCACTTCCACCTTTCTTCTCTGAGTCAGATATTGGACCAGTTTTATTCTATGATGTTCAGTTCGCTAACTCGCTTTCCTCGAGTCAGGTTCCCCTGGACAAGTCAGTCACTCGCGTGGGTCGTAGCCCCACTGTCCTGCTTCATTCACCTGGCTCTGCAGCCTCCCGTTCCCACACTACCCGGCTTACTTGTGAGGTTGGGGGCGTGTCGCGGGTGTTTCCTCCACACGCGCTGGAGCCCGGTAACAGACGGGCTGAAGGGGGAAGGCAGGGAAGGCTTTCCCTGGCCCAGGGCTCCCTACCGCGTCGTCCGCTGTGGCGCTTCTGCCTCCTCTGAGGGGATCGTCCTCCTGGCGCTCCGGCGCGGCGCTCCTCAGCTGGCGCGATGACTTTCCTTCCGCTGGCACTACTCGGCGGAGCATGCGCGGAAGCGCTCGTTCCTCTTCCGTCTCGGCGCACCTGCTCCCAGGAAGGACGCTAATCTCCACAGGGACGCTGCTCGGTCTCTTCTGGGCCTGCTCGATCCTAGGCCCCTCCTGCCTCGCAAAAGCGTTCACTCGCCGGTCATGCGCGGAAGCGCCTACCTCTTCGTGTGACGCGGCCGGTGCCCCCGGGGTCCCAACGCCGATCGGAGCAGCGCCACTGCTTCTCCTCAGGCACTTCTCACTCCGGCTCCACAGGAAGGATGTGCACACACGGCGTCCTCGCCCTTCAGGGCGCTAAGGTGCCACAGACGCCCACCTTCACCACAGCTACTCCACAACACCGGTGAGCACAGCGCTGGGCAGGGGATGTGGGAATAAGTTTCAGAAGGAAGGTCCTGTCAGTTTTTACGGGAATGCTGATTAAGAAGGGTCTTCCTTCTCACGTAGCTCGATTTCTTTATCAATAGTTGTTGTCTTGAGAGAGGGATCGGTCAAAGGCTGAAGGGGGAACAATCCTCTGAAGTAACTGTCAGCCTCAGTGACAAACTAGCTGCTCTCAGTGTGTCCACCTCCTCTCACCACTGCCTCACTCCTCTACTCTGGGGTCAGCACAAAATGGCTGCTGGTCACTGGCCTTATATAGGGTGGCCTGAGACCTGCAGAAGTCTCTAGTTAATTCCAGAAAGTTCCCCAATGTTATCCTATGGACCTGTCCTCCAGCAGTGTCCGTTATGGCAGTTGGTGGACACCATTTTAGGTCTCTGGAGATCCCTAGATTTTCAAGGGGGTGACTAGGCCTCACAAGTATGAGGGAAGAATGGCGTCATCGCCAAGAAACACCTAGCCCCCTGACAGCATGAAAAATTCCTGATGGACACATGTAAAAATAAAAATAGAAAATCTGGGAGGCTAAGGGGGACAAAAATAAATCATGATGGTTAGAGTCTTCCCAGAAGCAGACAGGTCTAACACTCTGCCATTCACAAGCTAATTGGCCTGGAAGTCTTTTGTAGTTTGGGGGTAACGCTGGTGCAGTACCATCTGTTTTTTTCATGTAGGCCCTTCAAACGAGGTCTGTGTTTACTGTGCTGTCGGGCAAATTGAAATACATGTACAGCATCCGTGATATGACACCGAACTATTCCCTTGAACTAACGCTGCAGACCCGCCAGACTCTATACTACAAACAGCCGTCCATTATGCATGTCACGCGGCATTTACATCGTCATTACGGATCATTTCAGAAGGGAAATTGAGATCTTAGGCTGATAATAACTATTTCAAAACTGATTCATATCTACCGAGAGGGCATACGTCAACAGTAGAGCTGGAAAGGGCATGCGTGGCTCGTATTGGTAACTAGTCAAGTTTGTATAGGGCTATGAAGGACCAGCTAACAAGAGGAGTGAACATAGAAATCTTGGCCTTCTAATTTCAGTGGCAGAGACATGAAACAGGCACTTGGAATGCATTTTTGGCTGATTTGCGTGAGGTACGGGGTGGGAATGAAGAACCTTAATTGTCCAATTAGAAGCAGCGTCCCTTATGCAACACTTGCACCAACACTTGAGCACCCTGACTCGAAATCACGTTTGCCCCTCTTTCATGTTTGCAGCTTGTTTTTATTTTATCGTCTTCGTTTTATCGTGTATAGGTTTTCACCTCAGTAATAGTGTGAAGGTGTTCAGGCAAGCTTGTGCAAGAGTCAGACAGATTTGAAAACATGGCATGCATTTAAAAGAGGTTTTAAATTTGAAATCTCCGGAGTGCCAGAACAGGCTGCAGCCATCCTCAGAGACCCGGCAGCCTGTGGAGGCTTAACAGACTGTTAAGCTTGTACCCCTGCTTTATGTGCTGTCTTTTTCATGTGAGTGTGTGGGAAGTCTGCAGGACTGTTATCTCGTGGGGCGCATATTATGAAATCACCGGCCAACTTCTCTAACATTCTAATAGCCTCTGGTCTTTGTTCCTGTATGGACTTTTCTCCACCGTCAATTTTACGCCCCACCTATTTCAAATGTCACAAGCCGCCACTGCATCACCTTAACACCTTCTCCGCATTTTTGAGGGGCTCCTTAAAGTCATATAAGAAGCAGTCCTGCTGAAGAGAAAATCATGGGAATTTGGAAACGTTGAGCTGTCCTCTCAACGACATTATGGAACCCTCCAATGTCTCCAGGAGGAGAGTCTGCCTGTGCCGGCTCTGGAGAAGCAGGGCAGGGAATGACAGTCATCCTATTCATCATTGTTACATTGAAGCTCCCCTTCAAGTTGGTCCTCCTCCTCGTCCTCATCAGTAGACTGAGGATGTGACAAGATGACTGGATCCGGCTGTAAATGAAAAGGTGGATGTAGATATCGCCGTCGGCGCTGCCGTCGTCGACGCTGCCGTTGTCGACACTGCCATCATCGTCGACACTGCCATCGTCATCGACACTGCCATCATCGTCGACACTGCCATCGTCATCGACACTGCCATCGTCGCCGACGCTGTCATCGAACACTGCCATCGTTATCGACACTACCATAGTCGTCGATGCTGTCGTCGTCGACACTGCCATCGTCGTCGACGCTGTCATCGTCGACACTGCCATCGTCGTCGATGCTGTCGTCATCGACACTGCCATCGTCGACGTCGTCGTCAACACTGCCATCATCATCGACGCTATCGTCGTCGCCGTTGCCATCGTCGACGCTGTCGTCATCGTCAACGCTGTTGTCGTCGACGCTGCCATCGTCGTCGACCCTGTCGTTGGCGCTGTCGTCGACACTGTCATGCTCGTCGACGATGGAGACCTTTTTTCTCCTGTCGTTCCTCACAAGGAACAGAGGAGGTTTTAGCTAGACTCTCTCACACCAGTTTCTTCTGTTATAAGTCCCTTTCTCTCCTTTACACCTCTGTGAGGAGATTTTAAGTGGACTGTGTCCAAAAGTTGAAGAGAAATCTTAGCAGAGTTCAGAGGAGACTCCCTTAGCACGACGTGCGGTAAAAAATCTGAGGGACTGGGGCTCCTGTCAGGAGGGTTCTAGAGGGAGGTGATAGCTGATTGGCTCTTCTCTAGAGTTCAATCCTTTCTACAAAAGGACATGGATATGTTAGTAAGGTGAGGCTCATGGGCCTATTTCTCTATATATCGTTTAGGACATTACTTTCTTTATGCACTGGGGACTCCCATTCCGACGACGGGGAATGATTCAGGCATGTGAATCTATAAAAGACACCCCTAATACTGGATAATGAGAATTCTCACTGCGGAGCTTCTACAATGAGAATTCCCACCGTGGAGCTTCCACAATGAGAATTCTCACTGCGGAGCTTCCACAGTGAGAATTCGCACTGCGGAGCTTCCACAGTGAGAATTCTCACTGCGGAGATTCCAAAGCAAGATTTCTCACTGTGGAAATTCCACAGTGAGATTTCTCACTGCGGAGATTCCACAATGAGTGGAGATTCCACAATGAGAATTCTCACTGCCGAGCTTCCACAATCAGAATTCTCACTGCGGAGCTTCCACAATAAGAATTCTCACTGCGGAACTTCCACAATGAGAATTCTCACTGCAGAGATTCCACAATGAGAGGAGATTCCACAATGAGAATTCTCACTGCGGAGATTCCACAATAAGAGTTTCATTGCGGAGATTCCACAATGAGAATTCTCCCTGCAGAGATTCCACAATGAGTGGAGATTCCACAGTTAGAATTCTCTCTGCCGAGATTCCACAATGAGAATTCTCACTGCGGAGATTCCACAATGAGTGGAGATTCCACAATGAGAATTGTCACTGCGGAGATTCCACAGTGAAAATTCTCACTGCGGAGATTCCACAACGAGAGGAGATTCCACAATGAGAATTTTCACTGTGGAGCCTCCACAATGAGAATTCTCACTGCGGAGATTCCCCAATGAGAATTCTCACTGCAGAGATTCCACAATGAGTGGAGATTCCACAATGAGAATTCTCACTGCGGAGCTTCCACAATGAGAATTCTCACTCTGCACCTTCCACAAAGAGAATTCTCACTATGGAGATTCCACAATGAGAATTCGCACTGCTGAGATTCCACAATGAGAATTCTCACTGTGGAGATTCCACAATGAGAATTCTCACTGCAGAGATTCCACAATGAGAATTCTCACTGCGGAGATTCCACAATGAGAATTCGCACCGCGGAGACTCCACAATGGGAATTCTCACTGTGGAGATTCGACAGTGAGAATTCTCACTGAGGAGATTCCACAATGAGAAGAGATTCCACAATGAGAATTCTCACTGTGGAGATGAACAATTGTTACTTACCTGTAAACAGGTGGTTCTCCAGTATTGGTGTCTTTCATAGATTCACATGCTTGAATATTCCCCGTCGTCGGAGTGGGAGTCCCACGGTAAATAAAATAGCAATAAATACTAAATATATATAATATATAATAAAAATATATAGGTACATAATAAGGATAAACCCAAAAAATGCATAAAAGTAGCATAGGGCACCCAACCAAAAAATTCTACATAGGAATGCATGGGAATATAAAAGTTCCAATGCAGCCTATCCTTGTCATTATGTTAGTCCAAACTGCAGCCAATCAGGCGCCAGCAGCCCTCTAGAACCTTCTCCTCAGAGCTCAAGCCCTCAGATTTTCGTAGCACAAGTGTGACCACAGAGTCTATGAGGAGAGGAGAGCCTCTGAGGGGAGGAGGGAGGGTCGCATGTGAATCTATGAAAGACACCAATACTGGAGAACCACCTGTTTACAGGTAAGTAACAATTGTTCTTCTCCAGTATTTGGGTGTCTTTCATAGATTCACATGCTTGAATATAGAATAGTTAGCAGTCCGTATCCTAACACAAAGTTTCCAGAATGCAATGTATAAGCTGAAGGTTGGAAGCAACAGGTGCAATAATCCATGCCATAGAAGTATACAACTATATGTAAACATAGAGAAGACATGAATAAAACTGGAAACTATTAGGAGGAGGGTAGAATAGAGGCTCACCTTATTGAAAAAGATTACGGAGCACAGCTTGTCCCACTGCGGTATCTCCTTCAGCCATGGCACCCAGATTGTAGTGCTTTGTGAACGTGTGCCTGCTGGACCACGTGGCTGCTCTGCAAATCTGATGCAATGGAACTCCGGCAAAGAGTGCAGTCGAAGAGGCCATAGACCTGGTAGAGTGGGCCCGTACTGCAGTCTGTAAAGGCTTTCCCGCCTTCTGATGGCAGAAAGCAATCGCCGAAGCCACCCAGCGGGCTAATGGGCTAATTGTGGAGAAGTGTGGCTCACTGGTTAGAGCAGGCAGACCCTGAAGCAGAGGTCAGACCCGGGACCAGGGTTCAATTCCCGACGCGGCAGGGTCTTGAGCTCAAATGTCCACGGACTCGATAATTCTCGCTTCGGTGCCTGACCTAATCATGGGTTCACACTCTGCAACTCTGGGCATTAAGCTTGCTTAATCTCCACAACGGCCCCCCGCGGCGGGATGCCTGGCTTTCACCTTGGGGATCCCCGTTAGGGGCTATCTCACAGGGAAAAGCCAGGACGGGTTCCCAAGGCAAGCGCCGAGATGCCTCCGGGTAGTCGAGCGCTATATAAGAACATACAAAAAAAAAAAAAAAATAATGTAGGTTTGGTGACTGGTCGTCCTTTTTGAAAGTGGCCATAGGCCACAAAGAGCTGATCCGATTTTCGGAACTGGGCAGTTCTGCTGATGTAAAACTTTAAACATCTTCTAATGTCCAAAGAGTGCAAGCGTTGTTCCGCAGGAGATTGCGGGTTGGCAAAGAAAGATTTCAGTATAACAGGCTCATTAATATGGAAGTCTGAAGGCACTTTTGGAAGAAAAGTAGGGTTAGTGCGTAAAAGCACAGAATCCGGTTTAAACTGTAGGAATGGAGGTTTGATCGTGAATGCATGCATATCACTCACTCGACGTGAAGACGTCAGAGCAAGAAGAAGCGCGACCTTCCAGGTGATATACTTGAGGTCTGCTTTATGGATTGGTTCAAAAGGTGCAGTCATTTCTTGTGATAGGACAATATTGAGGCGCCACTCGGGAGGGGGACGCCGAACTGGAGGAAAAGTCCGAAGAAGCCCCTTGAAAAATTGACGTATTAACCTGGATGAACATAGGGAGGCGGAGCAATCATGGCGGAAGCGTGATATTGCGGCCAGAAAAACTCGTAAAGTAGCATGTGACAAACCCGACTGAGCCAGCTGGAAAAAGAAAGGGAGGAGCTCAGCGGGCGTGGCACGCAAAGGATGTACTCCGGCGTCAGCACACCAGTGGCAAAAGCGTTTCCATTTCAACTTATAGGTCTTTATAGTTGATGGAGCCCTGGCCTGAGCAAGGATGTCACGACACTCCTGAGGGATGGTTAGATGTGCAAATTCACAGTGTTCAGGTTCCAGGCTGATAAGCTCAGAGAAGAGGGGTCTGGATGGTAGATTTGACCCCTGTCCATGGAGAGAAGATCCATTCGAGGATGAAGAAGAATGGGTTTGCATTGAGACAGGAGGAGCAGCTCCGAGAACCACGCCTGTCGTGGCCACCTGGAAGCAATCAGAAGGATGTGGCAGGGTTCTCTCCGAATCTTCCAAAGTACTCGTGGCACCAGAGGGATCGGAGGAAAGGCGTAGGCGAAGAGATTCGACCAATCCATCAAAAGGGCATTGCCTTGGGATCCTTTGTGGGGATGCCAACTTGCGTAAGCGGGGCATTTGCGGTTCTCTGGAGCTGCGAAGAGCTCGATTTCCGGAAATCCCCAACGACGAAAGACCATATCGAGTGTTGGCTGGTGGAGTTCCCACTCGTGGTTGGATGATCGGGATCTGCTTAGGGAATCCGCCAGAAGGTTGGACAACCCCGGAAGATGAACTGCGGTGATTGTGATTTGATGATTGATGGACCAGTCCCAAATCGCCTCTGCTAGGCGGGATAACACCGGAGACTTCGTTCCGCCCTGCTTGTTGATGTAATGCATGCAGGTTGTGTTGTCCGTCTGTATGAGAACCGACTCCCCTTGCAGCACTGGTTGAAATGATTTCAGGGCCAAAAAGATAGCCATGAGCTCCAATTTGTTGATGTGCCAGGTCTTTTGATGCAGAGTCCATTTGCCCTTGACGGAAAGGTCCTGGAGGTGGGCCCCCCAACCCTCCAGAGATGCGTCCATCGTTAGAGTCAGATCCGGGGCGTTGAACAGAAAGGACGTGCCTGCCGCAAGCTGATGTGGTTGTGCCCACCATCTGAGTGCTTTCTTCATGGGGACGGTGATGGTAACCGGATCGTTGAAGGAACCGGTGACTTGACGCCACTGTTTGTCTAGTGCCTGTTGAATTGGTCGTGCTCATAGTCTGCAATGAGGGACAAGAGCGATGCACGACGAGGCCATCCCTAGAAAGGACTTCAACAAACGGACTGAAGTGCACCTCTTTGTCAGAAGTAGAGCAACTAAACGGAGGATCCTTTGCTGACGTTCCCGGGAGACAAACGCCTTTGCTAGTTTGGTGTCCAGCGTTGCTCCTAGGAAATCCTTGCAAGTTGTAGGCTGCAATTGAGATTTCTCCAGGTTGATGGACAGACCCAAGGAACGGAATACTGTCTGACAAATGGAAGTATGGTGTTGGAGTTGTGAGCGGGATTGCGATTTCAGGAGGCAGTCGTCGAGATATGGGAATATCTGGATGCCTTGGAGACGAAGAAAAGCCATGACCGGAGCCAACATTTTTGTAAAGACTCGGGGCCGACCGGAGGCCAAATGGAAGAACCTTGAATTGGAAATGAAGGTGCCCCACCTTGAAGCGCAGGAACTTTCGATGACCTGCGAGTATTGGGACATGGAAGTAGGCGTCTCGGAGATCGATGGTCGTCATGAAATCTCCGACAGAGAGAGTAAGCGCAAGATTTCTGTAAGCGTTAGCATACGGAAGGTCTGATCCTTGAGATAGTGATTGAGTGCTCTCAAGTCCAATATGGGTCTCCATTCTCCGTTCTTTTTGACGATAAGGAAAAAACGGGAATAAAACCCCTTCCCTCTCTGAGACTTTGGTACTACTTCCACCGCACCTTTGTGAATGAGAATGCGAACTTGATGAAATAGTTCTTTGAGGTGCGGAGGTGGTGGTCCGGAAGGTGGCGTTGGAGGGGGTACCTCGACAAATTCCAATGCATGGCCTTTTTTCACAATGTCGAGTACCCAATGGTCCGTTGTAATGGAGGACCATTGAGAACCAAACAGAGAGATTTGCCCTCCAATTCTCCGTTCGACAGACAAGTCATTGACGTTTGTTGGACGCTCCCCTGAAAGTGGACTTTCCTCGATAATTTCTGGCAGGTTGCTGACGGGAAGACTGTTGACGGCTTCCGGTGAAACGTTGGTTACCTTGGTTATAGGACCGATACTGACTGCTTCCTCCACGAAAAGTGGATGTAGTGCCACGTCCTCAAGCACCCCGAAATGGCTGCTTCTTAAATTGAAGGTTACCCAAGGCACGTGCAGTGTCCGTGTCCTTTTTTATGGATTGCAGCGCTTCATCAATATGCGCTCCAAATAATGACTCGCCGTCATATGGCATATCCAGGATCCTTGTCTGAACTTCCTGTCGAAACGAAGTTGAGCGTAGCCAACCTTGTCGACGTAGGACGGCCGCTCCAGCGAGTTGGCGGAAACCAGTGCAGGCCACATCCACTGCACAATCAATGAGTTCCTCTGAAGTTCTTTCTCCTTCTTGTAGAATCTTCTGCGCTTCTGCTTTGGAAGCATCCGGAAGTAACGCCACATAGGCTGACATATCAGCCCAAGCCTGACGGTCATAACGACCTAAGATAGCCATAGCATTAGCTACTCGAACCGTAGTAGAGGACATCTCTCGTCGACGGGACAGCCGACAGGCAGTAAATACACTTACTGTGAGGGTCGTCATGAAAGAACCTCAGCTTTCCACAGGAAGAACAAGCCCTGAAGAGAGACTTCTTACTTGAAGACATTGTGGAGCACTAGAAAACACTTGAAGAGAAGAAAACTGAGCAGAGCTCAGGGAGACTCCCTTACACACGACGTGCTGTAGAAAATCTGAGGGCTTGAGCTCTGAGGAGAAGGTTCTAGAGGGCTGCTGGCGCCTGATTGGCTGCAGTTTGGACTAACATAATGACAAGGATAGGCTGCATTGGAACTTTTATATTCCCATGCATTCCTATGTAGAATTTTTTGGTTGGGTGCCCTATGCTACTTTTATGCATTTTTTGGGGTTATCCTTATTATGTACCTATATATTTTATTATATATTATATATATTTAGTATTTATTGCTATTTTATTTACCGTGGGACTCCCACTCCGACGACGGGGAATATTCAAGCATGTGAATCTATGAAAGACACCCAAATACTGGAGAATCCACAATGAGAAGTCGCACTGGGGAGATTCCACAAGGAGAATTCTCACTGAGGAGATTCCACAATGAGAATTCTCACTGCAGAGATTCCACAACGAGAGGAGATTCCACAATGAGAATTCGTACTGCGGAGGTTCCACAATGAGAATTCTCACTGCGGAGATTCCACAATGAGAAGATTACACAATGAGAATTCTCACTGTGGAGATTCCACAGTGAGAATTCGCACTGCGGAGATTCCACAATGAGAATTCGCACTGCGGAGAATCCACAATGAGAATTCTCACTGCGGAGATTCCACAACGAGAGGAGATTCCACAATGAGAATTCTCACTGCGGAGATTCCACAATGAGAATTCTCACTGCGGAGTTTCCACAGTAAGAATTCGCGCTGCGGAGACTCCACAATGAGAATTCTCACTGCGTAGTTTCCACAATGAGAAGAGATTCCACAATGAGAATTCTCACTGCGGAGATTCCACAATGAGAATTTCATTGTGGAGATTCCACAATGAGAATTCTCACTGCGGAGATTCCACAATGAGAATTCTCACTGCAGAGATTCCACAATGAGAATTCTCACTGCTGAGATTCCACAATAAGTGGAGATTCCACAATGAGAATTCTCATTGTGGAGATTCCACGATGAGTGGAGATTCCACAATGAGAATTCTCACTGCGGGGATTCCACAATGAGAATTCTCCCTGCAGAGATTCCACAATGAGTGGAGATTCCACAGTAATAATTCTCTCTGTGGAGATTCCACAATGAGAATTGTCACTGCAGAGATTCCACAGTGAGAATTCTCACTGCGGCAATTCCACAACGAGTGGAGATTCCACAATGATTATTCTCACTGTGGAGCTTTCACAATGAGAATTCTCACTGCGTAGATTCCACAATGAGAAGAGATTCTACAATGAGAATCCTCACTGCGGAGATGCCACAATGAGAATTTCATTGTGGAGATTCCACAATGAGAATTCTCACTGCGGAGATTCCACAATGGGATTCTCACTGTGGAGATTCCATAATGAGAGGTGATTCCACAATGAGAATTCACACTGCGGACATTCCACTGTGAGAATTCTCACTGCGGAGATTCCACAATGAGAATTCTCACTGCGGAGATTCCACAATGAGAATTCTCACTGCAGAGATTCCACAATGAGAATTCTCACTGCGGAGATTCCACAATAAGTGGAGATTCCACAAATAGAATTCTCATTGCGGAGATTCTACAATGAGTGGAGATTCCACAATGAGAATTCTCACTGCAGAGATTCCACAATGAGAATTCTCACTGCGGGGATTCCACGATGAGAATTCTCCCTGCAGAGATTCCACAATGAGTGGAGATTCCACAGTAATAATTCTCTCTGCGGAGATTCCACAATGAGAATTGTCACTGCAGAGATTCCACAGTGAGAATTCTCACTGCGGCGATTCCACAACGAGTGGAGATTCCACAATGATTATTCTCACTGCGGAGCTTTCACAGTGAGAATTCTCCCTGCGTAGATTTCACAATGAGAAGAGATTCCACAATGAGAATTCTCACTGCAGAGATGCCATAATGAGAATTTCATTGTGGAGATTCCACAATGAGAATTCTCACTGCGGAGATTCCACAATGGGATTCTCACTGTGGAGATTCCACAATGAGAGGAGATTGCACAATGAGAATTCACCCTGCGGACATTCCACAGTGAGAATTCTCACTGCGGAGATTCCACAATGAGAATTTTCACTGCAGCGATTCTACAATGAGAATTCTCACTGCGGAGATTCCACAATGAGAATTCGCACTACAGAGATTCCACAATGAGAATTCTCACTGCGGAGATTCCACAATAAGTGGAGATTCCACAATGAGAATTCTCATTGCGGAGATTCCACAAATAGTGGAGATTCCACAATGAGAATTCTCACTGCAGAGATTCCACAATGAGAATTCTCACTGCGGAGATTCCACAATGAGAATTCTCCCTGCAGAGATTCCACAATGAGTGGAGATTCCACAGTAATAATTCTCTCTGCGGAGATTACACAATGAGAATTGTCACTGCAGAGATTCCACAGTGAGAATTCTCACTGCGGCGATTCCACAAAGAGAGGATATTCCACAATGATTATTCTCACTGCCGAGCTTTCACAATGAGAATTCTCACTGCGGAGATTCCCCAATGAGAATTCTCACTGCGGAGATTCTACAATGAGTGGAGATTCCACTATAAGAATTCTCACTGCGGAGCTTCCACAATGAGAATTCTCACTGCGGAGCTTCCAGAATGATAATTCTCACTCTGGACCTTCCACAATGAGAATTCTCATTGCAGAGATTCCACAATGATAATTCCCACTACGGAGCTTCCACAATGAGAATTCTCACTGCAGAGCTTCCTCAATGAGAATTCTCACTGTGGAGATTCCACAATGAGAATTCGCACTGCGGAGATTCCACAATGAGAATTCTCACTGCGGAGATTCCACAATGAGAATTCTCACTGCAGAGATTCCACAATGAGAGGCGATTCCACAATGAGAATTTGCACTGCGGGGATTCCACAATGAGAATTCTCAATGTGGAGATTCCACAGTGAGAATTCTCACTGTGGAGATTCCACAGTGAGAATTCTCACTGCGGTGATTCCACAATGAGAAGAGATTCCACAATGAGAATTCTCACTGCGTAGATTCCACAATGAGAAGAGATTCCACAATGAGAATTATCACTGCGGAGATTCCACAATGAGAATTTCATTGTGGAGATTCCACAATGAGAATTCTCACTGTGGTTATTCCACAATGAGAATTCACACTGCAGAGATTCCACAATGAGAATTCTCACTGCAGAGATTCCACAATGAGATTCTCACTGTGGAGATTCCACAATGAGTGGAGATTCCACAATGAGAATTCTCACTGCGGACATTCCACAGTGAGAATTCTCACTGCAGAGATTCCACAACGAGAGGAGATTCCGCAATGAGAATTTTCACTGCGGAGATTCTACAATGAGAATTCTCACTGCGCAGATTCCACAAAGAGAATTGGCACTGCAGAGATTCCACAATGAGAATTGGCACTGCAGAGATTCCACAATGGGAATTCTCACTGCGGAGACTCCACATTAAGTGGAGATTCCACAATGAGAATTCTTATGACTTGCTCTTATTGCCTTGATGACTTGCTCGCCTTCAGGCAGGCGATTAAAACTTTCTTGTTTCCCGTGTCTGAATAGTTACCTTTTTCCTTGTTGTGTGTTATGTTATAGTGTCTGTCAAAGCGCCAGGACGCCCCTTTGCTGGGGCAGCTGTGCGCTATAAAAATATAAATAACATAACATAACATAACATTGCGGAGATTCCACAATGAGTGGAGATTCCACAATGAGAATTCTCACTGCAGAGATTCCACAATGAGAATTCTCACTGCGGAGATTCCACAATGAGAATTCTCACTGCGGAGATTCCACAATGAGAATTCTCACTGCTGAGAATCCGCTCCGAGTGCAGACTCGCCCTCGACTGCGGGGCCTCCACCATGAGTGCAGAGACTCCGCTGTGACTACGGGGCCTCCACCACAAGTGCAGAGACTATGCTACCACTGCAGGGCCTCCACCATGAGTGCAGAGACTCTGCGTCAACTACAGGGCCTCTACCACGAGTGCTGAGTCCCTCTGTGAATTAGGCCAGTAGAGGAGGAATATAGGAGAGATACATGAAGTGGGAGTAAAGGTGGAGTGGGTGACGGGGGCATGGAAACTGTCACTACAGTGGCAGTGGGCAATGCCGCATGGGTGTGACTGTAAGGAGGGCAGTTCCTGGGAGAAGTAGTTTTGAGAGACAGTGTGTGCCTGAGGAGTAAGACAAAGTAGAGAGGATTAGAATAAATATAAAATATGGGCATTGCAGGGGTTGTGGGGATGCCAGGGAAGTGTGATAATGACTGGGAAGTGCAATCACAGACACTGAATAGCAGGGAGAGGGACAGGGCAGAGTAAGTGTACAAGAGGGATCTAGAATAGGGCGAATGCATTAGGAGGAGACAGGGTTAGGGAAAGAAAGCAAGAAAGGTGTAATGGATTGGGAGAAGAGCAGGAAATCTCTGCGGCAGTCATCTTGGAATACATTCCCACAGGGGCAGCTGGTGGTCAAAGGCTGAGGGGCTGCACCCCTCCGCTTTTGTGGCCTCTATCAATGCAGTTATTTAAATACATTTTAAAACTGTATTTATTTTATGGAGTTTTATATAGCGCAAACTTGACCCGAAGGTATCAAGTATCAGAGCACTTTACATAACACCAGTTGCGTTACATGAGGACACATTCATTTTTTTGTTAGGCACGGGGAAATTAAGTGATTTGCCCAGAATCACAGGATGTTCAGCGTCATTGACGGGACTCGACCCAGTTCCCCCAATTTGAGAACGACCGCCCTAGCCGTTAGGCCAACTCGTCTCCCCAAAAAATAAACCATTTTGTTGACCCTTCCTCTCAGTGGAAGTCATGCACTTACATAAGCCCACTGCACCTGTGTGAGCACGTGGCTGACCCCGTGCAGCAGCGCTGACAGGGCTCGCCCACGCACAGCCCTTACGTTTTCTCATAACAGTGTGACGTCCCTGGCTTAGCTCCTCCTCCACCAGGAGCGCCGATATAAAAACTGCCTCGAGCGTTTCACTATTTAGCTCAGACTTTATTTATTTATTTATTTATGCAATTTTATATAGCGCGGACCTTACCCGAAGGTGTCGAAGCGCTTCACAAAAGGACCAAAAATGAGCCGCTATTACTCCACCCTTTCCTAGCTCCTCAAAGGGTGGTGTGATTAGGAAGCCTTCCTGACCACACCCCACTCTTTGACGACATGGGAAAGGGTTGGTTAAGGAGGATGCTATTGGAGGTCTGCCCATACTTTATAGTCACGCTTGTTTAAGAGCATGTGACATTACTCGAAATCCCTTCTTCCCCATGTCCCAGCAAGGAAAAGAGTGCAGACAGAGGGAAATAAATTATTACACCCAGTGCTTGTCTGGGGGACACGAGTGTGTGACCCGAGCTGACCTCGAGCCATAAATATGCCAAGAACAAGGAGCACACATGAGCAAATTGTAGCTCTGCCTATTTACAGAAAATGAGTAAACATCTGTTCCCTCAGCTCTCCTGTCCCTTAAGTACTGCTGCCTTTCTAATGCACCAATGGTTTCAGTACTTTATCATGGCTAGTGATGTTTGTTGTATTTTTTCTGCATATTAAAGACTATATGTGATATGCCATATTAAACAGATGTAAGGTTAAATAATACAAACATTAACAACACCTCTAAGTTTAGCTTTTTATCACTGAATCTGCTAGGTACTGGATGGTGAGGCTATGTGTGTTTGTGTTAAAGGATGAGTGTGATTGCAGGGGGTGGCTGGGTATACGAGTTGGGTGAATGGCAGTGCATAACATAATGTGGATGAGAGAAAGGATAGGTGGCAGAAGGTAGCGGGTGAGTGAATTGTTGAAAGCAGGTGAGTGAGTAGTGATTGGAAGTAAGTGGATAGTGAGGCTCAATCGCACAGTGCAATTCCATGTTTGTATTAGTCCTCACCGCTATTTTCAATCACCCGCCGCCACTGCATTCATGTGACATAAATTAACCGGGAGTGATGGAGTAATATGGCAGTTAAAAAGTAGAGGAGTGGCGGAGCTGAAAAAGGAGTGGACGAGTTTATGAAGAAACGGGCTAAAACATTCTGAGAGTCCGCGAGAAAACTGGTGGCCTGAGATGGCAAAGGCTTCCAGGACTAGAAAAGGAAAAGGATACTTCAAATCCATTGCGGCCAGTGAGTGAGAAGGGATTGGGCTTGGAATGCCACCCACTCGAACACAGTTGAAGAGTATTTATGATAGGCAGGTGATTAGTAGCTTTGTCGCCGTTGGCCTTCTGTAAGTACTTCTGCGCAGAAGGGGTTGGCCGAAACTTTCTGGGTGGAAGCCATGCCGCCATACCCAGTCTCAGCCACAGATGGCTATTAGGCTCGCTGTAGTGTTTTGCTATAGCTAGTACAGCTGGCATATATAAACACACACTGCTTTAGACAGGATGAAAAGAATGCTGGGTGGATCTCTATCTAAAAGGATCCTGAGTAAATTAGTAACCAGGAATCGTTTCCAAAAGGTAAGGGTTCGGCTTACAACACGTGAATTAGAATCCTGCACTTGACATCAGTATTTAAGTGCCTCTCTGTGCATTTTCTGTTATTACATCCAGACATATCATGCACCAACAAACCCATACACCTAAAACAAGCCTGACCTATTGTTTTGCCAATGGAGAGCAGCAGATAAATGAGTAACAACAATAGTGTGACTAATTAGAATTGAAAATGTTTTATTTCTGAAAATATGAGACTTGTGAATTAAACGTTACTATATCTGTGGAAAGAGAAGGGGTCTTCAGGGTGTCTCAGTCACACCTATTCTTCCCTTTCCATCACCCTAGTCTGCCATCTCTCACTATTAGATGCCTATCCACTTTATCTCCAATCTTTCTAAAATCTTCCATCTGCACATTTCACCTTATCCCCTTATCCCCATTGCCACCCTATACTTCGGCATATACTGGCTTGTGTCACCTCTCGTTCACCATGCACACTCTCTTGCTTACTCGTACACATGCACCCACTCTCTCCTCACTGTGTTTTCTGTTTGTGTGCTGTCACTATTTCATTGAGTGTATGTGAAGAGTGGGCATTTAGTAAGGTGGAGTTTACGGAGTAGCTACAGATACAGATTTTGTAAGTGAGTGGTTACTTACCTGAAATTCTTATGGTGAAGATGCAGAGGTTCTGGCTTTCGGCACTTTCAAAGGCCTAAGAAGCCCAAACAGCTGTAACCTGTCGCTCTTTATCTAGAGACTTGGGGTGGACACACTGAGGTCTAGGATTAATTAGCACTAGGGATCAGGTGGCTTTGAGCTAATCAGAACCCTGACCAATCAGAACCTATGCCCTAGGTCCCATAGTAATCCAAGCCCAAGGAGCCAATCAGAACCCTAGCCATATCAAATAAAAAGATCCCAACTCTGAGCCCAATCCAGTAGAAACCCTAGCGCTGGTGCCCAAACAGAACGCAGGTGCAACAGCCAATACTAACCTTACTGTAAGAGCATGTGACCTTAAACTTAAAGGACTGAGAAAGGGGGAAGAGGAGGCCTGCCCCAGCGACCCCAAGCCCAGGTACAACCACCAGGCCTGAAACTGGTGTGCAGAGGAGGGAAGGGGGCCGTTGCCCAAACCCAAGCCCCTGGTGGTTGTCCAGAAAAAGACACCCCACAGCCCCTTCTCAACACTCCCAGGCAAAGCCCAATGCAAAACCACCAATGTCCTTCATGCACCCAAAAAAAAACCTCCCCCATCACCCCCAAAAAGGAGTACTGAACCCACTCCCAAACACAACCCAAACCACAGGAAAGAGACCAAGCAGTCTCAGCACACTCAAGCCAAGGTTGGACCCTGTTCTGCAGCCCCCCCCCCCCCTGATTGCCTTCTGTGGGGTTTGGGAGCCTGTCACAGGAACCCCAACACAGTCCAAGGAAAACAAGGGGGCAGATTTACAAAAACTTAACACATCTGCATAGATGTGTCAATTTCCTTGCACCAGCGCCAAATGCCTTTGCTTCACCATGGATGCGCTGTATTTACCATACAGTGCTCCACGGCGCAAGGATGAACAGATGCATCAGAAATACTGACGCATCTGTTGGCACAAAACTGACGCATTGCTGGAGTTGCTCATAAAAGTGACGCAACTCCAGCAATGTGCCACAGCAGATACGTGAGTCCCATGCAAAAAGCCCTCCGTCATTCCTTACGTATGGTCTGAGCAGCCGTAGGGATTTTGATGCAGTGAAGGCGTAGAGTGACGCAGTGAAATGTTGTAAATTCCACGGTGTCAGTTCTACATGGCTTTTTGCGCGGGAACGCCCACCCTGCATACATTATACCTGGCGTAGGTATAATGTGACGCAGGGCTTTACAACGTGACGCATCTCCCTAGGTGCGTCATGTTGTAAATTGGCCGCATTGTTTGTGCCGCCGTTGCGTCAAAATACGTGATGCACTGGTGCCGCAAGAAGGCGCAAGGGGCTTGTAAATCTGCCCCACGGAGTGACTGAGGGCTGGAGTAAGTATGTGGGGAGGTGGATTGGTGCAGCAGGCGCTGCGTGCCTCGAATTATACAGAACGAGTTTAGCAAAGACCCGAGGAGACAAGACAGGGCTCGGGCAGATGTGACACCGCAGAGCACAGCCCTCTCTCTCTTCCCCTCCGCCGCCTCCTCTGACGTTCTCTTTATTTTCGTCCGCCGTCTCTTCCCATCAGTTCTACTCCGCTTGCTCGCTGATATTCTGTGCGAGTTCTGCCTGCAGCAGGCCATGAGTCACCTCTAGCAGACTCCGAGCAGCAGGCCCCAGGGGCCGCGGCTGAACTCCCGTGCCCTCTCCAGACTGCAGGCAGTGGGGACGGAAAGGCGCTCCTACTTTGTAGACTCCCCACACCAGAACAAGGACCGCAGCATGCGTGCGAGCCGAGCAGTGTCAAGTACCCATCATAATCAAGTGTGACCCCCACACCCTGCAAGCCCCCAACCGCTTCCGGGGCAGTCCAAGAAGCATTAAGAATGTAACCCTGAGAGCACAATCTGGACACGTGTGACCTTTCCCAGCATCCATTCCCAAAGCACTGCTTGGCTGTTATACCACCTCGAACAGTGACCTCAATTCTTCACACGTGGAGCCGCAGCTAAGTAAAACATGGCGACGTGCGCTTCTACTGCTCGCACGCGCGCCTTTAACCCTTTGCCTACTAAATCACTGGTCCCCGATAGCCTTGAACTAGACTAGGATCAGGAAACTAATTTCCTCAGCTTTAATGGCCTGAATCATAAACTATAAAATCCACAGTCATTCAAGAGTAAACCTGGAGAAAGCATCAAATCTTCACAGAAACTCCTTTGTGAATCAGCCATGCATTTGTGGTAACACCAGGAGATACACCTTATGGAAGTGAAATCACACAGTTGCACATGGGTCAAGGACGTGCATCAACTGGGCGCCTCGGTTACTGTCATTTCAGATGTTGGCTCCTCCTATTCTCCACTGTGGAAAAGGACCACTTTAGCTCTACCTACGGACAGCTTTAGCTGTCTAGCAGATGCTTTATTACTGATTCTTAAACATATGCATATGGGAGCTTTTGGCTCGGAAGATAAGAATAATACTCTGTCTACTCTTCCTTAGTGTTTCCTTCTGTCTCCAATGGAGCACTTGCATTGGCAGGCATGAGGGACTATTTTACAACTAAAAAGTATACATGATGAGAAAGAAGGATAAATTACCTACCTGTAATCCTAGTTCTCTTCCAGGGGTATCCTCAAAGTCATAAGCACGGAATATTCACGCCCATGTGCGGGGACCCCGGAAATAATAAAAATTATATATGGAAATCACATATATCTAGCTCCACATATATGTATGTACATATATTATTTTTTCCCACACCAATGCAACCCCAAAACTGAGGCTAAACAATGTCATTACCCATAAATGAATCGCATTTGCAAGCATATAAAAACACGCATTAGGTCAAATAGCACTTGAACTCTGTGTTTTAATGAGCGTATTGCTCATATATCATGAAAATTGCAATAAAACTGGACATTGTTAGCCCACAGGCTGCATTGTAAAACAGCATAGAAAATTAAAGCATTTTCAACAAAAACTGGCACCGTGCCTTTAACCCCTTGCATGCTCATGACGAGCTCAGCTAGTCATGAGCTACAGTGCTCCGGTGCTCATGACGAGCTGAGCTCGTCATGGCCTTTAGAACGCTCGCGCGCTGGGCTCATTCCCCTGCTGTGCTGAGCGTTCTAAAGAAACGGGTACGACCGTGACGAGCTCAGCTCGTCATGAGCTACAGTGCTCCTGACTGTAGCTCATGACGAGCTGAGCTCGTCATGAGCATGGGAGCGGTGCGTGCGCCCCCACCTCCCCCCAGCACAGCGGGGGAATGTACCCAGCAGGGAAGGGGTTAAGGCAGCCATGACCCCTGGCTCAGGGGTGACAGTTAGGTCAGTTGTTCTTTACATAACCCTGAAGTCAGGGCTAGACAACAAAAGTATAAATACTCTGATCTCATCTAATTTACCTGGGGAGGCGGGTGGGTTGCTTATGACTTTGATGAGGATACCCTTGGAAGAGATCTAGGATTACAGGTAAGTAACTTATTCTTCTCTTTGAGGGGATCCTCATTAACAGTCATAAGCACTGAATAGAATAGCAAGCCCATCAAACACCTGCAGGTAAATGAGGAACACATGACCCAACCAAAAACTGTAACAGCTGAAACTCAGCCATTAAACCGATTCCTCAAGGAGGCCTGGCCTACTTGGGTATCTGCTCTAGTGTCTGAATCTAGACAATAGTGTCTGGTAAATGTATGGACGGACCTCCAGGTTGCCGCCTTACAAATCTCAGACATGGGCACATTATGAAGAAAAGCTGTGGTAGCCGCTTCTCCTCTGGTGGAATGCGCTTTGGGAGAAAACCCCAGGGTCTTCTGCGCTAACTGGTAAGCGAGTTTTATACATGAAACTATCCACCTGGAAATGGAACGTTTTGAAGCTGCACAACCAGTTCTGATCGATCCATAGTTGACAAACAGTTGATCAGATTTTCTTATAGATTTGGAACGGTCTAGATAGAATTTCAAATCCCTTTTAGGTCCAAAGAATGCAAGACCCTCTCAGCTGAAGTGGAGGAATTGGGGAAAAGGTGGGTACAGAGATGGTCTGGTTCACGTGGAAATCTGACACCACCTTAGGTCTACGCGTTTCGAACCCCTAACTGGTCGGGGGTTCTCATCAGGACGAAACTAATACAAAGCTCCCCCCATTAGGAAGGAGACACCCTGTAGCACAGCACATAAATAGACACCAATGTCTATAAACAGTTCATCAAGGTTGAATCCACACCGTGTTGAGGTTCCTTAAGTATTTAATACATGGTCAAAAGTTCATCAAAGCTTCACAAAAGACTATACTTCATCCAACGAAAAAAGTCATCCAATTATAAATCCTCCCAATGCATTTCGGGCAGATGACTAGCCCTTCCTCAGGGGATAGCTCTACAAACAAAAGGAAAATACTAAGATATCACTGGAATTCACCTATATGTTACAACATTTACAACACCTAGATAACACTATGGTGCCATTAACCGCATGCGTAAAGTTATGAACAAAAAAGGTTGTGAACATAAGCAAGCCAAATCAAAATACAATCTAAATGAAAAGTGCCAAGGAGTGTTCCAAAACTCATCAATAATAATATCATGCCAAATAACCAGAGGTATAAAGCAACACTACCCATATATAGTGTCCTAAAATGATGTGACAAGCGCTATAAGAAAATAGTGCCCCTCTAAGAGGTAATCAGGGAAGACAGCGTGACGATAGTAACAAACCACCCAGGCGTGAGCGAAAATGTAAAAAACCAGAGGTGTAATGGAATCGTGAAGTCTGATACTCACGGAGAAATTACATCCGTGACTGTTGTGTCGGGATTTCTGCGGGAAATGCACGATAGTGATTAGAAACGGCATTAGGAGAAACCGGCGTGTCTGCCGAGATAATAGAAAAGTCCCCAGTGCGGAGTACTTACGTTAAGATCAGTTCGTGGAGAAACAAAGTCGACAAAGTCTTGGGAACCCCACGAGTGTTCAATCCCGGTGGAGATTATTACCGGCGTGAGGCGCGTGCATGGACATTGAAAGTGGACTGACTAGAAAAAGAGTGACGCCATGTTGGATAAGGGGAGTGAAGTGAGGCAAGCGCTGTGTTGTGAATCGATAAGAGCTGTTGAGTATCCCACAAGCAATTGCTCTACTTACTAAAAAAGGAATGTAATCAAAAACTACACGCTTGCACTCTCGTGCGGTACCACCGAGCCCAGCGGATCCCCAGGGGCCTACGGGTTCCCCTGAAACCTCTATTATGCAAGAATAACGCGAAGTTTGTTGAGCGATGGTTCGCCATCCTTAACAAATGTTCGCTAGATTTGATCCTACTTATCATGGAGGAACTGTCTAAATCTCTTGAAGACCTAGCCAAAGAGATCAAAACCATCCGGACGGAACTGGACGATGCCATGGACCCCACGGAACTGGCTACCATGTTGGAAGATGTGAATGCCCAACTTGAGAAACATACATGTGAAACACAGGAACGGAAGCTACGCAAATATAAAAGGGACACTATAGACTACAAGCTCGGCGAGGTGTTCACTTGGGCAGAAGCGTACGCCCGCCGACGCCCTAATCGCCCTTACAACCCTTACTCTGAAAATGAAACCTCTTCATCAGATGGCGAAACTAGAACCTCTAGAACAACCACTGTCGCTTCCCCCGTTGAACAACAACCTAGCACCTCGAATACTGCGGTCCATTTTTTAGAGGAGGGCCAAAGTCAACCCACAGACCCAGGCGGGGCAAAACCCGCAGAGGCAGAAAAAGAACAACCCAAATCCAAAAAGAGCAACCGCCACAAATGACCACACAAGATAATCTGGTGATCAATATTTCATCCACACCACTGACTCATGAAGAAACACAAGTGTTACAGAAAGGTCAATCATTTGTACCCACCATGAGAACCAACACGTTGGAATTAGAAGTGAGCATGTTCAAACTCGTTCGCAACATCAGACTGCGGCATTACTTCCAGAACATAGTAACTCCTTCAATCACTGAAGACGATATGTTACGAGGACTACGTCCACACAGCACCTTTCTGGCTCCTGTTAGTCATAAGATTATTGACATGTTTGAGAATCTTGTTAAAAGAGACATTACAAAATTGCCGTTTCAATCCAGGGCAAAACATGAGAACCTCACCCTTAAGGAGAAAAACACCCTACTTAAGATTGCCAACAACCCGACTATTGTGTGCCAAACAGCAGACAAAGGTGGCGCCCTAGTCATCATGGACGCCACATTCTATGAAGAACAAGTACTGGTTCACACCGGCGATTCTAACACTTATGCCCTCTTAACGGCCGATCCCACTGAGGAGTTTGCTGCTGTGTTGGTTGGAATCATCAAACACTCATTTGAGAATGGAATCATCAATGACCGAACAAGACGCTATCTGACTCCTGATAACCCTAAACCACCCAGATTATACATGTTGCCCAAGGTGCACAAGCACCCTACCAGACCACCGTTCAGGCCCATTGTGTCCACCAAAGGGTCTATACATGAGCACGTGGGCAAATTCTTGGATAGATATCTTCAGCCTTTTGTCTTAAACACCAGATCACACGTCAGAGACACCACTGATTTCTTGATCAAACTTGGAGAAGCCACCAGCACATTAGGTGATGAAGAATTGGTATTATGCACGGTGGACGTCTGTTCACTATACACTTCAATACCACACGACTTGGGTATCACTGCCATTGAACAGGAACTATCCAATTCAGACCTGGATTCAGACATGCAACTTTTACTAATGGAACTAATTGTATTCACGCTGTACCATAGTTATTTCACTGTTTTCAACAAATGGTTTCACCAGTTGTGCGGCACCGCCATGGGAAATTGTGCGGCGCCGTCATACGCTAACATTTTCATGAAAGCTTTTGAAGAAAGACACATACTTAATCAAACGGCCTGGCTTAATCATGGTAAACTCTTTTTGAGATTCATAGACGATATTTTTATCCTATGGAAAGGAACAGAGATCGAGTTGACTGACTTCTTAACTACATGGAATCTGATCAACGACCGGATGCAATTCACTTGGAACATGGATAGAGAAAGCATTCATTTCTTGGATGTCAAGATCCAACAAGACTTTGGAAACTGGAACACTACCATTTTCCGAAAACCGACTGATCGAAATTCACTTCTGCACCATCAGAGCTTTCATAGGCCTGGGCTTAAACGCAATCTTCCACTGTCCCAACTCATGCGTGTCAAACGCATAGTTTCTTCTGAAGATTTATGCCAGCAGGAAATCACTAATATGGTAGAGAGATTCAAGACACGTGGTTATCCTCAACAAACCTTAGATACAGCTGTCAACCGTATTGGAGAAATGAATCGTGAAGAGCTGTTACAAACTCGTGTCGAAATTGAGAACTCCCGGATGATGGTGGTGTTCTCCAAATACACCATCTTGAGCAATCGATTTAAGAACATTATCTCTAAACATTGGTCCCTGCTCAGCCTCGAACCTGATTTTCAAGGAATCTTTGCACAACCACCGATGTTTGCATATACCAGGGGACGCAACCTCAAAGAAATTTTGACGAAACCCAGCAAACAAAGTGAACCAGAAACTTTCAAAGGTCTTCGACCTTGCTACAACTGCAGCAATTGCAATAACTGCATCCAAGATAACGTCATCAACCATCCCATGAAGGGCTATCCCATCAAATTGCGAGTAAATGCCACATGTAACTCAGCCAACCTAATTTACATGTTGAAATGTCCCTGTGGGAAATGTTATGTTGGTCACACTGAAAGAAAAATCAGAACCCGTCTACTCGAACACAAAAGCAACATAAGAACTGGAAATATCATATCCACGGTTGCAGCACACTTTGCTGAACATAAACATTCAGTAGCTCAACTCAAATTTCTTGTACTGGAACAAGTTACTCCCACGCATACCTTACTGAAAAGGGAGAACTTTTGGATCCGCTACATGGCGACGATGCAGCCACACGGTCTAAATGACCGGTTGGAATTTCTATGTTATCTATAACTTGCACACCTCATTCTCATGAATTCTCTGTTTCATGCATTAACTGCTGCCCCCTTCCCCACTTTTATATAACATGTTCATATTTTTACTTTTGTTTCATCACAAGCGTATATATGTTTATTGTATCTGCATTTGCATCTTTTTGTCCGTGTTATGCCCGATATGACTTTTCCTAATGATTGTGGGAGACTCAACAGCTCTTATCGATTCACAACACAGCGCTTGCCTCACTTCACTCCCCTTATCCAACATGGCGTCACTCTTTTTCTAGTCAGTCCACTTTCTATGTCCATGCACGCGCCACACGCCGGTATTAATCTCCACCGGGATTGAACACTTGTGGGGTTCCCAAGACTTTGTCGACTTTGTTTCTCCACAAACTGATCTTAACGTAAGTACTCCGCACTGGGGACTTTTCTATTATCTCGGCAGACACGCCGGTTTCTCCTAATGCCGTTTCTAATCACTATCGTGCATTTGCCACAGAAATCCCGACACAACAGTCATGGATGTAATTTCTCCGTGAGTATCAGACTTCACGATTCCATTACACCTCTGGTTTTTTACATTTTCGCTCACGCCTGGGTGGTTTGTTACTATCGTCACGCTGTCTTCCCTGATTACCTCTTAGAGGGGCACTATTTTCTTATAGCGTTTGTCACATCATTTTAGGACACTATATATGGGTAGTGTTGCTTTATACCTCTGGTTATTTGGCATGATGTTATTATTGATGAGTTTTGGAACACTCCTTGGCACTTTTCATTTAGATTGTATTTTGATTTGGCTTGCTTATGTTCACAACCTTTTTTGTTCATAACTTTACGCATGCGGTTAATGGCACCATAGTGTTATCTAGGTGTTGTAAATGTTGTAACATATAGGTGAATTCCAGTGATATCTTAGTATTTTCCTTTTGTTTGTAGAGCTATCCCCTGAGGAAGGGCTAGTCATCTGCCCGAAATGCATTGGGAGGATTTATAATTGGATGACTTTTTTCGTTGGATGAAGTATAGTCTTTTGTGAAGCTTTGATGAACTTTTGACCATGTATTAAATACTTAAGGAACCTCAACACGGTGTGGATTCGACCTTGATGAACTGTTTATAGACATTGATGTCTATTTATGTGCTGTGCTACAGGGTGTCTCCTTCCTAATGGGGGGGAGCTTTGTATTAGTTTTGTCCTCCACGCTGTGAGCCACAGACAGCATACTTCCCAGTTAGCACGCCACAGACTATTACAGCGACTTAACTACAGAGTTACCCAGCTGTGCAAGTCCTTCTCTCACTTCATCCTAGTTCTCATCAGGACCTCATAGCTTGGGATTGGAATGTGCCCTATTAAATGAAAAACCGGACGTGGACAACTGGCTTCTCTTATTTAGGTGGGAAATTTGGTAATTGGTTCATTGTACGAAGCTTGGGAGGTGCCGGGAATTGAATCAAGGCCCTCAATTTCGGAAGCGCTTTCTGTAACGCTGTAACGCGGTACCTGTCCAACACCCGCTGTTTGTTTGTTAGGGGTTCGAAACGCGTAGACCGCCCTTCTACACCATAAGATTACCCTGTAAAAAGACAATCTTTGATGTGTTTAAAAATCACTAAACCAATCAAAAAGTATCTTTGGTGTAAACTAATTGCTTTTTTGTGATATTCAATTGTAAATATTGACATGTGTATGTGTGGTATGTGTGAGATTGGAATGTTAATGTTGATCAACGATGTATGAAAGCTAATGAGGTAGTGTGTATTTTATGAAATTGTCATTTTTATGAAATTGTCTCTTTGTATTGTTTGTTCTATATTATTTCTGTAATTTGGTGAATCATAACCAACAAACAATTGCGAAAAAATATATGAAAAATAAAAGTGATTCATTCTGACTGATCTCAAAGTCTATAACTCACACTAAATTTAATTCTTTCTGTGCAGAAACCAAAGGTTTGTTAATTAGGAGCTACATTATTGCCATTTGTTTAGTTGTCCTTGTATTGAGAGGCTTGGCCTTACTGTGGGAAGACCACACCAAAGTGTTGTTTTCCGTTGTTTCTAACTTGCCACCAGCTCGCTTTTTTCCTGCCATTGCCGCTGGTTTTTTCCTTTCCGCTTCTCGCCTCTGCTAACCCCACCCAGGGCCTAATTAATGGAAGCCGCAGCCAGGGCATGTAGCAGGTGCACCAAAGGCAAGCCTGCCGGCGCGCCCATCCACACCTGGACCATGTCCAGTGCCAGGAATCCTGGAGCTTGCGCCACCAACAGCTACATCAGCACGGAGCTCATAGCCTTAGACCTCAGACACTGCAACAGCAACTGCTGCCCACTGCTCCATGCTCAACAGTAGGACCGTTCTCATGCTGACACTGCCTCTTCTCCTGCACCATTGGAACACCCGCACATGCAACAGCCACCACCACAACGCTGCCTGGACAACTCCACTGCCTCCTGTTTAACGTCCAATCACTCCACAAACATGCCACTGAGATCTGGGACACCATCACCTCCCTCACCCACGGTGAGTCATCTTACCATCTTATCATGATAGCACACAGGGACCGCATCGACAAACACGGAAGAGGAATTGCCATAATCCACAAAGAAACCATCAATTGAATCACCCCTGCAGACAACATTACCCAGATCATGGAACATCTCAACTTCCCAACACAAAACAGACAGCAAAACCAACATCAAAGGCACCCTTGCATATTGACCCCTGGGACCGTACCCCGGCTTCTGCAACACCATCCCCGAATTCATTGCACCACAAGCCATCAACACCGAAAACTACTTCTTTCACCAACCCCACACATAACGCACGACACACACTTGACCCTATATTCAGTGACAGAGTCAAGTACAGCCATGTCACCGAGCTCACCTGGATGGACTTGGATGGACCTGGATGGACAATCATCCACTTCACCATCACAGTATCCCCCAGCAACACCACCAAGCCACCCAGCACCTCACACTGAATCTGGAACAAAGCATCTGTAAGCCAATGGACCGACGCCCACAATACTTCCCGCCCTGACACCACAACCAACCTTGAACAGGCTGTCAAGAACTTCAGCGCCCGGATCGCCGACTGAGCTGACAGTCGCTTTCATCAAACCCACTAAACTCATGAGATCCACCAACCATATCAGTTGGTACATCTCAGAACTGAGAATCATGAAATGCAACTGTAAGCAAATAGAAAGGAAATGGCGCACCAGCAAGGAACCTATCGACCGCACCACCTTCAAGACATTGCTCAACTACTAACACATACCCCTGAAAGAGATGAACAAGAAAGCCCCAGCAGACCATATCAACTTTTGTGAATTGGGAAAGTCCGTTTTTTTCATGACTAACGGTTTGCCTACAATTTAACATTGCTGAAAAAATATTGCTTATATTAGCCGGCTGTTATTTATACAATATGGTGCCTATATGTGACATTAGAGCGGAACGGGACTATTATATGTCTGTTAATATTAGCATTGGGGTTGCCAATGAATGGTAACTGTGTTATAACTAATAGAATCATGTTCACCTTTTAATGGAAAGGGTTGTAACAAATATAGACAATAATGTTTCTCGAATACCCACGCTATTATTTTGGTGGGCTTGGTAATTACACCTTTGGGTAACGCCCCCCCCCCCCCCCTGGATCTTTTTATTTACATACCTTTCTGACAATTATCGAGGTTATGGTAAACATTTCCAGATTAGGTGGGATGCAACCTAACGTATTTTTCACATTTTGTAGGACTTGTACAGCAGGAACTTTGATGCTGCACCATTGTTTTTCACTAATGAACTCTTTGGGCTCGCTGTACTTCTATAAGAGCGCTCCTGTCTTTTGACACTCTACGCATTTTAAGGTGTACTAGAGGACAGGAAAATATTGGGGGTCCTAATACTGTTTTAATTGTAATCTCAGACTAATAGTGTCAGCGTTGTGTACTTTCCCAGAACAAATTTAAAAGAATGCTGATTTGTCCCACATTTGAATTCTATCCCACTAGAAAACAGGTTATTTATGATCAAGTGTGTTTTTTTCTTATAAAGTAGGTTTTTATAGCAGTCACCATATTGATATGTTCTCTCTTTACTTTAGTGCTTATACTCCAAACTGAACTTTAGTCATATCTTTTAACGCTCCAACTACAATTTTATCTTCACTTTTCGACATTGGAAAGTGCCTCAAAGGTATGCATCATAAGACGTTTTGAAGCTATATATACTAAATACTTCACAGCAACGTGAGGCCAGCACCTCCAAACTGGTTGGGGGTGTGCACGGAACTCCTTTGAACGAACAGCGCATGGAACCACAAATGCGACCTACTATAGATAAATGCAATTGCCTCAACTGACTTTAAACAATCGTCCTTACTCAAAAGGTACAAACAAACAATAAGGCACCCAATACGGACTACAAATCCCAGAAATGAAGGCATGACGTGGCAACGAGTCCACGCCTACTAGGTGATTTACATAATAAAAACCTGGTAAACTGAGGGTGCCTAAACGAGTGTTTCCTGCTGGCAGCCCCTGAAGATGGGAGGAATTCCCTGAAACGCGTCGGGCAAGTTTTAATTTGCAAGATGGAAAAATGCGCTGAAATGTAAAGCCCGGAAGGCGGAGAACTGTCGTGTGCCTCCTAGAAGCTCCAGGCGTTCGAGAGGAATATACTAAATACCTATTATATATGGGTGGCGATTCAATTATGGGAAATACACAGGGCATGTGATTTCCCTTTCTTATTACTAAATTTGGATTACCAGCTGTGAATGGCTATCCTTATGATCGGAAGGAGAATAAACCATTGGCCCACTATTATGGCCGTAAGAGGCAGCACTTTGAATCCATTACCTAAAATATGGATTATGTTGATATGTTAGATAAGGCATGTCATATTTTTCTTTACTGGTCTTTTTCACTAATATGATGCTTTTTCTTTTAAATATAATCTAACTTCCTATACTGGCAGACCTATCTTGATTTTTTTTTTTTGTGAGACGTTTATTAGTATTCAACAGAGCAGTACATATAGCGAAGCCTACAACCCTGGGGGCCGGCTGCAACATTGTGATGTATCGTAAGACTAGAGAGATATAAAAGAAAGGTATACATTTCCTTCGACTGTAACCCTAGGAAATAAGTCATTAATTGCATCTTTCGTATCACGTGTGCTCATTGTTCAATTATACCTTCAAATGACGTCTTGTTTTATCTTTTTTTTATAAGTAAATAGTGTAACTCTGTAAACTGAACAGTTCTTATCTGTGTGTCCCAAATTGTTGGCTGTATCGTCGAGTAGCATTCCAGTATCTACTGTACTGAAACCCATAAAAATTTACGGACAGACCTTGGAAGCGCGCCAATGGGATAGGGGTATGCAATATACGTGCTCGGTCTGTCCTTGCCGTGGTTCACGCCAGCCATTCAGGATGGCAGGGCCCCACAGACTATCGATGGAGTGTGTGATGTGTCATACAGATAAATGATATAGCCTGACTGTGTATTGAGGAGACGCCACCTACGTCTGGCCTCGTGGCCGGTCAGGCGTTTAAGTACGCCTCTCGGGTGGGGCGTTTGAAGAAGAAAGGGCTATATGTGGGAGACAAGAGTCCGAAACAATGAACAGGGGGGTTTGTGCAGGAGGGGGTGAGGGGGGGAAGTGTACTTGTGGGAGCGACGCCGCAAAAAGGGGGCTAGGAGGATATTTTAACATGTCATGGATTAATGGCCCTTCGTGTGGGTGGTTGCCCGGATCCACGGCCAGCTTGTCGGACGTACGGTACAGCCATTGCTCAGGGCGTCTGGGGGGGAGGCAAGCTTCCTCCAGGCCATAAGCGCCATGTCTCCAGCGCTCCGAGTGGGTGAGTGTCGTGAGGGGGGAGTGCAGTCCGTGTCCTTGGCGTCGCCACATCTACTCCAGCCGAGTTACCCCATTTGCGGCGATACCTATATGAGCCCTCTGGCCGTGCCCTCCCCCTGGAGGGATCTCATGATATCGTACCAGAGTTGTGCAATCGGGAATTGTCTTAAGCCCGCTATCTCCTCCCGGTGTAGTGCCACGCTTTCTGCCCTAGCCCAGTTAGTAAAGAAAGCATACCAGTATTTAGGGATTGGCGGTTCTCCCCGTTTCCAGTGTTTGGTGAGCAGCCGCTTCGCTGTGATGAGGCCTAGATCCCAGAACCTGGCTTGTGTCTTATTGAGCTTAGTTCTTTTGTATAATCCAAGAATGCAAGCCTCCCATGTGTATGGCAGTCCTGGGCCCGCACTACGCGTCAGGAGAGATGTCACCTCCCCCCAATATGTGGCTAGAGAGGGGCAATGCCAGAGCATGTGCAAAATGTCCACGCCTAGCAGGTCGCATCTGGGACAGGTGGCGGTGTTGATCATGAAGTACCTGTTGATTCTGTCTGGTGATAAATATGCCCGGTGTAGTAGGTATAATTGAATGCTCCGGAAGCGGGAGTTGCGTGGGATATTCACAGGGCTAGCTAGGACCATGTTCCATTCTTTGTCCGTCCAATCCCTCCCTCGGTGGGCCGCCCATTTGTCCCGTATCGGTTGTGTGGACCGTTGCGTGTGCATGAGGAGGGCCTGCGCCAGCCAGCGGATGATATGGGAGCCGTTGCCCATGACGTGTAGATATTGCATTAGGTGGTGTATCGGCGGCTCTTCCTGAATATCTCCCCAGGACTCCGTGTATGCCCGCAGTATAGACGCATGGAGCAGGAACTGCCCCGCTGGCAGACCCGTGTCGTCCTTCAGTTCATCAAATGGGAGCAAGGCCCCATCCGCATAGAGGTCGCCCATAGTCTACACCCCAGCCGCAGTCCAGCTCTCTAGAATGCGCGGTGTCACTGTTCCGCCCCTCCTGGGGGTACCCATCAGGGGGAGTGCAGGGGCATAGGGCCTAACTTCCTGGGTCAGTTTTAGGCTACGGATGAAGCATTTGCGGGCCACAGCTATGTGTAGAGGTAGTGGGCGGGGTCCTTTAGTCAAGGGATGGAACAAAGTGCATACTTGCGTGTGGGTCCATTGGTAGGTAGCGGTAGCCGTGTCATCTAGGTGCGAGCCACTAAGCCAGTGTGTCACCCATTGCAGCTGTGCAGCCAGGTAATACAGCTCCATGTTAGGGACTGCCAGCCCTCCCTCAGCAGTCGTGGAGTAGAGTTTCGTCAGGGCCACACGGGGGCGCCCAGTGTTCCAGATCAGGTTACGGATCATTGATTCCAGGTCACGGAATATTTTTGTGGGGACATATAGTGGGATGTTTGCGAAGTGATTTAGTAGCCTGGGCAATGCTATCATTTTGGATAGTGCAATCCTACTGGGCACATTCAGAGGCAGAGTCTTCCAGAAGGCCATCTGGGCTCGCAACGAGGATATAGCGCGCACCAGGTTACCCTCCAGTATGTTCTGCTTGTCTCTGTATATGTGCATTCCAAGGTATTTAAAGGTGGTAGGATACCATGTAAGTCGAACACCTCCGAGGCTCACGTCACATTCCTGCGTGTCCGGGCTGAACGAATGCACTCCGGACTTTGCCCAGTTGACTTTAAGCCCCGATGCCTCTTCGAATGACTGGAAAATTTCTGACAGTGCGCTCGGCACAGCGGTAAGGACTCGCACATACAGAAGCAGGTCGTCCGCGTAAAGCGAAACTATATGCACACCTTCAGCTAGCGGGATCCCCCATCCTGCTCCCCTTTTTCGCGCAACAACGCCGCCAGGGGCTCAATGGCCAGAGAGAAGAGAAGGGGTGACGGGGGCAGCCCTGTCGGGTGCCTCTACGCACCTGCACCGCCTCCGAGAGCAGCCTGCCCGTCCGCACTCGTACACTGGGCCGTTGATAAAGTAGTCCGACCATGTCCGCGTACGCATCGCCCATGCCGAATCTGTCCAGCACCGCACCTAGATAGGGCCACTCTACGGAGTCAAAGGCCTTCTCAAGGTCTAAGACTAGACACCCCGATCTCGGCCAATGCAATGTGGTGGCTTCCTGTACATGGAAGAGGCGGCATATATTGCGGGAGGTGCTCCTCGCTGGCACAAAACCATTCTGGTCATCATGGACTAAGGTTGGGACCTCTGTGGCTAAGCGTCGGGCCAATAAAGAAGTGAAAATTTTGTAGTCGGTGTTCAACATGGCTAATGGCCTGTATGATCCCATGCATGTTTCTTCCCTGCCAGGTTTCAAAAGCGAAACTAGGTTGGCTTCATTTAGCGTATCCGGGAGTGCCGAGTCTTCTATTGCGGCGTTATATACTTTAAGCAGCTCTGGGATCAACGTATCCGAACATGCTTTAAAAAATTCGGCAGGCCTCGCGCATTTCCTCCTGTGTGAATGGTGCCCCTAGGTCCCCCGTTGCGTGTCCGTAAGGGAAGGCAGTTGTACATTTGCGAGGTAATCTATTATAGACGCCGTTGAGACCCTCAGCTGCGACCTGTATAGGGCCTGGTAGTGACGTACAAAGGCTTGGTGTATTTTACTCTGTGTGTACACTACCTCTCCCTCGGCCGATCGGATGGCAGACACCGGCTCTGTGCGGTTCTCTTGTTTGACTAGCCAGGCCAGCAGTCTCCCGGGCTTGTCGCTGTACTGGTGTACGCGCGCCGAGTGAGCTGCATAATTGATGTGGCGCAATCGTTCCAGTAACGTCGTGTGTTCCACACGGGCCTCGCTTAGTTGGTCGCCTGTCCCTGCCACTGCTTCCTGCTCCCAGTGGAGCAAGTCAGCCTCCACCCGGCGCAGGTCAGCTTCTAGTTTTTTCTGCATGCTCCCCTGTGTGCCCAGGCAGTGTCCCCGTATCACAACCTTGAAGGCATCCCATTCGACCTGTGGGGAGGACGCTGTGCCCGTGTTGTCTGCGAAGTATTGTGCTACGCAAGCCTGCAGGGAGTCTCGAAAGGGGGCATCCAGCAGTAGGGCTGGTTGTAAACGCCATGTGGGAATGGGCGGGTGTGGATGTTCCCAAGCTATTTGCAGCGTGTGTGGATTGTGATCCGAGTGTGTTCGGCCAAGGTATTGAGAATCTGTGATGTGAGGCAACAGCTCTGGTGACACCATGTACCTGTCTAGGCGGACATGTAACGCGTGCGCTCCTGAGTAGTAAGAGTATATTTTGGTGTTAGGATTGTAGGCACGCCATGCATCTTTTAAATCCCACTGTGCCGCCCACTGGGTGAGTGCCTTCATGGCTTCCAGAGATGTTGCATCAGGCCTGGGTGGGGCCGAGCGGTCCAGTGTGGGATCCAGCACTGTGTTGTAATCTCCCCCTAGAACCTAGGGGACACCATGCCAGGGCGCCAACTTCTCTGAAATGCGTGCTAGGAAGCCCCCCTGGTCCGTGTTTGGAGAGTAAACGGACGCCAGAACTACAGGTTGCCCATCAATGCGGCCTTTCACCAACACAAAGTCAAAGTCAAAGTCAAAGTCAAAGTCAAAGTCAAGAGATTTGTATAGCGCGCTACATACCCAGAGGGTCTCAAGGCGCTTGAGGAAGGTTGGGGAGTTACTTGTCGAATATCCACGTTTTGAGTTGCTTTCTGAATGCGAGGTGGTTCTGAGTAAGGCGAAGGTGAGTGGGAAGTGAGTTCCAAGTTTTAGCTGCAAGGTAGGAGAAGGATCTACCTCCCATGGTGGTTTTGTTGATGCGAGGTACAGTGGCAAGGGCTTGGTTGGAGGATCGTAGCTGGCGGGAGGGGGTGTAGAAGGATAGTCGTGTGTTGAGGCATTCGGGTCCGATTTCGTAGAGTGCTTTGTGTGCGTGGGTTAGTAGGCGGAAAGTGATCCTCTTATTGACGGGGAGCCAGTGGAGGTTTTTCAGGTGATCAGAGATGTGTTCTTTACGCGGGATGTCTAATATGAGCCTGGCTGAGGCGTTCTGGATGCGTTGTAGTTTTTTCTGGAGTTTTGCGGTGGTGCCGGCGTAGAGGGTGTTTCCGTAGTCCAGTCGGCTCGTGACCAGAGCGTGGGTGACTGTTTTTCTAGTTTCGGTAGGGATCCAGCGAAATGTTTTTTTGAGCATGCGAAGAATGTTGAAGCAAGATGAAGAAACGGCGTTGACTTGTCTGTTCATCGAGAGTGAGGAATCAAGGATGACGCCCAGGTTCCGTGCGTGGTCCGTCGGGATGGGTGCTTTTCCAAGGGCCTCTGGCCACCAAGAGTCGTCCCAGGCGGAGGGGGATGTACCTAAGATGAGGACTTCAGTTTTGTCTGAGTTCAGTTTCAGACGGCTGTGCTTCATCCATTTGGCTACTTCTTTCATTCCTTCGTGTAGGTTGGTTTTGGCCGTGTTAGGGTCTCTGGTGAGTGATAGGATCAGTTGAGTGTCGTCGGCGTAGGAGATGATGTTGAGGTTATATTGGCGTGCGATGGACGCGAGGGGGCTCATGTAAACGTTGAAGAGGGTGGGACTGAGTGAGGACCCTTGAGGTACGCCGCAGATGACTTCAGTAGCATCTGACTTGAATGGTGGAAGGTGGACTCTCTGGGTTCTTCCGGAGAGGAACGAGGTGATCCATTCCAGTGCTTTTCCTTGGATTCCTATGTTTTTGAGGCGCTGTAGAAGGGTGCTATGGCAGACTGTGTCGAAGGCTGCGGAGAGGTCGAGGAGGATGAGGGCGACTGTGTCTCCATTGTCCAGTAGAGTTCGAATGTCGTCTGTTGCTGTGATGAAAGCGGTTTCAGTGCTGTGTTTGGCCTCGGAAGCCGGACTGTGAGGAGTCGAGGGATTTGTTTGTTTCGAGGAATGCGGCGAGCTGGTTGTTGACAGCTTTCTCGATGACTTTGGCCGGGAATGGAAGGAGTGAGATAGGGCGATAGTTTTTGAGTTCGGTGGGGTCAGCTGTGGGTTTCTTCAGGAGGGCGCTGAGTTCGGCATGTTTCCAGCTTTCCGGGAAGGTTGCGGAGTTGAGGGAGCAGTTGATGACGTCACGGAGGTGCGGTGCAATAATGGAGTCTGCTTTGTTAAAGATGTGGTGAGGGCAAGGGTCTGTGGGGGATCCTGAGTGGATAGAGTTCATCAGACGGATGGTGTCCTCTGTGGAGATTGGCTTCCAGTCATTGAGGATGTTCATGGGGGGTGGGGGTCCTGCAGGGGATTGGGTGGGTTGGTCTCCGGGTAGGTTGTCGAAGCTGTTGTGGATGTCTGCAATTTTTCTGTGGAAGAATGAGGCTAGGGAGTCGCAGAGGGCTTGAGAGGGGGTGATGTCGTTGGAGTTGGCTGAGGGGTTGGTAAATTCCTTGACGATGTTGAATAATTCCTTGCTGTTGTGTGCGTTGTTATCAAGACGGTCCTTGAAGGCTGCTTTCTTGGCCTTTCGGATAAGTTGGTGGTGTATGCGGGTGGCGTTTTTGAAGGCGTCCTTGGAGCTGGTGGTTGGGTCTTTTTTCCAGGCCTTCTCGAGGGAGCGACAGAGTTTCTTGGATTTCTTAAGGTCATCGTTGAACCAGGAGGCCTTCTTGCTGCCTGGTTTGATATGTCGTTTTTTCAGTGGTGCTAGGATGTCGGCGCTGTTGGATAACCATTGGGTGAGGTTGGTGCCTCCCCTCTGGGTCCGTGTGGACATCTGTCATTGTAAAGGGAGTACCCGGTTTCACCCACAGTAGCCCCCCACAGGCAAACGAGGAGTACTCCGTGGCATACAGTTACCCCCTCCACCTACGGCGCAGTGCGGCCACCTCCGCCCCGTTCAAGTGTGTTTCTTGCAGGAGTGCAATGTGTATCTGGTGCCTTTTCAAGTAGGAATATATTTGATAACGGCGCGCTGGTGTGTGCATGCCTCTAATATTCCAGGTACATATTGTTATCATGGTCATTCTAGCAGTGTAGGCGCCCCCCCACCGTGGCCATGAACATCAGCCCAACACAGGCCCATTGCATCCCCTTTTCCAGCTCTCTCACGACCACCCTCCCCAATACACTCAGCAAAGTTCAGGAAGACATTAAAGAGGGGGAAAACAAATAACAACAAGAACCAACTGTGGGTGAACCCCACTAGAATACCAAAGGGGCAGTGGCGAAACGGGCCACCGCCCATACTCTCGAATAAGAGGGACAACGTTTCAAGTCTGGGGGGTATCGTGTGCTAAGCACAGTCCTGGCGGTTCAGATGATTAGTCAAAGAAGGAGATCAAGATCCTTCCCCGGGCCATATGGAATAGGTAACTGGCAGCCAAAGTCAGTGCGCTGGAATGTGGCGCCACTTGTCCCGTGGGGGGGCCCGTTCCAGCCAGCCACAGTAGGGGAAGAAAAGGAGGTGGGGTACATTTCCTGTGCCCCTGGCAGTAATGGTTCCCCGCTTACTGGGGCCGCGGTCAGAGGGGGCAGAGGAAGAGCATGGGCCACAAGACAACCCCACCACCACCATGCTCTGCTTGCATCTGCACTATTGGGGCAATACTCACTGTGCCAGTATTCCACTGTCCAGCCAGCAGGCAGGGGGGGGAGAAGATTCCCCCGGCAGCTTTGGGCATCAGCCGCGCCTCAGCGTCCAGTCAGCTCCCGCCTCCATCCCCCCCGCCGTGGCGGGTTCCTCACAGATGACTCGTACGCTGTCAATGAAGCAGGTCAGCTGTCTGCGGTGTGACGTCCGGCAGGTCCACCGAGATCGGAGAGTCTGGAATCCCATATACAGCTTCATCATCGTCGCTAGGGACTGTCTGTTGGCCGTCGTCCGGAATAGCTTCCGATGATGGCGAATTGCTCAATTGGGAGACTCTCCGGAGTGCATCTTGTTGTTCCTGGAGCATTTGGTCCGTCGGCCGAGAGTGTCGTGACACTTCCTCCGGGCGTTGGGTCTGCTGTACTCTGTTTCTGCGGCGGCGCCGCGGCCCGCGTGATCGCGGCCTCGCCTCATATCCCTGTGCCTGTCTGGGTGCCGTGTCCGTGCCTCCGTCCAGCCACTCACTGACCTCTTCGGGAGTGTTGAAGAAGTAGGTCTTGTGCCGTGCCACCACTCTCAGTTTTGCAGGAAAGAGCAGGGAATATTTAAGGCCTGCGGTGCGGAGTCGTCGTTTCACCTCCAAGAAGTTGTGCCTTTGACGTTGCAGTTGGACACTGTAGTCCGGGAAAAACATTATTGTTGTATTGTCTATTCAAATTCCGCCGAGACGTCTGGTTTCTCGCAGCACCGTGTCCCGGTCCCTATAGTTCAGTATCTTGAAGAGCAGCGGCCTCGGATTAGCGCCTGTAGTGTGGGGCCTCGTGGGTACTCGGTGTGCCCGCTCCACTACGAAGTAGGGCGAAAGCGTGCCTTCGGGTAACAGGTTCCTGAGCCAGTCTTCCACACGTTGGGCAGGTTGATTCCCCTCCCATTTTTCCGGGACCCCTACGAGCCTGATGTTGTTGCGTCTTGCCCTCCCTTCCGCATCCTCGGCGCGGTCCTCCAGGAACTCCACTCTGTTCAGGAGATCCTGCACTTGCCTGCCCGTCTGGGTGACCTTGGGTTCTAGCTCCTTCACAGCACCCTCCAGAGTCTTGGTCCGATCAGTCAGTTTCCTGTGGTCGTCCCTCAGGTGGGTTAGATCTATGGCGACACTGTCTATTTTGGACTCCAGTGAGGTTCTGGTCAGTTGGAGCGACTGTTCCATGCGCTCCATAGCGGCTAGCACGCTGTCCAGCCTTGCAGTCACTTGGTCGGCGGCCATTTTGTTCAGCAACTTGTCAGTTTTTCCCTTCGGCGGGACACCTCTAGTCCCGGTGCGGGTCCGCACCCCTCCGGACATGTGCAGGATCGCCCGGCCAACAGCTCCCCCACCTGTATCTCGCCAGCAGTACCTCCGGGATCCCACCTCAGCCAGCCAGCAGCCGTTTCTTCGGCCGAGGCCGTCGCCGGTGTGATGGGGTAGGTCCGTCAAGCGGGTCCTCGCCTCCTTCCGATGTAGGATCTCCGTGCTGTTCCAGGTGCAATGGGGAACTGGGGGCCAGGGCTGCGCGTGGGCCCACAGGGTCCGAGTTCAGTGGGCAGGGAGGTAAGACAAGTCCGACCGCCAGGCCCAGGCCCAGGCCGCGGCCCCTCGTGTGCTCCTCTGTTAGCTGGGCAGCTACTATCCCTGCAGGGGGTCCGCAAGCGAGTCTGGTGCAGAGCGGACTATTGTGGGCCTCTGACACAGGAAGACGGCCAGGTTGCCGAAGATTGTAGCGTGGCGGTCAATATGTGGAGCCGGGTAGCTTCTCCACCAGCAGAGAGTGCGTTTCGCAGTGAGCGAGCTGTTCTAGCAGGTTCTAGGCGGCTCCTTTGCGCAGGTCCCGGTATCCGTCATGGGCTCCCTGCAGCAGTCGCCACCCGCCGCAGCAACGCAGGTAGGCGTGGAAGGGTCTTACCGGGTGGTTCCGGTCTCTCAGCAAGGCTTGGGGGGGAGCTCCGTCGGCTGGTTCCGCCACCTCGCCGGTGCTTCGCCGGTGCTTTGCCGGTAGTGCCCCCTGAGTCGCGCCCGCACCGGGCGCGCCACCAAGCAGCCAAGCAGGCACGCCTCACGCCCGGATCACCAGGTGCGTGGCGGCCGTGATGTTCGGACCGGGTGTCCGCTTCTGTCCCAGGCTGGGCCCCCCGCAGGCGTCCAGCAGCAAGGTGGAGTGAAGTCAGGGCTGCCAGAGGGTTCACACGGCTCAGCAGCAGCTTGCTAGGGGGCCGCACTTAATAGAGTGAGGGTCACCAGTTGGGGCCTGGGCGCGAGCCGCGTCCTCTCGTAGTTTCCCCGCCGGCCGGGAAGCAGCAAGTCCCGCAGAAGAGTCGCAGGATAGGCCGGTGCTGACTGTGTCGGAGCTCTGACTTCAAAGTCGGCCAGAATGCCAAAAACTGTCCCAGGGAGGTCCGCCTGCAATTTCGGGCGGCTGCGATTAATTTTGGCGGAGAATCGGCTCAGGGAAGGGGAGCTTAGCACGGAGCTCTCCCCTATTGCGACCTCCACCATTGCGCGCTTCCTAGCAGACCTATCTTGATAACGGAAAAATCAAAACACCTGGTTCATCGTCTGTTGCTGTGGTATATCCCATACTATTGAGGTATCCCGAGGATTTATGCTACAAACTTTTCACCTATTTTTCGAGGTATAAACAAATTTAAGTGTTAATAATTCTATTACCTAATTGGAGCACGTTTTCCTCCTTTTCTTTACTATTATTCTGGACTTTTCCTAAATGTGTGACGTCCATGATTTTCTTTTCCCTTTCATCTCTTTTTCGCTTTTTCTCAAATAACAAAGATCAGAAAAAAATTGTTTCTTATTCTTCTTTCACAAACATTTTTCTAATATATCACGGGTGTTTTCTATGAAAGAGTCTTCTTTGGATTCGCTGAAGTATAATTACATTCTTGTAACACAACTTTGGGTTGACTGGTTTAAAGCTGGCTCAGTTAGATCGATCACGATGTTCATGTGTTTCTTACTCTTTTCTCTTTTGGATACACAGTGGAATTACATCTCATAAATGAAATTTGTCCAGTACAATATTGAGTGTTGGTATGTACATTTTTTATTGAGCAGCCTTGAAGTCGTTTATGCAACGAAACACATGCCGGCTGTCTGCGTCAAGAACATCCACTACGTGTCAACACAATCAAGATTATTCTTATCTTTCTGTTTGTTCTGTACCTAAATGATTACTGTTTCCATTAGATACATAGAATGATGCTATGTTTATTATTAAAATAACTGACAACAATGTCAGTAGTGAAACTTTATAGTGGTTGCACTCTGTAATTAAGTATTTTTTATGTGTATGGGGAAAAAAATCTATACTAGTTAGCACTGGGCTAGTGGCACAGTGAGCATTGAGCACTCCCATCTACAGATTGTTACACCAGAACTTTTTGGTAAACAGTACGGAGGTGCTGGCTGGTGCTTTGTTACCACTGACATTCATGCTATAATTGTCCGCATCAAAGACAGCTCATCCCACAGCAAAGAACTCTTCAGCATCGTCAAGGAGTTCTCCAACCCATCAGCAACCGAAAACATAATCACCGCTTCCCATGAACTATGCGAAACCCTAGCGGACTTCTACCACAACAAGATCTTCGCCATATACAAACACTTTGTACCCCAACCCGCTGCCTCCAACATCCTCAGCCTCCTCTCCCCCACAGACACAAACTGGCCACCGGATAACCGTTTGGGACCAGCTCACCACACAGAGCACCACATCTATCATAACCTTGATCCACTCAGGAGCACCCAAGGACCCCTGTCCCAACCATATGTTCAACCTTGGAAACAGGACTATCTGTAACTAACTCACCATCATCTTCAACACATTCATCACCTCGGCCACCTTACCAGAAGAATGGAAACATGCTGAAGTCAAACATCTCCTCAAGAAACCGTCTGTCGACCCCAACGGCTTGAGAACTACCGGCACATCTCTCTGCTCCCCTTTCCCGGCAAAGTCCTTGAAAAGTCATCAACCGCCGACTCATGGAGTACCTGGAGAACAACGATCTTCTGGATTCATCCCAATCCGAATTCCGTGCAAACCACAGCACCAAAACCACCATGATCGCAGCCACTGACATCAGAACCCTGGTAGACTGGGTAGCTACAGCTACCTTTCTCCTCCTTGACCTCTCAGCAGACTTCAACACTGTATCCCACCACACCCTGAAAAAGAGGCTTCACCAGATCGAAATCCAAGCGGACGCCCTTAAATGGATCACATCCTTCTTTACTGGGAGAACTTAAGTGAATCCACCTACCTCCTTTAACCCTATAACCCAGGAACATCATTAGTGGCATACCTCAAGGCTCATCCCTCAGCCCTACTCGGTTCAACGCATACATGACCCCCGGCAAACAACACCCATGGACTGCACATCATATCCCACACAGACACCCAGCTCATCCTCTCTCTTTCAGAAGACCCATCCACCATGAGGGACAACTTCACCTGCGCATGACCAGCGTCGCCCACTGGATGCAAAACAACTGCCTCGCACTCAACACAGAAAAAACAGAAATACTGAGCTTCAGGAACAACACCTCTCCATGGAACGACTTCTGGGGGCTAGCTGATCTAGGACCCTCGCCCACTCCTACAGATCACACCCAGAACCTCGTTATCATCCTGGACAGCAAACTCACTATAAAAAACAAGCATTTGCAATGCAATAGGTCTCGCATTAGGAAAGTTTGAGCTATTGTTATTGTAAATGACAACTTTTGTATTTATGTGTTGGTTTTGAAAATAGCGAAATTAATAGCTTTGTCATTTACAATGCCAATAGTTATAACTTTCGAAAGTGTGACACCTATAGCATTTGTAATGCAATATGTGTTGTATTTATGTGACTTAGATATATTGATATTACAAATAACAATGGCTTTTAATTTTTTTAAATAATTAATACTTAAATAAAAGTTATTGTAATTTATAACTGCATTAGCTTAAACCCTTGTAAATAACTTTTGTGAAGATTATGTTCATTGAATTTTATTGTGACGAAAATCCAAGAACAGAAGTGAAATATTAACATCTTTTTGTGACATTTGTAATAAAGCTTGAAACATTGAGAGAACATATTTGAACCAGTTGTTGTTGAATGGTTGCACACATTGATGAGGTGGTGGCGCTGAGTGATGGTGTGGTGGCGACGAGTGATGCGGTGGCGTTCAGTGATGCTGTGGTAGCGCATAGTGATGTTGTGGTGCCCCTGAGTGATGCTGTGGTGGTCCTGAGTGATGCTGTGGTGATGCGATAGATAGAGTGAGTGCGATGGATAGATAGAGTGAGATAGATAGATACACGGAGGGTGATAGATAGAGGGAGAGAGGGCGAGAGATAGATAGAGGGAGGGCGAGAGATAGAGGGAGATAGATAGAGTGAGGGCGACAGATAGATAGACAGAGTGAGGGCAATAGATAGAATGAGACGAAGGGATAAAGAAGAAAATGCATTGACACAGTGAACGAAGGAGAGAGGGGAGCATGTAAACGGGTCTAAAGGGACGTTAGTAAGAGAGACAGAGAACAACAGAAGTGAGTGGAAGGCAGAATATTGAGAGGAGGAGAGAAAATAGAGAAATAGGAGGTGTTAATGGGAGAAGAACGGAGGGGACAGCAAGGCAGAAAGAAGGAAAGAGGAATAAAAATGGAGCACGAGGAGGCTGGAGAGAAATTGTAAAAGGGGATGAAAAGACATAAAAATAACAAGCTGCAAGTTTCCAAACATTAGAAAGAACACAAAGCAGCCAGTCTCATTTTGTTCAACAGTGGTAGTTGAGCTGGACAATTTTTTAACTGCGTGTACTTGAAGGTTTGCGCTTATAAATTGGCTTGACCTAAAAAGAGGAGGAGGATGTAAAAACGCGGAGAGCGAGGAAGAAGTGGAGATAAATGAGGAATAGGAGGAGAAGGGGAAGCAAAGAGACATGATGAAGTGATATGTAGAAAGATGGAGCAATACAAGTGATAGTTGAGAAAGCAGGGCAGTGAGATGAAGGGGAGAAGGGAGATTAGTGCAGAGATTATTGTTAAACTGTGACATGGAGGCAAAAGCAGTTAATAAAAAGAGCGCATTACAGGCCACAAACTGCTTTAAATTACTCTGCGTATTGCTAGGCATGAGCAGGCAGGAGAGGTGTGTGGGGAACGAGAAGGGGTGGCGGGGTGTGAGGGAGTGGGCAGGGGAAGGAGCGGGGGAGAGAGGAAGGGAAATGTATTGGTACGGAGGAGGGGGAGAATGGGGGAGGGGAAGAGAAGGCAGAGAAGAGAGGAAGTGGGGAGAGAGGGTCAGAAAATTAAGGTGCACAAAAGGCTGCGACTGTGTAACCCCACCCCCCCTCGCCGTCCTCCCCACCAGCACTGAATCAAAAGCATGAGGGTAAATAACAGAGGCGGCGGGCCAGCGCTAAACTGCCAGGCTGCGCGCAACCTGGGGCAGCTGAATAAAGCAATTAGCAGCTCCCCTGGAAGCCGCGCGGCTGATCATTGTTACGTGCATGCCTCAATATCGTTATCAGGTCAGAATGTCGGCAATGATGCTGATGTACATTGTGTGAGTACAGCCTTTTAGGCGTTAAAGTTTCTTTTCATTTTAACCTCAAGCCAAAAAAGATTTTTCTGCGGGTGCACTTTTTTTCAATCGAAGAGACTGCCCTTTAAAACAAGAAGGCAATGCACTAGGGTCAGGCAAGGGAAGAAAGACGGTACTTCTTGTACACGTTTCTGTGAACCGCAGTAAACAAACAAGCAAAAACACCGAAACACTACATTTCAGTGATCGCGATCACAAAAACAAACAAGAACAAGGGATGCGGGTGCTTGCACACTCTGCAAGTTCAAGAAAAGGAAACTTAAAAGATGACTTCTGTATGTTGCTGTAAATCTGGGGTAAAAACTGCACGGGTCAAAACGTACATTTAAGATATTAAGTAAATATACAATACAATATTAAGTAAATGATGCCTTCGACACGAGTACCGATGAGGGAGCACTGCAAATGACAACACAAATGCATGTCTCTTGTCGGATCAATACAAGTACAATCACTACTAGCTAGGCTCTTTCTTTCTGAACTTGAATGCGAGACAAAAGGGTAGCTAAAAGACCACTTAGTAATGCAGGTAACTTTAAAAAACAAGGCATGTGGCATAGAAGGATGCTGGTAAAAACAACAAGCCCTCTGCATTGCGCGCTGGGGAAAATTCACGCTTTAATTCCTGAAGTCGGAAGGGTGGGAGGGAACCTTTGAAGTGTGAAGCTCTCGGCATTGCTGTGGCGGGTCTGAAGCGCATGCATGGGCACATGAACTGCATGTAATCAGAATCCGCACTTGGTTCAAAGAGTTTGTTTCAGCTACAATAGATCCACATCTGCAAAGCGCAAGCGTATTGGCAGAGGTCGACCTAAAAAGACCAGGCGATGGACGGAATGCTGAATTAATGAGACATTCAGCGCCAGTCACAGATCTGGGTTAAATCCGTTGTTTTTCTGCACGCCATGCCATTCTATCTTAGCCCCAGCCATTCGCAAATCAGTCTTGACCATAAACTGGGGTGGCAAAGTGAGCAAAAGACCAATGGATTTAACCCAGATTTATTGACTGGGGTGAATGTTTGATATACTCGGCATTCCGTCCATCATCTGAGTTCCTTTTGCTTTCTCACCCTAAGTGCGCCGGGTATGCCCACACATGGGTCCCGGGCTCACTGTGCTACTGGATTCAAGCTAGCATGGCTGGTGGGGGGTGATGCCCCAAAACTGGTCCCAGGATGCTTGTTTCCAGTCCAGGGAGGACCTGGCTTGGCAGTGGCAGTGGCTAGACTATTCCCATGAGGCACAGGGTCCATACCGATTTTAATATGGCTGGGTCTAAACTTGGGTGGCATGGTGAACAAAAGAACGATGTATGTAAGCCACATCTCTTGACTGGGGGTAAATGTTTGATTTGCTCTGCATTCCATCCATCATCTGTGTGTCTTTTGCATTAAAGCAAACTCGGCAGGATGAAAAATGAATAGATGACCTCAAGACGTGGCCAGAGATGATTAGATTACCGAATGCCCCTCCAGATAGCAGGCCACCATGAGCGCGGGCCACGTGATTCTTAAGGAGACTAATGATTATTGATAGTTGTGGGTTGCTCTGGACTGAAGTTTGACCAGTTTATGCTGAGACAAGTAGCTGTGTTGGAGGGAGCTTAATATACATTCAGCATATTGATTACGAGTTATACTACACTGGTTTATACCCAGCTTTGTAGCAACTAACAGGAAGGCCAAAGTATCATTGGCAAATAGTAGGGTGCAACAGTGATTGTCACATAAGAGAACAGTCACTCATGGGGGATTTCTGGAGATAGATTTTGATGGAAATGAGTGCTGGGTGCAATTACCCCCACCCCTCAACCAAACCCCAAACCGTCCCCTCCACAAGAACCCTAATCTAATCATGATTTTAACTGCAAAATAAAATACAAAAATTACAGAAACAAGCATTCATCAACACACACAAATTATGAAATAATTTCATTCACAAATATTAAAAAAACAAAATCTAAATCTTTAATGGGACGGTTGAAGCTTTTGAGGCCATGTTTAATGCATTGGACTGCTTAGACTAATCAATCTGAGGACACTAACTCAATTTTTAAGTTCCAATTTCAAATTGATTCACAGGTACATGTTGTTTTAAGAAATTTTAGTGAAACTGTGGTTTATTGGCCCTTTATATTAATCATTTTTATTTTCTAAGCAGTCGCCCCAGGGGTCCCTGGACCACAGGTTAAGAACCCTTGGTGTAAGCAGCTAAAGTGTGCTAGGGTTCTAACGGTTTGTGTTCTTTAGAGATGTACCATACAATGATGTCGCCAGCACTGGATATACTATGCATGGCTATTACAATCAAATCAATGGGGACATTGTGCAGCTTCTAAGTTTTGAAAGCAAACATAAAAAAACTCACTGAAGAAACCTTTGATTCAGCATAGCTGATATTCTTCTGGGAGAAATGAGTGTTAGAATGAGAAAAAGTGAAATAATATTGCCACTGAATTTGCTACATAGAGCCTCATAACTTGCCCTTCATTAATGTGCAATTTAGTCAATCCTGTTGTATAATTCTGAGCTCTACAGCCCTATGATTCCAGTAGTCCAGTTACTAGCATGACAAGCACACGTGCAACTCTCAGTGCAGCTTTGCGTATTTTACGTATTTTAAATCACAATTTGCAACACTTACACATTGAGCAATGGGTACGTGCTGTTCCTCCAACCCTAGTTTAAATGAAAGGATTCCACATTTTTCCTGCAAACCCTCACAAATCAGTGAATTGCATAGCTTAGGCACTGAAGTATGTTTCTTCCCGAAAGTAAATTAAAATGTCTCTTACTTTGAGGATAACTGTGAAAGAGCAGGAAATAGTGAACTCTCATGACGCTAGCTGGGCGGACTGGCACTTCAGTCAAGCTGCTAGGCCTGGGCAGGTCACATCACCCTGCTCTAGGGGTTAACGCCCAGGGAAAGGGCTGGGTGGCACGCTGTTACTCAGCAGCAGTGAAAAGAGATAGTGTGCCTGACAGACTGCAGACCCATGACCCAAGCAGTGCGTGGCTTCATCTACGATGGAGAAGAGGCCACTCCAGAGTTAGTTTTTGTGGCATTTGCCTGCTCACCCTCTGCATGCTCTGACAAGAGCAGTGTGAGAGTACAAGGAAACGAATAAACAGCCCTCATCTCCGGGCATCAGAAAAATGGCTTGAATTTAAATACTTATTCTTCCACCAAAATGATGGTACGAAAAATGTACATCACAATGAAACAGAAATTACACCCAACAAGAGCATGGATAAAGGAAACTGATAAATACACCGGAAATAAAACACCCAACATTATCTAAACAAACCTAAAAGAAGAGGGAAACACCTGTGATCTCCTCCAGCATCGGAAGCAGCACACTGAGAATCAAGAGCAAGGAAGAAACCCTTTCAAAAATAGCTCATCCTGCACAGCAATTATTCCTCCATTGCTTCTAACTTCTTTCCTGGGAAGCCACTACCAAGAAATAAAATTGAGCAGCAATTTTTTCAATCCATCACCCATCTGACAGGGCTACAACTATCTCAAACTCCATTTAATGATACCGGGAACCTCTGCCCTCTTTTCACAAACAAGCAGATGCAGATGGCTCTCCCTGTGCAGATGGTTCTCATCTTTATGTGAACCCAAGACATACCCCAACTCTGTCGGGTTCATTAAGACGGTCAGCTTTGGGTGTATTTTCACCAATGTAAACTAAAGTCATCAAACTAGAGTTTCTGTTTATCACCTTCACTCAAGAGCTTCATCCTATCAATGCTCGTTAGTCTCGCTCCGCATGCTTGACTATATAACTGCATCACCCCACGCATCAAAGCTCTGTATTTCCCCTCCTGACAAATAAATTTACAAGCGAACATAAACTTCAGAAAAAAATGGTGCCCAATGTAAACTGGACTCATCCCAATATCAAAATTAAAACAGTGGTAAAATCACTGGTTGTTTCAAGATCTCGCAGTTATGTATACGGCTAATCCTGCCCCTCTTGCGGCAGTCCTTCACGCCACGGCCAAATTGGTTTCATGAGTCAGATGCTTTGAGCACAACACCCTAATCTGCATCATCCTCTAATGGATAGTTGAAGGTTGCCGTATTTTCAAAGAGGGCTGTACTACCAATTATCTCACGTGGGAGCCGCTTCATTCAGAGCTCAGACTAAAACCTTCCTCATTTTAGAAATAGTGCTCCTCAGCCAATTCATTCACAGTGACTGTTACAAATACAAAGAACTCTATTCCAACCACAATCCAAATCAATCCCTCCTTGGAAGCATTGAAAAACAACGAACACGCAGCTGCGAGGACATATCTTAAATAATACAGTGTCAGTAACAGATGTTACTGTTATGCAAACAAATATCACTTATTTGCTCGACCTCAGAAAGGTGAAAGGTGGAGGCGACTTTGTTGTAAATTTAGCACGGGAATCAATGAACGAATGAACACAACAAACATATAGCTCACTTTTGTCATAGAGCGAGCGCAGTAATTACTAGGGGCGGCAAGAAGGAAAACCAGGAAGTCAGGCATCCTTGCCCGTGACATGGGCGGGGCCTGTGACGTGGCCGGAAGAGGCTGGTGTTGCTCTTTGCGCCGGAGAAAAGGAGCTCAGCTAGGCGACGGGACAAGCACGGTGAGTGGAGGGGGGGATATGTGTGTCTGTGCGCGTGAGCCCCGTGAGTGGTGGGGGAGGGGGCTGCGTGTGTGTGTGTGTGTGTGCGCGGGGGGGGGGGGGGAAGAATGTGTGTGCGCAAGCTGACTTTGCCGGTGTGTGCACGCGCGCGATGGCCAGAAGCTGACTTGCGGTGAATGTTGAGAACAGGGGATGTGCACTGCGCCGGCTGGGCGTGCGCGCCCACGAGGTGAAATCGCCGATGGGAAGCTCGTGCACATCCCCTGTCTTCACATTCATCGGAACACGCCAGCAAAAGATGTCTCGCAGACAGCAGGCTTACGCCTGCTTTTTACGTCTGCGAGACCTAAAAACAGATCCACACAGTCTCCTCCACCTGCTTCTTCACTCTCCACATGCTCCGGAAGATCTTCATATGGCTCCCGATCAGCACCAAATGTACGGTCACTCAAGCCCTCGTCACCAGCCACTTGGATTATGGCAAAGCGCTCTACTTAGTAATCACCACTCACCTCTTGAAGAGACTGCAGATGATACAGAACTCAGCAGCCAGACTCATCCTCAACCTCCCCAAGAGGTCCCAGATCACGCAACACCTCAAGAAACTCCATTGGCTCGACATACACAAGAGATGTCAATTCAAGATGCTGACCCATACCTACAAAGCTCTGCACAATCAAGGGTCGGCATACATCAACCATTGCTTGAGCTTCCACCAACTCTTTAAACACCTGTGCTCTTTCACCCTCCCACTCGCTCACACACCCCACATTCACCGAAGCAACAGTGGAGGATACTCCTTCTCCTATCTCACTGTGAAGTCCTAAAACGTCCTCCCCTCCACCTCCGGACCTCACCCTCTCTTCAGGAATTCAGAAAGGGACTTAAGATCCCCGCGCTATTGGCCTGAAAAGCCTGAGACGGCCAGCCAAACACACATCTGCACTTGTGCACATAGTCCCCCCCCCCCAACCCACCCCCCCAACCAAGCACACACTGGCCGAGCCAGATACTTAAAAATGAAACCATAATGAAAGATATTTTTTTTTTTGCTGCTGGCTCGGAGCCAGTGGGGCGAAGCTCCACCGCCATTGCCGAGGAGCCGCCCCTGTGTAGTTCTGTAGCACAATCAACCTATGCTAGCTGATTAGTCCATATTTTGAAGTTCCAGCAATTTTTGTGTTTCTAATTGTTACTATTATTTTGTCTTGTTTTTACAGAAGTGATTACTCAGCGTTGCCCACTCTCAGTTGAGACATAAGCTCAGATTTACTAACACTTCGTGCTAAGACTGCATCACAAAAGTGTAAGGTTAGTGGAACATTAGAGTTTTATTTTCCTCAAATGTTTCAAAATTTGCATGTATGCTGTAATGTACAAAGTTGAAACCGTTTTAACCATGTCCAAGCATAGCATTTTGTACTCAAAGGATACCTTTCCAGTGTAAAACCTGAGGTACACATCACACACACTGGCACCAAGCAGCCTAAAGTGTTCCAGTGCAGAGAGATGTTAGTAGTTATGGGGCGGTTCTCCTCTTGCCCTTTCATGCAATGCACTGTAGCAACTTTGGCTGCAATGTTGTGTTGCATGAAAAATCGGTCAATTTGGCCCATGGACTGTTACAACCTCCACTTGAAATCATTTTAAGAATGGCTGACCAAAAGGGTTGTCGCAGGTTTGTATCTCAGTTTGGATTTATGCTGAACGTCGTTTTTGAATTCTTCTTTTAAATTCTTGATTTATTTAACAAACATTGGCCGGATTGCATGGGCAAAGAATAACGAAAATTCATAAACTGTGTGATCGTTCCCCCATTCTAAGAGAAATCAGTCACTGTAACATCTTGGTTGCAACCTATTCTTGGCCCAGGTCGCAGTTTTAATGCTGCATTGATGTCTGATGCAGCTTTATTTGTTCTTCTGCATTCACAAAGGAGCTGCTGATTCAAATTACAGTCCATTTCCAGGATAGAGATTGGTTATTGAAGTTCTATATTCATTATATTTAGAATACACAACTGTTTACATTTCTTTCCGTAGGAGTGTTTCAGTAGTTTTAGTTACCAGGGTTTGCACCATGTCTGCAAACCCCCTCTTTCTGAGCTTCCTCTTCCTGAGAATTAACCCGCACCCTTAAAATAATGTATTTGGTAAGATATCTTTCAGGCTCCGGGGTTGGAAGCTAAACAGTTAGAAATAGGACCACAGGCAGTCGTCTGCCACTCAATACCTCTTTGGCAGAAAAAAAACTAGCCTTTATAAAACGCATAGACCAAGGAAATTCGTAATATCAATATAAAGTATGTTCAGGGCACAGGAGAAGCAAAAGCAAAAAAAAGAAACAAAATACTTGTCCCTAAAAAAAAGAGAGACCCACAGAAGATTGAAATAATACAGCACAAATTACATTATTCCTAATAAGCCTATATCCCTTCAGCGTAAGACAATGCAAACACTCATCTACCAGACTTGGATTCGGCACAGAAAATAAATCTGGCACAAAAAAATATGATCATGTCCCCCCGCACTTAAAGACCTTCGCTGCTCCATTTACAATCCAGAATCAATTTTAAATTGGTGGGTTTTAGTCACAAATATTTCAATCACCACAGGCTATTCAGAAGCTTTTGAGGGACAACCGTGATGCCGCTGCTCTATCACAAACGCATTAGTTGTGTAGATCCTCGGGCAACAATATGGATTCCAATGCAGTAAACCTCCCCATCCCAACACCATTGCCGACACCTTCTTTAGAATAAATAGATAGGCATGACCTCATAAACTGATGAAGGTGGAATTGGATGAAAGAGAGAAAAAAAAACACAATATTGTTTGCTTCCAGTTTAGGACACCTTGCTGTACCCTTTGTATTTCAGGTTGTCATTTCTTAGATAATCAGGATCTGAAAACATACTGATGCTCAGCATAATTGGTTATGTGATACACTTCCTTCACCACACGAGAGGTGAGCGGGGCACTGAAGGCCAAGCAAGGCTAAAGTCCCATGCCCAACACTGGCTACGCTTGAGCACTTCTTGAAACCTTGAGCCAAGGCTTTATGTGGGTACTGCCCTCACACCTTCTCTCAGTCACCTTTCACTAGAAAGCCTTGTTTCAATTTGATTTAACAGATATGTTTTTAAGCAAGTGCACCAATGTAGCTCCTCAAAGAATTAAAGACAAACCATTAATATCTGAGGATAAAAGTCAGGAGAGAGAAATTGACACCCATCTGGTGTCTGAATGGTGCAACTAGATAACCTGGGGCCATTTCAGTCTCCTTGCTTGACTAAATTGTGTTATCCAAGGCAATTACCTTATTTCACTGCGCCTTTTAGGTCTCGGCTCTAGACGACGCGCATGCGCTGTCTCGAACCAAGGCATGCTGTATTTACTTCTGGACTTAAAGCCCTGCCCATAGGCTTCCGATTGCTTCCCATTAGCCAGCACCATCCTCCATCCATTTTTAAGTCTTCCCATTCATCAAGGACATGCATGCGTCATGCCTCTTCCGGTGTTCAGGCCTCCCCTAACGTATAGCCCGATTAATTTTTGAGGGTACACAGAGGCCATTTTCATCCATTTCAGGACAACTTTTTTTAATAGGTGACCGTGCTGTAGCTTGGTCCTGGCTGCTTTCCCTATGCGGATGCTACAATTGCATTTTGGAGGTTGCTGTAGATCGCATTGAACGCGCATTGCTCACCACACAAGGCATGTTCCCGTTACACAGAGCTGCTAGCCGGGGCCCCTGCAGATGCCTCATCCTCCCTTCGGCTTCATGGGCTCGTCCGTCCCCCGCAGCCCATGGCGCTGCTGATCCCCTTCAAAAAACAATAATAAACTTCAAAATGAAGAGCTCTTACTTACACGAGTCTTCATCAAGCAATTCTTCCGTGTTAATCTGGACTAATCCAATTTGAAGATGGCATGTTGCGTTTGTAGAAATTAAGAAATGGGTGCAGACTGCATCTAATTTTAGAGTAAAGATTCATGTGCTCAAATACGAGGCTTTGCAAAATGTTAGTTTGTCAAATGCAAGTCTTTTCAACTGATTTCCTCATTGCTGTTACCAAACGACGTCTGCAGCCTTAGACATAGAAGAAAAGAAAACAAGTTACTTACCTGTAACTTTGGTTCTCCAGTATTGGTAACTTTCATAGATTCCCATGCTTTGTATCATTCTCCCATCGTCAGAATGGGAGTTTCGGTAAATAGAAAAATACCATAGCAGTAGGTACAAAAGAGAAAGAAAGGCAGGCACAGGCCTCATCTCATTTTGTAGCATATCCACCTCTTTTTGTAAAAGAGACCAAAAAAGTTGCAACAACCAATCAGAATAGCCTCACCCCATAGAACCCTTCTGAGAGAGCCTCAGATTTTCGTAGACGTTGTGTAACAGTAACTATATCTGCGAAAGGCTGAGCTTTCCCAGGGGAGGAGGGTGGGCGCATGGGAATGTATGAAAGTTACCAATACTGGGGAACCAAAGTTACAGGTAAGTAACTTGTTTTCTTGCCCCAGTATTGGAACTTTCATAGATTCCCATGCTTTCTATCAGAATAGCTAGCAGTAAGCCATGAGAGCACATTTTGTCACAAGAGTATCAACATATCTTAGTATACTTATTTTCATAGGAAGCACATATATCCTGGTACAATAGACAGGAGAACATTATCTGATACAAAATGTGCAATCAGCTCTCATTGGAAAAGATTTCTCAGGACTGCTTGTCCGACTGCAGCTTCGCTTCTCATGGAAGAGTCCAAGCAGTAATGCTTTGTGAACGTGTGGGTATTGCTCCACCTAACCGCTCTACAAATGTCTTTGATAGGGACTCCAGCGAAGAGAGGACGAGACTGATCTCGTCGAATGAGCTCAAACATGTCTTTCTAGCGGCTTGCCAGCTTCCTGGTGACAATAGTGAATTGCACTTGAAATCCACCTTGTAATGCCTAGTTTTGAAAGCGGAAAACTTATCCGCGGAGCACGTAAGCAATGAAGATTTGTGAAGATTTCCTGAAACTTCTTGTCTGTTCTAGATAACATTTTAAACATCTTTGGACATCTAAGGAATGTAGCGACCTTTCTGCTGGAGATGATGGTCGACGGGAAAAGAGATTTCAGAACCACCAGTTCGTTCAAATGGAAATCCGAAGGGACCTTTGGAATGAATTTCGGATTTGTTCTCAGGATTAGAGTGTCTTTCTTGAACTGCAAAAAGGGTTCCATAATAGTAAGCGCTTGGAGCTCACCTATCCTCCTAGCCGACGTGAAGGCCAAAAGAAGAGCTAGTTTCCATGAAAGGAACTTGAGATCCGCTCTGTGAATAGGTTCAAATGGGGGTCTCATGAGATGAGCCGGAACCAAATTGAGTTGCCAGACTGGAGGAAAAACTCTGAAAGACCCTTTAGGAATTGCTGGATAATTCTTGCGTACCAAAGAGAAGGACCTGAGGCTTTCCGCCTGAATCTAGAGATAGCCGCCAGGTGCACTTTGATGGAGGAATGCGCCAGACTGTGGTAAATAAATATTTACCGTCGGAATTTCTATGCAGTAAAGTTCAATAAAATAACTCAGTCGAAAATAAGAGGCAAAATCCGTGATATCTGAGTTTAAAAAGGGTTTTATTCCATAAAATGGAATGGTTCGAACCAGGGTATCATGTTCCTTTCACCATAAAGGACCAGGAAGGGATAGACAATACTTTATTGACAGAATACAATATTTATAGTAAATGCATATAATGGTGATGGATACAGAAGGCGTAACAGCTGAGAGAAACGAGATAAGAACACATGTGCATAACAGAAAGGCGTGCACGAGGGCGTACACAGGGGTGTGTGCTAGAAACGTCACATGAAAGTGTCACAAGTGGGTGGATACATAGTGGAATCTTGCAGTGTCAGCAGAAATCGGTAGCAAGGATGCGCGCGCAGCAGCATGACGTGTGACTGACGTGAGGCTGGAGGGTGCAGGGGACTTGACATTTAGCACTAGAGGAAAGAGACAGAAGTCTGGCATGTCAGATCGACTCGTTCCTAAATCATATCTGATATCTGGTGTTTAGGGAACTATATTATCTAGAAGGAAAGGTCTCTTGGGCAGAGGCTACTCTATACTGACTATTAATGCGTGCATATGTGACTACGTGTCTGCGTGTAATGCGAGGGGCCATGGGCCTACCATGGTAACAGGAGCAATGAATTACTTGCATGGAGACAGAAAGGCCGGGCCCTTTGCTCTGCAGCCGGGGAAATGTTTATCTATTCTGCTAGACTGGAATGTGTTTTCGAGGAGCTGAACTCGGCTATACTGATAACTTGAAGGCAAAATACTGTCTTTGGCAGGCAAGCAGGCCGAGCCGGGCACCGCTCGCCGCGCAGGGAGTAGGACAGAGGTCAGGGATGCATCCCACGTTGCAGCTTTCAGGAGGCAGAGAACAGAAAGGGCTCGATGGCAGAAATCAGGGCCTAGCTCTGCAGGGCTAGGAAAACGTGAAAGTGCACTATGAAAAGACGTTGGCAAGGCATACTTAGGAACTGAATTATCGATCCATTCATGGTGGATCTGAAAGAGGACATGTTGACGTTGGACGCAAATGTATTTTGCGTCTTCATAGCAGGTCGAGGAGGGAAGTTACATGCACTTTAAGCTCGTACATGGAGACGGTGGGGTTCACGTCAGGGGACACAATTGACCATAAAAATTCATATTACCACAAGACCTGACTTAGCCAGAGAAAGAATGTAAGGTAAAATCTGGTGAGGAGCTGAAGTGTATGGATGGAGATTCAATTGATGGCACCATAAGCAGAAACGTTCCCATTTCGCGCGATAAGTCTTATTTGTACTTGGTGCACGGGCTTGAGAAAGAATTTCCTTACACTCCCGAGAGATATTCAAATGCTGGAATTCTCGGTGCTCAGGAGCCACGCTGTCAATTGGAGTGGGCTCGGGTCTGGATGCAGCACTTAGGCCTGGAACATTGTCAATAGAGATGGGATGGGCCGTAGGTGAATTGGCTGATCTTGAGGGAAAAGGAGAAGCTCTGTGAACCAGAATTGGCGGGCCATGCTGGTGCGATCAAAATCATTCTGCAAGGTTCCGCCTTAAGTTTCCCGATCAGCCTCGAAATCAGGGGTATTGGAGGAAAGGTGTAAACAAATGTGCCTGACCAGGCTATCGAAAGAGCATTCTCCAGTGAACCGCAATGGTGATCCCTGCTTGCGTAGGATTGGCATTTTCTGTTTTCTGGACTCGTAAACAGGTCTATGGTTGGAGTGCCCCAACAAGCGAAGACCTCGTGGAGGGTGCTTTGATCCAACTCCCACTCGTGACAGATTAATTTTAGACGACTCAATACGTCCGCTGTCGTGCTGAGCGCACCTGGGAGGTGTTCTGCTGAAAGAGAAACCCGGTGGAGAATTGCTCAATTCCATATTTCTTGGGCTTCCCTTGAAAGAACATGAGATCTTGTTCCACCTTGTTGGTTTATATAATGCATGGCCGTCGTGTTGTCTGTACGGACCAGTACAGTGGAATTCCGAATTCTTGGAAGGAAAGCTTGCAAGGCTAATTGAATGGCCTTGAGTTCCAGAAGATTGATGTGGGAAATGCGCTGCTCGGGCATCCAATGACCGCTCACGTGTAGATCTCGCAATACTGCTCGCCAGCCTTCCAGTGAGGCGTCCGTGGTTAGAACCAAGGGAGATGGAGCAATCTTGAAAGTGAGACCCTTCGAGATATTGTCTTTTACCGTCCTCCAGTTTGCTGCTTTCCTCATTAACGGTGTCACTGTTATTTTGTCATTTAATGTGCCTTCTGCCTGGCACCATTGTATGTCTAGCTGCTTCTGCAGCGGATGCATCCGAAGTCTGCAGTGCGGAATTAAGGGTATGCAAGATGAAATCGATCCTAGGAGTGACTTGTACAGATGGACCGATAGAGACCGTCTCTTTTGTAAGAGACAAGCCGAAAGAATTTGTCTTTTCTGCCTTGCAGCAACTTCTATTCAGAATGGACCCTAGGAATTTGGCCGACCTGGATGGGTGAAGAACAGATTTGTTCCTGTGGAGTTGTAGACCTAGTTGATTGAAAAGTCGAATGCAGCTGTCGACTGCTGTGGAAGCTACTTGAAAGGATGGAGCCTTTACTAACCAATCGTCTAGGTAGGGAAAAACCTCTAGAGATCGCTTTCTGAGAAATGCCGCCACTGGGGCTAATACCTTTGTGAATATTTGTGGGGCGGATCTGAGCCCGAAAGGAAGGACTTTGAATTAAAAATGGCTCTTGGCTACTGTGAAGCATAAGTATCGTCTGTGAGCTGGATGGATCAGTACATGGAAATATGTGTCCTCCAGATCCAGAGTTGCCATGTAATCTCCTGGATTGAGAAGACGTAAAATATCCTGAAGGGATACCATTCTGAATGACAGCTTTATGAGTTAGGTGTTGAGCTCCCTCAGGTCTAAAATTGGGCGCCACTTCTCTTCCGTCTTGCGAACTAGGAAAAACCTGGAATAGAATCCTTGTCCTCTTTGAGACTGAGGTACAGGCTCTATGGCCCCCTTGATGAACAGTTGATGGGCTTCGAGACATAGAAGTCGTGGATGTTTTGATTCGGTGGTGCGAGGGGATCTGGAAGGTGGAAGTTGTTGAAATTCCAATGTGTGGCCCAACCAAATGATATTTAGGACCAACTGATCTGTTGTTATGATCATCCAGCTGTGTAGACCATGAGAAATCCTGCCCCCCCACTGATGTTACCGGAGAAGGAGGAACAGTAGACAGAGCCAAGATGCCGCTATTGCCGTATAGACTAATCTTTCCCCTGGCGACCCTGTCGACCTCTTGCTGGCTGGCGAGAGAAAGATGCTGATTGGCTCTGTCTCTGAGAGTATTGTGGTTTATAGGTTTGAGAAGATTAGGAATAGGAGTAGCGCTGTTGGTATCCTCCTCTGTAGTTGGAAAAACTCTTGCCTTTTGCCCCTCGAAAAGGTACCTTCCGATATTGCAGCGTGCCTAAGGACTTGGCTGTTTCTGTGTCTTTTTTAATATCCTGTAAGGCCTCATCTATATGATTGCCAAAAATCATATCACCATCGAAGGGCAAATCTAAATTTTTATTTTGCACCTCAGGGCAAAACCAGGTAGCCCGAAGCCAACCGTGTCTTCTCAGGACAACCGAACCTGCCAAGGCACGAAAAGCAGTTGTGGCGATGTCCATGGCGCAGTCGATTATCTCTGAGGAAGATCGCTCCCCTTCCTCCAAAATCTTCCTTGCATCCCCTTTAGCACTGTCAGGTAGCTGATCCACAAATGGAGACAAATCGCACCACATTTGGTGATCATATCGTCCCAAAATTGCAAGTGCATTGGAGGCACGAACCAGGAGGCTGGACATTGAAGCGGATCTTTTACCCACATTGTCCAGGCGTCTACATTCCCTATCATGTGGTGAAGCCAGAGGGGCCGATGGATTCTTTGATTTTCTCTGCGCCGCCTGGGAGATCACGGAGTCCGGCTTCAGTTGGCCAACCAGGCAAGCGGGACTACCATCAGGGGCCTTGTACTTTTTCTCCAGCCGCGGTAGTACCGGAATAACGGTAGCTGGAGACTGCATGACCTTCAGACAATACATGCTCTATGATGGAAATAGAGCGGATGGATTTCCTGTATGGCTCTTTGAAATCATAGAGGAAGCAGTCCGATTGAACCACTGGAACCGGAAGGCCAAACCTCTTCGAAGCTCTTTCCATGAGGTTATAGAAACCTCCGATGTCTGCTGGAGGTGAATCTACCGGATCCGGAGAAGGAGAAGGCGGGTCTGGAATAATATAATTGTCCCACTCTCTATCTGGGTTTGGGACCTCTGACACATCCCGTCCATCATCAGAAGAATCGTCGTCATTATCACCATACGGTTGCCCCGTGGTGATAGCCTGTCTCTCATCTGAAAGTTGTTGTACTGGTGGTTGAACCGCAGAAACAGATGGAGGTGGTGGTGGTGGTGGAGGAGGTGGCTGTATGGACTCGGAAGATTGAGATGGAAATCTTCTCCTATAATCCATCAACATGATTTGTAAGTCATTTAGCAAAGAGGGGGGCATAGAAACCATACTCTGCTGAGATTGTTCCTGCATTCTCTCCCTGGGAGGAGGTTGACGCTGTTCTTCGTAATAGTCATCAGAGTCTGAGTCCAGGTATTTGACCTGGAGCAGAGATGAACTATAAGCATCCCCATATGGGCTATCATCCTCCTCTGAATAGTCTTCCTCTAGAAGTAAGGCTGGAGGAAGGGGCGTCACCCTTCCCCGAGATGTCATCTCCGGTGTAATCTGGTGTCTTTTAATTGAGATTTTAACTCTTTGCACCGTCGACGTCGGTGATGGAATCATCATCGACGAGAGCGCCGTCGTTGGAGAAAGGACCATCGTCGACGGAGGAGAAAGAGCTGGTCGTCAATATCAAAGCAGCCGTCGTCGTCGACACTACCGTCGGCGTCATCCTCGTCGAGGATATCAATATCGTCGACGACACAGGGCGAGGAACTTGAGCTGCCGACGAAGCCGTCGACGAAGCAGTCGTCGTCGACGAGGCAGAAATAGACACCTGATGGATTTTAGCCATCGTCGGCGAAGTACCTGAAGATGCCATCGTCGACGAGCGGGTCTTCTTCTCAAATTTCCCTTCTTGAGGTAGGGAAGCTGGTATTTTAAAACCTTTTGCCTTCCCAGGTGGTGGAGAGAGAACAGAAGGCCCTTGAGACCCCTTCTGAAGAAATCACCACAGACGCAAATCCCTCTTTCTCCTTTGCACCTCGGTGAGGAGATTGTCAGGGACTGGACCTACTAGACCTATCAGAGGTCTTTTGAGAGGCCTTAGAAGGAAGATCAGCTGATGTTGAATGGGAAGACCTACCCCTCTTTTTAGATCTCCTTGATGAAGAAGCTGAGGAGGAATCTTTGCTGTCACTGGAAATCACCTCCTTCCGAGACTTCATCTTTTGCAGCCAGGTCAAAAGTCTTTCTTCCCAGTCTCTCAATGTCTTAGTGGAGAAGGTTCTGCAGATCTTGCAATCAGTGGCTTTGTGGTCTGGGTACAAGCAGTAAATACAATCCTTATGCTTGTCCTCCACATATAGCCTTTTGAAAAGGTAGCACAAGCCTTAAATAAGGCTTTCTTCTCTTTATCTGACATCTTGAAGAAAAAATAGTTGTATCCCAAGTTGTAGAAAGAAAAACTGAGGAGAGCTCAGAGGAGACTCCTTTAGCACAACGTGCGGTAGAAAATCTGAGGCTCTCTCAGGAGAGTTCTATGGGGTGAGGCTATTCTGATTGGTTGTTGTAACTTTTTTGGTCTCTTTTACAAAAAAAGGTGGATATGCTACAAAATGAGATGAGGCCTAGGCCTTTCTTTCTCTTTTGTACCTACTGCTATGGTATTTTTCTATTTACTGAGGCTCCCATTCCGACGACGGGGGAATCATACAAAGCATGGGAATCTATGAAAGTTCCAATACTGGGGCAATACCGAATTAAAATCCCCTCATGCCATTCTTCTGTTAATTTAATGTGAATATGGAGGCAATTTTAAAGTGGGGATTATTTGTATTCATGTAAACATAGTTTTAGAAAACATGTTGGTGTACATTTGGTATCGAAATAGTATAGGCGATTCAAGAGTGGTCTCTGAGCGCTGCACTGCCTTTTTCTCAGTTCCTTTTTCACAGTTTATTCTCCAGATTGGTCCCCGTACAGAGAGGTCACTGTGTCCTCCCACCAGCCGTGGGCCGAGGATGGGTTAACCATTTAGTTTGAAAGGCTAAGTAATTATCATGATTGGGTCAATGACCGTTTTATTAATCGACGACATCCACATTCCCTCATGTGCATTAATGTTGCAAAGGATTTAGGCATATTTCTGTAAACCAGAAACTTTATTTCTAAAATGAACATATCACCAGCATTTCACCAGGTAAAATATTGCTTTATAGTGAGTGTCAATAGTGCAGTTACATAGTACAATATTGTATTTGTGCATTTTATAAAGCTGTGCAGAGTGTGTTTTATTTTATTCAAGTAGGAAACACTGTGCATTTCAGTGCCTTAGACAAATATGCCCATTGCACGCCCAACCCCTGTTCTGTTAACCAAATCCACAGTTGATGCCACTGTGGGCAGTTTGACATTCCCCTTTTCGTGAGACCTTTAATGTGACATCGGTTCTGCATGTAGACCTGGTTATTCATGCTTTTGTTGGAAATACTCGTTTGGCGCGGCTCCTTATATATTTTGGATATGTAGTGTGGCCATAAGGACCAAAGAGCAGTGGAATTCGTTTTAGACCAGTTCATAAATACTAGGGGAGAGGAGGGGAGGATGGTAGTGCATTATTGAATCAATACGCTGTACAATTGCTTTTAGCCAATTTACTTTTTTCGTACAATTTGGTAAGCATGCTAGGGGAGTTATGATTGTACGTTTAATTGCTGTATATTAGCTCCACATATGTAGGTCTTGGCAATGCAAGGGCTATTGGCTTTGTCAATTACTTTTAGCCATGTTGTATAGCAGCATGGCTGCTGGTCAACATGGCTAGAAGTCAGGGCGAACGCGCTAATACGCTGCTACATAATATGGCTGAAAGACGTTAACATTGTCAAAGCCAATAGTTCTGGCGTTGCCAAGAGCTATTTGGCTTTGCCAATGCTTGTTTCATTTATCGTCTCATTTGAGAGCACCATGAAATCCAGATATTCAGAGTGTGCGCACGCGCAGTATAAATAACTCTTGTGTACGTGTTCATTGACTTTAATTGTGCTCCATCTACAATACCATTTAGGCCACATATGGGGTTCACTTGAACACTGCCTTGCTTTTTTGACGTTATATTTGCTGAGGGAGGAGTGAGGGACTGCTTCTAAGCCTATCTTTATAAGCTATTACTCCTAAGAAATTACAGTCAATGGAGTGATACAATATAATGTTCTAATCTAAAGCGAACTGGTTGCGTGATTTTATAAATACCGTACATCTTTTGAACTTTGAACAGTCTCGCTAGATCTTATTTTCTGACGTGATGTTTGTTTTACGATCTTGTCGGCTCGGCTCGAGTTTGGGAGTTTGAGGCTAAACCAGACTCTGGTTCGGCTCGGCTATGTCTGTTAATTAGCTGGCTCGCCCACCTTTAACCTGCGCCGAATTATATAAAAAGATTAGTGTCTTGGCGACACTTTCCGTGGAAGAAACACTGCATAGTCTGTTAAACAGCAGCGCCGCCTAGCGGTATAGGAGGAGAACAGATGACCGTCATATTATCATATCGCTGCCGAGAGGCTTTTTTTAACGACGTGCGTTATGCGTCGTGGTCTATACTGAGCCGTAAAACAAAACAATACAGAACGGTTCAAAGGTTTGTAAAATGTGAGCGGAAATACTTCCAGCGATAAAATGCTGCTGAAAAAATGTTGACGAAATGTAGTTTAGGAAAACAGGACGGAAAACAATCTTGCAACGAGTATGTGAAGTTTGATGACTGTCGTTATGGAAGCAGGCTGAGGTTTCAAAGGTGGACGGAGGTCCCAATATTTTCCGGGGCACATACTTCGCTCCAATAGTCTAAAAGGACAACATGTGGGCAAAATAATTTAAATTGAGAATCAAATGTAGCAGGAAGAGGCACATTAACTTAAGATCCGCATTAAAACTGCAATGTAAGGGTTTTAATTTTTTGCCATTTAAGCATTTATTTTTTCATATTTTGTCTTTCTTTTTTAGAAGAAAAAAAAGCTATATATAACTCATGTGCACACTCATTTAACCGATTGGTATAAACTCACCCATGGCTACCCGGTGGATTTAGCACTAGAAACAACCACACATAATAGATGTGGGCAAACCAGCAATATGGGGATCCGTGCAGGGCCGAACTAAGGGTCTGACTCGGCCCTGAGCGTCACAGGACATTCCAAGACATCACAAAATTTGGTATGTAAATTGTGCATCGAAAATCGTGTAAAAATACGATAAAGAATGTCCAAGAATCGAAAACTGCATTCCTTTAACATTTGCCACTATTTCATTCTAGTATACTACATTATATCACTGCACTGAGTGACAGCTATTAGAAGAGATTACTTCTAAACATGATCCTCGAAACATACACGAACAGCCACCCGCTAACCTGACGACTTTATCATTAGTGACTCACGCGTCAAGACACCTCCAAGGCCGATCGTCACTCTGCAGCTTTGCTGTATTCTAAACACACCACATGCTGGTAAGCGCAATTCGGATGTGTGTGTGTGGGTGGGGGTGGGGGGGGGGGGGGGGGGAGGGGAGAGAGAGAGAGAGAGAAGGACCTGTTTATTTTCCCTTTATCTGGGTAGGCAGAAGTCCACTGGGGGAGGGGGTAGGAAATCTACTGGGGATGATCTCCCAGCAAAAAAGAAGGGGCCATGTCAGGTTAAATTTGGTTTTCACAGTGTAGTGTTCATTGTATTACATATCTCGGATAGACTGTGGGGCCAAAATACAACCTTGTTTCAACTCTACAAGCCCACGTGTACTCTACACAACTGTATATTAGGAGATGATAAAATCTCATCTTTCCCTCAGTCCAACAGCATAGTTCAAAATCTCTCACAATCCGCCAATTCAAAGGTTGAACTGTAATCAATGAAAAAAACCCGTTTAGCCAAGGTGGTTCCCGTAATGCCTAAAAGGTGCTGTTCGGGTTTCTAAGGCAGCTCTGATGAATGCTTTCCCTTTGCGACCAAGGATGGACCCATGCCATAGCCCAGTGGTTCCCAAACTTTTTAGACCCGTGGCTCCCTTGACCTAATTGGCAGTTGGCCGTGGCTCCCCACAATTGTTTTTGCCGGTGAGAGGGAGGGGGGATCACCGGGGCGCGGCACACTTTGGGAACCACTGGTCTATATCATCCCATATATACAAAGGCAACTGCTCTAATGATGTACTGAAGGATACGTCCTGGCAATCAACTGGCATGCCACTATGTTTATCATGTTTTGAGGTAATGTTCTAATTGAAGCTTTTTTTAATGGGCAGGTCCTGTCTGATACTGGCTACCTGCAATTCTTTGCTTTAGTAGGGAGATTTCTGGCACTTCTCAGCACCTTTGCAACAATAGCATTTCATGATTTCCATGCACTGGTACATATCAGAAATGTCAGGAAATCATTTCTGCACGTTTTGTACAAGAATAAGTGACTATTTGATTTTATGTTTTAGCACTTCCATCCTTCTGGGACTCATTTCACTTTCCAAAATATGTTATCTTTCGGAACTTTAAATACATCTGCACACCATGCCTGAGCTTCTCTGATATTAAAATATAGACCAGTGTTCCCTCTAATTATTTTTGTCTCTGTGTGGCAGTGACCTGTTTGTGTGCACACATTTCTTGTTTGTATGCGCAACTGAATGATATTAGCAAAATTGTCTAACAAGGATTGACAATGTCTGCACCCTGCACTTATACAAGTATACCCCTCATCCTGCACACACAATACAGCTAAAAACGTACACTCAGGCACATACTCACCCTGCACTCATACAGCACACTCCTCATCCTAGACTTCTGAAGACTCATCGCTTACCCTGCACTCACACAGACACATTGCTACCCCTACATTCAGGCACTTTGCTTACCCAATAATCAGATACACTTATAAACGCACATAAATTCTGCATTCAAGCACATTATTCACTGTACACACACTGACATACTGCTTATTTCACGCTTACACAGACACGAGTCACAATACATTCACACAGACAAACCACTCAGTCTACACTCTGCAAGCAATCCTTTCACCTTGATCTCCCTATGCACATCACTCACTCTGCCCTCACATTACTCACTGCACTCATTTAGGCAAACAACTCATTGTATAGTCATAAAGCCACACCCAAACACTGCACTCACAATACACACTATTCAACCGGCACTCAAAACATGCTTTGCTCACCCTGCACAGAATGAACACTTCCTCATTCTCACACAGGCACACTGCTGACCCCACATTCAAACAATTCACCTTGCACTTATCCAATCACTTCACTATGCACTTCTGATGACTCTCACTCCTTCCAGTGTGTACTATGCCCATTACTAACCCTGCTCTCACTGTAAATTCACAAAGTTGCATCCCTCCCCCTACACTGAAACTGGTACACTGCTCATCTTCCCCTCAAAATGCACACTGCTCAGTTGTACCAGATAGCCTAAAAATATAAGTAGGGAAATGTGTTTCCTAGAGGTGGAGAACAGCATGTATGAGAGGCAGATTATTTCATGGCAGTAATTTTCAACCGGCCTAATTTTTTTCCCAGCTTGGTATTTCTCTACATCACTAATTAAAGGTTGAACATGACACTATTTTCTTGGAACGGCCGAGGCTTTTTTTTAGCGGCAACATATTTTAAATACAAGCATCAAGTAAAAGATTATGCTTTTATTATAAAAATGATAGTACCCACACAAAAATGCTTGCAACATGTTTTAATCTTGTCTGCTATTGCCATCTCAAAAACAGTTTGTCACTTGATTTTCTTCGGAGAATGGCGATGGTGGGGCAGGGGAGTCGCACCTTCAGGAGAAAAACATCACACTTACTAATTAGCAGGCCATCAAGAGCGCTTCTCCTGTCAGCAGGAGATTCCTTTGTTTTGTGCGCTCCTTAAGGCCCCCCTGCTCGGTGATTATTACACTGTGGCGGCTGCCCAGGTTAGAGGGAACATAGACTATGGCCTAATCAAGACACTCGGGGTGCACCGTCCACACTTCACAGGGGAAGGGATGTAACATTTCTTAGGCTGCAGTTTCCACATCCTGCGCGGCTGCGCCCCTGGCTTCTCATCACGGCGCACCGGGGCGCCGCGGCGCACACTTTGGGAACCACTGCCATAGCCCGTTAGGATGCCCGCTGGTACCTCATTTATAGAACGGTTGGAGCACGGACATTGGGACCAACTCTGGCGAAAGAATATTGTTATGAAATGAACACTGTAGCCCAGATCACCTGGTCAGATTTTGCAAACTCCATTGGGTCCTGGCACACAGGATGACGTATGGTTTAGTAATTAAAGCAACTATTCCTGTCATTTGAACAAGTACAACATCCCCATATGTAACAGCACTATGTCAATCCCTGGCAGCTGCATTTAGGGAAGCTTAATGCTCATTCGAAACGCCAAATATAATAACGAAATCAGGCATCTTCTCGTATGTCCCCATACCATAACTTATTTGTGGGCTGAACGTCTACATGCTTGTTGTTATTGATTCTTATATATGACCAAGACTCATTCAGCAGAGTCAAGATGTCACTAGTAATCTTAAAAAAAACAGTTTCAACAACTTTATTGCTGAATTTCCAGTCTTATGCTTTTCGATCCTAAGAGGCACTTTACGTTGCGTCCTATAAGTTCATGTAACTATTTTTTTGTTGTTGCAATATTGTGGCATTTTTATTCGTAGTCTTGAGGATGTCATTCTATTGATTAGTCAGTCAATAGTTCTACTTAGTCTGCCCTATAGATTGCTTAATTAAGGAACAGTAAAGCGTGCATCTCTTGCAAAATAGCAGGCGTTGCTCTAGCTTCTCTGAATAGTTTGCTTTTAAATCTGATTTAAAATAATTACATGTGATGTTTATCTACCTCATGACAGATGCTGAGCTGGTGACAAACAAGTTACTTACCTTCGCTAATGCCTCATCTGATACAGACTTGATCTAGCTGCCTTACCTTAGATTTTTTCCCTAAGCGTCAGAATAGATCCAGCAATTTTTTCATGAGCAGTACTACTGCGTGTCGGTAGGTGGCGTCATCCACACAAGAAGTGACGTCTGCAGTGCCTTTATAGGCACAACCCCAATGCGCTGATAATCAGTTTCTTTTAGTAACTGTTCACGCCTGCAGCAGAGTCACAAAGAACGCTGACCACTGGTGGGGAAAATTAGGACCCTGAAAGGGGAGCAGCCCTAACCTACAAATCAGATTGCAGAGCGGGTAGGATGGGTGTGTCGGTAAGGAATCTGTGGCTAGATACAGTCTCTACCAGATAAGGCGGTACTGATGGTAAGTAACTTGTTCATCTGATAACTTCTAGCTGCAGATTCCTTACCTTAGAATAGATACCCAAGCAATCCCTCACTGGAGGTGGGTCTGTGAAACTATTTCACACTAGAAAGTCCTGCAGGACCCAACGAGTGAGGACCGTCCAGGAAGTAATTTTTCATGAACATGTGTAGAGAAGCCCATGTTGCTGCCCGGCAGGTATCCAGGAACAGAACACTGCACGCTAACCCAGTGGTTGCAGCCTTAGCTCTGGTGGAATGAGCGCGCATCACACAAGGGGTTGCTTTTTGGCCAATGCATAGCAGAACTTAATGCAGAGCATGATCCATCAGTTGATTATCTGTTTCTACATGGCCTTTTCCTTCTTCGCTCCGACACACCCCACAAAGAGTTGGCTGTCCAACCAGAATTCTCTTGTGCGGTCAAGGTAGAACAAAAATGCAGTTTTTCGACCTGCCACAAGCGAGTATTATGGGTGGAGGGCCATTAAGAGGAGGGTGTAGTTCCTTCTGAAAATCTGAAGAACCCAGCGTCTAATGTTATTGACCTGTAGTAGGGCAGGTGATGGTGTATTCTGCCTGTAGGAAACTGGCTCTATATATACTACTCCTGTGACCCATGGTGTTCATTCATAACACCAATAAAGTGAGACATTTTAATTTATTTATTGAAGCGATCTGTCTGTACCATTACTTTGATCGCTAATTGGAACTTTCCATTTTTATCCAACCCACTCACCTAGCTCGTACCACAAAATAGCACGTAGCACTTCCCTCTGAATAGCAACAAAACCCAGGGGCTAAGGTGGTGATAACTATATGGTTATTTTGTACCACTATTGTCTCTGAACCACATTTGGAGCACCATAGACTTACGTTCACCATCAGAACAAATACTAAATGTATGTCCTGTACTACATGTATGTCTTTGTTCCCTTCTATTTTCAGGTGCAGAAACCGTAAAGTTGAAGCCTCCTAAACCAGGAGTGATTAGGAAGACTCTCCTTTCTTCCTAATTTTTCGCACTTTTTCACAGTTTTTTTTATTAATTTTCACTTTCACGTCCCTAGGTAAGGGTGGGCCTTAGCGCGTCCATACCACCAGGGTTTAATACACTTTTTAGCCCTGAAGACTTGCCCGGTAAATTCACACCGTTTCGTGGCAAGAAACATGTCGACTGATACTTAGGAAACTACCACTCTACTAAATGTGGACTGTTTCCATACACATAGTTTTTAAATAATGTCTTTAGTGATCAAAGAATACAGTTCCATTTGATACACTACAGACTATTTTTAATTCCCTCACCACTCATTAGCTTAGTTTGCACCAACACGCCCTAATTCTCACCAACCTGCTCCGCAGTAGATCTGGCGTTGTAGCACACCAAAGAGTCACTCGGTCTCTTTGGTGGAGCCCAATGATGAAGTATGTCATCACCAGGTGGTGAGTGAGGGCTTTCTCAAAAAGTCCTAAATCAGGCCGTTTCCCAACCTCTTTGTGCTCCCTATATGTGGTTAAGTGTAACCATAGGACACTCTTTACTTGTTTATTGATCTATATATACTACACCAAAATTAGGTATAGTGTGTATAGAGTCCAGGTGACCCCAGAGGTAGGCAGAGGTTAAAGTTAGATAGAACCTTACTCTCTATTTGTGGTAGAGTGGTCAAGCAGTAAGGCAGTATCAGAGGACAGTGTTAAGCATTTGATGTACAAACCCAGTCAGCAAATGAATTCACACACTCAAGGACTGAACTCTAGGCCAATTGTTTTTGTATAAAAAATATATTGTTGTTTTATTTTTAGAACTGTCGCAGGGTTTCCGTTCTCTCACAGAACTGTGCACAGAGATCTAGAACCTGGGTGAGTTAGGGTGACCCACAACTCACCTTTGTTTCAGAAATCCCCTTACCAAGCTAGCTACAGTGTCGCATCGGTAGTAAATACTTCCCAATGACTTAGACAATCCAGAACATGAACTTAGAGTACCTCAGGTATTGTGGAACACATGAACACTCTTACGCTATATTATCATTCCAAACCGAAACTGGGAGGCAAAGAAAACACGTGCAAGTTTGAAATGTTTATTTTTCAATGCAGCATTCTCAAACGCAGTATCTTGTATAATATCAACATACATATTATAAAAATCAGAGTCAGCAGCATAGTCACTAATCCATAGTAAGCAAAAGGTGGTAACATGTTATGATGCAAAAATCTATAGAATTCTGTATCACCTATATTTCGCGCACCCTAATTAGCAGATTATATTATATCTAAGAAGGTCTCATCTGGGTTCTTAGCAGGGCGGACCCATACCTCTAATTCTCAGTAGGAGGAGATCACATCAACAGCTACCAGCTCTCAGCATGCTCAGCATCAAGTGTGTTTTCTCCTTCCCTGTAACTGTATCTTAAACCCACGTAGAGCCAACTGTTGGCACAAACATTATTTGTGTTATGACTAACGTGGTGCGAGGATCAGGCCTGCAGCAACCTTGTGTTAGGTTATTCTGTATTATGAGAGTGTGCAGTTCTCAGTGTGCAGACAGTTGTACCAAGCACGACTGATACCAGTGCAATAACATATTATTCTCAAATAAATCACATCTTTCGTCTAGGTTAAAAGCTGCAATAACAATTAGGTGTCGTGTGCAAACCGAAGCAGAAAGAAAATATGGCGTTTAAACATTTAATAAGCACATGCTAACTTAACACAATATATAGAAACGTAGTAACCATATGACTCCCCCCCCAATGATCCGAGGACTGTTAAAAGAGAAAAATATAAGCCAATACTCTATGAGAGGCAAGACATGAAAGCAGAGTTCAATGATATTGAGCCAAGCTAAATGTATGTAAATGTATGTAAAATTTAAAAACACAAAAATATATGTATGAATGCCTAAAGTGGCCACACAATATTTAAAAAGTCGAACTTGAGGCCCAATCTCAATTAATAGGCCTAGAACATATGAAAAATCGAATGTTCGTATTGAAAAAGGCACCATTCAGAATTACTAAAAAGTCACGTGCCATAATGATGGAAGTATTCAGAGTCATTCCTCGTTGAATGAATAAGCAAAATAGGTAGCTACAGCTTCCAACATGAAATCACTGCCATCATCCGAAAACAGTTCAGCCATCCAATTAAGCAATGGGAAAGAACATACGTGCTCCTCCAACACTGATTCCTCTAGCAACATCAGAGGACAACTCAGTGGGTTCTCGAGAACGCTCTGTGCCAGAAAGTCATGCGCCGCTGCGAATATGTCCCACTGACCCATTAGAAAACAGTGTTATCCTGAGCACTCAATCAATGTTTTTAAATTGAAATTTGAAAATAAGTTCAGGTTGGTGCCCACGTCGTCGCACGTAGCCAGAGCGTGCCTTAATGAAACTATCGAAGTGGTGAGGATAGGAAACTAACCTCTAGACTGAGCACCAAATTTGCAATGAAAACGTTGTTTTCTATTTCAAGTTCATGATGTTTTATTCAATTTCTCTGAATTATAAATCATAAGGCTTTTCCAATGTTATGTAGTTCAATTCACCAACATAATAATCATCTTGTCGAACTGAGTTTAGTGCATTAATCCACTTAGTAACAACACCCAATGCATTTCGGGTCGTGTGAGAACCATGACCCTTCGTCAGGGGTCTGAAACAAATGGAAATCAAACAGGACCAAAGTTAGTCACTCACAAACTAAAATCGACTCGAGAAAGCTACGTGCCATAAATTTACAGTGCTGACTCTAGAAACGGAAAACGGAAAAAACCGTGCCCAATAGAAGATCCCAATACACCAAAGGAAAGTAGTCGCTACACTTTAAAACAAAAGTTGTAAGCAGAAGGCGCTTCACCATAGTGTCAAACCAAAAAACACACTGGTTCTTTACATCTAACAAAATCAAACGGTCAATGCAGGGCACTTACGAGAACATACACGCATCCGCGCTTCTGTGGATTCAAAGGTTACTGAGCATACCAGCTACAAGGAATCTAATAGGATACGCAATAGATCATGTGACCGCGACCACAACCAATGAGGTGATGGTTCCCCAGTCACATGACACGAGTATAGAAGCTTCACAACAAATCGCGCGAACAATGCCTCAGCAAATACATGCAGATTAAACAAACGTAAAGACATAATGAAAGATACATTAATGAAAAATTACGAATAAAGGCTCAACAACATAAGCAAAATAAATACAATATCAGCAAAAGGAGGAATGAATTCTATGGGAGCAGGATATTGCGAAAGTCAATGCTGTGGATAAAGATGTTATAGGACCCACGAATGTTCAATGCGATCATTTAAACCCACAGAGTGGGTCGAGTTGAGTTTTTTGATCCAATAAAATTCAGCTTTAAGTCGTTGTTTTATGGGATCCATGTCAGGACGCTGATGGAGTACCTCAACCACCATGAACTTTAGTTGAGAAATTTGATGGTTCATCTCTTTCCAGTGACAAGCCACTGATGACTTAAGATTGTTGAGCCTGATATTACTTTTGTGCTCAGTGATGCGCACTTTGACTTTACGTTCCGTTTGTCCAATGTATATCTTCCCACAAGGGCATTTAATGAGATATATACAGTTAGCAGTGTCACAAGTGCTCGTGTGTTGTAGTTCAATGGGAAAACCTTTGGTGGGATGCATCAATGTTTTACCACTCATAACGTTGTTGCAATGGGTACAATTAAAACATTTGGACATACCTTTCCATATTTTCTTCTCCATGGCAGGAGTATTCAGCAATTCTTTAAGATTTTTCGATCTCTGGTATGCAAACGTGATTCGCTCATTATATAGATCCTTTAAATCAGGTTCTGATTGTACCAAATGCCAGTGCTTGTTGATAGCTTTTTTGATCTTTCCTGCATCAGATGAGTATTTGAGTACGCATACCGTTTTTTCTGTGATTTGTTTGGTTTTGAAGGATAATAAATCAATCCTTTTCATTTTATCTACCTTCATCATGGCTTGTATGAGGATGTCTTCAGGATATCCCCTCTGTTTATATCTCACAGTTTGTTGTGAGATAGACTCTCTTGCTTGATCTTCGTTGGATGTGATTCTTTTGAGTCTGATGTATTGAGATACGGGCAAATGTTTTTTCAATGCCTCAGGGTGGAAACTTTGGAAAAGGAGACACGAATTCCTGTCAGTCGGCTTATGGAACACTCTCGTGTTGATTTCCTGATTACATATATTGATTTGCACGTCTAGAAACGATATGGTGTCTTTACAGATAGTGTGTGTGAACTTTATCCTTTCGTTCAAACCATTAAGAATCTTGATATTATCTTCCAGTTTTTCTTTCTCACCACACCATATCAAGAAAATGTCATCAATAAACCGCTTGAATATGATGAGACCTTCAATCCAACTTTCATTCTTCAAGATGTGATCCATTTCGAATTTTTGCATAAAAATATTAGCATATGAGGGGGCCCCCCCAAAACCCATAGATGTTCCGTTGATTTGGTTGAAAAATTGTCCGTTCCATTCGAAATAACTATGATACAGGGCAAACTGCATCAGTTCTAATATCAAGATTCTTTGATATTCTTCCAAGTCGCTGTGAAGAAGACTCCATTCAAGTGCCTCTATGCCTTCCCTGTGCGGGATGGAGGTATACAGTGCAACCACATCTATGGTGCATAACCAATATGTCTTACCTGGTAATAGATTAACTTTACCCAACATGTTCAAAAAGTCAGTTGTATCCTTTATATGTGTCTCACTCCTTTGGACTAAAGGTTGTAGATATTTGTCCACAAATTTGCCCACTGGTTCTGAGATAGATCCACAGGTCGAGACAATGGGTCTAAATGGTGGTCTAATAGGATCCTTATGTATCTTGGGCAACATGTAGAGTTGCGGTCTCCTGGGATATTTTAAATGAAAGTAAGCATGGGTCTTTTGACTTATCCATTTCATAGTTAGAGCGTGATCCAAAATTTGATACAGAACCTTCTGAAACTCCTGTGTAGGATCTGTAGTAAGTGGTAAATATGTTCCTTGATCATTCACATGATTGTTTACACTTGAGGTGTAGAATTCTGTGTCCATTACTATAAGGGCACCGCCCTTATCTGCTTTTTGAAAAGTTAAATCTTTATCTTGGCTTAGATTTTTGAGAGTATTCCATTCTTTGGAATTCAAGTTGTTTCTCTGAGGTTTATTGAAAGGAATCTTTTGAATATCCGACATTACTGAACGTTCAAATGCCTCTAAGGTCTTGTGCGTAATGGGTGCACAAAAGGTACTTGGTGGTTTGAATTCATGATCCCATGTGGGAATGTCAGTCGTTTGGCTGATGTCTTTAAAGAAATATCTTAACTTCAAGTTCCTGAAAAACTTAAAAAGAGTGATTTCAGTTTCTCCAGCATTAGATCTATAGGTAGGAACGAATGTAGTGCCTTTGTTCAATACTGCAAGCTGCATATTGGTGAGTGGTTTCGCAGAAATATTGATCACTAGGTTATCTTCTGCACTTGACTCCGTGTTCGCCTGGCGATTTCTTCCTCTGTTTCTTTTTCTCTTAGCCCTTCTTGTTGTGACGAACCTGGTGGCGCATTCGCTGCTGGACTTATGTCTAAAAAAGCCGGTTGTTGACCAGTTGATTGACTGGTAGATGGTGTCGCACTTTGTTTGGTGGTCTTTGTAAGTGGTGGTCTGTTTTGTGCGATATCTGATTCCGATACAACACTTTCTGTTGAAGATGTGGCTGTTGGTTGTTTTTTCTGGGATTGAGTTTGCCATTTGCGTTGATTATAAATTTCAGCCCACGAGTACACCTCTTCAAGCTTGTAGTCTAAAGTATCACGACGATACTTTCGAATTTTCCTTTCATTAACCTCTTTAGCGTAACGATCAAGTTTTTGGTTGATCTCCTCTAACAATTTGTCAAGGTATGGGATTTTATCTAGCTCTTCTTTTATGGTTTTAATCTCTTCCTCAATCTCTTGTAATACTTTGGACAGTTCTTCTACTATCAACAAAATAAGATCAAGAGAACATTTGTTCAAAATTTGATACCACTTCTCTAAAAATCGTTTATTGTTGGCGCATAGCATTGGCTTCAGCGCAATCCTGAGCCCCCTGGGGATCCTTTGGTTCCGATGATAATGTATCAAAGTGGTTGCTCTTTTTTACTGATGTATTCAAATTGCCTTAGAATTTGTGCTGTAGTCGTTTTGTGAGGAGTGGTTCGTTTGGTCTCCTGGATGAGCCCATAGATTTCCTTAGCTGCATCTGTAGAGTATATTAATGTTTCAGCTCTATTGGTTGTCGACTGTGCTATTTCATCCAGTTGCATATTGGTAGGCGGTGCTCGAAGGATTAGTGGAGGCTGAAATCCTATGTCAAAAAACAGTGTTATCCTGAGCACTCAATCAATGTTTTTAAATCGAAATTTGAAAATAAGTTCAGGTTGGTGCCCACGTCGTCGCACGTAGCCAGAGCGTGCCTTAATGAAACTATCGAAGTGGTGAGGATAGGAAACTAACCTCTAGACTGAGCACCAAATTTGCAATGAAAACGATGTTTTCTATTTCAAGTTCATGATGTTTTATTCAATTTCTCTGAATTATAAATCATAAGGCTTTTCCAATGTTATGTAGTTCAATTCACCAACATAATAATCATCTTGTCGAACTGAGTTTAGTGCATTAATCCACTTAGTAACAACACCCAATGCATTTCGGGTCGTGTGAGAACCATGACCCTTCGTCAGGGGTCTGAAACAAATGGAAATCAAACAGGACCAAAGTTAATCACTCACAAACTAAAATCGACTCGAGAAAGCTACGTGCCATAAATTTACAGTGCTGACTCTAGAAACGGAAAACGGAAAAAACCGTGCCCAATAGAAGATCCCAATACACCAAAGGAAAGTAGTCGCTACACTGGTGTATTGGGATCTTCTATTGGGCACGGTTTTTTCCGTTTTCCGTTTCTAGAGTCAGCAATGTAAATTTATGGCACGTAGCTTTCTCGAGTCGATTTTAGTTTGTGAGTGACTAACTTTGGTCCTGTTTGATTTCCATTTGTTTCAGACCCCTGACGAAGGGTCATGGTTCCCACTGACCCATTAGTCCATGCATCGCTGCCACAGCCATAACCCTTTCGCCAGAACAGACCAACTCGTGAGCCACTACGGGGTACATCAGCTGATCAAAGTTGACGTCAGGAGAAGTCGGTAGACAGAAACACAAATCAATGGCCCAGTCGAAATCACAGCTCAGGCAATGAAACACAGGCTGGACACAGGTGAAATAGGAAAATCTGAAGGATAATCCAAAAGCCGTGCTTAATGTCGCAAGTGGCAAGGATCCATAGTAATCAAGCATCCGGTTGCGAAACTGCATCAGTAGGGGCTGTGCGTTTCCTTGCGCAGGATGGGCATCCATGTTTTATAAAATAAAATAATCACCAGAACGCCTGCAGCCAAAGCCAGCAAAACAGGAAATCCGCCAAACAGGCTTGCAAATATAGAATGAAAGAACGCAGGGATAATACCAAATACTTTTTCAAATGTAGTCACGAGACCACTGCTAACAATTTTAAAAAAATGAGCCAGGCTCGTTGTGGAGGAGGCATTGAAGATTTGATGAACCAGCTCGCAAAAATGAAACGGCAAATCAGTACTTAAAAGTGCTTGTACTTCTGTGCGTGTGTTTGCTATGTGAAGGACATAAGTTTTGCGGGCAGAGCTCAGGGCCACCTGTTTTTGAGACAAAAGGGCTCTTATACGGACTAAACCATTGAACTCAGCTCTCAAGGTTGGTATTCTCGGCCAAATTAAAACTTCTGAATTCCCATGCGTGGGTGGATACAACACATTCTTGCAGCAAACCACCCTTTCTGACACGGTAACCACATAAGCGATACCAGCCTCTAACCCACAACAAAACTCGTTATTCAAAAGTAAATAACTACCGTTGGACAACAACGTGAACGTGGGAACTATTGCAGGAACTGGTGTCCCTTTCAAAACACAGGCCAAATTAGGTTTGTCCTGATTACAAGAACCATGCAACTGGATGTGTCTGCATATTAGTGAGCGGTCAGGCGACTGTGTACATTCTTCACCATTCAGATTCACTTCATTTCCCTCCTTAAGGCATCTGTAAGTGTATGGTAAAGACCATGTCTCATGGAGGAAAGCGCTGCCTAATGGTTCATATCGCCCAATGGCTATATATTTCATACAATTTGTAAATTTATACAAAGCAAAAGGTAATGTTATAACACCATGAATAAGCCATGTTGCAGCAGTTACCTCAGCCACAGAAAATGGTAGGGATTCTAATTTTTCAATATGTAACATAGAAAATGTTGCATCTCTCATTGATAGCATTCGCTGTTTTTCAGTCAGATTAAATGGGGCAAATAATGATGAGACGTTCATAAAAGTCCATGGCACTCGACCAGACTTCAGAGTCTGTAGTGTCCACGCAAATTGCATCACAGAACGCAATTGATTTTGACCATGATATAACACGGACACTTCATCATGTACAATGTCAACAACAGAAGACACAATGGGCCAGATGCATCAAGCATCCATTTTGCGATTCCTTATTAGCGAAAAATAAGGAATCGCTAATAAGGAATAGCAAAATGGAATGCATCAAGCAATCACTATAAAAATAGCGATTCCTTAGAATTCCTTAATTGCGACTCGCAAATTGCGAGTCGCAATTAATGAATACCTCCCCATTAATTCCTATGGGCCTAGAGGCCCATAGGAATGAATGGGAAGACAATCTCAATTTGCGAATCGCAATTAGCGATTCGCAAATTGAGATTGCGAGTTCAAGGGTGCAGGGGTGTCCAAAGGACACCCTGTTACACCCCTGAATGTGATCTGTGCACATATGTTGCGCACACACATGCCCTTAGGGCATGTGTGTGCGCAACATGAAACTTTGAAAAATGCACAAAAGTGCATTTTTCAAAGTTTTTGCAAATTACCATGAAGTTGTAATTCGTGGTAATTTGCGTGCCCTATTAGCGAATTCGCTATTTTTGATACTTTCATGCATTGCATTTAAGGAATCTCAATTTGAGATTCCTTAAATGCAAACAATCGCAATTTAGCGAGTTCTCTATTTGCGAATTTTGCATTTGGGATGATGCATCCCAAATGCAAAAATTGCACTCGCAAAGGGCCAGATTCTGAGAATCTGGCCCTTTTGCGAGCGCATTTCGCTTGATGCATCTGGCCCAATATTATTTAACGTGTAAATATGGGAAGAAAGCGTGTTAATGCTGTTATCAACAACTGCAAGCACCTTCTCTAAATTTGCTTGATCAATAGCTCTCAGGCGTTTAGCAGCCTCAACCTGGGTAACTTTCCAAATTTCATTGTAAATCGCATACAGCCATCGTTTAGATCTACCTTTAGCTGGGCCTTTTATAAAATCGTTCAAATCCACATCATCATTTAATAGAGACAGATGTAGTTTAACTGCAGCTAAAGTGGAATGTTGTAACCAATTCTGACACAGCTTCCCCACAGAATAAGTCGTGACAGTATAGTCTTCTTCAAAACGGGGATCGAGTCTGACTTTTGTGAACCCCTTAGCCAAACCCAGAAAACGGCGTTGGCAAGAATCAGCACTCCTATGCCACATTAGCCAACCCTTCGAATCCAAACTGGATATGTTAAAGGATGAATTGAGTATAAGAGTTTGCAACTCATGAATGGACAAATCAGTAAAATTACCCCAACCTGTATATTCCTCTAAATCTGGGATGGTCGGTGTATTCAATTTTTTAGAAGTAGCCAATCCAAAGCATGTTGTTTGGAAAATGGATGAATTTAAAAACAACATGTGATTCGGGATGAGACATGCACGGTGCAAAGCCTCAGTGCCTTGTACCTGCCAATCTTTGGTACCCCAAACCGATTTAAGGTCAATTGTTCCTTTCCAAAACTCGTAGCCATCCACAGCCAACCTGTCTAGAAAGGACTTCGAATACAGCAATTTTGTATCGGTAAGTCTAACTTTGGACATGGACTTTTGTGTCATTTTAAAATAAAATGACTCGGGATTAGATTGATTAAAGTCTGTAAAATAGGTGTATTTTTTCAGAAACGTATTGGAACTGCCCCCAAATGGAGTAGGGCAATGTTCCCATTGTGTATAATTTACAGCAACCCTCCTGGAATTTGTTTTATGTAAAAAATGATTACCATAGTGTTGAAAACAAAAAAATCACCATAATTAATAGAATCTGTGTACAGATCCTCAGCATCGAAGGCAGCATAATACTTTAAATCAGAGAATAATGCTTCAACGGCCTGAATATCCCAATCATCAGAACGTATATCTTGTTTAATTACATCTCCCATGTTTACTCTAAGCACATTTGGAACATTAATCACTTCAGTAGGCCCATGTATCTGAAACCTAACCGCATCCCACACAATCCCATCAAGGACAGGCCAAGCAGTAATGTTAACTGTATTTACGTTTCGTTTCAGTCTGTGCGCAGAATGTGAAGAGGAAAGAGGGGCCAATGTTCCATTAAGGTACCGAATTCCTGTTCTTTCTTTAACGTAGTGACCATCAATCAGGCGGAAAACACAAAACCAATTGACATAAAAAGATAGAATGAAAATAGGATCAACCAAATGTATGTCCAAGGCGGAATTAAAAAATGTTTTTTAAACAACGTGGCATATCTTGCAATGTTTGTGGGTTTCTTTGAAGTTTCCGAAACAGAGTCAAAAGAGAATCTGGACTGGCCTGCCAAACGGGTCTGTAAATCAGGCATCGATAAATCAGCAGGATAAGTGTAGTTTAGCTCATCAATGTTAGTATCAGGAATAGTATTTAATAAAGGACTGGATATGGCAGGCATCTCGAGGGACACCTCCTGTTCTGCACCAGATGTAATAGCCAGCACAGAGTGCCTCACCATGGAAGGACAGGATACAGCCGGTGTCATGCTATGAAGAATCGGCAACCCTGTGTGTCTTGACATTGTCAATAGAAATAAATCTGTTTTCCTTACGACCTGGAAGTGGTGGTAAAATGACTGTTCTTGTGCCCTTCACTCCAAGAACTCGAACCGGTGCTCGATATGAGGGACCAAACTCTTTCTTGTTATCGATCTTCTCTCGAACCAGTTCTCCAACTTGGGGTAGCCAGCCAACTACCGGGATCTGCAGCGCATCATCCGACGTGGAGGGCAAATGTTCCTTTGCAAGACTGTCTCTGGTCTTTTGTAGATTCTGTAAAACATTGCAATGTTCATCTACGTCAAAGGACGTGGCCTGGGCCTTGCTGTCTAGCCCATCGAGGTCAGGTACATACATCTTGATACCAAAGAGCATTTCGTATGGGGTCCGCCCACCCAGAGACCTTCTAGGGAGATTATTAAGCGCACGCTGCACGCCTATGAGGTGGGCTAACCAGTTTCTGCCAGTGCCTATAACTCGAGCTGTCAAAGATTGCTTTAAGTCGCGGTTCATTCGTTCAACTACACTATTACCCTCGGGTCTGTAGGGACTCGAAAATTTGACTTGGACCCCCATCGAAACCATAGCATCCTTATACGCCTTAGAGGCAAATGCCGGACCCTGATCCGAATGGAAGGTACCACAGGCAAAAATTCCCACAAAGACTCGCAAATCCTTAATGACAGTACGTGAATCAGCGCTCCGATGCGGCCATACCCACACAAAGCGTGTGCATGAATCAACTGCTACTAAGATGTACTTATACGCAGTATCAGAAGAAAATGGACCGCAGTGATCCAAATAAACACATCCAAGCGGTTTATTCGAGATGTACAACTGTGTCTGAGGCGGACGCGCAGCAGTTGAAGGCTTAATCTGCTGGCAAATGTCACATTGAAGAACATATTCACGCGTCTGTTTGTACAGTCCCCGCCACCAGAACCTCTGTTGTAGCTGAGTTACAGTGGCCGAGACGCCCGCATGCGCAGACGCCACACCTTCATGAGCCGCTGTAATCAAAGCAGCCCTGCGATCCGAGTTGGGAACTAAACGTTCGCCAACTTCAGGGATTTTCACATAAGGAACCTTATCGGGACTTAAGTGGTAGGTGTATTTAGAAGGGAACCCCGCAGGATATTTACTTCCCTTCTCCGTTGCAGCAATAGCTGCCAAGATGTCATCATCTATTTTGCTTTTGGACCTCGTGACTGCTGCAACTAAGTATTTTGATACCGCTGACTTCGCTGCTTCATCAGCAAGCGAGTTGCCAACAGCGTGGACCCCCACGCGCGCTGATGACCGAGAGTATGAATCACATAGACAAGTGGCAGTTTCTCTTTAAGTTACGCCACTCGTAACCAGATCGTCTTGTGTTTTATTGTGCTACCTTTAGAGTCACGAAATTCATTCTGAATCCAAAAGAACAAGTTTTCATTGTAAGACTGGACACAGTAGTAAGAGTCACTTACGATCAAAGTCGTCACACCAGGATCTGCGTACTCTAATGCAAGCATCAGAGCACGAAGCTCTGCTAATTGTGCGGTGCAGTCCCCAAGCGTCTGCGTGTGCACGACACTGGACTTGTACTCATCGTTCACCATGGCACCGACCACAATGGCGCAAGCGGAAACGTAGGCATGTTTAGAACCATGCGCAACCTGCGCCGAACCATCAGTGTAAATGATGCAATGGAAATCCTCCAACGGCCGCATTGCTAATGGAGCAGGATGAACAAATTCATACTGTAAATACTCCTGTGACCGTAAAGTGGCGTAAAAAATAAACGTGACATCCTGGGACGTCAAGGATGCAGCCCATTGAATCCACCGAGGGTGCAAAGCTTTGGAATTAGGTACACTGGCTTTCGTAACCGCCTCTAAGGCAGGACACGGGGTAACAACCAACATGCGCTTTCCTTGTGACAGGGCACGTTCCTTAAGAATCGCCATCTGCACAGCCGTCAAAACTTTCTCCACAGTGGAAAAACGCAGTTCAGCCGAAGTGTACAAGTGTGACTTGTAAGCAATAGGTACTGTATCTCCTTCATTAAAAGTCAGGTACGTGAAACCCACCGCCCCAGGGATAATTCTTATCACCAGGTTGGTCTGGTTATCACGAGTCTGTAAGTATTCAGAAGCGAGCAAATCAGCCTGCAAAGACTGCAGAATGGCCGAATGCTCAGGCAGCCAGCATGATTTGGAAAAAGATGGTTGTATCAAAGCATACAAAGGCTTGATACGCTGGGCATATTCCGGAATGTATGTCCTCCCGAAATTCAGAAAGCCCAGAAGAGATTGTAATTTTTTCAGTGTTGTCGGAGAACACAATTGTGCGCATTTCTCCAGGAAATGGGGTGCTAAACCCTTCCCTTCATTGTTAAGCTCGTAACCTAGAAACAACACTGTGTACTCTGCAATGTGCGACTTTGCAAAGTTAAACTTGTAACCCATGTCAGCAAAGTTACAAATTATACTATTTACTCGACACAGATGCTCCCAAAGATCGTCGTCTGTGAGATAAATGTCATCCACATACGAACAAGCAACTGGGTCGAAGCTCTCCAAAAGAGAGACAATGCGTGCGGAAAAAACTCCAGGACTGTTCTTGTAGCCCATTGGGAGTCGTTTAAACATTTTTTGCACACCGGCGCATGTAAAACTGGTCCATTGGGAACTTAGACCGTCTAATCTATGGGCATAAAAACCATTGGAAATGTCAAGCGTGGTTTTGAACCGTTTACGCTCAAGACTATTCACTAACGCAGAGCCATGCGTATTCTGTACTGCACAGTTACGGCAATGCGAGTTCAAATGCCTATAATCCAAAACCAAACGATATGAGCCGTCCGGCTTGTTCACAGTAAAAAGGGGGTTATTCATCGGTGACACACACGTTTCAATTACACCTTGATATTCCAATTGTTCAAGGATAGCTGCGACTGAAGCTTTCGCTTCACGCCGTATGGGATATTGAGGTTGAGGCTGTGGCTGCGATCGTAAAGGAATCTCGTGGCTTGGTGACAATTTATCCCAGCCACACTGATTGCGGTACACAGCCGGCGCAAGCGCCAGAGCCCACTCTTCTGCAAAATGCAGCGCCTCCAACCTCGGCACAGTGTGCGCGAAGCTGGGTAGGATTACCTCCTCCCCTCGCGGAGCTGCGAGAACAAAAGGTGGGGGCCAGTCAGCCTCCGAAAGCAAAATGTCATACGTAGATTTTCCCAAAATACCCCTTTTACAGTTCGCTGCATGTCACCTTCAATTAACAGGACAATTTCAAAAAGACGTTCAGGGGGAGCAACATGCGTATCAGCAGTTTCAATCACAACATAAGAATCAGTCGCTGTCACCTTCAACAGTGGACGGAGGGCCTCTCTCACTATGGTAATCTTTGCTGCGCTGTCCAGCAAGGTCAGAGCCCACGTCAGATTCCGAAGCCGCGTTCTCACTATCTGGGGCATAACGATGCGCGGTCAGGGCAGGGCAGCGACTTTCTTCGTGGCAAACTGTGGTCTCTTGGGCATAGAGCCTTCCTGCTGATCTCCACTGGCACGCGGGCGGGGCTGACCACGTCCTTGCTGGCCACCCCGGCCCCTGCCGCCCCCTCCACCACCGGTTGACGGAGCCGATGAGTCCTGAAAGGAATGAGGAGAGCGTTGGTCAGAAACCTGAAACCTCTCAGGCGATTTAATCATCACGCGGTCGCGCAAATCATAAACACGATCCGACTGCGCAGGCAACGGAGACGCAGGAGCAGAAACCTGTGTTTGTTGTTGTTGTTGCTTACCCTGATTCTGCTTTTTAGGCCAATTTTGCTTTTTGGACTTTTGTTGACCACTAGTTTCCGATGTCTGACCCTGGGGCTGTTTCTTCTCCTTCTCAGGAAAAGATTTAACCCCCTTCGCATTGCGGCCAACCATTCTGTAAGCAGTCACAATAATCTTTGCCAACTGTCGGGGTCGGTCGGCCTCTTGAACCAACGCCAATGCGTTTGCCACCTGAAAGTTCACTGCATCCCCCTTGACATTCGCAAGGATCAGATCGCAAACCACTTCAAATGAGCCACACAGGCGCATGCCCAATTCAACAGCCGCCTCTGGTCCGTGTTCGTCTTGAACACGTTTAAGGACCCCACCTAGATTGGTCACAGACGGGGAGCCATAGCACCTCGAATAGACCGCCGCCGCAAACGTTTTTCCCCAGGTCTCACAGTCAGCAAGGTCAGGAGCCAGATCTTTCGGCAAACTTAGTGTAAGAATCCGGTGTTTATCACCCGGACTCGTATTGGGAAACACAGCTTCCAGCTGGCTGAACTTCTCAGCAAGCCAGAACGGAAAATCGTCCTTTTCCTGTGGCTTTTTACCCATCACGGAATTAACCATGACCGGGTTGATTTTCAGACCAGCATGTTCTGCTCGAAGCTGCGCGCCTCTAGGGGCCGCGTCCTGAACATTACGGCTAGTGTAATGAACAAGCGCTCTAATCGCTTCCACCGCGACTTCATGAAGCCGCCGCAATTCTCCCACGTTACAAGTGGCACGTCGGGGGTGAGGAGTAAATCCAGCCAAAGCGGGCCAAGGAGTGCCCGGAATGGACAATGGACCTAACCTCGGAGCAGTTAAAGCGTGCGGTAGGGCGCCACCAAACCAAACTCCATGCTGCCAAGCGTCAATAGGAACTTCCAGTGCTCTGTACGGAGCGTACGCAGCCGGTACATCTGAAGCAGTGTATGAGTGGAACACACCAGAATTAGCGTCCACCGGCGGAAATGTCACCCACGAATAAAACAATTCGTACGGGTAAGCATGTTCCGCACTCACCACCAGAACCACAGCCAAGCCCTCTAGAGGAACATCATACATCCGCAAATGGTCACGCACCGCAATGCGACTATGCTGCGGGATGTCCACGGCTTGAGCCATGTCAGCACAGGAACGAGAAAAAACAAATAATACTTTGTAGCACAACTGGGTAGTAATTCAAAGAAACCGTTTTAGATAGATTCAAGCTTGAAAAGGACCTATTTCAAAAATAGGTAGGTTTTTCCGACACTGCCGTTTTCCGGAAACGGGAATGCAGGCGTTAAGGTTTGAATGATATACTACTCGAGTGTCATGATATAAGGCCAATCAACGTATGGGCGCCATGTCGCAGGGTTTCCGTTCTCTCACAGAACTGTGCACAGAGATCTAGAACCTAGGTGAGTTAGGGTGACCCACAACTCACCTTTGTTTCAGAAATCCCCTTACCAAGCTAGCTACAGTGTCGCATCAGTAGTAAATACTTCCCAATGACTTAGACAATCCAGAACATGAACTTAGAGTACCTCAGGTATCGTGGAACACATGAACACTCTTTCGCTATATTATCATTCCAAACCGAAACTGGGAGGCAAAGAAAACACGTGCAAGTTTGAAATGTTTATTTTTCAATGCAGCATTCTCAAACGCAGTATCTTGTATAATATCAACATACATATTATAAAAATCAGAGTCAGCAGCATAGTCACTAATCCATAGTAAGCAAAAGGTGATAACATGTTATGATGCAAAAATCTATAGAATTCTGTATCACCTATATTTCGCGCACCCTAATTAGCAGATTATATTATATCTAAGAAGGTCTCATCTGGGTTCTTAGCAGGTCGGACCCATACTTCTAATTCTCAGTAGGAGGAGATCACATCAACAGCTACCAGCTCTCAGCATGCTCAGCATCAAGTGTGTTTTCTCATTCCCTGTAACTGTATCTTAAACCCCCGTAGAGCCAACTGTTGGCACAAACATTATTTGTGTTATGACTAACGTGTTGCGAGGATCAGGCCTGCAGCAACCTTGTGTTAGGTTATTCTGTATTATGAGAGTGTGCAGTTCTCAGTGTGCAGACAGTTGTACCAAGCACGGCTGATACCAGTGCAATAACATATTATTCTCAAATAAATCACATCTTTCGTCTAGGTTAAAAGCTGCAATAACAATTTGGTGTCGTGTGCAAACCGAAGCAGAAAGAAAATATGGCGTTTAAACATTTAATAAGCACATGCTAACTTAACACAATATATAGAAACGTAGTAACCATATGACAGAACCAAGCAAGCCTGGCACACGTAAGCATTAAATACTTTACAGTAACAAGTTGCTGGTTGTAGAACAGTTTAAAAATACAATAGGAATTGTACTTTGTTTGATTTGCACGGGATGCAGTAGGTTGCAATACTTAGAAAATACAGTACATTGAAATTAATAGGCTTTTTCAGTAAATTACAGGTAAGTCACTTTTTAAGTTTCTTTTCTAACTCAGTGCTGGATACCTAGATTGAGCACTGGGACATTTCCTGCAAACAGATAAGCAAATAAGTTTTGGTTATTTGTGCGATTTTTAAAGAATATTTTTAGATTTCAAAACTTCACACTTAGAAACTTTTTGGAAGAAAATTGTCAATGTTATCCTATAGAGGAAAAACAGGTTATCGGTTCACAGGTAAGTTATCGACTATGGGAGTTAAGGTTCTGGGGTTAGACTCAGGGGTCCAAGAGGGTCAGTGATGCACTCTTGTTACACCCTCAGTGGCACTAGGGCGGCCAGGTGCACAGTGTTGAGGCCCAATGTTATCCAATGGGGATAGAGGCCCTCCGGTTGGTGGCTGCTGGCAAGCAGGCCACTGGGCTGTGGGAGCAAAACTCCTAGGTTTTAGGTCAGGGCAAATGGGGAAACAAAGCAGCACAAAAGGTGCACCCTCAGCGGCACTGAGGCGGCCGGGTGCAGAGTGCTGTTTTGAAGTCGGGCGCCCCGTGGTTTCCAATGGAGAACCTCTGGTTTGCAAAAGCACTGCAGGCAGGGAGACGAAGGACTTCTGGGTGCGACCACCACTTTGAGAGGTATGTTGGGAAGTTAAGGGTTGGTTAGGCAAAATTGGTTTGGGCACACAAGGCCGTGGGGCGTCGGGTGCAGGGGTGCCTTTTGGGGTCGAATCTTCTCACCAGCTCCTGGTCGCGGTTAGGGGGGGCCTTCTGGATTTAGACTGCAGCTGTCGGCTGGAGGCTTGAGGCAGGTCAGGGGTCGCCGGATCTCGGTTCAGGATCGCCAGGGTGACCTCATGGTTTTTTCCATTCGAGCTCGGGCCGAGTTCGGCGGGTGCAGAGTGGGCTGGATTTGTGGTTTCCGGTTGCTGCCAGAGGTTGCAGTTGAACAAATCCGGTAGTCACGGGAGAAGCAGTCTTTGGAAGTGAAGGCAGGCAGGTCCTCTGGGGTTTTCGAGGTTGCTGGCTGCAGGACACACCATGATTTCGCAGGAGATTGTTCGAGGGGAGACAGGCCTGTAGTACTGGGGCCAAGTCAGTGGGCGTCGTCCTCTTGTTAGCTGGCTGCACAGCTGTTCGGTCCTTCTTGTTTCTGGATCTGAGGAAGCAAGGTTCAGGGTGCCCCCTAAATCCTGGATTTAAGGGCGTTAAAGGTAGGTAAAGGGCAGGGACCAATGGGTCCCTTCTCTGGGGTGTGTACTCCCCTTATCGTGCCACCCTCCAGTGGGAGGGGGGCATGAGCCTGTCCCTGGTTGATTGGGGCCACCCATCGTCAAAATGGATGGTCTGGGGAGGCTCACAAAGGCGGCATAGCATGCTTTTGAAGCTTCCCCTTCGTGAAACCTGCCCATCCTGGGGGAGGAGGCTTGGCACCTCCTCCCAGGATGTGCATTGTTTCTCGACCCAGGGGTCCAGAACCATGTCTGTTGGTGGCAACCTAAGCAGCCACTCAGTCAGGTCACTAGAAGTTGGTCGAGTTTCGGAGGGCATCTCTAAGATGCCCTCTGTTGTGCATTTTACATTAAATCCCACACTGGCATCAGTGTGCGTTTAATGTGCTGAGAAGTTTGATACCAAACTTCTCAATTTTCAGTGTAGCCATTATGGTGCTGTGGAGTTCGTAATGACAAACTCCCAGCACCATATACTCTTAATAGCAGCACCGCACTTACAATGCCCAGGAATTGACTTGGGCACTGTAGTAGTACAGGGCTCATGCACCTGTACCCTCACCACTGGCATAGGGCACCCAGCTAGAGGGGTGACTGATCTATACCAGGGATGTGGTTTGTGGGCATGGCACACAGGGATGTGTGCCATGTTGACTCTTCACTTTGTTCTGCACCAAGACACGCAGCCTGCAACAGCAGTGTGTAAGTGTCAGGGTACAGGACCTCCAAGGGTGGCACAATAAGTACTGCATCAATAACCTCAAAACCCACCTTTTCACCACCATTTAATCAGTTTGTGTTTTACCTTTCTGTTTATGACTAGCCCGGGGTTAAGCACTCTTGTTTCCATCTTAAGCGCAGAGATATCCCTTCGGGGATCTATTCAGGCGCTATAGAAGCACATAAATAAATAAATCCCTTAGAGGCCTTCTCTGGTCAGAGTGCCATGGGTACCTGTGGCACCATTTACCATGGGCTGACCTGTGGCCAGAGATGCCAATTGGGTCTAGGCTTCATTGCAATGTTAGGGAAGGAACATAGGCCCTGGGTACCTGACTAGCAGAAGCCCAGTGCACACTCAGTCAAATAACATCAGCAATTTAGCAAAAGCTGGAGGTATGGTGGAGTGGTAGGGAATGTCCCAGGATTTATAAGGGAGGTGGAAAGTTGGACCACCAAGCTCTCTGGGGTAGGTTGTGGCATGATGAAATTGGGGTCCCCAGAGACAGGACAGTGGGCAATCGCCCTGTTCACAGGAGCCCCTGTGCAGGGTTTGGACCAAGTCCCAAGCAGGACGTCCATGTGGGCTTTATTAAATTGGAGAAGTGGTTCTGAGGGGGTTACTCTTTGCTGAAGCCCCTCTGTAAAGATGTTAGTCTTGACTGCCAGGGGGGGTAGGCCAAGGTCCAGGACCGCAGCCGCCCTTCTTACCACTATAGCAAAAGAGGCTCACTCTTCTGTAACCACGATAGGAGGTGAGACCATGTCAGTATCTGGGGTGTCCTGTCCAATGGAGTCCACCGATTTCTCCCACCAGTTTATGTTAGGGTCTAGGGACTGGTATTCTTCAGTGTCCAGCAACACCTCTTCATCTTCCCAGAGTTCCATCCCATAGGAATAAGGCTTCAGCTCAGGCCTAGAAGGCTTGGCTCCAGTAGGAGCCAAGCCCGCATCGGACAACGCCCCTCCAGCTCCATGTCAGGGTTGGGATGAGAATGGGGAGAGCGCAAGGAGCACTGGCATTGGGACCAGTGACGTGGAAGGTCGAGGTGGTAGGAGTGGTGCCACTCTGGATCCATCAGTGGATCCAAGGGGCCTGTCGAGCCAGGGACCGAACCGCCGGCAGAGAACCAGTGGGGGGCCTTCCCGAGCCCATGCAGCCCAAAGGCATGCCTACGGGAACGGGCAACCCAAATAGGAGGTGCATGGCCTCAAAGAGCTCTTGAAATTGGGCAGGGGTTGCTCCAGTTCCCAGAAACCTTGGAGGCCCGGAGCCGGCTTAGGTGCAGGCTCAATTGGGGAGCCAGGTCTCAAATGACAACGCTCTCTCAACTCATTGGATGACTTTGACGGACTGAGCAAAGTCGAAGACCTCTTTGACTTCTTACTTTTCTTTTTCCTGTGTGACTTACCCGAGGATGACTTTGAGTGCGACAAGGATCTTGGTTTCCGCAACCAAGCCTGGGCTCTTCCACTCTACCAGGGCCAAGACCGTCGCACTTTGAGCGGCAAGGAGCTTGAGGAAGAGCTCTATCAAGGCCTTGGGGTGCTCAGCAGTCGACGCAGATCTTCGGGTCTTGGTCGCAATTAAGGCACCAGAGGCAAACAAGGTGTGGGTCAGTGACAGGCACCACAGGACTTGAAGCTGGCCTTTTCAGTTGACATCCTGCCACACGAGGAGAAGATTCTCAAAAAGACTGACAAAAAGTTGAAAAGGGTCAGTCAAAAAATGGCTGAGGGTAGAACTCTGGATCTGCACCGACTGGCGTGGAAAGAAAGGAACTGACATCAACGTGCTGGGGTAGCACTTATATAGGCACTGCGCACATCACTTCTTGCGCAGGCGACGCCACGTAAAGCTGAATGATGCCACCTACTGGCACGCAGCCCCAGTCTGAGCCCTGGGAATAATTCTACGGTAAGGAATCTACAGCTGTTAGTCTCTTATCAGATAGATGTAGAATTAAGGGAAAGGTAGGCCTGTATTAAGTGTGTGGCCCATTACTGTTAGTAAATAGAATTACCAAAAGTCAATACGGCATCACTGTTACTGATAATAGGAAATATTTGATGACATACACAATAAGGAATGAGAGTAAAAGCCCTCCACTGGTCTAGTTTGTTTGCCAGAACATCATGAGTCATAAATGTATTAACATAATGGGCTTCAGTTCCACATGTTTATTATAAATAAATTGTATTACAATCATGAAATAGTAACATTAAATCATCTCACCCTAAAGATAAAGGACTACGAACCCCTGAAAATTTCAAGACTGTATTTTGTTTGCTGATTAATTCTGATGAGGGATTTGTGCATCCTAATGGGAGCTGTTTGCTTCACGAAAAAAGCCTTTGCCATAACCTGAATTTGTTACTTTTTCTTTCAAAATGAAAGCAGTCCCCATTGAGTATCAAGGACTGCTCCAAGGAATTGCAGTGTAGTCATAGGGTGGATGGAAGAATTCTCTGGGATCAAGCCCAGTCTTAGTTCTTGGAATAGGCTGATAGAGGCAGCTGTGGAGGCACAACCCTATGACAGAGTCTTGCTATGCGAGTCGTCCAAGTACGGATATACTTGGTGACTGTCTTTGAAGAAAGGCAGCTACTGATGCCGGGCACTTTGTAAAGAACCTAGCAGAGTTTCAGTCCAAATGGAAGTGCCATGTACTGATAATGCGCCCTCGTCACTGTAAATCACAGGTACTGCTTCTGATTTGCAAGTATTGGGATGTGAAAATACACAGCCTGAAGTTCTAGGGAGGTGTGGTAATCCCTTCATGAAGTATTTGTAGACTCCCTCGAGTCTTACCATTCAGAAAGATTGTTTTTTCAATAGTTCATTCATTTTTTGCAGACCCAATATTGGCCTCCACTGGTGTGATTTTTCTCTCCATGTGAAAGAATCTGGAGTAGAATCTTTGATTTCATTTCATAAATCTTTATTTCGGTAATTTTATCACCATAAAAGATACACAGGATACATTTCATAATTATTAAAACGATAAAACGTTAAAAAACATCACAATCCATCCGGATGCATAAAAGTTTCAGGTTTTATGGTACAGTCAATCAGTAATCAATGACCAGCCTTAAGGCACTGTCTCCTCAGAAACCACATTGCACCCAAATATTTGGCCACAGGAAAGACCATGTGATCAGTCAAATCTGTTTTCAGTACTCTGAACGCGGCCAAGCACTCCGCAAATCCCAGGCTCCTACATATGGGCACAATCCATTTCTTGCGGGAAGCATTATAGGCCGGACAGAAAAAGATTATGTGGAGCTCTGATTCATTGGCCACTCTACAAGCCGGGCATAAACTGATTGTTGAATCACTCCACTTACTAGTTAGAGCTCGTAGTGGAAGGGTCCCATGCCTCCATTGCAAGTAGAGTTTTCTGAGTAGAACGGGATATATTTTGTCCAGGGCTGGTTCAAAACTGTAGTAGTCCTTAATGCATAAAAAAGACTCTGTAAGTGTCCCCAGAGTTGCCTGACGACAGAGTGCCGCTAGTTTACTGTCGCGGTAGACCTTTGCCAGTCTTTTTTTGGGAATTAGTGGCCATGCGGTTGAGGGATCAGACCAGAGTGTCGATAGGCCTAGACCCTCCAGCTCAGTTTTGATGAATCTTAGCCATTTAATTTTCCCAGCGTTAGGCATGGCTAGGACCTCTTGTAGACCCTGCCTATAGCTGATCAGTTCCGGGACTGCCCACAGCCTCCGCCAATAGACCAAGGGACGCAGTGCCAGTTCTTCGCTTAGAGGTCGCAGCCCTAGATCTAACCTTAGTGGAACAAGGGGCGTACTGGACAGAAGTCGGGCCACCTGCCTAATGAACTTGTTCTCCTCTCTCACCAGTTCTGGGGAAGCTACGTGACCCCATAGCTCACAGCCATACATGGCGGCCCCCCTTGCCTGTGCCTTATAAATCTGGAGTGGTGGGCCGACGGGTTTGATAGATGACCTGTTATTTCCCATTAGCCTCAAAACCCCTCCCGAGTACTGGGTCAATTTAAGTAGTGCTTTCTGTTGGTGTGTACACCAGGTCATATTCTCATTTAACATGACTCCAAGATACTCAAAGGTGTGCACCCTTTCAAGTCTGCTCTGGCCAATGGTAAATCGTAATTTAGGTGGGGGATTAAAGACCATAAATTTGGTCTTAAAGGTGTTGATTTCTAGGCCGTGTTCCCCACAAAAATCCACAAAACCATTTAGGACGCGCTGTATCCCCATTGGGGACTTTGAGAGCAGCAGGGTGTCGTCGGCGAACATAATCGCCGGCACCCTGCTGCCTGCCAGCTTGGGAGCGTCTGAATTGGCAACCCCATTGAGGTGGGCGATTACCCCGTTGACGTAGAGGCAGAACAGGGTCGGTGCAAGCACACAACCCTGCCTTACCCCCCTGTCAACGGGGAATCGATTTGACAGCACCCCCTCCTTACCACACCTCACCTGAGCAAAGTTGGCAGTATGGAGACGAATAATCATCTCCAACAAGCCCCTCAGGACCCCCAGTTTGGCCAGCACCTCCCAGAGTTTTCTGCGGGGGACCAGGTCGAAGGCCGCCCTCAGGTCCACGAATACAGTGTAGAGGCTGCCACCCTCCAGCTGTACTGTTTTCCAAAAGATGAGGGCGAGCCGGAAGACCTGGTCTGTGGTGGAGATCTTCCTTCTGAATCCCGCCTGGAATGGACTCAGAATATCGTAATCCAATATCCATTCTGACAGACGATCCAGGAGTAGCCTAGTAAAGAGTTTCTGGGAAACATCTATCAGGCTTATTGGCCTATAATTGGCTGGGAGCAGAGGCGAACCCTTCTTAAATATAAAGACTATCTTTGCCCCCAGCCAAGTTGGGGGGATCATCATGCCGTTCAGGATTGCGTTGAACAGCACCCTCAAATACGGGGCCCAGATCTTAACTTTGTGCCTATAAAGGTCACCTGGAAGCTTATCCAGGCCTGGCGCCTTTTCAGCCGCGATACAATTAGTTTCTTGCTACCTTTTTTTATTGCTCTTTTTAGGAAAATGAGCATCTCTTGCTACCGTAAGTGTAGCTGATGATCCTTAATGGGTGCACTGGGGAGTATTTTTTGATAAAATGCAGCACATGACTAAAATGCACTGTTGCACTCTTTTTATGAATTTAACAGATCAAATAAAAGTATTTTACTCTGTTTGAAGCACCCAACAATCTCTAGTTATTCATTCCCAAATGGGGGCAAACACAGAAATTCTTCCCCCACTGGGAATGTTGATGCAATGATCCCCCCCCCCCCCCACCCCCAAGATGGTTTGCTGTAACTTTGGCGTTGACCTTTTTCTGAACAGTAGCCTTTATCATATCTAGACTATCCAGGCATCCATTTTGGGAGAAGCTCCCCCTGAAGACCTTAGATACCTGTAAGCCCCAAAAATGAGTGAAAGGAGTGTCTGAACTTTAGAGCTCCTACAAAGTGAACAGCGATTGTCTTCATGTTCTGCAGTGCCTTCTACTATTTTTACAAACAATGTTTCGACATCAAAAGGCATGTTGAAACTTTTCGCCTAAACTTCAGGACAGAAGGATATTAACCAAGCCAAACCTGCCTGCACAGGACGGCTGCACCTGCTTTGGAAACAACCATGGCAGCATCAATGATGGCAGCCAATGCATCGGCACTGTCCTTAATAATAGTCCTGATCTCTTCCCTTCTATCCTCTGTGATAAGGTTCATAAGAGGTGAAATGTCATGGCATATAACAAAATCGTCTCAGGATGGCCAAGGCATTACCAGATTTTCTGGACATCGCAGCCATAGCACTGACTCTGCGTCACAAGCGGTCTATGCATCTGCCACCCCATCTGAAGCTAGAGTTATAGGGCTGTCTGATCTGTGCTAGGCTGCTGCTATAATGACTTTGGATGGCCACTCAAGCACGCAGGCACAAATTATGGTGTCCTGTATTTATTTTCCATAAGGGGGGGGGGGGGAGGGGGTGACTGCCTGAACTGTGGTTGGTGTACGCATTAGTTTGAAAGCCTCCAACCAAACAAAATCCAGGATCAGAATTGATCTTATATCTTCCCAAGTTTGTTCCTTGAATTCACATAAAAAACTTAGTTGTTACACGGAAGCAGAATCTTTTTTGCTGCCATTTTCTATCTTGGCATGGAAGCGGGAGATGCCGGAAGCACGTCAGATTGTATAGGCGATTTGTTGCCAACCTTGGGAAGAATGTAGGCCTACCCCTCATGACCATCATCACCAGTATCCGGCCCTAATCCAAAACGTTGTCCTTCTTCCATACATGACATACAGTCTAAGTCAACCATGGCCTGTTCCTCCATAGCGACGGTGGGGTAGCCATAGGGTACTTTGTCAATGAGGTGGCAACCAATGTGGAAGGTGACAGAGTAGTAGGTGTTGGCACCAAACGGGTATTAGACTGCACTGTCATCTATTAGGGAGTTGTCATCAACTTGATTGTCAAAATCATTGAGGATGGGGCCTTTCTTATCACAGGTAATCCTTTGGTGTTTGAGGACTTTTTAGCACAGGCTGTTCTTCACCCCTTTATAAAGCATTTTATGGTGGATAGAGGAAATGGCTGTGGATGCTTATGAAGTAAATTCTAGCTGATGAAGCAGCTTAGTGTAATTATTTGGTGAGGCACATTTTGCAGAATCTTTCCCGCAGCTGGAAAGGCAACCTCCTTTTCCTGATTTTATCTGACTTTGAAGGGAAGGTCTTACATATGTCATAGCAAGACGCTTTATGATTGGAATAAAGGCAATAAGTGCACTTATCCTGAGGACCATCATTGTAACGTTCTTTTTTCTTTATCAGTCATAGTAGCTGATGGTGATAGTTACAGGTCCCTGTTGTCCAGCACAGAGGTGAAAATCACGGAAATCCCCGAAAACAATTCAGTCTGATGGCAACTGAAGAAAGGGTTGGCTGATGTCCAGTGACTATGAAGTCAAGGCTGAGAAAGTAAGCAATCTAAGGCGAAAACCAGGTTAGAGTAGAGCCCTTCAGTCGACTCCCTCAAACACAATCTGAGGTAGAAATATGAGCTATGGTGGCCTTTAGAAGGAGCAGGAAAGCGGAGCACTGCCACTTTATTGGTCGAATATCAAGTTGTTTCAAATTAGGTGGGGTGTGCTGGTAAACAAAAACTATTGCGGAGGCCCACAGTCATTTTAACACCGTTTAATGCTATTTAAAGATACAGGGGAGTCACAAGTCTGAGGAATGATTTTTCAGTTGTGGTGAGTGGAGGAGGAGCTACGTTACGCTGCTCTGCAGGGACTCTATAGCCAAATGCAGCCCTAAATTCTGATGACCTGAAAACCTGCTACCCTGCTAACTTCTCACAAACTTCCTGTAGCCTTCTTGCGGTCCACTGGCCGCGTGGGGGCCACCGTGAGAAGAGGACCTCTGTGTGCCCTGTTGCACAGCAAATCTTCTACTTGAGGATCCAGCTTGGAGCTACTTTTCTACCCCTGACCGCCTGCCACTACCTACAATTGCCAGTAGTTTTACCCACCCCCACCCTGGTATAGTCGGGGGCCCAGTCATTGTGCCGGAGGGCTTGGATGTACAGCCCCGAGGTGTGGAGCAGTACAAGAAAGCCATAAGTCATAAGAAAGCCTTGAGAGAGTCTCGGGCATTCTTGCTTCAGTGGGAGTAGAAGCATGAAGGGTAAGTGCAGTGGCCTTAGTTAGAGACTGCAGAGAAAGAGCCCAGGACTCTGCGAATGTGGCCCAGCTAGAGCTAGGTACAGCTTATGGTGTTCATGATGAGCTTCTGCTCAGCCCTTCTATTCCAAAATAGTTAGAGATCTGAGCTTCCCCCATCATTCTGCACACAAGTGACTCATGGTGACGAACAAGTTACTTACCTTCGGTAACTATATATCTGTAAGAAATATTAGTCAGTGATAGATTCCTTACCTTAGAATTACCCCCCAGGCATCAGACTGGATCCGGAAAGTTTTTGTCAGCAGTACCCCTGCGCGTCGGAAGGTGGCGTTGTGCGGCTTCAGGTCCGTCCTTGGTGTCGTGGTCGCTGAGATGACATTGCCGCAGCTACTTAGAAGCTGCCCTAGCTACTGATGTCAGTATTGTACAAGACTTTCCGTGCCAGGAACGCAGAGCCCTGCAAGATACTGACCACTGGTGCATTGAAACTAGGGCCCTGACCTTAACCATAGAACGGGAAGGATGGGTGGGGCGGTAAGGAATCTATCACTGACTAATGTTTCTTACAGATATATCGTTACAGAAGGTAAGTAACTTCTTTTTACGAAAATCACATAGTGATAGATTCCTTACCTTAGAATAGAATAGATACCCCAGCAAAACCAACCCCGTTGGAGGTCTGCGAACCAAGTTCACACCAGGAAGTCCCAGAGAACAGAACGGCCAGAGAAGCCATCTCTCTGGACTTGGGCGTCCAGGCAATCGTGGTTAGTAAAAGTGTGCAAACGAGGCCCACATAGCTACCTGACAGATGTCATGCAAGTGGACACCACGTCTCAATGCCGTAGGGGCAGCCGTCGGCCTGGTGGAATGGGCGTGCAGCCCCACCGGAGGCTCCTTCTTCAGCAGACAGTATCAGGCTTTTATACACAAGACAACCCATCAGGAGATAGTCCACTTGTGTATGGCCTGACATTTCCTGGAGCTTACGTAGACAACAAAGAGCTGGTCATCCACCTGGAACTGTTGTGTGTGATTCAGATAAAATGAGAGCGCACGTTTTGAGTCCAGACTGTGGAGCCTCTCTTCCTCTCTGGAAGATTGCGGAGGCGGAAAGAAGGTGGGCAAAGTGATGGTCTGCCCGATGCGAAAGGCAATGAAACCCTTTGGCAGAAAAGATGGAAGTGTTCTGAGCACAAGCTTGTACGGATGGACAGACAGAAAGGATTAGTTACTTACCTGTAATCCTAGTTCTCATCCAGGGGTATACTCATCAAAGTCATAATCCATGAATAATACCCGCCCATGTGCGGGATCCCAGAGCAAATAGAAAATACCTATATAGATATATACCTATATATGCATATGTGAAAACATATATAAATGCAGCCTAAAATATTTCCATAACGGCCAAAATGCTGAAATTACATATGTTTGTATAGTAGCACCTATGCTCTCCCAACCCCTAAGGAAGAAAGAGAGCAGTAAACATTTGTCATACAACAATGCTTTATTGCCATAGAGACACCTGTAATTGCAGGCATTTGCCAGTAGGCTGCAGTAGAGTATAAAGAAAAACAAAGAAAACTGACACCTTGCCTTTAAGGCATTAGAGTAGGGGTACCGTGCCTTTAAGACCTGCAGGAGATCCCCTGCTCCCATGATGCACCACAGGTGGCAGTTAGGTCAGTTCTTTTTGGAGGTGTCTAAGCACCTGAGTAAATCCGCAATCATCATACAATAACATTGCAGTAATGCTCGTCCGGGGAGGTGGGTGGGAGCTTATGACTGATGAGTATACCCCAGGATGAGAACTAGGATTACAGGTAAGTAACTAATCCTTCTCATCCAGGGGATACTTATCAATAGTCATAATCTATGAATAGATTAGCAAGCCCATATCCAAAGTCTCGCGGAATCAAGTATACAGCAATAAGCAAGAATTAACATCTTATTTAAATGCAGTTATGCAAACAGATTCCTTAAAGAGGCCTGTCCCACTTGGGCATCGGCCTGTGCATCTGAATCAAGGCAATAATGGCGAGTAAAGGTATGCACAGAATGCCATGTAGCGGCCTTACAAATCTCGGAGATTGGAATGTTACGAAGGAGAGCTGTAGTAGAAGCTTTCCCTCTACTAGAGTGTGCATGAGGTTTTCCCTGTATCGCTTTGTTAGCTAATTGGCAAGACAGCGCAATACAGGAGACGATCCATCGTGAGATAGATCTCTTTGACGCTGACAGACCGGTATTAGTTGACCCATAATTAACAAAAAGCTGGTCTGATTTCCTAAGTGGAAGAGTCTTAGCTAGGTAAAACTTCAGAACCCTCCGGAGATCAAGAGAGTGTAGGGATCTCTCCGGGGGAGTGGTTGGTTGAGGAAAGAAAGTAGGCAGAGTAATGGTCTGATTAATATGGAAGTCCGAGACCATCTTAGGCAAGAAGCCTGGGTGCGTCCTCAGAACCACTCTATTGGCATGAAAAACAGTTTAAGGTTCCTTGCAACATAGGGCCTGGAGCTCTCTCACCCTGCGGGCAGAGGTGATAGCCACCAAAAAAACAGCCATCCAGGTCAGGTGCTGCAAAGACGCCTTATGCATAGGCTCGAAGGGAGCACCCATTCATTTTGTAAGTACAATGTTAAGTTCCCAGGAAGGAGAGGGGGATCTCACTGGTGGAAACACTTTCCTAAGCCCTTCTAGTAAATCTTTAACCACAGGCATAAGGCATAAGGAAGAATGATGTCTGAGAAGGAGACTTCCTGTAGGCTGTGATTGCCGCCAAGTGAACCCAGATGGAGGGGTACTTCAGGCCTGACCTTGCCAAATGTAACAAATAGGCTAGAATCACCTGCTCTTGACCGTGGATAGGATCAATAGAGATTTCTAGGCACCAAATGTAAAATCTCTTCCATTTGAAAGCATAAGACTGTCTAGTAGAGGGCCTCTACAAGAATGTTCATGCAATCAGCTGAAAGGTCTAGGTAGCCATATTGGATGACCTCAGGACCCATACCATCAAGCAACGGGAAGGGAGGTTGGGGTGCAACCCCTTGCCCCCCGTCCTTGGTCAGCAAGTCTGGGCGGCATGGCAGTCTCCGGTGAGGGATTTCCGACAGCTGGAGGAGATCTGGGTACCACCACTGCCGTGGCACTCCGGCGCTATCAGGATCATCTTGGTTTTGGTATGCATCACCGCCAGGATCACAGGCAGGGGAGGAAAGGCGTAGAGCAATATCTGACCAGCTGATCAAAAGAGCATTTCCCTGTGATCCTTGTTGGGGAAATCTGGACGCGAAGACGGGGCATTTTGCTTTTGCCGCGCCTGTGAACAAATCTATGTCTGGTATTCCCCATTGTCGAAACACCTCTTGCATGACCTCTTCGTTGAGCACCCAGTCGTGCGCTTCTACGAAGTCTCTGCTTAGGCCGTCCGCCTGAACATTTAGGATTCCTGGCAAGTGAACTGCCACGATGGAGAGGCCCCTCGCCAGAAGCCAGTGCCAAATGGCTTGAGCTCCCAGAGACAGAACTTGTGACCTTGTGCCTCCCTGCTTGTTCAGATAGAACATTGTTGTTGTGTTGTCTGTCTGAACTTGAATGTGGCTGGTGCGTAGAGACGGGTAGAGGGACTTGAGCGCCAGGTATACCGCCCGGAGCTCCAGGAAGTTGATGTGGTAGCATCTTTCCACTTCGGACCAGAGACCCTGAACTTGGAGCTGATCCATATGAGCACCTCAACCGTGCATCGAGGCATCCGTGACCACTGTCTGTGATGGAGGCGTTTGATGGAACGGGACTCCCCGCAAAAGATGAGAGCGTTTCATCCACCATCTGATGGAGTCTCTGGCACTTTGGTTGAGAGAGACCTGATCCTCCCAGTGTCCTGATCTTTGAGACCATTGGTCCTCTAGGGCCCGCTGCAGAGGCCTCATGTGAAGGTGTGCATTGAGCACGATGTAGATGCACCAGGCCATCGATCCCAGAAGAGACAACACTTGTCTGGCTGTGGGACTTTTGAGTGTCAAGCAGGATGCAACACTTAAGAAGCATGGATGACAACCATTCCTCCGAAGGACACACGCTTGCCTTTGCGGAGTCCAAGGAGGCGCCCAGGTAGTGTATTCGCTGGGTGGGGTTGAGTACTGACTTCTTGTAGTTGACCTGCAACCCCAAGGAATGCATCAGGCTGAGACAGTACAATAGATGTTTCTGAAGCAGAACAGGCGTGGAGCTTTTCAGAAGCCAATCGTCTAGATAGGGATAGACGAAGATTTTACGCATGCGGAGGAAGGCAGCCACCACCGCCATGCACTTGGAGAATGTCCGTGGGGCAGACTTGAGGCCGAACGGCAGCACTCAATACTGGTAGTGGCGATTGTCGATCTAAAACCTGAGGAATTTACGGTGCTTTACTGAGACAGGTATATGAAAGTACGCGTCCTGCATGTCAATGGCACACATCCAGTCTCCCTGGTGAAGGTGTGGAAAGATCTGGTGCAGGGCTAGCATGCAAACTTTTAATTTTCTGGTGAACCTGTTCAGCAGACGTAGGTCGAGGATAGGTCTGTACTCTTTGACTACTCCTCGTTTTTGGACTAGAAAGTATTGGGAGTATACTCCTTGATTTCTTCGCTTGGGAGGGACCTCCTCTATGGCCTTCTTTATGAGAAGCTGACATTGAAGTCGAGAAATTTGCTTGAGTTGAGGGAACACTTGAGGAGGTGACTTGAACCTCAGCAAGTAACCATGCTGCACAATACTCAGCACCCATTTGTCCTTTGTTATGGATTTCCACTCTTCCAGGTGGCAAGCTACACTCCCTCCCTCCGGAGTGGCAAACAGTTGAGGAGGAAGCAATGACTCAAGTCTTTGGAGGCTGTTTGGAGGTGGACTGTTGTTTGTTGTTATTTCCTCTGCCTCTACCAGGGCGTCTCTGCAGAAACTGAGACCGTTGCTGTGTTTGAGAGGACCACTGAGGGGTTTGAACCCTCTGTTGTTAAGACCGCTTGTCGCCTTGACGGAAGCGCTTTTCGAACTCTTTACGTTTCTCCAACCCCACAGCTTTAACCGTGTCCATCTCCGCCTTCATTTTAGTCATCTCGTAGTCGGCGTGAGACCCAAATAGAGATGTTCCATTGAAAGGAAGGTTTAGTATCTTCTTTTGAGCATCAGGCTTGAGGCCTGTAAGGCGTAGCTAAGCCGAGCGTCGTGAGCAGACTCCATAGGAGTAACCATGAGCTGCGAGGTCAGAAGCATCCGCTGTTGCACTGATTAGTTTGGTTGGCTACGAGTCCTTCCTCCTGGAGAATCTCAGTGAAATCCTACCGGTCTTCTTTGGGAAGCTTCCCTGTGAAACGAGTGAGAGAGATCCAGAGAGATCTATCGTATTGTCCGAGAAGAGCGGAGAAACTGGCAACTTTCATGAATGATGCCGAAGTGCTGCACATCCTCCTTCAATACGAATCCATCTGCTTGCTATCCTTTTCCGGGGGTACCGAGGGCGAGGTGGAAGCCGAATGGGATTTCATGGCTGCCGCCACGATGACTGAATCAGCTAGTGGATCCGTCTTGAGGAACAAGGGGTCCTCCGCTGGAGCCTTGTACTTTTTTGTGATTCTGGAAGGTACAAAACCCACCGTCGCAGAAGTAAGAAAGGTGGCCATTGCCGGTTCCAGGAATCCGGGAACCAAAGGTAGCAGAGGTTTAGGAGCAGACCAGTGGTGCAGGGTATCGAAGATGATTGATGGGGGAACCACGGGGGTATGAAAAGAAATGTTATGTTTTCTTGCCCCCTACCCAGAACATCAATTTGTGATAATGCCCTTTGGTTTGAAAAATGCACCTGCCACTTTTCAAAGGTTGGTGAACCAAGTTCTCACTGGGTTGGATGACTTTTGTGCAGCATATCTAGATGATATTGCTGTCTTCAGCTCCACCTGGGAGGATAACCTGATCCACCTGAGGAAAGTTTTGAAGGCCCTTCAAAAGGCAGGCCTCACTATCAAGGCCACCAAGTGCCAGATAGGGCAGAGTCCGGTTGTGTACCTGGGCCACCTTGTAGTTGGAGGCCAGGTTCAACCATTGGAGAGCAAGATACAGGCCAAAAAGGACTGGGCTTCACCAACCACCCAGACACAGGTCAGAACTTTCTTGGGCCTTTCTGGTTACTATAGGAAATTTGTCAGAAATTATGGGACCTTTGTGACCCCACTTAATGACCTGACAAGCAAGAAAATGCCAAAGAAAGTTCAGTGGACAGTTAGCTGTCAAAAGGCATTCGATTACCTGAAGCAGGCCATGTGTACTGCACCTATTCTCAAGAGTCCAGACTACTCCAAAACCCTCATTGTCCAAACAGATGCTTCTGAGTTGGGTGTGGGAGCTGTTCTATCTCAACTGTTGTGTCAAAGTCAAAGAAACTTTATTCGATTGAATGTACAATCATAAAAGTACATGTATAAAAATATTTACAACATTTTATAGAAAAGGGATGTCCATGTGAGCGAAATTGACTGATAGATACTATAAGACATTAGATTAATCATTAAAAGAATCGACTTTACAATGGTACCCTGTATGGCAATGGAATAAAAGTTATCCACACAAGGACGAAGGAAAAATTTACTATGCAGAAGCCGCAAGTTGAGTACGAATTTTCATACATGCCTTTAAGAAACAGGCGACTGATTTGGCAACAAAAGGGGAGTCTAAACACTGTAGTGCCAAAAGAGCAGATCTGCATCTTCTCAGTCCTATTTGTCGAAGCAAAGGGACCAACCAACGTTTGCGCGGGGTCTCGTAAAAGGTACAGAAAAAAGTTACGTGCAGTGTAGACTGAGAAGAACCATCGTCACAGGGGCAATTGATCAATTCACGCGACCAGTCAGAGGGCACAGGGAATGAGACAAGACGGTAAAATAAATCGAACCTGAATCGAGTTAAAACATATCTATCATAATTTGACAAATAAAAAGACAGATAGGGTTGGATGCCATATAAGGGTTGGATCATCATTAAATGTGTGGTCGACTGTTTACCAATTTCAGAACACAAGCGTAAATCACTTAAATGCGACACACATAGATTCTTTAAAGTCTTTCTTGGTATGGTCGTGAGTGATGTAGGATTTGTAAAAAACGTTGGACAATTCAAATCATTCAGGAAATTAAAAACATACAATAGCCAAGGAATCTTTTTAAAATGGGTCAGTGTCAGGCAGTCTGTTATTAGCGACCGAGTAAGGAGACATTGCTCCTTAGTCCATATACGGTGCCAGAGGAGAATCGGTTGGTACCTAATGGTGTCGGATAGATAGTCCCAACCGAGCTCTGTGTGGCTACCGTAATTTGGGGCGCTTCGGGGGAGGGCTAGTACGTATTTCAGAAAGTCATTTTCAATTACTTGAAGCTCGTTGGTAGGAGCGTAGCCCCATACACCTGCTCCGTAGGTCGCCACACTCATGCATTTGGCTTGATAGATTTGTAGTATTACAGCCGGAGCGGGCTTGCCCAACTTCCTTGAAAATGAGGTCAGCGCTGATGTTGTGCGCTGAAGCTGCAGTTTCCTACTGGAGATAGCGGGTTTCCAGGACATTTGATCATCAATGAGGATTCCTAAATATGGATAGTTCCTAGCGCTTTCTAACCTAGTATTCTCGATATAAATGGGTTTGCATTTCTGGGTTTTCTTGCCAATATGCATAACAAAAGTCTTGGATTTATTTACTTTTAAGCCAAGCGAAAGCATATAATGGCAATACTTGTCCAGTTGCAACTGAAGCTGATTAGGTGTCCTCGCTAAAATAACAGAATCATCAGCATATAGTAATGCTGGGATCGGGCAGGAGCTTATGCAAGGGAGGTCCTTGTTCCCTTTCAACATCGCTTGTTCCAAACCATTAGTATAAATATTAAATAAGAATGGAGCAAGGACGCACCCCTGTCTAACACCTTTTGTAATACTGAATGAGTCCGTTAACTCTCCATTGATGCCATACCTCACACAAGCTTTGGCATCCGAGTAGAGCTCTCGGAGAAATTTCAGGATTGGGGGATCTACTCCCAAATTACTCAGGATCTCCCACAGCTTGGAGTGGATTACGCAGTCGAATGCGGAACTTAGGTCCACATAGACCAGGTAAAGATTACCGCCTTTAGTCCAGACATATTTCCCCATAAGTAGAGTTAGGTTAAGGGCCTGTTCCACAGTACCCAGTCCCTCTTGGAACCCAAACTGGAGGTCGGTAATGATCTTATTCTCCTTTGCCCAGTCCTGGAGACGTTCCAGGATGAGTCTCCCAGCGACCTTGCCCAGCGAGTCCAAGAGGGAAATTGGTCTGTAACAAGCTGGGTTGTCGCGATCTCCCTTTTTAAAGATAGGGAGAAGCACAGAGGTAGACCAAGAATCGATTAGACCGACCTGAGAGGCTGCGGACATAACTTGCAAGACTATTGGGGACCATAATTCGAGGTTGTTCACAAAGTGAAGGCCCTTCAAAAGGCAGGCCTCACTATCAAGGCCACCAAGTGCCAGATAGGGCAGAGTCCGGTTGTGTACCTGGGCCACCTTGTAGTTGGAGGCCAGGTTCAACCATTGGAGAGCAAGATACAGGCCAAAAAGGACTGGGCTTCTCCAACCACCCAGACACAGGTCAGAACTTTCTTCGGCCTTTCTGGTTACTATAGGAAATTTGTCAGAAATTATGGGACCTTTGTGACCCCACTTAATGACCTGACAAGCAAGAAAATGCCTAAGAAAGTTCAGTGGACAGTTAGCTGTCAAAAGGCATTCGATTACCTGAAGCAGGTCATGTGCACTGCACCTATTCTCAAGTGTCCAGACTACTCCAAAACCTTCATTGTCCAAACAGATGCTTCTGAGTTGGGGTGTGGGAGCTGTTCTATCTCAACTGAATAATGATGGTCATGACCAGCCAATTGCTTTTATAAGTAGAAGGCTGACCCCTAGAGAGAAACGTCGGTCAGCTATTGAGAGGGAGGCCTTTGCTGTGGTTTGGGCCCTGAAGAAGTTGAGGCCATACTTGTTTGGAACTCACTTCAAGATTCAGACAGACCATAAGCCCCTCTTGTGGCTAAATCAAATGAAGGGTGAAAACCCCAAACTTATTAGGTAGTCCATTTCCCTACAGGGGATGGACTTTACAGTGGAACACAGACCTGGTACTGGCCATGGCAATGCAGATGGGCCCTCCAGGCATTTCCACTTAGAACAGGAAGACTCACCTGGTCAAGGTTAGTTTAATGTCCCTAAGTTTGGGGGGGGGGTTATGTAGGAGAGTAGGGTCTGCAATCCTACGGTCACTCCAGATGTTTGCTTTTTGCTTCACTGGTTTACGATTTTCCCTGGCTGTGGGCCTGCTAATCAGACCCACAGCCTAGCTGTTCTCTCTCTAAATTAACACTTTTGTACTTTAGGTGCATATTGGGTCACTCTTGTAAGTCCTTGTACAGTGTACCATAGGTACCCAGGGCATAAGTGTACCCAAGGCCTACCAGGGGCTGCAGCACGTATTATGCCACCCCTGGCTGGCCATCTAAACAGACACAACTGGCTGGTAACATAGCTGGGGCAAGGTGGTGTAATCACCCTTTGCTGTAGATATAGTATACCTATATCTAACCCCAAAATGGACACATATACTCCTATAAGTCACTCCTATGGCAGGCCTTATCAATCCTGAAGGCAGAGTGCTTGGAATTATGTGAGATGGTGCTCTAGCATGAGCTGAGCCTGTCTGCAGCTTTCGGAACCAAGTCCTTATAGCTGTTCCATGATAACGCTATACCATATACTCTTAAGTGCATTATAATCCTCGCGGTTATTGCTAACTTTGGCATAGCATTATCAAAACATGTCGTGTAAGGTGTCATACGCTTTGGAATACTACCCCCTCGCCAGTTCTGGCGACGGGGGTAGCATTCCACCCTTCTAGAAGGATAAGACATGTATGTAACTAAAACCCCGGTTAAAGTTAACCCGAGCCTCAGCATCACAAAATGGATGCTGCTGCCACAGACACAAGTCTGACCTCCTGCTGCTGGGAGTCCTTCCAGCAACGGAGGCCTGGACAAAGGATTTCCTGCCTGGGGAGGTGCTAGCACCACCCCAGACAGGACTTTGTGTATCCAGATAGGCAGGGCTGAAAGGAATAAGACATGCCTGGGGCACACAAGGTGTCCCTGTCCATACCCCGGTTCAAACCAGTTGCTGGGGCACTCCAGCCCCAGGTCTGGCGTGAAACAGGACAAAGGATAGGGGGTGTAACCACCCCCCTTCCTGGTCCCACCCATGGGAGGGACCTAGTCACTAGGACAGCCCCATTTAGCAGAATAAAGGTAGGAGCTTGTCCCATTCCAAATTAGATTATCCTGAACAACTTTACAAGAAGAAACTTTGGACTTCGACGTTCTGCTCCACAGAAGACTGAAGAAATCTCCCTTGTGGCCAAGGAGTGACCACCTTGCACAAGCAGGCACCATCAAGTGTCCTAGCGGTTAACTTTGTCGTCCTTCCTGCCGGAACCAGACCTAAGAGCTTGACGAGACCCGGACTCCCAGACCTCTCCGACCTCTACCCACATCTGCAGCACAGCTGAGATCCGTGGGTGCGATGAGACACATGGGACCGGCCATCTTTGAAGAACTGCACTTCGCTTCCAGCACAACCTCTGAGGCACACTTGAGAAAGTGCTTTGGGGATTGAGAAGCCCCAGCCCCGTACAGCTCCTGCACCGAAGACCAGCCCTCCAGCCTCCGCGAGATCTGCGTGGGGCCCTTCTGCCTGGTTGCTGCTCGACGCGTTGTCTGGTCACTTGCCGGCTGGCTCGTGGCCTCTGTGAGAAGGTGGCCTGATATGCAGTGGTCACTATTCTAGTGCCCACTATGTATCAGTCCAGCAACCCTTATTGATGATTGGTTGTAAGTCAACCTTATAGACCAGCTATCCTAGTAGCATGGATACGAGCAGTCTAAGGCTAAAGACTCGAGAGGGCGTGTTAAGCCAGCTGTTTACCACACATATACCCCTTGAATACCAAGTGAAAGGACACCACACAAGTGTTATGAAAATAAACAGTTATTTATTTAAGAATCACAACAGCCCTGTACTCTTTATGAGGACAGGGTACTAAGCACAAACCAAAACTCTTACAAAAATACTTAAGTTAGCACAGTATATACAAATGCCCGAGGGGCACGGAAAACCATATACTCTAAAAGTGGAATGTGAAATTCCTAGCAGGTAAGTACAGTACTAATAGCTTTTGGAATCGCTAGGACTTGACTAGGGAATCGTTAGATTACTTCTAGGAGGCCTAGGGGACTCGGGTGCAGTGTGTGCACTCTCACGCGAGATGCGGACAAAAGTCTATGGTAGCTAGGAAGTAGAAAGTTAGTGTTCTCGGGCGAACCCGACCTGGTAGGGAGAAAACGAAAGTAGATTCTGACCCTTGGATAGTGAGGCTATGCTGGGGCACCGAAATGCCGAAGTTACCTAGCCCAGGGGCTGCAGCTGCATAGGTCTGAAAAGACGTCGGGAATCCTCGTAGACGGACCAGGAGCCGGAAGAAAAGATGCTGGCCGGTGACCAGTGAAGAAAGTTCAGTTGGATCCAAGCCTGGATCTCGAAGATAGATGACACCTGAAAGCAGAGGGGACCAAGTTCGAGACTACTAGCCAGTAGTCAGTGGGCACCAGGAGGGCACCGGATGGTAGCCACCTCGACAAGGTGAGTGGGTGACGCTGGAGCTCGAAGATCTCACGGACCAGGAGGCGTTGTCGGCGACCAGGATGGAGGATCGAGCTGTCCCACGAAGATAGAAGCTGTCGGCGTCGCTGGACCCAGGATTGGGCGACAAAGCCTTGGCAAATTCAAGCCCACGCGGTGGACTCAAAATGGCGTCTGGAGTGGACCAGGAGGGTCCGGGGTGCCTCTCTTCAAGAAGGAAGCAAGGGCCAGTCTGGAGCAACCAGACCAGCAGTCGTGAAGTCGTTGGGCGTCGTTCAGAAGGCCACAAGCCAGCCGGCTAGTAGCCAAACAACGCGGTGCACAGCAAACAGCAGAAGGGCCCCACGCAGATCGTGGAGATGCAGGGAGGCTGACCTTGGGTGCTGGAGCTGCGCAGGGTCGGGGCTTCTCAGACCCCAAAGCACTCACCAGTGGAGGACACGGTGGGCTTGCAGTAAAGATGTCGTGCAGTCTTGGCGATCGTCGGTCCCTCGAGGTCTCGTCGCACTCACGGTTCTCAGCTTGGCTGTAGAGGTGAGTAGAGGTCAGAGGTGCCAGGGAAGCCGGGTCTCGTCGAGCTGGGTCGTCGGATTCGTGATGAAGGACTTGCAGCAGACCGCAGTGTTCTTTAGGATGGTGCCCGCTTGATGCAGGGTGACTACTCCTTAGCCACAAGGGAGAATCTTGAAGAAGAAATCGTGAAGTCCTTTCGAAGAAAGTGGTATCTTGATTCCAAAGATGATCTAATTTGTACAGGGGGCCCGCTCCTATCTTTATACTAAAAAAGGGGGCTGACCCGGTGACTAGGTCCTGCCTATGGGTGGGACCAGGAGGGGGGTGGTTACACCCCTCTCCCCTGCCGGACTTCCCCAGGCCAGGGGCTGGTGTGCCCCTGGAACTGGTTCTGACTGGCCTATGCGTAGTGAGCACCGGGGTGCCACTCAGCAGTCACCTTCCTGAAAAGCCCTGCCTACCCAGGATACACAAAACCATGTCTGGGACGGTGCTAGCACCGCCCCGGACAGGAAACCCTTTGTCCAGGCCTCCCTCGCTGGAAGGACTCCCAGCAGCAGGAGGTCAGACTCGTGTCTGTGGTGGCAGCATCCATTTTGTGGAGCTGAGGCTTCAGTTAACTTTAACCGGGGTTCACAGTTACATACATGTCGTGTCCCTCTAGAAGGGTGGAATGCTAACCCCGTCGCCAGAATTGGCGAGGGGTTAGTATTCCAATTCGTATGACACCTTACTCGACATGTTTTGATAAAGCAGTACCAAAGTTAGCATTTAACCGCGAGGATTATAATGCACTTAAGAGTATATGGTATGCGATATCATGGAACAGCTATTAGGACTTGGTTCCGCAAGCTGCAGACAGGCTCAGCTCATGCCAGAGCACCATCTCACACGATTCCAAGCACTCTGCCTTCAGGATTGTCAAGGCCTGCCATAGGAGTGACTGATAGGAATCTGTGTGTCCATTTTAGGGTTAGGTATAGGTATACTACACCTACAGCAAAGGGCGATTACACGACTTTGCCCCAGCTGTCATGCAGCCAGTTGTGTCAAATTTAGGAGGCCAGCCAGGGGTGGCATAATACATGCTGCAGCCCCTGGCAGCCCTGGGTACACCTATGCCCTGAGTTACAGGGTCTGATAAGGTGGCCCAGTACCAATTGGTAGATGCACCTAGGGTACATGAGGTAATTTAGAAAGAGAACAGCCAGGCTGTGGGTCTGATTGGCAGGCCCACAGCCAGAGAAAGTCGTAAACCAGTGAAACAAAAGCAAAAAATCTGGGTGATCATAGGATTGCAGACCCTACTCTCCTACAGCCTCCTAGACGACGAACCTTGAAATCTACACCGCTGGTCTGGTTGCTCCAGACTGGCCCTTGCTTCCTTCCAAAAGAGAAGTAACCCGGACCCTCCTGGTCATCACCAGACGCCATCTTCACTCACCGCGGGGGTTGCCTTTGCCAAGGCCTGTTTACCCCGATCTCGGAACAGACACCGCCGCCAGCGAGAACCTGCGTGGGACAGCTCGTGCCTCCATCCTGGTCGTCGAAGACACCACCTGGTCCACGTGGCTGCAGAGTCAAGCGTCCACTCTTCACCTGATCGCGACAACAGCATCTGGTTCCTTCCTGGTTCCACTCCGGTCACTGGCTAGTAACTGTGAACATTGTCCCCTCTGCTTTCAGGTCTCCATCTTCCTCGATCCACCCTTGGATCACTCCGGACATCTTCCTCCTGGTCGCCTGCAGCATCTTTCTTCAAGGCTCCATTGACTTCAACGCGGAAACCCGACACACTTTCACACCTATGCACCCGCAGCCCGTGGGTGAGGTAACAAGAGCATTTCGGTGCTCATAGGTAGATTGACTCTCCTAGTGTCCAGGTATCCTGTAGTTTCAGTCTCAACCAGTCTGAACTGTCCTTACTTACCTATTTCGTAATTTGTTCATGCCCATTGACTTTGCATTGAAATCCGCGTGTGTGTTCTAACACTGCACACGCGTCCCGTGGGCCTCCTGCTCCTTACCTAAGGTTAGGGTAGTGTAGTCCCAGCGATTCCACAGCCTCTTGGCATCCTCATTTCTTCTATCGTTCTACTTAACCCATTTACTTAGTATATGGTTTGCCGTGCCCCTATGGCACTATTGTAATTTGTGCGACTTATTGTATTTTTCTGAAGAGTATTGTTATGTGCTTAGCCCCCTGATCTCATAAAGAGTTCAGAGGTGTTTGTTAGTAATAAATACATTGTTTATTTTCATAACAACCTGTGTGGTGTCCTTTCATCTGGTATTCAAGGGGTTATATGTGGTAAAACAGCTGGCTTCACATGACAAAGAGTTTAGCCTAAGACTGCTTTGTCCATGCTACCATTAGGATAGCTGGTCTATAAGGTTGACTAACAACCAATCACCATAAGGGTTCTTTGGACTGATACAAGGTGATCACTAAAACTAGTGAGCATCATATATCAGGCCAACTTCTCACATCGACAAAGTCTGAGTTACCATTGGCGTGGAACGAGGTTTAGATGGTCTCGACGTCGAACGTTCACGATGTGATCATCTCGACGGCGATCTTCGGCGTCGAGTTGGTGATCTCTACGGCGATCTTCGGTCTCGAGTTAGTGATCTCGACGGCGATCGTCCACAACGTCGTATCGACGGCGACCTTCCCTGGCGCCAGGTATCTCCTCGACGTCGAATGATGGGATCTTGATGATCCTCTCGACGGCGGCACGCCAGCCGGCGGCGATGTGATAGCCGTCAGTCCTCTCGACGCGAACCCCCTCGAGGGTGGCGGAGAGTGTCTCGACGTTGACGGAAGCCTCGACGGAGACTTAGTCTTGTCAGCAGGCGCAGACTTTGAGCCCGAAGTGTGGCGCCTCGATGCCGACTTACTTGGATGCGGCGGAGACTCTCGATGTCGCGGTGGTGTTCTGGAAGTGTCTGGGTCTGTTCGACGGCGACTTCGACGGTGAATCTCTTCTCCCTTTCCTCTTCCTGGGGTCAGGAAAAGTGGAGCGTCAATGTTTTTGGCCTTGCTTGCTGGAAGACAATGTCCTAGGGCCTCCATGGTCCCACCTGATGTCTCTTATCTTTTTCCAGCATAGCATGGAGTTTGATTCGTTCTCTATCATGCAAGGTCCGTTTGGAGAACTTCTGACAATAGTGGCACTGGTCAGGATTGTGTGAAGATGGAAGGCACACAATAAACACCGAGTGTGGATGTGCCAGAGCCATTTTCTTGTCACAGGAAGGAAACATTCTGAATAAAGCTGGCATACTGACTAAAAAATTCAGTGGATCTCCACAAAAACAGTAGCAGAAGCCTTAATAAACCAGAATATGTCGAATTTTCTGAAACAATTCTCTTCAATAAACAGTTTTAGTCAAAAACTGAAGAGCTCAAGCTCCAGGATCCTCTCAGAAGGAGCCGGAAAAAAGAACTGACCTAACTGCCACCTGTGGTGCATCATGGGAGCAGGGGGTCTCCTGCAGGTCTTAAAGGCACGGTACCCCTACTCTAATGCCTTAAAGACAAGGTGTCAGTTTTCTTTATACTCTACTGCAGCCTACTGGCAAATGCCTGCAATTACAGGTTTCTCTATTGCAATAAAGCATTGTTGTATGACAAATGTTTACTGCTCTCTTTCTTCCTTAGGGGTTGGGAGAGTATAGGTGCTACTATAGAAACCTATGTTATTTCAGCATTTTGGCCATTATGGAAATATTTTAGGCTGCATTTATATATGTTTTCACATATGCATATATAGGTATATATATGTGATTTCTATATGCCCCGGGATCCCGCACATGGGCGGGGATTATTCATAGATTATGACTATTGATGAGTATCTCCCTGGATGAGAAAGGAGGTTTACAAGAAAGAGCCTGGAACTCACTCACTCACCTGGCAGAGGCGATGGCAACCAGGACAGCATTCTTTAAAGTTAACAGACGAAGAGGACAGTTGTGAAGAGGCTCAAAGGGAGCACACATTAGATATGTAAGAACCAGGTTAAACTCCCACTGTGCCATTACAAAGGGAATAGGAGGGAAAAGATGAGTAATGCCTTAGAGGAATGTATTTACAGCAGGGGACTTGAAAAGAGAGGGCTGATCAGGGAGCCTGAGAAAGGCCGAAATAGCAGAACGGTAGTCCTTGATAGTGCCCAGAGCAGAGCCTTGCTTAGCCAAAGAAAGAACAGTAGGACTTCTGAAAGAGGGGCAGAAAGGGGATCCACAGCCTTTGTTGTGCACCATGCCACAAATTTGTTCCACCTGCAGGCGTATATAAACTTAGTGGAGGGACGCCTGGCTGCCAGAATAACATCACAGACTTCAGGGGGCAGGTCGAAAGGAATCAATTGCCGCTGCTCAATCTCCATGCAAAGAGGTTGAGACTGGACAGGTTTAGGAGGAGGACCGTCCCCTGCTGCTGCGACAAAAGATCCTCCCGAAGAGGCAGTCGGATCGGGGAATCTATGGTCATACTGAGTAGCTTGGGATACCAAACTCTTCGAGCCCTGTCCGGAGCCACAAGCACGACTTGGGCCCGGTCGCACCTGATCTTCTTCAGCACTCTGGGCAAAAGTGGTATAGGCGAGAAGGCGTACAACAGACCGCAACGCCACTCGCGACGAAAAGCGTCGCCTAGCAAGTACCGCCTTGGGAATTCCAATGCGCAGAACTGCTGACATTGCGCGTTCTCTCCAGTGGCGAATAGATCTAACCAAGGCTCTCCCCAATGTTGCAAGAGACCTTGCGCCAAATCCGAGTGAAGACGCTATTCGTGATCCATCATGCACCTGCAACTTAGTTTGTCTGCCCTGGTGTTCAGTGAACCTGCCAGGTGTTGAACCACCAGACAAATCCCCTGATGTTCCAGCCATGTCCAGAAGCGCAGATCCTCCTGACATAGGGTCCACGACCCCACCCGCCCTGTTTGTTGCAGTACCACATGGCAGTGGTGTTGTCTGTGAACACCTGCACTACTCTCCCCTTGTCCAGAGTGGAAGGAATGCCTACAGTGTAAGTCGGATCGCCCGAAGCTCCAGAAGGTTGATATGGAGCCTGGAGTCCGCCGGAGACCAGAGGCCTCTGATCTCCGTCTCTTCCATGTGACCCCCCGTCCCAGGAGGGACGCATCTGCCACTACTGTGTGCTCCGGTTGGGGAAGGGAGAGGGATCTGCCATTGACCTATTGCCGGTTCGTGAGCCACCACTGCAACTGCTGTGCAGTGCCCTCCGAAATCTGGACGTAATCGGACAGGTCCCCCTGATGCTTCAGGTCCCACTGCAGGGCCTGCATATGCCATCTAGCATGAGTGACCAGCAGGATGCGGGAGGCCATGAGGCCCAGCAGCCTCAGGGTAATCCTAACCGAAATCCAGGAAAGAGGCTGAAAGATCGGAATCAGAGGCTGAAATTCTGGACTCTCCGTTCAGGAGGATAGGCCCGAAAGTGCATCGTATCCGGAACCACTCGAAGAGTAGCTCCTGAGAGGGAATCAGGTGCGACTACGGCACATTGATGGAGAACCCCAGGAAATGCAGGAGGTCGGCCGTAGTCTGGAGGTGGGACACAACTGTCTGGGGCGAGCCCGCCTTCAAATGCTGCAACTACCGTCATCACTTTCGTGAACACCCGAGGGGTGCTGGTAAGGCCAAAGGTGAGCACGGTAAACTGAAAGTGCTCGTGGCCTACCATGAACTGCAGTTAACGCCTGTGGGCCGGCAGGATGGGAACGTGGAAATATGCGTCCTGCAGGTCCAACGCTACCATCCAGTCTCCAGGGTCGAAGGCAGACAAGACATGATCCAGAGTGAATATCTTGAACTTCTCCTTCCGCAGGAAGCGATTGATGTCCCTGAGGTCCAAGATAGGACGCAGGACATTATTCTTCTTGGGCACCTGAAAGTAGAGGGAATAACAACCACGTCCTAGTTCTAGTGCATGAACGCGCTTGATGGCCCCCTTAGCTGAGAGGGCTGCAACTTTCTGTTGAAGAAGTGCCAAGTGATCCCCCGCCAGGGAATGATACTGGGGTGGAATGGCTGGAGGGGAAGTCTCGAAGGGGAGGGAGTAGCCCCTTCGGACAATTTGTAAAACCCACCTGTGCGAAGTGATGGTGCTCCAGTGGGGAGGTGATGGCAAATCCTGCCGCCCACTGGCATTTGATGGGCCTGAAAAACTGGACTGGGAAGGTTTGGAGGCAGTGGTGGCCGGGGTGGAGGTGAACTGACCCGCCCGCTGGCCCCCTGACCCCCCTCGGAGGGTCCCACGTTTGCAGCCGAGCTGAGACTGTTGCTGCGGAGAAGAGCACGTGGCAGAAAGGCAGAGTACTTAAAGCGCTCCAACGCTCCATCTGATATGTTGCCAAAAAGGCGAATGCCATCAAAGGGCATGTCTATCAGGGTGTTCTGGAAATCCCCAGAGAAACCAGTAGTCCTCAGCCAGGCGTGGCGACGGAGCGCCACAGTCGTGGAAATCGCCCAGTCCAGCGAGTCGGCAATGTCAAGGCCATATCGAATTGTGTACTTTGCTGCATCTCTCCCCTCAGCAATAGCTTGAGAGAGCACTGTCCGGGCCTCCTCCAGACACTGAGGCAGCACTTGCACCACTGTATCCCACACAGAGTGGGGATAATGGCCCGCATGCAGTGTTCACAGACCGCAGCCCTGAACAGGCGGAAGAAAAAATCTTATTACCAAACTGCTCCAGTTTCTTGGATTCCGTGTCCCTGTGGAATGTGCTTTGGGACGCAGAGGCTTGGACAACCAAGCTCTCAGGGGTGGGGTTTGAGAAAGGAAAATGGGGTCGCCCGGAGTTGGGTGATGGGTCACGTCCCTATCCACAGTAGCCCCTGTGTTGGGCCTGGAACAGGTGCCCAAAAGAACATCTGAAAGTGCGTCATTAAAAGACAGCAGTGGCTCCGCAGAGGTAGCCTCCGGCTGAAGCTCTTCTGTCAGGAGGTTAGTCCTGACGGCCACTGTAGGGAGTTCGAGGTGGAGAGCCTCTGCCGCCCTAGGCGACACCACTGCGTAACTTGTACCCTTCTCCGTAGCCACAGTAGGAGGAGTTAGCATGCCAAGGTCAGGAGAGGTATCAAGACCACTGGCATCCCCCAGCTCCTCTGCCAAGTCCAGGTCAAACTCACATTTTGCTGTGAGAGTGTCCTCAGACCCCTCCCACTCCACCCCTTCTTCCGAAGGTTGATAAACAGGCTGAATAAAAGGAGGCTGGACATAGGGGTAGAAAGGTCCCTTCAGCGTCTAGCGACGCCGTTCCGGCGCCGTGTCCACATCAGGGATGAAACCGGGGATGACGTAGTCCGGGGGCATGGGCGACGTCGGAGGTGGTGCTGGTGGGATCAACGTCGGTCGAGGTGTCACAAAGTCAACTGGCGTCGACCGGGATCCAGGCCTGGACCCCTCCGGCTCCGGAGAGGACAGCGAATACGGAGCAGTAAAGGGCGAGGGCCCCCAGTCGGGCCCGAAGGAGCGCCGGCAGGGCCTGACAGGCCAAAGAGGCAGGCCATGGCTGACAGAAATTCCTTCAACTGGGCCGGAGTCTCCGATGGACCCGGGAAGGCAGAAGACGACTGCGTAGGCTCTGCCGGAGCCGCGGGGGAGGCACCACCTGAACCCTCAGCCGCATTGAACGACGGGAAGTCGGAGAATGATGACACTTCTTCAACTTCTTGTGATTTTTCGCCTTACCTGACAGCGAGTGCGAAGACTTAGATCCAGATGAACGATGGTGGTGGCTCCGCGACCGGTCTCTCGTTCTCTCACGGGACTGGGACCTTGAACGGCCCAGAGCCTTTTGCCGGACTTCAAGCAACTTTCGGGACCGCTCCAGCAAAGTCTTCGGCACCATGGTCCAGCAGTCGGGCCACGACTTGGGGTCGTTTTCGCGACCCAGGCAGTCAAGACACACTCGTTGCCAGTCCATACGATGACAGTCCCCGCAAGACGAAGCCCGGCATCCCTACTGTACCAGGAGTTGATCGACTAGAAAATAGAGACAAAAAGCCTAAGAAAAACTCAGTCAAAAAATGACTGGGGGTACTGCTCTCTCCAGATCTGTGCTTGCTGGCACGGAAAAAGAAAAAACTGGCGTCTGAGTAGCTGCCGCAACGTCATCTCAGCGAACACGACACCAACGACGGACCTGAAGCCGCACAACGCCACCTTCCGACAAGCAGGGGCACTGCTGATGAAAACTTTCCGGATCCAGACTGACGCCCGGGGGTAATTCTAAGGTAAGGAATCTATCACTACATGTTTCTTTCAGATGTGGCATACAAGGGTGCCACAGTAAGCAGAAGCCCACAGGGGTATCCCGGGAGCTGAGTGAAGCGAGCAAAGAAAGACTTCACTAAATCCACCAAACGTCAAGGATGCCGGCATTGAATACTCAGATGTCAGAGGAAATAACAGAACCAATGGCAGCAGCAAAGTTGGTAGCCACTGGTGGGTGTCACACCAGTGAGATGGACCATCACTGTTGGCTTTAAATTCGAAGGTCTCTCACAGAGTCGTTGAGACCCGAAAGCTCAATGCCATGACCAGAAGAAAGCAGGATAAGTTGAAATCAAAGATCCTAGATGGTAGAAAATGGTGCTCGATGCCAGTTACCTGCACATGCCTGCAAATGTACTCTGTACAATATGGCCATGATGCTGCAGTCACTTAAAGGTTCAGGAGAGAGTACAGGTGGCGGGGAGAGGAAACAGCCCCGGGCTAGCCATTGTAAAACCAGGTCAAACCATCACTTCCTCAAGGAACACCCTGCATAACTACTTTGCAAGGGCAAGCCACCAAACTTTATCAACTAGTAGCACATGCCATGTAACACCATACAGTTTACAGCCCATAACCCAACTGAGGCTGGCATCTGAAGGAATCTTACCCATGGAGATCCTGATTAATCTAGAAATCTTAAATCGGAGATGAACAATATTCCGTTCGGGATGCTGTGCAGTTTCAGGTTGGCCTTGCTGCAGTTGCGCAGTGGATGACCTCTAATTGCTTGCAACTCAATGCGAACAAATCAGAGATGCTGTTGGTGGGGAAGGATAAGGGACTATGGAGCAAACATTGGTGGCAGGATTCTATGGGTGGTGCCCCCACCCCTAAGTTGGCTGTGAAAATCTTAGGGGTCTGGTTCAACACCAAGCTGGATTTCCAAGAGCATACCAAGAAGATCATGGGCTCTTGTTTTGGTCTCCTCCGAGGACTACGACCTCTGCTTGGTTTCTTTGATTTCCCCACCCGTCAGCTGATAGTCCAAGCAACCATTTTGCAAGGCTAGACTAAGCTAACTCTCTTTTATTGGGAGCCAATAAGGCGGAAGTTATGCGTCTTTTAAGGGTGCAGAATGCTGCTGCCCGAGTCCTTTTGCGGCTCCCTAGAACGTGTTCTGCGACGGGTGCCTTGCGGCGTCTGCACTGGCTGCCTGTGCCCCGTAGGATTGAGTTTAAGGTACTTTGTTTGAACTTTAAAATTCTGAAAAGGTCTTCTCCAGAGATTCTGTCTAATCTGCTGATTCCCTATGTACCTACAAGCCAGCTGCGCTCGGCCGAGCACTTCCTTGCCATGGCTCCCCGGGTGAAGCGGCTTAGAGCAGGGGGTCGGTCCTTTCAGTATCTTGCGGCCTAACTATGGAACTCCCTGCCTATGCACATTCGCTGTCGTGATTGCCTTCTATCCTTCCGTAAAGCGATTAAAACCTTTTTATTTTCCAGGGTTCAGCCTTTTCTTCTAGGGCCTAGCTTCTGTACTCTGTTGGCATGTCTACTAGCGCCGGGACGCCTCTGATGAAGCATCTGCTGCGCTATATAAATGTTCCAAGTAAATAAACCTATGTTCCGACCATGAGATTATTGAAATTCAAATGTCTTCAACATTTTTTAAGGACATGGGGCCAACAGAAATTAGAATTTGGATGGAGAACTGTCGCACTCTGGGTGAGTTAGAGGTTTGAAAAGTTCATGACCAGTGGTTAGGTGCTAGGTGAGTACCTACTTCTGAGTCTTGGAGGTGGCTATATGAACATTTGTAGCGTCATTCGAGTCGGCAATGACGTCCTCACATGCACACTGAAAGAATTTCCTTTGTAACTTTGTGTTTTTCAAAATAAAGTTTTATTGAAGCTTTTGTTTCAATTTTAATCCCATTTTTCATGATATTCATATTCATCAAAAGTTTTAATGGATTTTGGGCGATCTGCCCTTCCTCAGGGGAATAGGTAAAGCTGTAGAAGAAAATAAACACGACTGTAATATATTCGTGTGTGTGAACACAATGTTAAAGTTAAAGGAACAAGTATCTTCTTAGGAAACCTTATATCCCTTTCAATCATACTATGCAGCTCGATATCAGATCAACAAATGAACTGTAAACAATAAACAAAGCATGTTAATTACCCATAGCGTCACATATACTCGATTGTATGCGCATTTATCGTTGGTGTTGTTTACAGTACAATCATTGATTCAATTCTTGTCAATTAATGAAAAGAACGGTATCACCAAAATATTGCATGTTTTTCCTCCGTTTTTTTAAAAAAAACTGCTGCTCCTCGTTTTATCTATAAGCAACCGATTCTAATACGTATTGAGTTGTGGTGCAAAGATTTAAATCGTACCTGTGTCATTTCAAACGCCTGTTATAGGTCGGCATGCGGGTCAAAAACTATACGCGATGTCCCCAGGGTTCACGGACCGCGTACTAGAGAGAGAGAGGAACCCGGGTATAATTCAATGTTTTCGTAAAGCTACAGATGGTAGACTACAAACATTACGTCTCGGTTAAACTTGTAATAAAGTGATGCCCCACTCACCTAATTTGAACGATTTGTATCACGCTAACCCACAGCGGTAAACGGAGATACGAGGTTTCTTCGCGGGAGCCGAGTATAAACACTCTAACCCCGGAAGTGTTCCGGAAAAAAGTAGAAACGGAAAAAAACCTGGCTGCCGTATTAGAATCGGTCGCTTATAGATAAAACGAGGAGCAGCAGTTTAAAAAAAAACGGAGGAAAAACATGCAATATTTTGGTGCTACCGTTCTTTTCATTAATTGACAAGAATTGAATCAATGATTGTACTGTGAACAACACCAACGATAAATGCGCATACAATCGAGTATATGTGACGCTATGGGTAATTAACATGCTTTGTTTGTTGTTTACTGTTCATTTGTTGATCTGATAATATCAGGTTGCATAGTATGATTGAAAGGGATATAAGGTTTCCTAAGAAGATACTTGTTCCTTTAACTTTAACATTGTGTTCACACACACACGAATATATTACAGTCGTGTTTATTTTCTTCTACAGCTTTACCTATGCCCCTGAGGAAGGGCAGATCGCCCGAAATGCATTAAAACCTTTGATGAATATGAATATCATGAAAAAATGGGATTAAAATTGAAACAAAAGCTTCAATAAAACTTTATTTTGAAAAACACACAAAGTTACAAAGGAAATTCTTTCAGTGTGCATGTGAGGACGTCATTCCCGACTGGAATGACGCTACAATTGGCCAACAGAAATTAAACATGAGCACGGACCCCAGCAAGATGAACAATGTAGTAAACAAAACAACAAATCCTCTGAAGGGCCAGAGAAGCAATGGAAAATAGTGGCCCAAATTCACTAAATAGACAATGAACAATCATGGCTCAAGGCCACAGCAGTAATAAAATGGAATGCCCCCCCCCCCCCCCAAACCCCCATGGCAATTCCAGGGAGATGTGATGGTTTTTACATAACTCCAATAATCAGACCCCCAAAGGGATTTTGCAGTCATTAAGCCCCATGGCACTTGATAAGTTCATGGAAGAACCAACTTAACAGCATTTAATCGAAGATGATAATGTCACAGGAGTGGAAGAAGGTGTCATTTACACAATAGGTGGAAAGACGTGGCTCAGTACACTGGACTGCCCCGCTCAAACAACTGAAGGCCCACAGAAAGGAAACACTGTATCTTCTGACACAATGTTTAAAACTATCAACTCCAACTTATTTGCAGACATTAATGCCTTAACAAGGCCGTCACATAAATTAGAGGTATAGGTGGATCTTATACATAAGCTAGGCCACACAATAATCCTCAACAAAGAAATGGATAAGCTTTACCAGAAGCTACACACATGTGCATGCACATATATGGGTCTTTTCAATGCAGACAACATGGAGGGGAAAAGGACAAAACAGGAAATAATAATCCGGGATTACAGCAAAATGTGGCTGTGATGCCATAGTAGATAAGCAATGCACTCTCCCTGGTAGTTTAACAATCTTAGTGAACCATCTAATAATCATAGGGCCTGGGCTGGACACCAACTTGCAAAGCAATCAAATAGTAAAGCATACCCAGGAAGGGGAAGACAGGGAGCCACATTAAACAAAGCCCATGCAAGCAAAGTAGCCCAAAGACTGAGGAGAAACCCTTGAGAGGGGAAAATTATTAGAAGGAAATGCACAAGGTTAATCGTGAGACTAAACAAATAGGACTAATCCCGTAACCCGGAGCATTTGGTACAATGATAATAAATTATTATGGGGAACCACAAGAAACATCCAACCCGAAGCCCCCTTAAGAGGTGGAATACACGCACAGGCCACTATCATGATGAGAAAATAAAAGGTTGTGGAAAATAAAGAAAAGAAACAGTAGAAACCAGAAACACAAAAACAAACCTCGGCCAATATTGGCCAGCATAACCCAAAGGAAAATATAACAGTGCAATTATCAAACAGACAGGGCGACAAAAAACAAAGGGTCCCCATGATTATTGACGTTGTCAACTAAAATAAAGCTAGTTGGGGATTGCTATTGCCCAACCTAACATTCAAGAATCTACCAAGCCCCTAGCACATGGGGGAAAAAAATCTAAAACAATGCCAGGCACAGTATAAGCGTAATAAGTTGGAATGTAGCAGGACTGACTACTGTTTTGGAGAATAAAGAAGCTCTTGACTTCTTGAACAATGGAGATCTATTGTGCCAGCAGGAAAAGTGGGCCACTGTACTCTTATCTATCTCTGGCTACCATGTAATATATAAGACAGAACAGAGGAAGTACCTCTTTGGAAGACCTTCAGATGGGCTTGCAAACTTTCTAAAGCTTTACCTTTAGCTAAAAATAAAAGAAATAAAAACGTCTAACCATGACCTACAGTGACTTGAAATTTCAGGTTTAGTATTTGACGGACAACATACATCTATCATTCTAATAAACATTTATATTAACCCACGAAAAGAAGGAAGAAAGAAAGAAAGCTATTGTCGATATTTCTGATCATATACAGACGCTCCTATACCATTACCCAGGTCATGAAGTCACTTTGGCAGGAGACTAACCCACAACATTTAGGTAAACTAGGAGGAGCTCGGAGGGACGTTAATCAAAAATACCTACGTGCCAGCATCGAAGAACTGGACTTGTGCACATGTGATCAGCAGGGATATCTACATGGCACACGACAGCCTACTTTCAGAAGCATCTCTACCCTGATTATGTGGTTTTGAGCAATCATCTGCAAATCAGATGCATGGAATTCAAGGTCATAAGCAGAGCAGAAAGTGATCTCCATCCACTGACAATCAAAAACAACACAAGTTCTAAAACCTGCGTACATGCCAACCCAGCTTGCCAGCAGAGTGTCAAAGCTAACCCTTTATTGAAAAGGATAAAGTGGGGGACTGGCAGTAAAAATTTTTTATCAGAAGTGGAAGGTACAACATAAAACTCTCATTTAATCATACATCTACACTGATAATGAAGGACAATTTGCCGCAATTAAACTAAAAGAGGCAAGGAAAAAATATATACAAAATTAGCCTGGCTAATAAAACAAAAATGAATAGAGGAAGAGTGGAAGCACATATTTCTTACTGGTGTCGTGCAAGTCACGGAAATTATGGGAATATTTAAATAGTCTGCTTAATAAACCCATCAGCAAAGAGAAACATGGATAGATCACATATCTTGCCTATATGTTGACAACAAGAAACCAATGGATGTCCTGGATGATCCACTCAGTTACGCAGCATAAGAACATAAAGAGAAACAAGAACATAAAGAGAAACCAATCTACTCAACCGAGAATGAAGCAAAAAAGATCAGTCAAACAATCTGTAATGACGGCGCTCCTGGGCCAAATGTCATTCTAGGAAACAACTTCAGGGAAGACTTAGATCTATGCACATTCTCTTCCAAGAATGTATCCTATCATCTACTATTCTGGCCTCGTGGACAGACTCGGTCTTGGACCCAATTCACAAAAAAGACGACAAAACAAAAACTGAGAATTACAGATTAATTGCCCTATTGGATGTTGAGGGGAAGGCCTTTGCTGAGGTACTGCTGCGCGAATTGAAGGCCTGGGTAACAGACAACAATATCATCACATACTATCAGACAGGGGTCTGCCCAAAGGTGGCAACAATTGTTAATGTGATTGCCCTCTCATACTTAGTAAGGCAGTACAAAAAGGTTCAAGTCTGCTGGATGCATGCTTCGTAGATTACAGTGCAGCTTTTGCTGGCATTGATCGGAGAATCTTATGGTTTAAGCATGACGCATGGGGCACCCCGAAAAATCTATTGACCATGATAACAGCCCTCTATTTAAACACTTGGGCTCAAATCAAGTTAACTCAAACCCATGTCACCCCAAAAATATAAATAAACGAGGGATTAAAACAGTGATGTGTTACAGCCCCACTATTGTTCAATCTGTACACGGCAGACCTTAGTCTGGCGCCGTTCGAAGGGAATCTCTTCCCTCTAAGAGTCAGGATCCTCAAATTACCAATTACACAGTACGCAGAAGACTTGGTAATATTAGTTCACACTTGCATTGGTATGAAGAGGGAACTAGGCGTACTATATAATTAGAACATGAAAACTGCCTAAAAGTGAACACAGCAAAGACTAAGGTTCAAATCTTTGGACAGCGAGTGAGAAAATAACAGTAGACAGGAACCTGGGCCCTCTAAACACATCTACAACCTGTAAATACAATTACCATGGTGTCTGGCTCTCAGACAAGGTTAAAGCTTCCCTACAGGCAAGAACAATCGAGAAAAAGGCTGGCAACATATAATATATTGTAGGAATACTGCATTGTAATTTAAACAGCCCATTAGCTGAAGGGATCTGAGTAGGAATCTGGTCCAAATTATTACTAACAATAAATTATGGGCACCTTGCCAATCCCGGAATGCTTACAAATATAATAGTATGAAAAGAGTGGGGTTGTGTCCTTACTAGGGTCGGGTAGGACAACGTAACAATATTTAACAAATAAGGGAACCCGGTCGCTATTGAATTCTGCTACTTTTTTTACTTTGAGCAGATTATACACCCTAAGGTCTTAATCCTTGGGTATTATATGTATTTTTATCCAGTACAAGTTACATCACGTTGTGAACTTCTCAAATAGTCTGAGGTTTTACTAGTTGCCGTACAAAAACATAAATTTACTACATACATATAATATAAACACTTTTCATACTTCACAACACAATTGGGATACAATTACACATTTTACATGACAATTCCTAAATACACTTTTTACAAACCTATTCTAGGCTGTACCCTACTAACTAATTTCAACACCAGACTTACGTTATGTTGTTTGTATCTAATCTAGGGCTGGTCACGCAAGGGCATAGAGTTTAATGAACGTCATTTCATTTGCTTAATGCACAACGTTCTAGTGGCCCTTTGCGGGGTAAGCGTTCATGAATGCGACGAACAAAACGAAGCCGACGCGTTTCCAATTCGTCAGGCTTTTCTTCAGGGCTTTTAGTTGGGTACCTGTATAAAATAATGGGGAACATAATTCAGTTTGGGACCTTCGGGTATATCGTCAAAAATAATACGAGTCCTTCACACTCGTTTGTTACATTCCTGAGTGCATGTGCAAGTCTGTTAAGGTTGGTTCAGACTCTTGACTGACGATTGGGTTGTTCTGCAGAGGTAAAGAGCAGATAATGTATCTATTTCCTATGGATGACATTGTATCGCTAAGTTCTTATTACTATAACCTCATCAGGACTTACGTTTATCGGTTTTCCTTAGTCATAGATGTTGTCTCTAATTGCCTTTGTCCTTTATTGTACAATTTTATGGGGAGCGGCTGCCAGAACTCTGGAAAGTTAAAACAAGAAGGTTTTCAGTAGATTTACACGATCGGTTACGGGGCTACGGGGAGTTTCTCCATTGCCTGTTGTTACTTACTTGGAATTTCAGCACGGAGGCTGAACGCCAAACTTTCGTTTTTGTGGGCGTCACCTTTTCTGTCTTTTTAGTTTAACCGCATTCGCTGCAAGGTTAATGGGTTTAAGAGTTTATTTCTCAAAGGAAGAAGATGAATGGATTCATTCTCTCCCCTGTGTAAATCTTTACCTTCAGATTCTTTGTGGTTCAGGTTGTTCCTGCCTGCTCCCGTCTCGAGTGAGTGTTTGGTGTTCTGGTCACATGATTAATTCAAAAAATACTTGTGTCATGTGATTAGGTGGTTGTGGGAAATGTAGTCCTAATGATCATTTCCTTTGCGGTCATTTTACAGAGGTCACAGTCATGAGTTTATAGATCCATTGCTCATTTCTTGTGCGGTCAAATCAAGGGGACATAAATTTATGATTCTAATGTTCATATCTTATGCGGTCATTTACATGGGAAACAGATTTAAATGTAACATTCAGATTGTTCGTTTAGCCCTGCACTCACGCAGTTGTATTTCATTATTAAATATGCTTCTCTCTGGAGTAGCAGAGTTTCCACATTCCTTCCATGCAGCGGAGTTTTTATTCCTGAAAGTACAGACCATCTTAAATCTCTTTCTGTGTGGTTGTGGTCAATAAAATGTTGTACCATTGGTGCATTCAACACTTTTTGCTTAATCCTCGAGCGATGTTGTGCCAATCTCTGTGTGATCTGTTGGTTGGTTTTCCCAATGTAAAGTTTGTCGCATGGGCAAAGTATTACATAAACAATATTTTTGCTTTTGCAGTTGGTGAATTCATTGTGGGTCCATTTGATGGTATTGTGTTCAAACATTGTACCCTCAATGGTACTTGCGCATGATACACAGGTGCCACATTTGTGATGGCCTTGCACTGGGTTCAGGTTCCATAAAGTGCGTAAATCACTTTTGACTTTGGAGGTGCCTAGGTCTGCCCTGATTATTTGTTGTCCTATGTTTTTGTTTTTCTTGAGTGCAAACATAGGTTTAGCAAAAGGAATTTCGAGATTTGACAATAAATGCCAATTTTTCAAAACAATTGATTTGAATCTGTTTGTATGTGGGCCATAAGTTGAAACACAGACAAGTTGTTCAAGGGTTAGTAGTGTTTCTCTAGGTGTAAACCATGCGCGTTTAGTTGCATGTTTTAGCCTTTTTTTAGGACAACCTCTTGTTTTTAACTGCTCACAGAAGGTTTCTGCATGTATAAGATAATCTTCTTTTCTGGAGCAATTGCATCTAATTCTCAACAACTGGCTGTATGGCAAATTTTCTTTTAAACTCTGCGGGTGAAAACTCCGGTAGTGGAGAATGGTATTTTTGTCAGTCTGTTTACGGTGTAATGTGGTGACCAACTCATTGTTTTGGGGAAAGACCTTAACATCCAGAAATGTAAGGCGTGTCTTACTATGTGTCATACTAAAATTTGATGTCTGGGTGCCTGTTGTTAAGCCATTCGTGGAACTGGGTCAAATTTTCTTCTATACCATTCCACTGGCACCAGACATCATCAATGTAGCGATACCATTTTAGGTTATGTTCGCTGTACGGGTTGTTTTGATAGATGAACCTCTCCTCATACAGGGCCATGAAGAGGACCGCCATCTCTGGAGCATAAGGACACGCCATGGCGGTCCCCTTCACCTGCACGTAGAAAGTGTCCATGAATCGAAAAAAGTTCAGTTTTAATGCTAAGCTGGCCAACTTGATTATAAATTTGGTGGGAACTCTTTGTGGCTTGGGCCTTGTGTCTAAAAAGAACTCAATGGCTTCTAATCCCTCCTCTTGAGGGATCTGTGTATATAATGAGTTGACGTCAAATGCTACCATCAGCTCATTATTCTCATCAAATGGTAGATTTTCAATTTTATTGATGAAGTCCGCCGTATCCTTGATATAGGACTTGACCTCACTCAAGTTGCCAAATACGTAGACGTATTTCTAAAACCATTCATGGGTGAGGTCAAGTCCTATATCAAGGATACGGCGGACTTCATCAATAAAATTGAAAATCTACCATTTGATGAGAATAATGAGCTGATGGTAGCATTTGGCGTCAACTCATTATATACACAGAGCCACTGAGTTCTTTTTAGACACAAGGCCCAAGCCACAAAGAGTTCCCACCAAATTTATGATCGAGTTGGCCAGCTTAGCATTAAAACGGAACTTCTTCGATTCATGGACACTTTCTACGTGCAGGTGAAGGGGAACGCCATGCGGGGACTGTGAGAGGTGCTGGGGGCCTGCGACCGCCGACCTCCTCTTGGACGGTCTTCTGGGGCTGGGGTGGCGAGGGGCTGCGGATAGTAGGCCGTGCAAGGGTGGGGGGGGGGGGGGTGAACCCCCTCTCCCCTCCCTTTTTTCTTTCCTGCCTGCACATCAAGATACCGGAGGGGGGTTTGCCTGATTCGGGAGGCCGTCGAGCCCCCCAGCCTACCTTCACCTGCTGCTGGAAGGCCCCCCCCCGTCGATGGTGGGCTGTGGTGACATTGGGGCCTAACAAGGGGCAGACTGGCTGCCTGGTCGGGTGGCGCATGTGTGTGCCTGCCCTCTCTTCAAGCTTGGAGGTCCAGGATCTCGAGCCGAGGGCCTGTGGGGGAATCCTGGAGTCTTGGCCCCCTGGAGTTGCCTTGAAGACTGCCATGGTTTCTTGGGGTGCGCTGTTCTGGTGACCTGTCACCCCCTCCATTGTGGGGACTGGGGAAGGATCGGCTGCCATACCGGGTGGCGGGGCACTGGCATAGGGGTGGTTGTGTATGTGCCCCCTTCCCCCCCCCAGGCGAGCATCTCCACCTGCCTCTAGGGACCATGGGCAGGAACCGCGTTTCCCAGGCCAGTGGGCCCTCAACTCAAATGAAAATGGACCAATTTACCAAGCCTGACCGGGATCCGGCAGTCGGGGCTGCGATGACAGCTGGGGCGACCGGAGGAGACCTCTCCACTATCCTGCAGGCGATCAGTGCATCGCAGGCCTCTGTCGAAACCAATATCGGGGAAGTGCGGGTTGACGTGGCCTTGATCCGGTAAGACCTCCGTAATGCCACGGCCCGTATTAAAGAGGCGGAGTCCCGTCTCTCCACAGTGGAAGATGATATGGGCACGCTTAAATCCCAGATGGCCCGCCCGCAGGCCCAGACCACGGAGTTACATCGCAGGGTCGAGGACGCCGAAAATAGGGCCCGGAGAAACAACCTACGCCTCCTGGGGTTTCCGGAGGGAGTGGAGCAGGGACGCACTGACATCTTCATCGAGACTTGGATCCGGTCCTGGGTCCCCAAAGAAAAACTCTCCCCCTGGTTCGCGGTGGACCGAGCTCACCGCTCTCTTGCTCCTAAGCCCCCCCTGGGGCTCCGTCCTGCCCCATCATTCTTCGAGTCTTCAACTTCAAGGACAGGGACGCGATTCTGCAGGCGGCCAGGGTGCACGGTCCAGTGCACTTCCAAAATTCCAGGATCATGATCTTTCCGGACTACTCAAGGGAAGTGCAGACACAGCACCGGTCTTTTACGATGAGGTCAAGCAGAAACTCAGAGCCATGGGTCTCCGCTATGGGCTTCTCTTCCCGACCCGCCTTAAGGTTTTCTTTCAGGAAAAGACCTTCTTCTTTGACACTCCACAGGCGGCATGGACCTGGCGGAGGAATGGCCCCTCTTACCTGGTGCGGCACCCCCCACCCCCCGAGGGCCAAGGGCCATCCCGGACGGGAGGTACCCAAGGAGCTGCGGTGCCGCACGGGGTCCAGGCGAAGGGGCAACCGAAGGGGTGGGCGCTCTCGATCGCCGGGGGCAAGACCCCAGCTCTCCCCGAGTCCGGCCTTGAGCCAGAGGGCCTCCTCCACCACCCTGATGTCCTCCCTCATTGACATGACTGATTGTGTGCTAACAGTTTTAGAGTAGCGATTCACCTTTAGGGGTGTAGTTAGTAGTTGGGGTTCTGGGCGACAGATGCTTCCACTTCAGAAGTGTAGGGTGGGGAGAGTTGTGGGGGTTGGGAGGGATGGAGGACCGTTGTTCCTCGCTTGTTTGTTTTGTTATGTCACCTACGGGCCGCTGGTTGCAGTTCTCCTTGATACCCAAGCTTCTCTGACTGCTCCGCAGTTGATACGCAGCTCACATCTTCCATCAGTTTATTGTTTTTGGCCGCCTACGGGCCGCCATCGGAGGCACCCCTTGGTAGTCATTTGCCCCCCTCCTTCGCGCTCCACAGCTGACGGGCAGATCACTGTCTTCCATGGCCCCGCTTCTGGGCACGGGCTCGGTTGGTGTTCCCCTCCAGGTGGGTAGGGTCCCAAGTAGCTATCCGCCCCTCCACAGTCCACTCCTCAGGTGACTTACACCCTCACTAGGCCTATCCACCTCCTCTCATGGAACGTCAATGGCCTCTTGGACCGCATTAAGCGCACAGCGGTCCTCCGCGCTGCTCATCGCCACGCGCCGGACATCCTCTTCCTCCAAGAGATGCACCTCCTGGGTACACAGTGCAACTTCCTAGCTCGCTACGTCTTTGACAGGGTCTGGAACTCTGGTTTTACATGGGTATTTTAGTTAGGAAAGGGCTTCCCTTTACACTGGCGAGAGCTGAGACCGACGCGCATGGTCGCTATGTAGCTGTCTCAGGAACCATCGAGGGGCGCCACCTGAGCCTCTTGTGTCTCTACATTCCCCCCCCCCCACTCCTGCCCTTGACACTTTGTCACCTAACACAATTGATCTCCTCCCTCCCGCAGGGTCTTACGGTGGTAGGAGATTTTAACGCCGTCCTGCAGCCCCGGCGTGATAAGACAGGGACTCCGTCCGGGACCCGGATCGCCTCCGCGAAGCTCCTATCCAGCTGGTCCTCAGCCCTTGGCCTCTGCGACGTCTGGCGGGTTTGGAACCCCAGGGAGGAACGGTAAACACACACACATCGGCAGCCCACCAAACTCATTACTGAATCGACCTCTTAATGTCGGCCACAGACTGCCAACTAGTTTCTGGGTCTACGATACTGCCCAGGGGGATCTCGGATCACTCTCCCCTCTCCCTCCGTCTTGGCTCCCCACCGTCGGGCCCAAGCGGTTTGGCGGCTCAACGCCTGGTTTTTGCACGACTCAGCGATGGTGGAGTCCCTTGGACAGGAACTGCGTTCCTTTTTTTCCACCAACATCGGCTCGGTCTCCTTGCCGGGAACGTTGTGGGAGGCAGGCAAGGCCGTGATCCGTGGAGTGGCCAGGGGACTGGTCCACGCGAAGCGGTCGGAACAAACGGCTCAACTTGCTCAGCTGGAATCCCGGGAAGCACAACTTGAAGCAGCCCAATCCACTGGTGACGCAAGGGATTCCTCTCGCCAACTGGCGGTGATGCGTGAGAAGATCCGTCGGATCTCGTTGGAATCGGCTAAGACGCTATGGTGCTCCTCGGTTGCACGTATTTATGGGTGGGGTGATAAGAATGGCAAACTCCTCCACAATCTTGTGTCTTATCCTAAAGTCAACGGAATCATTCCGGAGATCCGTTCGAGCACCGGGACTCTCCACGTGGAGTCCTCGGCCATCGCGTAAACCTTTGCTGCTTACTACGCGGCCCTCTATGCCCCCGCTCCCCGGAGGCCTCGCTGACCGACTTGCTGGAAGTTTCTGGTACCCAGCTGCCGTGTCTCAATCCGGAGACTGCGAAAGCCTTGGACCGACCCTTCACCCTGGAGGAAGTCCAGGACGCTATCTCGCTCTTACACCCCGGTAAAACGCCAGGTCCCGATGGGTACCCTCAGGAGTACTATGCGGCCTTCCCTGATATCCTGGCCCCCCATCTGGTGGATATCTTCCGCCACGTGGCGGAGACGGGGTCATTCCCGCCCGAGACGGATGTCGCCACAATCGTGGTTATTCTGAAGATGCAGCCGCCCTCCTTGAGCTGTGCGGATTACCGTCCAAACTCACTGATCAATACGGAGACCGCATTCGGAACACAGAACCACGATCTGATGAGCACGCACCCGTCTCTCTCTAATAAGGGGCATGTTCTATGGCAGTACTGTCGGCACATCAATACCCATCTCTCCAATGTTAGACGTACCCGTCACTGCCTAATTAGCAAATGCCCTCTGCACCTAAAGTTACCTGCTCTTCTTTACACCTCGTCCGGCTTACAGTGAGTCTGACTAAATCAATCAGACTCTCTCATCTGGTCATTTTTTGAGGAATATCTATAACATTTTAAAAAAAAAAGTCCTTATCCACATGCTGGCACAGATCTTCCAACTGCGTAGACCACGCTCCGCAGTTTACAGTACAATGCATTTCCCCACACGCTATATCTACATCGTCCTTTAGAGTCCTGGGCCCTGCCGGGTCGGAATTATCACCGGCAGAGCAACCTCCCCAGTGACATCTTAATCCATTATAGCCCTGAGGAGTTGCGGGAGGATAATCCCACATATGACGAAACACGTGTCGGCTGGATATGTCTCAAGATCATTAAAAATACTCTGTTCTCAAGAACCACTTAATGAATTATTGTCCACTCAAATAATAATAATAATAATAATAAAGCGTTTTGTAAAGCGCATGGCTGCACAACTGTGTATCCCCGCGCTAATTGCTGACAAAAACTCTTTACAGCTCACCGAGACAGAGAGATAGGGAGATGTTAATGAGGGAAGAGATGAGTTTTTAATTTAGCTCTAAAGAGGATTTCAGATGGTTCCATTCTCAGATGAACTGGGAGGGCATTCCAATGCTTTGCTCCAAGAAAACTAAAGGAGCGACCACCCAGTCTTGCTCTATTGATCCGGGGAAGTTTGAATTGTGACATACCCGAGGATCTGAGATTTCTGGTAGGGCGGTGGATAGTTAGAAGATTTCTCAAATAGGTGGGTCCTTTGTTGTGTGCAATTTTGTGGGCATAGCAGAGAGCCTTAAATCTGATTCTTTCTCTAACTGGAAGCCAGTGAAGCTTGGACAAGGTTGCTGTAGCGGATGTTCTTTTTGGTAAACCTAGTACCATGCGGGCGGCCGCATTTTGAATGCATTAAAGCTGGTGCAGTTGTTTTTGGTTCGCACCTAAAAGGAGAACGTTTCCATAATCCAGGTGGGGCGTTATTAGTGCATGCACTAACGTTTTCCTTGCTTCAATGGGAACAAGATCAATAGTCTTACGCAAGATTTTTAACGTGCCCATACATTTGCCAATTGTTTTATTGACTTGTGTTCTTCCCGACAAATCCGAGTCAATCATTATTCCTAGGTTTTTGACCATTTCGACTGGGTGGGGGCAATCGCCCAGTGTAGTAGGCCACCAAGCCTGGGACCATATTGAGGTTTTATTCCCTACCACTAGCACCTCCGTTTTGTCGCCATTCAAACGGAGGCAGTTATTATCCATCCAGGTGGCGACCGCTGCCATGCAGCTAGAAAAATTGGAGGCAAATTTTTCGCTGTCTGGGGTGAGCTTGAACATGAGCTGGGTGTCGTCAGCATAACTGACAATGCCCACCCCAAAATTCTCTACGACTCGAGCTAGGGGTTCCATATAGATGTTGAACAGGGTAGGGCTCAAACTAGAGCCCTGTCGGGACCCCATAGCTGATGTCGCGAGAAGATGACTTGAAGGGTGGGCAATGTATTTGGAATGATCTTTTGGAGAGAAAAGATTTAAACCAGGCAAGGGCATGATCCCTTACTCCAATGTCTGATAGTCGGGACAACAGGGTGTCATGGAGCACAGTGTCGAAAGCTGCACTTAAGTCAAGCATGACAAGTGCAGCTGTCTCCCCCTCATCTACCATCTTGCGAATGCACTCCGTGGAGTAAAGAACCGCGGACTCCGTGGAGTATCCAGGTCTAAAACCAGATTGTGTTGGATGAAGTATGTTTCCTTCTTCTAGAAAAGTCATCAGTTGTTTATTGACTATTTTTTCTATAATCTTAGCGCATTGTGGCAAGAGGGAGATGGGTCTAAGATTTTGATATTGAGTAACCGGAATGTTTGGTTTTTTTTTTAGAGGGATAACTTGTGCTGTCTTCCATGCTTCTGGGACATAGCATTCTTGAAAGGACAAAGTGATCAAGTGTCTGATTTGATCAATGAGACCGTTGTTCATGATGTCTTTAATTTTACCTAAAGGGCACACATCATTTGGGGATCCTGAGTGGATGCTATTGATAATGCTGATCAACTTTTCTTTGTCAGGAGTGATAAAGCGTGTGAGAGTGTTTTTTTGGGTAAGGAGTGGTTCTTTTCCTTCTATCAAATGCTTTGTTTCTAATGTACCAGTGTCTACACTGACACACCATACTATATAATTTTGTTGTGTGCAAGGGTATTTTTTTTTGCAATTGTTTAGTGTATTGGCCTTGACCAACACACTTTCTGGGGGGTTATAGGGCTCATCCCCTCAAACTTCTTTGCACCACATTCCTACCAAGAATTCGAGACATTATTCTGTCAATTCTTAGCAGTGCGCCCGTTCCTTCTCCCTGACATAAAAACCCTTTAGAACAATTTACCTGGATGCCCTTATGGCACCCAAAACCTTGACCACAACCTCCAAGTTGCGCCTAGTTCAAATTTATTACCTCCACGCGGCTTACCTCACCCCCACACTTTTATTTCAGGCCCGGTTGAGACCCTCCCCAGCAGGTGCCCACTGTGCCTCTGCCCCTGCCGATTTTATCACATGGTATGGTGCTGCCCAGCTTTGACGCCGTTTGGGGGGGGGGGGGGGGGGGTGTGGAGCGGGAGCTCATGCAGGCCCTGGGATGAGTGGTTCCCCATGATCCGCTGCGTCTGCTGTTGGGGGTGTTTGATGGGTTGGATGGATCCAGGACGGACAAACGCTTGTTGGGGACGGCTATGGCGGTTGCCAAGAGAGATATAGCGGCGCACTGGTCCCAGGCTAAGGCGCCTTCTGTCAGGGGTTGGAGAAGAGGGGTGGACTGGTGCGGGATCCAAGAGGAGGCCTTATTCGAAGCCCGAGGGTGCCCGGAATTCTTCAATAAAGTGTGGGGTAAATGGTTCAACATGCTCCCACCCTGATGGTCTGCCTGTATTTGATTTATTCAATGTATACCTGTCTCTACCGTTTGGACTGCCAGGTTGTGCCCTGATGGAATCGCCTGTCTGTACTGTCACGCCTATTGTGTTGAATAATGAACTGCAACAAATGAATTTGTTTGTTATGCACAAAACTTCAATAAAATTGATTATCACAAAAAAAAATATTGTCAGTTTACAAACTTGATGCAAGAGTGATGTAATATGTGAGGTCATATGCGGTGCATGACAGGGCAGGAGTTACAGTTACTTTGGCCCAAACCATCAATTTGTCAAGGAAAAATGTGATATGGTAGCTCACAGACATTGCGTGCATAAGTAATTACAATGAGTAAAATGATCTTAATAATCCGCAACAGGTGTGCATAAGCTCAAAAGGCATGCACACTACATACATGAGGAACAACGTTAAGGTTAGTTATTTCAGTCAACTATAACTGGTGAATTTCAGCCTTTCTTAGTTTAAATTTTACATTTAAGCGGACATTTTGACCTAATCAAAAAGTAATTTGAACGTTTTTTCTGTGAATGTATAAGCTTTTTCTAATATAAAGAAAGATATTATTACCATAACTAAATAGGTCACTGTAACCTTTGATTTGTTCAGTGACTACACCCCCTCAAACCCCCCCACACATTTTTTCCTTGTTAAGAATTTGAAAGGCCATCATGCTTACTGCTGACTTGAAGGACACGAGGAAACGGGTCACAGTACCTAAGTGAGGACAGTCTTTGTTCCTTTACTATTACTGAAGTAGAACCCACTTCTTTGGCTCTGGGTTTGATGTAGCTCTGCTAGGAGGACAAGAATAGGCGTAGGTCAACAACTGAATCCTGAACAATAAACTTTATCTACTTGTCTCAGAGAGACTTGATGGGTGGAGAAGGGTAGAAGGGTTGTACATCCTTGCTAGATATAACTCAAGGAACAAGAGGCAAGATGAAAAAAAGTTACTTACCTGTAACTACGGTTATCCAGTATTGGTATCTTTCATAGATTCACAAGCCTGAATCATTCCCCGTCGCCGAGGCGGGAGTCCCAAGGTAATTATATATACAAAAGCAGTGCCTCAGAATAATCTGTAGTAGGCTGACAATACTATAGGCCACAAAAGGCCCAAAACGTAGCAGCATATCTACCTCATTATATGAAAAGAAGTTAAAGTAGTCCCAACCAATCAGCTGTCAGCGCCCTCTAGAACCTTCCCAGCAGAGGCAGTTCTCCTCAGATTTTCCCAGCACAAGTGGGAAGTATGTATCCATAATAAAGAACTGTTCTGCCGGGGAGGAGGGTGGGTGCATGTGAATCTATGAAAGATACCAATACTGGATAACCGTAGTTACAGGTAAGTAACTTGTTTTCTTATCCAGTATTGGGGTATCTTTCATAGATTCACATGCCTGAATCAGAATAGCAAGCAGTAAACCCATATCTGTTGTTTGCGGAAGGTGGGAGACCAAGTGTAATTCTATATATCCACACTCATTCGGAAGGTTATAGAGCACTAGAAATGTAAATATACATGAATGCAGAAAACCTTCTAAAAATAAATAATTATATTCAGAAAACATTTTTTATATTTAAACAGCATTTGACAAGCAAAATATTACAGTGTATAATGCATACTCTTATGTCATGAATAGAATAAGGGAGACCTTTAAAAGTCTAACCTTAATGAAGAAGATGCTGCAGCACCGCTTGTCCCACTGCTGCATCATCTTGTGATGCCGATTGCAAGCAGTAATGCTTTGTAAAGGTATGGCCACTCTTCCATGTTGCAGCTCGGCAAATGTCCGCCAGTGTGACTCCGGCAAATAATGCTGTCGACGACCGACATCATTCTGGTGGAATGTGCTTTTACCTTTCTGACTAAAGGCTTGTTAGCTTTCTCGTGACAGAATTGTATTACTGAAGATAACCACCTGCATATCGTTGCTTTCGTTACAGCTTGTCCCAGAACAACTGAACCATAAGCAATAAATAACTGGCTAGATTTCCTTATGTCTTTAGTTTTCTGAAGATAGAACTTTAGACAACGTTTCACATCTAGAGAGTGTAGGGCCTTTTCTGCCGGTGTGACAGGATCCGGGAAAAAAGTCTTTAACTTAACCGGCTGGTTTAAATGAAATTGAGATCGTACTTTAGGAATGAATTTTGGATTTGTTCTCAAGGTGACATAATCCGTATAGAAATGAAGGAACGGTTCCGAAATAGTGAAAGCCTGAATCGCACTCACCCTCCGGGCTGAAGTGAGAGCTAGTAAAATAGCCACTTTCCAGGTTAACATTTTTAATTCAGCTCTATGAATAGGTTTGAAAGGCCTCCTCATTAACTGGGACAAGACAATATTGAGATCCCATTCAGGAGGTGGAAGTCGAATTGGAGGAAAGGCTTGAAACAAACCTTTCAGAAATTGCTTTATCAGTGAGGAAGAACATAGTGAAGGCTTGTTCGAGCTTCTTCTGAATCGGGATATGGCGGCAAGATGTACTTTAATAGAAGAGAACACTAGACCCGCCTTGGCTAGTGAAAGCAAGTAAGGTAGGATATCTTCAGGTGGAGCTTGAAGAGGATGGATATTATTTGCTTCGCACCAACAACAGAAGCTTTTCCATTTGAAACGGTACGTTCTGATAGTACTCGGAGAACGGGCTTGAGACAGAATTGCTCTACAGTCTGCAGAAATCTGGAGATCTTTAATGCCTCCCATGCTCGTGACGGAACCGTTCCGTCACGAACATCGGGTGGGCTGTGCTGGTGATGGAACGGTTCCGTCACGGCCCTCTCGCCGCGCCTGCGCAGCGCGAATTCCGCGCCTGCGCTAACGTTCTGTGGCGTGGGCGGGGCCGTGACAGAACCGTTCCGTCACAAGCACAGCTCACCCGCGTGCCGTGACGGAGCGGTTCTGTCACGAGCACAGGACCGCCGCGCAGCCCTCCCACCCCCTTAGCACTGCGGCGGAATAGCCGCCGCAGTGAAGGGGTTAAACTCTAGGAAGTCAGGAGCCAGGCGTGCAAGTGCAGCGATTGTGGATCCGGGTGCAGAATCTGACCTACTTTCCTTGACAACATGGCAAGTGTCGGCTTGATACGAATTGGAGGCTGTTGAGATAGCAGGAGCAGTTCTTGGAACCACAACTGTCTCGGCCAGCGAGGAGCAATGAGGAGAAGAGTGCAATGTTCCCTCTTCATCTTTTGCAGAATCCTTGGTATTAACGGTATCGGGAGGAAAAGCATATGCAGAGATTCCTGACCATCTCATGGACAGGGCATTCCCTCTTGACCCTTGTTGAGGAAATCTGCTGGCGTAATACAGGCATTTGCTGTTCTGTTGCGTCACAAACAGATCTATAGTTGGTGTGCCCCATCTCTGAAAGATCTTGTTCACCTGTTCTTGTTCCAGCTCCCATTCGTGGCAACCTGTAAGGGATCTGCTGAGGTTGTCGGCTAGAGAGTTTTGAACCCCCTTTACATGCTCCGCTCCGAGAGTTATGCCGTGTTGTATAACCCACTCCCACATCTCTTGAGCTTCCTGCAACAGAGATAGGGATCTCATTCCCCCTTGCTTGTTGATTTAAAACATGCTGGTGGTATTTTCCGTACGCACTAGCACTGAAGAATTTGCAATCCTCGGAAGGAACGCTTGCAGAGAAAGGAAAATGGCTCTTAATTCGAGACTGTTGATGTGTTTCTGCCGATATTGATGAGACCATCAGCCTTGAATCTTGAGGTCCTGGAGATGGCCTCCCTATCCTTCCATGGATGCATCCGTGGTCAAAATGAACTTCGGAAGGGTTTGAAGAAACGTGAGACCCAGAGACAGATTGCTTTCTTTTGACCACCATTGAAGAGCATACTTCATTCTGGGTGTCACTTTTATGCGATCATCGAAAGACCCTCCTATTTGTTGCCATTGTTGGTGCAACTCCTCTTGCAGTGGCCTCATCCTGAGTCTTGCGAAGGGGACTAGACTGATCGCTGAAGAGCACATCCCTAGAAGAGATGCATATGTTCGGACAGAAAGTGACTTTCTTGTTGAGATTTGTCTTGCCAGTTTTTGAAGTTTGTTCTGCCGTTCCTGCCGTTCCTGAGAAAAGAACGCTTTGCACTGTTGGGTGTCCAGTGACGCTCCCAGAAATGTTAACACCTGTAGGGGTTGCAATTGCAATTTCTTTGCATTGAGAGTGAGGCCTAGATTTGAGAATAGACGAAGGGCGCTTCTGACCGCTTGTCTTGTGATCTGTCTCGATGGTCCGTTGAGCAGCCAATCGTCGAAATATGGGAAGACCTGCATCCCCTCGGACCTCAACTTTGCAGAAACTGGGGCCAACCATTTTGTGAATATTCTTGGTGACAATTTCAGCCCGAATGGGAGCACCTTGAATTGAAAGTGGACGCCAGCCACTGTGAACCGCAGGTATTTGCGATGTTTGGGGTGTATAGGAATATGGAAGTAAGCGTCTTCCAAGTCCAGAGAAGTCATAAAATCTCCTTCGTTGAGACAATTGAGCACATCTGCCAATGTCACCATGCGAAAAGAAAACAAGTTACTTACCCGTAACTTTGGTTCCCCAGTATTGGTAACTTTCGTAGATTCCCATGCTTTGTATCATTCCCTGTCGTCGCAATGGGAGCCTCTGTAAATAAAAAATACCTTAGTAGTAAGCACAAAGTGAAAAAATAGGCCTAGGCCTCATCACATTTTTTAGCTTATCCACCTCTTTTTGTAAAAGAGACCAAATTCTTGCAGTAGCCAATCAGAGCAGCCTCACCCCATAGAACCGTCCTGAAAGAGCCTCAGATTTTCGTAGCCGTTGTGAACAGCAACATCATTGGATAATAAGGCTGAGCTTTCCCAGGGGAGGAGGGTGGGCGCATGGGAATCTATGAAAGTTACCAATACTGGGGAACCAAAGTTACAGGTAAGTAACTTGTTTTCTTGCCCCAGTATTGGAACTTTCATAGATTCCCGTGCTTTGTATCAGAATAGCTAGCAGTAAAGAGAAAAGCATATTTTGTAATACGTGTACCTGTAAATGTCATACATAATCCTGATAAGAAAAACAGATACACATTTGCATCACAAAGCAGAACAATCACAAGTAATACAAAATATGCAAACAGGAAGGCGGGATAGTAAGGAAAGCTCACCGACTTATTGGAAAAGGTTCCTCAAAACCGCCTGGCCCACTGCCGCATCCTCTTTCACAGAAGAATCCAAGCAGTAGTGGCGAGTGAAGGTGTGGACACTACTCCATGTAGACGCTCTACATATGTCCTTGATCGGGACACCTGAGAATAGTGCCACCGATGAAGCCATTGATCTCGTAGAATGAGCACGAACTGCTCGCTGAAGTGGTTTCCCCGCTTCTTGATGGCAAAAGTGTATTGCACTGGATATCCAGCGGGAAAGGCAGGGTTTAGAAATTGGACACCCCTTTCGTGGAGCACTGAATGAAACAAAAAGCTGGGAAGATTTTCTGAACAGTCTTGTGCGCTCCAAGTAGAACTTGAGACATCTGTGAATGTCCAAAGATTGCAAAGCCCTCTCTGCTGGCGTGGAGGGCCGCGGAAAGAAGGATTTTAAGACCACCGGCTCATTCAGATGAAATTCTGAGGGTACCTTCGGAATAAATTTAGGATTTGTTCGTAGGATGAGATCATCATTCTTGAATTGTAGAAAAGGTTCCTCAATTGTGAAAGCCTGGAGCTCACTAACTCTTCTAGCCGATGTCAGGGCCAAGAGAAGAGCCAGTTTCCATGAGACAAACTTCAGGTCAGCTCTATGAATAGGCTCATATGGGGCCTTCATTAGATGTGACAGGACCCCATTAAGATGCCAGGCTGGTGGTGGAGGCCGGACTGGTGAAAAAACCCTGAACAAACCTTTCAAGAATTGTTTAATGATCCTCGCAGACCAAAGGGAAGGACCTGATGATGATCTTCTAAATCTAGAAATGGCCGCTAGATGTACCTTTATAGAAGAAGGAGCCAATCCAGATTTGGCAAGAGAAAGGATGTAAGGCAAGAGTTGGTGCGGTGCAGAAGTATATGGATGTAGACCTTCTCTCCGACACCAAAGGCAGAATCTCTTCCCCTTAGCCCAATAGGTTTTATTCGTACTAGGCGCTCGGGCCTGGGCCAAAATGTCTTTACATTCTCCTGAAAGATTTAAACCCTGGAACTCTCTGAACTCAGGAGCCACGCTGTCAATTGTAGTGACTTCAGGTCTGGATGCAGAACCTGTCCGTGAGCCATTGTTAACAGTGATGGAACAGGACGCAGGAGAATCGGTTGATCTTGGGAGAGGAGAAGAAGTTCTGTGTACCAAAACTGCCTGGGCCATGCTGGTGCGATCAGAATCATTCTGCACGGTTCCACCTTGAGCTTGCGGATCAGTCTCGGGATCAGTGGAATAGGAGGAAAGGCGTAAACAAATGCGCCGTACCAGGCAATCAAAAGCGCATTCCCCAAGGATCCCCGATGGTGATCCCTGCTTGCGTAGGAGTGGCATTTGGCGTTTTGGGGAGTTGCAAACAGATCGATGGTTGGGGTCCCCCAACGTGAAAACAGTTCGTTCAGAATGGTCTGATCCAGTTCACATTCGTGGCTGATAGTCTTTTGGCAACTCAAAGCGTCCACTGTGGCATTGAGTGTGCCCGCCAGATGTTCTGCTGAAAGGGTGATATTGTGTTGGATCACCCAATTCCAAAGCCTCCGTGCTTCCTTCGAAAGGGTGCAAGATCTCGTTTCGCCCTGCTTGTTTATGTAGTGCATGGCTGTGGTGTTGTCTGTACGAACCAGCACTGAACGGTTGCGGATCCTTGAAAGGAAAGCCTGCAAGGCTAGACGAATGGCCATAAGTTCCAGTAGATTGATGTGGAACTTGATTTGGACTGAGCTCCAATGACCACTGACTTTCAGTTCTTGGAGGACCGCTCCCCATCCCTCCATGGAAGCATCTGTTGTCAATACCATAGGAGATGGTGGAAGTTGGAATGGCAAACCTACTGAAAGATTGTCTTTTAGCAACCACCAGCTGCCTGCCTTCCGCATCTCCGGAGTGATTACAATCCTGTCGTCGAAGGAGCCCGTCACCTGACGCCATTGTTTGTCCAACTGTTCCTGCAGTGGACGCATTCGCAGCCTGCTGTGTGGTACCAATGGTATGCAGGATGATATCGATCCGAGAAACGATTTGTATTTTCGAACTGACAGAAACTTCTGTGTCCGTAGAATCAACTTGGTTTGGCGCTCTTCTGAAGGAAAAGCCAGGCAGCACTCCATGTCTAGGATCGCACCCAAAAACTTCACTGTTTTGGAGGGGCGCAAAATCGATTTTTCCCTGTTGAGCCGAAGGCCTAGCTGCTCGAACAGTTGTCTGCAGCTCGTGACTGCCCTGGACGCCTCTTGGAACGAAGGAGCCTTTAGCAGCCAATCGTCCAGATATGGGAAGACTTCGAAAGACTGCTTTCTAAGAAAGGCTGCCACAGGAGCCAGTACATTTGTAAAGATCCGCGGAGCGGACCGGAGACCAAAAGGCAGTACTTTGAATTGAAAATGGCTCTTGCCTACTGTAAATCAAAGATATTGCCTGTGAGCTGGATGAATGGGTACATGGAAGTAAGCATCTTCCAAATCTAGGGTTGCCATGTAGTCCCCTGGATTGAGAAGGCGGATGTCCTGAAGAGTGACTATCCTGAAGGACAACTTGATGAGATAAGTGTGGATCTGTCGTAGATCTAAGATCTGACGCCACTTGTCCTTCGTCTTCCGAACCAGGAGGAACCTGGAATAGAACCCTTTCCCCTTTTGGGAGAGAGGTACAGGTTCTATTGCCCCCTTGGTGAAGAGTTGGTGGGCCTCGAGATGAAGGAGTTTCAGATGTTTGGGTGTAAAGGCGTCTGGAGCTCTTGGAACTCCAACGTGTGTCCTTCCTTGATGATGTTTAGGACCCACTGGTCTGTTGTTATGACCATCCAGTTGTTGAGGCAATGGGCAATCCTGCCCCCCACTGGTGTTAACGAGGGTACAGGAACAGTAGAAAGAGCCACCTGGCCGCTATTGTCTCTTGGTATTATCTCTCTTCTGCTGCCCTTGTCGTCCTCTCGGCGGCTGGCGAGAGAAAGAACCCCTCAGTGAATACTTGGGTTTGTATGTTTGGCCAGGTTGGGAGTTGGAAGAGTAGCGGTGCTGATTGCCGCCTCTATAGGAGGAGAATCCTCTTCCTTTTACTCCCCTAAAGGGCACCTTGCGGTATTGTAAAGTTCCTAAGGACTTGGCCGTATCTGTATCTTTCTTTATGCCCTGTAGGGCGTCATCCACGTGTTTGCCAAATAACATCTCCCCGTCGTAAGGCAGTTCCAGAACTTTATTTTGTACCTCCTGTCTAAACCACTTGGCTCGCAACCAACCCTGGTGTCTCAAAACTGCTGAGCTGGCTAGCGCTCGGAAGGCCGTAGTTGCTATATCCATAGCGCAGTTGATTACATCAGAAGAGGCTCGCTCCCCTTCCAGTAAGATCTTTTTGACCTCGTCCTTAGATGCATCCTGAAGTTCTTTCACAAACGGGGAGAGGTCACACCACATCTGGCGATCGTATCTCCCCAGAATCGCCAAAGCATTAGCCGCCCTAACGAGGAGGCTGGCCATTGTGGAGAATCTTGTTTCAACATTGTCCAAACGCCTGCCCTCTTTATCTGGTGGCATCGTTAGCGGCGTGGATGGGTTCTTAGATTTACTCTGTGCGGCCTGGGAGATAACCAAATCCGGTTTTGGTTGACCTAGTAGACATGCCGGTCTGCCCTCTGGCGTTTTATAATTTTTCTCCAGTCTGGGGAGCACTGGGAGGACCGTGGCCGGATTCTGCATAGCTTTTAGGCCTTCAGACAAAACATGTTCAATGATGGGGATTGAACGTACGTCTTTCCGGAATGGTTCTTTGAAATCATACAAAAAACATTCGGACTGAACTGTGGTATCTGGAAGACTAAATCTCTTGGAAGCTCGTTCCATCAAGTTGTGAAAACCTCCGATATCTGCTGGAGGAGAGATTGCGGTATCAGGCACTGTGACGTCTGGATCTCGAAGGTCATCCTGATTCCAGTCTATATTCTGATCTTGGTCAGGGTCCACTTGCTGATCTACATCAGATGAGGCATTATCATCATCTGTATCATCCCGAATGGGCACCACCTCTTGTGGATGTTCTACAGGCTCTGGGTCACGCCCTCTTGAAGGCAAAGAGTGTTCTGCCACTGGTTGAGATAACTGAGGCGGAGGTGTAGGAGGGCGTACCTGTTGAACCTCCTGTGGGGTAGGAAATCGCCTCCGATAGTCCTGCAACATTAATTGTAGATCAGAGATGAGAGTGGATGGCATCGCCACCATCTCCTGCTGAGACTGACGTGGAGGTTTCTGCAAAGGAACCTGCATGCGTGGCCTCTCCTATTGGTCATAATAGTCTTGTGGAACATAGTGTTGTTGCTCCATTTCACCTTCCTCAGAACTGACGTCCTGTAATTTGACTTTTAAGTCAGATGGGCTATAAGCCGGCCCGTAATCGCTATAAGCCTCTTCTTCAGAGTCCTCATCCAGCAATAGGGTAGGAGGAAACCGTGTAACTTGCCGTGGAGATGTCATTTCCGGTGTTATTTGTCTTTTCCTGTGAGAAAAAGCAAGTTTCTCAGTCGTCGACGTCGTCGTCGACGGAACCGTCGTCGACGGTTGAATCTTCAGAGACTGTTTCGTCGACGGAGGCGCAGACGAAGAAACTGCGCTCGTCGTCGAGGTCTGAATCGTCGACGGGGAGATGGTCATCGTTGACGATGGCTGGATCGTCGACGGAACCGTCGACGAACTCGTCGTCAGCAACAAGGTCACAGGTGTCGTCAACATGGTCATCGCCGACGTTGTCCTCGTCGTCGACGCGACTCTCGTCGTCGACGTGGAAAAAGTCATTTTCGTCGACGACGAACAGGCATCAGGCGTCTTAAACATCGTCGACGGCGCAGGTGCCTTCGTCGTAACCATCGTCGACGAGCCCGTCGACGAGGCCAATTTTACAGACAAGTTTTTCTTGACAGAAATCGTCGACGTACCTGTGGTTTTTACCGTCGACGAACGCTGTTTCTTTTCTGAAACAATCTCCTGAGTCGCAGCAGAAGGCTTTTTCACCCCTCTATCCTTGTCAGAGGGTGGTGAAGTCACAGGGACAATCTTTTTAGCCTTTTTTGAAGGTTGCGACTCCTCAGGCTGTCCCTGCCTCTCCTTTTCACCGTGGTGAGGAGATTTTAGGGAAGCAGGCATATCAGAGGTCCCAGGCAAGGCCTTGACATGGGGCTCATCAGATGTAGTAGGGGGAGACCTACCCCTCTTCTTCGATTTCCTTGATGACACCATCAAAGAGGAGCCCTCACTGTCAGAAGACATAACTTCCTTGCGGTCCTTCATTTTCTGCAGCCAAGTCAGGAGGCGTCCCTCTCTGTCCCTCAAGGTCTTGGTGGAGAAGGTTCTGCAAATCTTGCAGTCCGTGGCCTTATGATCCGGATATAAGCAGTATATCCAGTCTTCATGTTTGTCATCAACAAACAACGTCTTTTTTGAGCAAGTAGCACACGCTCTAAAAAGTGCTTTCTTCTCTTTGTCAGACATGACGAAAAAAAAAGGCAAAAGTTGTAGAAAATACTCAGAAGTGAAGAAAATTGAGCAGAGCTCAATGGAGACTCCCTTGCACAACATGCAGTAGAAAATCTGAGGCTCTGAGGCTCTCTCAGGAAGGTTCTATGGGGTGAGGCTGCTCTGATTGGCTACTGCAAGAATTTGGTCTCTTTTATAAAAAGAGGTGGATAAGCTACAAAATGAGATGAGGTCTGGGCCTATTTTTTCACTTTGTGCTTACTACTAAGGTATTTTTTATTTACAGAGGCTCCCATTCCAACGACGGGGAATGATACAGAGCATGGGAATCTATGTAAGTTCCAATACTGGGGCAACTATGTTTCTTCAAGAATTTGTTGAGTTTGCGCAGATCCAGAATCGTGCGCCACTCTCCTGACTTTTTCTTTAAAAGGAAGAAGCGAGAGTAGAATCCTCTTCCTTTCTGCGAGATTGGAACCTTCTCTATTGCATTCTTCTGAAACATGTTTAAGGCCTCTTTGAACAGTAAGTGAAGACGAGGGGAAAGGGGCCCTTGGGCAGGGTCGTAGGTGGTTTCTTTACGAACTCCAGAGTGTGCCCTCTTTCCACCAGGTCGAGGACCCACTGGTCCGATGTGGTGTTCCGCTATTGTTGGTAAAAGGCGGAGATCTTAGCGCCCACAGGGAGGGAAGGATTGTGGACTGGCGTCCGGCATAGCTCATTGACGTTTGTTTGAATCTTGTCCTTGATTATTCGATCTTCGTCTTCCTCCCTGACAAGAGAAATTGCTGGAGGAAGATTGCCTGTATGAAGATTGGTACTACGGTTGCTTATACTGCGACTGGGATTGCCTGTTCTGTTGATTGTGGTAATTCCCTCTGGAAGAAAATCCACGACCTCTTGCTCCTCTAAAAGAACCTCTTTTATATTGCAGCATACCGAGCTATTTTGCGGTGTCTGTATCCGTCTTGATGGTTAGTAAGGCGTCATCTATGTGCTTACCGAAGAGCGAGTCCCCATCGAAAGCCATATTGAGGACTTTTGTTTGCACCTCAGGTCTGAAGGAGGTTGCTCTGAGCCAGCCCTGTCGTCTGAGCACCGCCGCACCCGCTAACTGACAAAAGTTAGTGTTTGCGATGTCTAGGGTGCAATCTATTATTTCTGAAGCCGCCCTCTCTCCTTCAAGCACTATTTTACGTACTTCTTGCTGATGATCTTCGGGTATCAATTCTATGAATTCAGATCGTTCTGACCACATCTGTCGGTCATAGCGGGCAAGAATCGCAAGAGCATTCGCTGCCTTGATGGAGGATGTAGCATTGATGGAGAACTTCTTGCCTATTAGATCCAATCTCCTGCCCTCTTTGTCCGGTGGTGTTGAGATTGGGGTGGATTGTTTCTTGGACCTCTGTTAAGCAGCTTAGGATATCACAGAGTCAGGACATGGGTGACCCACCAAACAAGATGGAGTGTCTGGCGGTGCTCTATACTGCTTCTCAATACGAGGAAGGACTGCCGGGATAGAAGCGGGTGTCTTCATAATCTTAAGACCTTCCTTCCAAATAAATTTAATAATGGGTATGGCCCTGGTGATCTTCCTATACCCCTCTTTAAAGTTGTGCAAAAAACATTCTGACTGCTCAATAGATTCTGGTAGTTCAAATCTTGTAGCAGCCCTTTGCATGATATTGTGAAAGCCGCCAATTTCCTCCGGCGGAGAATCAGAGGGTTGCGGCAAAGGAGGCGAAGACATAGGTATTACATAGTCATCCCACAGATCCGCAGGTGTGTTGTCATGAGGCAACCATCCTTCTTCTCGTCCATCCTTGTCCGAAGAGGAAGTATCTCGATCCTCTTGTGGTGTGGGTTCTGCAGTGTGTCTTGGCGACACTGGAGGCTGCTGTGGTGGAGGCGTGGGTACGTCCACTGGTACCGGAGGTACAATTGGCGTGGACGGTGTAGGTGGGAACCTTTGGCGATAGTCTGCCAACATGGCCTATAAGTCCTGTATCAACGAAGGAGGAAGATGACTTGACTCCTCCGAACGTGGAGCTCTGTAAGGTTGTCTATAGAAAGGTGTAGACAAATCTTCTTGGTAGTAATGCTCCTGTATATCCTCTACTTCATCCTCATCCTGACATTTTATTCGTAATTCGGATGGATGGCGTGCAATCCCAAAGGGACCCTCATCACCTCCATCATCCTCATCAGATTCCTCTTGTTCCACGTATATTTCTAAAATCTGTGATGGTAGCAGTGGAGAAATATTGGAGTAGTCTTGCCTATGATAGGTTTTTATCTCAAAATGAGTATATGCTATAGGCGAGGCATGAGACACCCGAGGTAGAGACGGCCAGGGTCTTGCAGGCGGAGTCTTGGTGATGACTGGACTCTTTGCTGAAATGGCCGTCGACTGACTTGTCGTCGATGGGATTGTCGTAGACGGTGGTACTGTAGATGGACTTGTCGTCGACGGGGATGTCGCTGACGCGGCCGTCGTCGATGAACTCTTCGTCGCCGAGGCTGTCGTCGTCTATGTTGTCGTCGACGAGGCTGTCGTCAACGGGGTCTTCTTAGATGATCGAGTCGTCGACAGGCTCTTCGTCGACGAGATCGTGGTAGACGGGCTCTTCGTCGACGATGATTTTGACGTCGACGGGGCTTTTGTCGACGATGACTTCGTCGACCATGGAACTGTCGATGGAATGGTCGTCGACGATAATTTTGAAGAGATTAAATAAATACCCGTAGCCCCTGAAGATTTCTTTGAGGAAACCTTGGCTGACACAATAGGTGAAGTAATAACAGAGGTAGACACCGTAGCTGAAGAGCTTGAGGTGGTAGAAGTCACAGAGACTGTGTGAGAAGACACCAGAAAAACAGTTTTGCCTGTGCTTTACTCAGTTACTAGTTTTAGAGGAAGATCCTGAAGGCGGAGAAGCTGGAGATTCAAGAGGAGGAGAGGATAACCTCCTTGAGGGTTCTGAAGCTCTATGAGAGGATTTGTGTTGTTTTTTCCTCTCAGGAGAAGAGCTATTATAGATCTGGCTCTTTTGCTGGCTGTAGAAGCTCTGTCCTCATCATCTGTGGGAGATGATTTGAGCCAAAGAAGAACCCTTGCCTCCCTGTCCCTGATGGTCTTGGCAAGGAATGTGCGGCAAATCCTGCAATCCTTCACAATGTGATTGGGATGCAGGCAGTAGATGCAGTCCTTACGCTGATCATCTACATGGACCCTCTTTTTATCACAGATCCTGCAGGCCTTGTAAAGGGCTTTCTTCTCAGATATTCTGAAGAAAAAAGTTGAAAACTGAGTAGGCACTCAGGGAGACTCCCTTCCACACGACGTGCGGTGAAAATCTGAGGAGAACTGCCTCTGCTGGGAAGGTTCTAGAGGGTGCTGACAGCTGATTGGTTGGGACTACTTTCAGTACTTTTCATATAATGAGATCGATAGGCTGCTAAGTTTTGGGCCTTTTGGGGCATATAGTCTTGTCAGCCTACTACAGATTATTCTAAGGCACTGCTTTTGTATATATAATTACCGTGGGACTCCTGCCTCGGTGACAGGGAATGATTCAGGCATGTGAATCTATGAAAGATACCCCAATACTGGATAAGTACTATATGTGACCAGTATTTTTGCGACGAATAAAACATTGCAAAAACCGAACCAAGTACTAATAGGTTCGTCCATAAAATTCTGAACCGTAGTGGGTCACAATCCAACCTACGTCATGAATATTAATTAAATTAGGTGGGTCAAAAATCCCTTTGATTATAGGCCATCACTAGGATGGCTGCCTGCTAGGGTCAGCAGACCACCAGGTCTGTGGCTGCCTTTCAATAAAGTATTTTTTAATACAGCCTGTTTTCCTTAAAGCAATTAAACACCAGTTAAAAAGGAACGTTTATGGTTTATTTTGCTTTGAGTGAGAGTTTTGAGTGGTCCCATGGACCAATACATGCTCCCAAACAAACTTTTTGACATTCACAAAGAGGAAGGAGTCACCAAGGTACTCACTACCCTTTTGGGAATGGAATACCACCCAAAATAAGGGGTCGGTAGCTTTTCAATGGATTACAACTCCTATTTTGGAATCATATGGATGGGAATCGTTATTTGGAATGGACACCTGCACCCCACCCTTCCCAAATAACGATTCCTTACGCATTATTAAACCCATTGTAAGAGCCAGGAAAAAGTTACTGACTCAAAATGTGTTTAGTACATTGCTAAAAGCAGTTTTTCAGTCAAACTCTAAATCAGTGCGTTTTCAACCACAAAACTACTTTTTACATCTAACCTAAGTCTTGAACTGGGGCCACTTGCTTGTCTGCTGCACAAAGTGAGATTTGCCTACTTGCACAGAAAAAGACACCCCAGATTTTGACAGACAACTGATAACCTTGCTCCTGGATGTTTTTCAGGTACTGACAGATAAAGCTGTACAGCAAGAATGGCAGTGGGGTTTTACATATTTCCACGGACACATAACTGTGTACACGACATTGCGTGTTCGGCAATTTGAAAAACCAACATGTTTCCACTTCACGTTATTATATTGGAATTCTTTGCCTTCAATCGTGCTTGCACAGGACACACAGTTCCCACACTTGTGGTGCCCTTCAATGGGTTTCATCCCCCATTGTGACAATAAGTCACTTTTTGGTTTGGGCAAGGCTATATTGGCGAGCACAATTTGTTGGCCGATGTTTCTATTCTTCTTGTACGCAAATAGTGGATGGGGAAATGGGCATTCCAAATTTTCAAGAAGATGCCAGTTTCTTAACACCATCTGTCTAAGTTTACACAGTTATGTGCCCGTGCCCAAAAATCTACATTGGTAAAGCCAATCAGCAAGTTAATACACGAATAACCCAGCATCGATCACGCATTAAGAATAAAGTCTTAACTGCACCGATGGTGGAACATTTTTTGATAAACAACATGGAGAAAATGACTTCAGATGGTCAGTACTGTTTAGTATCAATCAACAACAGAGTCCTGCTGATTTAGAAAAAACATTGTTAAAGAAAGAAGCGTATTTAATCTTGAAATTCAACAGCGCATTGACTGGGCTCAACGCGCAGTCCGAAGTATCAAGATTATGAATATAGATGAGCATAAACTGTCCCATCTGGTGGCATAAGAGCATATACCCAGAACGCAACCAAAAAGTCCTTACATCAGAAAACACTAAAAGATGGCCGCCATGTTCTATACCAAAATCTAAGACCTAGTTGAATCACATAAAAATACATCTAAAGATGGCCGCCACACCCAGAGTCTGGAGCATTTGTCCCCGGTCTGCCGAATGCACAGGTAAGAGGAGAAGAACTATTAGAGAATTAAAAAAGTATTAGACTCGCAACTAAAACTCCAACTTATTGGTGTGCAGGGAATGAAAAGCACAATGGCCCCACGCGGAGGAAGTTGTGGAAGCCGTTTTTTAACAACTAGAAGTGCGCGAAGCACACAGCGCCAAAACACCCAACTAGATAAAAAAGGTATGCCTTTTTTCGCGTGAACGCGAGCAGGACAGAATGTGGATAAGAGACTGAAAACAATATTTTTTTGTGGCTTGCAGGTTGCGTTTGGCCACTTACAAATAAACGACAAAAGTGTGAACCCAGAAACAAAGATAGAGAGAAGTGTCTACATTAAATCGAAGACACGTGCAGGTATGTCTAAGAGGGGCTTGAGCAGTTTGGCTACTTAGCTTATGGCACCCACAAATGGTGATGATATGTCCCACTTACATTGTAGGTAGCACTATAGAAGAATGATTGAGCAATAAATGACCCTGTGGACCGGCGACAAGCTGGAGAACAGGTAAAATTTAGCGACAATAACAAACTATGGGAGAGATACTAGGAAGGATAGAGAACTAAAACGAAGTTGTTTTTATGTATATTTCACAGACAAACACAAAAGACAGAACCCTGAAGAGAACCCGAAAACTGATGTCATTGGGTTTGAAACGCGTCGGTATATTAAAAGAGACTGACACTAAATGTCTAGTAGACCAATGAATTTATTTGTGGTCTTTTTGAATCTCCTTTATTCACATTAATTTGCTGTTGATTGAATATCCAGTTGAACGTGACGTAGCCCTGTTGTTGGTGTCATTAAATAACACCTCACAAAAATCAGTTGTTTGCTGGTGAAAATTGAATATAAATTGTACACTGTATATAGATGTATTGTGGAACTGTATTGTATTTATGTGTAAAGTGTATAGTGTTTTTCTCACACATGAAAAAAAATCAAAATAATGAAAAAATAATAAAACAAAGAGGTATGAATAAAGGGTACCTAACAAACTAAAATAATACTAGTATGTTTTGAGGTAAAAAGAAATGTGTAGTTGGTAATCTTGTATATTATTGATAATTTTATGGTCCAACCAGCTGCATGTCCCAGCACCTAACTCCTTAATTTAACAAAGACAACTGCATTGGCATGGTGCATGAATGACAACTTGTTGTCAAACAAGACACCCAGGTTTCTCACCATTGGAACAGGGGACGGAGGTGGTCCTAACTTAGCTGGCCACCAGGACGGGGACCAGGTAGGAGTGAGGTGCCCAAAGATCATCACCTACGTCTTGTCTAAATTTAATTTGAGGCAGTTGTTTGTCATCCAGGCACTGATGGCTAGCATTCCCTCTTGAAAATTTGCCGCAACTGCCCCTCCATGGTTGTGAACCGCGATTACAAGTTGCGTGTCGTCGATGTAAGATGTTAGACCCATTTTGTAGGTTTTAATGACCCTCGCCAAGTCACACACATAGATGTTAAACAAGGTCTGACTCAGCGAGGATCCTTGAGGCACGCCACAAGGGAGGGCAAATGATGGAGAATTAAAGTCTCCGAATGTCACTGATTGAGAGCGGTTGGAAACGAAAGACGCTAGAAGGGCCTTGGCTTTGTGTGTGATGCCGATGGCTGCGACACGGTTGATCAGGATTGCATGGTCGACCGGGTCAAAAGCAGATGAAAGGTCAAGCAGCACGAGGATCGCAGCCCCTCCCACGTCGAGTATCATCCTGATTTAAACAGCAGCTTTGATGAGAGCGTTTCGGTGCAGTGTCCTTTTCTAAAACCGAATTGCGTGTCTTCAAGTAGTTTATCATCATCAATAAAGTGGGCTAGCTGTGTGTTCATGATCCTTTCCGCAATTTTTGCTGGAAATGGCAGACAAGCAATTGGTCTATAGCTTTTTGTATCGGTGGGGTCAAGATTGTTCTTTTTTAGTAGGGGCTTGATGACGGCTTTTTATCAGAGGGAGGGGTACGTGCCTGTCCTAAACATTGAGTTGCAGATGTTTGCTAAATTGAGGCCGATAATGTCATGGACCAATTTGAGAGTGGATGGGGGGCAAGGATCATTGGGGGCTCCGGATTTAACCGTGGAAATTAAGTGAGAGATGTGTTCAGGGGAGACTTGACTGAATTGCTCTAGTGTGGGTGTAGATTGATCTGCAGTAGGAAAGGATTTGGGGGGTGCAGGGGTTTTATGACCTCGCTGGGAGCGTCTCTGTGGGGGTGTTAGTCATAGTGTGAGCTGCAAAATTGCATCACTCTGTCCATCATCCTGTTGTGTTTGCTATAGCAAGCACAGGTCCTACCTCTGGGCATACCCTTCCCACTTAGGGTGACTACAGAAACACAGAAAGATGATGGACGGAATGCTGAACATTGTTAAACACCTACCCCCCTTACATATCTGGGTTAAATTCATCAATTTTTAACATCATGCCATCCAATTTGGACCCAGCCATATGCAAATCATTCTTGATCCTGCTCCCCAAGGGAACAGTCCTGCCCGAACTGCCAGGCCACGTCCTCCCTGGAACAGAGAACAAGCATCCTGGGACCAGTCTTGGGGTATCACCCCATCATCAGCAAGGCCAGCTTGAATCCAGTGGCATAGTTAGCACGGGACACACAACTTTTTCATACCCTTCCCACTTAGGGTAACTACAGCAACACAAAAAGATGATAGACGGAATGCTGAACATTGTCAAACATTCACCCCCGTCACTTCAGTGGTGGCAGTCATCTTGGAACAGTCTGAATCCACAGAAAAGCGCAAGAAAAATACAAGGGGGCAGGGTAGGAATAGTGTGACTCCATAGGCTTAGTGGGTTTTTGCCCCCAGAGCGGGCCAGGCACTGGGGGAATATTTATAATTATATTATGGGGCGGGGTGTAGGTGGTCCCCCTCTCAGGACTGCTATCTGCCCGGTGTCCCCATCCCTTGCTGCACATCGAAAGGGGGAGGGGCAGCACAGCTCTTTTTCCTGGGCTGATTTCAGTCCCTGGACGCCATACCCCGGGGTCTGGCCTAATGTTTATGTAGAAGGGAGGCATGCAACCCCCATCTCAGGCTGATTTAAGCTCCTGCGACCGAATCCTCTGGGGCCTGGCTGTGTTTAAAAAGAGGGAGGGGGTCTGACTTCCCGTGAAGGAAGATGGCCTTCCTTTAGAGCGGCTCTGGGGGGTCACTCTCCCTAGACCCCCATAAATCCGGTATACCATCTGCCACAGGGCCAAGTGGTACAACAAGAGAACTGGATGGTGCTCGCTGCGAAAGACACCCTGGGGAACCGAAATGTACTTGAACTTGAAGGGGAATCTGGTGAGACCTGCGCAGGCCTAAAAGCCTTGGCCTTGAGTGGCAGAGTTTGAGGCTGTGCCGCGGTCGGTGGAGGGTGGGGCCTGCCCTGCTTGGGACACAGGAGGCTCTGGAGGGTCTCGCAGGGAGGGGAGCGCCCCCTCCACTGATTGCACCAGCTACGGCGGAGAGCAGCAATACTACCTACTACCACATACCGGGACGGGTTGAGGACTGGTAATTTGAGGAGTGGGAACGGAGGAACGAGGTTGCGCTCCCCAGCGCTATTCACTGCGAGGCCCAAGCTGAGTGTGGGCTTGGAGCATGAGCAGGGTATGCTCAGACGTGAGTCCCTTGCTCACTGGATTCCAGATAGCCTGGCTGATGAGGATTATGAATCCGAAACCGGTCCCAGGATGCTTGTTTACGGTCCAGGGAAGACATGGCTTGGCAGTTCGGGCTGGACTGTTCCCATGAGGCACAGGGTGAGCCTGATTTGCATATGGCCATGTCTGAACTGGGGTGGCTGAGTGAGCTAGAGAATGGTGAAGGATTAAACCCAGATCAGTTGACTGGGGGTGAGTGTTTGATTTGCTCAAATGCTCTGTCCATCATCCCCTTTTGTATCGCTTGGAGCATAAGCAGACTGCGAGTTGGAGTTTCCTGAACCCTGATAGATGCAAGTACATCCCTAGGGTCTCCTGAACGGTGGGGACAGCCTGCCCTTCCCACGCCCTGTGTGGGGCTTCTGCGTACCTTGATGCATTGTGGCTGCGGGGAGAGGCTCCGTGAGACGACTGGATGAAACAGCCTGCAGCATGGAATGATGGCGTCCTGTGCCTCCTATATGTCCTCTAAAACACCCCATGTAAGATTCCGTTACATTTTTTCTGTAAGATTGACACTGAAATAAGACTGCTTTTATGGGATGGGGGTGGCTCTAGCATAGCCCTCCACAAGCTACAGAGGAGAGTGTTTGAGGGGGGACTGGCAATTCCTGATATTCGGAACTAGTATCGGGCCGCACAGTTTGTTTCACTTAACGATTGGGAGTTTGCTGGGAGAGAGGAGCCTGCCTACAGGGTTGATCACAAGTCCCTGGGCCTGAGGGAGTACCCTGAAGCACTATATAGTAAAAGGACAGAAAGCAGCTTACCACCACATACACAAACAACAGGACCAATATGGAGGGAGGTGACTAAATTCCTGGGCTGGGAGGGCAGACTAACTGAACAAACTCCCTTGTGGGACAGCAACCTGCTACGAGAGGTGGGTGGACTGCAGAGTTTCCACCCATACAAGCTACTAGGCATTGACCACTTAGGAAATGTCTGGAGAGGGCAAGCAATAGGGGAGTTTGCAGACCTACAGATGGAATACCATAACTGCAATTAAAACATGCACCCACATCCTGACCGGTCTACAGTTAACTGAATACGCACTGCTCGAGGACAGGGTGCTGTTAGACCCGACCCTGGAAAAGAATACTTCTCTTATATACAAAAAGATAATGAACAACACTCCTGACCCCCTGGGGGCCCTCCTGGAGGCCTGAAAGGCAGAGATAGGTATCCTGGAGAATGACTGGGCAGAGGCAACACAGAGTCCCAAGTAGGTGGCCACAAGAGCACAGTTCTGGCTCATACAACTCAGAATATTACAAAGATCATACACCACCAGGACGATGCTCAACCAAATGGGTTGTAGCGACACTGACAGTTGTATAAGGGGCTGTGGTGAGGTGGGTACCTTTTTTCACACACTTTGAGCATGCCTCAGCTTCAGCAGTACTGGAGTGAGAGTGCTCGGGTAATGTCCAAGGAGATGGGTCAGGAGGTCATACTGGATGCTTGATAGCACATAATATGCATGACGGGGGACATCCCATGGCCAAAATACACTAGGATATGTCTAATTTTGAACGATATCTTGGTCGAAAGGAATATTGCAAGGGGATGGGGGGTGGCGCAACCTCCAAGGGACACAGAATGGGAGGAGGACCTTTATTGATGCTGTGCAGCTGAAAAGGTGGTGTACCAAAGCCGTGGGTGCCCGAGGAAGGGGGCAAGGTTTGGGGTAGGTGGGTGGAATATAGAGGGATTTGAAGCATCACGATAGAAAGCGGAGTCACTAATAACTTCCGAACTGCAATGATAAGTCATTGGGCTCAGAATCCCCGATACTGTACTGTCCATGAAAGACTGTTTTAACCATCCACGATGAACCTGACGAACATGCCAAGCATGACCGGATGATTCTGTGTACCTACGATGTGTAGCTGAGCATTTGTTTACTGGAGCCATTAATGACACCAAGGTTCAATCCCCCCAGGCCTATCCTAGCTATGTTGCAGGCGGTCCACCCCGGATCATAGCAGTTTTCCTGTCCACTCGTGTGGGCATGGAAACCTATGTTCACTTTCACTTTGTAATTACAAAGCTCCTGCCAAGGGAAAGCAAACATGAAATATGCTCCAAGATGGCGGGAGCGGACTTCAGAACTGTTTCTGAACCAGATCTGAATATTGCTCTCGCCCACAGGGCATTTTTAGCTGCTCCCTGTGGGCGGGAGCAATGGATGTGGGTCGCCAGCTGGGGCAGCGGAGGTCTTGGGCTCCCCCCACGGTCCCCAACGAGGAGATGGTGGGTGTCCTTGGTGGGCACCATGGCACCCACTGTTTGTTGACCGGGACGATAGGCCAAAAATGTTGCTGGGGTGGGCGGTGACTTCCTGTGAAGGAAGGCCTTCCTTTAGAGCGGCTGCGGCGGACCACTCTCCCTAGACCACCACAAATCCGGTATACCATCTGCAACGGGCCGAGTGGTACAACAAGAGAACTGCATGGTGCCCCGCTGCCAAAGACACCCTGGGGGGTCGAAATGGACCTGAACTTGAAAGGGGTTCAGGTGGGATCTGCGCAGGCCTAAAAGCCTCGGGTGGCAGAGTTTGAGGCTGTGCTGCGGTCGGTGGAGGGTGGGGCCTGCCCTGCTTGGAACACAGGAGGCTCTGGAGGGTCTCGCAGGGAAGGTAGTGGCCCCTCCCCCGATTGCACCAGCTACGGCGGAGAGCAGCAATACTACCACATACCGGGACGGGTCGAGGAGGCCCACTGAGGAGCGGGACAGAGGTTGCGCTTCCCAGCGCTATTGACTGCGAGGCCCAAGCAGAGTGTGGGCTTGGAGCATGAGCAGACTGCGAGATGGAGTTTACCGAACCCTGATAGATGCAAGTACGTCCCTAGGGGTCTCCTGAACAGTGGAGACAGCCTGCCCTTCCATCGCCCTGTGTGGGGCTTCTGCAAAACTTGATGCATCGTGGCGGCAAGGAGAGGCTTCGTGAGACTGACTGGATAATTCTGTGTACCTATGATGTGTAGCTGAGCATTTGTTTACTGGAGCCATTGACACCGAGGTTCAATCCCCCCGGGCCTATCCTAGCAATGTCCACAGGCACAAATAATACTTAAATTTCAAAAAGACGTCCTCTGGGATTATTTTATATTCACACCTTATTTACAAAGGTCTCATACTAACCAGACTACATGCAAACAACACCCAGTCACAAAAGTCCCCACTGGAACTGGTGGTTACAACGTATTGGTACAAAAACTTGTAGTTAGTGAAGTGATAATTGTAATTTATTAAAACCATTTATTAAAAAACAAAATGCACAGATCAAAATATTTATATCCAAAAGTCATACTCCTGCCAGAGTGTTACAAGAGCCAGCCAAAAAGAAATGAGGCTGTGAGGCAAACTGCCAGTACAAGGCACGCTGGGAACAGAAAGCTGCTGGCTTTTTAAAGGAATAGCATAGTTTTAATTGGCATGCACTTTGTAGACAATCTTTATTTTTATGTGTTCTTCTATAATGGAAAAGGTCAATCCTACATAATTTTAAGGGATACATTTTTCAGTTAGATGCTGCGATTGAAATTATTTTTAAAAGAAAACAATTAAGTAAATGCTAACTGCGTTGTATTGAAGTGACTTTTTAGTAATTGGATGTTTTCAAAATATCCGTCTCCCTTTACATAATTTGATATGTATACACCTACGCATACATTTACAAAATGAGATGACAGAAGTTTTCTGGGGTCCCTGCATGCTGGCAGAAAATATTCTATGTTTAGGACTACCAGTGAGGATCCTACAACGCAGAATATAAATATATTTGGTGTCATCACTTTCTAGTCTTTAAAATTATGTGTCCCTTTGCACGCTTGCATATTTTACCAAATAAAAGAGAAACAATAGTATTTAATAAAAAGATATTACTTAAAACGTATAACTTAATACTAACCAACATTTCCGGGACCTCAACTCCAACTTGCTGCTTAAATTAATATTAGGTAAATGTGAAAACAACTTAATTAATTTTTTTGTTTAACATAACATTTTTGAAAAGTTGAGCATCTGAAATCTGATTGTTTTCATTAAAAACAAAAAAACATTTCAACTGAAATTTTCCGCAATTATATCGCTGGAAAAACACAATATTCCATCTTTGAGAACACAAGAAACAACTACAATAGAAACAATAGAGATCACTGAAACTAGTAATTTTTTCTCATCTGGCACACTTTTCACAGATCATGGGGAACTAAACAAATCGGGAAATTGCTATAGTTTGAAGACATTTCTGACGATTTTGTGATTATCAAACAATTTCAGGAATTAATGTAATTTGTTGCTTTCCAGGATTAGTGGTATGCATCACATTTCGGAAAGCAGAACTTTAATCTGGCGGGAATTTCTGCATTCCCACAGTGACACAAATGTGCTTTTCACATGTAACTTATTTATTCATGTCAAAGGGAAAATGTACCTCAGATGAAAAAACCTCCCTCCTGTTAAACTAACAACCATTATCACCTCAAGTCACAAAGCAGAACATCTGCAGAATATGCACACACTTTTTTCTTCTCCAACACAAATGTCCATTGTCAATGAAACACATCTGGGCTCAGGCTCACCCAGGTAAAAGGAACGGATACGCCCAAGCGTGAGATCTTCTTGACTTAAAGCTGACTCAAGTACTGCCGCTGATGCTATGCAGACAAAAAGGCTGGCTGAGAGTTTGTAGAATGATGGCTTCAGATTTTCCACATACTACTCTTCAACATTCTTCATAAATGTAAGAATGTGAGACTAAGAAAAGTACACAAAAATTGAAGAAAAAGTAAGATGTTAGATTTAGTTATACTCCTAAATCATCTTTGCAACGAAAATGTTACAGACTACTTATATATATAGACAAATGTTTTGCATCAGCACACAAACATTGCGACATTGAGGCTGCAAGCATGACATACTTCACCACCATTGATTCCTACTGCCTTTAACAGGATCAGCCTCTTCCAATAAACTTTCAAAGCACCAACTGGCATCTTAAAAGTGATCTATAAAATATACAGTAACTGACCCTCGTTTAGAGCTATAAGTAATCCACCCCACGCAAAGACACACAATTGTCAAACTATTGGATAGCCCCACAAGACCAGCACAACAGATCTCCTAATGGCTTCTAGTAACTACTCAAATGGCTCCCAGCAGATCCACACATGGCTGCCATCAGACCCTCACATGCCTCATAAAAAAACCATTTAGCACCTAAAAGAACTCGTCCTAGCTCACAATAGACTATCACAGATCACCAAATATATACTGAGAGGCACAAAAACCCTTGTGCAGCTATCAGTAAATCCATGCAAGATTGCCAGCAGAACTGGACATGAGCTGAATGTTCAGACCTCATCAGGCAATCCCCCAATCTTCAGACTGCAAAAACAAAACCTTGAACATACCTCCCATGACCGTTACAGTTTGAAAAATATGTTCATACAGTTCACAAAAGTTCCTCATATGGTTTTAAATAGGTCTACACATAGCAGGGACACAAGCACAGTCCGCAAAAAACACTTATCTAATCTCCAAGTGACTGTCCAAATGCCAAACCTAAAATCACTAAACCTGTCCTGACCATATCAGACACAGTTTGAAAAGTTTCTTCAGGCAGTTCCTGACAGATACCGAAATACCTTCACACCGGTCCCAATAAACCAATACATGGGCGGAATAGACCAGGACATGGGCCCCAAAGAGACCTACATAACCCACACAAGGTCAGTCTATTGTATGCAAAACACACTCGCACCACCACAGGTCAACCCACATAGCACCCTATAGTTTCTAACATAGTTTTTGCTTCCAATGCTTAGAATGGCACCAGATCTACTTGGACTACAGATTCACCCAGGCTTTGCCTCCAAAGAAAGGTATTCACCTGTTACAACGCATTTTTTACAACGCACTACCACTACAACGCAGGCATTACAACGCATACCATTACAACGCATAGCGCTGGGGGGCGCTCTAGGATAAGAGGTAAGTTTAATTTACTATCCAACACCTTCCCTAGGGTCCACGGGGACTGGAGTTAGAATAGTAAATTATACTTACCACTATCCAGCACCCCAAAGCGCTATGCGTTGTAGTGGTATGCGTTGTGAATACCGCGTTGTAATGGTATGCGGAGTAAAAGTATGCGTTGTAACGTCATACATCCCCAAAGAAACTTCCCATACCCTCAAAAGACCCCATCCACTGTAAATTAAATCAAAAGATCCTCCTCATACAGTCCATCCAGACCCTTGCACAGTTTCAAGAAAATCCCAGACAGTCTCAGCAGATATCAAAAGATATTTACAGAGTTCCAAACAGATCGCCATATAGCCCCAATAGACCTTTGCACGGTTCTCACTACACACAACCAACCACTTTAGCTCCACAAAGACACCCACATTCCAACAAATCAGGTAGCTCCCAATGTACTCCCACACTTCCTAAAAGGCCTCACAAAAGTTACCAGCTGATCTACAAGTACGTGAAACATACATGGACAAATTATCCACAATATAATTGACTAACCCTAAAAAAATATCTCTGTAAACCCTACAAGATCCTCATACAGCCCCAAATAACCTTTCAAAGCCTCTGAAGACCTCCATCTAAACCAAGCAGATTCTCACAGCCTCCTTTCCTTCTCACTTTCTCATTCTGAACAAGCGCCTGGATGCCTGCGCCTTGAGCACTAGGTGTTTATAATGCGGCCCATGATGGAACAGACTGTTTGGGGTAATACCTCACTAGGAGAACGGCCATTTATCTTTCCCTTCAAAATGCTGCCAACAATATTTTCTGAACGGAAGACACCTGCAATAGAAAAAACAAAATAAATTAGCTTACTGGTAACACCAGTCCTCTATCAAAGGAATTTATATTCAATTCATAAACACTGATTAGTCCATCCCATGCACAGAGATCCTGGAACAGCTTTGAAATGGAGAAAAAATAACTTTGCAAAAAATATAGACCAATGTCTATAACAGGTATCATTTGGTTTACTTTTTCTATTTTCATAAATTGAATTTAAAACAAAGTAAAAATAGTTGAATACCATCTTGTAGCATAAAGGGCTGCGTCAATGGTGGTATTGTCCAGAATGTCTTGTTTTCAAGTGCTCGTAATGACGAAGCCAGGACTGTGGCAGAGCGACCAAAATCCACAAAAAACACCACTGCCAACTCTTCAATAACTTCCATCACCCAGCACCTGCAAGAACAATATTTCAGAGTCTTACTGCACCTATGCTACTTCTTCCAATAGTATTTGCTCAGTCATTTTTAGTATCTAATCTTTACCATGGATGTTAAAAAAAAATGACTAGCACCCTTACTTTCTTAGACGATGCATATAGTGTGTCTAGCATGTGCATGAGCGGCCTGTACTCACACTGTACATATGCATAATCTGCCATGTACTTTTGCCACCAGGGACTGAAACCTTCACCTTACCTGCCCAAGTTTTAAAGAAATTAACTAGTAACTCCAGTTGTCCAGGTTTGGTATCTTCGTAAACGTACGTGCTTGAATCATTCCGAGGGTCAGGCTGGGAATCCTCCGTAAATTTAAACAGTCAACAATGTGGAAATGACCATAGGCCCAAAAATACTGTTTAGCAGCACACCCACCTTATTTTAAAACAACCCAAACTTGGTCCAATGAGGTGGAAGAGCCAAGCTCTGTACTCCCCCTAGACACCACCGTAACGCAGACTTTACAGCACAGTAGCAAGCCTCTGGCCGTGGAGTTGAGAAGGTTACATGTGAATAAGAATGACACCAATACTGGACAAGGAAAAGTTGCTTACCTGTAATACTAGTTGTCATTTCAGGGGACTCCTCATCAAAGCTTGAAGCACAGAATAGTCCTGCCCGCATGTGGGGAACCCGTAGCACTCTCAAAAATGTTTTTATATATATGTTATAAACTTTGTATGCATTACTTCACATATGTATATCTGTATCCTAAAGAGAGGCAACTTTGCATTTGAAGAGGAATCCAATTACATAGGGATGTGTCATTAATAAAAAAATTACTATAAAAAAATCACAAACTTTTTTTTTAAAGGAAAGGGAAAATGATATATTGTAAACCAACAAACTGATTCAAAGAACTGTAAATAAAATTACACTGTACCTTTAAGAGCCTTTAAGAGCCTCACAGTACCCTCTGCATCCGATCGTGCCTCACAGGTGACAGTTAGGTAAGGTCATTTTCACTGAAAACAGTTATCCTGGGTGAAGTAATTGTTGAGAGCTTAAATAGCTTTGTTACGGGGAAGAAGGAGGGTTGCTTAGGATTTTGATGAGGATTCCCCTTGAAGAGAACTGGAATTACAGGCAATCAACTTTCCCTTTTCTTCCAGTGAATCCTAGTCAATAGTCAAAAGCACTGAACCGAATAGTAGCCCATTCCACAAGATGCAGACCTGAAACAAAAGCAGCTCCAACAATCATTCAAAAAGGTTCCTCAAAGAAGCCTATCCTCCTTAAGTATCTGTTTTTATAGTCTGTATCTAAACAATAATGTCTAGTAAAGGCATGTACAAATCTCAATGTAGCAGCTTTGCATATTTCAGATCTGGGGACATTTCTAAGAAGAGCTGCAGTGCTTTAGGTCTACTAGGTAAGGAATATTTAGCTAGGTGGTATGAAAGAAGAATACAGGAAACTATCCACCTAGAGATAGTCTGTTTTGATGATGCCAACCCTGTTCTCACTGGGCCATAATTAATAAAGAGGTGATCTGATTTTTTAATGTCTTTGATTTTATCTAGGTAGAACTTGAGAACTCAACATCAAGAGAGTGCAAAGACCTTTGATCTAAAGTAGATAGACTATGGTATGAGGTTGGTAATGAAAGGGTGTGATTAATATGGAAGTCTGAAACTACCTTAGGCAGAAAATTGGGATGAGTTCTTATCACCACTCTATTATTGTGAAAAACTGTCTATGGTCTAAAAAGTATAATGCTTGAATTTCACTCACTCTGGGTGCTAAAGCGAAGCCTACTAAGAAAGTCGCTTTCCATGTCAGTAGCTGCGAGGAGGCTTTATGAACGGATTCAAATGGGTGAACCATTAATTTGGAAAGAACAATGTTCAGTTCCCAAGGAGGGGATGGTGACTTAATTGGCGGGAATACTTTTTTAAGAAGCCTTTAATCACAGACATTTTAAAGAAATACATTTGTGATGGAGATGTTTCATAGGCTGCTACAGAGGCATGGCATGATGCACCCTAATAGAAAATAACTATAACCCAGACTTTGCTAAAGGGAGAAGGTAGGATATAACTACTACTTCTTGGCACAAGATTGGATTGTGTCTGTTTTGAATGTACCATGAGTAAAACCTCTTAAACTTAAAGCCATATGATTTTCTGGTGGAAGGTCTTTTAGCCTCTCTTGAAATGTCCATGCAATCTTTAGGCACGTATAAATGACCATATTGGAGGAATTCAAGAGCCAAGCTGTAAAGTTCAGTGATGGAAGGTTGGGGTGTAGTATCTGTCCAACCGAACTTGTACAGGAGATTCTGTCTGCATGGCAATCTCTTGTGTGGTTGTTCTGATAGGTGAAGAAGATCCGAGAACCACCATGGATGAGGCTATTCTCGTGCTACCATTATCATTCTGGTGTTGGACCTGTAGAGTTTGATGATTACTGTCGGTATGAGAGGAATTGGCTGAAATGCATAGAAAATTTTCCCTGTCCATTTACGCTCTATTTGACCGTACTGTAAATGCATAAATTGTTTACAAGCACGATATAGAAACCACCTGTTTTGGTGTGTGCCTGCACCATTTTTGTATTGATTCATCCTATTTGTATGTGGGATTGATTCCTCTTTCACACACGCTCTATTCCTCAGTATTGGATACTCCCTCTCCACGTTCTGGAATGTCTTGCTCTGAATTCATTCTGCCGTTATTTTTGCTGAAATTTTCACTGCTCCTCGCATGTACAACCAATATATGTATTAACGGAAATATCAAAATATCGAATGACTACCAATTTATACTATGTTTTTCATCATCTATAGATTCCTCTTGCTCACAAATGTCATCCTGATGATGATCTCAAATTGTTGAGATCGAAACGCCGTCAACCTTTACACAACAAAAAAACTCCATTATTGTTTAAAATTTACATGGAGTTTTTTGCTAATGTTGTCTATGCGATGTATTTTTAATGCCACCTTCACCCATCACGTCCCGATTCTCCCAATATTTTGTGAGCACTTGACCTATAACCATAAGAAGTTAAAAAAAAGATATATTATTTATGAAATAAATAAGTACTATGTCAATACCATTGTGTGTCCCTATGTACATTGCGCAGCGGTCTTATTCAGTTGATTCTGGCAATTGCTAATTTCCAATTGCTACTTGTTTGATGATTAATACTCTCTTTAATTCAATAGTTCAGGCTGTTTGGGACCTTTGTGGCCTCATACGTACATTGTTTCCTCACACTATAATTTATCAAAAGGGCATTCCCTTTTGACTCTGGTTGGAAGAATCTGGATGCATAGTTTCAGCATTTTTTGCTGCTTGCAACTGCAAACAAATCTATTTTGTGGATATCCACAGTCCTTGAAAATGTCTTGTAGGACTTTGCCGTTTAGCAAACCAGTTGTGATTTTCCGGAAATACTCGACTGAGTGAATCTGCTTGTATAGTTTAAAACCCTGGAAGATGGATTGCCGTTATTGTTATGTTTCTGGCTATTAGCCATTTCCATATTGCTTGAGCCCCAAGAGACAGAGGAGGAGAGTGAGTCCGTCCTTGCTTATTCAGGTAGTGCCTTGTTGTATCGGTGGTCTGAACAAGAAGGGACTCTGTTGTTATTGATGGAAGAAAGGATTTCAAGGCCCGATGAACAGCTCTCAATTCAAGAAGATTGATAGAAGTCTTTTATTTTTCTGACCAAACCCTATGGGTTTGCAAGTGTCTCATATGAGCTCCCTATCCCTGGATCTGTGATCAATGTTTGAGATGGTAGATCCTGATGGAGTGGTACTTCTACCAAGAAGTTCTTTCTACCATGGGAGAGATAGAATGCCTCTTCTGATAATCAGTTTCTCTTCCCAGTGGTCCAAGAGTTTTTTCCACTGGTCTTTTAAGCATTACTGCAGGGGTCTCATCTGTAATCGTGCATATGGAACTAGAAAGCTGCAAGATGCCATCGAACCTACAGGGATGCAATCTGTCTTGCTGTTGGATGGCGATTGTGCAAGAGACTGACACTTCAGATATATTAATTGATACTCTTGCAGATTGGATATCCAGTATTGCTTACAGGTATTGTATCTTTTGTGCTGAACAGGTTGTAGACTTTCTGAGTTTTACTTGCCCAGACCCAGATTGGATAGCATTCTGAGACAGACTTGGTAATGTTTCTTTGTCTATGCTCTCAACATACCCTTTATTAACCATTGTCAAGGTAAAGATAAACAAAAATCTTTTGTCTCCCTAGATAAGCTGAGACAAAGAGCAAGCATTTTGCAAATGTTCATGAATCTGATTTTTAGTCCGAACGGTAGGACCTTAAATTGATAATGACTAAATACTACTTTGAATCAAAGAAACTTTTGATGCTTTGCTGATATTGGAAAGTGAAATTAGGCATCTTGAAGACCTATGGAGCACATCAAGTCTCCTTGATGTAGCTGCTGATAAATTTGGTGTAACGTTAACATTCAGAATTTTTCTTTATGTACTTGCTTAGTACTAGCAGATCTAGAATGGGTTGGGATTCTTGTTTTTGTCCTTTCTTTCGCACCAAAAAGTAACAGGAATAAATCCCCAGTCCTCTCTAGTGATAAGGAACCTCCTCCACAGCATGACTTCTTTTAGCAGTAGGTCTTTCTGAAAAGCCGATGTTTTAGTGGTGGAAATGAAGGAGAGGGTACCTGAATTGTAGAGAATATCCATTCTGAGCAATATTTAAGACTCATTTGTCTGTGGTTACTGAGCACCACACTTCCAGATGTTTGGTAATCCTTGCCCCCTACCGGAGTGGGAAACAGAAAAGGGGGAAGTAACAGCTCATTGCTTCGTCAATGCAGACTGAAGCTGCATTCCTCTAGCTCTTGATGGTTTTGGGGTGGTAGTGTTCTCTTGACTACTGCTGGTGCTGTTGGTGGGACCAATGAGGGTTGTGAACCCTCTGAGAGAAAAATCTCCAGTACCCCTACAATATTCTTTTTGTTTCTCTCTAGACCAACAGCCTTCAAAATGTCCATCCCTGTTTTCATTCTGGACATCATGTCATCCATACGAGAACCAAAGAGTGTTCCCTGAAAATGGTAAATTTAAAATTCAACGTTGAGCCACCGGGATTAAGTCCGGTAAATCTGAGCCAAGATGATCTACATGTACAGACTCTATGACAATATCCATGAGCAGCAAGTTCCGATTTATCGAGTCCGTTGTCAACAATGTAGATTTTTTCGACGATGAGGAAGGAGAAACTTGCTTAGAGGATGGTTTTTGCGTCGATGGTGATCCGGAAGTTAACACCGTCGGTGATACAAGCTTCTTTGAGACAGATATTTTCATGGATTTGATAGAAGAATATTTTTCTTTCTTATGGCTTTTTTCCTCAGTAGGAAATGGAAGCTTTCCTTTTTGTGAGGTGTCTTCCTCTTCATGACGAGACCTTTTTGACATCTTCTTCTTGGAAACTTCAGCAGATTCAAGATCTCGCTCTCTCTCCTTTTGGGTGTTTCCTTGGAAGTCAGTGAGGTAGAGCTCTCCTCATACTCAGAGACATCAGATTTTGATTTAAGTTTTTGTAGCCAAATCAATAATCTACCCTCTCATTCCTAAAGGGTTTTTGTAAAGAAGGTTCTACAGATTTTGTAGTCTTTTACCTTGTGTTGAGGGTAAAGGCAGGAGATGCAGCACTTATGTGGATCCTCAGCATGCAGCCTCTTTTTTCCACATGATCCACACGACCTGAAGAGACCTTTCTCTGAAGACTCCAACATATTTGGAGAGAAAACTGCTAGTAAACTGGATAACCAGAGAAAACTGAGCAGAGCTCAGGGAGACTCCCTTTCACACGATGTGCTGTAGAAAATCTGAGAAACCTAGCCTCTCTTGGGATTGTTCTAGAGGGTGCCGTCGCCTGATTGACGGTTGGTCAAGTTTGGTTCTTTTTCCAAAAGAAAGTTGATAGGCTATTGCAGTGACTCTTCACTGCACGGTAGCCTATAGTAATTCTATCTACTGCTTTTTCTATGTATACCGTGGGACTCCCACTACGACGACGGGGATGATTCAAGGATGTGAATCTATGAAAGATCCAATACTAGAGTACATCTCCTTTTGTGAGGTTGAGGTCTCTTTATGGATTTCCCTGTGCAAGTGTCTTTGAAGTGAGAGGAGGGCTCTTTGGAAAAAGACTGACTTTCCCCAAGGCCTCTTGTTGAAGTAGATGTCCTTTCTGGAATTTTTTTGCCTTTATTTAGGATGCCGACAATCTATGTTGCATTTCTTATTCTTTTGCAAGTATTATTTAAAATACACTAAATTGTTTTCAATTCCATTTTTCATGTTTACACTCAAGACTGATTATAAGGCAGCTTACAGTATGGTAATTGCTCTAGAAGACGAAGAGCTAACCTTTCGGGTTGGCTCTTTTTTTAAAGCTGCAGTGCATGCTCTTATTTCAATGTGTACACCCTGAAGTCTGTTTTGTTATCTCTGCTTCCCACCACTTTTAACTTTTTATGCACAATGGATTAATTCTGCCCTGCTTCCACATTTTTTACCATGTATTGAAGTTACGACGGCTAGGACTATCAATTACTTAGTTGTGATGTTTTGTTATTTTTGTATTTCACGGTTCTCAATTTTTTTATGTACACTTGGATGAAGTTTGTTCCGTTTTTTAAAAAAAATGTATTTTTACCATGTAGTGAATCTATGATGGTCATGCCTCTCAATTTTGCTGCTATTTTGAATGCACTTTTATGGATTTTCTATTTGTATCCGAATAAAGATTATTGAAGTTGATATGTAATACACTTTGTACACAGTGCTTTACGTATATATATATAAACCAAAATCCACTTTTCAACTGATTATGGTGCATGACAATCTGGATACATTTCAGGAAAGTGTGGTCCGTGACATCAAACACCTGTACACTGCTATCAATATGAAAAAGTTTCACATCTCAAAACAAAATCTGTGTTATAGACAATTGATTGCAAAACTTAAGAAAAACAATGATGTCATCGTGAAGCAGGCCGATAAGGGCGGTAACGTGGTCCTTTGGCCCAGAGCAATGTATTTACAACAGGCGGATTCACAACTCAATGATATATCTTGTTACCGCAGAAGTAACATACAGATTGTTAAAAACACTTGGATTGAACAACACCGCAAGTTACAAGTGTGGAGAAGTGCGGGTTCGATCACACAGGAGGAATTTAAATACCTCAAAAAGGACCATCCTGTCATTCCCTCGTGGTATTTACTCCCCAAAATCCATAAAGACACTTGTGTACCCCCTGGCCGCCCCATTATCTCGGCCATAGACAGTTCCTTAGAACATGTGTCCAAATACATCGACTTTTTTTTGCAAAGCCATGTTAAACAGCTTCCTTCCTATGTTAAAGATTCCTTTGATTTTCTTTCTAAAATCGAACATTTTATCTGGGAGGACAACATGGTGCTTATGACCTTGGATGTCTCATCCCTTTATACCTCTATCAGACATGAGGATGGACTCAGAGCTATCGACTACTACTTAAACAAAGATCTTCCTCTCCCTACGGCACATAACAAAATGTTGATTGACATGACCAGAATGTGCCTAGAGCAAAACTTTTTTATTTTCAATGGCACAATCTATCACCAGGTCAGGGGTGTGGCGATGGGGGCCTGTTTCTCGCCTAGCTACGCGTGCTTGCACGTCGGGCTATGGGAGGAACAGGTCCTAGTCGGTCAGCACCTTGATGTCTTTCTTCACAACATTGTTTTATATCTACGTTATATTGACGATGTGTTCTTAATTTGGAGGGGGAATGAAGATGATGCCAGAAAGTTTGTTGATTTGATTAACTTCAATACCATCAATCTCAACTTCACGGCAAATCTCAGCACTGAGTCTATATGTTTTCTAGATGTTGAGGTACTTGTGGATGGCACTGGCCTCAACACCAGGTTGTATAGGAAGCCAAGTGCAGGTAACACTATCTTGCATTCCAATAGCCAACACCCTGCACACTTAATTCGGAGCATTCCCTTCGGGGAGATGCTCCGAATAAGAAGGATCTGCAGCACTGATGCCGAATGCGCGGCTGCGCAGGAGGCATGCAGATTACGCTTCCGGGCCAGGGGCTATTCCTCTGAGGTTTTGGCCAAGGCTATCAAACGTTCCAACTCAGTAAGCAGGCAGGAGGCTTTAATCCCTAAAATGAGTAATGCCCAACTGACCAAAGATGTGACGCAAGATGCTCAAACAGGTTCCCCGAGAGCTATATTAACTTTTAACCGACAACATGGGGCTCTTCGTAAGATTATTAACAGGAACTGGAATTTGGTTCGTAGTGACCCTGTGATAGGTCACATGTTAGATACCAAACCGACTCTTACATTCAGGAAATCCCCTTCCATGTCGAAAGCTCTGGTCAGCAACACCCTGGAACCCAAGACCTCCAACACCTGGTCTGCATTGAAGAAGGGTTTTAAGACTTGCCCACAGTGCAAGGCTTGCCGTTTTGGCAACAATAGGACACACTTTAAAAGCCCTTTCTTTGAGCATCCGACTGCCATTTCTAAATGGCTCACATGTAAAACAGAATACGCCGTCTATGTGTTGGAGTGCCCTTGTGGGCTACAATATGTGGGCAGCACCAAGCTGCCCGCCCACAAGCGCATACTCCAACACATACGAGCTATCTCTGGACATGATCAGGGTTACCCGGTTGCCAGGCACTTCGAGGACAAACACCTAGGTGTCCCTGATTCACTCCTCTTCTTTTTAATTGACTGTGTCGAGGCATCTAGGAGAGGAGGTGACCGTGAGGCCAAGCTTCGGCTTTTGGAGACTCGTTACATTTTGGAGTTAAATACTAAACACCCAAACGGTCTCAATGACAGGGAAGACCTCTATACCTGCCTCTAACACCATTCCTTTGCCTGTTTATGCCTGTCCGGATATTTTAATACTCATTCTAGTGTTCCCTGTATACTGTTCTTTAATGTACATATGATGAATTTTTCCTTTTTAACTTCAGTACATTGCTGTCTCTGATTTTATCTTTGGAATTATGTATCATTAACAACTTGCACTTTACTTAACTTTTTGCACTTCACTTTATGCACTTTACTTGCCTATGACTATTATCGTGACTTGCCCACTGGGGCTTAATTTTAAATGCATATTCTTGTGTCATCAGTTTTTGCTGCTATCAGATTTGGTTTATTTGCACTATTTGTAAATACTCTACTCTTTTATACCTTTGGAATACTTGATTTTTAAACACCTTAGCATGTACATAGATGAAAAATCTTTTTATCATGTGCTCGTATGCAATAGTGTGTGTTTTTCATTGATCTAATTTTGCATTTCTACATGTTTTTAACCTGTACATATTGATTTATGTGCTCAAATTGGCTAAAATAATGTGTTTTGCTTAATTTAGAATCAAGATAGCCCACTTGGGCCGAATCTACTTTTCCATGGTATATGTTTGCAGCAATGACGTTTCTGAAGTATTTTCTTCATTTTCATGACACAATTTTTGCACTGTCACTTTAAAAGTCTAGCTCGACTCTCGCTGTCTGTCATGTGATCAAGCCTCCTCGGAGGCGAAACGCGTCATGGCGGCAGCGCTGGCTATCAAAGAATAAACACTGTTCACCAGCACCTTTTGGGTCGGCTCTTTGTTGCAGAATATTGGAACATCGTAACAAGGTTCGTCATATATATATATATATGCACGTCCACGTACTTTACCAGTACCACCCACTCCACACAGGAAATGATGATCATTGCTCCGTCTGTCTCGTCATATTAGATTTTATTCATAAACCATGAGCCAAAAAAGAAACCCTACGCGTTTCGGCGGGTAACCGCCTTGCTCACGGGTAAAGCCCTACTACATGGCCATTGCTTATATTTGGTGCACGTGATTACACACATAAACAAGCAACATGAAAGGTGGACTAACATAGTTTTTTTAGGGGTCAGCCATCTTTGAACGGGTTGAGGTGAGTTATAATTCATAAACACAGTGTTATAAGTTGTTATGCATAGCAATTTGACCAAACAACAAAATAATAATTCAAGTTGATCATATGACAGTATTACATTACTGATGACCATTTCTGTAACAGTCTCAGGTTAATTCATTGCATCAAAAGGGACCGAAAACGCAGTACACTGAACTCGATCATTTTGAGCATTGTAAAGGGAACAGCCTGTTTACGTTGTGCCCGAATTTTTTAACGATCAGTTAAATACCCCTTGTTTATATAGGTAAATTATATTAGCCTTACTGGCTCGAGCATAGGCATTTTTTGTATACAAACCATACATAATGCCTCATTCCAGGTAAGCGCCCATACGAACATATTCACAAAACATAAGTTCTGACAATAAATAATTTGCCATCTGAAATTTTGGGCATATAGATGTGTCATTCCCAAGTGGGTTAATCTGTGAAGGGATGCCTAAGGTTATTAACTAATACCAAGTGGTAATGCTCAATAGTCTTGATCATATTAATATGGACTGGAGAACGCAACTACATATGTCACTTAATCTGACAGATTGGAAAATAAGCTAGATTTCATGCTGCAAGTGCCCAATACCATATCGACCATAATCGACGGATCCATTTATCAGTGAGAAATTCTTCACAAAACACAAATAAAATTGAATTAAATACAAGTTAATGAACATAATACCCAAGTGGGTTAATGATTATTCTCAATCGTAATGGTTCCTATATTCCAACCAAAGTTTCACATAAAGTCCATATAGATTATTCTTTCAATTTTCTTATTTTCTTAGAGTAGGCTCCTTTACCCATTTTTCAATTTTTTCTAGTTCACAGGGTGTGTCATATCCCAATCTGCAAAGAAAATGCCCAAGGCTCATTATTGATCGTGTAGAGAATTCCCCTCCAACCCAATTCTGTCCCAACCCAATTCTGTCGCCTCCTCTGTTGTTAGGTGGTATCCTGCCAACAACAAAGCACGGAAGCAGCAGATGGTGAAGTTAGCAAGAGTGACATATCAGAGGATGGGACCCCACTGAGAGCAAATGTCACCCCAAAACCGACAAATTTTTGGAAGGAATTCCAGGTAATGAACCAAACCCAAAATCAATCAAACTGGCAAAAGGACAGAGGAAGAGGGAGGGGAAGAGGATTCCCCGGATGCGGCAGAGGAAAAGGAAAAACTACAGAAAGTACAGCGACATCCGGAAACAAATCAGGAGAGGCGGCTGGAAAGGCGACTGCAACCCCCATGGGAGTGGAAACACGGGGCCAAAAACGACGTGGACGATTAACACCAGAAACGTGGTAAATTTATCCGATCACATTTTAACTAATGATGAATTTGATGTCCTACAATTTGGCCAATCTTTTTGTCCCACTAATCTGTTCTCCTATCATCGGGAACGCATTGACTTATTCTGTTTCCTACGGAAACTTCGCCTCCATAAATGGAACAAATTAAAAGCTAAGGGGGGTGTAACCAGTAGGATCCAAACAACTGGGGTTCCTGCCATAGAAACTATTCATGAGGTAGAAACTTTGATAGCTCTGGAGGAACTTGAACGTGATAATTCTGAACTGCCTCCCATTGATGCTCAAAAACTGGGATATGACACCAATCTGAGTAGTGTTAATAACTTTAAACCAAAATCTACTTTTAATCCTGCGGTACCATCAAGTGGAATAGACACCTTTGAAGATCTTGTTATAAAGGAGCTCAAAACCAATGCTAAGAATAAGGCCTGGTCAAAGGACAACTTAACTAAAGCTCAGAGACTAGCCATTAAATCTTTAAAACAGGACAACAACATAGTGATCCGCCAGAGTGATAAGGGTGGAAATGTTGTTGTCCTGAATCTAACTGACTATATCTCAGAAGGCTCTAGTCAATTAAGTAACCATGAACCAGTACCTAAAACTTGCATTGAAGAATCCAATAACATCTACTATGGTATGTTAAAGGAATGGCACAAGAATGGACTACTGGAGTACGACGAGTATGCCTTTCTTTTAAACAGAAACCCTAAAATTGCTATACTGTACTTGCTGCCCAAGCTGCATAAAAATCCAACTAGACCACCAGGGAGACCGATAGTCTCCTCCATGAACTCGTTATTAGAGAACAGCTCCAAGTATATTGTTTTTTTTCTGCGCCAATACGTTGAAACATTGCCATCATACTTGAAGGACAGCCATGATTTTCTAAAAAAGATTGAAGGTGTAGTCTGGAGGGAGAACTTTCTCCTCATAACGTTAGACGTATCTAGTCTGTACACCTCAATCAAGCATGAAGACGGTGTCAAAGCGTGTGAACATTACCTGAAATCCAGATCCATCTCATTTCAACAACACAATGAGATGATTGTGCAAATGATTTATTTTTGTCTAGAAAATAACTTTTTTATCTTTGATGGGAATTTTTATAGACAAAAACAGGGCACTGCCATGGGCACTTGCTTTGCTCCCAGCTTTGCCAACCTATTCATGGGCAAATGGGAGCAGGCAGTGCCCATGAGACATCATCTAGATCACAGCCATGTGATATTATGGCTGAGATATATTGATGATTTATTTTTAATTTGGAATGGCAGTGTGGAACAAGCAGAATCATTTGTAAAGATTTTAAACAACAATGAATGGAACCTAAAGTTTGAAAGTTCAATAAGCAGAACCAATGCCAAATTTCTAGATCTGGAGATTACGGTATGTGATGACAAATTGTGTCTACCCTGTATAGAAAAGAAACTGCAGGCAACACACTGCTGCATGCAGAAAGCAGCCATCCTCCAGCGCTTATCCGCAGTATCCCCTATGGGGAGTTCCTTCGGGCTCAAAGGAACTGCGGAACACAGGTAGACTTTGAAAAAGAATGCGATCTGATGACCAACAGATTCATCGAGCGTGGGTATAATAAAGATGTAGTGAGACTCTCTAGACTCAAGGCTAGTCAGTTTTCCCAGAGTGAATTGCTGGATCCTTCCAGTACCAAACAAGATACCACCAAGGTTAGATATATTTCCACCTATAACTCTGGGTCCATCAGGGTCAGACAGTGCTTAGCCAAGCACTGGAAAGTGTTAAAAACAGAAACAACCCTGGATGATGTGGTACTAGATTTTCCCAGTATTACTTTCAGAAAGGGACAATCCCTTAAAGACAAGGTGTGCAGTAATGATATTATAAGAAAAAAAGAATCCGCTTTGGACATCAAGGGATTCTATACCTGCATGGCCTGTAAGGCCTGCAAATTTAGCTGCAACATTAAGAAAGTCTTCTACCCGGTGGAAAATGTGGAAAAACCAATTGATAAACATTTGACTTGTGTTTCAGATCACTGCATTTATGTTCTAACATGTCCGTGTTCCAAAAAATATGTGGGCAGCACCATGTTTGCTGCCAAAAAACGGGTGCTAGAACATATGAGAGCGATCCAAAACAAGGACAAACTATCACCCCTTGCTCGTCATTTTGAAGAATTCCATCACAGTAATCGTGATTTGCTACGCTTCTTTGTTGTTGACAGGATACCACCTAACAACAGAGGAGGCGACAGAATTAGTAAATTAAGACAATTGGAATCCCAATATATTCTTAATTTAGATTCCAAGATCCCTAAAGGGTTGAACTCTGAAGAAGAAATGGCTTGGTTTCTGGGAGAATAATTAATTTGCATTTAAATTCCCATGATCACTAAATAGGATTACTGTATAATAGCTATCATTACCTCTTTTTAAGAACTCTCAACAATAGATCCTTGGCTGTGCTCATTTGCTTTATTCTGTTTTGAGATAATATGTATAATACTGAGTCTGACTATCCCCAAAAGATTTTAATGTTCACTCACTTGCACTTGTTTTTATTGAATGTAAAACAGGAGTCGCATCTAGTTATAGGGTTGGAGGGGAATTCTCTACACGATCAATAATGAGCCTTGGGCATTTTCTTTGAGAATTGGGATATGACACACCCTGTGAACTAGAAAAAATTGAAAAATGGGTAAAGGAGCATACTCTAAGAAAATAAGAAAATTGAAAGAATAATCTATATGGACTTTATGTGAAACTTTGGTTGGAATATAGGAACCATTACGATTGAGAATAATCATTAACCCACTTGGGTATTATGTTCATTAACTTGTATTTAATTCAATTTTATTTGTGTTTAGTGAAGAATTTCTCACTGATAAATAGATCCGTCGATTATGGTCGATATGGTATTGGGCACTTGCAGCATGAAATCTAGCTTATTTTCCAACCTGTCAGATTAAGTGACATATGTAGTTGCGCTCTCCAGTCCATATTAATATGATCAAGACTATTGAGCATTACCACTTGGTATTAGTTAATAACCTTAGGCATCCCTTCACAGATTAACCCACTTGGGAATGACACATCTATAAGCCCAAAATTTCAGATGGCAAATTATTTATTGTCAGAACTTATGTTTTGTGAATATGTTCGTATGGGCGCTTACCTGGAATGAGGCATTATGTATGGTTTGTATACAAAAAATGCCTATGCTCGAGCCAGTAAGGCTAATATAATTTACCTATATAAACAAGGGGTATTTAACTGACCGTTAGAAAATTCGGGCACAACGTAAACAGGCTGTTCCGTTTACAATGCTCAAAATGATCGAGTTCAGTGTACTGCAAGAGACATGCGTTTTCGTTCCTTTTTGATGCAATGAATTAAACTGAGACTGTTACAGAAATGGTCATCAGTAATGTAATACTGTCATATGATCAACTTGAATTATTATTTTGTTGTTTGGTCAAATTGCTATGCATAACAACTTATAACACTGTGTTTATGAATTATAACTCACCTCAACCCGTTCAAAGATGGCTGACCCCTAAAGAAACTTTGTTAGTCCACCTTTCATGTTGTTTATGTGTGTAATCACGTGCACCAAATATAAGCAATGGCTATGTAATAGGGCTTTACCTGTGAGCAAGGCGGTTACCCGCAGAAACGCGTAGGGTTTCTTTTTTGGCTTATGGTTTATGAATAAAATCTAATATGACGTGACAGACGGAGCATTGATCATCATTTCCTGTGTGGAGTGCGTGGTACTGCTAAAAGTACGTGCATAAGTATCGGGAACCTCCAGCCCGAGTCGCACCGCCGGCAAAGTGTACCGCCGGCGAAGTGTGGAGGAAAAGGGAATTTGATATATATATATATATATCACTACATGGTAAAAATACATTTTTTTTTAAAAACGGAACAAACTTCATCCAAGTGTACATAAAAATTTGAGAACCGTGAAATACAAAAATAACAAAACATCACAACTAAGTAATTGATAGTCCTAGCCGTCGTAACTTCAATACATGGTAAAAAATGTGGAAGCAGGGCAGAATTAATCGATTGTGCATAAAAAGTTAAAAGTGGTGGGAAGCAGAGATAACAAAACAGACTTCAGGGTGTACACATTGAAATAAGAGCATGCACTGCAGCTTTAAAAAAAGAGCCAACCCGAAAGGTTAGCTCTTCGTCTTCCAGAGCACTGACCATACTGTAAGCTGCCTTATAATCAGTCTTGAGTGTAAACATGAAAAATGGAATTGAAAACAATTTAGTGTCTTTTAAATAATACTTGCAAAAGAATAAGAAATGCAACATAGATTGTCTACCTTGACCATCACAAGGGCACAGCAAATGATCAAGGTTAGAGCTAAACCCCACAGGAAAGCATAGCGAAAATGTTATCGCATCAGCCCTTAGGCGAAAAAGCAGATCCCTCTCCCATCGGCCGATAGGTTTTTAAAAATAGTTAGATGGAAAATGGAAGCTATTTACAATAAGCATGTATCTAGCAACATAGGATTTCAAAACCTCTGTGTTGTGTCTACTTTTACTATAGAGAGTATATAAAGCCTTCTGCAGGGTTATCTTGCTTACACTTTCAGAATCTATGGGGTTTGAAAATATATATACTCATAATTCACATTAGTAAAGCTCCTCCGGACAGCAGCTAACCAAGGTATTTCCCTGCCCCTAACACACTTAAGGCAATCTATTGTAATTTCCCTGGTAAGTAGAGCCGCAGGGTTCTTCCAGACAGCAAGCTAGAATAGGGGAGGGCGTGCCTTGATGTAATCTTGAATATATGGCAGTTTAAGTTGACTGTGACAAGCACACTGTGAGGAGGAGATGTGGCACCCAGGAGTTTGCAGCAAAATCTATTCTCTTCCCTTTGAATGCTACCACAGTTGTCAAAAACCTTAAGTTCTGCGCCGTAAGTGGCAGTAGAGGTACACGGCAGTTACAATTTTTTCATAAGGGCCGATACTACCTCTGAATTCCTGGGTTGGGGCAAACCAAGTATAATATTAATAGAGTTAGAAAACTTTTTCCTGCTATGTGCCACATGATCAATCCACGCTCCAGTGGTGGCAAATAACAGCCCTTGCTAAGGTCAAGTACGAGTGCTATGTAAAATATCAGTCTAAAATAGAAGAATTATCAGAATGCATTTTTGACCCAAACACCATTAAAAATGACTTTTTAAAATTAGTACATAGGTCAAAACCAGCCATAAAATCAACAAAAACCTGCATCAAGATAATTAAGGCTTTAGGGGTGCCACCCATTAGGACCGCGTCATCAGCGTACAGCAGGGCGGGGAGTAGATTACCGTCAATACTGGGAACATCAGGGGTGATTGTTACCAATGTCTTATTAGGGTTGTTGATATAAAAAAAAAAAGAAGAGGGACAAGGATGCAACCTTGCCTGACCCCTCTACCGACCTCAATATCTTTCGATACCTCTCCGCCCACGTCAATCCGCACCCTGACGTTCAAATCTTTGTGCAAATAGGCTAAGAAAGATACAAGTGCCTCGTCCAAGCCATTGTTTAAAAGAATGGACCAGAGTCGAGACCTATTGACGAAGTCAAAGGCAGAAGTAAGGTCCATGAATGCCTGGTAAATGGGGGATTTTTTTTAGCTATTGTGTATTTTCTGATAATCAAATGGAGGTTGCGACATTGCTCTACAGTGCCAATTTTGCTCCTAAATCCGAGCTGACGAGAATGAAGAATATGGTTATCCTCGACCCAAGCCCTGATCTTATTATACAATACCCTCCCCAAAAATGTCCACGTACTTCCAATCAGGGAAATCGGCCTGTAACAGCTTGGGTTGAATCGATCATCCTTTTTAAAAATCGGCACAATGATGCTGGTGGACCAAGTCTTTGGTATGGTAGAAACTAGTAAGTTATTAAAAACATTTAATAGCAAAGGCGCCCAGAAATCAGGTTGATTTTTAAACAAATCAGTGGGCTGGTCATCGGGGCCTGGGGCTTTATTGCACAGGCTCTGATCAATTGACTCCTCTACTTCGGACAAGTTAATCTGAATCCTAGTAATGGCTGGATGTTCTATGGCGACCTTATCGGAGGCTGGGGCTTGTAGATCTTTGAGAAATGCGCCTCCCATGTCTCACTAGCGATATTGCAGCCAATCGCAGACAAAGGTTGGCCTAACAACCTTGTAGGTTTAACAGCCATCCAAAAATCATTGCCATTTTTAAGCGTGACTGATCAGGCAAGATTGCCCCAGCGTTCTTCAACCATTTCCTCCTTTCTAGTTACAATAACGATCTTATAACGTTGTCTCAATGTTTTAGTCAGGGCACAATCTTGAGGTTGGGTAAAAAGGGCCCTACAGAAGTCTCGGTTAGCAACAGAACAGTTGTGATTAAACCATGTAGGACCAGGTTGTACTCCCTTAATGGGTCTAAATAGCATGGCTTTGATGTATGAACAACTGCAGGATTATGGTCATTAACGGATAAACAAATATCAGTGAGTTCCGGGTAAGTTCTAGCCATCTTGCCAAATAAAGCTGTGTTGTTTATGTCCCGCCAGGCCAGTCTAAGATTATCGGTGGAGGGGGACAAGTCCCTTGCGCCAAGCTCTTTGCTATAGATTGGTCTGGGGGCAAGTCTCAGAGGTAAATTGATGGGGTTATGATCTCCGTGAACAGTGGAAATTACTTCAGCTTTTGACACAATTTTCTAACAAAAGCAAGACAAAAATATAATTGATTGTAGAAGCACAACCCCTGCTCCAATATGTTCGTTCCATGTGATCAGCCCTTTTCAAAACAGCAGCAATCTCCATTACATCTATGAGGTTATTACTACATAAATGATTCAATAAATCACCCCCCCTGTTACAAGGTGTCGCCTTATTATAAGAATTGGTAGCAGGATAAATTCCACTAGGTAATTTGTCATTAAAATCTCCTCCTAAGCATATTCCTCCAGTCCGCCAAAACACCTCAGCTTCCAAATGGAGGAAATACATTTAAACAAATTAATAAAATTCATATTTGGCATGTTTAAGAAATCATTATTATAATAATTAAACAAATAGAAACCTCTTGTTTATAAATTATGGCCTGAAATTTGTCAGTTTTAGTATCAAGAACCCATGTGCTCCCACCTGCCAGGACATTAATCCAAAACGCAAGACCACCTGCCGGACGGCCCGAAATGGGAATAGGAGCTACACTATTAAAACATTCAAAACCCTCTAAACATAGCTCCTGTGTTGCCCATGTCTCCTGGTGTTGGACCTAGATTACCCAAGCCTACAAATGGTAGCTTGGCACAGTAGTGGTCTACAGCTAACTCAAGGCGTTGGCTAAGTACTTACAAGTCTCACCCACAGTAACACAGTGATGAACCACTAAAATAAAGACACAACACCTCTGTTTGGAAAAATACTGTTACCTTTTATAAAAATAATATGCTTTTCTGTTATGCTTTTTAGTCAGGGATAAAAGACAATCAAATTAGACCTTTTACATGAAATTCAAATCACACTTCAATATTTTTTCCTGTTCAGAATTTGAGAATCAAAGGTACATTTAAGGTTTAGAGTTATTCAGGACACAATACACTTCAGTAGAACTTTACAGAAAGGAAAATGCAGCCTGACAGTGCAATATATGTTTAAAGACTCATTAGCAGGTACATTACCCCACAGCTCTTAAGCACTGCTCAACTCACAGAATGACCTGGTTGTAGTTCTTCACTGCATAACCCACCAGTTATGTAACTAAAAGGGAAGATACAATAATATTAGCACGGCTCCCCTCTAGCTGATTTACAGACACACCTATCTGGTAGAGGATCTACTCCCTCCGCAAAAAACTCTGTAAGGGCTTTTACCCAGGAACCCTGTGGTTCCCTGCACAGCTTCCACCTCTCTTTTCTGAGCCAGTTATTGGATAAGTTTTATTCTATATTAGCCAGTTCACTAGCTCGCTTTTCCTCGAATTAGGCTTTCCTGCTGTTCAGTTAATTGTTGGGGTCATAGCCCCACTGTCTTGCTTCTTCGGCACTCAACACTGCCGCCTCCCGCTCCCCCACTACCCAGCTTACTTGTGGGGCTTGTTGAACTTATTTGATCCAGGCGCGCTCCCACTGTGCAGCGCTGGGCCGAAGGGACCGGGTTGGTAATTAGCGCGTTGCACTGACTCCGGTGACTGGGGCGTGAAGGGGGCTGTGTGCGCTTCCTTTCGTCAGATGCGCTTCCGCTTTCCAACACTGGGCGGTGGGGAGCCTCGCTGCCGATCGGTGCATTCACTCCTCGCTCCACTGGTGTGAGGCTGTCCCGTCTTCCGCCGGTTCTCCTCAGCTTCTTCTGAGAAGCGTCAACACCTCACCGGGCATGCGCGATGCTCTCCTGCACTCCGCCTCCCAAGTCGCGCTGCTCCTCGGCGCCTGCGCGAACCTCGCCTCTCGGGGTAGACGCTGTTCTCCTGGGCCTGCTCGAACCTAGGCCCCTCCTGCCTCACAAAAGCGTTTAGTCGCCGGTCATGCGCGGAAGCGCCTACCTCTTCGTTTGACGCGGCCGGTGCCCCCGGGGTCCCGACGCCGATCAGAGCAGCGCCGCTGCTTCTCCTCAGGCACTTCTCACTCCGGCTTCACAGGAAGGATGTGCACACACGGCGCCCTCGCTCTTCAGGGCGCTAAGGTGCCACAGACGCCCACCTTCACTACAGCTGCTCCACAACACCGGTGAGCACAGCGCTCGGTATGGACAGTCAGGAATACCCCCAATTAAGGGTGTTCTGAGTGGTTTTACTGGGGCTCTGAGATAGAAGGGTCTTCTTCCTCCAGTAGCTCGATTTCTTTGTCAGTAGTTGTTGTCTTGAGAGAGGGATCGGTCAAAGGCTGAAGGGGGAACAATCCTCTGAAGTAACTGTCAGCCTCAGTGACAAACTAGCTGCTCTCAGTGTGTCCACCTCCTCTCACCACTGCCTCACTCCTCTACTGTGGGGTCAGCACAAAATGGCTGCTGGTCACTGGCCTTATATAGGGTGGCCTGAGACCTGCAGAAGTCTCTAGTCAATTCCAGAAAGTTTCCTAATGGTATCCTATGGACCTGTCCTCCAGCTGTGTCCGTTATGGCAGTTGGTGGACACCATTTTAGGTCTCTGGAGATCCCTAGATTTTCAAGAGGGTGACTAGGCCTCACAAGTGATGAGGGAAAAATGGCATCATCGCCAAGGAACACCTAGCCCCCTGACAGCATTAAAAACTCCTGATGGACACATGTAAAAATAAAAATAGAAACTCTGGGAGGCTAAGGGGGACAAAAATAAATCATGGTGGTTAGAGTCTTCCCAGAAGCAGACAGGTCTAACACGCGTCCCCCCCAGCTGAAAGTGGGGAGAACTACCCAACCCCTTGGGAGTCCTCATCACTAAGGCGGAAATACCTGGATAGACCGTCTGCGTTGGCATGGTCCGCCCCAGGTCGGTGTTCCACCCTAAAGTCCATTCCCTGTAGGGAGATGGACCACCTTAGCAACTTGGGATTCTCCCCCTTCATTTGCATCAGCCAACGAAGGGGGCGATGGTCAGTCTGAACTAGGAAGTGCGAACCAAACAGGTATGGTCGCAGCTTCTTCAGAGCCCAAACCACCGCAAAGGCTTCTCTCTCAATTGTACTCCACCTCCTTTCCCTGGGGAGTAGTCTCCTGGACAGAAAGACCACGGGTTGATCCAAGCCCTCATCATTTAGCTGCGATAACACTGCCCCAATGCCATGTTCTGATGCATCTGTTTGGACAATGAATTCTCTAGCAAAATCAGGGGCCTTGAGAATGGGAGCGGAACACAATGCTTGTTTCAAGGTCATGAAGGCTCGCTGGCAAGCCTCCGTCCAGACTACCCGTCGGGGTTGCTTCTTGGAAGTAAGCTCAGTGAGGGGGGCCACGATAGTGCCATACCCCTTCACGAAGCGACGGTAGTATCCAGTGAGGCCCAGGAAGGCTCGGACCTCTGTTTGAGTCTTGGGGGGCTCCCAGGCGATGATAGCCTCAATCTTTGCCTGGAGGGGCTGCACCGTCCCTCTGCCCACCAAGTGACCTAGGTACACCACTGACCCCTGTCCGATCTGACACTTGCTGGCCTTGATTGTCAATCCAGCCTGTTGCAGGGCATGAAGAACAGCTTGCAAGTGCTGCAAATGGTCCTCCCAGCTGCTACTGAAGACAGCAATGTCGTCCAGGTATGCAGCAGAAAAAGCTTCCATTCCAGAAAGGACCCTGTTCACCAGCCGCCGAAAAGTGGCAGGGGCATTCTTGAGCCCAAAGGGCATCACACGAAATTGGTAGTGTCCCTCAGGTGTAGAGAAGGCTGACCTTTCCTTCGCCTCCTCGGTAAGGGAAATCTGCCAGTACCCTGAAGTTAGGTCAAAGGTACTTAAGTATTGAGCAGCTCCCAGCCGGTCAATCAGCTCATCCGCCCGTGGGATAGGATGTGCATCAGTTTTGGTCACTGAGTTCAAGCCTCGGTAGTCCACACAGAATCTCAATTCAGGCGTGGTGCCTGGTGGGGCAGCCTTTGGTACCAAAACCACCGGGCTAGACCAAGGGCTTCCAGAAGGTTCAATCACTCCCAGCTCCAGCATCTTGGCGACTTCACTCTTGATGCTGGCCTTCACCTTGTCCGACAGCCGGTAGATTTTAGACTTCACAGGTGGGCTGTCTCCTGTGTCCACGTCATGGGTACACAGGTGGGTCCTACCTGGGATAAGGGAGAACAGAGAAGAAAATTGCTCCAGGATCTGGCGGCAATCACTCTTCTTTTCAGGAGTTAGGGATGGCGAGAGAATTACTCCCTCCACCGACCCATCCTTTTCTTGGGACGAGAGAAGATCAGGGAGAGGTTCGCTTTCTTCTTCCTCTGCTCCATCGGTTACCATCATCAAGACAACCGCGGGCCTCTCATGATGTGGCTTGAGGCGATTGGCATGCAGCACCCTGTGGGGCTGCCCCGGGGCCCTAAGATCCACCAAGTAGGTAGACTTCCCCTTCTTCTCCAAAACCTCAAAGGGGCCTGTCCAACGGTCCTGGAGGGCATTTAGCTCTCCAGGTTCCATCACCCACACCTTCTGTCCAGGCTCCAGTTCCACTGGGTGAGCGTTGTGGTCATACCACTCTTTCATTACTGCTTGGCTGGCCTCCAAGTTGTCTGAAGCTTGCTTCTACAACTTAGCCATTTGGCTCCGGAAGGCCAGCATGTAGCTCACCACGTCCCGGGGAAGCTTTCTGGGAGTCCGTTCCCATCCGTCTTTCACCAGGCTGAGAGGTCCCCGTACAGGGTGCCCGTCCAAAAGTTCAAAGGGGCTGAAGCCCACTCCCTTTTGTGGCACTTCCCTGTAAGAAAACAAGAGACAGGGTAGGAGGATGTCCCATTTCCTCCGCAGGCTCTCAGGTAGACTCCGTATCATACCTTTCAAGGTTTTGTTAAACCTTTCCACAAGACCATTGGTTTGTGGGTGATAAGGAGTGGTAAACCGATAGGTAACTCCGCACTCCTTCCACATAGCCCGCATGTATGCTGAAAGGAAGTTAGTCCCCCTGTCGGACACAACCTCCTTGGGGAAACCCACTCGGGTAAAGATCCCCATCAGGGCCCTTGCCACCACAGGTGCAGTGATGGTCCTCAGAGGTATTGCCTCTGGGTACCGTGTGGCATGATCCACCAAAACCAGTATGAACCGGTGACCAGCTGAAGTTGGTGGATCCAATGGCCCTACAATGTCGATGCCCACCCTCTCAAAGGGGGTGCTAACGACAGGTAGTGGTTCCAGGGGAGCTTTAAGCTTCACTCCTGTTTTCCCACTAGCTTGGCAGGACACACACGTCCGACAATATGTATCAGACGCCACTTTCATTCGAGGCCAGTAGAAGTGGGGGACAAGCCGGGAAAAGGTCTTGTCCTGTCCTAGATGTCCTGCCAATGGTATTTCATGAGCCAATTCCAGTAGAAAGGCTCTAAAGCATTGAGGGACCACCAAGGCTCTGGCTGAACCGTGGCCAGGTGCCTTGGGCTCACTGTAGAGGAGTCCATCCTCCCAGTAAATCCGGTAGCTCCCTTCAATGTTTCCCGCTGCCTGGGCGTTGGCCTGTTGCCGCAGCCCCTCGAGAGTAGGACACTCTTTCTGAGCTTTGCAGAACTCTTCCCGGGAAGGACCTCCCTCCACATGCCATTCAGTAGGGATGGGTAGGTTCTCCAGGGAAGCAACATTCTCCCCTGTGGACTCCAGATCCACCTCCGCAGGTGGTCCAGCTGTCTCACGAGGTGGAGATGTCGAGGCAGGGTCCTACGGCCTCTTGTCCTTCTCCTCTCTGGCAGCCGGCTGGGCCATTGTTCCAGGCTCCAGCGTAAGCAAACTTCCCCTTCGGGCAGTCGCTGACCTTGTGCTGACACAAGTCCAGTCAGAGGGTCCCAGCATCGCAGAGTGAGTCTGGTACTCCACCCTCCTCCAAGCATTGTGCTCCATATCATTCCCTAACAGGCAGTCAACAGGCACGGCAGGGCTTACGGCAACTCGAAGTGGACCTGCAACCCCTCCCCACTCAAAGGGAACCTCAGCCACAGGGTAGTGGCCCAATCTGCCGTCAGCCATTACGGCGGGATGGAGTACATCTGGGATGACCTGCTCTGGAGACACCAGCTGACTCCTTACCATAGTCATGCTGGCTCCTGTGTCTCTCAGAGCCTCCCCTCTACGGCCATTGATGGTGACCCACTGCTCATACTTAATAGTATTAGAGGGCAGCTGGGTCTTGGGAACCATCTCCTTATCTCCCAGGGACACTAAGGTGACACCCGCCCGCTCCCCCCCATTAACCAAAGGCATCTCCTCCCCGAGCACTACACTAGTGATTCCCGGGGTTTTTCCTCCAGTGGGAGGGGGTGGTCTTTTTGGGCATCTCACATCTCCTTTATAGTGTCCCACACCACCACACTCAAAACAATGAACAACCCTTGGCTGCTGGCTTTGGCCAGGGGTAGGGTTGCGAGGGGGGTTACTCTTGGGGATGAATCCTCTGCCCCTTCCTTGCGAAGTATTTTGTGGCCCTTTTGAGAACTCCCTCTTAGTTTCCCCTCCCTCTTTCTTCTGGGGGGCGCCCTGTCCTTGCTTCTGGGAATTCCCTCCAGTCCCCTTAGTCGACACCCGGGTACTAACCCAGATGTCCGCCTCCTCAGCAAGCTTCCTGGGGCTGGTCAGCTTGCTGTCCACCAGATGCTGTCTTAGTTCGGGAAGACACTTCTCGAGTAGGTGTTCCTTGAGTATGAGGTCATATAGTCCCTCATAGTCTCCTACTTCGCTGCCTCATTACCCAACCCTCCAGGGCCTTCCTGGAGTAGTCCAAGAAATCTACCCAGTTTTGTGTGCCCAGCTTGTAGCTGCCCCGGAACTTTTGCCTATATTTCTCAGGGGTCAACCCAAACTTCTTGAGCAGCGCTGATTTCATAGTAGGTCTGTTCACTCTGATCAAGGGCCAACAAAGTATCCCTGCCAGTGGGGGGCATGTATTTGTATAACCCACCTCCCCAGTGGACTTCCAGAATCCCATGGGCCCTCAGCGAGACCTCGTAAGCGGCTAGCCATTTAGCAATGTCATCACTGGGTACATAACAAGCCATAATATCTTTTGGTAGGTACGGTCTAGGTTCCCTGGCGTTGGTCTGGTTATCGCTGCCACCATTCTCTGGTTTGGGGGTACGTAAATTCAGGGCTTGCAAATCCATCTCTTTGATGGTCCGCTCATGCTCCAACCTCTTTTCCTCCCTCACCATGTCCATCCTGGCTAGTTCTATTCTCATCCTCCTCTCCTCCCTCCTGTCTTCTAACTCGGCGTCGGTCAGGCCCCTCTCTGACACACTACTGCCCACTCTAGAAGGTGTTCTAGGACCTGTTACAAGGTTCTCCCCTCCCGCCTGGTACAGTGTTGCGGTCTCCAGGACAGTGTCCTTGTCACTCTCCTCAGGATCTACCTCCTCCCCGGAATGAGCCTCTACCCATGCCCGGATACTGGTCAGCAGCTCAACTTTTCTGGCGCCTTTCTTGAAAAACACCCCCTGCTGCTGACACCATTCCTTCAATTGGGTCACAGTATAATTGTCTAGCTCTTCCACATTTACCTCCATTCTTATTTGAAGTATAAAATGCTACACAGGAGAAATCCACAGAGTGACCTGAGGTCAACCTCCACCCACCGCCAGAAGTCAATTTAGAAAAATCAAAAATGTAAATTAGGAGGGCCGCAGGGAGAAAACTCCAGGTGAGGTCTCGTGGTTGGCACTGCGTTACTGATAAGTGAGTGTAAGTACAAATCCGATATCCCACCGCTGAAACACCAATTATGTTGGACCTAGATTACCCAAGCCTACATATGGTAGCTTGGCACAGTAGTGGTCTACAGCTAACTCAAGGCGTTGGCTAAGTACTTACAAGTCTCACCCACAGTAACACAGTGATGAACCACTAAAATAAAGACACAACCCCTCTGTTTGGAAAAATACCGTTACCTTTTATAAAAATAATATGCTTTTCTGTTATGCTTTTTAGTCAGGGATAAAAGACAATCAAATTACACCTTTTACATGAAATTCAAATCACACTTCAATATTTTTTCCTGTTCAGAATTTGAGAATCAAAGGTACATTTAAGGTTTAGAGTTATTCAGGACACAATACACTTCACTAGAACTTTACAGAAAGGAAAATGCAGCCTGACAGTGCAATATATGTTTAAAGACTCATTAGCAGGTACATTACCCCACAGCTCTTAAGCACTGCTCAACTCACAGAATGACCTGGTTGTAGTTCTTCACTGCATAACCCACCAGTTATGTAACTAAAAGGGAAGATACAATAATATTAGCACGGCTCCCCTCTAGCTGATTTACAGACACACCTATCTGGTAGAGGATCTACTCCCTCCGCTACAAAAACTCTGTAAGGGCTTTTACCCAGGAACACTGTGGTTCCCTGCACAGCTTCCACCTCTCTTTTCTGAGCCAGTTATTGGATAAGTTTTATTCTATATTAGCCAGTTCACTAGCTCGCTTTTCCTCGAATTAGGCTTTCCTGCTGTTCAGTTAATTGTTGGGGTCATAGCCCCACTGTCTTGCTTCTTCGGCACTCAACACTGCCGCCTCCCGCTCCCCCACTACCCAGCTTACTTGTGAGGCTTGTTGAACTTATTTGATCCAGGCGCGCTCCCACTGTGCAGCGCTGGGCCGAAGGGACCGGGTTGGTAATTAGCGCGTTGCACTGACTCCGGTGACTGGGGCGTGAAGGGGGCTGTGTGCGCTTCCTTTCGTCAGATGCGCTTCCGCTTTCCAACACTGGGCGGTGGGGAGCCTCGCTGCCGATCGGTGCATTCACTCCTCGCTCCACTGGTGTGAGGCTGTCCCGTCTTCCACCGGTTCTCCTCAGCTTCTTCTGAGAAGCGTCAACACCTCACCGGGCATGCGCGATGCTCTCCTGCACTCCGCCTCCCAAGTCGCGCTGCTCCTCGGCGCCTGCGCGAACCTCGCCTCTCGGGGTAGACGCTGTTCTCCTGGGCCTGCTCGAACCTAGGCCCCTCCTGCCTCACAAAAGCGTTTAGTCGCCGGTCATGCGCGGGTCCCGACGCCGATCAGAGCAGCGCCGCTGCTTCTCCTCAGGCACTTCTCACTCCGGCTTCACAGGAAGGATGTGCACACACGGCGCCCTCGCTCTTCAGGGCGCTAAGGTGCCACAGACGCCCACCTTCACTACAGCTGCTCCACAACACCGGTGAGCACAGCGCTGGGTATGGACAGTCAGGAATACCCCCAATTAAGGGTGTTCTGAGTGGTTTTACTGGGGCTCTGAGATAGAAGGGTCTTCTTCCTCCAGTAGCTCGATTTCTTTGTCAGTAGTTGTTGTCTTGAGAGAGGGATCGGTCAAAGGCTGAAGGGGGAACAATCCTCTGAAGTAACTGTCAGCCTCAGTGACAAACTAGCTGCTCTCAGTGTGTCCACCTCCTCTCACCACTGCCTCACTCCTCTACTCTGGGGTCAGCACAAAATGGCTGCTGGTCACTGGCCTTATATAGGGTGGCCTGAGACCTGCAGAAGTCTCTAGTCAATTCCAGAAAGTTCCCTAATGTTATCCTATGGACCTGTCCTCCAGTTGTGTCCGTTATGGCAGTTGGTGGACACCATTTTAGGTCTCTGGAGATCCCTAGATTTTCAAGGGGGTGACTAGGCCTCACAAGTGATGAGGGAAAAATGGCGTCATCGCCAAGGAACACCTAGCCCCCTGACAGCATTAAAAACTCCTGATGGACACATGTAAAAATAAAAATAGAAACTCGGGGAGGCTAAGGGGGACAAAAATAAATCATGGTGGTTAGAGTCTTCCCAGAAGCAGACAGGTCTAACACCTGGAACATTAGGATGCCCTGTTTTGGAACTAACTCCAGCCAGTCTGGTAAATTTATTTTAGAAGCCAGACCAGTGACATTCCAGCTCAATATTTTTATATTTGAATCAATGTCAAACGTAGTTGGGAGACAAAGGCTACCAGATGGGTGCGCAATTATGAGGGGAATGGGTAAGTGGTGCTGACAAAGAAGGTAGTCAATCCTGGTTATCCAGACCAGACAGTGGCGCAAGGATAAATTACTTACCTGTAATCCTAGTTCTCCGGAAATAATATACAAATTATATATGGAAATCACATATACAGCTCTACATATATAATTTTTTTCTTATACCAACGCAGCACCCAATATGAGGCTCAACAATTTAATTACACACATAAAGACTGAATTTGTCAACATACACAAACACAAGAGGGCAAGTAGCACTTGAACTCTGTTTTTTAATGAGCAACCTACTCCGAGAATAAAAACTGCAAATAAAGTAGACATTGTTAGCCTACAGGCTGCATTGCAAACCAATGCATAGAAAATGAAAGCATTTTCAACAAAAACTGGCACCGTGCCTTTACAGCAGCCATGACCCCTAGCTTCCCATCATGTCTCAGGGGTGATAGTTAGGTCAGTTGTTCTTTGCATAACCCTGAAAGTCAGGGACAACGATATCCATTAACACTTTAGACAACATCTCATTTACCTGGGGAGGTGGGTGGGTTTCTTATGACTTTGATGAGGATACCCCTGGAGGAGAATTAGGATTACAGGTAAGTAACTTCTCCTTCTCTTCCAGGGGATCCTCATCAATAGTCATAAGCACTGAATAGAATAGCAAGCCCATCAACCACCTGCAGGTAAATGAGAGTAAAATGACCCAACATCAGCTGTAGAACCGATTCCGCAAGGAGGCCTGGCCTACTTGGATGTATGCCTCCAGGTAATAGTGTCTGGTAAATGTATGGACGGACCTCCATGTTGCCGCCTTACAGATTTCTGCCCCCTGTTAAGATTTCTTCAAAATCCCTGCGATCTTCCTGAGGCAGCTTCTCAGTGAATCGCTGTAGAGAGTCCCATAGAAATCTATCGTAGCGGCCCAGGAGCGCCGCTGCGTTGGAGACTTTCAGCATGGAGGGCGAAGTACCACACACCTTCCTTCCCCAGGAATCCTGTGTCTTATTCTCCTTGTCTGGTGGTACAGTGGAGGTTGCAACTGCATGGGTCTTCTTTGTCGCAGCAATTATTACCAAACCGGGGTAGGGTCAGCTCTGAGGAAGAGTGGGTCGCCCTCTGGCGAACGGTACTTTTTTAGGATTCTCGCAGGAGCGGATTTAACACTTACTGGAGTGAGGAAGATGTCCATCACCGGTTCTATGATGCCTGGTACCAAAGGAAGCAGAGGTTTAGCTGCTGCCTTGTGATGTAAGGTTTCAAAGATCACAGAGGACTTGCTTTGAAGAGCTGGCATAGGGATACCCAGCTTAACTGCCCCTCTGCCCAGAATGTCCTGAAACGTGTAGAGGTCGTCCACCGGAGAGACCTTCGATGGTGGACTGTCAGTCAAAGTCGATGATTAGTCTCTATTTGATGTGCGAGTGGAAGAAGACGACGGAGTAGGAGATCTGTGTGCCCTCCTCCTGCTTCTTGATCTGGACCTCATTCTGTGTGAATGCACAGCGGTGCGGCTGCGAGCTCTAGCTCTTGTAGGAGCACGTTCCTTATTCATAGCCTGTACCAGACGAGCCAACGGAGATCTGTGAAGAGGGCTAGAGTAATGCTGCACCCCTGTGGCTGCAGCTGTGGCCCAGTAATGTAAACGTCTGTTCCATTATGTCGAAAGATGGATGGAAGGTGATCTTTGCCTCTCTCGCCCTTCAGGAGACTCTGTAGGGGGGGGAGAGTTCACCTCTTCCTGTGCAGGTCTAGTTAGAGATTCTTGGTGTCATCTGGACACTGGACTGCCAGACTTCGAGATCACCACCTCCGGAGACCTTGACGTTGAGCCTCTGTGAGAGCTGGGAGAACCTGTTCTAGACGTCGGTGTTGGTGATGGGCTTACTGAAGGTGAGGCCTCTTTGGACTAGTACTTCGATGTTGATCTGGAACACCTCTACACAGATTGTCTTCTCGACGTAGATGCCTGCCTCGACGTCTACTTTCTCCTCTTGGATGGAGGGCTCAATCTTGTAGTCGACCGTCCTCTCAACTTCAAACGTCTACCTGACGCCGACAGAGTACCGTGTTTCGAGGTAAGCCGTCTTTGCTCTGAAGACCGGTGTCTCGACGTCGACTGGCGGTGTGCTGCCGTCAACGGAGATCTCTGCTTCGACGTTGAAGATCTTTGCTCTGACCTCAATGGAGATTTCTGTCTCGACATCGAAGATCTTTCGGCTGGCTTCGACGGAGACTTCTGCCTCGAAGTCGAAGATGGTGTCTTGTGTCTCGATGTCGAAGATCTTTGGACTGATCCCGACGGAGACCTGTGTCTCGATGTCGATCACCGTTGACGAGGCGACAACGGAGTGATATGTCTCGACGTCGATGGAGACTTGTCCTTCGACGTTGATTGGCGCCTCGCTGACATCAACGGAGGATCTATAACCTTCGTCAACGTTGATCTCGTTGTCGATTTCTGGAAATGATGTAATTTTTTCGTCATCTGCAGCTTCGACGTCGATCACGACGCCGATGGAGAACAGGTCGGGACTTCTCTTGACGTCGACCGGGTTCTCTTCTTCTGCTGCCTCACAGGAGACCAAAGAAAAACCAGAGGAAATGATGGACGGAGCGTTGACAATACAAGCACTCACCCCCAGTCAACTGATCTGGGTTTAATCCATCACCGTTCTTTAGCCCACTCTGCCACCGCAGTTCAGACATGGCCATATGCAAATCAGTCTGACCCTGTGCCTCATGGGAACAGTCCAGCCCGAACTGCCAAGCCATGCTTTCCCTGTCCCGGAAACAAGCTACTGAGTACCGGTTTCTGGCATTTCAGCCTTCTTCAGCCCGGCTTGCTTGAATCCAGTGGCAAAGTGAGCAAGGGACTCACGTCTGAGCATACCCTGCCAACTTATGGCGAACAAAGGAAAACCAAAGGAAATGATGGACGGAGCGTTGACAATACAAGCACTCACCCCCAGTCAACTGATCTGGGTTTAATCCATCACCGTTCTTTAGCCCACTCTGCCACCCCAGTTCAGACATGGCCATATGCAAATCAGTCTGACCCTGTGCCTCATGGGAACAGTCCAGCCCGAACTGCCAAGCCATGCCTTCTCTGGACCGGAAACAAGCTACCGAGGACCGGTTTCTGGCATTTCAGCCTTCTTCAGCCCGGCTTGCTTGAATCCAGTGGCAAAGTGAGCAAGGGACTCACGTCTGAGCATACCCTGCCAACTTATGGCGAACAAAGAAAAACCAAAGGAAATGATGGACGGAGCGTTGACAATACAAGCACTCACCTCCAGTCAACTGATCTGGGTTTAATCCATCACCGTTCTTTAGCCCACTCTGCCACCCCAGTTCAGACATGGCCATATGCAAATCAGTCTGACCCTGTGTCTCATGGGAACAGTCCAGCCCGAACTGCCAAGCCATGCCTTCCCTGGACCGGAAAAAAGCTACTGAGGACCGGTTTCTGGCATTTCAGCCTTCTTCAGCCCGGCTTGCTTGAATCCAGTGGCAAAGTGAGCAAGGGACTCACGTCTGACCATACCCTGCCAACTTATGGAGAACAAAGAAAAACCAAAACCTCACAGGAGACCTACATCTTTCAGAGAGGCCATAAAGACAAATTCTCTCCCTGTTTTTGATGGTCCTTCTCGAAATCTTCTTTCAATGATGGCAGTTGGTAGAAGAGTGAGAATCAGGAAGGGAGAGAATACACACAGGGTGTGTGTCTGATCTGGCCGCCTTCTTGCCACATGCAGGGCAAGGATCAAATAAAGAAGGCATTTCTGAAGAAAATAAACTTTTTCTGGAACTCAAAAAAGGTATCACTCTAAGGCAAAAAGACATTGAGTGAAAGTACAAAAACTAGAAAATTATCAGATATTTTATGACAAAGTCAAAGAAAGGAAGAGCTGTGAATCAAGGGTCCTGACAGAAGGAGCCGGAAAGAACAACTGACATGTCACCCCTGAAGCATAATGGGAAGCTATGGGTCATGTCTGCCTTAAAGGCCGAGTGCCAGTTTGTGTGTGAAAATGCTTTAATTTTCTATGCTATTGGTTTACAATGCAGCCTGTAGGCTAAGGATGTCTACTTTATTTGCAGTGTGTTTTCTTCATGAGTTTTACTCATATACTCATTAAAAACAGATAAATAATATACAGAAGGAGCGTGAAATATAAGACAAAAAGTATAATGTATATACCCTATCACAATTTGTATTCGGAGATATTAACTCCAATGAAAAAGTCCTCCAAGCTGCAAGATTATTATTGATACAACAAAGTTAACAGCCAACGCGTTTTGTCCCCTTTTGGGACATCATCAGGGCTCAAAGAATATAGACAGAGTATAGTCCTTGCTGTAAATAATGTAGTTGCGTATGTTGATATCTTAATGCTTTTATACCCTGGTCATGATACAAATCCTGTATCCAAATTTATCTCCCAAGTTAAGTCCTTTAGTTTAATAGTATGAGCAACGATCCAATCCTGTCCAGTATTTCGATTCAATCCCTGGCACACCATATATTCCACAAAATGCTCATAATCTTCTTTTATCCACTTGCAAGTATTTCTCCAGTATATCCCAAATTTCCACTAATCGTCAGTACCATAATCTGTACTTGGCGTCCAAGTCTGCGACGCATGACCGGCTCCCGGCTCAATAAATCCGGAATGCCTTCCGGATTTATTGAGCCGGGAGCCGGTATGGGTATAGAAGCATTAAGATATCAACATACGCAACTACATTATTTACAGCAAGGACTGTGGAGAAGTGTGGCTCACTGATTAGAGCGGCGGACCTTGATGCAGAGATCTGACCCGGGACCAGGGTTCAATTCCAGTCGCGGCATGGTCTTGGGCTCAATGTCTGCGGACCCGATAATTCTCGCCACGGTGCCTACTCTAATCATGGGTCCCACTCTGCAACTCTGGGCAATAGCTTGCTTAATCTCCACACCGGCCCTAATTGCTAAGGATGCCTGGCTTCACCGCGGGGTGCCCAGGAGTAGGCGCCTCACAGGAACAGGCCAGGATGGGTTCCTCAGCGGTACAGCGCTGGGACACACTGGCTAGTGTAACCAGGCGCTTTATTCAGTTACTTACTACTTACTTACTATACTCTGTCTATATTCTTTGAGCCCTGATGATGTCCCAAATGGGGACGAAACGCTTTGGCTGTTAACTTTGTTGTATCTATAATAATCTTGGTTGGAAGCTGACTGACATCATAAACAATTCAGAATAAAGGAAATGAATTGAACAACTGCATCTTGGAGGACTTTTTCATTGGAGTTAATATCTCCGAATACGAATTGTGAAATTGTTTATACAATATACTTTTTGTCTTATATTTTACGCTCCTTCTGGATATTGTTTTAGGTGTAGCTAAGGACTTTGAGACGGTGTGTCCCTATGAGGTTGAGCGTGTCCAGGCACACTTTGAGGATCATTATACTATACTGGATATATATATATATATATATATATATATATATATATATATATATATATATATACACACATACATACATACATATATATGTTTTCCATATATACATTTTTTATTATTTACGGGGTCCCCGCACATGGGTGGGAATATTCAGTGCTTATGACTATTGATGAGGACGCCCTGGAAGAGAACCGTTTTGACCTGTTTTGAAAGACAGATAGGAGAGGTGTATAATGCCTTAGATTTTTGCTTCAACCTGAAGAGAATAATGCTGTTCCTCATTTGTGTTAATCTTAGCTTCTGAAAGTAATCTCAAACAGGAGTTGCGCTACTGCCTCTCTGGGCCGTCACATTAAAATTAAATGGAGAGCATGACTACTTCATATAGGAGACAAGTAGGAGTTTTTACGATTCCACTCTTGAAGATATGGAAATTGCCAACAACATCAGGAGTATCCCATTCAGTATACAAGGAAGTAGATGGCTCTTCTGGTCATCAAGAGAGACTGAAAAGTAGTTCCCTTTAAATCATCCTCTTAGTTATGATCAACATCATAATTGTTATTAACTTCTCTTTGTTCCTCACCTGAAACTTGTGGATACTGTCGAGGAGGACCTGATGGAGTCCATAGTGAAGTTGGCGGAGTAGGGTAGACTGCAGCGGAGGAGCTGAAATTAGAAGAGGCTAAAGTCTGGGATGCTGTACTTAGTTGATGGTGCTATATGCCCGAAGTGAAAGGCACTGAAGGAGGAATTCTGTACAAAACATTAAGGGCTCAAACTGAGGCCTCATAACTCTTGTGATGACTACACTAAGGTCCCTTGAAAAAATAACCATTTGGAAGCATCTATAAATGCTTTACTTGTAAGTTAAACAAAGATCCATGCTGTTTTGCATGAAAACAGCAGCTTTTGCCAAATGAAGTCTAACAGTCTATGTCAACACTGGCTTAAGTGTAATAGGTAGTAATTGATGAAATGTACTGAAGCTTGTAGACACTGTGTATGTTTATTAATACATTAGTGGACAAATTGTTCCATTTTGCAGCTTTACACACGTGTGGTGAGTCAGAGAACGAGCATACAGTCCTCTGGAAGTTGTAGGTAGTCAAATTTTAAGATCATAGATGCCAAATGCAAGGTTCATTTCCTTGAGGTCATGATATCTCAGGAGACCATGTTGCAGGACATCTGCTCTTAAAGGCAACTTCTCATGTGGGTGGCAGACATTTCCAGCAGTGCTGTGTACCATGGCTGCTTTGCCTATATACGAGTGATGACAGTAAGTGTCATGGATGTTTGTCTCAACAAACCAGTCACTTATCTTTGGTAATGCAAATGCTACTTACCAGTATGCATCTGTTCTTGGCATGTAGGGCTGCTGACATTCATATCTGTGCATAGATCGCCGCCTAGTGTTGGGTCCGGATGATTGCACATTGTTGTCCTGGAAGAGTCTTCGAAGTATCACGAGATAGGTGGCTCCTCCCCTGGACTACAGTGCGCATGGGCATCGCCTCCATCCCCAGATTGTTTTTAGCCATTGGCAGAGATGGCGTGAAGTATGTGAATGATGCCCATGCTAAGAGCATATAAATATATGTAAATGAATGCTGCAGCTGCTACAGGCGCCGGGGAGGAGGGCGGGCGATATGAATGTCAGCAGCCCTACATGCCAAGAACAGATGCATACTGGTAAGTAGCATTTGCAGTTCGAGGCATGTGGGCTGCTGAATTCATATCTGTGCATAGAATACATAGCAGTCCCTCCATTAGCGGCGGCCGCCCGTGCCAGCTGCAGCCGTCTGAAAAAGCGTTTTGAGAACAGCCTGGCCAACAGCTGCCTGTTGTTTAGAGTGCACATCTACACAGTAATGCTTTGTGAAAGTATGTGTGGTTGACCATGTAGCTGCTCTACAAATATCTTCTAAGGGAATATTACCTAGGAAAGCCATAGAGGCCTCCAACTTTCTAGTGGAGTGGGCTCTTGGTGGAATTGTGAGAGTGCGTTTAGCTTTAGTGTAACAGATCTGAATGCATTTCACTATCCACCTAGCGATCCCAGCCTTGGAGATAGCGTTTCCCTTGTGGTGTGTGGCAAAAGCAACGAAAAGCTGCTTTGTTTTGCGAAAATCTTTTGTCCTGTCTACATAGTACATCAAGGCTCTCTTAACGTCAAGGGTGTGGAGCATCCGCTCCGCCAGCGTCTCTGGGTTCTGCAAAAACACTGGCAACTCAATTGTCTGGTTCATATGGAATTGAGATACCACCTTGGGTAAGAATTTAGGGTTAGTGCGGAGCACAACCCTGTTAGCGTGTACCTGGAAGAAAGGTTCTTGGATGGTGAGCGCCTGCAGCTCGCTAACCCTCCGTAGCGATGTGATTGCTACTAAGAACGCAACCTTCCAAGTTAGGAACTGAAGCTCACAAGAGTGCAGTGGCTCGAAGGGAGGACCCATCAGTCTGGTAAGAACCACGTTGAGGTTCCATTCTGGAGCTGGTGGTGTCCTTGGTGGAATGACTCTCTTGAGTCCTTCCAAAAAAGCCTTGATCGCAGGGACCTTAAAGAGCGACAGATGTTGCCTATTCTGGAGGTATGCCGCCATAGCAGACAGGTGAATGCGGATGGAAGAGTACGCCAAATTGCATTGATACAGGTGGAACAGGTAACAAATGATGTTTTGAATGGAAGCATCTAGCGGGTCAATATTGTGGTTAACACAGTAGATGACAAACCTCATCCATTTAGCCGCATAGCAAGCTCTAGTAGTGGGCTTCCTTGCCTCTCGAATGATGTCCATGCAATCGGGAGGAAGATTGAGGTAGCCAAACTCTAGGACTTCAGGAGCCAGATCGCCAGGTTGAGCTGTTGCGGATCTGGGTGCTGAATGTCGCCATGGCTCTGCGTCAGAAGGCTGGGGGTGAGATGAAGCCTCTGATGCGGTACCACGGAGAGTTCCAGAAACGTGGTGTACCATGGTTGGCGAGTCCATGTTGGAGCAACCAGGATGAGAGTCATCGAGTGCTGCCTGAGTTTGCGTGCCACCAGCGGTATCAGAGGTGCTGGGGGAAAAGCGTACGCAAATCTGCCTGACCAGTTCATCCACATCGCATTGCCCTGTGATTGCGGGTGTGGGAACCTGGCGGCGAAGCTTTGGCATTTTGCGTTCTCTTTCGTGGCGAACAGGTCTATCTCTGGATGACCCCACTTTTGGAAGTACGGTTGGAGTACTGATGGATGTATCTCCCACTCGTGCATTTGATGGCTGTGCCTGCTGAGCAGATCCGCCATCTGATTGTCCTTGCCCGGGAGATGCTCTGCCATGAGGAAGATGTTCCTCTGAATGGCCCACTTCCACATGCTCTGAGCCAGATGAGACAGCTGTGGAGAGTGTGTGCCTCCCTGCTTCTGGATGTAGTACATGGCCGTCATGTTGTCCGTCCGGATCAACACGACCTTGTTGCACAGATGTACGTTGAACGCCGTTAAGGCTATGAAGACTGCCATCAGTTCCAACACATTGATGTGCATCTTCCTTTGCTGTAGTGTCCATAGTCCCTGCACCGTGTACTGGAGTACATGCGCTCCCCATCCCTGGAGAGAGGCGTCCGTTGTCAGGACAATCTGTGGCACAGGCTCCTGGAATGGTCGGCCCTTGCAAAGGTTTTGTGGATTCCACCAATGCAGAGAGTTGTATGCCCGACCGCTCACCAACACTAGGTCTGTCAGTTGCCCATGAGCCTGAGTCCACTGACGTGCAAGGCACTCCTGAAGCGGACGCATATGTAGTCTTGCGTGCGGGACAATGGAGATGCAGGAGGCCATCATGCCTATCAACTGCATGAACACCCTCGCTGGAAGCGAGTGATGAGGTCTGAATCGTTGGATCAGCGCCTGAATACTGGCGATTCTCACTGAATTTGGCTGCGCAGTGGCTGCCAGAGTGTTGATAGTCGCGCCCAGATACTGTCGCACGTGGGCGGGCTGGAGATGGGACTTGGGGTAGTTCAGAGAGAATCCCAGATCGTGCAGGAGATGAATGGTGCGTGACACATGGTCGACGCACAGTTGTTCTGTCTTTGCTTGAATGAGCCAGTCGTCCAGGTAGGGGTAGACATGGACGTTCTGGCGTCGGAGATGCGCCGCCACGGTCGCCAAGCACTTTGTAAATACCCTCGGCGCCGTGGTGACCCCGAACGGCAGAACCCTGAACTGGTAATGCTGGTCCTGAATCGTGAACCTGAGATACCTCCTGTGGGAAGGATGCAGTGGGATATGAAAATATGCATCTTTCAGATCCAGCGTAGCCAGGAAGTCCCCCTGCTGAAGCAGAGGGAGCACTTGCTGTAACGTGAGCATATGGAAGTGCTCCGAGAGAATGTACCAGTTGAGGGGTCTTAGGTCCAGGATGGGCCTGAGGGATCCGTCCTTTTTGGGGATTAGAAAATACAGGGAGTAAACCCCCTTTCCCCGTTCTTGCAATGGAACGGGCTCTATTGCCCCTTTTTGCAGCATGACAAGGACTTCCTGCTGCAACAAGGTCAAGTGCTCGCCGGACATAGGACGGCTTCTTGGGGGTATGTTTGGTGGAATGGAAGTAAGTTCCAGACAGTAACCGTACTGGATAAGAGACTTGACCCACCTGTCCGTGGTGATGGATTTCCACGCGGGCAGGAACTGCTGGAGTCTCCCCCCGACCGGTGTTGTATGGTCGGGGGCAGTGACAAGACGTCACTGTTTGTTGGCGGTGTTGGACCTGGAGCCGTTGTTTCCACGTCCCCTGCCCTTGATGTTATTGCCTCTGTAGCCACCTCTACCCTTGTTGTTGTATGAGGGTTGGGTGTTACTTTTGTAATACTGAGTGGACTGCGATGCCTGACCCCTCGAGGTGCCTCTGGAATTGGAGCGACGAAAGGAACCGCTCCGAAACTGCTGGGACTGGAGGGCCCCCATCGACTTGGCAGTGCCCGTATCTTTTTTCATTTTTTCCAGCGTGGCATCCACCTCAGGGCCGAATAGGTGGTCAGGATTAACATTTTGGTTCAGTATTGTCGTCTGAATATCGGGCTTGAACCCTGAAATTCTCAGCCAAGCATGCCGTCTAAGCAACACACTGGTGTTGATTGCCCTGGAGGCTGTATCGGCCACATCCAGCGCACATTTTATGGATGCGTTTGTGATGAGCTTTCCCTCCTGAAATAGCATTTCTCCTGCCTCCTTGTATTGATCAGGCAGGTGTTGCAGTAGTGTTTCTAAGGTGTCATAATGAGCCCTATCATAGCGTGCAAGTAGGGCCTGTGTGTTTGAGATTCTCCAAATGTTTGCTGCCTGTGCAGCAATTCGTTTCCCTGAGGCTTCAAAGATTTTGGACTCTTTGTCTGGGGGAGGAGCGTCACCAGTGGTCTGCGAGTTCGCCCTCTTCCGAGCGTTGGATACAACCAACGAGTCCAGTGGCAAGTGTCCCTTGATGTGTGTAGGATCCGAGGGCGCTGCCTTATATTTTCTGTCAATGCGAGGGTTGATGACCCGCGCCCGGGTGGGCTCCCTGAAGACCTCCGTTGCGTGTTTCAGCACCCCTTTAAGCATCGGCAGTGTCTTTACTGACTTTTCGGCTACCGAAAAAGTGTCAAATAAAAAGTCCACATCCACCGGGTCCGAGGGGAGCTCGACGTCGTGGTTAGCCGCAGCTCTCTCAAGGAGAGCGTTGAAGGCCGCTGAGTCCTCCGTCGGTGACGTCTTTGCCGCAAATAGCTGCGGGTCCTGACCCGACTGCGGGTCGTCTGGGTCGGCTCCGGCAGACCAAGGAGTATGTTCCTCCTCCGGATCCGAGTACGCCGGATAGTTGTACTCGTCGTACTCCTCATCGTCACCCTCACCTGCAGTATAACCAGTAGGAGACCGTTCCACCTGTGTGGGAGACGAAGGCTCCATAGGGTCCGAAGCACCCGTCGAGTCCTTTTTGTTCTTAAGAGGAATCCGAAAATGCTCTAGCACCGGTTCCGCGGTGATTTTACTCTTGAGAAGGGACAATTTCCCAGTATTGGCGTCGATGATGACCTCTCGGCGCTCTTCCTCTTCGAGTGGCCGGAGCCGATGCTTCAACACCCCTGACGCCGCCTTGGACGTTGATGACTCTTTTGAGGGCACGTCCGCCCCCTGCTTCGGAGCGAAGGCCTTCGGCGCCGACTTCGGCGGCAGGGTGTAGCGAATAGGCGTCTGTGCCTTCGCCGGCTTCGATGCGGGCTTCGGCTTCACTCCCTCCGGCTCGAGAACCTCAGTACTTCGAATCCGTTGGAGGGATTCCACTACCTTCCTCGCCAGCGTCGGAGAGGGCTTGACCGGCTTGTGAGCTCTCCCGGAGTCGGGAGTCGAGTCAGCCGGGGGCAGTGTCTTCGGAGTCGACACATTTCCATCCTCGGTTCCGACGGTCGGAGCCGGTACAGCCGGAGCCGTGGAATCGCTTTGACGTTTCTTCGGAGCCTTTTTTGGGTCGTCGACCCCCAATGTCTTCGGCGCCGACGCAGCCGCGTCGGCCGCCATTGCTTTCGGCGTCGACCCCGAGGCCTTGGGGTCGGCCATCTTGGCGTGGCTCTTTAAGTCGGCCATCTTGATTGTCTTAGGTGTTGACACCTCCCGAGCCTTCTGCACCAGCAATGGAGCTTTCACTTTCGGTTTCGAAACCGACTGTGAGGATCCCGATGGCTTCACTTTCGCTTCCTTCAACGGGAGTGGCCCCTCCGAAATGTCCGTGGCCGGGCCGAGAGGCGGGGCTGCTGGACTAGTAACGAGGTCTTGGGTAAGGCCCGAAGGCGATCCCTCGACCTGGGCCGTGTCTCGGGGATTAACCCCTAAGTCAGTTTGGGGATGCTCTTCCTCCGAGCTATCCCCCACGGTGGCAATGGCCTCATCGTCGTCCTCTACCTCGTCGCCGGCTTCATAAAAGTCCGCATCTTCCGCGTCGCCGGTTTCCTCTCCCTCCGACGCAGGGTTAGAGTCCGAAACTTCAAAACCTTCGAAGATGTTGTCCGGCAGGCTCGCAGGGGGTTCCGCCAACTGGGCCTGGAGCCGAGCGGCGCGACGCTGCTTCAGGGTCTTCTTGCACCTGAACTTCGAACAGGCCATACACCTGGTCTCGTCATGTTTCGGTGATAAACACTTGTTGCACACAGGGTGCACGTCGAGGTGTGAATATTTGGAATTGCACACCGGGCACTTCTTGAACGGAGTACGTTCCATGATAGGAACTTCGAGCGTCGAGTAGGCCCGTCCGCGCCGAGAGCACGCGGAGGGGCAGAGAGTGTTCAGAGCTGAGAATAATATAACCCGAACGAAACAATACTGACGCCCAGCCTAAAGACCGTTAGGTCTCAAGTAGAAACAGAAAAGTACTATCGGTTCCGACAGCGGGACCGAAACACATCCGAACCCAATGGCGGAAAAAAACAATCTGGGGATGGAGGCGATGCCCATGCGCACTGTAGTCCAGGGGAGGAGCCACCTATCTCGTGATACTTCGAAGACTCTTCCAGGACAACAATGTGCAATCATCCGGACCCAACACTAGGCGGCGATCTATGCACAGATATGAATTCAGCAGCCCACATGCCTCGAACCGCTATTTCTGGTGGATACTCCATTTAACAGTAGATTACTCACCTTGTGAATATTCCCTATGTGTCACAATGGATCCTGAAACATTTAAATCAGTACTCCTACATGGTGGTATGTGGCGTCTTACGGCTCCATGCCAAGGTCGTACCACCCCAGAAGGAATGGGAGGATCCATATAAGAGACACATGTGTGGGCTGGTGACAGGTGCTTTCATAGGGTTGTCTGAGCCCTTAGATGAAGAGTCCATAGGCAAATTGGTATGGCCAATGAGCAAAACTCTCAATTGGGATCTTTTTAAATGGTGAAGATTTCAATTCACAGAATTGAGAGGTGGGAAGGACGGTTATGAATCTGCGGTTAGAAGGAGTAACCACCAGAAAGAGCGTTACCGCAGGTACCTAACTAGTTCTTCTGATGGATACATCTAGCCATATATTCCTCACCTTAAAAACAGAAACTATAGTAGTACCTGCCCAGGAGGTGTATCTGTTATAAAGTAAAAGTCCTGCAGGACTGAGCGGGCAAAATGACCTTCTCGAAAGACCGGACTCATGGGAGTAATTCTTCATGAGCGTGTGCACTGACGTCCACGTAGCCGTCTGACAAATATCCTTGCTCTGTGTGCCAGGGCAGTAGTAGCAGCTTTGGCTCTGATGGAATGAGCCTGTAAGTCATCTGCAGGTTGCTTCTTAAACAATGCATAGCAGATCTTAAAGCAGAGAATAATCCATCAAGGGATCTGCCTTGCCCAGAGAACCCCACAAAGAGCTGTTCTTTGTTGTGGTCTATATAAAAGCTTACTGCACCCTCTGATCTAGACGATTGAGTCTCTCTTCCTCCTTAAAGAGATGAGATGTAGCAAAGAATGCCAGAATGGTGATAGTCTGTATGACATGAAACAGTGGCAACTTTTGGGAGAACTGAACCTCGGGTCCACAACACCAGCTTGTCTGGGAATAATGTTTTACGAGGTGAGTTGACAGAAAGAGCCTGAAGCTCACTCACACACCAGGATAATGTTATAGAAATCAGTAAGACGGTCCTCAATTTTATAGGAAGCAAGGGACAATTGCGCAACGTCTCAAAGAGAGTACATATCAAGAAAGTAAGAACTAAATTCAAGTCTGAATGTGGCATCAAAATGGATATGTTTTTTTTTTAAATACATTTTTTATTGCAGACGCACAGAAAGATACCAGTAGTCAATCAGTAGTCCAGCTATTCACCAGTAACAGTGCACCACACAGTCAGTAGAGCAACACACGGCCTTTTAGCCCACAATCCGAAGGTCGGGCGGCAAATATCGTTGATGCGCTGGAAATACAAACTTATAAACAAGGGTGAGCATCCAATGAGCGTTCCGAGTATCTGCTTTTCTTTTTTATTTCATTCCCTCCTCCCAATAAACCAGTTAAACAATACGCGAAAGAACTTAACATAAGCAAGACAGTCACGGAAATAGCAGCAGTTACACTTCCAAATCCCCCCCCCCTCCTACCCCCGCAAAGACAGTAGATTCTTTCACAGTTCAGAGCCTCAAATGTCCATCGCCCCATGTCTCCCCTCGAGTTCATCTTGTCTCATCTCATCAATAGTCGCAGTGTAAAGTTGTCTCTGTGTGTTGGCCTAAACCTAACATATACACCCCTCACATCCCCCCATCCAGCCCGTGATAGTGGCGCCATTTGGACCAAACTCTCCGGAATTTTTTGGGGCACCCCCTTGCCTTATAAGTAACTCTCTCGGCTGCCATATAGAGATCCAGCCCCCTCCTCCATTCTTCCAGTCCCGGAGGTTCCGGCGCCCCCCAGTACTTTGCGATGTCCCTTTTTGCTACAACTAGTGCAAGAACTAGGAATGTAAGAAGTGGGCGAGTCAGGTCCACCTCATTGGTCATGCCTAGCAATGCCAGCTTGGCTCATGTTGGATCGGCACCCCCAAGACCTCCTCTAATTCCTTGAATACCTGTGTCCAGTATGTTTGTATTGTGTCGCATGCCCAGATAGTATGATAGAAGTCCCCGTCACCCTGGTTACATCTAAGGCACCGTGGGTCCTCTACTCTTCCCATTTTACTAAGTCGTACTCTATCGTAGGAGGTTCTATGGAGCACATTAAATTGAATGAGTCGCAGTCTTGATTTGATTGCCACCTCCCCGGGATGCATCAACACTATCTCCCAATCCAGGTCTTCCATCTCTCCCACCTCTACCTCCCACGTGCCTCTGAGTTTTGCCAGGTCCCCCAGCATATTATTAGTTAAGGTTTTATAAGTTAAGGAGACCGCCTTCCCCGTTATCTGCTCTTGGAGCAGCCGCCCCTCCAATGGTGCATATTCTGGGATATCAGTGAGTGTTACGTTTTGGGCTCGCCAAGCGTGCCGTAGTTGGATGTATTTGAACTGCTGGGTATTATGTAGGCCGAACTCTGTTTTAAGGACTTGAAAAGATTTCAGCTCCCCTTTGGCTATCACATCTCCTATAGTGGAGATGCCAATATCGTCCCACCTTTGGAATCCTCGTAGCTTGTTGAGTTCCGTTAGCCACTTGCAGTGCCACAGCGGTGTCTGCCGTGTAGGCTTCTTTTCCCTAACATAACATCATTGAAATCCCCTCCCACCACTTGTATAGTGTCCGCTGTGTCTAAAAGGATGTTCGCAAGTGCTGTAAGCGTACGGGTCTGTAGTTTGGGCGGTGCATAAATCGAAATGAGTGTGTATGTGTGTCTATTCCAGGTACCCTGTACTCCAGCGTATGTCCCCTGTGGATCTATCCAGGTGCATGTGGTGCAGAATGGTGAGGACTTTTTAATGATGGCCGCTACCCCTCTGGAATCCGATGTTTAACCCGCATGAGCCAGAACTCTATGTCGACCCCTAGCGATGAAGGTACACTCTGTGCCCTTGAGGTGTGTTTCCTGTAGGAAGGTAACATCCGGGTCCACCCTTTTGATGTAAGCGTTCACTAGACCTCTCTTGACTTTAGAGCCTAATCCGTTGACATTCCACGTCAGGATGCTCATTCCCCTATCTCCCCAATGTGGAGTGCCTAGGGTACTCGCCATTCAAAGATGTGGTGGCTGCATGTGGTTAGTCTCTGGCACGTATGCGTGGTGTGGAGGTTCAAAGTGCCCTGCTGTACTATCCCAACTGTTGACTGTTTCTTTCCGACTGCTGCCCCCGCCCCCCAAAACCCCCCCCTCCCCATCCCCAACCTGAATGAACGTAAGACCTCCCTTTCCCCTCGGTGTCAAAGGAGCTTCTGCACCTCCTGACTATAGTCCGGAAAGATCATGATGTGTGCATTTTCTAGACGAATCTCACCCAGTTTCCTCGCCTCTCGCAGGATCAAGTCTCTGTCCGCGAAGTTAAGAAAGCGCGCAATGACCGGTCTCGGTCCCTTCGGCGGCTTAGCCAAGAGGGCCCTGTGTGCTCTCAATAATGAAGCAGGGAGAGAACTGCATCGCCGGGAAGGTTTCTAGCAGCCAGGAGTGGAGGAAAGAGACCATATCCGCCTTCTCTATCCCTTCCCTAAATCCAACAAAGCGCAGGTTGTTGCGTCTCACTCTGTTTTCAGCGTCATCAACCCTCCACAGCAGGTGGCGATGGGATGCCTTGAGCTCCGCCATGTCCTTTCTCAGGGTAGTGATCGAGTCCTCCGCCTCGCCCATCCGCGTTTCAGCAGAAGTCACCCTGTCGGTTAAATTCCGGAAACCTTGCCTCAGCAGCGTCACTTCGGATCGGAGCCCACTTCGCCTATCTTGACCTCCAGGGCCGTACGGGACTCCTGGATATCCGCCCGAGACGCCTGGATGGCCCAATCAGCAGTTCAGTATCAGAGCGCTCACTAGATGCGGTCGTGAGAGTCTCTGCCGTCTGCCTCGGCGCAGCAAAATTGTCCATGGGCCTTGTTTGGACGCTTTGGGTAGTGGGTCCCTCTTCCCCATGTTGTTCACGGTGTCTGTTGCAAGCAAGCAGGTCAAGCAAGGGTGTACCCCACCTCCCGGGCACCAGTCGTAGCCCTAAGGACAGGTAGGCGCACCCGCATCCCACCTGGTGCGCTGGGGGTCCGAGAGCCCCACTCCGGAGTTCGCGTGGGTCACTGCCTGCTCCGCCTCTCACTCCACTGTATCCGGATCGCTAGTAGGTGGTGCCAGGTAGGTCCTCCCGTTCCCCTACCTCTGTCAAGGGCCTCCCAGGTTTCGCTCACCTAAGTCCTGCGCTTCTGTCCCCGTCCGTGGGGGAGAGGACGCTGCACCGAGGTGTCTTCGTTGTCCGGGGTGCAAGCAGTGACCGGGGTCTCTCACAGATGGGCCGGGCCGCAATGGTGTCTCGGTGTGTTCACTTCTCCGGCCAGAGGGCGGAGGGGGCACCGCTGGGCCCGAGGCCCGGACCGGGGTCTTTAGATCGTCAGTTCGCGGCTCCGGCCGCCATCTTGGTGTAACCCGCGGCCCGCAGCCGGCTCACAATGGATCCCTCGGTGTCCCTCTCAGGCTTCCCTCCCGGTAAGGCCGTCTCCTCTCGCCTCTCGGCCGCTCACCTTACGGGTCTCCCAGGATGATGCCTCGACTGTCTCCAGGGACCTCTCAGTGCCCCACGGGCGCTCCCGCCGCCAATTTGGGTAAGGGGCTGATCAGTACCAGAGCCTCCGACTCCGTGAATCGGGGATGTCCAGGCCCGACAAGTCACCAGATCAATGGCCCCGTCCACCGACCCCCTGCAGGCGCTCACCGCCGGACCTGGAAGTCGGGTTGCAGCTCTATTGGCGGGGTCCGTGCACCGCGGCCGCCATCTTGTCTCCGGCCGGGCATGCAGAGAGGGAACTAAAGTCAGTAAATCGGACGTTTCACGGCGGTGCACCGCTTGTCGCTCGCCTTCGCTTGGTCTCGCCGTGTCCCCGGTTCGCCCTGTGACTTTGGTGGGTTTTTTGGGTTTTTAAATGACGGATTACGAAGCAGCTCGCCGGGAGCTCCATAGCCACACGTCTCAGCTCGCCATGGTGTTGGCCACGCCCCCCAAAATGGATATGGTTGAAACAAGTCTTGCAAGCATTTAATAATTCAATCACAACAGGTGACTTAAATAAGGTTTGATCGGCAATCGCAAAAAGCCAAAAGAGCAGACACATAGTCTTTAGAAATGCCCAAAGCAAGTTGTTGCTGGGCCAGAAACCAAAGAAAAAATAAAACTTCAGACAGCTTGGCATGCAGCGGGTCAATCTGGTGGGTGCAACACAAATCCACAAATTTGTCCCGGTGTACACTTGTTTTGTAGAAGGATTCCCAGCCTCCAAGATGATACCAAAGGCCTCAGGAGGAAGGTCAAATGAAATTCAGTGCCACTGCTCAATCTCCATGCATAGAGGTGCAGATCGCATAGGTCCGGAAGTAGGGCCCTCCCCTGCTGCGACAAAAACTCCTGAAGTTGCAGCGACAGATGCTCATGCCCTAGAGCTCTGGGTACCATGCTCTCCTGGGCCAGTCTGGTGCCACTTGAATGACATGGGCGTAGTCATTTCTCAACTTCTTCACAACTCAGTGCAGGAGAGTTAGCTGTGGGAAGGCATACATGGGTCTTGTACTCCACTCTATGTAAAATGCTTCACGCAGGGAGAGCCTTCTTGGAAACTCCAGCAAGCAAAAGTGCTGATGTTACGCCTTCTCGGTGGTGGTGAAAGGATCAAGCCAGGGTTTTCCCAATTCCTGGATGATGCCCTGCAACACCACCTTCAGGTGTAACTGCTATTCATGATCCGCTAGGCACCGCACATTTACTTTGCTGCCTTGGTGTTTAGAAATCCTGCCAAGTGATTCACCACCAGAGAAATTACAGCCTCATCAAGAGGCTTAGAACCTCCCGACACAGGACCTAACGCCCCATTGCACCTGTTTGCTGCAGCACCACATGGCTGTAATGTTGTCCATAAGCACCTGTACCAGCCTTCCACTGATGGTGTATAGGAAACCCTTCATTACCTAGCAAATCGCCCTCAACTCCAACAAACTGATGCAGAGTCTGGCTTCTGCCAAATACCAGATTCCTTCAATCTCCACCTCTCCCAGATGGTTTTCCTCACCCAGACATGGGGCATCCATCGCCCTTGTCAAATCTAGATGGGGTAAGGAGAGGGGTTTGCCACAGGCCCAATCACTGTCTAACAGTCACCATTGCAAATCTTTTGCAGTCTGCGCTGAAATCTGAATACAATCTGACAGACTCCCCTTGTGCTGTGCCCGCTGGGACTTCAGATCCCACAGCAGAGCCTGCATGTGACACCAGCCATGTTTCAGCAGTACGATGCAAGAGACTTGTAATCCTAGCAGCCTCAAAGTCCTCCGCATCGCATTCCAGAAAAGAGTCTGAAACGTCACAATCTTAGCACAAATACCCTGGACTCTCCGCTCCATATGAAAGTTATGAATCTGAACCACTTCCAGAATAGCTATGATGAAACGGAGAGTCTGCGAAAGAGTAAGGTGTGACTTCAGCAGGTTGATAGGGGACCCCACTGATGGTAGGAGGTTTGCCGTCGTCTGGAGGTGTTCTATGACTACCTGGGGACCTAGCCTTCATTAGCTACTCATTGAGGTAGGTGAAGGCTGGAACCCCAGACCTTCAAAGGTGTGCTGTGACTACCACCGCCACTTTGGGGAACACCTGAGGGCGCTGGGAAGGCAAATAGGGAGCACTGCAAAATGGAAATGAACCTGGCCCACTGTGAATCACAGATAGCACCTGTGGTTCTGCAGGACGGGGATATAGAAGTAATAGTCTTGCAGGTCCACACTACCATCCAGACTCAGGAGTCTAGGGCAGACAGGATCTGGCCTAGTGTGAGCATCTTACATTTGTACTTTTGCAGGAAAGTGTTTTTAGAGAAAGGATCTAAAATAGGAGGAAGGCCTCCATTCTTCTTTTGCATAAAGAAGTAGCAGGAGTAACATCCTGTTTTTACTTCTGAGGCAGAATTCTTCTCTATGGCTACTTTGGCCAAAGGGGACTTAAGTTCCTGCTGCAAGACAGACATATGGTTCTCCGTCAACTGCCCTGATGGAAGTGGAAGGTGAAACGGGGTAGATATAAATTGGAGGGCAAAGACCCAAAAGACAATTTGGAGGACCCACTTGCCTGAAGTGACAGCTTGCTACCAATGGAGGAAATGTCAGATTCTGCCTCCGATTGGGTGGTTGTGTGATGGAAAGAACACTCCAAAGAGGAGAGGAGAACGAAGCTACTTGCTGTCCCTAATGCCCTGGGTTTTGTTTTTGAGTAGTGGCACTGGCCACGAAAGGCCTGAAAAGCTTGTTGGGCCAGTGGCGGGGTCTAACACTGGCAGTTTGAAAAGCCCCTGGCATATCCTCATAGGGGGTAAAATAGTTGATGAAATTGCCTGGTAGTGGCAGACACACTTAAGAAACTTGCTGTGGCCCTACTCTCTTTGAAACATTCTTAAGCAGAATCTGCTTTCTTGCCTTATCCATTAAAGATGCCTTAACATCTCCGGGAGAAGCCTGTAAACCTCAACCAAGCGTGGAGCCAAAGCAGTACACTTGTGCCAATCGCTCAACTTTAACAGTCATGTCCAAAACAGAGCAGATCCTGAACTTTGCTGCATCACGCCCATCCCAGATGGCTTGGGTCAGGTGTGCCCGGAGGTTGTTCGGAACTGCTAGCAGAATTTGTGCCACTGTTTCCCACAGTGCATAAGTATAGCAACCAAGTAGACAGCTGGCATTGACAGAAAACACAGCAAGGCCTGCAGAAGAGAAGGAATAATTCCTTGCCTATAATCCTAGTTCTCATCCAGGGGTACACTCATCAAAGTCATAATCTATGAGTAATCCCCGCCCATGTGCGGGATCCCGGAGCATATAGAAAATACATATATATATACATATATAGGCATATGTGAAAACATATACATGCTGCCTAAAATGATTCCAACATGGCAAAAATGCTGAAATTACATAGGTTTGCACTGTAGTACCTATACATTCCCAACCCATAAGGAAAAGAGCAAGCGGTAAACAATTGCCATACACCAATGCTTTATTGCCATAGAGAAAGCTTGTAATTGCAGGCATTTGCCTGTAGGCTGCAGTAGAGTACTAAAAAACAAAGAAAACGGACACCTTGCCTTTAAGGCATTAGAGAAGGGGTACCGTGCCTTTAAGACCTGCAGGAGACCCCTTGCTCCCATGATGCACCACAGGTGACAGTTAGTTCAATTCTTTTTGATGGTGCAAAAGCACCTGAGTAGATTTAAAACAATAAACAATAACTTCAAGGTCATGCTCGTCCGGGGAGGTGGGTGGGTCGCTTATGACTTTGATGAGTATACCCCTGGATGAGAACCAGGATTACAGGTAAGTAACTAACCCTTCTCATCGAGGGGATACTCATCAATAGTCATAAACTATGAATAGAATAGCAAACCCATACCCAAAGTCTTGCAGACGAGCAACACAGCATATGGAACATGAAGTAACATCACATTCAAATAGCAGTTATGCAAACAGATTCCTCAAAGAGGCCTGCCCCACCTGGGCATCGGCCTGTGCAACAGAATCTAGGCAGTAATGGCGTGTAAAGGTATGTACTGAGCCCCATGTAGCCGCCTTACAAATCTCAGATATAGGAATGTTGCAAAGGAGGGCTGTGGTAGAAGCCTTCCCTCTAGTAGAGTGTGCTCGTGGTCTGCCCTGCAAGGCCTTATTGGCCAGTTGGTAGGCAAGGCTATACAGGAGACGATCCATGTAGAAATAGATCTTTTGGAAGCAGCCAGCACGGTATTTGTAGTACCATAGTTGACAAAACAATGGTCAGACTTCCTAAGTGGAATGGTTTTATCAAGATAAAACTTCAATACCCTCCGGAAGTCTAGAGAATGTAACGATCTCTCTGGGGGAGTGGTTGGATGAGGAAAAAATGTGGGCAGTGTGATAACCTGATTGATGTGCAAAACTGAGACCACCTTGGGCAGGAAGCTCGGATGAGTCCGCAGCACCACTCTATTGGCGTGGAACACAGTGTAAGGCTCCTTGCAGCACAGGGCCTGAATCTCACTCACCCTGCGGGCTGAAGTGATGGCTACTGAGAAAGCAGCCTTCCAGGTCAAATGCTGTAAAGATGCCTTATGAATAGCTCGAAAGGAGCACCCATAAACTTGGTGAGGACAATGTTTAGCTCTCAGGGAGGAGAGGGGGACCTAAATGGAGAAAACACTTTCTTAAGCCCCTCTAGGAAATCTTTGACCACAGACATTTAATAGAATGAGGTCTGGAATGGAGACTTTCTGTAAGCTGTGACCGCAGCTAGGTGGACCCTGATGGAGGGGTACTTCAGGCCTGACCTCGCCAAGTGCAGTAAGTATGGAAGAATCACCTGCTCTTGACCTCGAGTAGGATCAAGAGCGTTGTCCTTACACCAAAGGTAAAATCTCTTCCACTTGAAAGCATAAGACTTTCTGGTGAAGGGTCTCTTTCATTCTCCAAGAATGTCCATACAGTCAGCCGATAGATCTAGGTGTCCATACTGAATGACCTCAGGAGCCATGCAGTCAAACGGAGGGAGGGGCGGCTGGGATGAAATACTCTCCCCTCACTCTTGGTCAGAAAGTCGGGACGGCAGGGCAGCCTCCGTTGTGGGACCTCTGACAGCTGAAGGAGATCCGGGTACCACCATTGGGGTGGCCACTCTGGCGCTATCAGGATCATTCTGGTATTGGTCCAGTGAACTTCTGTATAACCGCTGGGATCAGAGGCAGAGGAGGAAAAGCATACAGCAATATCTGCGACCAGCTGATCAACAGTGCATTGCCCCGTGATCCCTGCTGGGGAAATCTGGACGGGAAGATGGGGAATTTCGTGTTTGCTGCGTCTGCGAACAGATCGATGTCCGGTACTCCCCATTGTCGAAAGACCTCCTGAGCGTCGTCGTTGAGCACCCAGTCGTGTGCTTCTACCAAGTCTCTGCTGAGACCATCTGCCTGCTCGTTCAAGATTCCTGGAAGATAGACTGCGAAGATTGAGTGACCCCTCTTAAGCAGCCACTGCCATATGAATTGGGCTTCCAGAGATAGGACTTGTGATCTGGTGCCTCCCTGCTTGTTCAGATAGAACATTTTTGTTTTGTTGTCCGTCTGAATCTGAATGTGGCTGGATTGAAGAGACGGATACAGGTACTTGAGCGCCAGATGGACCGCTCGTAGCTCCAAGAAGTTGATGTGATAGCTTCTTTCTGTTTCGGACCAGAGACCTTGTACCTGAAGCTGGTCCATATGAACTCCCCAGCCCTGCATTGAGGCATCTGTGACTACTATCTGTGTTGGAGGCGTCTGATGAAAAGGGACCCCTCGTAGCAGGTGAGAACGTCTCATCCACCATCTGATGGAATCCCTGGCAGCTTGAGGGAGAGAGACACGATCCTCCCAGCGACCTAACCTCTGAGACCATTGATCTTCGAGGGACTGTTGTAGGGGCCGCATGTGAAGGCGTGCATTGGGCACAATGTAGATGCATGAGGCCATCGATCCCAGTAGTGAGGACACTTGCCTTGCTGTGGGACGTGCAAAGTTGAGTAGGTTGTTGCATTTGAGAAGGATTGATGACAACCTCTCCTCTGAAGGACACACGCTTGCCTTTGTGGAGTCCAGGGAAGAGCCCAGATAGTGTATCCGTTGTGTGGGGTTGAGGACCGACTTCTTGTAGTTGACTTGCAACCCCTAGGAATGCAGCAGGTTGAGGCAGTACGAGAGATGGCTCTGGAGTAGCGCAGGTGTGGAACTTTTCAGGAGTCAATCGCCTAGGTATGGATAGACGAAAATCTTCCGCCTGCGGAGGAAGGCAGCCACCACCGACATGCACTTGGAGAATGTCCGCGGGCGGATTTGAGTCCGAAAGGGAGTACTCGATACTGGTAGTGGTGGAGAGAGACCTGAAACTGGAGAAATTTGCGATAACTGAGACAGGAATATGAAAGTAGGTGTCCTGCAGGTCGATGGCACACATCCAGTCTCCCTGTTGAAGGTGCGGAAAGATTTGACGCAGGGCTAGCATTTGGAATTTCTCCTTCCTTATGAACCTGTTCAGCAGGCGCAGATCGAGGATAGGTCTGTACTCTTTGGTAACTCCTTGCTTTTGGACTAGGAAGTACCAAAAGTAAACCCCCTGGTTTCTTTGGAGAGGTGGGACCTCCTCTATGGCCCTCTTGGAGAGGAGGAGATACTTCGCTCTGTAACAGCTGATTTTGAGATTGAGGAAGACGCTTTAATTGCGGGGGTACTTGCGGAGGGGGAGAATTGAACCTTAGCAAGTAACCATGCTGCACAATAGTCAGCACCCATTTGTCTCTGGTTATGTTTTCCCACTCTTCCAGGTGAAAAACAATACTCCCTCCTACTGGAGTGGCGAACGGGTGCGGAGGAAGCAATGCCTCACCGCTTGGGAGGCTGCTTAGAAGTGGGCTGTTGCCGTTTGTTGTTCCCCCTTCCTCTTCCAGGGCGCTTCTGTTGGAATTGGGACCTTTACTGGCTGTGAGAGGACCATTGAGGAGTTTGAACCCTCTGCTGGAAGGGCAGTTTGTCAGCCTGACAAAAACGTTTCCGGTATTCCTTTCGTTTCTCCAGACCAACAGCCTTGACAGTATCCAGCTTTGTCTTCATCTTGTTCGTCTCCTCATCCGCATGAGCCCCGAACAAGGAGGAACCATTAAAAGGAAGGTTTAAAATCTTCTTCTGTGCATGAGGCTTGAGGCCTGTGAGGCGCAGCCAGGCTTAGCACCGTGAACAGATGCCATGGGAGTAACCATGTGCGGCGAGATCTGAAGCGTCCACTGCCGCACTTATAACTTGATTGGCTACTAGCCCACCTTCTCGCAGAATTTCGCTGAAGTCCTGCCGGTCTTCTTTGGGGAGCTTTTCGGTGAACCGTGCCAGGGAGCCCCAAAGAGACCTGTCATATGACCCGAGAACGGCTGAGGCGCTTGCAGTCTTCATGGATGAAGCCTAAGTATTGCACATTTTTCTGCCATATTAGTTCATCTGCTTACTGTCCATCTCCGGGGGGACAGAAGATGACGCAGAAGCTGAATGAGACCTCATGGCTGCTGCCACAATGACTGAGTCCGCTGGTGGATCAGCTCTGAGAAATAAGGGATCCTCGGCTGGGGCCTTAGACTTTTTCTCAATTATGGATGGGACGGAACCCACCGTAGCAGGGGTGAGGAATGTGGCCATAGCTGGTTCCAAAAATCCTGGCACCAACGGTAGCAGTGGTCTAGGAGCTGTACGATGGTGTAAGGTGTCAAAGATTTTCTTCGCACCCCTACCCAGGACATCTGTGAAAGTTGTGATGTCATCAATGGGAGACATCCGTGATGGAGGAGTTGAGGAGAAGGTCGTAGAGTAGTTCCAGACCGATGATCTTGTAGAGGAAGACCATGTGGGTGATCTTGTGCACCTCCTCTTATGGGGACGGTCGTGATGAGAGCTGTGACGACCCCTGGACCGTGAACGGTGCATGGAAGGTGATCTTTGTCTGGAAGGCGATCTTGGTCTCCTGGGGGTAGACTTGAAGGGTCTAGCAGGAGTGATTCTCTGAGGAGTGGTCCTGGAAGGCGAGTATGTGCGAGAGTAGTCCGAGCACGGACTACTGCAGTCACCTGTCCCGGCACCTTGCGGACAGCGAGGAGACAGACCGTAGGCCCTCTCCACTGCAGGTCTGGGGAATTTCTATGGCGAAATCTGCACAATATGCAGTCCTGGGGATGATGACTGGTTTTCCAGATGACGATCTGGACCTGGAAACAGACTGTCGCTGCCTCTGTGGCCGCTGCAATTGTTTCTCTCTACGTCGAGAGCCTTGACGTCGATGAAGTCTGCGTCACCATCAGCGTCGAGTGAGGTCTCGACGTCGATCGCCTATGGCGATGATGAGATCTCGACGTTGACCTTCGGCGTCGCCTTGGAGACCTCGACGTTGATCTCCCGTGACGTTGTGTTGGCTTCGATCTTCTGGACGTCGAGTAATGGGACCTCAACGATGCTCTCGACGACGACAAGCCCACTTGCGGCGAGATGTTCGCCATCGTGACTCTCGACGTCGACCCCCTCGAGGGTGGCGGAAAGTGTCTCGACTTCGACCGAAGCCTCAACGTAGACAGAGACTTTTCAGGTCTCTCAGCACCCACAGCCTTCGAGCCCAAAGTGTGGTGCCTCGATGCCGACTTGCTTGCATGAGGCGGAGAATCTCGACGTTGAGACGCTGTTTTGTCCCTCAACGCTGAAGAGTGTCTGGGTCTCTTCGACGGAGACTTCACAGACGAATCTCCTGTTACCTTCTTCTTTCTTTACTCAGGAGAGGTAGTGTGTCGCCATTTTCGATGTTATTTGCTTGAAGAAGGTGGTCTGAAGTCTCCATGGTCACCTCCATGATGGCTTCTGTCGTTCTTCAGCTGAGTATGAAGTTTTATGCGTTCCCTGTCGCGCAGAGTCCGCCTGAAAAGTTCTGGCAGTGGTAGCACTGGTCAGGATTGTGTGAGCATGGAAGACACACAATACACACCGAGTGTGGATCTGCCAGTGCCATCTTCTTTCCACAGGAAGGGCATTTCCTGAATAAGGCTGGCATTCTGACTGGAAAAAAATTATGGAAGACCACAAAACCAGTAGAAGAAGCCTTTAGAAGTCAGAAAACATAGAATTTTCTGAGAAAAATCTCAACAAAATCAGTTTTAGTCACAAAACTGAAGATCTCAAGCTCCAGGATCCTCATAGAAGGAGCCGGAAAAAAGAACTGACCTAACTGTCACCTGTGGTGCATCATGGGAGCAAGGGGTCTCCTGCAGGTCTTAAAGGCACAGTACCCCTACTCTTATGCCTTAAAGACATGGTGTTAGTTTTCTTTGTTTCTTAGTACTCTACTACAGGCAAATGCCTGCAATTACAAGCTTTCTCTATGGCAATAAAGCATTGGGTGCATGGCAATTGTTTACTACTTGCTCTTTTCCTTATGGGTCGGGAATGTATAGGCACTACAGTGCAAACCTATGTAATTTCGGCATTTTTGCCATGTTGGAAACATTTTAGGCTGCATGTATGTGTTTTCAAATATGCATATATATGTGTATATATATATATATTGGCTTGCACGGAGACTGCCCGATCGCCTCGCACTACGAAGGTAACAGAGTCACTCTGACAGATGGACAGTCCATACTTTAAATGGAGGGAAGTCGCTACTTTACCCGCTTCCCCGTCTCTGCGGCCAAAGGAACTGTGAGGTTGGGAATGCGGGACAAGAACGCCGGTGTGAAAAGCTCAGAACAGGTACACCAGCCCTTACCTGAATTCACGGCATATCGGCTTCCCAACGGGGATTGTGATGAACAGCCGATAAATGGAGCCATCGACAGCAAGTTAGAAACCCTGCATGCTGGGGGATGTGGTCCATTTAAGGAAACATGATGACTCTGTGCCACATTTTCATGGTATCCTACACTACTTCAGTGATGGAAAATATTTAAAGACACTAAGAGAGGACTGAGTGTAACAGTGGCAATTTGAACATCGAGGGCGTCTGATGAAGGAAACCCTCCGAAACGCGTCATGCCCTGATGTTGAAAATAAAGAATGACGGTGTTATGAGCCCCGCTGTGCCTCCTGAATCTGATTCTAACGATGAAGATTGCCGGTTGAAAAATTAGGCGTGTTGCGGCTTGCTGCGGCACGTTTGGATGACACTCCCTGAAGCATCGTGGGAGTCGTTGGCTTGCACGGAGACTGCCCGATCGCCTCGCACTAAGGAGGTAACAGAGTCACACTGACAGATGAACAGTCCATACTTTACATGGAGGGAAGTCGCTACTTTACCGGCTTCCCCGTCTCTGCGGCCAAAGGAACTGTGAGGTTGGGAATGCGGGACTAGAACGCCGGTGTGAAAAGCCCAGAACAGGTACACCAGCCCTTACCTGAATTCACGGCATATCGGCTTCCCAACGGGGATTGTGATGAACAGCCGATTAATGGAGCCATCGACAGCAATTTAGAAACACTGCATGCTGGGGGATGTGGTCCAATTAAGGAAACATGATGACTCCGTGCCACATTTTCATGGTATCCCACACTACTTCAGTGATGGAAAATATTTAAAGACACTAAGAGAGGACTGAGTGTAACAGTGGCAATTTGAACATCGAGGGCATCTGATGAAGGAAACCCTCCAAAACGCGTCATGCCCTGATGTTGAAAATAAAGAATGACGGTGTTATGAGCCCCGCTGTGCCTCCTGAATCTGATTCTAACGATGAAGATTGCCGGCGGAAATATATATATATTTTCTATATGCTTCGGGATCCCGCACATGGGCGGGGATTATTCATGGATTAGGACTATTGATGAGTATCCTCTGGATGAGAACATAAGATTGTCAAAAACGTCTATTCTTAAGTATTCTAGATCAGGCAGGGTGGTAGGAAAGCCATTAGGATTCACTTTACAGGTGGACCCCTGAACCACCAAAAACTCTGGCGTGCTATCTTGTATTAGAAAATCAGGGTCGCCTGGTATTGGCCTGAAGCAATGAACGACCAGCCTGCCAACTGAGAATTTAAAGCATTGTTTTGTCCAAGTGCCCAAGAGAGTATCAGTAAGGACTTTATTAAACAACAAGAGAGATTTGGTATGTGTCAGGCCTGGCTGGAGGACCTCTGTAAGGACATTAGTCTTTATCCCCATTGAAGGAAGCTGTAGGTCAAGTAGTTTTGCTGCTCTGCACATACCAGTGAATGAGGTGCTTTCCTCTGTTGCAGGGCTGGAAGGAGAAACAAAGCCAGTGCACGGGGAAGTATCAATGCCACTGGCAGCCTGTTGCTCTTCATAACACTTTTCCTTATTAAAGTGTGGGACAAATCCACCCACTCATCAAAGTTATCGTTGTTGTCAGAGTCCGAATCAAAAATGTGTAGATGCTGATCCCTGCCATGTGATAAGATTACTGTGTCTGAATCAGAAGGTTTGCAGAGAGGCTGCACTTCCGTGGGATAAGACCATGGCCTCAGGAGAAGCCTGGATGGATTTGGCTCAGACTCGGAAAGCAAAATAGGTTGAGAATCCTCCTCCAGCGCTGGCATTGATGCATCCACCCTGCTCTGGCATTGATGCATCAACTCTGGAGTCCAAATTCAAACAATAAGGATTAGTTACTTACCTGTAATCCTAGTTCTCTTCCAGGGGTATCCTCATCAAAGTCATAAGCACTAGAATATTCCCGCCCATGCGCGGGACCCCGGAAACACAGTCATATATGTGCCCCACATATATGTATCTGTATATATATATATATATATATATATGTATATGTATATATATATATATATGTTCCAACACAATGACGAAGCTCTGCCTGCGCCTCTTTGATAATGGCGGGCCTCAACGGGGTTTCGTCTTACCCCTTTTGAATCCAAGAAAACACTGTCTCGTGAGCAAGCGGCGAAGGCTGCGAAACGCGTTGGGTGTTGTTGCCGAATAAAATCACTTAACAAGCAGAATTGGGCCTTGACTCTCTGTCGTGTGAAAGGAAAAGACAGTGTTTTCTTGGATATATATATATATATATATATCCACCAAACACATGCACTACCAAAAACGCTGCACGGACCACACCAAACTTCACTTGAACTGGTCTTTTTATTTCAAAAAGATAAAATGGCAGACGCGTTTCGAGTCCAGCGACTCTTTCTCCCATGCCTTTTGCTGCTGTGCCTGTGGGTTCGTTGGGATTTTAAAACGTAGCTTCGTAGACATTGAAAAGGGACCACAGGTCCATTAATCCCTTTTAAAGTCACAGTCATGTTAGGGTTTCACAGGTGGTGCCGTCTTCCGACAATGGAACAAAGGTCAGTACTTTAACGTGTATTGAAGGTTAAAAGTAACTGCAAATCAAGTCAATAATAAGTTCCCTTTGCTCAAAGTTCTTTCAAAATACACCTTAGGGACTCAATTTCCCATAATGCACCATGACTGCCCTCTAAAGTCATTTGGGTTTCCAACGTCGATTTTGGTAAAACCACTCACAGTTCTAATGCATACCGAGTGCAGTCTTGCTTTTAAAAGGACAGTTCCATACCTCGGTTATGCTGAACCAGCTTGGTTTCACGACCACAGTGCCTCTATGCAGCTTTTGATTCTCCTTTGAACTTAGTTTGCTTCAAGTGTGTCGTGCTGAGGACAATTCCTCCGCAAACCCTTGCTGCTTGGAAAATGTTCATACACCAAGTCGGGGCGGGCCTCACTCGGTGGCCCTTCCATCTCAAACTCCGTTTCTGGACCTTTTTTAGCAGTCGGAGGGCACTCCTTAAAGGAAGCTTCTCGCTTCTTGTTGCATCGTCCTGACAGATAGCAGTGCCTCTTCATCGCGGGTCTGGGTCTGTTACTGAGATGTGTCAGACATCTCTGTAAATCCACCAAACACAAGCGCTACCAAAAACACTGCACGGACCACACCAAACTTCACTTGAACTGGTCTTTTTATTTCAAAAAGATAAAATGGCAGACGCGTTTCGAGTCCAGTGACTCTTACACCCATGCCTTTTGCTGCTGTGCCTGTGGGTTCGTTGGGATTTTAAAACGTAGCTTCGTAGACATTGAAAAGGGACCACAGGTCCATTAATCCCATATATATATATATATATATATTAAGCAACTGCAGCATTACACACACCAGAGCTGAATAATGCTGTAAGGACTCCCCATTATATCATAAAAGCATACATTAGAAACAGGGAAAAACAACAGCAAAACATGTTTTGAATCCGTTGTAATGCCTAGCAGTCACAAGAAACTCTCGCATAGGACTGAAAGCATATACAGCTCCCAGGCTGCATTGCAAAAACATAGTCTAAAAAGACTGAAAAGCTAACTCATAGCAACATAGAGATACACAGGCACCGTGCCTTCAAGGAAGTCATGACTCCCAGCTTCCCATCATGCCTCAGGGGTGACAGTTAGGTCAGTTGTTCTTTGAGGTGACTCAAAAAGCCATGACACAGAGTTGACATTACCTCATTAAAAAATACAAAGATCCTTTGCCCGGGGAGGCGGGAGGGATGCGTATGACTTTGATGAGGATACCCCTGGAAGAGAACTAGGATTACAGGTGAGTAACTAATCCTTCTCTTCCAGGAAGTCCTCATCAATAGTCATAAGCACTAGAATAGAATAGCGAGTTTCACCTCATCCACCTGCGGGCAAAGGAAACATAACGGTAAAGTAACCAATCAGCTCAGATAACTAAGCCTGTATAGATAGATTACTATCCGAATAGATTCCTCAAGGAGGCCTGGTCTACTTGAGTATCAGCCCTGGAATTGGATTCTAGACAATAATGCCTTGTGAAAGTGTGAACCGATCTCCAGGTTGCAGCCTTGCAAATTTCTGACATTGGAACATCATGCAAGAAAGCTACTGTGGCCGCTTTTCCCCTAGTGGAGTGTGCTTTAGGAGACAACAACAAGGGTTTATGCGCCAGCTGGTAAGACAATTTTATACAGGACAATGTCCATCTTGAAATGGATCTTTTGGAGGCTGGGAAACCTGTTCTCATGGCACCATCATTCAGAAACAATTGATCCGATTTCCTTATGTCCTTGGTATCCTCCAGATAGAATTTAAGCACTCTTTTGAGGTCCAAGGAATGTAGTGACCTCTCAGCAGGAGTCGCTGGGTTTGGAAAAAAGGACGGTAGGGAGATTGACTGATTAATATGGAAATCAGATATAACCTTTTGCAAAAAGGCAGGGTGAGCCCTTAACACTACCCTGTTGTGGTGAAACACAGTATAAGGTTCTTTTGCACACAGCGCTTGGATCTCACTTACTCTGCACGCTGATGTTATCACTACCAGAAAAGCGTCCTTCCACGTCAGGTGCTGCAAAGAGGCCTTGTGAATGGGCTCCAAAGGTGGATCTATTAATCTAGACAGCACCAGATTCAACTCCCAGGAAGGAGAAGGGTTTCGAACCGGGGGATACACTTTCTTCAACCGCTGTAAGAGATCCTTAACTACCTGCATTTGGAAAAAGTAAGGTTGACTGGGTGACTTTCTGTATGCCGTAATGGCTGACAAATAAACCCTGATTGAGGAATATTTCAAACCCGCTTTAGCTAAATATAGAAGGTACGGAAGAATGATGTCTTCCTGCCCCTTCGTAGGGTAAAAACGATTATCGACACACCATAGGAAGAACCTCTTCCACTTAAAAGCGTATGACGCTCTTGTGGAGGGCCTCTTAGCCTCCTTCAGAATATGCATGCAGTCCTGCGGCAGATTCAAGTGTCCGTATTGTAGGACCTGAGGCTCCATTCTGCCAAGTTCAGGGAGGTAAGGCTGGGATGGAGAATCCTCCCGTCCATCTTGGTCAGCAGGTCCGCTCTGTACGGCAGCCTCCTGTGGGGGAGTACCGATAACTGAAGAAGGTCCGGGTACCACCACTGTCGTGGCCAGTCTGGAGCTATCAGAATCATCTTCATGTTTGATCCGATGAGCTTGGACACCACCTTCGGGATCAGAGGCAGAGGAGGAAAGGCAAGCAAATGTCTCTGACCAATCTATCAAAAGCGCATTCCCCTTGTCCCTGGACGGTGGAATCTGGATGCGAAGGCGTGGCATTTTTTGTTTTTGTCGTCTGCAAACCAATCTATTGATGGACGACCCCACTGTTGGAAAATATCTGCCACCACCTCGTCGTGCAGCACCCAGTCGGGCTGATCTTTCGAAGTGCCGACTGAGTGCGTCTGCTTTGACATTCTGATCTCCCGGAAGGTGCACTGCCACTATGGAGAGGTTCCGAGCCAGAAGCCAGTGCCAGATCGCTTGAGCCTCCAGGGAGTGAGGGCGAGAGCGAGTACCACCCTGTTTGTTTAGATAATACATGGAGGTGGTGTTGTCTGTTTGGATCAGGACCGAGTTGGACGTGATCGAAGGCAGAAAAGCTTTCAGAGCAAGATGGACTGCTCGCAGCTCCAACATGTTTATGTGGAAGGACTGTTCTTTCGTGGACCACCGGCCCTGCATTTGAAAGCACAACATGTGTGCCCCCATCCTTGCAGAAATGCATCTGTTATCAACTATTGCACTGGAACTGGTTGATGGAAAGGGACTCCCACCAACAGATTCTGCAGCCGAGTCCACGACTTGATGGAGGATTTCGCTGCTTGGGAGAGCACGATCCGATCCTCCCAGCGACCCGTTGCTTGGTCCCACTTGTCTTCTAGATCTTTTTGCAACAGTTGCATTCTCAGCCTGGCATTGGGGATGAGAAATATGCAGGAGGCCATTGACCCCAGCAGAGATGCCACTTGTCAGACTACTGGGCGATCTGTCTGAAGCAGAGCCTTGCACTTCTGCTGCAGTGAAGAAAGTCTCTCCTCCGAAGGAAACGCTCTTCCTTTGTTTGTATCCAGAGTCGATCCCAGATAGTGGATCGTCTGGGTGGGCTGTTGTACAGACTTCTCCATGTTGACATGAAGACCCACTTTGTGTAGTTGTTGTAGACAGACTTGGAAATTGCTCCTCACTTGTTGAGGAGATGGCCCTTTGAGGAGCCAATCGTCTAAGTAAGGGTAGACAAACAGACCTCTTCTGTGTAGGGCGGCCGCCACCACTGCCATGCACTTGGTAAAGACTAGTGGGGCAGATTTCAGCCCGAAGGGTAGGACCTTCTATTGATAGTGCTGGTCTCCTACCACAAACCACAGATACTTGAGATGACGTGGAGCAATGGGTATATGGAAGTACGCATTAGGAGGTCCACCGAACACATCCAATCTTCTGCTTGCAGATGTGGACATATTTGATGATGGGCCAACATGCGATCTTCTCCTTCACGATGACTCTGTTCAGCAGGCGAAGGTCCAGGATAGGTCTGAACTTGTACTTCTGGTCTTTTTTTAGGCACAAGAAAGTACCTGGAGTAGATTCCCTTCCCACGCTGCGTGGAAGGAACCTCTTCTAAGTCCTTTTTTCGCAGCAGGTTTGCCACTTCCTGCCGGAGCAAATTTAGTTGGGGAGGACAAGATCATTTCGGAGGATTGTCCTTTGGGAGCACACTAAAACATAGTGTGTATCCATTGCGCAGTATATTGAGCACCCAACGATCTTTTGTGATGCTGCACCACACTGCCAGATGATGTGAATTACTTCCTCCCACTGGAGTGGGCAACAGCACCAGAGGAAGCTCCTGCTCATGGCTTCCCTGCCGATCTGGCCGTGGTAGAGGACTGCTGCTGGTGACCACCTCTACCTCGGTTTGATTTATGGCCCTGATACTGCGACTTGCATTGGGTTTTTCCTTGGGACCATTGAGGGGTTTGAACCATCTGCTGGCATCCCTTGCACTGGTTGGGCCTGTATCGACTGGATCTATCCTGAGGTGGAGGCAGCGCAGACCGCTCAGAGTCTGGCACTGGAGGTGGTGTGGTTTCTGAAGCAGGACAGGGCATCTATTTTGGGATGAGGGCAGCCAGATATGACTATAAAGATACCATGGCTGGAGAACTGCAGTTATAGGTAAATAAATTGTGTTCTTTTCAAGCACTGGATCTTTCATTAGCTTGAATCAGAATAGCAAGCAGTATTTACAGTTGTAATATACAACATCAAAAGGACAGTGAGATAAAATACATAGGCTCCCCTTATTTGAAGTTTATTTGTAAAATCACTACCTTAATCTACAATTGCTTCTAAGCACTTTGTGAAGATGTACTGTTGTTGCTCTGCAAATATCTACAAGCGGTACACCATCAGAGTGGTGACCATGTTGCAATACCTCTTGTGAAATGGGTTTTAATTTAGCTAAATATAGGTCTTCCAGTTTTTACATGACAGAAAATGATTGCGGTCACAATCCACCTGGAAATCCCTTGCATTGAAATGGGCAATTCCATAGTTGGGTTGGAGAAGGAGACTAGAAGTCTGATCGGTTTCCTGAATTGTTCTTGTCTGGGTAGAATCTCAAACAACTCCGGATATCAAGCAAGTGTTAACACTATTTTTGGAGAAATAGAGAGATTTTGAAAGTAAGCTTTCAAAACAGGTTAATTTAGCTGAAAATCTGTTGGTACTTTTGGCTAGAACTTTGGCTTAATTCCCAGAGTGATTCTAACTTTGAAGAAATGAAAGTAAAGCCCTGTAACTGTGAAAGCTTGAATATCATTTACTTGTCTCAGTGATGTAAAATGTTAGCAGAATTGTGCTCTTTCATGTGAGAAATTTTATAGACGATCCGTGGTTAGGGTCGAAAGGATCTGATATAAACTCTGAAAGAATGGTATTGGGTTACATGTATTCTGCAGGGGTCTTTGGTGGGTACACTAAATAAATCCTTTAGGATTTCTTTAGCACTCCTATCGGATCACATTGATGGCTTATTTGAGGAATGCTTATAACGTAAGATTGCTACAAGGGGAACTTTTATTGAAGCATGTTTTGGTGGGGATTTAGTCAATTCTTTTAAGTAGGGTAAGATCTGGTGAGCTCGGCCTGAAAGGGGTGTAAACCTTTAGATCAGCACCATAGAGAGAATCTTTTTATTTAGCAAATAGGTTTCATTCATTTATTAGGTTCTCGGTGTGCTAAGCTATGTCTACAGCCTTCCAAGAATCTATGTGTTCAAATTCCTTGAATTCAGGAGCTAAGCTGTCAATCTTAAAGGCTGGGTTGTGATGAAGTATTTGACCCTGCCATCTCAATACCCGTTCTTAATGAGTGGAGCTTCTGTAAGAAGTAGAAGGTACATATACCAGTACTCTCTCTGTCAAATAAGATCTTTAAAATGAGTCTGTAGGGCTCCCTCTTAATTTTGGAATCAATATGAGCAATAGGGGAAATAGCGGTAAAGTGCAGGGAAGCATTTTGCACAATCCTATTGAAAGAGAATTCCCACCTACGTTTGGCTGCAGATGCCTACTTGCATGGAAGCAGCACTTCTTGTTGTTGTGCATGATAGAGATCTATGTTCAGTTTTCACCACGCACTGAACACTTTGGACAGAATGTTTTTTCCAGTTCCTTCTCCGGACAATGTTCCACAATTCTGCTTAGGTAGTCAGCTTGGTTGTTCTGTGTCCCTGGGAAGGGTTCTGTTGCTAATGCAATATATGGAGGTGAATTGCGCAGTCACAGTTTCTGTGCCCACAGCGGCAGAAGCTGAAATCGGGTTCTTCTCTGTTTGCTGATATACAACACTGTATGGGAGGGGATGGTGTTTGTATGGATTAACACCATGAAATATCGCAGGCCTGGGAGAAAAGATTGTAGGTCTCTTCTTACAGCACGTCATTTGAAGTCTTATGTGCAGATTTCTTGTCAGTAGACACCTTAAACCTTTGGTTGACAGCTCTTGAAGATCGACACTACACCCATTTATTGAAGCATCTGTCAAGATAAAGTGAGATGGAGGCAGAAGACATTTAAGCTCTGGTCCTGTATTGTTTGGTTATGTCCATAACCGACAGGAGTGTTTGTTTCATTGTCTTTGTTTCAGTTATACATTAGGACAAAATGGTCTTGGGTTGCTTGAGTTACGGTTGAGAGATGTCCTGGCTTGGCAGTTCGGGCTGGACTGTTCCTACTGGAGCAGGGTCAAGACCGATTTGCACATGGATGGGTCTACTCTAAGGTGGAATGATGTGCAAAAGAACAATGAACTGAAATGCTACCCCAAGAAACTGCCAGTGGTTAGACTTCTTGCAAGCATCCTCGACTCACCTTTTGTGTGTTTGATTCACCGTCCTTTGTGACCAAGGGTATATCCAGACCCGGGTCCCCTGCTCACTGGAGCCACGCTACAGTTGACTAAAGAGCTCCATTCATGGCAAAACCAGTCTTGGGTTATCTGCATTCCAGTTCAGAGAGGACCTGGCTTCGTAGTTCGGGCTGGACTGATCCTATTGGAGCAGGTTCAAGACTGATTTGGTCATAGCGGTGTCTAATCTGAGTGGCATGGTGGGCAAAACAACAATGGGTTGGAAAGCTAGCCCCAGCGATTGCCAGTGGTTAGACTTATTGCAAGCATCCTTACATCTATTTTGTGTTTGTTACAATTATAGCATCATTGAAAGATACTAACTACTAAGCCCACTTGCTGTCCAGGCCTTCCTGAATGTGGCGTCAATAGAAAGGAATCTGAACTGTAAATGACATCATCATACCCAAAAGATGCTTTTAGAGGCATACTTGGACTGTTGACTGCTTCAGTATCTGGCTTGCCAATACACTAGGAGGGTTTTGCCCTCTGCTGTTGGAACACAATTGTTCTCCTTGTAACCAAGCCTGTTCCTGAGAATTTTAGTCTTTGAGATGGGGTCATGTAGGATGCTTTTGTTCAGCTTGAGTCCATAGTATTGAAGAGCATGATACAGGCTGTAATAAAGTGTTTTGTAAATGGTATATATTAGTCTTTGACCATCCAGATGTCTAGGTATGGATAGATCTTGTGTCCTAAATGTCGGAGATGAGACGCCACTGGGGCAATGCATTTCGTCAATATTCTGAGAGATGAGCAAAGGCCAAAGGGTAGTACACAAAACTGATATGAGCAACCGGCTACCTCGAATCGGAAGAATTTGCACGGTTTTCTGTGTATGTATATGTGTAAAAACGCATGTTTAAGAGGTAGCGATGTAAGGATGTTACTTACCTGTAATCCTAGTTCTCTTGCAGGGGTATCCTCATCAAAGTCATAAGCATTGAATATTCCCGCCCATGTGCGGGGACCCGGGAAATAATAAAAAATTATATATGGAAACCATATATGTACAGCTCTACATATACATACAACCATATATCATTTTTTTCCATATCAATGCAGCCCCCAATGGAGGCTAAACAATGTAGTTGCATATATAAAACACTTGCATTTGCCAATATACATAAAAGACACACAAGGGTAATTAGCACTTAAACTCGGTCTTTTAATGAGTAACACACTCATAACAGGCAAAACTTGCACATAGAAGACATTGTTTGCCTACAGGCTGCATTGCAAACCAATAGCATGGAAAATGAAAGCATTTTCAACAACAAGTCAAACCTTGTGCAAATGACAGGACAAAAGAGCAAATATGAGCTTTTGCAGACATCGGAATGGCTATAGCATGTTATTCTGCATTCTAAGGAATGGGGTATTACATGAGGATCTGCTTATTAGCCACCCTGTGCTAATGCTAAAAACGGTATTAAAGCAGCTAAGTTACTGACACTATGCCCACATGCTAAGTAAGGTAGCCTACATCACCAGCCTGAGCTTACTAGTAGGCAGGCAGGCAATTATCAGAGAAAATGAACTTGCGAATTTCTTGGCTGCTATTAATGTATTTCTCCTGAGAGGACAGAAACACAAAGCTGATCGCATACACTACCTTTCACAGATGGACCTGCCCAAGCTGCTGCCATCGTTAGCGAAATTGTTTCGCAGACTAATAAAATTTGATGGGGATTAAAATCTCAAACCTAAATAAGGCAACACATTTTATGGGCTATTAAATTAGTGATAACAGAGCTACACAATGAGAGCCTGGGAAGATACAATTATTAAGAACAAAGGCTCATTAGCAACGTATTTCAAAATCAATTGTTTGCTGGGAATTACATTGCATAAACGATTTCAACCAATGACCATTTGTAATGCAGGGGACTTCCCAATCATTAATAGTTTTTAATAAGTTCCAACAACTTTAATAAATCTTCATATGGTACATATAAAATGGCATATACAGGAGTTTGATGTCCCCCAAGTTCACACAAAACAAATAATGACTAAAAATGATTACATTCAAAACAAACACAATGACTAAAGACACAATGTTTAGAGCTGGGAATCACATTGAATCTATTTCCACAGCATCTTTTTCCCTTAATGTAAATTGGCCTCCGACTGTTTGTTGTGGTGTTGCCTAAGTTTCGACCTTGTCTACAATTATAACATCATTATTAGATCTGATATAATTATGGGACACATAATATGGCAGAGAATCGCGCGTCAAATTATGTGCATCAACAGAGGTAAAAGTGATACAAAACTGTCATATAACCAGGTAGGCAGATGGGTTACTCACACATTCTCTTAAGATGTAAGCAAAGATTACATCAGTAATCATGATCGAAAACCTCAGGCAAAGGTGAAGTAATATTAAACCTCAGAATTTGCATAATGGGAGATAATACTACTTGGTTGTTTTATTGTCTTTGCTTGGAAGATACGCTGAATAATCTTTACACGTTTGGAGTCTCATAAAATCTGCGCCGGAAAAAAATACTGAAGTAAACGATGTCTTTGAGATGCTGATGTAATAGCAGATGTGATATAACCATTTAGAGGCGCATGTTGTTTAAAGATGTGCATTTGACAAAAAAGGTTCACCATCTTGTATGCTAGATGCAAGCATCCAATCAAGCTTGCCAGGGCTTCCAATGTCCTCAGCAGAACAGGCTGCCTTGGCCGGAGTAAATAGGTTCACTCTGCTTACATGGATGACACCAAATCTAACAGTTATTCATAACCTAAATGAACAAGTGCATCAAGGGACAGTCCTAACGTTACTGGATTCGAACCATGAAGGAAGACGATTAAATTAAATGCGATTGTGCTGTTCAAATGATCCTGCCAACGACTCAGACAGGACGAAATATGTAATAGTTCTGGAAAAAAAAAACGCTAAAAGGCTTTTTGGTGAAATTAACTATGTTTGGAGATATAAAAATAATTTGCAAATGTGAAATAAGTGTTCTAGTTGTTGTTACTGCTATACTTGCCTCCTACTCAAATGTATGTTGATTGTATGTGAAAGTGGAACACTCAGACTCTAATAGGTATTTATTTATCATAATGAAGCCCCTACAATATATGATCTCCACCCAGAACCTCGGTGGGTTTATTCCATGCAAGCGCAGCTCAATATGTAGTGAGATGAGCATTTAAATTAAGTATGGAATCTCAAAGTGCAATAGCATGTTAGAGGTCTACTCATCTGCTGTACATACATCTGAAACCGAATATGAATTCATAATAAACAGGTTTCACTGTGCAACGTCCCGTTTCACCTCTCCGCCTTTAAAACAACTTACAATGTAGAAGTCTTCATAAAACGTAATTAAGGCTCAATTAATCAGTAAAATAAGCTCCTCCGCACAACGTTAATCCGGCCATGCAGGGATCTCATTCCAATCCAAAAATTCTTTATTTCGGTCTTTTAGACCATAAAAGATGCAATAAAAACATTCAACATTTAAAAGACATTCACTTGTGTAAAAAACATTTCATAAAAATACATTTTCTTGGGAATCTAGTCATGAATGGGAGTAACATTACAGTTCATATCAATGTTCGGGGATTTTTCCTTATCTGCCACATGGCCATTATGAATTTGGCAACTGTAAAGACTATGTGGGGCAGAGTACTTGTTTTCAATATTCTGTACGAGTACAAGTGGCTCCTTATGCCCAAGTTCCTACATAATGGCGCAAGCCAGTATTTCCTTGGTCTGTTGTAAGCTGGGCAGAAAAACAGAACATGACTTTCCTCCTCATCATGATTACTGCACCCTGGACAGATTTTATCATCCCTCTTTAACCATTTTCTGGTAAAGGTTGTAATAGGCAGAGTGCCTAACCTACATTGGATAAACTATTTTCTTGCTAAAATGGGAAAAATAATGTCCATAAAAACTTCAAATTGATAAGAATTTTTGGAATCCAGGAATCGATCAGTTAAAATGCCGTTATTGGGTGCAGACACCAGAGAAGCTAGACTTTTCTCCTTGTATATTTCCACCAGTCTTTTACGAGAGACCCTTTGGCAGCCTTGTTCAGGAACCTCCCATAACTCAGGGAGTCTCAGGCGATACAGTTCTTTCTTTATAAAGGCCAACCACAGGATTCTGTCACGCTGGTTCAAGTTCATTACATGGATGAGGTCTTGCCTATAGTGTGCAAGCTCGCCGGTGGTCCAGAGCCTGTGCCAAAATCTTAATGGCTTTAATTCCAGATCCTCAGCAATAGAGGGGAGACCCACATCTAGTCTTAAAGGGAGCAGGGGTGTACCACGGGGGAGGGCCAGGAGACGTCTAAGGAAATTGTTTTCTACACTGACAAGTTCTGTCCCTGCTTTATACCCCCATAACTCACTACCATAAGATGCGGCCGCTTTAGCTTGTGTTTTATACATTCCTACTGCCAGGCTAATGGGTTTAAAAGTAGAAGTGTTTGCGACCTTCAAAATTGCCCCCGACAGTTGGGACAGCTTTAGCCGGGATCTTGCTATTTGGGGGTCCCAAGATACATTCTCATGTAGGGTTATCCCCAAATACTGGAAAGTTTTTACCCTTTCCAGTCTTGCTGAACCCAATGATGGATTGGGTCTAGTTTTACGGGAGGGACTGAATATCATGAATTTGATCTTTTCTGTATTGATCTCTAGACCATGTTGTCTACAGAAAAGACCAAATCCATCCAGGATCCGTTGGATCCCCATCAGGGATTTGGAAAGCAGAAGGGTTATCGTCGGCGAACATGATAGCCGGTACCCTCCTGCCTGCCAAGAGGGGAGCGTCATTGTCCCTAACATTGTTGAGATGGGATATGACACTGTTAACGAAAAGGCAAAACAGGGTTGGCGCCAAGACTCAACCCTGCCTTACCCCTCTAAGAACTGGGAACCTAGATGACAACGCTCCATCCCTCCCACACCTAACCTGAGCAAAATTGCTGTCGTGAAGCCTAATTATGGCATGTAGTAGATGGGTAGGAACACCCAGCTCCTTTAGGACCTCCCATAATTTCTTGCGGGGGACCAGGTCAAAGGCTGACCTCAGGTCCACAAACACCATGTACAGCCTCTCCCCCTCGATCCTCAGTTTTCCAGTAGAAGAGAACGAGGCGGAAATTCTGATCCACAGTGGACGCGTTTTTCCTGAAGCCAGCCTGGAAGGGACTCAGAATTTCATTATCCTCCATCCAGTCTAGGAGGTGGTCCAAGAGGAGGCGAGAAAATAGTTTTTGGGGGACATCTATGAGGCTGATCGGCCTGTAGTTGGCTGGGAGAAGAGGAGAACCCTTTTTGAAAATAGGCACTATCTCCGCCCCCAGCCAAGTACAGGGGATCTCCATACCTCCCGCGATGGAATTGAAGAGAATGAGGAGGTACGGGCCCCAGATCTCTGGATGGTGTCTAAAGAGGTCGCCGGGCAATCTGTCAAGTCCCGGGGCCTTCCCCATCGCCAGTCTCTCTATTGCACTGACCACCTCGCCAAGGGTAAATTCTAATGCAGCTACAGGATTGGATATAGCATCAAAGGCCACATAATTGGCAAATTCAGAGGTATCTTGGTACAATTTGCCAAAGTGGGCTTCCCAGGCAAAGGATGCAATGTTTGGCTCCACTGCAGCTCTGGGTTCTCCTGTGCCAGTATTTACCAAGGACAAAAATGTTCTAGAATCCCTTGCTTCTAGTGCTAGGGAGAGGTCCTGCCATCTGTTCCAATCCCATTCCGACCTTGCTAGTGCCATGGCTTCCCTGTATTTCCGCCTAAGCTCAACGACCTTACCCTTATCAGAACCTGCTTTTATTGTGGCTATTAGCTCTGTCTTAATCTTTTTACAGGAAGAATTGTACCAGGTTGAGGTTCGAGCCTTTTTCTTCCGTGGGACTACCACTGGGTAGAAACCTCACCTTGGGCTCCCACTAAGTCTACATGGATTTGGGCTAGTTTTTCGTTAAAATCTGGGGGTCTAGGCTGGTTAATTAGTACGTCCATTTCTTTTAGCTTAGGGAGTGCTAATTCATAGATTTTACTTATACTCTCTTCTGAATTTGCCAGTTTCCCCCATTTTACCCTTCGTTTATTGGAGCTAAGAACCAGATTCCCTGAATCTTCACTGGGATTGACGGGTAGTGACCCAACAGCAAGTGCAGGGTGCACCATATCTAATAAAAGTGCGTTGTGGTCACTGTCTGTTCTTACAATTACCCTAAAATCCTGGACCTTGGACCACAGACCAATGTCTACAAAAATGTAGTCCAGCCTCGATTCATGGTCCTTCCTATTGAAGGTACACGATGAAGGGATGTCAGAAGGAGTGCGTCCATTACAGGCCCTTAGCGCAAAGTTTAATGTTAGGGACATAATTTGCACTGCGAGAGGGGACCAAGATTTAGGGTGGGGGGATTGACATGACGGAATACCCCAGAAGTCATCTTCAGCAGTAAGGGCACCCTCCTTTAAACCTTCCAGTGGTTCAAAGTGACAATTAAAATCTCCGCCCATCACTATCTTACAATCAATGGGGAGTTGGCCCAAGAATGACGAGAGATCTTCTAGTGTGGGTGATTCCATGGCCGCACTGACTGGGCGAGAATACACATTAATAATTGCCAGATTTAGGGCATTGGGCCACTTGAGTAGAACACACTGTATGTCCTGCGAGAACGTAGGTACATTCTCCGCGTTACACCCAATATGACTGGCTACCCAGACCGCCAAACCACCTGAGGGCCTCCCTTTACCACTCCACCTGGCTAAAATTTCAAAGACTGCATATCCTGCTCTGCACAGGGGTTCCCTGGCCCACGTCTCTTGGAAAAGACAGATATCACGGCTGCCTACTAGGGAATCCCAGTCATTTGTATATAATTTATTGGCAATACCCACCATATTCCAAGAGAGGACCTTCAGAATTTCGGCTGGAGGTTTTAATCCCAGCACCCCAGTTTTCTCTGGTGCAATGTCCGGTGATGGAACTACGGGCCCTTGCAGTGATGTTTCCAGGGACGGGACTATAGGTGTTAGGTTATGACCATGTGGACTCTGGGGTAAGTTGATTACTTGGTCCCGGGAGCTAATAGGAGTTAAGCTTTCCAGAGGGGATGCATCAAATTCTCGAATGATGATATCAATATCGCCTCTCACAGTCCCCTGTCCTACAGATTCACTAGTGATACTTTGGATGCGTCGTGAAGATGCACCCTTTTGGAGTCAATCGACCTGATCGAGGCAACTGAATCTGTTGGGGAGTACGTAGTTGCCGTAAGCAGGGATAGCATTGCGGGTGGGCCTGTATCTTGACCAATCAACGGCAAACCCCACCCTGGTCCAGCCATCTTCCCTCCTCATAGTTAAATCACGTACATTAGGGTAGAAGTATGACAGGGGGACCAATTCTATGGATGTATTTCCTGAACTCCCAAGCCAATTACAGATGTAGGTAGCAACCTGAGGACTCTTAAAGCTTACAATTATACAATCCCCCACACTTTTCTTGGCGGTATACCCAACCCATGGAACCCTTCTAACCATAAGAACTTCTCCTCTTAGATTAGGTGGTAGGGGCCTTTGGATATTTAACCAGCTAATAACCTTATTACATAGGGAATCATAGTATTCCACCACGTCGCTGGAAAGCTCTGGTACCCCCATCAGAATCACAGTATAGGCTGCCGCCTCTGGGGGCAGGTTAACTGCTTTTCGCCGGTTATTAGAACTAACTAACCGGTTTGGGCAGTTGGCTGTTTCATTTGATGGTCTCTCCTGGCCATGTGTGCTTACTCTTGGCCCTGGCTGATCGCCACCACTACCACTTAGTGTCTCTATAGCTAGAAGTCTAGCCTCTATAGAGTCTAATTTGAGGGAGAGAGGATCCAAAAGGCTTTTGAGGATACCAGTGAGTGAGCAGATGAAGTGCTCTGAGGTATTAGGAACAGCCCCGCCAAAAATGAATGGGCCGGTGTGCGTGGGTATGGGGGCGGGAGGAGTGCTTGCTGTTTCTATGTTCCTCCCCGTGACAGATGTTCCGGGGGCGTCCAGGCTATCTTCAGTAGTGTTCATTATGGGGTCAACTTTAGCCCTTTTGGCGCCTTTGGACTTCCTAGATCTTTTCCTTTTTGGGGCAGCATCCTCTCTATGACCCATGTATTCTGTTGATGTGGGACCATCCCCCAGAGCCCTAGATGGTACTAACTCAGCGGTGGGGGAGGGTTCCACATCATCAATGATGCGAAGTGAGTCTCTGTCCCTATGAGAGTTGGATGGTGTCCTTAGCTGTTGTAGGACAGACTCTATGGTTTGGTCAATACTGTCCATGAGTGATAAGTGCGTGGTATCAAGCAATAGTGATGACCTAACATTGGATGATGACCCCAGTGAAGCCTGATGCGAATTTTCTATACCCTCCGCAATTTGTTTTTCCAGCACAGTAAGTCCCTTATTAACCATTGTATTTGCCTTAGCAATAAAATTGTCCAAAGTACCTGAGACCATGGAAGCTGCCTTGCTTCTTGTTTCTCTAGTGGCCATTTTGTTAAGTCCAAGCTTCTGAGCAGCCAGGCGGGTCGGTAGAGGTAACCTGGAAGGTAAGGCGTTAGGGGGTAGCCCGGTCCGGTCTCTACCGTTCTCTAACGGCCTCAAACGGCCCGCCCTTTGCCCGGGCTTCGCCCCGCGCGCGTCCCGCGTAACGCGAGAGTGACCAGTGTTATATAGGAGACAAGGGGGCGGGAAGAGGACCCAGGTGCGCTGGCTGGTGGTGCGCAAAGACTGCTGGTCCTCGCAGTCCCGCTCCTCAAGCCCAGTCCTCGAATCAGTGAAGTCCCAGCAGGGTGAAGCACGTCTTGGCCCCAATTCGGCAGAAAGACAACAGGAAATCCCTTTTAAAATGCTCCCAGCACTTTGGAAAAAGCTGCGGCAAATATTCACGGCGGCGAGCGGCATCCCTATTCACGGCGATCTCATTCCATCAGCATTGACGGCAAAGCAGCAGCTGCTGCGGAGCTGGCAGAACGCACAAGTTTGTATTCGAATATCGTATACCACCACTAAAGGTACCAGCCTTTGCTGCAGACCTTCGTGAGGAGGAAAGGAACTAACAGACACTGCACAGATGTAAGGTTACTCTAACGTTTCCTAGCGTTTAAAAATCGATTTTTATTTTAGAAGCATGCTGCTCTACCATACAGATTGGCATTTTCTCAAATGAGTATATGACACTCAATAATGCGACTAGAATGCTAAGCTATTTTAGAATATATAGCATTTATCCCTATCTTCTGATGATGTGATAAATATTCAGAAAGAATTATGATAGTTCGCGTTAGTTCTTAAATCCGGACTTTAAAACTATACCAGCTGAGAGGAGAGGCGGCCCGCTGTGACCGCGGCGGCTGGGACAGTGCGCGCACAGCTAGTAGCCAGAAGGAGGCGTGCTCGCGACAGGCTGGGGAGCGCGCGCGCACACGTTCCAGGCAGCCACAGAGGCCAGGCGCGCACCGCCTCCCTGTGCCGTGTTGCGCGTCGTGGGTCTCGTCCCCTTTTCCTCTTCCGTTTGGAAGACTCCGCTCCTGGTAGTGCCCCCCGTCCAGTGAGTGCACCGCGGGGCCTGTTTCCTACGCTGGGGGCCTGCAACCGCCGCTCCCTGCGATGTTAGACGGCCGGAGTACGAGGTGGAGATTCCGCTGACCGCTCCGGCGCCTAACCAGTAAGTACCGATTCGGGGGTATGGCAGATCTCCCGGTGCATGGGGCGGGTGTGTGTGTGTGTGTGTGTGTGTGTGCGGGGGGGGGAGGCATTGGGGGGTTGGGGGCGGTGGCGTGTGTATGCGCGCGTGTCTGTGTGTGTGCGTGTCTGGATGTGTGTGTGCAGGGGGGGTGGGGTGGCGGCAGCGTGTGTATGTGTGCACGCGCCTGTGTGTGTGTGCAGGGGAGTGGCTGTGTGTGTGTGTGTGCGCCGTTACTGCATGCGAGCCAAGCGAAAGCAGGGGCTGTGTGTGCGTCTGCGTCTCAGAAGCAAGCTCCCACGGTCAAATCTGAGAATGGAAAAGCGCGCGTCTGACTCGTGTCTACATTCCCAGAAACGGCTGACATTAGTTGTCGAGCAGACAGCAATCAATGCTTCGCATTGAATGCAGGTCGAGCTCGACCTAAAAACTGTCACCGTGCCTTTAAGGCAGCCATGACCCCTAGCTTCTCATCATGCCTCAGGGGTGACAGCTGGGTCAGTTGTTCTTTGTATAACCCTGAAAATCAGGGCCCAAAGATATCTTTAACACTTCAGAAACAGAAAAAAACTCATTGCCTGGGGAGGTGGGTGGGTTGCTTATGACTTTGATGAGGATACCCTTGGAAGAGAACTAGGATTACAGGTAAGTAACTTATCCTTCTCTTCCAGGGGCTCCTCATCAATAGTCATAAGTACTGAATAGAATATGACAAATAGGAACACAGAATGCTTCTAACCACAACATCCGAAAAAAATCAGCTGTTGAACAGATTTCTCAAGAAGGCTTGTCCTACTCGAGTGTCTGCTCTGGTAGCTGAGTCAAGACAGTAGTGTTTTGTAAACGTGTGTACTGATCTCCAAGTAGCTGCTTTGCATATCTCGGAGAGCAGTACATTATTGAGGAAAGGCGTTGTAGCTGCCTTTCCTCTTGTGGAATTAGCTTTCAGAGCGGACGAAAAGTGGTTTCCCTGCTAATTGATAGGCTAATTTAATGCATGAAACTATCCATCTGGAGATGGACCTTTTTGTTGCTGTGAAACCTGTTCTAACCGAACCATAATTAATGAAGAGATGATAAGACTTTCTTATAGACTTTGACCTCTCAAGATAGAACTTTAAAACCCTTTTAAGGTCTAGTAAATGAAGGGCCCTCTCCGCTGGGTTGGAGGAGTTAGGAAAAAAGTTTGGGAGTGATTTTGCTTGATTTACATGAAAATCCGACACTACCGAAGGGAGGAAGGACGGGTGAGTTCTGAGCACCATCCTATTGAGATGGAAAACCAGATAGGGCTCTTTGGAACAGAGGGCCTGAATCTCGCTCACCCTTCGCGCTGAGGTGATAGCCACCAAGAAGACTACCTTCCACGTAAGGTGTTGCAAGGTCGCTTTGTGGATAGGTTCAAAAGGTGGACCCATCAGTCTGGACAGCACCAGATTCAGTTCCCAAGGAGGTGAAGGGGGCTGCACTGGAGGATATACCTTCTTAAGGCCCTGAAGGAAATCCTTCACCACTTGTAACTGAAAAAAGGAGGGTTGAGAAGGTGAACGCCTATAAGCCGTAATGGCCACTAGGTGCACTTTATTAGAGGAGTATTTCAGACCTGCTCTGGCTAGGTGAAGTAGATATGGTAAAACTGTCTCCCCCTGCCCTTTGGTGAGACTACAATTATTTTGCACACACCACATGTAGAAGCGTTTCCATTTACAAGCAAAGGAGTGCCTGGTGGAAGGTCTCCTTGCCTCTTTCAATATAGACATACAGTCTGGAGATAGACCACTGTCTTTGCCACTGTGGAGCAATCAGGATCATTGTGGTGTCCGAGTGTGACAGTTTAGTCACCACTTTCGGGATGAAAGGCAGTGGTGGAAAGGCGTACTCAAATGCCCCGGACCAGTCGATCAAAAGGGCATTACCTCTCGATCCTGGTCGGTAGTATCTTGTGGCGAAGTCTTGGCATTTTTTGTTTTCGTCATCTGCAAACAGGTCTATGCCTGGATGACCCCAATCTTGGAAAATGACGTTGAGCACTTCGTCGCAGAGGACCCAATCTTTCTGCTCTGCGAAGTGGTGACTGAGAGCGTCCGCTTGTGAATTCTGCTCCCCCGGCAGATGAACTGCTGTGATAGACAGCTTCCTCCTCAGCAGCCAATTCCACAGGGACTGCGCTTCCAACAACAGAGTCCTCGAATGAGTTCCCCCCTGCTTGTCCAGGTAGTACATCGTGGTGGTATTGTCCGTTTGTACTAGAATGGAACTCGCCTGAATCGAAGGTAGGAAGGCCTTGAGAGCCAGATGAACCGTCCTGAGCTCTAACATGTTGATATGGTATAATTGTTCCCTCGAGGACCATATTCCTTGTGTCTGAAGAGAACCCATGTGTTCTCCCCATCCTTTTAGAGAGGCGTCCGTGATCAGAGTCTGAGATGGAGCAGATTGATGGAACAGAACTCCTACCTCCAGGTTGTCTCTGTTCATCCACCATGGAATTGAAGCCTTGACACCCATTGATAAGCAGATCTTGTCTTCCCAGCGAGAAGACCTCTGGTCCCACTTGTCCTCCAGATCCTGCTGAAGAGGACGCATTTTCAACCTGGCATTGGGTACCAGGAAAATGCAGGATGCCATCGATCCGAGTGCTGATGCTATCTGTCGCACCGCCAACCAGTTGCTTTTTAGAATTTTTCTGCACTTTTGTATGAGGGATGACTGTCTCTCCTCCGAAGGAAACACTCATCCTTGTTCGGAATCTACTAGTGCTCCCAAATAGTAAATTTTCTGAGTGGGTTTATGCGTGGACTTCTGGTAGTTTACATGCAGGCCCAGCCTTTGACAGAGCCGTAGACACTGTTGGAAATGGTCTCTGACTCTGAGGGGTTGACCCTTGATCAGCCAATCGTCCAGATAAGGATAGACGAAGATGCCCCTGCGCCTCAGAGCAGCTGCTACCACGGTCATACACTTTGTGAACACCCGGGGAGCTGATTTTAGCCCGAAGGGCAGTACTTTGAACTGGTAGTGGGATGTTCCGACGACAAATCTTAAATATTGCTGATGATGATGACTTATCGGTATATGGAAGTAGGCATCCTGCAGATCCATCGAACACATCCAATATCCTTTGCGAAGGTGAGGATATATTTGATGTTTTTGTTGAGTGCTCTTAGATCCAAAATGGGTCTGTACTCCAACTTTTGACCTTTTTTCTTCAACAGAAAATATCTGGAGTACACTCCTTGACCTCTTTGTGGCTGCGGAACCTTCTCTATAGCTGATTTTTGGAGAAGGATGCCCACTTCCCTCTGCAGTATGTTGATCTGTTAATTTGATGTTGCTACCGGAGGGATTGGGGTAGGACGACGTCGGAAACATAGAGAGTACCCATTTTGAATCGTGGTCAGCACCCATTGGTCTTTTGTGATGCCTAACCACTCTTGTACATGATTCGCCACACTTCCTCCTACTGGAGCGGTGCACGGCACTGGAGGAAGCAGAGACTCATTTGTCTGCTGGGGGCTTGTTAGAGGTGGTGGACTGACGGTTCCCTCCTTTTCCCCTGTTAGATCGTCGATTTTGAAATTGGGATCTCTGCTGACCCTGTTGGCTTTGGTTCTTTTGCCAATGAGGGGTTTGAACCCTCTGTTGGAATGATCGGCGGTCAGTGTTGCGGTAGCGACAACGGAACTCTTTCTTTTTATCCAATCCTACTGCCTTCAGGGTATCCAGTTCGATCTTCATCCGCGCCATTTCCTCATCGGTGTGAGGTCCAAACAGTGAAGACGCGGAAAATGGCAAATTGACAATTATGGATTGTGCCCCTGGCTTCAGAGCTGTTAAGCGAAGCCACGAAGATCTCCTGGCACAAATTCCGTGGGCGCACAAATGCGCTGAGAGCCTCGCTCCATCAGCCGCCGCACTTATTACTTGGTTTGCCACCAAGCTGCTCTCTTGCAGGACTTCCTCAAAGTCTTTACGGCCCTCCTTCGGTAGTTTCTCAGAGAACCGTTGCAGCGAAGTCCATAGTGCTCTATCATATCTTCCCAATAGAGCTGATGCACTGGAGACTTTGAGCATAGATGAGGAGGTACCACATACTTTCCTACCCCACTAGTCCTGCGTCTTGCTCTCCTTGTCCGGAGGGACTGTGGACGTGGAGACCACCAAATGAGTTTTTCTAGCCGCAGCCACAATCACGGAGTCCGGTTTTGGATATGATTTTAAGAACTCAGGATCATCCACCGACAGGCGATATTTCTTAAGAATTCTTGCTGGTGCAGTTTTGAGGGTGGCAGGCGTGAGAAAAATCTCCATTACTATTTTCAGCAGTCCCGGCACCAGAGGTAGTAATGGCCGAGAGGAGACTCTCTGATTCAGCGTTTCAAAAATTACTGAAGAGGTACTCTCTTGAACAGGCATGGAGATGTTAAGTTTGGAAGCCCCCCTAGCCAAAACATCCTGACGTCATCCACAGGAGATATTCTTGACGGTGAGCGAATAGTCTCTCTTTGAGGAAAATGTTGAGGAGGTAGAAGGAGTAGGAGACCTGTGCCTTCTTCTGCTACGATATCTTGATCTTTCCCTGGGTGTTGGTACATGGGAGCTAGATCTTGACCTACTCCTAGGTGCTGGAGCATGGGAGCGAGTACGCGCTCTTCCTCTGAGAGGTGTCTGATCTCCCTCTTGCGCCAGGCGAGCTAGTGGAGACCTGTGAGTCGAGCTCTCTTCTAGACTCTGTCATACCTTTAGGAACAGCCCAATGGTGTAGGGGTTGCAACCATTTGGGAGAAAGTACCAAAGTGTGCCTCTGCGCCCTACTAAGGGAACGTGTAGGAGACTTCCCCACTTTGTGGAGAGCTTCCGCAGCATGATGGGAATCCGACTGCGAACTGTGGCTGCTTGAAGAGGAAATAACCACTCTGGAGTACTGGAAATGGACCGGTGAGAGCCTGCTCTCGACGTCGATGCAGGAGACTGAGAGGGGCTTGCTGGGGCTGACACTGACGGAGACCTCTGTCAAGTCGTCGTTCGTGAAGTGGATCTTTGTTTCGACGGCAATCTGGAGTGCGTGTGCCCCGGTGTTGAACGCCTGGACGGAGATCTATGTCTCAACGTCGATCTTCTATCCCCCAAGGGAGTATTGTGCCTCAACATCGACTGGTGTGCCAACGGAGTTGTTCTCGCCGACGGAGGCCCCTGCCTTGACGTCGACCGTGCTCTTTTCGATGGAGGACTGACCCTCGACGTCGTTTGATGCCTCGAAGGCAACACCTGCATTGAAGTCGATCTGGGTCTCTCAGACTTAGGGCTGTGTCTTGACGTGGAATATCTAGGCTTGGATGGAGGGCTGCGCCTTGATGTCGAGCTTCGTTCCTTCGACGGAGGGCTGCGCCTCGACGGTGACAACGGACCTGACTGAGACTGATGTCTCAACGTCGAGTGTCTTGCTGGCGTCGACTGAGGCCCCTGCCTCGACGTAGACGATAAAATGTCCGACAATCTCTGTCTGGAAGGGCGATCTGCGCTGAGACCTTGACGGAGACTTTGGTCTCGACGTCGACGTAGATGACATTCGTCTCGGCGGCAATGACCTCGATGACGATCGTGGCTGCAAAGTGGACGTCGGTGGATCTTCTCTCGACGCCGGACGCTGTTCCTACGCCAACAGGGACTTGGCCATGTACAATGAGCGGCGCTCCTGCGCTCGGTCCCTCGACGACGATCCCGCCGCTGGGGCCTTCAACGTCGAGCCCGACGCCGAAGGTGAACATACCAGGACCTTGCTCCTCAACATTGAAGGAGACCTTTTCTTCCACTTCACAGGAGACCTACCTCTTTCTGAGAGGCCAAAAAATCCTGATTCTCTTGAGGAAATATAAATTTTTGGTCAAGTTATGTTCCCTATCGTGTACCCCACCGTCTCCATGTACGAGTTAAAGTGCATGTAACTTCCCTCCTGTGCCAGCTATGAAGAAGCAAATACATTTGCGTCCAACGTTAACATGTCCTCTTTCAGACCCACCCTGAATGGGTTAGATAGTCCGTTCCTAAGTATGCTATGCCAATGTCTTTTTGTAGTGTACTCTACATGTTTTTCAGCTCTGGCAAAATAGGCCCAGAATTTCTGCCATCGAGCCTTTTCCTTCCTTCTGACTCTGAAAGCCTCAGCCCAGGCTGCCCCCGTACCCGTGAACTCTGCCTTACTTCCAGCGCGGCCCACCACGCTCAGCTCAGCCTGCTGCCTGCCAAAACTGACTACAACCTTCGAGTTATCTGTTCCGCTCCTCGAAGATACATTCCTGCCTACTAGTTTCAGTAAACATTCCCCAGCTGCAGAGCCAAAGGGCCGGCCTGTCTCCGTGCAAGTAATTCATAGCCTCTGTTACCATGCTCCCATGGAAGGCCCATGCCCCCACGCTTCTCATGCAGACACTCAGGCGCTTATACACGCACTCACAGTCAGTATAGAATAGCTTCTGCCCCAGAGACCTTTCCGCCCAGATAGCTCAGTTCCTAAACATCAGATATCAGATACGATAGAAGCACAAGTTGATCTGACATGCTAGACTTCTGTCTCTTTTCCGTCAGTGCAAATGTCAAGCCCCCTGCACCCTCCAGTTTCACGCCAATCACACGTCATGCAGCTGCGCGCGCCTCTAAGCTTCCGATTTCTGCTGACATTGCAACATTTCTGTTTAGTGCCACCCACATGTGACACCTACCTGTGACGTTTCTAAAGCACACCTACAGTTACGCCTAGTCCACGCCTTCTGATTACGTACTAGTAACACGTGGATGCTGTTATCTTGTCTACTCTCAGCTGTTACGCCTACTACACTGCTTTCTATGATGTAAATTAAGTATATAAGCTATGTACTGTCAATAAAACATTGCTCTATCCCTTCCTGAACCCCGTGTGGTTGCAGGAACATGATATCCAATTCCGGAATGATTCCTTTTTAAGGAATAAAAACCCCTAAGAACTCTAACACCACGGACTCTGTTTTCTTTCTTTCCGATTGAGTTATTATTGATTAAGTACTTACCTGCATAGAAATTAAGATGGTAAATTAAATATTTACGACATTTTGGCGCCCGAACAGGGACCCCTCCCCCACCTCACGCGCTGGTTGGTGCGTTGCAAGCTCTGTCCCCTGCCATCAGTTAGAAGGAAACTACGCGTACCGGCAGGATTTCCTGTATCTCCCTCTGGCCCACGGAGGTGACGAAGATTGCGATCAGTACCCAGACGAGGCGGTGAGGAGTGCGGAGGATCCCGACCAGAGCCTAGCCGAAAGGAGCAAGGTCCGAGGTGTCAAGAGGCCCACCAGTTTTCCGAAGTATCCACGTGTCGAGTCGAGTCGAGTCCGGTCCAGTCCAGTCCAGTCGAGTTTTCCGAGGCCTTCTGTTTTCCGTGCTTCCCGGTGAGTACCATTGCTGGGACGTATCTAGACGGGTTTGGGTACACAAGTCCGGTCTGCACTGTTTTAGGCAGTGTATCTGTACTGTTTAGCAGTACATCCGATGATTCAAGTTCCTGCACTGTTTTCAGCAGTGTATCTGTACTGTTTAGCAGTACATCTGATATAGGGGGTAGTCGTATATGTCGCAAATGTCTTTTTATGTGATTAATGTCGTGGTATGAGTGTGACTGTTTTTATGTGCATTATTGTGTTCTTATATAATTAGCTGTATCTAGTATTAAGTAGCAAGGATTGAGCATTCAGTACTGAGTAAACAAGATGCCGTTTTTCAACAAGTTAAAGCAGATAGGAACTAGGAAAGGGATACTAGAGGAAGAGATTCCTATCCCCCCTAAGGATACTCCTGGAAACTTTATGTATCACAAGCATGGCATAGATGCCATAGTGTATCTAGATTTATGGGCCGAGTATACTAAACATCTAGACGAAAGACACAGATGGCCAGTTACTGGAACATGGGATGCTGAGTGCATCATGAAGGTAGAGGAAGCATTATGGAAAAAGAAAGCCAGACAATCTCAGAAAGACGCCATAGAGTTTTGGCGTAAGGAATCACGTAAGCGTGCTGAAAAAGAACTACGTAGAGAGGACAGACTTAAAGAATCAGAGAAAACCCAAGAAAACGAATTAATTACTGAGGGGATCCGAGTAAAATCAGAACAGACAGACCGTGCACGAAATAACCTCGTAAACGGTATGTATCTCGCGGCCGAGGGTTCGTCTGAGGCCATTTCAGAAATACCGAAAAATCTACCGTCACCATTGGTTCCAACTAAAGTAACTCACAAGACTACTAAAGACATATTCCTGAATTCCTATCTAGAGGATGTAGCACCCGCTTACACCAATATGCCTGTCCGCGCCCTGCCTAACGACAGGGACAGGGACGGGGGTGGTAACCCGCCCCAAGATCAGATTCCGCCTGTTCCACCCCCTCCACCGCTTCCCCTACCTAAAGTTAATCTACCAAAGCCACGTTTACCTGACCCTACTAAAGGACAAATTCAAGTACAAATACAGACTCCACAGAGAGATAATGTCCAAGCTTCCGCCTCAGGAGGTGCGATGGGGGGTCTCCAGACCCCGCCATCAACACGCAGGTTACAGCTCGGGGACTTGCAGAGTCCCTACACGTACAAATCACCCCGTCTCGATATATTCAAAGGACAACTTACAGTTTGCAGATATGATCCAGTACCCGGCAAAGACGATAGAATGATACTGGCATCACTACGATTACGATCTGCTACTGATTTCCTGCTGATGTTTCCAGGAATGAAAGAGCACCTAGATAGAATATATCAGTTTATTCAGACTGGGAAAGACCCCGACAGTATTAAGGATGCCATGGGGCATCAGAAAGTTGACGTTCAAGGACAGGTACTACGCTTTTTTATAAATTGCCTAATAAGAGAACGAGACAGGCCTGAGACAGATCAGGGTGAATTAGATGCACTCAACAGGTGGGGTCAAAATATATCTGAAGGAAAACACGACAAGGGGACTTGCATAGCCAGTATGTACAAGAAAATAAGAAAAGCAGTATTAGACGTACACAAAGAAGAGAAAGAAAAGGCTTCCTCTGAGGGGGAAGAAGAACCTGAAGAACCAGAAAAGACTACAGACACTATAGCATATGTAGGTAAGGGAACTTATCTTAGGAAAGGCATCCGTCCAGAAAGCAAAAGAGTTCTTTTCTCTGCCTTAACAAACCCAAATTCGGCTGAACATCAGTTCCAGGAAACTGATAAAAGGCTTCGAGATCGAGTAGGGTACCATGTACTCAATTCTATGGATGAACAAGAACTAGCCCGGTCGGCCATATTATGGACTGACAATCCGGATATATACAATGATGACACCGTAGCACAGACATTCCTGAACCTTTCCCCAGACGAGCAGAAATTAGCAGGTGTATATATGATTCAGCACCTCCTCACGAAATACAGAAATAAACATTCTGATCCAGGTCCCTTACACGAAACATTAGAAGAACTACTCATGGACAGATGGAGAGGTTTAAGTACCAAATTAATTCAAATAATTCTAGAACAACGCCATAGATATGACACTTTCATAAGCTCCGAATATGTTCCCGCCCCGCCCCCAGAAAGGAAAATGTATCATATGGAACGTCGGCATGGCATTGAAAGTCAGAACCCCTTACGAGAAGTGCATCCAGTTATGGGTGACGATCATAACTTGAAACGAGTGTATGTACACACGCCTCTGACTAAGTTAGAACTGTTAGAAATGAAAAAACTAGTCCCGTGCCATGATAAAGACCCTGCAGGTTTTCATAGAGAGCTTAAAGACATGTTACTGATGGGGGATTATAACTACGAAGATATCACGAAAATGTTAAAGGTACTGCTGCCCACGGGCATCTACGAGAAACTAAAGGAAAAGAATGGGAGGTGGGAGAGAAAAAGATTGTATGGACAGAAATAGAAGACGAAGAGAACAAACGTGTCCCAGGGGTAGGCCTTGGGGAGAAAACTAAAGCATTACCAGGTCTGAGAGTACAGGTTCTGCCAAGATTATTGACAACTAGAAAGGAAGACTGGGATGCAATATCAGCCTGTAAACAGAAACCCGACGAAGATACTAGTGACTTCTATTCAAGATTCGAGAAATGTTTCATTATTAATAGTGGTCTTAAACCAAGTAGCGAGTCGTACCCGCATCTTTTTGTATCAAAGTTAGTCGAAAATTCCCTGTTAGCAGTTAAAAACCGTGTATACAAGGTCGAGAGTACATGGCAAGCCAATACACCATCCCAGATGTTACAAATGTTACAATATCATCAGAACAGAATTAGAGAAGAGCAGGATCAGGAGCAGAAACGTATGAAAGACACGAAAATGAAAATGCTAGTAGCCCAGTCGGTCCCAACCGACGGCCACAGAAAGGGTACGACCCAGACAGGTCACACCGCAGCTCCCGTTAAAGGGACATGCAACTATTGCAAGCAGCCAGGTCACTATGTACACGAATGCCCGGTTCTGAAACATAACATAGCAACAGGTAAAACTAAAGAAAGACCGCATCCGTCTAGACAAGACCATAACCAGCATCAGTCTTCACAGAATATACAGCCCATGCAGAATACATAGCCTACGCATGCTTCATCATCTACAGCACAGACCGTAGCGGTATCACAGCCACAGCCCATTTCCGCGACCCAGCAAGTTTCACAACAGATGTACCAGTATGCCCAGTCCGCATACCCCGATTATCCACGATATACATGAAACAGCCTAGAGAGGGAGGGTGGCTTGCCTCTTATTGAAATTCCTGTAGATCAAGAGGGTCCTTATGTACATAGTCAAGTATTGGGAAAAGACAGAAAGTTTTTAATTGACACAGGGGCAAGTCGCACCACTATCAGTCATGAGGAAGTTCCAGGGGCACCCCTCTCAGGCTCACAGAATGTTTCCCTTGGTTTTTCAGGACAGCCCATTGTAAATGAGGTATCAGAACCAGTTCCCCTGGCTGTGGGTCCATTATCACGTGTTACTGACTTGTTACTTACGAAATCATGTCCAGAAAATCTGTTAGGAATTAAAACATTGAAGGCTCTAGGAGCCGTAATCTGCTGTTCCCCGGAGGGAGTCAGACTCTTTTTGCGGGATTTCAAGGGTCATTATATGTTACGTGAGTTTGATGTCAGACTGAAAAATGTACCAGATCACCTGTGGGCAAAAGGCCCAACTGATGTAGGTTGTATGCACATTACCCCATACCGTGTTACACTCAAACAAGGTGTAGTTTTACACAGAATCAGACAATACAAGTTACCACCCGATGCTGTAGTGGCTTTACTGGAAATCATTGAAGAGCTCATTACCCAGGGAGTGGTCGTAGAGACCGACTCCAATATCTGTAATTCACCCATCATTCCGATTCTTAAACGTACTGATCCCAATGCACCGCCAGTATATCGGCTGGTGATAGATCTAAGAGAACTGAATAAATGCATTATCCCACAGTACCCTGTGGTTCCCGACATCTCATCCTTATTGACTGCTATTGATTCAGAAGCGACGTTCTTTACTGTAATTGACCTCAAGAACGCCTTCTTCAGCGTACCTATTGATCCAGAGAGCCAATATCTCTTCGGATTCAGTTTAAATGGACGCAGCTTCAAATTTTCACGCGCACCTCAAGGATTCACAGAAAGCCCCAGCATCTATAGCCAAGCACTGAAAAGACAACTTGATTGTATCACAATGCCAGTTAACACCGCTTTACTGCAATACGTCGATGATCTGCTGATCACCGCACGAAGTGAGCCCGAATGTGAACAAGCATCACTGACAGTTTTACATTTTCTGGCCGACAAGGGACACAAGGTGTCTCCTTCGAAGCTACAATTCTGTGTTCAGCAAGTTGTGTACTTGGGTCACTTGCTGTCCAAAGTGGGGAGACAGCTCACTCCCGATCGCATTCAGTTAATTGCAAATATGCCACAACCCCGGACACAAAAGGAAGTGCCGGCCTTCATAGGCCTCACCTCGTACTGTAGACAATGGATTCCTCAGTATGCATTTCTAGCCAAACCACTCATTCAGTTAACAACACAGGAGGCAGCGACTTCGACTGTCCTTCCCTGGACTCAGGAACATACACAAGCCTTCGAGGAATTAAAGAAAGCGTTATGCCAAGCACCAGTTCTAGCGACACCATGTTACAGCAAACCTTTTACACTTTTTGTTACAGAACGTGAGGGTACAGCACTGTCTGTCCTCACTCAAGACCAAGCAGGTTCACATAAGCCTTGCGCTTATTTTTCAAGTACATTGGATTCAGTAGCCCAGGCACTCCCTGCGTGCTTAAAGTCAGTAGCAGCAACAGCATTAGCAATCAGACAGAGCGATTCAATTGTTTTAGGACACCCATTAACAGTTCAAGTTCCACATTCTGTAGAGGTTCTTTTAAACAGAACCCAGACTCAACACTTAACCATAGCACGATTGACAGGTTATGAATTGACACTATTCCAGCCACACATAGAAATCCGACGCTGTAGCATCTTGAACCCCGCAACATTGTTGCCTGCAATTATGACCGATCCAACACCGCATGATTGCATAGAGATCATTGATACAGTAACAAAACCTCAACGAGACCTAACAGATGTTCCATTGACAAATCCAGACCTGACACTTTATGTGGACGGTTCATGCATGAGAACAAGTACAGGAGAATTAGTGGCCGCATATGCAGTGACCACTGAAACTGAAGTTAAAGAAACACACCGTATTGACACATTGTCTGCTCAAGCAGCGGAGCTCATCGCTCTGACCCGAGCTTGTAGTCTAGCCAAGAACAGAAATGTTAACATATACACTGATTCCCGCTATGCGTTCGGAGTCGTACACGACTTCGGCATGTTATGGCAAGAAAGAGGTTTTTTGACCTCTCATGGTGCCAAGATCCAACACGGTCCCCTCATTCAAGCACTATTAGAAGCAATACATTTGCCCTCGGGCATATCAGTCATGAAGTGTAAAGCACACATTAAGGTTACAGATTCTGTTTCCCAGGGTAACGACCTGGCAGACCAGACAGCAAAACATACAGCATTGACTCACACCCAGACTACTGATGTGACAAAGACAATAGTACCAACTCAGTGTATGTCAGTCAGGGATCCCACCCTAGACGTAATCGATATTCAGACACATGCTACTTCAGATGAAATAAAGAAATGGACTGAACTAGGAGGGATCCAGACAGATCAAGGATGGGTCACAAAGGGAAAACCTACATGGTTCCTCCCCGACTCAATGGTTCAAATCATGATAAATACAGCACATAGTCCTGCACATCTAGGAGAAAAAGCTATGTTAGACAGTTTACAGAATCTCTGGTACAACAAACACTTACGAGCGGCAGCAAAACAGAAAGTGCGTACTTGCATGATCTGTTGTCAGTTCAATCCAGGTAAAAGCGTCCCTGTAGAGCAAGGTGGATTTCATCCTCCCGATCACCCTTTTGAAGTCCTCCAGATGGATTATATCCAGATGGACCGTTGTCGAGGATTCAAATATGTCCTCGTAGTTGTTTGTGCACTTTCTCGTTGGACCGAAGCATACCCAGTCTCAGATTACACTGCCCCGACCACTGCCAAGCAGCTGGTTCGAGAATTCTTCCCACGATACGGCCTGCCTTGTGTCGTGTACTCAGATAACGGACAGCCGTTCTCATCCGAACTCATGAAGCATGTCTCCCTTTTGCTAGGATATCAGTGGAAATTCCACTGTGTCCGACATCCCGAAGCCGCAGGCCTTGTAGAGAGGCATAACCAGACACTTAAGATTCGTCTTGCCAAAATATGCCAGGAGAAAGGGGTCGACTGGATAGTCGCCCTGCCAGTTGCACTGTTCTATATGAGAATGGTTGCACATTCGAGATCAGGACTATCCCCGTACGAAGTGGTCTTTGGCAGACCACCGAATATGTGGGGGACGCCATTCCTAAGAAAATTACCGATGTTGATTGTAACATGTTGACGGATTACCTTGCCTCCTTGATGTCTGCACTCCAATCATGTCGTTCACAGGTTGCCGCAGCCTTTCCTGACAACACTGATGTAAAGCCGCATGATGTCCGTCCTGGCGACATGGTCCTAGTGAGGAATTTTGACAGGAAAAGCCCGCTGGAGCCCCGCTGGAAAGCACCGAAGACCGTCCTTCTTACTACGAGGACCGCAGTGAAGTTGGAGGGCAGAAAGGGGTGGGTCCACACGAGTCATATTAAATTATGTAATGAACTGAAACCAGACCTTGACTCGCCCACCCCCACCAAAGACTGTATTAAACCTAGTGACTTTAAATTACCTGAACGAGAGAAAACTCCCCAAGAGGAGTATCGAATCAAGCTTCGATCTAGCAAGTCAGACAGTTTAATTGTTTAAGTCCTCCCCTAGGTGAATCGGTTAAATAGTTTCTGACATGTATCCCCTAGATCGAGATAGAGAGAGAGAGAGACAATTCAAGAAACGTACATACTGCAAATCACTGCGTAGTCACTGTATAGTGACATTATTAATTATGTTTTTTCTAAGTATTCTGATAATTGTTGCAAGTGTACTTCTTCCAATCTATTGCCCTATTTTCAAGCGTGAACAATCTGCTTACAATGTTTCTGCTGAACATTCTTTTAGCGAGTTACCTCCACATGAACTTTCTTACAGACTTGCGCTGCGCAACAACACATTCATTAGTATGTTACATCACTCCCATCAGACTAATAACGCTACAAACTGCTGGATATGTGGCCGACTCCCTCCCTACCAGAATTACAAGGGAGCTCTGCCCCTCTTTCCGTACCCGTTCACTCATAACGGCTCCTGTGGTGCATGGTTCAGAATAATTAATTCCCTAGATCCTGATATTGCTGTTCTTGACGGGAGCTGGGTTTGGGGAAACCTGAACTTAGTCCTGCTCAACGTCTGTTACCCTGATAAGGAGGGACTCCCCATTAGAATAGGAACTGATCTAGAAAATGAAGTATATGGATTAAGTAATTACACAATTAACCTTATGATTCTTACTGTTGAATCCGAAGCTGCACCAGCTCTACCCGCTATGTCAGTATTACCAGTCACAGGTGAATTATGTGTCAGAAAGAAAGGTTCAGTACACTTAGGTCATAGTAAATGTACTACTGTGGTCGAATTCAGTGATCATGGTAAATCATCCTTTAAAGCTACCCGTCATTCTTATTTTGTTTGTGGTCATACCGCATACATACGTCTGCCTCCAGATTGGGATGGTACCTGTTATATTGCATTCCTTCTGCCACCTGTTTTTCTAGCCCCTCCTGATTATCACAGAAACACAAATCTAGTAAAGAATAGACTCCGAAGAGATATCCCGCTTGTCGACTATACAGAAACGGCATGGGAACAGTACACCGATTTTAATAAAGGATTCTTTTTCTTTTTAGGCCCCGTCCAAAACAGTAAATTAATACGTAGATTAACTAGAACCCTTGAAGCTGTAGTACATGAAACTGCCTCCGCCTTAGGTAACCTAACTGAGGAACAGTCCGCCATGCGGGTTGTTGTCCTTCAGAATCGTCTTGTTATTGACGTCATCTTGGCAGATAGAGGTGGAGCCTGTAAGGTCATCGGGTCAAGTTGCTGTGTTTTCATTCCAGAAAACGCGCCATCTGTATACAAAGCTATTACACGTCTTCACAAAATTGCAAGTTTAATACATCAGACTCCAGGCACCTGGACTTGGTCCGGTTGGTTCTGGACAACGTTGTCCGCTTGGGGATGGAAGATCCTATCCTTCCTAGGCTTTGGCCTTGTCATAATATTCAGCTGCTGCCTGTGCCTACAGTGTGGGCCGGCGATATGTGGACTGTGTGCCACATCGTGCATTGAACATTCCAGTTTTCTCTCAAACAGACAACGGAAGAGAGACGAACAAATTATGTTACAAGAACAAACTGATCAATTCATGATGATCGATATATCATGAAGGGTCCGTAGGGAACAAGGAGGGAATGAGGAAATATAAATTTTTGGTCAAGTTATGTTCCCTATCGTGTACCCCACCGTCTCCATGTACGAGTTAAAGTGCATGTAACTTCCCTCCTGTGCCAGCTATGAAGAAGCAAATACATTTGCGTCCAACGTTAACATGTCCTCTTTCAGACCCACCCTGAATGGGTTAGATAGTCCGTTCCTAAGTATGCTATGCCAATGTCTTTTTGTAGTGTACTCTACATGTTTTTCAGCTCTGGCAAAATAGGCCCAGAATTTCTGCCATCGAGCCTTTTCCTTCCTTCTGACTCTGAAAGCCTCAGCCCAGGCTGCCCCCGTACCCGTGAACTCTGCCTTACTTCCAGCGCGGCCCACCACGCTCAGCTCAGCCTGCTGCCTGCCAAAACTGACTACAACCTTCGAGTTATCTGTTCCGCTCCTCGAAGATACATTCCTGCCTACTAGTTTCAGTAAACATTCCCCAGCTGCAGAGCCAAAGGGCCGGCCTGTCTCCGTGCAAGTAATTCATAGCCTCTGTTACCATGCTCCCATGGAAGGCCCATGCCCCCACGCTTCTCATGCAGACACTCAGGCGCTTATACACGCACTCACAGTCAGTATAGAATAGCTTCTGCCCCAGAGACCTTTCCGCCCAGATAGCTCAGTTCCTAAACATCAGATATCAGATACGATAGAAGCACAAGTTGATCTGACATGCTAGACTTCTGTCTCTTTTCCGTCAGTGCAAATGTCAAGCCCCCTGCACCCTCCAGTTTCACGCCAATCACACGTCATGCAGCTGCGCGCGCCTCTAAGCTTCCGATTTCTGCTGACATTGCAACATTTCTGTTTAGTGCCACCCACATGTGACACCTACCTGTGACGTTTCTAAAGCACACCTACAGTTACGCCTAGTCCACGCCTTCTGATTACGTACTAGTAACACGTGGATGCTGTTATCTTGTCTACTCTCAGCTGTTACGCCTACTACACTGCTTTCTATGATGTAAATTAAGTATATAAGCTATGTACTGTCAATAAAACATTGCTCTATCCCTTCCTGAACCCCGTGTGGTTGCAGGAACATGATATCCAATTCCGGAATGATTCCTTTTTAAGGAATAAAAACCCCTAAGAACTCTAACACCACGGACTCTGTTTTCTTTCTTTCCGATTGAGTTATTATTGATTAAGTACTTACCTGCATAGAAATTAAGATGGTAAATTAAATATTTACGACACTCTCCCTGTCTTTGACAGTTCTTTTAGACAACTTCCTGCAGTGTGGACATGTGGAAGGAGAGTGGGAATCAGGCAGAAACAGGTTACACACTTCATGGTTGTCTGTCTTGGCCTTCTTCTTGCCACAGGCAGGGCAAGGATCGAATAAAGAAGGCATTTTGACAGAATAAATTTGCTTCTGTCTCAAAAAAATGGGTTATCCAGCACTCAAATGCCAAAAGATGTCGAGTGAAGCAAAGAAACCCCAGAAAAAAAGGAGAATTTTTGACTGAAAAGCCAAAAAAGTAGAGAGCTGTGAATCCAGGGTCCTGACAGAAGGAGCCGGAAAGAACAACTGACCCAACTGTCACCCCTGAGGCATGATGGGAAGCTAGGGGGTCATGGCTGCCTTAAAGGCACGGTGCCAGTTTTTGTTGAAAATGCTTTCATTTTCCATGCTATTGGTTTGCAATGCAGCCTGTAGGCTAACAATGTCTTCTATGCGAAATTATTGCCTGTTTTGAGTGTTTGACTCATTAAAAGACAGAGTTTAAGTGCTAATTACCCTCATGTGTCTTTTATATATTGGCAAATGCAAGTGTTTTATATATGCAACTACATTGTTTAGCCTCCATTGGGGCTGCATTGATATGGGAAAACATTATATATATATATATATATATACACACACACACTCCTGTTCCGTCAATGATCGGCGGAACCAAACAGGTATGGACCTCCAGAAGCCTCTTTCAATGCAGCGTGCATAGAACAAGAAAGAATCACTCCTCAAGTGAGTTGCAGGATGACAATTTATTCAGTAAAAAGACGACGCGTTTCACTCCACTTGGGAGCTTGTTCACATAACGCGCTCTTAAACTTAGGAACATTTATAGTAAAAATAAAAGTGGGACAATACAAAAAAGTGTATATACGCCCTCTCTGCATTAATAATAGAAATGGTGGACAGACTAACTCATATGCATGAAAACGCAGACAGACTAATATTTACAGAATAAGCTTGCAATTAGTCAATAAATGTGGCAATCAAATTAAGACATAGTTTTTCAAATAGATATTTAAATGATTAAAAAACACAAGAAACTTTCAAAGATTAACGACATAGTGCCAGATAATAGAAAGAATCAAGAGTTTTCACAATAATTAATTGAAAAACACTTTCTAAATGTTGCGACATAGTGCCTGTTTCAAAATTCATAAGTGAATGCGTTTCAATAGAGAAATATGCTGTCCACACAAACAATAACCAGAAAAAAGTGCAGTGATAAATCATACGTAAAGAGAACACAACAATTAAGGCTCTGACCCAAAACACAGAAAATGAAAAATATGTATAAAAAGTACACAGCAAAAATGACACGTTAAAGACAGCCTAATTTGATGCTTTCAAATACAATGTAGAAACGGCAAGACAAATCAATGTATTGTAATATTCTTTCTACATTAATAAAAAATTACAGTAGTCACCAGCCGGTGACTAAATATAGAAAGTTGCACCCAAGCAGCAGGCTAAGATGTGAAAATTGAGAGTGTATAACAGCAGGCCAAATACCCATAGGATATTCAGGGACTCAAATTGGAAAATTAGAGAAGCAGGTTTATAAAAAATTGCTTAGGTCTTCCGTCAAATTAAGGCAGTTAGGGGCCTTAGTGTCTAAGGATAGTATGAAGTGGGATTCTTTCTGCCTGAGTAGCTTCATACGGTCCCCACCCTGGCCGGGCTGAGGTACCGAACACAAAACAGTGTACTCAAAATCTTTGAGTTTTTTGTCATGCACTGCCCGGAAATGCCTGGCTACAGGATAGTTGTTATCACTGTTGATGATTGCGCGAATATGCTGGAGAATATGTTGATGTACCTCAGCAGGGGCAGGGTGAGATGAAGACGCCGACCTGGACATGCGAGGCGAGAGAAGTTTTATCTGGCGCTCCCGCCGGGACTTCGGCTTCATCTGCTGGCACGCCTCACAATTGTGGTGTTCTCCCAAACACCACATACAGATGGGGTGAGGGTCCGTCGCCAACATGAGGCGTCCACAAGTTGAGCTAGACTTAAAGCTCGAAGGCATCCGCACACTGTTCCCACACACAAGCAATAGCGAAAGGGGAAAGGCCTATACAGGCCCAGAGCACGATCCAGATCCGCGCTGCACGCGGAAACGGAAAAAACTGAAGTAGGCGCGCCGGGGGAGGGCTTATGTGGCCTCCCTGACGTCACATACGCGGACGACGCATGGGCAGAGTCATGTGATGCCGTCCACCCAGCGCGCAGGGATGCTGTTGCAAAAAGTTTCTGGTTCCAGTCTCACGCCTGGGGATAATTCTACTTGAAGGAATCTGCGGCTAGTAGTCTCTAACAGATACAACAATTACTCATATATAACCAACCTAAATACTGAAAAAAGATGTTTTGAGGTTCAGTGGTATTGCTTACCAAATACATGAGAGAAAGTTACTATCTGTGACACTACAGAGCACGCAGCATACTTAAAATAAATTGAAGATATTTATTGTAAAGGTCATCTTAATTGTTATAATCAACAATGAAAATAAAAAACTTAATATTTACAATTGTATTTACAAAATTATAATAACCCATGTGAGATGTACATCTGATTTTTACAACACCTCAAGCAGCCATGCGATTCACCCCATGTTCGCCAGGAAGTTCTCATCAGCACCACATCCTGAGATCATTGATGGCAACAATGGGTCGGGATATTTTTGAGGGCTGGACCGAAGGGGCATAATTTTAGGTTGAGGGTGAGACGGGGTAGTGCAGCTACTGATGAATGGAAGCAGGAAGAGATCCACGTGGGTTGAGTGGGACTGGGTCAGGGTAGTTTTGAGGACCGGGGGTCGGGGTAGTTTTGTGGGCTTGGTTGGGGGTAGTTTTGTGGCCTGGTGGTGGCTCGAGTAGTTTTCTGGGCTGGGGGTAGGTCGGGGGTAGGTTTAAGTCTGGGGGAAATCGGGGCTAGTCTTCAGGGCTGGGGGTAGTTTTTAGGGCTGTGGGTTGGAGGTAGTTTTGGTTGTTTTTAGGGCTGCGGGGATTGGGGCAAGGTTTCAGGGCTGGGGGGTCAGGGGTAGTTTTCAGGGCTGGAGGGGTCAGGGATAATTTCCATGGCTGGAGGGGTGGTGACCTTAGCCATGCATACCCCTTTACCATGTATGCCTTTACCAAGAAAATTCGTGGTAAAGGCATGCGTGGTAAAGCAATGCATGGTTAAGACGTTATTCATACCGCGTGGTGTAGGAATGCGGGGTTGTGGAACTTGTTGCTTCATACAACCCTTCATCCCCACTGTATACATATACCTCTGACGGCCCAAAGGAGTAAGGGTTATCAGAAAGTTTGGCCACGTGTCCATCCACCCTATTTTGAGTGGGCGAAGCCATAGCCAGTTTTTATTTTCACATACTGTCATGTGGAACCGATAAGCTTTAAATGACCCCCACACAATGGGAGTAAACATCCATAGCGCAGAGGACATTGTTTTTTTTATTTACAAAAACAATTAAATTCGCACTTTGGGTTTCTGAGAAAAACAAAATGTTGAAATTAAGGCGTACGGCTCCATTAGGATGACAAAACCATATGTCAAACTTTCAATGCATTCACAGGAATCGCTATGATGGCGGTTTCTGGAAATTCAGGAGACTGTCACTTACCGGTGGACATTTCTAAATTTGGTGGGCAGATAACCCTCACCATGGCGGAAGTAAAGTACTTCGCCATAGTGACCATACATACTCTGTACTCGAAAGGGTAAATCAGGCCCTAAATCTCAATTCCCTCCATATGGGCTAATCTCCTAAAAACATTATCCTTCCACTACAACTACAGTGATGTTATGCAGCAAAGACACTACCACTGAACACCTACCCTGGCATTGTTTCTACCCCCCTTTCAGAGGGATCAACATGGAATTGTTTGGCATTTGGAACTCAGTGCATCAAAATGTCTTATTACTCAATACCTTTCAAGAACATCTGTGACACTGGATTCCTTCACCAGCTTTATTTTCCATACTTAATGTTCCTCACCTGTTCCAAGCATCCCCATCACCAAGATTACATTTTGCCAGGCACCGTGTCCCACACTTGACATCCTTTTGCTGCAATGGTGGCTGCTTACATTCCACTTCTGCCAGTGATCTGAACAGTTTCATCATTTTTAAATGCATTTCCTAAAAAATATCAAGAACACAATTAAGAGGGCTAAAGCACAAATAACTGCAGCCATTGAATGTTCCCAGCTAATAGTGCCTCAAACATCACATGATAACCCCATTCCAGAGACAAGTAGAGCAGGACATCTCAGAGACACGCACATCAAGGATCCAAAACCAAAATGGATCATAATCAGATGCACGCTAACCACCTCATGCAAACTTGGACCACAGAATGTTTGAACAAACTCATGTGCAGAATACCTGTTCTATGTAATTCCCACAAAGGCAATAATCATTTCATTTCAAGACCTGGCACTATCGTTATGCATATATCTTTATTGCTACTCCATGTGCAGCCATTTAAAGCAACTTCTAACCAAAATCAAAACTATAGAATCAGAATGAACATGTCGCTCTATAAACCCTTGACCAGAAGCCATCTTCCGTTTTTCTTTGCTGCTCATTATCAGTTTAGTATCTGCATTCGTGAATTTCTTAATTATTGAATTAAAGGTTAAAGGTTTTAGAGATTGATATTGTGTGTTTGGAGGTTGATTTTAATGCATAACTGATTACTAAATGCTTTTATTATATATTGGTTATTCCAATTTGGGGAGCTTTTTTATGTGGCAGGTTATAAGGTGTACTTTTTAAAATTGAGTTTTTTTAACTGGCTTTACTTTTAAGAGTAATATGACGTATTGGAAGATTAAATACCTTTTAATCCGTCTGACCGCTGAGTTTTGTCTTGTGTTGGTAGTTGGGACAGGGACTAAATGGTCTGCAGCGCGTGACACTGCAAGGCACGCCATTAGAGCTACTCAGGCGATGGACGCTGCATGATTAAGCTTGTGATTGATCTGCGTGATCAAGGGCGCCTTAGGCCTTGAAGTTTGCAAATGTGATTATCCCAACACATACAGCATGCTCAATGGGGTTATCACGTCATGACTGGCCATCTTGATAAGGCTATGTTTTCTTATGGGAATGAAGCGTGCAGAGACCATTTTGTTTCAATGGCATGCATGATCGGAATTTGATGTGGCATTCCAACGATTATAACGGGTGCTTCATTTCTCCTCAGCATACAGTAGTAGCTTTTTTGTAGTGGAGTTACATTAAAAATAAGGATATATTTAGAATAAGAACAATTGGTACTTACCTGTAAACAGGTGGTTCTCCAGTATTGGTGTCTTTCATAGATTCACATGCTTGAGTATTCCCCGTCGTCGAAGTGGGAGCCCCACGGTAAATAACATAGCAATAAGAAACCAAAAATATGTATAAATATATATATATATATATATATATATATACAGTCAGTTGCAGGCACTCCAAGTGAAGAAGACCAACACGGAGCTGATAAATACAGGATTTATTGGCAGCCTGCCAGCACAGGAAAAACAGCAGAAACCCCTTCAATCTTCTTATATATATAAAACATATAATAGAGGTTTCGAAACAAGAAATACTTTATAAGTATCAAGATTAGCATTAACACATAGGAAAAGAGAAAACACCTTATAACATATCCATATCATTATGTTAGTCCAAACTATAGCCAATCAGGCGCAAGCACCCCTCTAGAACCTTCTCCTCAGAGGCTCAGGCCCTCAGATTTTCGTAGCACAGGAGTGACAAAAGTGTCTATGAGGAGAAAGCGAGCCTCTGAGGGGAGGTGGGTGGGTCGCATGTGAATCTATGAAAGACACCAATACTGGAGAACCACCTGTTTACAGGTAAGTAACAATTGTTCTTCTCCAGTATTAGGGTGTCTTTTATAGATTCACATGCTTGAATAGAATAGTGAGCTGTAGTACTCAGCCTTAGGCTCGAACAGCCATGCATAGCATGAATAGACTCAAGGAGACACAATGCAGCCATGCAAGTAATAACAATAGCCATAGAAAAACATACAGGCGGAGGTAAGACAGAGCCTCACCTTAATGAAAGAGATTGCGAAGCACCGCTTGTCCAACTGCCGTATCTGCTTCATTGATCGCATCCAGGCAGTAATGCTTCGTGAAAGTGTGCCTGTTGGACCATGTGGCTGCTCAGCAAATTTGATGGAGCGGTACGCCGGCAAACAGGGCAGTAGAGGATGACACCGCTCTGGTGGAATGAGCCCTCACTGAAGCTTGAAGAGGTTTGCCGGCTTTCTGATGGCAGAAGGAAATTATTGAAGAAATCCAACGTGCAATAGTTGGCTTGGTAACAGGACGCCCCTTGCGCATGCGTCCGTAGGCAATGAACAGTTGATCGGACATGCGAAAGGGTGCCGTCCTACTGATGTAAAATTTAAGGCATCTTTTAATGTACAGAGAATGCAAGTGTTGTTCTGCCGGAGATTGAGGATTGGCAAAGAAAGTCTTTAAGAAAACAGGTTTGTTAATGTGAATGTCAGTGGGCACCTTAGGCACGAACGCCGGGTTGGTGTGAAGGACAACACAGTCCTGGAGGAAAGGAGGCTTAATGGTGAACGCATGAATGTCACTCACACGTGGTGAGGAGGTCAAAGCAAGGAGAACGGCTACCTTCCAGGTCAGAAATTTTAAATCCACTTTGTGGATAGGTTCGAATGGCGCTTTCATCAATTGTGCCAACACAACATTGAGACGCCAGGCGGGAGGAGGACGCCTAATGGCCGGGAACTTCCTGAATAGACCTTTGAAAAATTGGCGAATGACTATGGAGGAGCAGAGGGAGGAGGAGCCATCCTGCCGGAAACGAGAGATTGCCGCTAGCAAAACTCGTAAAGTGGAATGGGAAAGTCCTGATTGAGCCAGATTTAAAAAGAAAGGCAGCAGGTGATCCGGAGTGGAATGAACGGGATAGACATTGGCAGCTGCGCACCAGTGACAGAACCTCTTCCACTTAAGCTTGTAAGTTTTAACTGTAGACGGAGCTCTCGCATTGGCAAGAATGTCCCTGCATTCTGGTGAAATATTCAAGTGGGCAAATTCAAAGTGCTCAGGTTCCAAGCCGATAATTTGAGAGAAGAGGGGTTTGGATGACAAATCTGACCCATGTCCATTGTTAGGAGATCTGCTCGAGGATGAAGGAGGATGGGCTCGCACTGAGAGAGGAGCAGCAGCCCCGAGAACCACGCTTGTCGAGGCCATCTGGGGGCGATCAGGAGAATGTGGCACGGCTGTCTCTGCTTTTTCCACAACACTTGCGGCACCAGCGGAAAAGCGTAGGCGAATAGACTGCACAAGTTCATCAAAAGGGGATTCCCGCACGATCCGCGGTGGGGATGCCAACTTGTGTAAGATGGGCATTTCTGGTTCTCCGGGGTCGCGAAGAGATCCAAGGACGGACGACCCCATATCTGAAAGAGTGAGTCGAGAGTTGGCTGATGTAACTCCCACTCGTGGGTCGCAGCCGCGGACCTGCTGAGGGAATTCGCCAGAATGTTGGAGATGCCATTAGATGAACTGCCGTCAGTGTAATGTGGTGACGAAGTGCCCAATCCCAGATCTCCTGAGCCAGCCGAGACAGGAGAGGAGATTTTGTGCCTCCCTGCTTGTTGAAATAGTGCATACTGGTGGTACTGTCTGTTTGGATAAGCACCGATTCTCCCAAGAGTAGAAGATGGAACGATTTGAGCGCCAGAAAGATGGCCATCAATTCCAGCCTGTTGATGTGCCAAGAGTGTTGAGACAGAGTCCACTTGCCATTTATGTACAGTCCCTGAAGGTGCGCGCCCCACCCGTCCAAAGAAGCGTCCGTTGTCAGAACGAGTTCTGGAGCGGTGATAAGGAAATAAGTCCCCGCAGCAAAGTTGGTTGGTTGCGCCCACCACTTGTTAGCAGCATTCATGCGAGCGGTTACACGGATCAGGTCGTGGAAAGAGCCGGTAACCTGACGCCACTGTCCGTCCAATTCATCCTGGACAGGGAGACTCCTCAGCCTGCAGTTTGGGATCAGAGAGATGCCGGATGACGCCATCCCCAGAAACGACTTCAATATCCGGGCTGAAATTGACTGTTTTGAACGAAGAAGAGCCACCAGGCGGAGAATTTTCAACTGACGCTCCTGAGACATGAATGCCATGGCTAGTGACTTATCTAGAGTGGCACCTAGAAAGTTTCTGAAGGAGGCTGGGTGTACCTGCGACTTCTCAGCATTGATGGAAAGACCGAGGGAGCAAAAGACGTCCTGACATAGTTGAGTGTCCCGAACCAGCTGTCTGCGGGATTGCGATTTGATGAGGCAATCATCCAGGTAAGGAAAAATGTGGATGCCCCGCAGGCGTAGGTAAGCCACCACTGGAGCCAAGACTTTTGTGAAGACACGAGGGGCGGAGCCAAGGCCGAAGGACAGCACTCTGAACTGAAAGTGTCTCCATCCAACCCGGAAGCGCAAGAACTTCCAGTGCCGGGGTAGGATTGGCACATGAAAGTAGGCGTCCTGGAGGTCGATAGTGGTCATGAAGTCGTCCTTGGAAAGAAGCGCCATATCTCCACTAGCGTTAGCATGCGGAAGGATTGGGACTTCAGATATTTGTTCAGTGCTCGTAAATCCAAGATTGGACGCCAGTCGCCTGTCTGAATAGGACCCCATCCCTTCCTGAGACTTGGGAACCACTTCGATGGCACCTTTCTGTATCATAATGCAAATTTGTTGGAACAGTTCTTTGAGGGGTGCTGGAGGTGGACCAGTTGGAGGTGTGTGAGGTGAAAATTTGACGAACTCTAGAGCATGGCCCTTTGAAACAATGTCCAGTACTCAACGGTCCAAGGTGATTGAGGACCATTGTGAAAAGAACAGGGAGATTCGCCCTCCAACCGTGGGCGGGAAAGGCAAGTCATTGTCGTTTGGAAGCAGATCCTCTATAGGAAGACTTCCCTCGATAGGTTTTTGAAGATTGCTGACGGGAGGACTGCTGTGATTGGGAGGAATATCGCTGATTTCCGTGGTTGTAAGAGCGGTATTGAGTGGATCCTCCACGAAAAGTAGAAGAGGTGCCGCGGCCGCGTGCACCACGAAATGGCGGTTTGCGGAACTGCAAAGTGCCTAAGGAATGAGCAGTGTCGGTGTCCTTTTTGATCGCCTGCAGCGCCTCGTCAACGTGCGCACCAAAGAGCGAATCGCCGTCGTACGACATATCCAGGATCTTCGCCTGAACCTCTTGGCGAAACGAGGTAGACCGAAGCCAACCTTGGCGTCGCAACACAGCTGCCCCTGCGAGCTGACGGAATCCTGTGCAAGCGATGTCCACAGAGCAGTCAATTATTTCCTCCGATGCTCTCTCCCCTTATTGAAGGATTTTTAAAGCTTCTGCTTTGGAAGATTCAGGGATAAGGGCCACAAATGCAGACATGTCAGACCACATCTGACGGTCGTAGCGGCCCAGTATGGCCAGTGAATTGGCTGCTCGCACAGTAGAAGAAGCATCGTAGAAAACCTTCGCCCGATGGCATCAATGCGACGACCCACTCTATCCTGCACAAACCAGGCACTCCGGGGAACAATGGGGTGCCTTGTACTTCTTCTCTAGGCGGGGTAGTTGTGCCGGGATGGAATTTGGTGTTTGCATCAACTTAACCGCCTCATTCCAGATAAAGTCGATAATGGGGACTGTATGAACCTGTTTGAATGGTTGACTTTTAAAATCATACAGGAAGCAGTCTTCATCCAATTGGACTCTAGGTAATTGAAAGCGTTGAGCCGCTCTATCCATAAGCTGGTGGAAGCTTGCAATGTCCACAGGTGGAGAATCCCCCGGTGTCACAGGAGGCGGGGACGGAGCCTGAATCTGGTAATCGTCCCAGTCGGCCATGTGACCATCGTCATCGTCCCGAACCTCACCATCCTCTCGTTCTGGGCGGGCATCATCATCATCGGCATACACTGTAGTGTGTATCCGGACAGACGTTTGAACCGGAGCAGCCGGTGCTGCAGGTTGGGGCAGCGGAGCAGGAGCCACAGCAGGTGCTGGCTCAGTAGGCGCCAGTGAGATGGTGGGAAACGCCTGTTGTAATCGTCCAACATGTGCTGGAGATTGGAGATGAGAGACAATGTCGCTGTACGAAATTGAATCGAACGTTCCTCTTCTTGATAATACGAATCGTCCTGGTTATCCCCATAGTCTTGGCATTTAATAACTAATTCAGAGGGGCTTCGCGCTGCTCTGAAGGACTGGACTGTTCCCATGAGGCACAGGGTCAGAGCTGATTTGCATATAGCCAGTGTCTAACCCAGGGTGGTGTGGAGTGCAAAAAAACGATGGATTTAGGCCCAGATCCTTGTACTGGGGTGAATGTATGACATTGTTCTATATTCTGTCCATGAACTGTGTTTTTTGCAATTTTCGCTCTGAAGGTATCATCAGTCTCTTCCTCGGAATCAGATCCCTGCTCAGAACCGGTGTCAAATAAAGGTGATGGAGGCTGCGTGTCGCGTGGAACGGTGAGCGGTTCCACAGGTACCCGGCGACGTTCGTGGAGAGGGTCCACATTGGAAGAAACAGCCGCGGATGAAGTAAGCGGCACAAGTGGCAGAGATGCAAAGGTAGAAGATGTCGTTGGCGAGGTCGTCGGTGTTGTAAACGATGACGATGATATAGGAGTCAACGAAGCCGCCGTCGACGAGGTCGTCGTTGACGGAGCCGCCGTCGACGAGGTTGTCAATGATGCTGGCGTCGACGGAGCATTCGTCGAGGGAGCAGATGAAGAGGCACTTTTAACAACTCTCATCGACGAAGATATTGCTGTCGACGAAGCACTCTTCTTCGACAACGAGGCGATAGGTATCGTCGACGCCTGAGAGTCAGATCTCGTGGGCGTAGGCGTAGCAGAAGAAGGTGAAGACACAGCAGGAGCCAGAGAAAGTTTTTTTTCTTCAAGAATGGAGATGGCAATTTCTGCACACTGCTACGCTTTGAGGCGGCTTTAGAAGCTCCTGACACAAGGCTTTCCGCGACAGAAAGAGCTGAATCTTTGTCTTTAAGCCTTTGTAACCAAAGGAGGAGACGACCTTCCCTATCTTTAAGGGTTTTAGTTGAAAAGGTCCTACACATTTTACATTTGCCCACCTCATGGTCGGGATAAAGACAGTGAATACACTTCTTGTGGGGGTCTTCAGAGTAGAACCGCAACTTTCCACAAGAAGAACAAGGTCTAAATAAAGACTTCTTACTTGAAGACATGGCTGAATAATTGGAAAACCAGAAGAAACAGAAGAAAACTGAGCAGAGCTCAGGGAGACTCCCTTCACACGACGTGCGGTAGAAAATCTGAGGGCCTCTGAGGAGAAGGTTTTAGAGGGGTGCTTGCGCCTGATTGGCTATAGTTTGGATTAACATATTGACATGGATATCGCTCTAGGAACTGCGCCTACTTTTTGCCTGCGGCTCGACATCCCCAGAGATCCTTGGTCGTCCAACGCACATGCGGAAGGGAGCCTGACTCGCATATATATACGACCCCTGAATGTCGCAGGACGATCCTAGAAACGACTTGCACGGGGCACCCCATTGGGAGGCAGCCCCCCACTTCCATGATGGGCGGGAAAAATGACGCAAGACAACCTAGGCTGACATTTGACCAAAAGCAGAAGGCCAAGCAAGGCACATCGGGGCCAGAGACGGAGCCCCCCACCTCACAAGGGCCCGCCACGGATATAGACTTCGGGGCGTTGATAATGGAGGTCAGGTCAAGCCTGAAAAGCATAGACTCAAAACTGGACGCCATGTCCTCGCAACTGGAGTCTGTCAAGACCAAGGTGGACGCGCACGAAACCAGACTGGACAGCCTGGAGAACAGGAACACCGAATGCTGTGAGTTCCAGCAACACACCAAACAGCATATCACCAACATCGAGAGGGAGCTGGAATCACTGCGCGCCAAGACAGATGATTTGGAGGCGAGGTCCCGAAGATCTAACATCCGAATCACGGGAATTCCGGAAACGGCGAACACTGGCAAGGTGGAGGTATATGTGGCGGATCTTTTGCATGAACTATTTGACCCGGATCTATCCCAGGTTTTCACGGTTGAAAGGGCACACAGAGCGCTTGGTAAGAAACCACCACCCGGCGCGACGCCCCGCCCCATACTAGCCAAACTGCTGAATTTTCAGGACAGAGACCTCATTCTGCGACTCGCCAGAGAGAAGGGTAAGATCACACATAAAGGTAATCACATTTCCTTTTACCCTGACTTCAACCCCGCGTTCAGGCGGCCAGGAAAGAATTTATGCCGGCCAAGAAACTGCTCATGCAGGCCGGGATCCAATACTCACTCCTGTACCCGGCGAAATTTAAGGTGACACATGAGCAAACAGCGCATTTTTTTACGGATGCGCAATCAGCCATGAAGTTTGCTAAACATATTTGTGGCCCTGGGGCGAGACGGAAATCGCCGAGACTTGAGGAGGACTCTGGTCAGCTCAGCGATAACGACTGAGCGAACTGTGGTTGCTGGTCGGGAGAGGGCGTTGGGCCTGGCATATGTTAGTTAACCAGTGTGAAATATATGCACCTGCCTATCTAAGTGACTTGTGTATCCCGAGTCAGTCTCATTGGGGGTATTGGGGATGGACAACATGCTGTATGCTTAGCAATTGATTTGCGGAGCTTCCTCTTGTCTGTGGCTGGGTTGCTGGCGGTCGTACCGTGGAGCGGAGCGGCCTTCGGGCTGTGGAGATTCACTTTGTGTGCAGCCACCCTGTGCAAACAGGGGTGTAAGCTGGGAGCACCACGCCCCCATGGGGTATCTCCCACTGTTTCTAGTTCTTGTTTGCCAGAGCGTTGCACAAAGCTCTGGTATGGGTAAATCACAACCTGATTGGGGGGTTGGTGAGGGTGGGGGAAGGAGAGGGGGGTTGAACTGTTTGTTGGTTGTTTTGAAATGGTGCTACAGAGGGCGCTGTGGGTCATATCCACTACACAGGGCATTGCGATGCACGCTTATGATTATCATGATGATAAATGCGACAGGGGGCCTGAGGTGGGACAAGATAACCCTACAAGACTTTAGTAATGGGGGGAGTTAAATTGTGGACCTGGAACATTCGAGGCCTGGGGAATTACAAGAAAGCTAAGCTAATGCATGGGATGCTTGCCAGACATAATGTGGACATATGCTTTCTACAGGAGACACACATCAACACCACCCCCTCGCCCAGGTTGAAGCACTCTCGTTGGGCACATGTGTATTCTGCTGTATACTCTAACTATGCTAGAGGGGTAGCGATACTTATACGGAGGGGATTGGATTGGCGGGAACACGCATGTATATTGGATCGGGAGGGAAGGTATGTTATTGTACACGGCTCGCTACAGGGGAAACCGTTGGTATTAACGCCCATTTACGGTCCGAATGTCGATGATCCAGATTTCTTTTGTAATGTTTGGGCTCAAGTCATGCTGTTGGATTGCCCACAAATTGTTTTGGGGGGCGATTTTAATGTTGTGCTGAATGATGAGCTAGACCGCAAAGGCATAGGGAGGCCCACTCATGCTAAGGCGCGTCAGGCACTTCTAGATGTGATGGACGAGGGTCTGCTGTCTGACGTGTGGAGATCTAGACATCCAGAAGATAGGATAGGCACCTGCATAACATGTCACCTTGCGACATGGTCCCGACTGGACTACTGGCTGGTATCTACTGCTGTGGCGACTTGGTCAGTGGAGGTAAAAATACAAGCCAGATCGCTCTCCGACCACGCCCCTTGCATGCTGGAGCTGCGAGTGCCTAATGCCCCCAAGATGGCGTTTTCATGGCGCCTACTCCCGCACGCACTCACAGACTCAGCTTTCACTGAAGACATTAGGGCGGATATAGTCAAGTATTTTTAGGAGAATGAGGGCACAGCATCATCAAAAGCCATAGTGTGGGACGCCTTTAAGCAGTAATTCGTGGTCAATGCATTGCAAGGCAGGCAGGGGTACTGCGGGCTATCCGGAACACTCTAACCATGCTTGAGCGCGAATTGACAGCACTGGACCTGGCCTTTTGCCACGACCCTACACCGGAGTTAGCAGGGCAGCTGAAGTCCAAACTACTTGAATTTAATGAAGAAGCTCAGAGGGAGGTGAAATTCTTGGGCAAGCAGGCAGAGGCACGCAGATATGGTGAAGGAGACAGGCCGAGTAGGACCCTAGCGCGACTGATCTCACCTCGCTCACAAGCACATTACATACACGCAATTCACAATAGTGCGGGTTCCTTGGTTGTAGGTCAGGAGGCGGTGCTGGATGCATTCGCCGAGTTCTATGAATCGCTATACACTACCAGACAGCCCACGGCCCCAGCTTCCCTAGACAGCTTCCTGGACTCCATTGCTCTGGTGTGGTTTAATGACCTTCACCGTCAGTACATGGATATACCGGTCACAGTCCAGGATATAACTCAAGTAATCAACAGTATGCCCGCGAATAAGGCCCCGGGCCCAGATGGTTTAACGACGACCTTTTATAAAGCGTACGCTGAAGAGCTGGCCCCGAAATTGCACTCTGTATTTGCTGAGGCCCTGGAGTTAGGCTCCCTTCCAGACTCGATGAGCGAAGCCTTAATTATAACATTACTAAAGCCAGACAAGGACGGCCAGCTCCTTGACTCATATCGCCCCCTTTCCTTGATAAATGTGGACGCAAAAATGTATGCGAAGGTCATTGCGGATAAACTTCAACCCCTGCTACCACTAGTGGCGCTGCCTGATCAATCGGGGTTTATCCCTGGCCGAGCCACCTCCCATAACCTTAGAACAATCTTTTCAGTCTTACACTACCTTCATCCCTCTGTTCAAGCAGCAGTCATTTTTCTAGACGCCACTAAAGCGTTTGATTCCCTAGAGTGGCCGTACATGTTCAGGATTCTGGGCAGGATGGGGTTTAGCCACAACTTTATAACCCTTATCAGGTTACTGTATGATGCACCCAGAGCGCGAGTGAGCGTGAACGGGCTCACATCTCAACCCTTTGCCATATCGCGGGGGACCAGACAGGGCTGCCCCTTGTCCCCACTACTTTTTGCGGTCGCGATGGAGCCCCTTGCAGCCAGAGTCCGCCAACATCATACAGCGAGGGGGATAGGCTTCAGCGCTCGTAGTCTGCTAATTTCATTATACGCAGACGACGTTACACTGTACGTTATAAACCCTGCTGAGAACTTAAATCCTCTACTGCGTGAGTTCGTGCACTTTGAGGGCTTAGCTGGTGTGTCTATTAACTGGTCCAAATCCGTCGCGTTTCCATTAACTGACACAACCAGGGAGTCACCAATGGATTTCCCCCTGCGTTGGGAAAACGATGCAGTCAAATACCTGGGGATATGGATCAGCCGTGACATACAAGGGTTGTGGACCCTAAATTTTGGCAGGGCGGTTGATTGGCTGGAGGGGAAGGTGGAGATCTGGAATAAGCTCCCTTTATCGCTGGTTGCGCGCATAGCCCTGACAAAGATGGTGGTGCTGCCCAAATTCTTATATCTGTTCGTGAACATTCCACTGCCCTTGACGGCGCACTTTCATGCGCGTGTGCGATCATTGTTGCTGACACTAGTGTGGGCTGGTGAACAGGCACGGGCGTCTTGGGCACTGCTTACACTCCCACTGCGCCAGGGCGGCCTGGGGGCACCCGACCTGAAACTATACTCGCTGTGTGCGCAAGCACAATTTCTGCACTTCTGGGCCTTTCCCACCCCCTACCAACCACACGTCGCGGTGGAGATGGCCGTAGCGGCCCCGTCGCCACTGAGCGTGGCACTGTATGACAAGGTCACACGCCCATCCAAAGATGTGGACACAGTGGACATGCTCCACTGGTCTTGGCGTGAATTGCGCAACAGAGCAAAGCTCCCCCTACTCTACGCACCAGCCATTCCGTTGTGTGGCAATCCTATGATGCCCTGCTTGCACGACAGGGGCGGAGCCCTCACACTTCAGGGACAGAGCCTACGCACCTTTGCGTCCTTATATCCGGACGGGACTTTCAGAGACCCGAATGCACGAGCGGAAGGTCACTCTGACTCATTTTCTGATCTACTCCTGTATCACTCCCTTAAGGAATCCTGAAAGGCGGTATGGCCCCAATTCCCTGAGGAACCGCCGCAGCTCCTTGCCCTTCAAAACTTGCTATCTAAACCCTCGCCGAAGAAGCTGGTATCTCGGCTATACAACTGCATGCAGGAACAGTCCCCGATTACTGTGCCATCTTCTATGCAGGCCTGGAGCGCAGATCTGGAGACACCCCTAACGGAGGAGCAATGGGAGTACTGCTGTAGGCAACTCACAGCGCTATCGCCCAATTACAGATTGCGATTAGTGCATTTTAAATTCCTACATAGGTATTACCGTACACCGGGTGTCAGAGACGACACCTCATGCTGGAAATGTGGTGGCGCAGATGCATCCTTCCTACATGTGGCATGGAGCTGCCCCAAACTCGAGAGGTACTGGTCTGACATTTTTACTGCTATCAATCAGATCCTCCACAGGACTGATGAGCCATCCCCTCTCCTGGGCCTACTGGGATATGTTCAGGACACCTTGCCCGGGGACAGGAAATTGCATGCGCTGTTGCTCCTTTATGCTAAGAGACGGGTGGCGGTCCACTAGGGGCGCGCGGTGTTGCCTACATTAGCTGCCTGGGTGCGGGATGCCACATATGGAAACGAGCAACTTGCGCGCTATTGGCAAACGATTCCCACCGCTTCCAGGCCAAAAGATATATGGGAGCCATTTATGCAGTGGTCACGGGAGCGTGCAGATTCCACCGCGTCTGGGCACTCGCCTGCAGCGGTCATCTCTGATGATATGGGCTAATTTGTATCACACTGTGCGCGAGACCCCCTGTTGGGTGAGGCCTGGATGTGTTGGTGCCCCTTAGTGCAGGTTGATCTCACTGGTCCCTAAATGGGAAAGGCGGGATGCTGAGAAGCTGTGGCTTGAGTTGTCCATTCCTTGCCTGGGCGATCGCTTGCGTGGGTCTGCTCCTCCCTCCCTCCCCTCCCCCGGATGGTTGAGTCCAGCCTGTCCGCTATGCTTTCTTCTTCCGCTTGCTCACCTGTGGAGCGTTGCCCTGCCTGCATGTGTCAATCCCTTTGCGAGCGCACTGTTGAGCCTATTTGTAACTTACCTCTGCACCTTGGTTGGTTCGTTGTTGTTGTTGTTGGGGGGGGGGGGGGGGGGGGGGTGAGGTGGAGGGGGGAGAAAAGGGCCAGTAGACGTACAATGATCTGTGCTGGAGGTGGTTCATATTTACTGCTATTATACTTGAAATGTCACTTTGCCAGCTCTTATTGGTAGACAGCGCCCATTGCGTCTATTGACCCCCAAAAATGTGAGACACATTGATTGGCTACTGTCACATATACATGTCACACCCTGAATGATACCGTATCTCACATCATTGCTTGGCACATCGTGGGATGTGCTGGTTTGTATTTTCTGCACGTTTATTGAGATAGCGGCCTGCCTCCGGGTTGTTGGCGAGACGCTGTGTGACCTGCACAATGAATGATAAAGTCTTACAAAAAAAAAAAAAAAAAAAAACATTGACATGGATATGTTATAAGGTGTTTTCTCTTTTCCTATGTATTTCTATGTGTTAATGCTAATCCTGATACTTTTAAAGTATTTCTTGTTTCGAAACCTCTATTATATGTTATATATATATATATATATATATATATATATATATATATATATATATATATATATATATTTTGGTTTCTTATTGCTATGTTATTTACCGTGAGGCTCTCACTTCGACGACGGGGAATATTCAAGCATGTGAATCTATGAAAGACACCCTAATACTGGAGAAATAGCGCTGAGTTGAAGGAATAATGAATTAAGAAGAAGCAACTTCAGAGTCTTAGACTCAGAGAGTCTACCTTAGGAAGATGGCTCAGAACAAGGTGAGGGCCTCAGTGAAGGAAGTATTAAAGTTCATATTTAGCAAAAGAAGGAAAGGAAGGGACCGCTCTGATTTGGATGAGGAGTTCTGCTCTCTGGGTGAGGAGGAATTTTCTTGTGACAAAAAAGGAAACAGTAAAAAGAAAATGAAGAGAAACATGTTGAGAAAGGACTGAATGAGGACATGTTCTCTTGCCAGAGAAGTGTTCTAAGCACCACAGAAACTAAAGGCGTCCTACGAGGCACAATGGATGTGTCCCTTGCAGCACAAAAGAGATTTAGTCAAGGCGTGATGAGGGAGATTCATATGGTCAGGATGATGCTAGTTTTAAAAAAACATATTTGGATGAGTTTGTTCTTGAGGCTTATAGGGATGATTGTTGGGATCTGAACTATGACAAAATATATAAGGTACAGAAGGAGAAGAGTGTTGAAAAGATCCTCAGGGTGAAGAGATGTTTCACCCCGATATGATCAGACACATGAGAAGCACAGATTGGTGGCCTTTGACTCATGTCTGAGTTTATAAAAGTTTGGATATGAAGACCTTTAGAGAAAGAAGCAAGGGCTGTGAGGAGAGCTAAATGTTCTTATCCAGTTATTGATAATAAGGCTTGCTCACATCCTGATCTGGATCCTGACCGTCGAAGTTTTTTATTTAAATTGGGCTGAGACCCTAGAAAGGGTTTAGAGAGAGCACTTAAAGGGTGCCAAGACAGACGGCTGGATGCCACTGAACCTTTATCAAGATTACTGGACATGACAGAAGAAGCTAAGTTGAAGGGAGTTTCTATAGATACAGATTTATTAAGGGGATGGAGTAAGAGAGAAATGTGTTTTATTGGCAATGTGAACACTACTTTAGTGGCAGAAAGGAAAAAGGCAATTCTTATGCGCATTAGTCCAAAACTAGGAGATTTTGCAAAGGGGAGGTCTAGTAAGGATCTCTTTGAAGAGGGTCTGGTGAAAGGTGTAGATACATATGTGGCAACTTTTACAAGTTTGGATAAGGCTCAGTCTTCTATGAGGAGAGTGTTTGGGGAACAGGTTTTTGACAGGGCCTGAGCAAGGCTACGTTTCTCTGGCCGTGGTTTTGGCCAGTCCCATTATCTAACCCAAGGGCGTGGTCATTCAGAGGATTTCAGTCTGCCACTGGTTTCTATCCTCAAAGACTGTGGGTTGGTAGAGGACGCCAGGCCAGAGGGAGAGCACAATACTTGCAGGCAAACCAAATAAACACTGAAGATGTTTTTTGGTTCTCACCAAGGAAATGTAGGGGATCGGTTCAGAAGTTTTGTGAACAATTGGAAGAATTTGACAAGGGACCAGTTGGTCTAGAATGCAATTCTGGATCATGTCAGAGTTAAGAGAGAACCCATTTAAGATATTGGAACCTTTGGAAATGGTGTTTCCAGAGGAACAGCATAGGTTAGAGGAATTGGAGGTTCACAAGATGCTAAAGAAAGGTGCTGGAAAAAAAGAGTCAGAGTAGGAGTTGACATTTGTGAGGACGATTGTTTTGGTCAGGAAAAAAGTCAAAAGTTGGCGTACTGTAATAAATTTAAGAAATTTGAATTTCTGGTGTAAAGTCATTTCAAGATGGAGGGTATCCATCTTTTAAGATCTATTTTGGAAAAGAACGACTGGATGGTCAAGCCCCATCAAAAGGATGTTCACTTTACAATTCTAACAGCAGAAGTCAGTTGCAAATATCTTCAGTTCAGGTGGTTAGGAGACCTTTACCAATTCACTTGTCTTCCCTTTGGGCAAGCGTCAGCTCCCTGGTGCTTTACAAAGGTTTCTGCATTTCTCAGAGAGGGGAATTCGCATGATAATATACTTGGACAAACATTTAGTTGTGTCTCAAGACCAAGAGGAGTTGAAGACTCAGCAGCTTCAGTTAGTAATGGAACTGTTGGAGTCCCTTGTGTTTCTGTCAGTGCTAGTTCCTGGTCAGGAAGTGGATTTCCTAGGGTTTCAGGTGAATACTGTGCTTGCAACTTAGAGTTTACCAAGAAAGAAAGTTGGAAAAATAAAGACAGGTGAAACCGGTTTTGAAGAGGTGCTTTGTTACATTAAGGAGTTTAACAAGGATAATAGGTTTGTTTTAAACTAATATTCAGGCATTTTTTCCAGGACCCCTTCATTACAGAGCCTTACAGAAGTTGAAGGCAGGGAGTATAAGGAAAAGCTTGTGGTATGGAAATCAGGTGGCTCTTTCGTCAGAGGCATAGGAGGAGTTGAATTGGTGGCTGGACAATTTGGATGCTTGGAATGGCCATACAATTTTTGGACTTTGTCCAGATTATGTACAAGAGAAGGCTGGGAGTCTTTATGGTTGGGAAGCATGTTTAAATCAACAGGAAACAGGTGGCAGATGATCATGGGAAGAGAGTTGGGAACACATAAATGGATTAGAAATGAGAGCAGGACTTTTGCAATAAAGCCTTTTGGGGAAATTTTAAGGAACTGCAATGTCTTAATGAAGATGGACAATCTTTCAGTAGTAATTATATAAATCGAATGGGTGGAAGCAAATCCAAGAATATAACTATGATAGCAAAAGTGATTTGGGGTTTTGTCTGGAGCAAAAGATGGGCTTGCAGGTGGATTATTTTCCAGGGCTGAACAACACAATTGCAGATTAGAATTCAAGTTAATTGAACGATTACAGCAATTGGAAGTTGAATGTTCAAATTTTCAAAGTAATACAGGAGATTTGGAGTCCCTTGGAGGAGGATCAATTTGCGTCGAGATTGACATTGCAGTTACGTTATTTCAGGTGGAGACAAGATCCACTAGCGGAGGCAGAGGATGATTTTCACCAGGATTGGAGGAATCTTCGTTGCTATGCATTCCCAACCTTTGCGATGATTCAGAGGGTGTTGTTGATGGTGAGGAGGCAGAGGTGTCAGTTCTGAATACTACATTTTGTTTAGCTCAGCCTTGGTTTCCAGTGTTACTGGAGTTAATGGTGGAAGACCGTTTTTTGATTCCTGTCTCAGGCGGAATGTTGTTCGGTCTGGAAGAAGTTGTTCATCCTTTGGTTATAGAAGGGGTATTGAACCTTCTTGTTTGGAAGATTTTAGAGGAGAAGAGCACTTTCCAGGCATTTCGGAACAGGCTCAGGAATTGCTCAAAGAATCATGGGCCCTAGGGACTAGGGAGCACTAGGTTGGAGTATGGAAGAGTTGGGTTTATTGGTGCTTGGAGAGGGACTTGGATCCCGTGGAGGCATATGCTGCAGAAGTATCAATGTATTTGTCATCTTTGTTTGAAAAAAGTTCGCTATGCAGGACCATTAATTGTTATGGATCTGCTGTGGCAGCTGGCCATTCTCCAGTAAATTGTTTTTCTACAGTGATAGATAATTACATTGTGTAGACAACCTAGGTCTAGATATAGTAATTTGTGGGATGTGAATCTGATTTTTTGGAAGACTGAAGAGTTGTGCTTTTAATAGGTAATTGACTTTACAACAGTTATCATGTAAATTGGTGACTTTATTGTGCATGATTTCATTCAGGAGTGTCTGTTGTTAAATCTTTGGAGGTAAGTAATCGATTTTATAACCCAGACAAGGTTTTATTCCAGATTGCAAAAGGAACAAAAAGATATTGTTTCTTGTTTGTAACTCCGGTTCTCTCGTAGGGGTATTTCCAGGATAGTCATAAGCGTTGAATAATCTAGCCCGCCTGCGGGGCACCCCAGAGCACTTTTTCCAATATATCTTCTTAAGTGCTGTAGTTTGCCTTTCTTCAGGAAGGCCTTGAAAAGTCACTTAAGAAAGTCATAATGCAGCGTAAGGACAAGGCTACGGTGATCAGAATTCTTCATCTTGGAGTGGCAAAAGATGAGACGGTAATGAAAAATGCCCTTAGAGCATAAATAATTTTGTAAAGAGACCGAAAAGGAACCTGCACAAACCTTTCTACTATGAGAGAAACAGAGATGAAGAAGTGCAAGGTAATGTAGGCCATAGGCTGCCATTATAACTAAAGAAAACAAGAGACTGTGGCTTTAAGAGCAGCAAGACTATAATGCTCAGCCAGAGGCAGTTACCGCAGTTCTTTTTGAAGGCTGTACTAGCTGATTAATAGCAGAGCATGAAAGTGTCTGTTTACTCCACCGGAGAAGGGAGATTTGCTTATGAGTATCATGGAAATACCCCTACAAGAGAAATGGAGTTAAAGATAAGAAACTATACCTTCTCTCGTAGGGGATTTCCATGTATAGTCATAAGCATTGAATAGAGTAGCAAGCTCATCCCCCCTGAAGCGATGGAGTCAACAGAAACCAAAAGATAGGGAAACAGCTAGTCAAAGAGATTTCTGAGGGATGCCTGTCCTACTTAAGCATCAACTCCCGCATCTGAGTTAAGGCAGTAGTGCCTAGTGAATGAGTGGATTGATCTCCAAGTGGCTTCTTTGCAGATATTCGTCAAGGGAATATTCCTCATCAAAGCCTCAGTAGCTGCCTTGCCTCTAGTAGAGTGTGCTTTGGGCTTATCAGTAGGAGCTTTATTAGCTAGCTGATAGCAGAGGATGCAAGAGACAATCCACCTGGAGACTGATTGTTTGGAGGTAGCTAGACCTGTACAAACTGGGCCATAATTGATAAATAGCTGTTGCTATTTGCAAATATTCATTCATTCATTCTTTCTTTATTTCGATCACTTGGACCAAAAAAGATATACATTAAAAGTAATAACAGTAGAAAATAATACATGTTCATAAAACAAGAATTAAAAAATCATTATGATATTCATATTATTGTACAGGTTTAAAGTGCAAGTGCAAGATAAGGGTCTGACTGCAAAGTGCTATTAAAATCAATGTGTTATAGTTAATAAAAACAAATGCAAATAGATTTGGTTATATCCAGGTTGAATTTTAGCACTCCCTTTACATTCAGCAAGTGGAGGGCTCTCTCCGCTGGAGAAGATGGGGTTTGAAAGAAAGTGGAAAAGAGATTGTCTGATTTACGTGAAAATCCGAGAATACTTTAGGTAGGAACTGGAGTGGAAGACTGTGCATGGCTCATGAGTGCAAAGGGCCTGTATCTCATGAACTCTACGGCCCGATGTTATAGCCACAAGGAAGGTAGTTTTCCAAGTGAGATGTTGAAGTGATGCATTATGAATAGGCTTAAAAGGCGGAAGCATGAGGCGAGAAAGCACTACGTTCAGCTCCCATGGAGGAGAGGAACGTCTAATCGGAGGAAAGACCTTCTTAACTTAAACCCCTCCAGAAAATCTTTAGTAACTGGGATCCTAAAGAAAGAGGTTTGTGAAGGCCTTTTCCGGTATGATGTGAGTACAGACAGGTGGACTCTGATGGAAGAGAATTGGAGGTCAGATTTAGCAAGGTGTAAAAAATATGAAAGAATGACATCCTCCTGGCAAGAAGTGAGATCGATCTGCCTGGAAGAGCACCAAATGCGAAATCTTCTCAATTTAAAGGTGCAAGCAGATGGCGTAGATGGTTGCTCTGCTTCCTTTAGAATGTCCAGACAGTCCTGAAGTAGGTTCAGATAGACCTTCTGCACTAGCTCAGGAGCCATGCTGTCAAACTCAAGGAGAGAGGCTGGGGTGTAGTAGTTGACCTCTGAACTTCGGGAATAGGTCTGGCCTGCATGGTAGCCCGAGATGTGGACGGAGAGACCAGAGTAGCAGGTCTGGAAACCACAGTTGTCTCAGCCATTCTGGGGAGATGAGGATCATCTTGGCTATTGTGTTTGAAAGCTTGTGCAGGACTGCTAGTATCAGAGGTATTGGAGGAAAAGCGTAAAGAAGTTTGTTGAACCAGTCGATCCACAGAGCATTCTTCAATTACCTTGGATGGTAAAATCGGGCGGCGAAGTCGTGGCATTTTTTGTTTTCCGCTGTGGCGAAAAGGTCTGTAGAGGGTGCGCCCCACAAGTTGAAGATATCTTGTACGACCTCTTCGTCGAGCACCCACTTGTGGTTTTCATTCTGAACCCTGCTGAGTGTGTCTGCCTGGATGTCCTGCACACCTGGCAAGTGAGCGGCTATCAGTTTCAAGTTACTGGCGAGGAGCCAGTGCCAGATCGCTTGAGCTTGTTATGACTGGGCTCTGGACCATGTTCCCCCCTGCTTATTCAGGTAGTACATGGTGGTTGTAATGTACATCTGAACAAGCAGGGTGTTGGTTGTGAACGAAGGATAAAACACCTTGAGTGCCAGGTGAACTGCACAGATTTTCAGGAGGTGGACATGTTATGTCTTTTCTTTCAAGGACCATATTCCTTGCATTTACAGGTGATCCATGTGTGCTTCCCACCCAAACAGAGAGGCATCCATCACAATGGTCTGTGTTGGTTACGGCTGGTGAAAAGGCATCCTCCTCAGGAGATTTTCTGGGGAACACCACCACTAGAGTGACCTGAAAGCATGAGTGAATAGGATGATCTTGTCCACCCAGTTACCTGAGAACTGGTTCCGCTAAGAACTCCTGGAGAGGGCGCATGTGGAGGCGAGCATTGGGAGTCAGACATATGCAGGAGGTCATCGAGCGGAGGAGTGAGGAGACAATGAAGACTGTTGGATTGGACATCCCCTGAAGGTTGTGACATTTCTGGAGAATGGACCAACGTCGTTCCTCTGAAGAAAACACCTTTTCCTGTAGCGTGTTGATGGTAGCTCTTAAGTAGTGCAATGTCTGGACTGGTGTTGATGTGGACTTTTGAAAACTGATGTGAAGACCCAAGCAGTGAAGAAGATCGCAAGTCCATTGGAAATGCTCTTGGGCTTCAGGGAATGTGGATGCCTTGATCAGCCAGTTATCCAGATAAGGATAGAGAAAGATCCTGTGTTTTCGTGAGTGTGATGCCACCACAGCCATGCATTTAGAAAATATCCTGGGTGCTGACTTGAGGTTAAATGTAAAAACTGCGTATTGGAAGTGGTTCTGCCCCACAACAAATCTGAGGAATTTCCGATGTGACTTTGTGATGGGAAATGAAAATAAGCGTTTTGTAGGTCTATTGAGCAAAGTTAGTCTCCCTGGTGAAGTTGAGGGTATATCTGATGTAACGCCAGAATCCTGAACTTTTCCTTTCGGATTCACTTGTTTGTGATTCGGAGGTCGAGAATGGGCCTGAATTTTTTAGGCACATGGAAATACCTGGAGTAAATGCCCTGCCCTCGTTGGTTTCGAGGGACAAGTTCCACTGCTTTCTTGTGACACAGCGTGTTGACTTACTCCGGTAGAAGCGTGAGACGTGGATGACCTTGGTAGAATGGATGGTGGTGGGGCTTTGAATCTTAGACGATAGCCATGTTTGACAATATTCAAGACCCAGGGGTCTGCTGTTATGCCTTGCCAATCTGCTAGGAAATATGCAATGCTTCACCCTACTGGAGTGAGTAAAGGAAAAGGGGGCAACAAAGGATTCAGGGTGTTAATGTCGTAGGTTGTTGGCCCCCTTGGTTAACTTGTTGAGTAGTACGTCCCCTCTGCTGCTTCCGCTGAGGCTGGTAGGGCTGTGATACTTTTGTGATCTCTTGGACTGCCATTGAGGAATTTGAGCCCTCTGTGAAGGGAAACAATGGTGGTAGGGTCGGAATGAAAGTCGCTTTAGATTTCTCTAATCCCACTGCTTTCAAAGTATCCATCTCAGTCTTCATTCTCGCCATTTCATCATCAGCGTGCAAGCTGAAGCGAGTGGAGCCCGAAAAAGGTAAATGTAGCGAAGCGTCAGGCTTTGGAGATGTAAGTCGAAGCCATGCATGTCTGCATAAGGAGACCCCGTGACAGTAACTGTGGGCGGCTGAAATTGAGGAATCCACTGCCGCACTGATGACCTGGCTGAAGACCATAGCTCCCTCCTGGACAATATCCAGAAAAACCTCCCAGTGTTCTTTTGGGAGGTGATCTGCGAAGTGGAGAATGGAATCCCACAAGCTAAAATCGTACCTTCCTTGGAGGGCCTTGGCTCTGGCTGCTTTCAAGGATGTAGCTGCCATGTTGCAGACTTTGCGGCCCGACTAGTCCAATCTTTTGCTCACCTTATCAGGGGGAAAAGTAGCAGATGGAGAAGTGGCATGGGATTTACATGCAGCTAATACTACCACTCAGTCAGGTGGAGGGTCACCACATGGAAACAGCGGATCTTGCTCAGGTGGGCGGTATTCCTTCTGGAGCCTGCTGATTTTGCTGTAGCTGAAGTGATGAATACTTCCATGGCTGGATCAAGAAGACCCAGCACTAGTGGGATCAAAGCTCTCGAAGCTGTGCGCTGGTGAAGAGTTTCAAAGATCGAGTTGATGGAATGGGAACCGCCCAAGGTATTTTCAATTTTGATGCGCCTCGAACCAGATAGGAAAGTAGCCCCTGGTGGACGAGGACGTATCCCCATGGCGATGGCAACACAATCTTGATCTGTGATGAGATCTGTGATCCAACCATGAGTGCCGCGATCTAGTAGAGGAACGTGAATTGTGTCCATGGCGAGAGCGATGATGCGTTCTTGAGCATGATCTCCTGGGCGCTGGTATGATAGAAACCTGAGGCACCGCAGGATGTGGAATGCCAGGTGCCGGTAGAGCTGGTGGAGGTAGAGTTGGAGTTTGAGGTACCAGAGGAGGAGGCAGAGTTGGTAGTGCTGGAGGCGGGGGTGCTGTTGGAACTGGAGAGCCAGGTTGAAGCGATATCGGAATGGGAGAAGAGGGTACTTCTACCAGAGATAGAGACCTGGAGTGAGAATCAGATGATGAGTAGATTCTCCTCCTTATTTTGGGTTTTCGCTGTCTCCTCGTTGTCGATGATCTTCTCAGCGGCAAGGTAATCGTTGACTGGGTTTCAACGCCGATCAGCTTCTCGACATCGAACCCTGTCGACGTCGGCTCGCCCTCAATGTCGACCGGCTTCTCGACATCGACCACTCTTGTAGTCATTTGGCTCTCGTAATCGACCACCTACCTCTTGGTGACGGCAAGTTAGAATCCCTTGACTTCAAAGCATTTTTTGATCTCGGTTGTCGATGTGAAGCAGGTCTCGATGTTGCCAGAATGTTTCTTGACGAAAGCTTATGCGGCGTTCAGCCAGTCAATGATGGCGAGCATGTCAGCGCCGCACCTCCTCTCGAAGTCGAGCGACCAAGAGTGTTTTCTCCTTGGAAAATGCTTCTCAGACCTCCCATGACCACTGGAGGCTGAAGAAAGAGCTCTGGTGGAATAATTACCTCCCCTTCGCTCAAAGGGCCCACTGGCTTCTTGCTGTCTTCTTCTTTCTTCCCTTCCCTGGAGGTGAATCTTCTCCCTGTCACACAGGGTTTGTCTGGAGAAGGTCTTGCAGATTTCACAGGAGGCAGGAAGGTGAGAAGATAATAAACACATAATACAGACCTCGTGGGGGTCTGGTTTGGCCTTTTTCTTGCCACAGCAAGGACATTTGTTGAAGAGACAAGGCATTTTAAATAGAAAAAAAGCCTTTTTCCTGTCAGGAAAACACTTCACTCAATAGAGAAACACAAAAGATGTAGAGTGAAGCAAAAACACTGAACTTTAAAGTTCAATTTTGAAGAAAAAAAACTCTAATGTTGAGTTCAATGCTCCCAGTGTCCTGTCATCAGGGGCCAGAAAAAAGAACTGAGGTAACGGACTCTGGCTAAGCATGATGGGATATTGGCGGTCGCTCTGCTCTTAAAGACAGAGTCTCTTTTTTCTTTACTTATAACTGAAGCCTATTGCCTACATTACCCTTCACTTCTTCATCTCTGTTTCTCTCATAGCAAAAGGGTTTGTGAAGGTTCTTTTTCTGTGCCCGTACAAAATTATTTATGCACTAAGCACATTTTTCATTACTGTCTCTTCTTTTGCCACTCCAAGATGAGGAATTCTGATCCTTAGGCTGCATTATGACTAAGTGGCTTTTCAAGGCCTTCCTGAAGAAAAGGCAAACTGCAGCTCCTAAGAAGATATATTTAAAAAAGTGCTCCAAGGTGCCCCCCAGGCGGGCAGGACTATTCAATGCTTAGGACTATACATAGAAATCCCCTACGAAAGAACAAAGTCATCCTCTGTGTTTTAACCAGGGTTCGATGAGCATTCTAAGTTAGGAGTAGTGAGGTGTCTGAAAGAGTATGAATTCAGGATGAATAAAGTCCAGAGGGATGGTGTGGCACAGTTATTGCCTTATGCAAGCTCATATAATCCTGTAACTTCTGCCACCACTGTATAGGGGGTATGAGTGTGTATGCTTGAAGCAGGTATTATTCTAGAGAACATTGGAGTGCATTCGATGATAGGTACTATGGCAAGTAAGGTGTTTTTCTACGGAGGTCGCCTGGAGGAGATTTTGAAAACTACAGATTGGTCCAATGCTGGTGTGTTTACTCAGTTGTATTTAGCCCCTTCCATGCTCATGACGAGCTGAGCTCTTCATGCAGTACAGTGCTCCTGACGAGCTGAGCTCGTCATGACCACACCCGTTTTTATTGCTGTCCAGCACAGGAGGGGAACTTGCAAGCAGCGATGTGGTAAAAACCTATGGAACATTTCTCGTCTGTTGCTATTCCCTGCTTTGAACATGCATAATGTTATCCTCCAGTCCTGACATGAAATGTAGGTTCTACAAGTACTGTAATGATAGGAGAAACAAGGGTGCAGATTAAAATGACCCAATAACTTAATCACAATAAATAAGACTCTAAGTGAAAAAAATCATCTAATCAAGGTTGTTATAAGGATTCCAAACTGTCCTTTTGTGAATACCACAATGTCTCTATTAATGAAGATTTGGCCGAGATATAGCAATTTGCAATATAAATGAACACGTTACTTACCTTTGGTAACTATGTATCTGTAAGAAACATTAGTTAGTTAGATTCCTTACCTTAGCATAACCCCCAGACTTCAGACTGGATCCGGAAAATTTTGCGTAGCAGTACCCCTGCGCATCGGTAGGCGTCGTCTGCGGCTCAGCGTCCGTCGTCAGCGCCGGGACGACGTCGGAGTACTTAGACGCCGCCCGGGCGCACTGACGTCAGTTCTTATACGCAGCTTTTCCGCGCCAGAAACCCAGAGCCGTGATAAAAACCGACATTGTTGCCATGAAACTAGGGCCCTGAAAGGGATGACCTTATCCCTAGATATCGGTTAGCAGAACGGGGAGGATGGGTGGGGCGGAAAGGAATCTAACTAACTAATGTTTCTTACAGATACATAGTTACCGAAGGTAAGTAACTTGTTCATCTGAAAGAAACGTGTTAGTTAGATTTCTTACCTTAGAAAAGATACCCCAGCAATAGCAACCCCGGTGGTGGGTCTGCGAACCAATGATCACACCAGAAAGTCCTGCAGAACGGAACGGCCAAAGAAGCCATCTCTCCGGACTTGGCTGTCCAGGCAGTAGTGTCTAGCAAACGTGTGCAGTGAGGTCCACGAAGCTGCCTGACAGATGTCCTGCAAGGGGACTCCCCGACCCAGGACAGTAGTAGCCGCCTGTCAGGACTTCCGTCCCGGCTACTAGGCACACGAAGGTAGGAGCGAGTCTGCGGATAACGTTTACCAGCTTTATTGGTTCGTTTAGGCTTTGTGTGATCTGGCTGGCTCATGAAACAAAGTAAGTTTTACTGTGAGGTCAGTTAAACAGTCACTGAATTCAACTAATGAAAAAAGGAAGTCTCTCAGAAAGCATAAGCGCTCTGTCCAAGGTCTGGATTCTTTATCCCTTCTTCGGGGGTAGAAGACGTCGACCGGCCTCCGGAAATCCAGAAGGGAATAGGGAGCAAAAGAAACAAAAACAAGCGCCAGGTCTCTGCCTTTCTACAAGAAACGTGGGAGAAAGGGGATGTGCAAACCACACACCGGTCCCTAACGGTGTAGTGCCTAAGTGAGGGATATACAAGTGCTAGCGACGCAGTGTGGTGCTCAGGCGGCCCTTCCACCACCCTTTAAACCAGCCCCCAGTCTCCCCCGTCACTTGCCTGTTGCCACGGTCCCAGGTGACCGTGGTATCGTGAGATCCCGCCTCCTCTGGTTCCTTCAGGGGGCCGGTCTTGCTCGCGTTCTCTGGGGGTCTTGTGGTGTCTTCGGGTTGGTCCCTCGGGCTCGGGCTGTACTCAGGGCTGTCCTCGCTCTCGCCGACGTATCCTCCTTGTACTCTCCGCCTCGAAGCGCTCTCGCAGGTCACTCCTGATCCGTCCGTCTCCCACTCCGGCTCTGCACATCCGGTTACTGTGGACGCCATCTTTTGTGTCCGCAAAGCGGATACAGCGCCTTCCGTGGCCACGGCTGGAATGCCGACCTGACTTCCAGCCGAGTCCAACCCCGCGGCCATCTTGGGTTGGGTCGGGGTCGTGAATTCCTCACACTGCCTTTCCCCCGAGAATGGACGATCGGGCCATTCGGTCGAAGGACACCGGGAGAGAAAGTCCACGTTGTTCTGAAACTTCCCGGCAAGTGGAAAGTGCTGAAGGAAAAAGGCTGGAGGGCAAGAAACCAACGCAAGACCTTGGGGTTAGTGTTTTTATGCAGGGCGAGCCAGGTTAAAGGTGCATGATCAGTCAGGAGAATAAAATGACGACCCAGGAGGTAATACTGCAAAGCTTCCACAGCCCACTTAATCGCAAGACATTCCTTCTCAATAGTGGCATAAGAGACCTCCCTGGGAAATAGTTTGCGACTGATATACAGGACCGGGTGGAGGAGGCCTTTCTCGTTGGGTTGGGACAAAATGGCACCTAAACCCCTGTCTGATGCGTCGGTCTGTAGCACAAAGGTTGTACGGAAATCAGGACAAGACAAAACTGGGTCACCACATAGGGCTGCTTTCAGGTCCATAAAGCTCTGTTCTTGTGCTGCGGTCCAGGGCATCTTGTCTCTTGAAAAGGGTTTGGTAAGCAGGTCTGTTAAAGGGCTGGCCAAAGAGGAAAAATACGGGACAAAACGTCGGTAATAACCCACCAGGCCTAAGAAGGAACGGACCTCTTTTCTCGTTGTGGGGCGAGGAATGTGGGAGATGGCTGCCACTTTGTTTACTTGTGGGCGTACCTGTCCTTCCCTGATGTCGTATCCCAGGTATTCAATATGGTTAGCCCCGAGGGTCGTTTTCCGAGGATTGAGTGTCAGCCCTGCTTTCTGAAGGGCCCCAAATACCTGGTGTAAATGGAACATGTGGGTCTCCCAATCCGGACTATATACCACAATGTCGTCCAGATATGCTTTGGCGTATTCTCTATGGGGGCCCAGAATAATGTCCATCAGCCGCTGAAATGTCGCGGGCGCCCCATGGAGACCGAAGGGCATTACTCTGAACTGAAAGAGACCCAGGGGGGTTATAAAGGCGGTTTTGTCTCTACTATCGGGGTGAAGGGGGATCTGCCAATATCCTTTGGTTAGATCAATACACAACATGACCCTGGCCTGCCCTAATGTCTCGACCAATTCGTCCACCCGTGGCATAGGATAGGCATCGAATTGGGATACAGCGTTCACTTTCCGGAAGTCGATGCAGAAGCGGATGCTTCCATCCGGCTTTGGCACCAAAACGATGGGAGAGGACCAGGGGCTTTTTGAGGGTTCTATTATCCCTGCCTCTAACATTGTTTTCACCTCTTCTTCTATTGCCATCCGTCTTGCTGCTGGGATACGGTAGGGAGCCTGTTTAATGGGTTGGGAGGCATGGATGATGATGGAATGCTCTATAAGTGCTGTTTTCCCCGGTTTGCCGGAGACTACCGTGGGAAAAGAAGCACAGAGGGTTTCTAGTTGCTTCTTTTGTTCCTTCGTAGTCTGGGAACCCCAGGAGGGGTTTTCAGTTTTCTCCTGAGTGTAGTGAGAGACCTCTAGGGGTATATTTGTGACGACTAACCCTACCTGAGTACCTGAACCGGAAGGGAGAGCATCCGGTTCTTCCCAGGCTTTCAAAAGATTGATGTGATAAATCTGCGAAGCCTTAGGGTGGTGTGGGACGGCCACTCTATAAGTGACCGGCGTGATCTTGGCCAGGACGGAAAAGGGTGCTTGCCAGGTGGCTAACAATTTCTTGTCTGAAGAGGGTAAGAGAATGAGTACCTTGTCTCCCACCTTTAGCTCCCTCAACCTGGTATTCCTGTCATACAACCGTTTCTGCTGGGTTTTTCTTTGAGATCTTCACTATATTGGAGCAGGGGTTTACCCTCGTCCTCTGTTTCCACCCACTGTTCTGCAGCCATGTCCAGGAGTGTACGTGGCTTCCTTCCAAACATAAGCTCAAATGGAGAGAACCCCGTCGACCTCTGTTCATGGGTGCGGATGGCATAGAGGACTAGGGGTAGCTGACGGTCCCAGTCTCTTCCTGTTTTATCGATATGTTTCCTCAACAAGGTCTTGATGGTTTTATTGTACCGTTCCACCAGACCATCGGTCTGGGGGTGATACACGGAAGTCCTTAGCTGCTTAATTTGTAGAATGTCACAGACATGTTTCATCAGTCGTGACATGAAAGGAGTCCCCTGATCGCTGAGGATTTCGTTAGGGAAGCCCACCCTCGAAAACAGTGTTACCATAGCATGAGCCACAGCCTTGGAGGTTGCTGTGGTCAGGGGGAAAGCCTCAGGAAACCGCGTGGAATAGTCCACAATGACCAAGATAAAGCGGTGTCCACGGGCAGAAGGAACTAGGGGACCCACTAAATCCATACCCACCCTAGAAAAGGGGATGTCGATCACGGGTAGTGGATGAAGGGGGGCTCTGGGGAGAGTAGGGTTGTTAACCAGTTGACAGCGCACACACGCAGCACAAAACCCGGCTACTTCGTGATACACCCCTGGCCAATAAAAGCGATCCAACAAATAGTCAAGAGTTTTCTCTTTCCCACAATGGCCTCCCCCGGCTTGACTGTGGGCTAGCAACAGGACCTGAGGGCGGAACAGCCCCGGAACCAGGAGTTGTTCCCTTTTCCCTCTAGCCGTATGAGTCAGGCGGTACAACATGCCCCTTTTTACCACAAAATAGGGTCCTACCTTTCCTTCTTGTTCCTCCTCAGCCTGTGTCCATGCAATCTGTAGCGAGGTGTTGTCTCTTTTGTCGGCCCTGAAGTTGCGTTAGGAACCCAGAGACTGTTCTGAGGAGGAAAGAACATGCATTGTGTACGTGTTCTGTGGTCGGGAATAAAGCAATCTTTCCTCCCTCTTTTCCCTTTTGCTTTTTGTCTTTCTGTCCGCTGGCTGTGCTATGGGGGTGTTGGAAAATGGGGCGTTGGTCAACCACTCGGTTGGCGAGGGAGACCCGGTAAATTGCTGTAAGTAGTCCGAAAAACGAAGTAAGTCCGTGCCTAGGAGGACACGATCAGGCAACTCAGGGATCACCCCTACTTTACGTAGCTGAACCTCTTTTTGGATCTCCAGGGCTACCTCTGCAAGGGGATACAACTTTTGGTCCCCGTGCACACAGGCGACTTTCACCTGAGTGTTGGGTATCAGAAGAGCCTTGGGCACCAAATCCGCGGCGACTACTGTTTGCTGGCAACCTGTGTCAAGTACGGCTATCACTGGTTTCCCATTCACGTGTACTTTCATGTTGTAGGGACTGACAACATCTCCTGTGCTATAAATCTTGCCCTTTGTCAACCCCACATCCATAGGTTCTGGCCCCGGGGTTCTATTGGGACAGTTGCGTGCGATATGACCCCACTCGGCGCACTGAAAGTACTGGGATCCTTGGTAAGTTGGGACGGGGGACTGAAACCTAGGGGTTATTCTACCCGCAAGAGGAGTGCTCCGGGGCTCAGGTATGGGGTTAGGTGGGTGTAAGGGAGGACGAACAGGAGTAAAGGGTGCGCGTTGCGCCATGGGACGGAAATCAGGGGCACGATGGAAAGCATAAGCCAAATCAACTGCTAGAGCTACTGTCAGATTCGGGTGTTGTCGTATCCAAGCCCGTGTGTTGCCGGGTAGCGCCTCCAAGTATTGTTCAAGCACTACTTTCTCCGTTAGGTTCTCAACAGAGGCGTTGGATGGCTGTAGCCAACGACACCCCAGATCGCGAATGCGATAGAATAAGGTTCTGGGATTATCGCCTGTAGACCATTTTTCTTTCCGGGAGCGTGTCCTGTAATACTCTGTATCATATCCTAATCTCTCTAGGATTGTCCTTTTGATCTCAACGTAGGGTGTGCTTCCGTCTGGGTTGGCAGCCTGGTAGGCCGCCTGTAATTCTCCGGATAGCAAGGGAGCAACATACTGTCCCCATCGCTCGGGAGGCCAGGCAGCTGTGGTGGCCACTCTTTCAAAGTTTACAAAGAAAAAATCAGGATCCTCGCCTGTTTGGTATTTCTGTAGTACTGCACTGGGTACATTGGGGTGGATCCTTGTATTGGCTACCACGTCTGATAACCGGAGAATGGCCGTGTTCTGTACTTGTTGGTTGTTAACTAGTAGGGAAGCTTGGTCTCTGAGCGCTCCGTGTAGCTCCTCTCTGTCTTTCTGGGCTTGCTTTCCCTGCTCCTCCACCATCAACTGCAGATGGCGTTGTCCCTCCGCCAGTTGGGTAACTATGTTCTCTATAGTGGTGGGATCCGACTGCTGGGTCGCGGCCGTAATCCCACTTCTGACACCACTGTCAGGACTTCGTCCCGGCTACTAGGCACACAAAGGTAGGAGCGAGTCTGCGGATAAGGTTTACCAGCTTTATTAGTTCGTTTAGGCTTTGTGTGATCTGGCTGGCTCATGAAACAAAGTAAGTTTTACTGTGAGGTCAGTTAAACAGTCACTGAATTCAACAAATGAAAAAAGGAAGTCTCTCAGAAAGCATAGGCGCTCTGTCCAAGGTCTGGATTCTTTATCCCTTCTTCAGGGGTAGAAGACGTCGACCGGCCTCCAGAAATCCAGAAGGGAATAGGGAGCAAAAGAAACAAAAACAAGCGTCAGGTCTCTGCCTTTCTACAAGAAACGTGGGGGAAAGGGGATGTGCAAACCACACACCGGTCCCTAACGGTGTAGTGCCTAAGTGAGGGACATACAAGTGCTAGCGACGCAGTGTGGTGCTCAGGCGGCCCTTCCACCACCCTTTAAACCAGCCCCCAGTCTCCCCCGTCACTTGCCTGTTGCCACGGTCCCAGGTGACCGTGGTATCGTGAGATCCCGCCTCCTCTGGTTCCTTCAGGGGACCGGTCTCGCTCGCGTTCTCTGGGGGTCTTGTGGTGTCTTCGGGTTGGTCCCTCGGGCTCGGGCTGTCCTCAGGGCTGTCCTCGCTCTCGCCGACGTATCCTCCTTGTACTCTCCGCCTCGAAGCGCTCTCGCAGGTCACTCCTGCTCCGTCCGTCTCCCACTCCGGCTCTGCACACCCGGTTACTGTGGACGCCGTCTTTTGCGTCCGCAAAGCGGATACAGCGCCTTCCGTGGCCACGGCTGGAATGCCGACCTGACTTCCGGCCGAGTCCAACCCCGCGGCCATCTTGGGTTGGGTCGGGGTCGTGAATTCCTCACACCGCCGTGGCCCGAGTGCCCTGGGTCGGGGAGCCGCCGTGGCCCGAGTGGAATGGGCCCTCAGCCCAACAGGAGGCTCCTTTTTCTTCTAGGAGTAGCAAATCTTGATGCACAAGAGGACCCACCGAGAGATGGTTCGTTTGTGCACCGCCCGTCCCTTCTTTGTGCCCACGTAACCAACAAAGAGCTGGTCATCCACCCGGAACTGGCGATTGCGGTCCAGACAAAGAGAGCGCACGTTTTGGGTCCAGACGGTGGAGCCTCTCTTCCTCTTTCGAGGGATGCGGAGGAGGAAAGAAGGTGGGCAAGGTGACAGACTGCTCGATGTGGCAGGCTGTGACTACCTTGGGCAGGAAAGAGGGACGTGTTCTTAAAACAACCTTATCCGGATAGATAGAAAGGAAAGGAGGTTTAGAAGAAAGAGCCTGGAGCTCACTCACTCTCCGGGCAGAGGTGATGGCAACCAGGAATGCAGTCTTAAGAGTTAGAAGACGAACAGGGCAATTGTGAAGTGGCTCGAAAGGAGCGCACATCAAATAAGTAAGAACAAGGTTCAAGTCCCACTGAGGCATCATGAAAGGAACAGGAGGAAACATGTGTGATGACCTTCAAGAATCTATTTACACCAGGGGACTTGAAAAGAGAAGGCTGATCAGGAAGCCGTAAGAAGGCAGAAATGGCAGAGAGGTAGCCCTTGATAGTGCCCAGAGCAGAGCCCTGCTGGGCAAGAGAAAGAAGAAAGAGCAGAACCTCTGAAAGAAGTGCAGAAAGGGGATCCACAGCCTTTGCTGTGCACCATACCACAAATTTGTTCCACCTGCAGGCGTATACCGTTTTTGTGGAGGGACGCCTGGCTGCCAGAATGACATCACAGACTTCAGGAGGCAAGTCAAATGGCCTCAACTGCTGCCGCTCAATCTCCATGCATGGAGGTGGAGGCTGGACGGGTTCGGGTGGAGGACCGTCCCCTGCTGCTGCGACAGAAGGTCCTCCTGAAGAGGCAGACGAATCGGGTGATAGACTGACATGCTGAGTAGCTCGGGATACCTGTACCTTCGTGCCCAGTCCGGAGCCACAAGGATGACTTGGGCCCGGTCCCGCCTGATCTTCTTCAGCACTCTGGGCTGAAGTGGTATAGGTGGAAAGGCATACAACATACCGCAACTCCACTCGCGACGAAAAGCGTCTCCGAACGAGTGCCGCCTTGGAAATTCCAACGCGCAGAACTATACATAGAAATCCCCTACGAAAGAACAAAGTCATCCTCTGTGTTTTAACCAGGGTTCGATGAGCATTCTAAGTTAGGAGTAGTGAGGTGTCTGAAAGAGTATGAATTCAGGATGAATAAAGTCCAGAGGGATGGTGTGGCACAGTTATTGCCTTATGCAAGCTCATATAATCCTGTAACTTCTGCCACCACTGTATAGGGGGTATGAGTGTGTATGCTTGAAGCAGGTATTATTCTAGAGAACATTGGAGTGCATTCGATGATAGGTACTATGGCAAGTAAGGTGTTTTTCTACGGAGGTCGCCTGGAGGAGATTTTGAAAACTACAGATTGGTCCAATGCTGGTGTGTTTACTCAGTTGTATTTAGCCCCTTCCATGCTCATGACGAGCTGAGCTCTTCATGCAGTACAGTGCTCCTGACGAGCTGAGCTCGTCATGACCACACCCGTTTTTATTGCTGTCCAGCACAGGAGGGGAACTTGCAAGCAGCGATGTGGTAAAAACCTATGGAACATTTCTCGTCTGTTGCTATTCCCTGCTTTGAACATGCATAATGTTATCCTCCAGTCCTGACATGAAATGTAGGTTCTACAAGTACTGTAATGATAGGAGAAACAAGGGTGCAGATTAAAATGACCCAATAACTTAATCACAATAAATAAGACTCTAAGTGAAAAAAATCATCTAATCAAGGTTGTTATAAGGATTCCAAACTGTCCTTTTGTGAATACCACAATGTCTCTATTAATGAAGATTTGGCCGAGATATAGCAATTTGCAATATAAATGAACACGTTACTTACCTTTGGTAACTATGTATCTGTAAGAAACATTAGTTAGTTAGATTCCTTACCTTAGCATAACCCCCAGACTTCAGACTGGATCCGGAAAATTTTGCGTAGCAGTACCCCTGCGCATCGGTAGGCGTCGTCTGCGGCTCAGCGTCCGTCGTCAGCGCCGGGACGACGTCGGAGTACTTAGACGCCGCCCGGGCGCACTGACGTCAGTTCTTATACGCAGCTTTTCCGCGCCAGAAACCCAGAGCCGTGATAAAAACCGACATTGTTGCCATGAAACTAGGGCCCTGAAAGGGATGACCTTATCCCTAGATATCGGTTAGCAGAACGGGGAGGATGGGTGGGGCGGAAAGGAATCTAACTAACTAATGTTTCTTACAGATACATAGTTACCGAAGGTAAGTAACTTGTTCATCTGAAAGAAACGTGTTAGTTAGATTTCTTACCTTAGAAAAGATACCCCAGCAATAGCAACCCCGGTGGTGGGTCTGCGAACCAATGATCACACCAGAAAGTCCTGCAGAACGGAACGGCCAAAGAAGCCATCTCTCCGGACTTGGCTGTCCAGGCAGTAGTGTCTAGCAAACGTGTGCAGTGAGGTCCACGAAGCTGCCTGACAGATGTCCTGCAAGGGGACTCCCCGACCCAGGACAGTAGTAGCCGCCTGTCAGGACTTCCGTCCCGGCTACTAGGCACACGAAGGTAGGAGCGAGTCTGCGGATAACGTTTACCAGCTTTATTGGTTCGTTTAGGCTTTGTGTGATCTGGCTGGCTCATGAAACAAAGTAAGTTTTACTGTGAGGTCAGTTAAACAGTCACTGAATTCAACTAATGAAAAAAGGAAGTCTCTCAGAAAGCATAAGCGCTCTGTCCAAGGTCTGGATTCTTTATCCCTTCTTCGGGGGTAGAAGACGTCGACCGGCCTCCGGAAATCCAGAAGGGAATAGGGAGCAAAAGAAACAAAAACAAGCGCCAGGTCTCTGCCTTTCTACAAGAAACGTGGGAGAAAGGGGATGTGCAAACCACACACCGGTCCCTAACGGTGTAGTGCCTAAGTGAGGGATATACAAGTGCTAGCGACGCAGTGTGGTGCTCAGGCGGCCCTTCCACCACCCTTTAAACCAGCCCCCAGTCTCCCCCGTCACTTGCCTGTTGCCACGGTCCCAGGTGACCGTGGTATCGTGAGATCCCGCCTCCTCTGGTTCCTTCAGGGGGCCGGTCTTGCTCGCGTTCTCTGGGGGTCTTGTGGTGTCTTCGGGTTGGTCCCTCGGGCTCGGGCTGTACTCAGGGCTGTCCTCGCTCTCGCCGACGTATCCTCCTTGTACTCTCCGCCTCGAAGCGCTCTCGCAGGTCACTCCTGATCCGTCCGTCTCCCACTCCGGCTCTGCACATCCGGTTACTGTGGACGCCATCTTTTGTGTCCGCAAAGCGGATACAGCGCCTTCCGTGGCCACGGCTGGAATGCCGACCTGACTTCCAGCCGAGTCCAACCCCGCGGCCATCTTGGGTTGGGTCGGGGTCGTGAATTCCTCACACTGCCTTTCCCCCGAGAATGGACGATCGGGCCATTCGGTCGAAGGACACCGGGAGAGAAAGTCCACGTTGTTCTGAAACTTCCCGGCAAGTGGAAAGTGCTGAAGGAAAAAGGCTGGAGGGCAAGAAACCAACGCAAGACCTTGGGGTTAGTGTTTTTATGCAGGGCGAGCCAGGTTAAAGGTGCATGATCAGTCAGGAGAATAAAATGACGACCCAGGAGGTAATACTGCAAAGCTTCCACAGCCCACTTAATCGCAAGACATTCCTTCTCAATAGTGGCATAAGAGACCTCCCTGGGAAATAGTTTGCGACTGATATACAGGACCGGGTGGAGGAGGCCTTTCTCGTTGGGTTGGGACAAAATGGCACCTAAACCCCTGTCTGATGCGTCGGTCTGTAGCACAAAGGTTGTACGGAAATCAGGACAAGACAAAACTGGGTCACCACATAGGGCTGCTTTCAGGTCCATAAAGCTCTGTTCTTGTGCTGCGGTCCAGGGCATCTTGTCTCTTGAAAAGGGTTTGGTAAGCAGGTCTGTTAAAGGGCTGGCCAAAGAGGAAAAATACGGGACAAAACGTCGGTAATAACCCACCAGGCCTAAGAAGGAACGGACCTCTTTTCTCGTTGTGGGGCGAGGAATGTGGGAGATGGCTGCCACTTTGTTTACTTGTGGGCGTACCTGTCCTTCCCTGATGTCGTATCCCAGGTATTCAATATGGTTAGCCCCGAGGGTCGTTTTCCGAGGATTGAGTGTCAGCCCTGCTTTCTGAAGGGCCCCAAATACCTGGTGTAAATGGAACATGTGGGTCTCCCAATCCGGACTATATACCACAATGTCGTCCAGATATGCTTTGGCGTATTCTCTATGGGGGCCCAGAATAATGTCCATCAGCCGCTGAAATGTCGCGGGCGCCCCATGGAGACCGAAGGGCATTACTCTGAACTGAAAGAGACCCAGGGGGGTTATAAAGGCGGTTTTGTCTCTACTATCGGGGTGAAGGGGGATCTGCCAATATCCTTTGGTTAGATCAATACACAACATGACCCTGGCCTGCCCTAATGTCTCGACCAATTCGTCCACCCGTGGCATAGGATAGGCATCGAATTGGGATACAGCGTTCACTTTCCGGAAGTCGATGCAGAAGCGGATGCTTCCATCCGGCTTTGGCACCAAAACGATGGGAGAGGACCAGGGGCTTTTTGAGGGTTCTATTATCCCTGCCTCTAACATTGTTTTCACCTCTTCTTCTATTGCCATCCGTCTTGCTGCTGGGATACGGTAGGGAGCCTGTTTAATGGGTTGGGAGGCATGGATGATGATGGAATGCTCTATAAGTGCTGTTTTCCCCGGTTTGCCGGAGACTACCGTGGGAAAAGAAGCACAGAGGGTTTCTAGTTGCTTCTTTTGTTCCTTCGTAGTCTGGGAACCCCAGGAGGGGTTTTCAGTTTTCTCCTGAGTGTAGTGAGAGACCTCTAGGGGTATATTTGTGACGACTAACCCTACCTGAGTACCTGAACCGGAAGGGAGAGCATCCGGTTCTTCCCAGGCTTTCAAAAGATTGATGTGATAAATCTGCGAAGCCTTAGGGTGGTGTGGGACGGCCACTCTATAAGTGACCGGCGTGATCTTGGCCAGGACGGAAAAGGGTGCTTGCCAGGTGGCTAACAATTTCTTGTCTGAAGAGGGTAAGAGAATGAGTACCTTGTCTCCCACCTTTAGCTCCCTCAACCTGGTATTCCTGTCATACAACCGTTTCTGCTGGGTTTTTCTTTGAGATCTTCACTATATTGGAGCAGGGGTTTACCCTCGTCCTCTGTTTCCACCCACTGTTCTGCAGCCATGTCCAGGAGTGTACGTGGCTTCCTTCCAAACATAAGCTCAAATGGAGAGAACCCCGTCGACCTCTGTTCATGGGTGCGGATGGCATAGAGGACTAGGGGTAGCTGACGGTCCCAGTCTCTTCCTGTTTTATCGATATGTTTCCTCAACAAGGTCTTGATGGTTTTATTGTACCGTTCCACCAGACCATCGGTCTGGGGGTGATACACGGAAGTCCTTAGCTGCTTAATTTGTAGAATGTCACAGACATGTTTCATCAGTCGTGACATGAAAGGAGTCCCCTGATCGCTGAGGATTTCGTTAGGGAAGCCCACCCTCGAAAACAGTGTTACCATAGCATGAGCCACAGCCTTGGAGGTTGCTGTGGTCAGGGGGAAAGCCTCAGGAAACCGCGTGGAATAGTCCACAATGACCAAGATAAAGCGGTGTCCACGGGCAGAAGGAACTAGGGGACCCACTAAATCCATACCCACCCTAGAAAAGGGGATGTCGATCACGGGTAGTGGATGAAGGGGGGCTCTGGGGAGAGTAGGGTTGTTAACCAGTTGACAGCGCACACACGCAGCACAAAACCCGGCTACTTCGTGATACACCCCTGGCCAATAAAAGCGATCCAACAAATAGTCAAGAGTTTTCTCTTTCCCACAATGGCCTCCCCCGGCTTGACTGTGGGCTAGCAACAGGACCTGAGGGCGGAACAGCCCCGGAACCAGGAGTTGTTCCCTTTTCCCTCTAGCCGTATGAGTCAGGCGGTACAACATGCCCCTTTTTACCACAAAATAGGGTCCTACCTTTCCTTCTTGTTCCTCCTCAGCCTGTGTCCATGCAATCTGTAGCGAGGTGTTGTCTCTTTTGTCGGCCCTGAAGTTGCGTTAGGAACCCAGAGACTGTTCTGAGGAGGAAAGAACATGCATTGTGTACGTGTTCTGTGGTCGGGAATAAAGCAATCTTTCCTCCCTCTTTTCCCTTTTGCTTTTTGTCTTTCTGTCCGCTGGCTGTGCTATGGGGGTGTTGGAAAATGGGGCGTTGGTCAACCACTCGGTTGGCGAGGGAGACCCGGTAAATTGCTGTAAGTAGTCCGAAAAACGAAGTAAGTCCGTGCCTAGGAGGACACGATCAGGCAACTCAGGGATCACCCCTACTTTACGTAGCTGAACCTCTTTTTGGATCTCCAGGGCTACCTCTGCAAGGGGATACAACTTTTGGTCCCCGTGCACACAGGCGACTTTCACCTGAGTGTTGGGTATCAGAAGAGCCTTGGGCACCAAATCCGCGGCGACTACTGTTTGCTGGCAACCTGTGTCAAGTACGGCTATCACTGGTTTCCCATTCACGTGTACTTTCATGTTGTAGGGACTGACAACATCTCCTGTGCTATAAATCTTGCCCTTTGTCAACCCCACATCCATAGGTTCTGGCCCCGGGGTTCTATTGGGACAGTTGCGTGCGATATGACCCCACTCGGCGCACTGAAAGTACTGGGATCCTTGGTAAGTTGGGACGGGGGACTGAAACCTAGGGGTTATTCTACCCGCAAGAGGAGTGCTCCGGGGCTCAGGTATGGGGTTAGGTGGGTGTAAGGGAGGACGAACAGGAGTAAAGGGTGCGCGTTGCGCCATGGGACGGAAATCAGGGGCACGATGGAAAGCATAAGCCAAATCAACTGCTAGAGCTACTGTCAGATTCGGGTGTTGTCGTATCCAAGCCCGTGTGTTGCCGGGTAGCGCCTCCAAGTATTGTTCAAGCACTACTTTCTCCGTTAGGTTCTCAACAGAGGCGTTGGATGGCTGTAGCCAACGACACCCCAGATCGCGAATGCGATAGAATAAGGTTCTGGGATTATCGCCTGTAGACCATTTTTCTTTCCGGGAGCGTGTCCTGTAATACTCTGTATCATATCCTAATCTCTCTAGGATTGTCCTTTTGATCTCAACGTAGGGTGTGCTTCCGTCTGGGTTGGCAGCCTGGTAGGCCGCCTGTAATTCTCCGGATAGCAAGGGAGCAACATACTGTCCCCATCGCTCGGGAGGCCAGGCAGCTGTGGTGGCCACTCTTTCAAAGTTTACAAAGAAAAAATCAGGATCCTCGCCTGTTTGGTATTTCTGTAGTACTGCACTGGGTACATTGGGGTGGATCCTTGTATTGGCTACCACGTCTGATAACCGGAGAATGGCCGTGTTCTGTACTTGTTGGTTGTTAACTAGTAGGGAAGCTTGGTCTCTGAGCGCTCCGTGTAGCTCCTCTCTGTCTTTCTGGGCTTGCTTTCCCTGCTCCTCCACCATCAACTGCAGATGGCGTTGTCCCTCCGCCAGTTGGGTAACTATGTTCTCTATAGTGGTGGGATCCGACTGCTGGGTCGCGGCCGTAATCCCACTTCTGACACCACTGTCAGGACTTCGTCCCGGCTACTAGGCACACAAAGGTAGGAGCGAGTCTGCGGATAAGGTTTACCAGCTTTATTAGTTCGTTTAGGCTTTGTGTGATCTGGCTGGCTCATGAAACAAAGTAAGTTTTACTGTGAGGTCAGTTAAACAGTCACTGAATTCAACAAATGAAAAAAGGAAGTCTCTCAGAAAGCATAGGCGCTCTGTCCAAGGTCTGGATTCTTTATCCCTTCTTCAGGGGTAGAAGACGTCGACCGGCCTCCAGAAATCCAGAAGGGAATAGGGAGCAAAAGAAACAAAAACAAGCGTCAGGTCTCTGCCTTTCTACAAGAAACGTGGGGGAAAGGGGATGTGCAAACCACACACCGGTCCCTAACGGTGTAGTGCCTAAGTGAGGGACATACAAGTGCTAGCGACGCAGTGTGGTGCTCAGGCGGCCCTTCCACCACCCTTTAAACCAGCCCCCAGTCTCCCCCGTCACTTGCCTGTTGCCACGGTCCCAGGTGACCGTGGTATCGTGAGATCCCGCCTCCTCTGGTTCCTTCAGGGGACCGGTCTCGCTCGCGTTCTCTGGGGGTCTTGTGGTGTCTTCGGGTTGGTCCCTCGGGCTCGGGCTGTCCTCAGGGCTGTCCTCGCTCTCGCCGACGTATCCTCCTTGTACTCTCCGCCTCGAAGCGCTCTCGCAGGTCACTCCTGCTCCGTCCGTCTCCCACTCCGGCTCTGCACACCCGGTTACTGTGGACGCCGTCTTTTGCGTCCGCAAAGCGGATACAGCGCCTTCCGTGGCCACGGCTGGAATGCCGACCTGACTTCCGGCCGAGTCCAACCCCGCGGCCATCTTGGGTTGGGTCGGGGTCGTGAATTCCTCACACCGCCGTGGCCCGAGTGCCCTGGGTCGGGGAGCCGCCGTGGCCCGAGTGGAATGGGCCCTCAGCCCAACAGGAGGCTCCTTTTTCTTCTAGGAGTAGCAAATCTTGATGCACAAGAGGACCCACCGAGAGATGGTTCGTTTGTGCACCGCCCGTCCCTTCTTTGTGCCCACGTAACCAACAAAGAGCTGGTCATCCACCCGGAACTGGCGATTGCGGTCCAGACAAAGAGAGCGCACGTTTTGGGTCCAGACGGTGGAGCCTCTCTTCCTCTTTCGAGGGATGCGGAGGAGGAAAGAAGGTGGGCAAGGTGACAGACTGCTCGATGTGGCAGGCTGTGACTACCTTGGGCAGGAAAGAGGGACGTGTTCTTAAAACAACCTTATCCGGATAGATAGAAAGGAAAGGAGGTTTAGAAGAAAGAGCCTGGAGCTCACTCACTCTCCGGGCAGAGGTGATGGCAACCAGGAATGCAGTCTTAAGAGTTAGAAGACGAACAGGGCAATTGTGAAGTGGCTCGAAAGGAGCGCACATCAAATAAGTAAGAACAAGGTTCAAGTCCCACTGAGGCATCATGAAAGGAACAGGAGGAAACATGTGTGATGACCTTCAAGAATCTATTTACACCAGGGGACTTGAAAAGAGAAGGCTGATCAGGAAGCCGTAAGAAGGCAGAAATGGCAGAGAGGTAGCCCTTGATAGTGCCCAGAGCAGAGCCCTGCTGGGCAAGAGAAAGAAGAAAGAGCAGAACCTCTGAAAGAAGTGCAGAAAGGGGATCCACAGCCTTTGCTGTGCACCATACCACAAATTTGTTCCACCTGCAGGCGTATACCGTTTTTGTGGAGGGACGCCTGGCTGCCAGAATGACATCACAGACTTCAGGAGGCAAGTCAAATGGCCTCAACTGCTGCCGCTCAATCTCCATGCATGGAGGTGGAGGCTGGACGGGTTCGGGTGGAGGACCGTCCCCTGCTGCTGCGACAGAAGGTCCTCCTGAAGAGGCAGACGAATCGGGTGATAGACTGACATGCTGAGTAGCTCGGGATACCTGTACCTTCGTGCCCAGTCCGGAGCCACAAGGATGACTTGGGCCCGGTCCCGCCTGATCTTCTTCAGCACTCTGGGCTGAAGTGGTATAGGTGGAAAGGCATACAACATACCGCAACTCCACTCGCGACGAAAAGCGTCTCCGAACGAGTGCCGCCTTGGAAATTCCAACGCGCAGAACTGATGACATTGCGCGCTCTCTTTTGTGGCGAATAGATCTAACCAAGGCTCTCCCGACTGTCGAAAGAGGCCTTGCGCCAGTTCAGACGCCATTCGTGATCCATCATGCACCGACAGCTGAGTTCGTCCGCCCTGGTGTTCAAGGAACATGCCAGGTGTTGAACCACCAGGGTGAGGCCCTGGTGTTCCAGCCATTGCCAGAGGCGCAGAGCCTCCTGGCAAAGGGTCCATGACCCCACCCCGCCCTGTTTATTGCAGTACCAGATGGTGTTGGTGTTGTCCGTGAACACCTGCACTACACTTCCCCAGACAGAGGGAAGGAATGCCTTCAGTGCAAGCCGGGTCGCCCGCAGCTCCAGAAGGTTGATGTGGAGCCGGGACTCTGCCGGAGAACAGAGGCCTCTGATCTCCGCCTCTCCCATGTGGCCCCCCCAACCCAGGAGGGACGCATCCCTCACAACTACGTGCTCCGGTAGGGGTAGTGAGCGGGATCTGCCGCTAACCCAATCGCGGTCCGTGAGCCACCACTGCAACTGTCTCGCTGTGCCCTCCGAGATCAGGACATGGTCGGACAGGTTGCCCTGATGCTGGGCCCACTGAAACTTCAGGTCCCACTGCAGAGCCGGCATCCGCCACCTGGCGTGATGCACCAGAAGGATGCAGGAGGCCGTCAGCCCCAGAAGCCGCAGAGTCAACCTGACCGAGACCCGGGATAAAGGCTGAAAGATCGGAATCAGAGTCTGAATATCCCGAACCCGCTGTTCGGGAGGATAAACCCAAAACTGCGCCGAATCCAGAACCGCTCCGATGAAGAGGAGCCTTTGAGAGGGACACAGGTGTGACTTTGGCACATTGATGGAGAACCCTAGCAAGTGCAGGAGGTCGGCCGTAGTCTGAAGGTGGCTGACGACTGTCTGGGGCAAGCCCGCCTTCAACAACCAGGTAGGGGAAGACTGACACCCCTAACCTGCGTCGATGAGCTGCGACAACCGCCATCACTTTCGTGAACACCCGTGGGTGGCTGGTAAGGCCAAAGGGGAGCACGGTGAACTGGAAGTGCTCGTGGCTTACCATGAAACGCAGGTAACGCCGGTGGGCCGGCAGGATGTGGATGTGGAAATATGCGTCCTGCAAGTCCAACGCCGCCATCCAGTCTCCGGGGTCCAGGACAGCCAAGACCTGAGCCAGAGTCAGCATCTTGAACTTCTCCTTCCGGAGGAAGCCCCTTTGCCTTTCTTGGGAATCAGAAAGTAGTGGGAATAGCAACCACATTCTACTTCTGGCCCAGGAACGCGCTCGATGGACCCCTTGGCCAAGAGGGCCGACACTTCCTCTTGCAGAAGTTGCAAGTGATCCCCCGACACGTGGTGGTACTGCAGTGGCATGGCTGGAAGGGTCACCTCGAAGGGGAGGGAGTAGCCCCTTCGGACGATTGGCAGCACTCACCTGTCCGACGTGATGTTGCGCCAGTGGAGGTGATGGCGGACCCTGCCCCCCCACTGGCGTCGAATGGGCCTGAAAGCTCAGACTAGGAAGGCTTTGCGGCGGATGCTGCGGGTGTGGATGTGGACTGGCCTCGCCGCTATCCCCTGGCACCGCCACGGCGGTTACCACGTCCGCCGCCGCGCTGGATGTTAGCCTGCGGCCCGTGGCTGGCAGGACGTGAAGGGGCGCCCCTTCCTTGGCAACGAAAGCAGCGAAAGGCAGACTGCTGCTGACGCTGGCCCGAGAGGCTCAAGGACTTGGCCGTAGCCCTGGAGTCCTTGAAGCGTTCAAGCGCATTATCTGCCTTGCCACCAAAGAGGTGGCTGCCATCAAACGGCATGTCCATGAGGGTGTTTTGGACATCAGCCGAGAAGTTAGCGGACCTCAGCCAGGCGTGGCGGCGAACCGCCACCGTCGTTGACATCGCCCTATCCAGCGAGTCCGTGGTAAGCCCACATCGTATGGAATACAGTGCCGCGTCTCGTCCGTCCGCGAGGGCTTGTGCGAGCTTTGCCCGGGCCTCCTCCGGGCACTCTGGCAGCACAGCCGCAACCGTATCCCACAGAGAGTGGGTATAACTCCCAAAAGGCAAGCGGTGTTGACTGACCGCAGTCCACAACTGAGGGACGAGAACAGTTTATAACCAAACTGATCATACCTTTGGATTCCCGATCTGGGGGTGCAGTCGGGAATGTGGATTGGGAAGTAGAGGCCTGGATAAACAGGCTCTCGGGTGTAGGGTGGGTGGACAGGAAGCTAGGGTCGCCCGGAGCTGGGCGGTGGCGCCTGGCGACGATCCTATCTACAGGGGGGCCAGTAGTGGGCCTCGATCAGGTGCCCAATAGGACGTCCATGAGAGCCTTATTAAATGGCAGCAGCGGTTCCGGAGAGCCTGTCTGCGGTTTAAGGACCTCACAGTAGCGACGGGGAGCGTAAGCGCTAAGGCCTTGGTGTGAGAAGTTGGCCTGATATATGATGCTCACTAGTTCTAGTGATCACCCTGTATCAGTCCAAACAACCCTTATGGTGATTGGTTGCAAGTCAACCTTATAGACCAGCCATCCTAATGGTAGCATGGACAAAGCAGTCTTAGGCTAAACTCTTTTGGCATGTGAAGCCAGCCGTTTTACCACATATAACCCCTTGAATACCAAATGAAAGGACACCACACAGGTTGTTATGAAAATAAACAAGATATGTATTACTAACAAACACCTCTGAACTCTTTATGCGATCAGAGGGCTAAGCACATGACAAGACTCTTTAGAAAAATACGATGAGTTGCAGAAATTACAATGGTGCCCTAGGGGCACGACAAACCATATACTAAGTAAATGGTATAAGGAAATCGATAGAAGGAATGGAGCAGACCAGAGGCTGTAGGTTCGCTGGGAATACACTACCCAAACCTTAGGTAAGGAGCAGGAGGCCCACGGGACGCCAGTGCAGAGTGTGAACTCACACGTGAGATGCGGGACAAAGTCAATGGACAGTACAAGTTAAGAAAAAGGTGAGTACGGACAGTTCTGACTGGTTAAGACTCAAACGACAGGATACCTGGACACTCAGAGTCAATCTACCTTTGAGCACCGAAATGCTCTTGGTACCTCACCCACGGGCTGCGGGTGCATAGCTGTGAAAGTGTGTCGGGTTTCCGCGTCGAAGTCTATGGAGCCTTGAAGAAAGATGCTGCAGGCGACCAGGAAGAAGATGTTCACAGTCACTAGCCAGCGACCGGAGTGAAACCAGGAAGGAACCAGATGCTGTTGTCGCGATCAGGTGAAGAGTGGACGCTTGACTCTGCAGCCACGTTGACCAGGTGGTGTCTTCGACGACCAGGATGGAGGCACGAGCTGTCCCACGCAGGCTCTCGCTGTCGGCGGTGTTGGATCCGGATTCGGCGTCAAAAGGTCTTGGCAAAGGCAACCCACGCGGTGAGTGTAAAAGACGTCTGGTGCGGACCAGGAGGGTGCGGGGTGCTTCTCCTTTGCAGGGAAGCAAGGGCCAGTCTGGAGCAACCAGACCAGCAGTGTAGATTTCGTGGATTTTCGTCTAGGAGGCCACTAGCCAGCCGGCAAGTGACCAGACAACGCGTCGAGCAGCGATCAAGCAAAAGGGCCCCACCCAGATCTCGTGGATGCTGGAGGGCTGATCTTCTGTGCAGGAGCTGCTCGGGGCTGGGGCTTCTCAATCCCCAAAGCACTTTCTCGAGGATGCCTCTGAAGTCGTGCTGGAAGCGAAGTGCAGTTTCTCCAAGATGGCCGGTCCCACCTGTCTCGTCGCACCCACGGATCTCAGCTGTGCTGCAGATGTAGGTAGAGGTCGGAGAGGTCTGGAAGTCCGGATCTCGTCGGGCTCTGAAGTCTGGTTACAGGCAGGAAGGACGATAAAGTGAACTGGTAGGACGCTTGATGGTGCCTGCTTGTGCAGGGTGGTCACTCCTTGGCCACAAGGGAGATTTTCTTCAGTCTTCTGTGGAGCAGAACGTTGAAGTCCAGAGTTTCTTCTTTGTAGAGTTTCAAATCAGGATAATCTAATTTGGAATGGGACCAGCTCCTACCTTTATTCTCCTAAAGGGGGCTGTACTATGACTAGGTCCCTCTTATGGGTGGGACCAGGATCTGGGGTGGTTACACCCCCTATCCTTTGTCAGGTTTCGCGCCAGAGCTGGGGCTGGAGTGCCCCACCAACTGGTTTGAACCGGGGTATGCACAGGGACACCTTGTGTGCTCCAGGCATGTCTCATTCTTTTTAGCCTGTCCTATCTCAATACGCAAAATCCTGTCTGGGGTGGTGCTAGCACCTCCCAAGACAGGAAACCCTTTGTCCAGGCCTCCCTCGCTGGAAGGACTCCCAGCAGCAGGAGGTCAGACTTGTGTCTGTGGTGGCAGCATCCATTTTGTGATTCTGAGACTCGAGTTAACTTTAACCTGGGTTCACAGTTACATACATGTCGTGTCCCTCTAAAAGGGTGGAATGCTACCCCCGTCGCCAGAACTGGCGAGGGGGTAGTATTCCAATTCGTATGACACCTTACTCGACATGTTTTGATAATGCTATGCCAAAGTTAGCAATAACCGCGAGGATTAGAATGCACTTAAGAGTATATGGCATAGCGTTATCATGGAAACAGCTAAAGGACTTGGTTCCGAAAGCTGCAGACAGGCTCAGCTCATGCTAGAGCACCATCTCACATAATTCCAAGCACTCTGCCTCCAGGATTGTTAAGGCCTGCCATAGGAGTGACTTATAAGAGTATATGTGTCCATTTTAGGGTTAGATATAGGTATACTATATCTAAAGCAAAGGGTGATTACATCACCTTGCCCCAGCTGTGTTACTAGCCAGTTGTGTCTGTTTAGATGGCCAGCCAGGGGTGGCACAATACATGCTGCAGCCTTTGTAGGCCTTGGGTGCACTTATGCCCTGGGTACCTATGGTACACTGTACAAGGACTTACAATAGTGACCAAATACCAATTGGTAAATGCACCTAAAGTACATGGATGTCAATTTAGAGTGAGAACAGCTAGGCTGTGGGTCTGATTAGCAGAGACCATCTGCATTGCCATGGTCAGTCCCTGGTCTGTGCTCCCCTGTAAAGTCCATCCCCTGTAGGGAAATGGACCACCTAAGAAGTTTGGGGTTTTCACCCATTATTTGATTTAGCCACAAGAGGGGCTTATGGTCTGTCTGAATCTTGAAGTGAGTTCCAAACAAGTATGGCCTCAACTTCTTCAGGGCCCAAACCACAGCAAAGGCCTCCCTCTCAATAGCTGACCAACGTTTCTCTCTAGGGGTCAGCCTTCTACTTATAATAGCAATGGGCTCGTCATGACCATCATTATTCAGTTGAGATAGAACAGCTCCCACACCCAACTCAGAAGCATCTGTTTGGACAATGAAAGTTTTGGAGTAGTCTGGACTCTTGAGAATAGGTGCAATACACATGGCCTGCTTCAGATCATCGAATGCCTTTTGACAGCTAACTGTCCACTGAACTTTCTTTGGCAATTTCTTGCTTGTCAGGTCATTAAGTGGGGTCACAATGGTCCCATAATTTCTGACAAATTTCCTGTAGTAACCAGACAGGCCCAAGAAAGCTCTGACCTGTGTCTGGGTGGTTGGAGGAGCCCAGTCCTTTATGGCCTGTGTCTTGCTCTCCAATGGTTGAACCTGGCCCCACCTACAAGGTGGCCCAGGTACACAACCTGACTCTGCCCTATCTGGCACTTGGTAGCCTTGATAGAGAGGCCTGCCTTTTGCAGGGCCTCCAAAACTTTCCTCAGGTGGATCAGGTGATCCTCCCAGGTGGAGCTGAAGACAGCAATATCATCTAGATATGCTGCACAAAAGTCATCCAACCCAGTGAGAACTTGGTTCACCAACCTTTGAAAAGTGGCAGGTGCATTTTTCAAACCAAAGGGCATCACCACAAATTGGTAATGACCTCCTGGGGTAGAAAGGAATATGCTACTTACCAGTATGCATCTGTTCTTGGCATAGAGGGCTGCAGAGTGGTACATTATGAATAGATCGCCATCTGGTGTTGGGCTCGGATGATTGCACTTTGTTTTTCTCTTGGAGAGTCTTTTGTATCTTGGTGACTCCTCCCTTGGTTGGTAGTGCGCATGGGCATCGGCTCCATCCTTAGATTGTTTTGCCATAGTAGGGTTAGATGGAGTAGTATAGTAGAATACAGATAAGAGTGCCCATGTAAGTGTATCTAAATAAGATAATGTTGGAACAGACACAGGTTTCCGGGGAGGCTGGGAGGGCATGTACCACTCTGCAGCCCTCTATGCCAAGAACAGATGCATACTGGTAAGTAGCATATTCCGTTCGAGGCATATGGGCTGCAGATGGTACATTATGAATAGACTATACAGCAGTTCTCTCCCTAGCGGTGGTCGCCCGTGTCTGTTGCAACTGTCTGAAACAATGTTTTTAATACTGCTTGTCCCACTCTAGCTTGTTGTGTTGTGTGCACATCTACACAATAGTGCTTTGTGAAGGTGTGCGGTGTAACCCAGGTAGCTGCTCTGCATATGTCATCTAGTGGAATGTTTCCCAGAAATGCCATAGATGCTCCTAGTTTACGTGTAGAGTGAGCTCCAGGAGGAACAGTTAATGTTCTCTTTGCCTTTAAGTAGCATATTTGAATGCATTTTACAATCCATCTGGCAATGCCCGCTTTGGAGATGGGATTGCCTTTATGTGTAGGAGAAAACGCAACAAATAGCTGTTTTGTCTTTCTGAAAGTTTGTGTTCTTTCTATATAGTACAATATGGCCCTTCTAACGTCCAGTGTATGTAGGGCTCTTTCCGCTACTGTTTGTGGTTTTGGAAAGAAAACCGGTAATTCCACTGACTGATTGATGTGGAATGCTGAAATAACTTTCGGTAAGAATTTTGGGTTTGTTCTAAAAACCACTTTATTTTGGTGTAGCTGCATAAATGGTTCTTGAATCGTAAAAGCTTGCAGCTCACTTACTCTTCTAAGTGACGTGATAGCTATGAGGAAGGCCACCTTCCATGTGAGGAATTGTATTTCACACCTATGCATAGGTTCAAAGGGTGGTCCCATTAGTCTGGTAAGCACTATGTTGAGATTCCAGACTGGGGAAGGTGGTCTTCTTGGTGGAATGACTCTTTTGAGTCCTTCCATGAAAGCTTTAATTGCTGGTACTTTAAACAGTGACAGATGTTGCCTGTTCTGTAGGTACGCCGCTATGGCTGCGAGATGAACTCTGATAGAGGTATATGCTAGGTTACATTGCTGTAGATGTAATAAATAGCAAATGATTTGTTTAGTGGATGCGTCCAGAGGGTTGATGTTCTTACTGTTACAGTGTATAGCAAACCTCTTCCATTTTGCTGCATAGCATGCTCTGGTGGTAGGACGTCTTGCTTGTTTAATGATTTCCATGCATTCTGGTGGTAAATCTAAATACCCAAACTCTATGACCTCAGGAGCCAGATCGCTAGGTTCAGTTGTTTGGGATCTGGGTGCATTATTTCTCCATGGTTCTGTGTAAGATGCATGGGTAATAACCTTAGCTTTTGATGTGGTACTTGTGAGAGTTGTAGCAGCGTGGTGAACCACGGCTGTCTTGCCCACGTGGGTGCCACTAGTATCATTGTCATTGAGTGTTGCTGTAGTTTCCGAACCAGTAATGGAATTAGTGGTAGAGGAGGGAACGCGTAAGCAAATTTGTTGGACCAATTTATCCACAGTGCATTGCCCTGGGACCTTTGGTGTGGGTACCTGGATGCGAATTCTTTGCATTTTGCGTTCTGATGATTGGCAAACAGATCTATCTCTGGTTGCCCCCATTTTTGGAAGAATGGCTGTAGTATTTGGTCGTGCAGCTCCCATTCGTGTACTTGTTCTGACTGTCTGCTTAGGATGTCTGCTATTTGATTTTGAACTCCTGGTAGGTGTTCCGCTAACAGGTAGATCTTTTGAGGAATGGCCCATCTCCATATGTCCTGTGCTAGTCTGGACAGTTGGAGAGAGTGTGTCCCCCCCTGTTTTTGAATATAATACATTGCAGTCATGTTGTCTGTTCTGATCAGGACTGCTTTTCCTGCTATTTGTATTAGGAAAGCCTTTAGTGCTAGAAATATTGCTAATAGTTCTAGGTAGTTGATGTGCAGTTTCTTTTGCTGCACACTCCACTTCCCCTGTACTGTGTATCTGTCCATATGCGCTCCCCATCCGGAGAGCGATGCGTCCGCTGTTATTGTCACTTGTGGAATTGGCTCTAGGAACGACCGTCCCTTGGAAATGTTTTCTGTGTTCCACCACTTCAGAGATCAATGCGTCCAGTCATTTACCAACACCAGATCTGTAATCTGACCTTGAGCCTGATTCCACTGTGTCGCTAGACACTCTTGTAGTGGGCGCATTTGTAGTCTGGCATGTGGTATTAGCTGTATGCAGGAGGACATCATGCCTAATAGTTGCATAAACACTCGTGCTGGTAGTAAGTGTTGTGGTTGAAATCTTTGTATTAACCCGACCATTGTCTGTACTCTGATTGGGTTGGGGTATGCTATTGCCTTCTCTGTGTCTACTGTAGCTCCCAGGTATTGCTGAATCTGGTTTGGTTGCAGGTGTGATTTTTTGTAGTTCACCGTGAACCCTAGGTGGTGCAGCAATTGGATTGTCTTCTGTGTGTTGTGAAGACATTCTTCCTTTGACTTGGCCTTTATTAGCCAATCGTCCAAGTATGGGAAGACATGTATTTGTTGTCTTCTTAGGTGTGCTGCCACCACAGCTAGACATTTTGTGAAAACTCTTGGTGCTGTTGTGACACCGAACGGAAGGACTTTGAACTGATAGTGTTGTCCTTCCAACACAAACCTTAGGTATTTCCTGTGGGCTCTGTGAATTGGGATATGAAAGTAAGCGTCTTTTAGATCCAGTGTAGAAAGAAAGTCCCCTTTCTTCAGTAAAGGGAGTACTTGTTGGAGCGTGACCATGTGGAAATGCTCCGAATTTATGTAAGCATTGAGAGGTCTGAGGTCTAATATTGGTCTTAGGGACCCGTCCTTTTTGGGGATCAGGAAGTATAGAGAGTATACTCCTGTTCCCTGTTGATCTTTTGGGACCTTCTCTATTGCATGCTTTTGTAGAAGTGCTAGAACGTCTTCTCTTAACAATGTCAGATGATCTTGACTCATTGGACGCTGTTTGGGGGGGATGTTTGGTGGGGTAGCTATGAGTTCTAGGCAATAACCATGTTGGATAATTTGTCTCACCCACTTGTCTGACTTGATGTTTTCCCAGACAGGTAGGAACTGTGATAGACGTCCCCCGACCGGTGTTATGTGGTCTGGGGGGAGTTCTATGAAGTCACTGTTTTGGTGTTGAGGCGTTGCGGTTGTTATTATTTCCGCGGCCTCTACCCTTATTGTTGTTACCTCTGTAACTGCCTCTTGAATTACCTCTGGGTGATGTTGGTGTGAAAGATGTGGATTGTTGATTTGTTCCTGTGTTCTTTGAGCCCCCTCTATAGGTGGATCTCCGAAAGGAACCTCTGTGTGTTGGCTGTTGCAATGCTCCCATTGACTTAGCCGTTTCCGTATCTTTCTTCATTTTTTCTAATGTCTCGTCTGTGCTTGAACCAAACAATGTTTTCTGATCAAATGGTTTGTTCAATAGGGCTGTTTGTACTTCTTGTTTGAATCCTGAGATTCTAAGCCATGCATGCCTTCTTAGCATGACACTGGTGTTAATAGACCTTGCTGCAGTGTCTGCTGCGTCTAATGCACACTTAATGGAAGTATTGGTTATTATTTTACCTTCCTGTATTAATTGATCTGCCTTTTTCTGGTGTTCTTTTGGGAGATGTATGAGAAGTTTTTCTAACTCATCGTAATGTGCCCTGTCGTAACGTGCGAGTAGTGCTTGTGTATTGGCTATACGCCAGCTATTCGCTGCCTGTGATGCTACTCTTTTGCCTGATGCATCTATTAACTTCGACTCTTTATCTGGTGGAGGAGCCTCTCCTGTAGATAATGAGTTTGCTCTTTTACGAGCGTTTGAGACCACCAGCGAGTCTAGAGGTACATGCCCTCTAATAAATATTGGGTCCTTTGGAGCCGCTTTGTATTTTTTATCAATTCTGGGGTTTAACACCCTGGCTCTCACTGGGTTTTCGAATATTTCCTCTGTGTGACTAAGAAGACCCTTTAACATAGGAAGAGTACCTGATGTTCTCTGTGCATTAGGTAGAGTCTCTAACAAGAAATCCTCTATTTGAGGTTCTGTGTGCATATCTAGTTTGTGATATTTTGCTGCCCTATTAATGAGCTGCACAAACCCTGTGTTATCATCAGGTGGTGAAGGCTTTGAGGGATATAACTCTGGGTCGTTGTCTTCATCTGACCCTACATCATAATTTTCTCATGGGTCCTCCTCATCTGGGATAGATTCGTCATCCCCCTGAGGTTCTCCCTCCCCTAGATCACTCCCCTAGATCATCTGACTGAGGTGTAGCTGGTCTTGGTGTGGAAGGTGTAGGAATATTTGACCTATTGTGAGGAATAGGAGAAGAGGGTGTGACTCTAGGACGAGGAGAAGCAGGAGGAGTTATATTCTTCCCCATTGTTCTCTTTTTTGGAGGAAGAGGTTTATCTTCTGACTGTTCACTCTTTCTCTTCTTTGTGACCACTTTTCCAGTCTGTGGATCAATAAACAAGATCTTTTGTTTGGGATCTGTCTGTTGCTCCTGAATCGGTACCGAAGGTCCTGGCTCCGAGAGGTGCTTTTGATCGTCAGATCTTGTTGTTTTCGGTACCGAATGTTTGCTCGATTCCGACTTTCTTGGTATCGAGTGTCTCCTGGGCGATAAGTCATATTTGTGTTTCGACATGGAATGTCTCGATACCGAGCTTCCCTTTGCATGTAGCCTCGGTGTCGAAGTCGATGTCGCCCTTTTCTCGGATCCAACATGGTGGGAGTCCGAGTTTTTCGGTTTCACTTTCGGTTTCGTTGCCGGGCCCGAGGGCGGGGCGTCGGAAACTTTTTTCAGCGGTTTGACCGGGCCCGAGGGCGGGGTCGTTACCGCACGGGGTCGGTTTTTCGGTAAGGGGACGTCGTCACTCACGGTTTGTTGATCGATGAGTTCCTCGGTCTCCGACTGGTCCCCTTCCGACCCCGACTGTTCTTCTTCTTCTTCCTTGATTTGGTCGTCTCCGAACAACTCCGGGATCGCTTCCGCCTGCATTCTGGAAACCTCGTGTCTTCGAGCTCGACGATTTCTAATCGTTAGCTTGGAGGAGAATGCTGCGCAGGCTTCGCAGTTCCTGGATTCGTGTTCAGGCGATAGACAGAGGTTGCACACCTCGTGTAGGTCCTTGTGTGGGAACTTAGCACCACACTTTGGACATCTTTTGAATGGAGTCCTTTCCATGGACTCCGGGCTTGACTGCGTCGAGAAAAGGCCTCTTGTTCTTCGACGTAGATCCAAGTTTTTCTGTTCGATTTTTATTTGCTACGCGCCGGAATGGAAATGAACGTGTTCGATAACAATACCGTCGAATTGGAAAGGGAATACGCGTCGATAAATCACTTTCTTCCGAAGTTGATCTGGAGCGTCTCGATCCTCATCCGAACCCGATGGCGGAAAAAAAACAATCTAAGGATGGAGCCGATGCCCATGCGCACTACCAACCAAGGGAGGAGTCACCAAGATACAAAAGACTCTCCAAGAGAAAAACAAAGTGCAATCATCCGAGCCCAACACCAGATGGCGATCTATTCATAATGTACCATCTGCAGCCCATATGCCTCGAACATGCTGTTTTGGCCTTGGCATCCTCAGCTAACCTGATTTGCCAATAACCAGCTGTCAGGTCAAATGTACTCAAGGATTTGGCAGAAGCCAATTTATCTAGGAGTTCATCTGCTCTAGGTATTGGATGGGCATCTGTCTTAGTGACAGCATTGAGACCCCTGTAGTCTACACAAAACCTCACCCCTCTCTTACCATCCTGGGTGTGAGTTTTTGGCACTAGAACTACAGGACTAGCCCAAGGGCTCTCTGAGGGTTCAATGACTCCCAAATCCAACATCTTTTGTACTTCTTTCTTTATGCAGTCCCTGACGTGGTCAGGTTGCCTGTAGATTTTACTCTTTATAGGCAGACTGTCACCAGTGTCCCCCTCATGGGTGCACCAGTTTGTCTGACTGGGGGTCAAGTCAAGTCAAGTCAAGTCATAGGATTTGTATAGCGCACTACATACCCAGAGGGTTTCAAGGCGCTTAGGAAGGGGAGTAGGATTACTTGTCAAATATCCACGTTTTAAGTTGCTTTCTGAACGCTTGGTGGTTCTGGGTAAGGCGAAGGTAAGCGGGGAGTGAGTTCCATGTTTTAGCAGCCAGGTATGAAAAGGATCTGCCTCCCATGGTGGTCTTGTTGATGCGAGGTACAGTGGCGAGGGCTTGGCTGGAAGAACGTAGTTGGCGGGAGGGGGTGTAGAAGGACAGTCGTGAGTTGAGGCAATCTGGTCCGATGTTGTAGAGTGATTTGTGTGCGTGGGTAAGCAGTCGGAAAGCGATCCTCTTATTGACGGGTAGCCAGTGGAGGTCTTTAAGGTCACCAGAGATATGTTCGTTGCGTGGGAGGTCTAATATGAGCCTGGCTGAGGCGTTTTGGATTCGTTGGAGTTTCTTCTGGAGTTTTGCGGTAGTACCGGCGTAGAGGGTGTTTCCGTAGTCCAGTCGGCTCGTGACCAGAGCGTGGGCGACTGTTTTCCTTGTATCGGAGGGGATCCAGCGAAATGTTTTTCTGAGCATGCGAAGAATGTTGAAGCAGGAAGAGGATACGGCGCTGACTTGTCTGTTCATTGAGAGTTAAGAGTCCAGGATGACGCCTAGGTTCCGTGCGTGGTCTGTTGGGATGGGTGCTTTTCCGAGGGCTTCCGGCCACCAGGAGTCGTCCCATGCAGAGGGGGATGTACCTAAGATCAGGACTTCTGTTTTGTCTGAGTTCAGTTTCAGACGGCTTTGTTTCATCCATTCGGCAACTTCTTTCATTCCTTCGTGTAGGTTAGTTTTGGCGGTGCTGGGGTCATTGGTGAGAGAAAGGATCAGTTGAGTGTCGTCCGCGTAAGAGATGATGTTGAGGTTGTGTTTGCGTGCGATGGCCGCGAGGGGGCTCATGTATACGTTGAAGAGGGTGGGACTGAGTGAGGATCCTTGTGGTACGCCGCAGATGACTTCAGAGGCCTCGGACTTGAATGGAGGAAGGCGGACTCTCTGGGTTCTTCCGGTGAGGAACGAGGTGATCCATTCAAGTGCTTTTCCTTGGATTCCGATGTTATAGAGGCGTTGTAAAAGGGTGCTGTGGCAGACTGTGTCAAAGGCTGCGGAGAGGTCGAGGAGGATGAGGGCGACTGTGTCTCCATTGTCTAGTAGATTTCGAATGTCGTCTGTTGCTGCGATGAGGGCGGTCTCAGTGCTGTGTTTTGCTCGGAAGCCAGACTGTGAGGAGTCGAGGGATTTGTTGGCTTCGAGGAAGGCGGCGAGCTGGTTGTTGACAGCTTTCTCGATGACTTTGGCCGGGAAAGGAAGGAGCGAGATGGGGCGGTAATTTTTTAGTTCGGTGGGGTCCGCTGTTGGTTTTTTCAGAAGGGCGGTGAGTTCAGCGTGTTTCCAGTCTTCCGGGAAGGTGGCGGAGTTGAAGGAGCAGTTGATGACGTCTCTGAGGTGCGGTGCTATGATGGAGTCTGCTTTGTTGAAGATGTGGTGAGGGCATGGGTCTGTGGGGGATCCTGAGTGGATGGAATTCATCAGGCGGATGGTGTCCTCAGTGGAGATTGGGTTCCAGTCGTTGAGAGTGTTCACGGGGGGAAGATGATCAGCAGATGGTAGGGTGGGTTGATTTCCGGGTTGGTTGTCAAAGCTGTTGTGGATGTCTGCAATCTTGTTGTGGAAAAATGATGCTAGGGAGTCGCAGAGGGTTTGAGAGGGGGTGATGTCGTTGGAGTTGGCCGAGGGATTGGAAAATTCCTTGACGATGTTAAAAAGTTCCTTGCTGTTGTGGGCGTTGTCAAGTCGATCCTTGATTGCTGTTTTCTTGGCTTTTCGGATCAGTTGGTGGTGAGTGCGGGTGGCGTTTTTGAAGGCGTCCTTGGTGCTGGTGGTTGGGTCTTTTTTCCAGGCCTTTTCAAGGGAGCGGCAGAGTTTCTTGGACTTCTTGAGATCATCGTTGAACCATGAGGCCTTCTTGCTGCCAGGTTTGCTTTGCCGTTTTTTCAGTGGTGCTAAGGTGTCGGCGGTGTTGGATAACCATAGGGTGAGGTTGGCGGCGGCTTTGTTAGCGTTGGAAGAGGGGGCTGGGGAGTTACGAAGGAGCGATGCGGAGATTTGGTCCGTGGTGATTTTGTTCCAGTTTCTTTGCAGGGTAGGTTGGAGGTGGATGTTGGGTCAGAGAGAACATTTGTCTAACGGACTGAAGAACCTATTTGCAATCCTTTTGCTGATGCTCAGAGAGGCTGTCAGAAAAGACTGCACCATCTACTGACCCATCATCAGGGTTCTGAGTGAGCAGGTCTGGGAGAGTGTCACTCTCTTCCTCCTGTCCCTCATCTGTGGCCATGAGTAAGCCCATTTCCGCCCTGTCAACAAATGCCTTGAGCCTGTTCACATGAAGTATTCTGTGAGGGCTCCTGGGAGTTCAAAGGTCCACCAGGTAGGTGACCTCTCCCTTCTGTTCAATGATGGTGTGGTGTCCAGACCATTTGTCTTGGAGAGATGCTGTGGCCACTGGCTCCAACACCCACACCTTCTGTCCAGGCTGGTAAACAGTAAGGACAGCCTTTTGGTCATGCCAGGCTTTTTGAAGTTCCTGGCTGGCCTCAAGGTTTTTGGATGCCTTCTCCATGTACTCTGCCATCCTGGAGCGGAGACCAAGTACATAGTACACTATGTCAAGTTTAGACTTTTGAGAGGTAACTCACATCCTTCCTTCACAAGACATAGGGGTCCTCTTACAGGATGCCCAAATAGAAGCTCAAAAGGGCTGTAGCCAACCCCCTTCTGTGGGACCTCTCTGTAAGCAAACAGAAGGCAGGGTAAAAGGATGTCCCATCTTCGCCTAAGCTTTTCAGGTAACCCTTTTATCATCCCTTTTAGGGTCTTGTTGAATCTCTCCACAAGCCCATTGCACTGTGGGTGATAGGGGGTAGTGAATTTGTAATTTACACCACACTCCTTCCACATTGCAGTCAAGTATCCTGACATGAAGTTTGCACCTCTGTCAGAGACAACCTCCTTAGGAAACCCCACTCTGGAGAAAACTGCAAGTAGGGCCCTGGCCACAACAGGATCTGTAGTGGTCCTAAGGGGAATAGCTTCTGGATACCTGGTGGCATGATCCACTACCACCAGTATAAATCTGTGCCCAGAGGCTGTTGGGGGGTCCATTGGTCCAACAATGTCAATCCCCACTTTTTCAAAGGGTACCCCCACCACAGGTAGTGGTATAAGGGGGGCTTTTGTTGTGCCACCTGATTTGCCACTGGCTTGACAGGTGACACATGAGTGACAAAACTCTTTGGTGTCCTCAGACATATGAGGCCAGTGAAAGTGTGGGACAAGTCTTTCCCAAGTCTTGTTCTGGCCTAAGTGACCTGCAAGGGGAATCTCTTGGGCTAAGGTAAGAAGGAAACCTCTGAGAGACAAGGGGATGACCAGCCTCTTGGTAGCACCAGGCTTGGGGTCTCTTGCCTCAGAGTATAGGGGTCCATCATCCCAGTACCGCTTGTGGGTACCTGTAGCATTCCCTGCAGCCTCAGCAGCAGCCTGCTGCCTGAGGGGTTCAAGAGAGGAACAGTCTAACTGTGCCTGCCTCAAGTCTGCCCTGGAAGGTCCCCCTGACCCAAGAAACTCAACCTGATCAGGTTCAAGCTCCTCTAGGACAGTTCCTTCTGGGGTCTTTGGGTCAGCCACCTGAGAGGGCTGATCCTCACCTTGAGGCAGGGGGGGAAGGCACTGCCTTAACCCTACTGCTCTTCCTCTTGGGTGGTGTCTGGTCCATTGTTCCAGGATCCAGCACTTGTTCAGCTGGGAATTTCTTGGCCTGTGATCTGGTCACAGCAAGGACTTGTGTTGACAAAGCTAACATTTCCACATGAGTCCTATACTCCACTTCTGACCATAAGGAGGATTCCAAATCATTGCCCAAAAGTCAGTCCACTGGGAGGTCTGAACGAACTACAACCCTCCCCAGGAGAAGTTAACAACTGGCATACCGTGATTGGTAGTGACATTGCTAGCATTTGTCACTAGGTAGTCTGAACCTAATATTACCTGTTCAGGGTCCACAAAGTTTGGTGTCACCATAGTGCCACTGGCACATGTGTCCCTGTAGGCCTGAGCCATTTTTCCATTGATTAAAGGCGTTTGCCTGTATTTGCCCAGAGTACTGGGACTTACAGTAGGGGTCATATCCATGTCCCCACTACAAACAAGAACAGCCTGAGTAGGTATTCTGACTAAGTCAGAACCCACCTCGGTTCCCAGGGTTAACCCAACTATAGCCTTGGGGGGTGCACTACTACTATTCACTGTACTAGGGGGTGCAGGTGCCTTAGGGGCAGTAGTGGTAGGAGCTGTGCCTTTCTTGGTGCACTCACTAAACCAGTGAGTCTTACTTTTACAGTATTGGCACCATGGTTTTCTTGGAACATCAGTCTTCTTCGTTTGGGAATTCTGGGACCCACCCTCCTTAGATTGTTGGGGCCTTGTTGAAGACTTATGGTCATTTTTCTGATTCTGATTACCCTTTTGGTCTGCTTTCTTCTGGCCACCACCCTAGTTCTGGTTCTGCTGCTTGACCCTTGTCCTGACCCATCTGTCTGCCTTCTATCCCAATTCTTGGGTAGAGGTCAGATCTGAGTCAATCAAGTGCTGATGCAACAACTGGTTCTGACAATTATTTAAGTTTTGCTCTCTCATTATTAGATTATACAATACTGTGTAATCAGTAACTTTACTTCCCAGTAACCAGCCTTCCGAAGCCTTAGTGTCACAATCAACAAAGTCAGTCCAATCCTGAGACTGAGTTTTCTGGGGGTCTCTGAACATCAACCTGTACTGTGCAGTTGTTAAGCCAAACCCATCAATCAGTGCATTTTTCAGGACTGGGTAATCATTAGCATCCTCAGCTCTTACAGAGAGGAGCTGATCTCTACCTTTACCTTCAAAGGAAAGCCACAAAATAGCTGGTCACTGGCTCTGGGGTACCTGCTGTACTGTGCATGCCCTCTCCAGAGCAGTCATCCATTTGTGGATGTCATCCCCTACCTTATAGGGGGGCACTATTTTACTCAGGTGTCTATTATCAAAACTCCTGTCTTTATCTCTAGGGATAATGCTGCCACCAGTGGGTTCTAACCCACTCAATTTCTGCTCTCTGGCAAAGGCAAGTTTCTCTTTGGCAAGGGCAAGTTCTTCCCTTTGGATCCTCAGATTCACTTCCTTCATTTTTGCTTTGTGTTCTCTTCTCTGAGGGGAAGTCATCCATCTCTGAGAAGATGCATGAGAGACATGGGAGTGAATAGATCTGTTAGAGCCTCTGGAGTGAGACCTAACTCGTCTATTGCCAAGGTTAGGCCTGCTTGTGGATAGGTCTGGGGCTCCCCCAGCTCCATCCCCATGTAGGCTTACGTTGGCCCTGGTAAGTCTGACTATAACTGGACTAGTGTCTACATCTCCCTCAGAGGAGTCCCAATCTTCCCTACCATCTACATCTTCTGTTTCAGGGAGGTTAGAGTCATCTTCTAAGGGGGGTATACTTCCATCTGTAGGATCAGCGGGGCCTGGATTAGAAGCCCTTCTAGCATCATATGTCTCTAAGAGACCTATCAGAAAAGGAAGGGTAGGGTTAGAACCCTGTTTCAGTTTCTTGGAGGTACACAATTGTCTCATCTCCTGGAAGCTGAGGGCTGCATATCTGGTAACGACCTGTGGAGGGTCAGTAATCACAGGGGGAGCCACTGCGTTTTCTCCTGTGATAGACATGCTTTCTAGTGAGGTGTAAGTGGTGCACTTACCTACACTATGGGATTTCCTACTGATCCCTTGCTAAGAGTTGTAGTCAGGGTGTGCTACTCCCTTTCTACTACAACAGCTGGTTCAGTAGAACTCAGAGTATTTCTAAGCTTGTTATATGTACCTATGGTACCTTATGTGATCTTTCAAATGATATCTCAAGATTATATTTGGTAAAAACAATAGCAAGTTCAAATCCCAACCGCTGCACACCAATGTGAGAAGTTGGCCTGATATATGATGCTCACTAGTTCTAGTGATCACCATGTATCAGTCCAAACAACCCTTATGGTGATTGGTTGTAAGTCAACCTTATAGACCAGCTATCCTAATGGTAGCATGGACAAAGCAGTCTTAGGCTAAACTCTTTTGGCATGTGAAGCCAGCCGTTTTACCACATATAACCCCTTGAATACCAAATGAAAGGACACCACACAGGTTGTTATGAAAATAAACAAGATATTTATTACTAACAAACACCTCTGAACTCTTTATGAGATCAGAGGACTAAGCACATGACAAGACTCTGAAGAAAAATACGATAAGTTGCACAAATTACAATGGTGCCCTAGGGGCACGACAAACCATATACTAAGTAAATGGTATAAGGAAATCGATAGAAGGAATGGAGCTGTCCAGAGGCTGTAGGTTCGCTGGGACTACACTACCCTAACCTTAGGTAAGGAGCAGAGGCCCACGGGACGCGTGTGCAGAGTGTGAACTCACACGCGAGATGCGGGACAAAGTCAATGGACAGTACCAGTTACGAAAAAGGTGAGTACGGACAGTTCTGACTGGTTACGACTAAAACGACAGGATACCTGGACACTTGGAGAGTCAATCTACCTTTGAGCACCGAAATGCTCTCGTTACCTCACCCACGGGCTGCGGGTGCATAGGTGTGAAAGTGTGTTGGGTTTCCGCGTTGAAGTCTATGGAGCCTTGAAGAAAGATGCTGCAGGAGACCAGGAAGAAGATGTCCGGAGGGATCCAAGGGTGGATCAAGGAAGATGGAGACCTGAAAGCAGAGGGGACAATGTTCACAGTCACTAGCCAGTGACCGGAGTGGAACCAGGAAGGAACCAGATGCTGTTGTCGCGATCAGGTGAAGAGTGGACGCTTGACTCTGCAGCCACGTGGACCAGGTGGTGTCTTCGACGACCAGGATGGAGGCACGAGCTGTCCCACGCAGGCTCTCGCTGGCGGCGGTGTTGGTTCCGGATTCGGCGTCAACAGGCCTTGGCAAAGGCACCCCACGCGGTGAGTGGAATAGAAGTCTGGTGCGGACCAGGAGGGTCCGGGGTGCTTCTCCTTTGCAGGGCAGCAAGGGCCAGTCTGGAGCAACCATACCAGCGGTGTAGATTTTGTGGATCGTCGTCTAGGAGGCCACTAGCCAGCCGGCAATTGACCAGACAACGCGTCGAGCAGCGATCAAGCAAAAGGGCCCCACGCAGATCTCGTGGATGCTGGAGGGCTGATCTTCTGTGCAGGAGCTGCTCGGGGCTGGGTCTTCTCAATCCCCAAAGCACTTTTTCGAGGATGCCTCTGAAGTCGTGCTGGAAGTGAAGTGCAGTTTCTCCAAGATGGCCGGTCCCACGTGTCTCGTCGCACCCACGGATCTCAGCTGTGCTGCAGATGTAGGTAGAGGTCGGAGAGGTCTGGAAGTCCGGATCTCGTCGGGCTCTGAAGTCTGGTTCCAGGCAGGAAGGACGATAAAGTGAACGGCTAGGACGCTTGATGGTGCCTGCTTGTGCAGGGTGGTCACTCCTTGGCCACAAGGGAGATTTTCTTCAGTCTTCTGTGGAGCAGAACGTCGAAGTCCAGAGTTTCTTCTTTGTAGAGTTTCAAATCAGGATAATCTAATTTGGACTGGGACAAGCTCCTACATTTATTCTCCTAAAGGAGGCTGTACTATGACTAGGCCCCTCCTATGGGTAGGACCAGGAAGTGGGGTGGTTACACCCCCCTATCCTTTGTCCGGTTTCGCGCCAGAGCTGGGGCTGGAGTGCCCCAGCAACTGGTTTGAACCGGGGTATGCACAGGGACACCTTGTGTGCCCCAGGCATGCCTCATTCCTTTCAGCCTGTCATACCTCAATACACAAAATCCTGTCTGGGGTGGTGCTAGCACCTCCCAAGGCAGGAAACCCTTTGTCCAGGCCTCCCTCGCTGGAAGGACTCCCAGCAGCAGGAGGTCCGACTTGTGTCTGTGGTGGCAGCATCCATTTTGTGATACTGAGACTCGAGTTAACTTTATCCGGGGTTCACAGTTACATACATGTCGTGTCCCTCTAAAAGGGTGGAATGCTACCCCGTCGCCAGAACTGGCGAGAGGGTAGTATTCCAATTCGTATGACACCTTACTCGACATGTTTTGATAATGCTATGCCAAAGTTAGCAATAACCGCGAGGATTATAATGCACTTAAGAGTATATGGTATAGCGTTATCATGGAAACAGCTAAAGGACTTGGTTCCGAAAGCTGCAGACAGGCTCAGCTCATGCTAGACCACCATCTCACATAATTCCAAGCACTCTGCCTCCAGGATTGTTAAGGTCTGCCATGGGAGTGACTTATAGGAGTATATATGTCCATTTTAGGGTTAGATATAGGTATACTATATCTAAAGCAAAGGGTGATTACACCACCACGCCCCTGCTGTGTTACCAGCCAGTTGTATCTGTTTAGATGGCCTGCCAGGGGTGGCACAATACATGCTGCAGCCCTTGGTAGGCCTTGGGTGCACTTATGCCCTGGGTACCTATGGTACACTGTACAAGGACTTACAATAGTGACCCAATACCAATTGGTAAATGCACCTAAAGTACATGGATGTCAATTTAGAGAGAGAACAGCTAGGCTGTGGGTCTGATTAGCAGGCCCACAGCCAGGTAAAGTCGTAAACCAGTGAAGCAAAAAGAAAAAATCTGGGGTGACCATAGGATTGCAGACCCTACTCTCCTACACTTGGCTGCCCGCGTCAGCACCATACTATAAGCAGGCCCCTCCTCCGTAGCCACGGTAGAAGGGGAGACAAAGCCAGTGTCAGGGGAAGTGTCGAGACCACTGGCTTCCCCAGCTCCTCTATCCAGTCCTGCAAGGACTGACACTCACGTGTCAGAGGGTCCTCAGACCCCTCCCAATCCCCCTCGTCCTCCATCTCCTGAAATTCAGGGTCAAAGATTGGAGTCGGATTAAAGAAGAAATGCTCTTCAGCCGGCGTCGGTCCGACGCCGGATCCGGACCGAGTGAGGGATCAGGGGTGGCGCCGTGCGGGGACGGCACCGGGGGCGACACCCTGGGGGTCAACGCCAACGGGGTTGTTAAGTCGACCAGCGGCGACCTGGATCCGGAACCAGATCCCGTGGCGTCAGGACCGAAGTCGCCGACGGCGCCGGGGCCAAAACACCCGACGGCGTCGGGGCCAAAGCACCCGGCCCGCGTGGACTCCCAGTCGGGGCTCGGAGGCGCCGCGGGACCCGACGGAGGAGAGAGGGACCTCATGGCCATGAGGAAGGCCTGGATCTCCTCCGGCGTCACGTTCAGCCCAGGGACCGGCGGATATGGAGCTGGCCGCAACGCCTGCGGCTCCGGTGGAGCCGCGGGCGATGTCATCTGAACCCCCGGCCGCATCGCACGAGCTTTGGGGGTAGTCGGAAGAGCGATGTCGTCTCTTCGACTTCTTGTGCCTCTTACCTGAGGACTTGAAGCCCAATGAATGGTGTCGACTCACCGAGCTTCGATGACTGTGGCCCCGCGACAGGTCCCTCGACCCCCTCCTGGACCGGGACCTTGAGCGGCGCGGGGTCGACTGCCAGAGCTCGAGGCATTTACGGGACCGCTCCCGCCTAGCCTTCGACGTCAAGGCTTGGCAGTCGGGGCACGACTGGTCGTCGTGGTCGGCCCCAAGGCAATACAGGCACCGGCGGTGGGGATCGGTAATCGACATCAGTCGGTTGCAGTCGGTACAGGGCTTTAATCCGGGCATCCCTACCGGCACCGAGAGTCGTGAAGAGATCAAAAAAGATAAAAAAAGTTTAGTCAAAAAGTGACTAAGGTACTGCTTTCTCCGGACCTGCGCTTGCTGTCGAGGAAAAAAGAAGAACTGACGTCAGCGCGCGAGGACGGCGTCTAAGTACTCCGACGACGTCATTCCGGCGCCAACGACGGACGCGGAGCCGCAGACGACACCTACTGACGCGCAGGGGTACTGCTACGCAAAGTTTTCCGGATCCAGTCTGACGCCTGGGGGTTATTCTAAGGTAAGGAATCTAACTAACGTGTTTCTCTCAGATTCATACGTCAACCTTTGATGCCTATGAATTTTAATCAAGTGAGACCTGCGTTTTTGTTTTTACAGTTATTAACTAGGACTACAGTATGATATTTTTTTAATCATGCAAACTTTCTGGGGTTTTAAAGCAAGTTAAACTGTAAATTGTGTCAATGTCATCATGTATGTAATGTATCACAATGTTTTCGCCTTAGGATTTTAATTTGAAAATCGAATAAAGTATATTGATTGAAGTACTGTGATGAGAGAATCTGGATTTCATTAAAGACATGGAGGCTATCATTATCCCCACCCTCCCTTCTCAAAAGGGGGGGGGGGGGGGGTTAGTAGGAAGGGGTGCATTACAATTGGTTGGGCCAAGATATGAAACCGTTAGATTAAATAATTGTGTTACAGTTTGAGTCAAGTAATTTTAAACTGTTGGTGTATGACAAATTAGGAATGTTAAAGTATTGGTTTGAATTGTATTAAAAATAATTTTTTGTAACAGATAGTGAACATGAGGACCCAAATACTATTTGGGGTCCTACTTGGAAGGACAACAGTTGACGTTTTTGAGATTCTCCTTTTTTTGTCAAAATAAGGTCTATATAGTGACAGATTAGACCCAGAAGCAGCTATAAAGAGGAAGATGCCTGTTGATCAAGGGTTTATAAAGGGTGACATGTTCATTATGATTCTAGAGTTTTGCGTTTGGTTAGGAGTTGCTTTAAATGGCTGCACATGGAGTAGCAATAAAAGATATATGCATAAATGCTAGTCTTTGTGTCTTTATTGAAATCAAGATTCTCACATCACAATACTTGGAGGATCTACATTGTCCAAAACGGGTCCAAGGATATTGGATTACACTTTTATTATATTACCTAACAGACTGCACTTAAAATACCATAAGAAGTATTTTACACTATACAAGGATAGTCCAGTTATGGGGAATAGCTAAGCCAGCCGAGATGTTGGACCCAACGCTCTGTAGCTCCATCCGTTGGCCCACACTTCTCTTGAAATCCTAGACAAAGGCCCGGTAGCAGGGCCTCAGATGGGCACAGGTGGCCCCTGGGCCCAAAACCCTGACCTTTCAAGGCCTCAACTGCCCACCTTGACCCCCCTAGAGCTGTGTGGTTGAGCCATTTGGCCCCAGACTCCGTGGCGGAGGGCCGGTCTGGCTTCTGGACAATTGCGGAAGCCGTAGCTATTGTGCAGGGGTTGATCCTCACCTCCCAGCCCCTACCACAGGTCTGGGCCACCCCCGCCGGGTGTCCAGAGGCGAGACCCTGCTGGGCATTTCAACAAGGCGTGGCCGCCAAGAGGTGAACAAGGAGGCTCTGCGACGCATAGGTGAGCCACTGCGGGAAGGCCCACCCACCGGACGGCGCCCCAGGAGCCTGAAGGGGCACTTCTTCCCTTGATGCACTTCTTCCCTCCGCATTGAACCTGCGCTGGCCGCCTGCTTTGGAATCGAGGCACACAAGGGGAGGGGGAGATCCTTTACGAGGCCTGGTTGCAGGGCGTTCACAAACCCGGGGCCTACTGCTCTTCCTATACTTCATGAGCTCCCCCGGGCCCAGTGACCTCCCATCCTCTGCGGCGGCCCCCCACTGACTCTGTGGCACCCACACAGAAGTTCGCCACTCTTTCGCCATTTGATTGCCCCCCATTGGGCCCGTGCTACTGCTTGACGTGTCCAAGCGGGCCCCTCCTTCGCTGGCAGGTAATGCCTACCCTACACTACTCTGCTATCTCTACACAGGCTGCCCATGGGGTATGGATTGCCATACTGAACCCACCATCTTAAAGGCATGGTTCCAGTTATATTACTGTGATGTTTTTTCATCTATGCAGCCTATAGGCTAATTACCTTCTATTACTTGTTTTTTTCTCTGAAAATAAAGAGATGTGTTGGAACACTTAAGGAGTGTGTGTTCTCTGTTACAGAAAGATACCTGAAATTATTTTCATTTGAATGAAAAACCCATGTAATTTTGGCATATTAGCCTATTTGAGTTATGGTAGGCTGCATGTTAATGTATGTATACTTGTATATATGTATGTTTTAAGGTACTCCGTACTTTTTTAGCTAAACATACACATATATATGTTTCTTTGTGTATGCTCCGGAGTACCCGCAAGTGGGCGGGATTATTCAATGCTTACGACTATTGATGAGTATCCCCTGGAAGAGAAACCTTTTTCCCTCGGGCGAAGTACATCACAGAACGTATGTTGTCTTTTCCATGTACAAGACTACATTCAGGAACAGTTCCCACATGTGGCCTATCTTAGTAGATCTGGAGAAGACATTAAACATAAGGCACTATCTCTTCATAGGGCAGTGACTACTTGTCTATACCTGGTTACTCTATACCGAGCCGAACAATCGGATATGTCTGGCCCGCCTGATTTCCACCCCTTTCCTGATGGATCGAGGGACTAGGCAAGGATGTCCCCTCTCCCCGCTGCTCTTCGTACTCACCATAAAACCCCTGGTCATATGCCTGCAAGGGGAAGGCCAAGAGTGGGGTATACCCCTTGAGGGCAGTACACACACAGTATTCCTATATAAAGATGCCCTACTAATGAATCTCATACGCCACATCCGACCTTTCCCCACAATGTGACGCACTAACTGCATGTGCAGGGCTTCGAGTTAACGGGGCAAAGTCAGCCATCTACCCGCTCTGTTCCGACCATCCACAACTCATATACCTGGGTGAGCCCCCACCCCGTCCCCTCTTCTGCTGACACGAGGTGGCAGTCCGCTACCTGGGAATCCACCTTTACCACACCACGTCAGATTTGTAAGAGGGGAACCCCCATCCGACTCTAGCAAGTAATAGATTTCAGGTGCACTTATGGCAACTTTTACCCCAGACAGCGTTGGCAAAGATGGTCATTTTGCCCTGCCTCTTATATTATTTTGCCAACCTTTCAGTGATCCCACTGTGTTCTTTCCTAAAAGAACTAGGGACCAGATGTAGGTATCCAAATACCGGTCGGTAACAGCAGAAAATACCTGCCCTTAGGGCATGTATGTGTGCCACATGGCACACAAGCCCTAATCAGGGGTGCAACGGGGTGTCAAAGTGACACCCTGCCACCCTTGAATTTTTCGGTATTTACCAAATCGGTAATTACCGACATTCATTCCTATGGGCCATACAGGAGCATAGGAATCAATGGCAAATACTGAATCGGTAAATACCGATTCGGGAAATACCGAATCCTACCGATTCGGTATTTTTTACCGAATTATTACCTACATTGGATTTACCGATTCATAAATACCGAATCAGTAAAATTCGGTATTTATGAATCGGTAAATCCAAATTACCTACATCTAGCCCTAGATTGCCTATTAAGTACCCTCATCTAGGGTAAGCATCACCTCATTGCCTCCCATAAATTACAGCTTCCGGTAGACTGAGGAGGATTGGGCGACCTACCCTTTGCGACAAACTTTTTAGGATCACAACTACAATGGCTGTCTCACTGAACTGCCTGACGCTATTTAGGTGAGACATGCAGCGAACAGGGAATATTGCTGGTCTCAACAATACAAGTCTTTCTCCTTTTAAAGGTTTTGCCATCCTTCCACTGGCATTTGCAGTAGCAGCAGCAGCCCAGACATGCATGGTCCGTATCCATCGTTTCACACATGAGATGCTGTCATACACTTCTGCGTTGCCCCGGATTAGCTGTCCCCACTTCCTGGGCTTTTACTGACGCAGGGACATGGCAACCTGGATAGAACATTTGCTGCTTACATTAGGAGACAACTTTGTAGACTGAGTTTTTCCTAATCGAACAACTAACCACAGACCATGGCCCCCTGCCGCCCGTAGCAGTTCCTCCTTTATAGACAACTTCGCATCATGTGCCGTACCCTGTGGGACTCCACGGAGACGGAAGCTGCTACACATCCAGTATTCAATCCGGTCTGCCATGACGATAGTTGCCGCCTGAGCAGAGAGTGGAGGACCGGCGCCCCTCCCCCTTCCCGGGCAGGGAGTTCCGGTCAGGTGGGCAGGCAGCGCTCAAGTTGTTTCGGACCCCCTGCCTACTTAAGATTATGGTAGAGCGGGCATGCAGCGTTCAGCGATTGTACTCACTGGTGCCCGGCCCGTCGCATGCTTTTGGTATTTGCTTTTAATAGCTTAATTTGTACTTTTAATTTACATTATTTGCACTGAGTTCTATTTGCTCGGCGGCTGCGCCCATCCATCGCCAGACATGATGCAGGTTCTGCTGTCCAACAGCGGGTGTATTCATGGAGTACACTGATTGACATCGAGAAGGGTCTCTACCGCTATACCCATCATGTCACTCTAGTTGGTCCTTTTGTTTGCAAAATCTGTGAGTTTAATTCTTTGGTTACCACCGGTCCCAAGCACATTCCCTCGCTGGTCATTAAAATACTGAGCCTGAATTGCCGCTCATTGGTCAAGCACTCTGCTGAAGTGTTTGACCTGATTCAGGATGAGGCCTCTGACGTCCTTTTTTTGACTGAGAAGTGCTCTCTGCTAATACCATGGCAGAGCCCAACTTAGCACTTCCTCAGCGATATACCATCAGAACTCTTAGCAGAGAAGGTAGGGGTGGGTGTATTGGGGTTGTTTTTAGAACTGGTTTTACCTGTTCTTTGACCATAGAAGGCATCACAAATTCTGAATGTGCTCTGTTTAAAATTGGGGTAAACGCCAATTTTACCCTTCCAGGCCTTCTGATCTAGCGCCCCCAAGAGCCGTCTAAAGATTTTATGGAAGCCCTGGTTATTAAAGTGGGGCTTCTGGCTACTAGGACAATATTGTTGGGGAGCTCAATCTCCATCTGGAAGCTAATCAAGACAGGGAGATTAGTACTTTTTTTTAGCTGCATTCCAACTCAGACAACTTGTCCCCAGTAGTACGCATGCAGCCGGCCACCTGTTAGACCTTTCTTTAAAAAAATATTTAGACTTTCACAGCCAGCCATCCCCTCCCTATGAACTGGACGGATCACTATCTGGTGTCATTGGCACTACAAGGTATAGGCCCTCCCTTAGAGGGTCCGCAGAGACTTATTTTGAAACGTACGTAAGTAAGTTGGAAGTGGATCGCTTACCCAACCTCCTTCTTACCTAAAGGCCTACTCTCCTTAATAAACCAATAGAGTTAAAAGTATTCTATCAGACTGGTTCTCGTCCACACTTGACACCCTAATCTCGGGTAAGTAGACTAACAGTCGTAGATCCTGATCTAGCCCATGGTTCAACGACGAACTAGCCCAAGCTAGGAGGGCTTGTAAAGCCAGGGAAAGGGCTTGACCCTATTTTAAAACTCCAATATCTAGCATGCATCAAACAATATCATAAGTCCATCCTGAAAGTTAGAGCTGACTTTTTCCACAGGGAAATTAAAAATAGCAGTAACCCCACCAAGAAAACAAGTTACTTACCTGTAACTTTGGTTCCCCAGTATTGGTAACTTTCATAGATTAACATGCTTTTGTATCATTCCCCGTCGTCGGAATGGGAGTCTCGGTAACAAAAATAATAATAGCAGTAGGTACAAAAGAGAAAGAAAAAGGCCTAGGCCTCATTCTCTTTTGTAAAAGAGACCAAACTAAGCATCAGCCAATCAGAAGAGCCTCACCCCATAGAACCCTCCTGAAGGAACCTCAAAGCCTCAGATTTTCGTAGCCGTTGTGTAACAGTAACCACATCTGCTGAAGGCTGAGCTTTCCTCGGGGAGGAGGGTGGGAGCATGGGAATCTATGAAAGTTACCGATACTGGGGAACCAAAGTTACAGGTAAGTAACTTGTTTTCTTGCCCCAGTATTGGAACTTTCATAGATTCCAAAGCTTTTGTATCAGAGTAGCCAGCAGTAAGCAATAAAGCACATTTTGTGTCATAAATATATATAAATATCTCAGTATGCATACTTTCATAAGAGAATAAGTAAATACACATTGCAATAGCCATCATTACTCACATTAGATACAAAATGTGCAGAAAAGGAAGGAGGGATAGTAAGGAAAGCTCACCAATCAGTGGAAGAGGTTCCTCAGGACTGCCTGGCCCACAGCGGTTTCCTCCTTCGTCAAGGATTCCAAGCAGTAATGCTCCGTAAAGGTGTGCATGCTGCTCCAAGTCGCCGCCCTGCAAAGGTCTCTGATGTGCACTCCCGCAAAGAGAGCAGTCGACGAAGCCACGGATCTTGTGGAATGGGCTCTAATCCTGCTGGTCAGTGGCTTACCTGCTGTCGAATTATAATAGAGAATGGCACTGGAAATCCATCTCGCAATACTTTGTTTCGAAAGTGGGAGGCCCTTGCGAGGACCACCAAAAGCAACAAATAATTGTGAAGATTTACGAAATTCCTTGGTGCGAACCAAATAAAATTTCAAGCACCGTTGTACATCCTGAGAATGCAGTGACCTCTCCACTGGCGTGGAAGAGTGAGAAAAGAAAGATTTAAGAATCACTGGTTCATTTAGGTGAAAGTGCGAAGGCACCATAGGTATGAACCTCAGATTAGTCCTTAAGATTACTGTATTCCTCTTGAACTGGAGAAACGGTTCCTGTATAGTGAGAGCCTGCAACTCCCCAATGCGTCTCGCCGATGTGAGGGCAAGAAGGCGAGCCCATTTCCATGACAGAAATGTCATTTCCGTCCGAAGTATTTGTTCAAAGGGGTCCTTCATGAGCTGTGTGAGAACCAAATTTAGCTGCCAAGTAGGAGGCGGAGGCCTCACTGGGGAGTAGACTCGGAATAATCCTTTGAGAAACTGTTTAATTATTCTTGAAGACCAGAGAGAAGGTCTAGATGCAGAAAGTCTGTTTCCAGAAATTGCTGCCAAGTGAACTTTTATGGATGAATGAGCTAGTCCTGTCATAGCCAAAGACAAAAGATAAGGAAGAAGCTGATGAGGCTGAGGAGAGAAAGGGTCAACACCTTCCTTCCTGCACCAAATGCAAAATCTCCTCCATTTTAAACGGTAAGTCCTATTCGTGGAAGGAGCTCTAGCCTGGGAGAGAACCTCTCTTATTTCATTTGAGATGGGAAGGTTCATGAATTCTTGCTGCTCAGGAGCCATGCAGTCAAGTGTAATGAATCTGGATCCGGATGCCAAATCTGTCTGTGTGGACATCGTGAGAAGACCAGGAATCGTCCGCAAAGGATGAGGAGGGACGAGCGACAGAAGATGGAGCTCCATGAACCAGAACTGTCTTGGCCAAGCAGGGGCTATCAAGATCATCTTGCATAGTTCCACCTTGATCTTCCTGAGAAGCCTCGGATCATTGGAATGGGAGGAAAGGCGTACATAAATGCTCTTGACCAAGCTATCGAAAGCGCATTCCCTAATGACCCACGATGGTGAAGCCTGCTTGCATAAGACCGGCATTTCTTGTTGGCCGGGGTGGCAAATAGATCTATTAAGGGTTGACCCCACTGTTGGAAAATTTCGTCCAGAACCCTTTGGTTCAGTTTCCATTCGTGACTGACTGAGGATAGCCTGCTGAGTCTGTCGGCATTTTCGTTTAGGACCCCTAGTAGATGTTCAGCCTGCTACGATAGTCCGTGAAGAATAGCCCACTCCCAGATTTCCTGAGCTTCCTGAGACAACGGAAGAGATCTGGTACCCCTTCCTTGTTTATGTAATGCATGGCCGTGGTGTTGTCCGTTCGGATGAGAACTTCCGAACCTCGCAGTCGAGGGAGAAATGCTTGAAGAGCCAGCCTGATAGCCCCGAGTTCTAGGAGGTTGACGTGAAGAAGACGTTGCTGAGGTGACCAATGCCTGCAGATCCTGAAGTACTGCACCCCAGTCGTCCAGTGACGCATACGTTGTCACCACCTTGAGGAGACGGAATGCTTACGAAGGATAGACCTTGGGAAAGGTTTTCCTGTTTTGTCCACCACAAGGCCGCTCTTTTCATTGCTAAGGTGATCATCACCTTGTCGTCGAATGAACCGTGAATCTGCTTCCACTGTTTGTCCAGCTGCTCCTGAAGAGGACGCACATGTAATCTGCAGTGAGGACTCAGAGGCATGCATGAGGAGATCACTCCCAGAAGGGATTTGTAACGGCGTACTGAAAGAATCCTTCTTTTTCTCAAGAGCAGTGCCATGGCTTGCAGTTTTTCCTGCCTTTCTAAGGATGGGAAAGCCTTGTTGAGATTTGAGGCCAAGATGGCCCCCAAGAAGCGCACGGTCCTGGACGGAATCAGAGACTATTTCTCCTTGTTGAGAGTAAGAATCAAATTCTGGAATAGGTTTGTACATGCGTTGACTGCTTCCCTCGCAGCCTCCCTGGACGGAGCCTTCAGCAACCAGTCGTCCAGGTAAGGGAAGACCTGAAAGTGATTTTTCCGCAGAAAAGCTGCCACCGGTGCCAGCACCTTGGTGAAGATTCTTGGGGCCGAGCGAAGTCCGAAGGGTAAAACCCTGAATTGAAAGTGGCTCTTGGCTACTGTAAACTGTAGAAACCTTCTGTGTGCTGGGTGAATGGGTATGTGAAAATACGCATCCTCGAGATCGAGTGTGGCCATGAAATCCCCTGGATTGATGAGACGCAATATGTCTTGAAGCAAGACCATCCGAAAGGATTGGGAAATGAGATACGTGTTGAGCTCCCTGAGATCTAAAATAGGGCGCCATTTCTCCAGCGTCTTCTTTACCAGAAAGAACCTGGAATAGAAACCCTCCCCTCTTTGTGATAAGGGGACCAGCTCCCTTTATGAGCATCTGATAAACCCCGAGCTGCAGGAGACGCAGATGTTTTGACGGAATGGCAGCAGGGGGCTTGGATGGTGGGATTTGTGTGACTTCCAAAGTATGGCCCTTTTGAATGATGTTTAGCACCCAACGGTCTGATGTTATGTTGGACCAGTTGTGAAGGTATTGAGATACCCTGCCCCCTTCAGATGTTCTTGTGGAGGTAGGCACAGCAGGAAGAGCAAGGACGCCGCTAATGCCTCTTGGACGTATCACGTCGCTGGTGATTCTGTTTCCCTCTAGTATTCGATCTTGAGAAAGTCGAGGTTTGACCTTGTTCCTGATAGGGCTGTCTGTGTTGTTAAGACGCTGACCCATATGACGAGTACCGCTGCTGCTGGTATGAGCCTCTGTATGTGGTACTCTTGCCTCTGGCACCCTAGAATTGAGCCTTTCGGTATTGAAGTGTACCAAGAGACCCAGCCGTCTCTGTATCCTTCTTAATATCTTGGAGAGTATCATCTATATGCTTTCCAAACAACGCCTCTCCATCGAAAGGTAGATCCAAAATTTTATTTTGGATCTCTGGCCTGAACTAAGTCGCTCTGAGCCATCCCTGGGGACGAAGAACCGCTGCCCCAGCTAGTGAGTGAAAAGCCGTTGTGGCGATGTCCATAACACAATCGATTATCTCGATTGATGTTGCCTTCCCCTCCTGTAGAATCTTCTTCGCCTCACCTTTCGCCTCCTGGGGTAGCTGATCTAAATAAGGCGAAATGTCACACCATAACCGGCGATCATACCAGCCCAGTATCACCAAGGAATTCGCTGCCCGCAGCAGAAGACTAGCCATTGAAGAGGATCTTTTCCCAGCGATATCCAGTCTCCTGCCTTCCCTATCAGGGGGAGTAGACAAAGGAGCTGACAGGTTGCGGGACTTCCTCTGTGCATCCTGCAAAATCACCAAGTCTGGTTTTGGGTGCCCAGTCAAAGCCGCCGAACCATCCTCGGGCGCCTTATATTTCTTTTCCAGGCGCGGTATGACAGGGACCACCGTAGCCGGGTTCTTCATAGCCTTCAGACCTTCTTCCCATACATGTTGTATAATCAGAATAGATCTAGTCACCTTCTTATATGGCTCCTTAAAGTCATATAGAAAACACTCCATACCAACAGACGGTATAGGTAGCTTGAATCTGCTAGACGCCCTTTCCATTAACTTATGGAACCCCCCGATATCCACCAGAGGTGAGTCCACAGGGTCTGGACATGGTGACGCCGGGTCCGGGATTACGTACTCATCTCATTCTAATCCCTGATTAGGCCTGCCATTGAGAGTCTGATCCTCATCCGAGGAATCATCCTGTATGTCCAGTGGCATTGAAGGTACCTGTGGAGCCGGTGTTTGCGGCAGAGAGACCATCTGAGTCGGCAACTCTGGAGAGATCACTGGGGTCATAGGGGCAGGCAAGGTTTGACTAGCCGTAGTAGCAGCAGTTGGAGAGCACTTTGATTTGTAATCCTGCAACATGTTATGGAGATCGTGTAAGAGAGAAGTTGGAACAGACACCATCTCTTGGCTTGTGAACCCCTGTGGTAGAGAAGAATGTTGATAAGTACATTCCTGAAGATATTCTCCTTCCGAATCTGTCTCCTGACGTTTAGCCAGCAGTTGGGATGGACTGTTTGCGTACCCAAACGATTCCTGATCTTCATAATCTGAATCTTCATCATCCTCCTCTAACAACAAAGCGGGAGGCAAGGGGGTAACCCTTAAAGACGTCATGTCTGGAGCAATTCTTTTCAAAGAAATAGTAATTTTCTCAGTCAACAACAGTATCGTCGACGATCCCGTCGACAATGAAGCTGTTATAGGTAAACCTGCCGTCGTGGACGGAATAGGTACCGTCGGCGGACGAACTGTCGACGACGAGAGACCATCGAGACTCCTGCCGTCGTCGTCGTTAATGTAGTCGAAGCACTCGTCTACAACACCGTCGTCGTCACCACCGCCGACGAAATCTTCGTTGCGGTCGTCGATGTTCCCGTCGACGTCGCTGTCACCACCGTCGACCGTACCGTCGACGAGCCCGTCGACGGCACCACTTTAATCTTGGGCTTCAACACCTTTGTCGATGGAGTCTTCTGCTGCGTCGTCGACGACTTGAAACTCCTGTCCGATTTCTCAGAAGACTGAGAAAATGGCTTTTTGAAGGCTGAAGCAGTCTTCATCCCAGTGGACTGTGTAGATGGTACTTCCCTCTCCTTTACACCGTGGTGAGGAGACTCGACTGGACCTTTTTTGAGGCCTTAACTGGACGCTCCACAGAAGGGGAAGCCATACCTCTTGACTGACCTTCTTGAAGATGAAGCTGAAGAGGACTCCTCACTGTCGCTGGAGACTGTGTCTTTCCTGGACTTCAGTTTCTGGAGCCAGGTGAGGAGCCGACCCTCACGGTCCCGGAGGGTCTTGGTAAAAAAGGTGCGGCAGATCTTGCAATCCGCAGCCTTATGATATGGGTAAAGGCAATATATACAATCTTTATGCCTGTCTTCAACAAATAACCTTTTCTTGCCACAGGTGGAACATGGCTTGAAAAGGGCCTTCTTCTTCTCCTTATCAGACATCGTGGAAGGGACAGCCAACAATTCTGAAGAAAAAACTGAAGAAAATCCTCAAAAGAGTAGAGATTGAGCAGAGCTCAAAGGAGACTCCCGAAGCACAACGACAGGGCTCGAAAAATCCCAAAAATGGTACTAGTCCTACAGGACTAGTATCTTAAAAAATGTCCTCGACCTAACTGCAACCTTCTTGACCTCCGTCTCTGAAAGCGGAGCAAATGTGACAAGATAACAAGATTTAAAGGCATCTTTATTGCTCATTAACTTTGTGAGCAATAAAAATGCCTTTAAATCTTGTTATCTTGTCACATTTGCTCTGTTTTCACCGACAGAGGACAAAAGTTGGTTTGTTTTCCTACTCGCCAGAAAGGGTGAGTAGGACAGCTCGACCTTGTTAAATTTAGCTCGACTATGCGAGCGGTCGAGTGGAATTTTCGAGCCATGAACGTGCGGTAGAACATCTGAGGCTTTGAGGTTCCTTCAGGAGGGTTCTATGGGGTGAAGCTCTTCTGCTTGGCTGATGCTTAGTTTGGTCTCTTTTACAAAAAGAGGCGGATATGCTACAAAAGGGAATGAGGCCTAGGCCTTTTTCTTTCTCTTTTGTACCTACTGCTATGGTATTTTTGTTACCGAGACTTCCATTCCGACGACGGGGAATGATACAAAAGCATGCGAATCTATGAAAGTTCCAATACTTGGGCAAATGTATATTCTCCCTTCTTAACCCTTTCGCTGCTGATGACGAGCTCAGCTCGTCATCACCCACGGGTGTCGTGTGCTGATGACGAGCTGAGCTCGTCATGAAGAGTGGGAATCAGAGTAATTCAGCACAGCGCAAAAATCCCCGCAGCAGCCATGTGGTTAAGAATGTTAAAACTTCTGGGCAACCCACTTCACCCACCTAACTTCCAATGAGCAATGTGAAATCCTTCCTGCCTTCTTTATTAAAAAGGTTGATGATATCTATAAAACTCTCCCTCACATTGTGCCCCGTATAGGTTGGTCCTATCCTTTGGTAGCTACCTGTCCATCACTTTCTGTTTTTCCTGCACATCCCCAGGAAGCCATGCGGTCTAACTGCAACAAACTTAAATCTAAATCGCCGGCGGATCCTCTTAAAACTGACCAAATTAAGGCTTTTTACCACAGTAATTGCCTGTGTTCTGTGACCTCATAAATTTGTCCTTAACCTCTGCTACAGTTCCCATGGCCTGGAAACATGCCAAAGTGATCCCTGCCCTCAAGAAACTCACACTGGATGACTCCAAGCCTTCTAATTTCCACCCTATTTCCCTTCTCCCTTTGATGGCCAAAATCACTGAAGCTTACATCACTTCCATCCTCTCTAGTTACACTGGCACCTACAATTTGCTGAACCCCTCTCAGAATGGTTTTGGTCCGCGCCATAGTACGGAGTCAGCTCTCCTGGCGGTCACGGAACATCTGCGGCACTCTCTGGACTCTGGAGGAACTTCTGCTCTAAATTTATTAGACTTAAGTGCCGCATTTGACACGGTGTCTCGCCAGATTCTTCTGCAGCGCCTGGAGGACATTGGCATCAGTGGCACTGCCCTAGGGTGGCTTTCCTCATACCTTTCGGAAAGATCTTTTCAAGACATCACCCCCCCTTTTTGTCCTCAGATGCACAGTGTCTACCAGGGTGTTCCACTGGGCTCTGCCAGTGCTGACCCTCTTTAACATTTATATCCGGCCCTTGGCAGCATTGGCAAAAGATAGGGGCTTGACTGTTGTCTCTTACGCAGACGACACGCAGTTAGTGATTGCTTTGTCTAATAACCTCGCTCTGGATGCTGCTAACTTTAGGGAGGATTTAACAGAGGTCACGAACTGGATGACATCAAACTGCCTTCAACTTAACGCCACAAAATCAGAAATCTTGCTGGTGGGAAAAAACACACATTTATGGAGTGAGCAATGGTGGCCTTCTGTTCTTGGTTCTCCATCCTCACCTAAGCAAACAGTTAATGTGGGCGTCTGGTTTGATTTGGCCCTATCCTTCCAGCCACAAACTAAGGCTGTGGTCTGAGTTTGCTTCCGACTCCTTCAAGGTCTTAAACCTCTATTGGGTCTTTTTTGAGCCCAAATTTTGCAGGTCATCATTCAGGCAACCATAACGTCTAGGCTGGACTATGCTAGTGCTCTATATCTGGGAGTTAATAGAGCAGAGACAAAGCGCCTACAGAGAATACAGAATGCGGCAGCCTGACTGTTGTTGGGGCTCCCCAGGACCGGCCATATTTCAAAATTCATTAATAGACTCTATTGGCTCCCTGTGGAAAAGCGTGTTCATTTTAAAACTCTGTGCATTACTCACTGGATTCTCAACGTCCAATCCCCAGAACTTCTTACACCGTACACGCATCCCGCCTCTTGCGCTCCTTTAATCAGCACCTGGCGGTTATACTGCGGATTAAGAAAGCCAGATCTGGAGGACATTCGTTTCGAGCTTTATCTCCTAAACTTTGGAACTCCCTCCGGATGAACATTAGATGCATTTATGATCATATAACTTTTCGTAAGGCTATAAAAACGTATCTGTTCTCTAATTAATGGATTGGGGCGTTGTCTCCGCCAGTCTTCCTTTTGCTGGCAGTGCTTAGTCCCGGGAAGCCCCTTTGCTGGGGCAGCCATGCATTCTACAAATTATATAACATCACATATTACAAACCATGCTTTCCATTGGTCATGGCCCTCACCTTATCCCCTGCCTATACAAGGCTATTTGAGAATTAACAATGGCTCCCCTCGACATGTTTCGACAGAAGTGGGAGGCTGATTTCAGACAAGGGCTACAGGAATGGGAGCAAGCTTTAAAATTCCCCCAACAGGTATCCTGTAACTCAGTTTTTAAAAACATACAATTTGCTATAATCCAGAGTGTACCTTACCCTGGCTCAATTGAAACACTACTTCCCTGCTGCACAGGTGGATGCCCGTGTTGCCATACCCCTGACACAGACCTTACTCACATCCTAATGTCCAGCCCATCTCTACATGATTACTGGAGGTCTGTGCACAACACCATGCGGGAAGTCACAGAACTACCAGACATACACACCTGGGAGGTGTGCTCTTTAGGCATTTTTAAACATCACTAACTATACAAGGTAAGCGTCCTTGCCAAGTACACGCTCATCCTCTAATGGCACTCTCCAAGGGACAGATGGTGGCAGCATTGCATGGAGAGGTAAGCAAGTGGGGAGCAGCTGACGAGGATGACCTCCGCTATGAAGTTGTTCTGCACTTGAGCAAGTGACCTATCTCCCAACAAATGGGTTACCCTCCTTTCACAGTTCCTACAAGTGGTGGGAAATGAAGACCTTCCCCTGTTACTCCTTAACACCACCCCTATAATCTAAAGTCTAAACCGCCACGCACTCCTCCACCACAGTGCCGCCAGCCTTTCTATCCGTCCACATCCATTTCTCCATTGCACAGACGCGACCTGCCACTGCATCCTAGTTCTTCAACCGTATTACTGCCCCAGTTCTTGGCTATATCCCCACATTACATTGTTGCAGCAGTACACTCCAGGCATTTATAGTGACCCACTGGGGGAGCTTACGTGTACGTTGCTGTTCCACATGCACTTGTTTAATTCCTGTTTCATGCTTTCTTACACAATATAATACTCATTCTATAGACTGCTGTGTTTGCCTCTTTGATGGACTCTGACAACTGTAACTGTTGTTTATTCAGGAAAAAAACAATAAATACATTTTCAAATAAAATATTATACTCCAAGTATAGCAATAAAAATTACAAATGTATCAAATGTTTCTAAAACTGTACAAGATGGCCCTTATGTCACTTAGCAGTACAGTTTCACGCAGAGACTTAAACTTGCCACTGTGTTTCTCTGCACGTTTTCCATCGTGGACAACAATGACTGAAAATATCAACTATATTGTCACACAGGAGCAGAATTTATACAAGCTCCCTACAGATTCAAGTAGCCTTCTAAAAATATGGCATGGACATGACCACATTTATTGAACACATTTCTAAACTTAATTATGCTGCAGTTGGAAGTCAAAAGTGTTTCCGCAAGACAGAGAGTGTCCCTCTGTCTACATTCTGCAATGGGACTTCTGTAACAAAAACTACTAGATGTCTCTACTGCAGGTTCATAATTTTACAACATGAATACATTCTAGCTGCCAATTTGCCTCCTAACAGGTACCATGCTGGCATATCAAACAATACTGGATGCTTACCTCTGTGAGATACACTGCCCAGAAGAAAGGTGAGTTCGGAACAGTGTCTGTTATGAGCAGTCCTGCATCCCCATTCCGCCGACTGATGAATGCAAGCCAGTCCAGTTCCTGAAAACAATCCTTCAGCAGATTCACCAATAAAAAGCCCCTAGTCAAGAAATAAGACTTTCACTCTGCCAGGTTTGAAATGAAAAGCAAAAGAGTTTTCACATTCAGTTAACACAAGTCCTTCGCCCATATCAGTTTGACTCTACCATGGTGGAAGGCGAAATAGGTGGCCTATTAATCTAAAATTGCTGTACCCTCTGAACTTGCACAGCGCACCTCTTGGGGAAGAGGGTAAAAACGTACATATGTTATTTCTCAGATGAAAATAACCAGATCCTGCGTTCATAAAGCTTTGTTTCCATGAGTGTGTCTTAGGTGTGGAAATTCATGAGAATTTCACACCTAAAGAGAGGGTAAAGAGAGGGTAAGTAGGGTAGGGTATTGCTAACTGGCCTTTGTGACTCAGGCCCTAGAGACTGGAGTGATAGAGGAGGAGTGCCTGAGTCCGCTCCTCACGGGACATCTAAAGGATAAATAAAAGTGATGGGGATCTGTCATGTTCTGTTACCACTACCTATGTATGGGTGCCTTCGCTCAATCATCAGAGTCTCAAGTATGCAAATACTAAAGCTCCCTGTTGAGAATGGCCTGATCAACCCTGGGTTTCTCCAAGGCTGGTGCAGGATGTGGGAAGCATGTTAAACTTCTCAAGAATTCTCCTGTCTCAACATTCCCTATTTTAATACAAGATTGTCTAGCCGGGTCACCCTGAGCCATATGCACACTCAAAGCAATAGGTCACTTTAGGACCAAATAACTGCCTAGAAAATCCTCTGTACTCAAATGCAGCAGTGGGTTTTTGTGCTACACCCATTACTGTATGTAGATAAAATAAACAATAGTTTGTGCAAATACAAATTAGGCAACAATCCCAAAGCTGTTGATACAAAACAAAACCACCTGCAAATTATTATTTTATTCTTCTTGTGAATGTTGTGCTTGTATAGCAGGAAAGAGGTACGTGTTTTTAAAGAAAGCCACAAATTCCTCTCTCTAAAGCACCGAGTTGTAATCAATCCTTAAGGGATGTTTACCTTTCAATTACATTTTCAGGAAGAGTAAGCTAGAAGAGAGATTGGACTTTACCAGTGAATCTTCAGTCTTCCGTCCTACAGATTAATGGGCTTTCCTAGCGGTAGGCCAACTAATGTCTTGAAGAGCTAAAAAACTGAAATTAAAACATTCAGGAGTGTGTGCCCCTTGTGCATCTGTAAAAACCCCAAACATGTCATTTTATCTGTTCAACTGTAATGAATTCCAAAGCCTGATGTAAAATGTTGTTTTGCGGTTAGTGAACTGACCTGTCTTTACAAACCAGGTATCTTTTGAGGTCATTTGTTGCAATCAGGCGCTCTTTCATGGCACTTTTTTGAAGCACTTGAATGCCTTTAACAGTCTTAATGTAGCTCCAGCCCTCTCTATTTTTCAGTCTACATGCATAGAAGGCACAGCCAGTGAAATGAAAAGCAGGACAGTTTGTCTGCAGAAAGGTGGTCTAAGGACAAAAGAGCAAGCGCCTTTACCCAGAGTGTGACTGTTGGACCGGATACTTATCAGGTCCCATTTCCCTAAACTTTTTGATTGTTCCTCTTGCGATTTGTTGGTTCTCATGTAGAGCAGCAAGGCTCTGGGCCCTTTCCCACTATACCGTAGTGTGAAAGTGCATGCACCCTTTTAACACATGTTAGGAAGTGATGAGGCTATGAGGTTTGTAAACGTAGGTCAGGCCCACCTGTGCGGCCTGGGTGCACACTTGCACCGCTGGTGTCATTTACCTATGTGTCTGACCTTCTATTGCATGCCGTTGTGAGCACTCGCACGGACTATGTATTTAAAAATGTGTCTGACCTGCTACAGCAGGTCTGTGAGAGCACCTTAGCATGCGGACTCCGGCTTGCCTGTAATAAATACAGTCCAGCCCCGAAGGGGGGCCTTCACCGCCACTCGGATGGAAGGTGAAGGGCTGGACAGGCACACACAGGTGTTCGCTGCCCAGGTAGCATGGAAGACCCACAGGGATTACCCTACCGAGGAGGCTTGCTCCTCCCTCAAGTAAGCATGGGCGAGGGGTCACCTGTATTTCAAGCTACATTAAGGAATTGCAGAGACGTAGCCTCATGATGTTCGATTCGCTAGGCCAAACCAATTCCAATGTTGACAGTGGGCTTGGCATACCTTGTGTGAAAATGCCACGTATGTAAAGTGGACATTTCTATGCATCAAAGTCTTCGTGTGCCATGGTATTTGGTGCAGATCAAAACTAGAGATGAGGGAGCACATAAAAATAAATTACTTACCTGTAACCTTAGTTCTCCAGACTTGGAAGCTTTCATAGATTCACAGGCTTGAATCATTCCCCGTCGTCGAAATGGGAGTCCCCGGTACAATAAATAGCAATGCATAGCTAATACAAACTAGAAACTAGGCCTAGACCCATTTCAGTTTTGTAACATACCTATCTCTTTTAGTAAAAGAGACCAAACAAAGCACACAATCAATCAGATCAGCCTCACCCTCTAGAAACCTCCCGAGAGGACCTTAGACCCTCCGATTTTTGTAACAGTAGTGCCATAGGATAAACCATAGTGGTCAAAAAAAAAGGTTGAGCTTTCCATGGGGAGGAGGGTGGATCGCATGTGAATCTATGAAAGCTTCCAATACTGGAGAACTAAAGTTACAGGTAAACAACTTATTTTCTTACTCCAGTATTGGAACTTTCATAGATTCACATGCTTGAATCAGAGTGGCTAGCAGTTATGAGCACATTTTTTGTCTTGATCTTCTGTAAAACAAAACAGTACATAAGCACAGAAAAGAGTAGAACGAGGAAACTGTTTCCTCAACCTGGACTCTGTAATGTCTCAAGGCAAACATTAAATATTAAGCTTTAACTATACAATAAATTACAAACAATCCTCGGTGCAGCAATAGGCATCCTCAGAATGCGCAAAGCTCATATTTAGACAATACACCAAGAAACAATACATTTATCAAAGAATCTGCAAATTTTTAAGGAAAGAAAAGCAAGGAGGGATGAAACAGAAAGCTCACCACTATTGAAACCAGTTCCTCAGGACTGCTTGGCCCACTGCGGTATCACTGCGGGCCAAAGAATCCAAGCAGTAATGTCTGGTAAAGGTGTGGATACTCCTCCAGGAGGCTGCTCTGCAGATGTCCTGGATAGGTACCCCAGCAAAGAGGGCCATAGAGGAATAAACTGCCCTCGTTGAGTGAGCACAGTCTTTTCCCTGGAGGGGTTTCCCAGCCAATTGATGACAGTACTGGATAGAGCTAGAAATCCAATGTGCAATGCCCTGTTTAGACAGGGGAAATCCCCTACAAGGACCACTATAAGCTAAGCTGAGGTGGCATTCTAAAGTGCTTAGTTCTTTGGAGATACATTTCAAGCAACACTGAATGTCCAGAGAATGACGTGATCTCAGCCGGTGTAGTAGGTTGAGAGAAAAAAGTCTTAAGAAGAAAACAAGTTACTTACCTGTAACTTTGGTTCCCCAGTATTGGTAACTTGCATGGATTCCCATGCTTTGTATCATTCCCCGTCGTCAGCCTGATAGCCTCTGTAAATAGAAAATACCATAGCAGTATGCACAAAAGAGAAAGTAAAAACAACAGTTGATGGGCAGAATGCAGAACAATGTCATACATTCACCCCAGTACAGAGATCTGGGCCTAAATCCATCGTTTTTTTGCACTCCACACCACCTCAGTTCAGACATGGCCATATGCAAATCAGCCTTGACCCTGTGCCTCATGGGACAGTCCAGCCCGAACTGCCAAGCCATGTCTTTCCTGGACCGGAATCAAGCATCCTAGAACCGGTTTCTGGCTATCAGCCGTCTTCAGCCAGGATAGCTTGACTCCAGTGGTGTGGAGAGCACAGGACTCCCATCCGAGCATACCCATCCCACTCGGGGTGACAAATGCAAAAATTTCCTGGCCCGGAATCAAGCATCCTAGGACCGGTTTCTGGCTATCAGCCGTCTTCAGCCAGGATAGCTTGACTCCAGTGTCTAGTTTTTTGGGATAACCTCGTTTCACAAGTTTTTCTTTCAGAATATTAGCATGTGACAAATATTGTTCTTTATTACTACAATTCATCCTTATTCGGAGGAATTGACAATACGGTAAATTGTCTTTTATTGTCCGAGGGTGGTTACTGGTAAAGTGTAGCAAGGTATTACGGTCTGTAGGTTTTGTATACAGACTTACACACAATTTACCTTCTTCATGTTCGAGATACACATTCAAAAAATTAATTTTATTAGGATCGCTGGATACCGTAAAGTTAAATTCACTTGTTCTACAATTCAACCAACTGTGGAATTCCGTAAGTTGGGTCACATCACGTTCCAAATCATAAAAATGTCGTCAATATAGCGACACCAAAACTCCACTTGATGTTTATATGGGTTGGTGTCGCTATATATCCATTTTTGATCAAATTGGGCCATCACATACATTCACCCTAGTACAGAGGGTGAATGTGTGACATTGTTCTGCATTCTGTCCATCAACTGTTGTTTTTGCATTTGTCACCCCGAGTGGGATGGGTATGCTCAGACGTGAGCCCCATGCTCTCCACACCACTGGAGTCAAGCTATCCTGGCTGAAGACGGCTGATAGCCAGAAAACGGTCCTAGGATACTTGATTCCAGTCCAGGGAAGACGTGGCTTGGCAGTTCGGGCTGGACTGTCCCATGAGGCACAGGGTCAAGGCTGATTTGCATATGGCCATGTCTGAACTGGGGTGGTGTGGAGTGCCAAAAAACGATGGATTTAGGCCCAGATCTCTGTACTGGGGGTGAATGTATGACATTGTTCTGCATTCTGTCCATCAACTGTTGTTTTTGCAAAAGAGAAAGTAAGGCATAGGCCTCATCTCTTTTTGTAGCCTATCTCCCTCTTTTTGTAAAAGAGACCACATTTTTGCAACAACCAATCAGATTAGTCTCACCCCAGAGAACCCTCAGGACAGAGCCTCAGATTTTCGCAGCCGTTGTGTAACAGTAACCACTTTTGCTGAAGGCTGAGCTTTCCCCGGGGAGGAGGGTGGGCGCATGGGAATCTATGAAAGTTACCAATACTGGGGAACCAAAGTTACAGGTAAGTAACTTGTTTTCTTGCCCCAGTATTGGAACTTTCATAGATTCCCATACTTTGTATCAGAGTAGCTAGCAGTAAATCCCCAATGCACATTTTGTTATAAACGTACCCCAACATTTCAGCGTAAATATTCTCCTATAAGCATATATACCTTGTAACCATACATGCAGAAAACTTATACGATACACAATGTGCAATCATAGGAAGGAGGGATAGAAGGGAAAGCTCACCACTCATTGGAAAAGATTACTCAGTACTGCTTGTCCTACTGCTGCTTCGCTCCTCATGAAAGAGTCCAGGCAGTAATGTTTTGTGAAGGTATGGGCACTGCTCCATGTGGCCGCCCTACAAATGTCTTTCATGGGGACTCCAGAGAAGAGAGCTGCTGAAGATGAAACTGATCTTGTGGAGTGAGCTTGTACTTGTATCTCCAGTGGTTTTCCTGCCGTCTTGTGGCAGTGATTAATCGCGCTTGTAATCCAGCGTGAAATCCCTTGCTTTGAGAGAGGAAGTCCTTTTCGAGGTGCACTAAAAGCCACAAAAAGTTGAGAAGATTTTCTAAAATCCTTCGTCCTTTCAAGATAAAATTTGAGACATCTCTGGACATCCAAGGAATGAAGAGATCGTTCTGCAGGCGTTGTAGGGCGAGGAAAAAATGATTTTAGAACCACTGGTTCGTTCAAATGGAAATCCGAAGGGACCTTTGGGATACATTTCGGATTGGTCCTTAAAAACATAGAATCCTTCTTGAACTGTAGAAAAGGTTCCAGAATGGAGAGAGCTTGCAATTCTCCCACTCTCCTAGCTGAGGTAAGAGCCAGAAGGAGAGCTAACTTCCAAGACAAGAATGTCAAGTCCGCTCTGTGAATTGGCTCAAACGGAGGTCTCATCAGATGAGCCAGAACTAGATTAAGATTCCAGGTCGGAGGTGGTGGCCGCACTGCTGGAAAAACCCTGAAAAGACCTTTCAGGAATTGTTTGATAATTCTAGCTGACCAAAGAGATGGACCTGAAGTTGACCTTCTGTACCTTGAAATAGCCGGCAAATGAACTTTGACTGAAGAACGAGAAAGGCATGATTTAGCCAGAGATAAAACGTAGGGCAGTATCTGATGAGGAGCTAAAGAGAATGGATGGATGTGCTCCCAATGACACCACAGGCAGAAACTTTTCCATTTGGCATGGTAAGTCGTATTCGTATACTTGGTGCGCGAGCTTGAGATAAAATCTCTCTACATTCCTGAGGAATATCTAGAGAGTGGAATTCTCTGTGTTCAGGAGCCAGGCTTTCAAATGGAGAGAGCTCGGATCTGGTTGAACCACCTGTCGCTGTGACATTGTCAACAGAGATGGGATGGGACAAAGGTGATATGGATGATCCTGGGAAAGTAGGAGGAGTTCCATGAACCAGAACTGGCGAGGGCACTCTGGTGCTATTAAGATCATCCTGCAAGGTTCCATCTTTATTTTCCTGAGAAGCCGTGGAAGTAGGGGAATTGGAGGACAGGCGTAAACAAATGCGCCTAACCAGGACATTGAAAGAGCATTCCCCAGCGACCCTGGATGGCGATCCCTCCTTACATAGAGTTGGCATTTCCTGTTTTCTGGAGTCGTGAACAGGTCTATTGTTGGAGTTCCCCAACGTCGAAACACTTCCTCCAGAGTGTCCTGAACTAATTCCCACTCGTGACAGGAAGATTTTAGACGACTCAGGGTGTCTGCTGTTGTGTTGAGAGTGCCTGGTAGGTGCTCTGCCAAAAGCACTACATTGTTGAGAATCGCCCGTTCCCATAACATCTGGGCCTCTTATGAGAGCAGAAGGGATCTTGTACCACCCTGTTTGTTTATGTAATGCATGGCCGTTGTGTTGTCCGTCCTGACCAGCACAGTTGTATTGTGAACCCTCTGTTTGAAAGCCTGCAAGGCTAGGCGAATCGCTCTGAGTTCCAAGAGATTGATATGAAGACAACGCTCTTCTGCCTTCCAGTGATTGCTTACTCGGAGATCTTGTAAGACTGCGCCCCAGCCTTCCATTGAGGCGTCTGTGGCTAAAACCAAAGGGGGTCGGAAACATTCTGAAAGAGAGACCCTTCGAGATATTCTTCTTGACCGCCCACCAACCTGCTCCTTTCCGAATGAGAGGAGTGACCTTTATCCTGTCCTCGAAAGAGCTGCACTTGGCGCCATTGCATGTCTAGTTGTTCTTGCAAGGGGTGCATTCGCAGTCTGCAATGCGGAACTAATGGTATGTAAGATGATATCAATCCTAGAAAAGACTTGTAAAGACGAACTGATAGGGATCTTCTCCCTTGTAACCGGATTGCTGAGGAGATTAGCTTTTTCTGCCTTTCTTCAGAGGGAAAAGCTTTGCAACTTCTTGTATCCAGAGTGGACCCTAGGAACTTGAACCTCCTGTATGGAACAACGACTGACTTGTCCTTGTTGAGACGCAGACCCAGGCATATGAAAAAATTGATGCAATTCTCGACTGCCTTTGACGTTGCCTGAGAAGACGGAGCCTTTATCAACCAATCGTGTAGGTAAGGGAAAACTTCTAGCGATTGTTTCCTTAAGAATGCTGCTACAGGGGCCAAAACTTTTGTGAAAATCCGCGGAGCGGATCGGAGCCCGAAGGGCAGGACTTTGAACTGAAAGTGTCTCTTGGCTACTGTGAAGCGCAAGAATTTTCTGTGAGCTGGGTGGATCAGAACGTGGAAATATTCGTCCTGGAGATCCAGAGTCGCCATATAATCCCCTGGGTTTAGAAGACGTAAGACGTCTTGAAGAGAGACCATTTGAAAGGAGAGTTTTATGAGATAGGTGTTTAGCTCCCTCAGATCTAAGATTGGGCGCCACTTTTCTTCCATCTTCTGAATGAGAAAAAATCTGGAATAGAATCCTTTTCCTCTTTGCGAGAGTGGCACTGGTTCTATCGCTCCCTCTGTGAGTAAATGAGAGACTTCGAGACGGAGAAGGTGCAGATGTTTTGATTCTGTGGCACGAGGTGCTCTAGGAGGTGGTAGGTTTTGGAACTCTAATGTATGGCCAAATTGAACGATATGTAGTAACCACTGATCTGTTGTTATGATCTTCCAGCAATCGAGAACATTCGTAATCCTTCCCCTATCGTTGGAACCAGAGGTGAAGGACCAGTAGGCAGAGCCAGGAAGCCGCTATTGACGTTTAAAGGTATCTCTACCCTGACACCCATGTCTGCCTCTTGAAGATTGGTGAGAGAAAGACGCCAATTGATTTTGTCGCTGAGAGTACTGAGGCTTGAATGATTGAGAGGATTGCGAATAGGAGGAGTATCGTTCCTGATAGCCTCACCTATAAGTAGAGAATCCTTTGCCTCCTGCACCCCGGAAAGGCACTTTTCAGTATTGAAGCGTGCCCAAGGATTTTGCAGTTTCGGTGTCCTTCCAATGTCCTGCAAAGCGTCATCTACATGCTTGCCAAACAGCAGGTCTCCATCAAAAAGCAGATCCAGGATTTTATTCTGTACCTCAGGGCGAAACCAGGTACATCTCAGCCAACCTTGACGCCTCAGGACCGCTGATCCTGCTAAGGCACGGTAAGCCGTTGTAGCAATGTCCATTGCACAATCTATAATTTCCGATGCAGATCTTTCCCCTTCCTCTAGAATCCTTCTCGCTTCCGTCTTAGCACTCTTTGGAAGTTGATAAATTAAAGGAGAGAGATCGCACCACATTTGGCGATCATATCGTCCCAAAATTGCGAGTGCGTTCAAGGCCCTAACCAGGAGGCTAGACATAGAAGAGAACCTCTTCCCTACATTATCCAAGCTCCTGCCTTCTCTGTCTGGCGATGCCGTCAGGGGTGCCGTCGGGTTCCTTGACTTTCTTTGGGCCGCCCGGGAAATAACCGAGTCCGGTTTTGGTTGGCCAATAAGACATGCCGGACTGTCATCTGGGACCTTATATTTCTTCTCCTGCCGCAGTGGTAGAACCGGAGTTACGGCAGCAGGAGACTGCATCACTTTCTTTCCCTCATTCCAAACATGTTCCACTATTGGTATGGAACGGATTGATTTCTTGTAGGGCTCATTGAAATCGTACAGGAAACAGTCTGAATGCAAGACAGGAACAGGAAGGCCTAATCGTTTAGATGCCCTTTCCATAAGGAAGCCCCATATGTCCACTGGAGGCGAATCCACAGGGTCCGGAGATGGTGATGCCGGATCTGGGATAACATAATCATCCCATTCTGTGTCAGGATTCTGAACAAAATTCTCTATCTTGGTCCTCATCTGAAGAGTCACCATCTTCATCAGGCACTGTATTCAAATCATGTCCCTCTGTCACAGGCTGTTCACTTTGCCTCTGAGAGGTTGATGCCCTAGGAGTAGATGAAGCTTGCTGAGGTGGAACAGGCTGAATGGTTTCAGAGGTCTGAGATGGGTACCTCTTCTTATAATCTAATAACATCAACTGCAGGTCGTTTATTAATGATGTCGGCATGGCCACCATACCTTGGCCAGATGTTTGCTGATGTGAGACCTGAGGAGAGAGTTGAGATTCCGGATGATGTTGATCCAGGAAATAATCATCCGAATCCGAGTCCTGATACTTCACTTGAAGTTGTGAAGGACTATATGCATTTCCATATGGACTTTCCACATCATCAAAATATTCCTCCTCTAGCAGAAGAGGTGGAGGCAATGGAGTCACCCTATGGGGTGATTCGCCGTAGTCAGACGTCATCCTCGTCGACACTATTGTCAGCGACATCACCGTCGACGTCGAGGTTGTCAGTCTCGTCGACGTAGGATGTATCGTCGAAGTCAACGTCGACGATGTCGCTGGTGAAGCTCTCGACGACGGGCCCGTCGACGGAGCAGAAATCGAAACCACGTGAGTTTTTGACGTCGTCGTAGATGTACCTGAGGAGATTGTCGTCGACGGACTAATCTTCTTCTCTCCTTTTGCTTCCTGAGGCGTACTCGAAGGCTTCTTAAAGATCTTCTCCTTTTCTGATGGCGAAGAGGCTATAGAAAGGCCTTGACTTACCTTTTTTCCATTTGACACATCAGGAAGCTGTCCCTCTTTCTCCTTTGGGTGGTGAGGAGATTGTTTGGGACTAAGCCTTTTAGACCTTTCAGAGGTCTTTTGAGAGGCTTTAGCAGGAGGTTCGGCTGAAGCAGAAGGGGAAGACCTATCTCTTTTTGTAGACCTCCTCGAAGATGTTGCTTAGGAGGAATCCTCACCATCACTGGACAGAACCTCTTTCCGAGACTTCATTTGCTGTAGTCAAGTCAGAAGTCTTCCTTCCCGGTCTCTCAGAGTCTTAGTTGAGAAGGTCCTACAGATCTTGCACTCAGTGGCCTTGTGGTCTGGGTATAAGCGATAAATACAATTTTTATGCTTATCCTCCACATAAAGTCTGTTCTTTGAACAAGTAGCACAGGCTTTGAATAAAGCTTTCTTTTGAGACATCCTGAAGAGAAAAAATGGAGTAGAAAACCAATTGAAGAGAAAAACTGAGCAGAGCTCAGTGGAGACTCCCTTAGCACAACGTGCGTTAGAAAATCTGAGGCTCTCTCCTGAGGGTTCTATGCGGTGAGGCTAATCTGATTGGTTGTTGCAAAAATGTGGTCTCTTTTACAAAAAGAGGGAGATAGGCTACAAAACGAGATGATGCCTAGGCTTTACTTTCTCTTTTGTGCATACTGCTATGGTATTTTCTATTTACCGAGGCATCCAGGCTGATGACGGGGAATAATACAAAGCATGGGAATCTATGAAAGTTCCAATACTGGGACAACCAGAGGTTCATTCGATGAAAGTCGGAAGGCACCTTAGGGATGAATGTGGGGTTAGTACGAAGTACCACTGTTAATTTTAAACTGAAGAAAAGGCTACTGGGTAGTGAGTGCCTGCAATTCGCTAACCCTTCTTGCAGATGTTAGCGCCAAAAGAAGAGCCACCTTCCCCAAAAGGAATTTCAACTCTGCTTTATGGATAGGGTTGCAGGGATGTTTCATGAGCTGAGCTAAGACCACATTAAGGTGCCATAGTGGTGGAGGAGGTTTGAGCGGAGGGAAACTCTACAAAGCCCTTTCATAAATTGCTTTATTATTCTAGCTGACCATAGAGAAGAGACTGATGATGTCCTTCTAAAACGAGAGATGGCTGCAAGATGAACTTTAAAGGATGTGTGAGCTAAGCCAGCCTTGGCCAATGATAGGATGTAAGGAAGAATCTCCTTAGCTGAGGAAGAGAAAGGATTAACTCCAGATTCTTGGCACCAGAGACAGAACCTCTTCCACTTCATTCGGTATGTCTTGTTCGTACTCTGAGCTCGAGCTTAGGAAAGAATGTCTCTACACTCTGTGGACAGATTCAGGTCGAGAAACTCTCTGTGTTCAGGAGCCATGCTGACAATTGAAGAGATTTGAGATCCAGATGCAGCACTTGGCCCTGGGACATTAACAGCAATGATGGAATAGGATCCAAGAGAATCGGTTGTTCCACCGACAGAAGAAGAAGCTCTGTCTACCAATACTGGTGAGGCCAAGACGGTGCTATGAGGATTATCTTGCAGGAATCCGCCTTCATCTTCATGAGAAGCCTTGGCAGGAGAGTAAAGGGGGGAAAAGTGTAAACAAAGGCGCCTGACCATGCCTTTGAAAACACATTCCCCCAGAATCCCGGATGGTGATGCCAGGTTGCGAAGCACTGGCATTTCCTGTTCTCCGGTGTTGCGAACAGATCTATGGATGGCTTGCCCCGTAGCTGGAAGATGCTGTCTAGAGTCTTCCGATCCAGCTCCCACTCGTGGCAGACTGACTTTAGTCTGCTTAGTGTATCTGCTGTCTCGTTGAGATTTCCCGTAAGATGCTCGGCTTTCAGCAAAACCCCATGCAGGATCGCCCATTCCCAGATACTTTGAGCTTCTAAGGACAACAGACGGGACCTTGTGCCGCCCTGTTGTTGACTAAATGCGTGGCCGTGGTATTGTCTGTCTTGATGAGAACCGACGAGTTTCTGATCCTCAGGAGAAATGCCTGTAGGGTCAAGCGAATCGCCCTTAGCTCCAGCAAGTTGATGTTCAGAAGACCATGATGTTGTTGCCAACGGCCACTTATTTGAAGGTCTTGTAAGTCTCTAACACAGCCACAGCACGGCGATAACCCAACCGGGGTGATTCATGCGCTCTATAAATGACATAAATAAATAAATCTGTTGTAATTATCCGAGGAGCTGGGGTGGCCAGAAAAGAGAGACCTTGAGAAATGTTCGCTTGGTGAGTCCATCAAGAAATGTCTTGCCTCATTGGTGACGTTACCGTGACCATGTCCTCGAAAGAGCCTTCCACTTGATGCTACTGTAAGTCCAGCTGCTCCTGAAGAGGCCGCATCCGCAGCCTGCAGTGGGGTATCAGAGGAATGCAGGACGACATGGATCCCAGGAGGGATTTGCAGAGGCAAACTGAAAGTGACTTTCTTTTTAGAAGCAGTTGAGCCATTAACACAAGCTTGTCTTTCTAGTGATGGAAATGCTCTGTTCAAGGACATGTCTAATATGGCCCCCAGAAAAACGGCGTTCTTGGAAAGACGAAAGTTTGACTTGTCCCTGTTGAGGGTAAGACCTAGATCCTTGAATATCCTTGTGCAGGCTATCAAGGATTCCCTGGCTGCCACCTTGGGAGGAGCTTTTATCAGCCAGTCGTCTAGGTAGGGAAATACCTTGTGTTGTTGTCTTCTGAGGAAGGCTGCTACAGGAGCCAGACATTTTGTAAAGATCCTTGGTGCCGACCTGAGGCCGAAAGGGAGACTTTTGAACTGATAGTGGCTCCTGGCTAATGTAAAGCGGGGGAAATTCCTGTGCGATGGATGAATGGGAACATGGAAATTAGCGTCTTCAAGGTCTAATGTGCCCATGAAATCTCCCGAATTTAGAAGCAGAAGTATGTCCTGCAAGGAGACCATTCAAAATGACTGCTTTATGAGATAGGCATTGAGCACCCTCAGATCTAGGATAGGACGCCTCTTTATGACAGTCTTTCGAACAAAAAAATACCGGGAGTAGAACCCCTTTCCTCTATGGGATAACAGGACTTGTTCTATTGCCCACTTTTGTAACACTACTTGGACCTGTAGGCGCAGAAGACGTGGATAGTTCGTGACGTGCATGCGAGGAGGGGTGGGTGGAGGAGGTTGAACAAACTCCAATGTATGGCCACATTGAATTATGTTGAACACCCATTGATATGTTATCTTTTGCCAGTTTTTTAAGCACAAAGAAATCCTTCCCCCTGAAGGTGTTTGGTGATGGGTGCGAACAGTAGTCGGAGCCGGCAAGCCACTATTGACATCATGAGGGATCCTTCCCCTGACGTCCTGCTCTCCCTCTGGGTGGGGACTTAGAGTAGAATGCAGACTGACCTTGTCTCTGACTGTATTGTGGGCGATAAGACTGCGCAGCAGGCGTATAGGAGGAATATTTGTTTTGTTGAAATCCTCCTCTGTACGAGGATAGTCCTCTTCCCTGGGCTCCTCGAAAGGGGACCTTATGGTACTGAAACGTCCCCAACGACTTTGCCGTGTCAATGTCCTTTTTTATATCTTGGAAAGCATAATCCAAATGCTTTCCAAAGAGAGCCTCCCCGTCAAAGGGAAGATTCAGGATCTTGCTCTAGACCTCTGGTCTGAACGAGGTTGCTCTAAGCCAAAACTGCCAACGTAGGACCGCTGCTCCAGCCAAAGATCGTAAAGCAGTTTTAGCGATGTCCATTGCACAGTCTATAACCTCAGAGGAAGCTCTTCTTGGCCTACGACTTGCTTTCCTCTGGGAGTTGGTCGATGTACGGGGAAAGGTCTCACCACACCTGCCGGTTTTAGTGGCCCAAAATGGCTAAAGCATTAGCTTCCCTGACTATTAAACCTGACAAAGAAGAGAATCTCTTTCCTGCATTGTCCAGGCGTCTACCTTCCTTGTCCGGAGGCGTAGTTAGTGGGGCTGCCGGATTCTTCAACCTCCGCTGTGCAGGTTGCAATATTACAGAGTCTGGTTTCAGATGACTCATCAGGCAAGCTGGGCTATCTTCTGGGGCCTTATATTTTTTTCTCCAATCATGGAAGGAAAGGAACCACTGTGGCCAGGGTCTTTCTGACCTTAAGACCCTCTTCACATAAATAATTGACAATGAGAATGGCCCGCAGCGACTTCTTAAAAGGCTCCTTAAAGTCGTATAAAAAACACGGTGAGCGAAGTGGGCATCGGCATATCAAACTTCATGGCCGCCCTTTCCAATAGGTTGTGGAAACCACCTAGGTCTCCCGGTGGAGAATCCACGGGGACCGATGAAGGAGAAGAAGGAGTGAGAAAAACCTACTCATCCCATTCCCCCTGTTGTCCTGGAAGATCTGTGTCCCCCTCATCATCATCCGAGGTATCCTGGTGACGGACGAAAGGCAGCGTTGGTGGAGGTGCTGTTATTGTATGCAACAATGGTGGTGCCTGAGGAGTGGAAGGCACTGAGTGTTATCTTGGGGGAACTGGTGCCTGTTCCGAAATAGAGGACGGCGTTGGAAACCTTTTCTTGTAATCAAACAGCATGAATTGCAAGTCCAAAATTAAAGAGGAAGGCATACAGACTACGTTCTCCTGATATCCACCATGGTATTCCTGGGGATCATTATAGTAATGTTCCCCTTCATAGCCCTCTTCAAAATCTTCCTCCTGGCACTTAACATTCAATTCTGAAGGGCTATGAGCATAACCATAAGTTCCCTCATCGTCTGATTCCTCCTCTTTCAGGAGATAAGGTAGTAGAGGAGTCACCTTGCTAGGTGAAGTGACTTCAGTAGTTACATGACACTTTGTCTTTTTCTCCAGAAATGATTTCCCCCGTTGACGGTGTCGTCAACAATGAAGAAATCGCCATCAACTGCGCTGTTGACGATATTGTCATTGCTGTTGTTGTTCTTGTTGCCGCAGTCGTCTTTGTCGTTATCGCTGCCGACGTCAACAGCTTTGTCATCACCGTCATTGTTGGTGCCGTCGTCAATGGTGGCGGAACCATCAACACCGGAAGAGCTATCAGGGACGATCCAGCCTTTGGAGCTGTTCGAGGCTGAAAACACTGACCTTTATCTACAAGAACCTCCCTCCGCGTCGACAATGAAAGATGTCAAGGATGGTTTCTTCGTCGACGATGAACCCGTCAACGATTGTAGTTTCTTTGATGGCTTTTCCTCAAGAGGAACAGAAGAAGGTTTCTTGAATGTTTTCCTTACTTCCGGAGGGGAAGAAGGAGGAACAGAGCTCGCCTTCTTTACCACACCGTCTCCTGTTACAAGTCCTTTCCTCTCCTTTTCACTTCAGTGAGATTTAGTAGGACTAAGCCTGTCAGAACTATGGAAGGTCTTTTTAGGGGCTTTTTGAGGGCGCTCCTCTGAAGAATGGGGGTCAGATCTTGCCCTCTTTGTAGATCTTCTAGAAGAAGAAGCAGATGAGGCCTCATCACGGTCATCACTAGAAACAGGATTCCTCTTGGATTTTAAATTCTAGTGCCAGATAAGGAGACGTCCCTCACAATCCCCCAGATTTTTACTGGAAAATGTACAACATACCCTGCAATCCTTGGATATGTGGTCAGGGTACAGGCAGTATATACAGTCCTCATAAGGGTCGTCCACATGAAGCCTATTAGAGCAGGTGGCACAAGCTCTAAAAAGGCCCTTTTTCTCCTTGTCTGCCATAAGGAATCAAGTTGTAGAGTAATTAAGTGAAAAAATAGCTGAAAATATCTCGCAAGAGAATAGAATAAGGAATAACTGAGCAGAGCTCAGTGGAGACTCCCTAGCACAACGTGTGGTAGAAAATCTGAGGGTCTGAGGTTCTCTCAGGACAATTCTAGGGGGTGAGGCTGATCTGACTGGTTGTGTGCTTTGTTTGGTTTCTTTTACAAAAAGAGGTAGATATGCTAAAAAACTGAAATGGGCCTAGGTCTAGAGTCTAGTTTATAATAGCTTTGCATTGCTATTTGAAGTACAGGGGAGTCCCATCTCCACAACGGGGAATGATTCAAGCATGCGACTCTATGAAAGTTACAATACTGGAGTAATTGGGCATTTCCCAGCGACAGCCATAAACCGTTGGGCATGCAATAGAGTTAGATGATCTCCGCCATTTGCAGACCTGGCAATATATACACAGGGCAGAGATTGCAACACCTTGTTTCTGGGGCCAGATCATGGCCCCCATAAAGGCAGAGATTTTAATTCCGTTGTCTCATGGCAGGCAGGACGGAAAATTTAGGGGACACATCTTTGGTTCAAATGAATACCTTTAAAACCTTCCCCCCAACTTCAAATGCCCAATAGGGTTTAACTGCCCAGTGCCACCCCACGGGGGGAGACAACCACTTGTAGGGATGCAGGACTGAAGAACCTGGACTGCGTGGTGCACACTGTCAGAGGACTCCATTGTGCACATGGAGGATAACTGCCCTTGAAAAGGACTGTGTGCTTGTTTCCGGTCCAGGGAGGTACTGGCTTGACAGTTCGGTCTGGACTGTACCCATGATGCACAGAGCCAAAACTGATATGCATATGGCTGGGTCTAAACTGGGGTAGCATGGTGAGCAAAGGAACAATGGGTTTAACCCAGATCTATTGACTGGGGGAGAATGTTTGATTTCCTCTGAATTCCGTCCATCTGTGTGTCTGTTGCTTCCTGAATAGTAGCTTGCCTGGGCCTGCATTTAAATGCACACAAGTCCGTTCTCAATGAGCTGCAAGCACTTCAACATGCAGCAGCAAGTCTTCTTCTCATTATCCCAAAATATCACTCTGTGTCTAAACTCCGTAAAAGGCCCCATTGGCTGCTGATTAAACACACTCTACATCAAATCTTTCACCAACCTTCTTACCTTCAGAAAACCACATAAGACATAGCTATTTAATACAATTTAAACTTGACTGTCCCTTTTTCCTGCACTCAGTAGCGAGCGCCAAGATGCACCTAGGTATTCACTTTGCTCAATAAATTCATTTAACATAACAACGTACTGACTTGGGGCACCCTGAAGTGAGCTCCCAAAGACCAGTTGGCTGGTCTCCTGTTCTCTCGAAGGTCTCAGGACATCAAAGATCTCCTACAAGGGGCCCACGCCATCTGAGGGTGACATCTTGAGAGCAGTGCCCTCTAAGTGCCTACATCGCCTGCTGAAAGCTGAACAGCGCGATGTGAGCTTGGAACTATAGAATCGTGCCTGTAGACAGGAGTGTCTAGTTTGGAGCTCAAGACGTTGCCTGCATCATCGGCGAAGCGGGTCCAGTACTGCAGGAACCCTGGCACGCCAGAGCGTCTTGATGGTGAGCGGACTCACCGATTGCGGGATCCAAAGTAGCCCACTTCGTTGACTGAGGCATTTCTCTCATGGGCCAATGCAGACTGCATGCTCATTGCTTGTGGTGTCCGATTCACAGGTTGCGACCCTCGGAGGTGGGGGAGCACGCATTGCAGAGTATCATTCTACCTCGTGGGGCACTGCTGAACTTGTACCTGTGTGTGCCCAGCATTGTCTGGTGCAACCCACATCAAGGTATGCCAGACATAGTGCATAATTTACAGGGAGGTATGGAATGGTAACTACTTAGTGTAACCTGAAGTGTCTGGTGCGACTCATCTAGTCGTGCGCCAGACCCTGTGCCCGGATTGTGGGCGCACCACTTGGATCAATGTGTACCAGATGAGGGCGAGAGGCTTCCCTGTGTGTTGTTCCCCATCCATTGCTTGCTCCCTCACTGGCCCCATCACGGTGGACCAACTGCCCTCTCCCCATCTGGCTCTTCCAGAGACTTTGTGGCACCAGGTAGGAGAGAGAGGCATGGACTAGGCTGGAGGGAAGCTTCAAAAAACGGTTTGGGAGCAGGTCAAGAGACTGTGTGACACCCTCGTGCTTTTCAGAACTTGGCTGGTTCCAGAAGGCCCTGGTGGACCCCTATTTGCAATGAACTGTTGCTTGCGGCACGTTTCTGCTTCGCAACTTCTTGGTGAATTTATCAAGTGGCCCATGACCCCCTTTGTTTATGTCTACCTCTTGTTTATGCTTACGTTCTATCCCCACCTGCTTTCGGGGGACCCAGACGAATTGTAACCTCAGCCATGAGTAGCCTTGTGTTTGAAGGAAGGGTTTGGTGATCTTCTATTCAGGGTGTCTGGGACAGTGGGGGTCAATTGGAGGGTGGCGGGAGACTTAAAGCCGTGGGGTCTCCAGCATGTTATATATTGACCTGCTTGATATCAGTGGTACTGCATTAGGTTGTCCGGTGCGTATGAGTGTGAAAGTGCCCACAAGGACCGGGCTGTTACCTGTTGCAGTGCGTAGTGGTGCAAAGTGAGTGTCAGTGTGTGGGAGTCACCGTCTGTGGACCGTCAGTGCTTCATGACACTAGTCGGCGGTGTTGGTTTATAAGTTGTTTTCTTGCCAAAAGCAATTTACCTCTCATCGGTGGGTTTGTCCACGTGGCCTCGTTCTGCAGCACTACTAAAAGTGTTTTACGTCTGTGTAAGCACACATTACTGATATCGTTGTAGCCCAGGGTGCACCCTAAAGTCATATGAAGTTCAATGATTAGGACTGTGAGGGTGGGCCGGGGGGATTACAACGTGTCATACCACAAAAGGGTGCTGTATGGGGTTTAGAATAGGACTTTTATCATGTGTGGATGTTATTGAGATCTGATCAACACAAATTGGGCCTAGAACTGCTAGTAATATTGCCACTCGTCATTTATGCCCAGAGATCCATGATCTTTATGTTACATTGTTTAATGTGAGTGTTGAATATAAACAACATTTCTTGACAACCTTATTTGGGACACATTTCCCCAGAGACGACACACCTTTCATCAGACAGAGTGAAAGCACTATTGGCAGTTCCCATTCCTATGGCTCAATCAACAGTCCCCATCTTTTTGGGAAAGCAGGACACGGTCATCAGAGTCGGCTAAGCCTTTGAAAGATTTTTACTAAGTTGTCTGTTTTGGATCTCTACCAACGGACAGAGAAGTCTTATCAGTTTTAAAGCAAGCCATAGATCTGCACCTGCACTAGGTCTCCCTGAATATACTCAACATTGCACCCTTAACAGCCATGAAAAGGATTCCTTTACCATGGGGTTGTTAACACAGAAACAGAGATTAAAATTGTGCCACTGCTTATTCTACTGCATTGGATCCAGAGGCAGCAGGGCTCCTGGAGTGTTAGAAATCTATTGCTGCTTAATTAGTGAACTATTGTTCTTGGTCCCACTTTGACAGTGACTGTTACACATACCTTTGAACCTTTACTGTTGAAATATAAAACACAACATTTACCAATTTTCGATTAAACAACTAATTCTCCTTGCCCCATCTAATATGACCATAGAGCAGGCACTATCTCGTGTGACCAAAGTCCTAGCCACATTGTTCCCTGTCCCAGACAATGTGGCACCACATGACTGGTTGCCTATTGTGGAGTAAATTGTAAAACCATGTGATGATTTCTTTCATTAGGCCATTTCTAACAATAATTGTGTTTTCTTTGTAGAGGACTAGTTTGTGAACTGAAAATGGTCATCGGGTGGCCTTAGTACACTGTATTTACTGTTGTGGAAGCAAATGTTTTGAAAAATTCTTCCTCTGCACAAGCTGCTGAACTGAATGATATGAAAAGAAAATGTTTTCTTTGAGCAAATAAAGTAAGAAATTAGTACACTGATTTTTAGTACGTCTGCTGAGTTTGCCATTACCTAAGAGGTTACTTTAATTTAACTCACACATCAGTCTGAAATGGAATATGGGCAGCCCCAATGCTCACTGCCATCCAGTTACCATCTAAATTGGCTGTGGAGGAGAAAAAGGCATGGTGAGGTATCAGACCTGGTTGTGCAAGAAGCTCACATGAACCCTTGCTTTCTACCACCAGCAAGGAGGTATCACCAAATTCCATGTTCCCTTATCTTGCCTTTGTTGTCTCAGGGTCGCACAAGTTGGTAAGAAGACTGTGTCTTTCATCTAGTAGCATTGGTTCTCACCTTCATTTTTAATCTAAGCAGAACATTACTGCTGTTCCTACTCTATCTGCCAACCACTGAACATGAGAAAAAGCAGTCAGAACAGTGCAGGGAGAACAGTCATCACCGTGAACTGAAATGAAATATCGTACTTGTATAGCGCACTGATACCCCAGCTGTGGTGTCCTGGCGCTGTACTCATACCGCTGTGGAACCCTTCCTGGCTTTTCCCTGTGAAATGTCCACTCCTGGGCACCCCCAAGGTGAAGCCAGGCATCCGAGCGCTGTTGGGGCCGTTGTGGACATTAAGCAAGCTATTGCCCAGAGTTGCAGCGTGGGACCCATGATGTGATTAGGCACCAAGGCGAGAATTATCAGGTCCAAGGAAATTGAGCCCAAGACCCGCCAAGGCGGGAATTGAACCCTGGTCCCGGGCCAGACCTCTGCATCAGGGTCTGCCACTCTAACCATTAAGCCACACTTCTCCACTTCCCTAGGAGCAATTTGTACAGATGTCAAGTGTCGCAAATTTGGGGGCGTGGCCAAGCCGCCAACCGTAATGGCAGCGTAGGTTTGTAGCTCCGCCGCCGACTCCCGATAAATTGCTCGCTCTGGTGGCGATGCACACCCGTAACAGATTGCAGGCGATGTAGGAAGATGCTCAGGGTTGGGGCTTCTCACACCCCAAAGCACTCACTCGAGGATCCCTCGGCGGTCGTGCTGGGCAAGCGTCGTGCAGTCCTGAAGATGGCCGGTCCCTCGAGGTCTCGTCACACCCACGAATCTCAGCTGGGCTGATGATGCAGGTTGAGGTCAGAGGTGCCAGGGAAGCCGGTTCTCGTTGAGCTGGGCAGTCTTGATCCGGAGGAGAGACTTACAGCAGACCGCGATGCTTGGATGGTGCCTGGGGGTGCAGGGTGGCTACTCCTTAGCCACAAGGGAGAGTCTTCTGAAAGGTTCAAGAGTTCTTTCGTGGAAAGTCGTCAAGATTCGGAATTATCTAATTTGGAAGGGGTCCCCGCTCCCACCTTTATACTAAGGAAAGGGGCTGGTACGGGACTAGGTCCTGCCCATGGGTGGGACCAGGAAGGGGGGTGGTTACACCCCTCTCCCATGCCGGACTTTTCCGAGCTCAGGGGCTGGTGTGCCCCTGGAACTGGTTCTAGCCGGCAGATGCATAGTGAGCACCGGGGTGCCACTTGCAGTCACCTTCCTCTAAAGCCCTGCCTGCCCAGGATACACAAAACCCTGTCTGGGATGGTGCTAGCACCGCCCCTGACAGGAAACCCTTTGTCCAAGCCTCCCTCGCTGGAAGGACTCCCAGCAGCAGGAGGTCAGACTTGTGTCTGTGGTGGCAGCATCCATTTTGTGACCTGGTATGCAGATTGACTCGGGGAACGATCGTGGAGCGGATCAGTGCCGAACTACAGAGGCGTGGCGTGGCGTGGCGTGGCGTGTGAAGCCTGCAACTCGAATGCACACGCTGGCCGAGATTTGAGCGATGGCCTGGGAGGCTGCTGTGCGCCAAGACAAAATGGTGGCGTTGAGGTGAGCGGTTGCGTTGGGGGCATAGAGCGTCAACTTGGACAACAGCGGAACAGCAGACGCACCCCGGAGGGCCCCCCCGGTGTTAGGGGCCGAAGGTGAGCCTGGGGGCCGGAAGCTGGGACCCGCACAGGTTGGGCCCCCCACGGCCACAACCCTCTGACTGCTGCAACGGTGGGGCCAGCCTCTCTACAAGCCCAATATTAATGGCAGGGCCCATTGGAGCTGTAGCGGCCTTCATTGAAAAGCATTTGGTGGAGGAGTAGCGGTACTGAGGGCGCCAAGGCTAGCTGAGCGCACCCTGCGCTGCCTTGGTACGAATACTGCGGCCCTTGGGGGTTGCTGGAGAGACCAGATTGCCGAGGGGTTAGAGTTGGTGGTGTCCCCTGGCCCCCCTGCCTCATGCGCCTTCAAGGGGCTGGCCGCGAGCCCTCATTTGGAGGAGACTACGTCACTGGCTAGCAGGCAGCCACCACATCAGCACAGATAACTGGTGCAGCAGCGGTGCCATATTGTTATTTCGGTGGGACACTGTTGGAGAGGGCAGACGGTGGATTGGTGCATAATTACGTAGTGGGCCGTGGCATCCCACTACAGGGCGCCTCATATCAATGGCGTATAAGCACATCAGAAGGGGATTGTATCTACGCACTAGACCCCCATAACTCACAAGCTGGGGGTACGGGTCAGACAGACCCTAAGCAAAGTACCTTATCTTTTAAAGCACTTGGAACCAGTGTTGCGACACACAAACTGGCATGGCGGAGGGTGGAGTATCGCACACAAGTGAGGCAACTGGGCCTGACAATCTGTTGCTGGAGCTAAGGGCGGGCTTTAAGGCACCGGACACTCGTTTTGATACCCTGGACAAGATGTTCGAATATATGGGGGCACGTTTGGATCAGCAGGAAAGGCATCTGACCACGGCAGAGGGTAGAATCTCCGACTTGGAAGATGGCGAGGCCCAGACCACTAAGAAGTACAAAAGGATGAAAAAGATCCTCAAACCTGTAGCCATTAAAAACGAGAACTTGTAGGCAAGTGGGCGGCGTAACAACATTTGTATCATGGGAATACCCGAATCCACCAACACTGGGCAGCTGGACCGATTTGTGGACACACTCCTTACAGATCTGTTTGATGGTGAGTCTTTACTACCACATTTGTAGTTGAACACGTGCATCGTATCCTGGGCCACAACCTAATCCGGGGTGCCCGCCAAGACGATCATAGCCCGGCTGTTGAATTTTAGAGACCAAGATACCGACCTACGGTTGGTGCATGAGTGGGGCCAGCCTGAATGGCAGGGTTTGACAATATCCATGTATCCAGACGTAACCGCCATGGTGCAGGAAGCGCGCTGAAAGTACGACGGGGTGAAGGTGACCCTACGGAAGTTGGGGTTAGGGTATGGAATGCTGTAACCAGAACGTTTTATGGTTGACATGGATGGCAGTCTCGTATTTTTGACTCCACCCATGAAGCCCAGGAGCTCAGCTAGAAACACTCTAAATCAGCAGTTGCAGGATATACCAGACTCTGGTGCCAGTGCCGACCTCTTCTCCACTAGCTAAGCTGTGCTGACGCTTATTTCAAGAACTTGAGGGCTGGTGTTGATGTATCTTGTATTAAGTTTATACTGCATTGCCTCTGGTGTGGGTTATTGGCGCGTGGAGGCGCCGCCAGGGACGAATCAGATTCATATGTGCAGGCACTCTGGTGCCATGGACAATGGGAAAGCGGCGGGGTGTTTATAACCCCCCCCCAACCCCCCCGCCCCCGAGAGTGGATGCACCTCCAAGTTTTTGCAGGTTTACAGAATGTCTTTTTGTTTGCATGTACTTTCAAACGTGCTTATAAGGGGGTGGGGTTTTCCACCTAAAGTTAGGTATGGGGGAATGGGTGGTGGGAGGGGCGGTACTGGGATCGCAGGTAAAAGTTAGTGTCATGGTTTTCGAACAATTGCGATTCTCCTATCAACATGACCAGAGAATCTGGATTTCATTAAAGACACGGAGGCTAACATTATGCATTAATCCTTTAATGCAACTCACAAACAGCCGCTTACATCAGAAAGAACAAGAACAAGAATGAGATGACATCATGGCAACAATATAAGGCATGAGCAAGAGTAGAGCTGCCTCTTTTAAATGCAATCAAACATTAGGAAAGTTAGTAGAATCAAGCTGCAACTTGGAACAAGGGTGCTGCAAAGGTTGAAAACCAAGGAACAATTGCCATTTGCAGTGCAGTTATATTGATCCAGGTGCTTGTAAGTTGGACATGCAAGATATAGATCATGGTTACCAAGGTGCTGGCAGAGGCCAATGTGGTAATGATGTCCTGGAATGTTCGGGGCCTTAACAATGCCCGTAAATGCAAACAAGTGACCAATTACATGCAACGTCATCAAGTGGACATTGCCTTTTTGCATGAGACTCATATGGTAACTAATATCAAGACACCATTGTTCCTTCACCCCACAACACCTGGACACGCTTAGATTACTGGTGCCTTTCCGCGGGGTGGCTTTATGGATAGACACAGTTAGCCACCTGTCGCGCACACTGTCCGATCATTCTCCTGTGCTGGCAAAGTTGAAAGTCCCTTGAGCAGGTGGGGTAGAACGTCCATGGAGATTTCCCGACATGGCCCTGAAGATGCCGTCTTTGCAACTGAGGTGAGGGAGGCGATCACTGAGTACTTTGAAATAAATGTAGGATCAGTGAAATCCAAGGCTACGTTACAGGAAGCCTTTAAGGCATATATAAGAGTGTGTATCTCTAAAAGTGCTGGGGTACTTAGAGACTTTCGATGAACGCTAGCACAGATAGAATCACACTATCAGTGTGAGTTTGCAAAGAGGTGCAGCACTGCTGACCAAAATTCGAGAAGCAGGTGAGCGCGAGGTGCACTTCCTAGGCAAATATGATGTGGTCAGGCGGTAAGGGCGAGAGGTCGTTTAGAACGTTAGCTAGACTGATGCAACAATCACGTAGGCCAACCTATATAGCCGAATTAACGGGACATGATGAAGCGTGAATAACTGGTAATGCTAGGATCTTAGAAGAGGTGATTAGGTATTATACACTTCATTAGTCCCTAGATGCACCGCAGACAACAGTGAGTACATCAATGAGATCTTGCTGGTCCGGATGGCAAAAGCGCATCAGGCATTTCTGGCCGAACCCTTCTCAGAGGACGAAGTAACAGAGGCTATCAACGCCCTGGATGGCTCAAAAGCACCAGGACTTGACTGGTTCACGGGCAGTTTTTACACATAATATAAGGCCCTCATTACACCTCATCTTATAGACATGTACCAGGAGGCCGTGGAGGTGGGGGTACTCCTACCTACGTTGAGAGAAGCAGTTATTTTCTTGCTTCCGAAACCTGGGAAGGACGTGCGGAAATGTAGTTCATATCGACAACTTTCCCTCTTAAAGCACAAGTTACTTACCTTCAGTAAAGATATATCTGTAAGAAACATTAGTTAGTGTTAGATTCCTTACCTTAGAATATCCCCAGGCATCAGACTGGATCCGGAAAGTTTTCGTCAGCAGTACCCCTGTACGTGGGTAGGCGTAGTCTGCGGCTCCGCATCCGTCGTCGTGATCGCCAGGATGACGTCGGAGTACTTAGACGCTGCCCTCGCGCGCTGTCGTCAGTTCTCTACATAGCTTTACACGCCAGTAATGCAGAGCCATGATAGAAACCGATACTGGTGCCATGAAACTAGGGCCCTGAAAGGGATGTCCTTAACCCTAGATATCGGTTCGCAGAACGGGGAGGATGGGTGGGGCGGTAAGGAATCTAACACTAACAAATGTTTCATACAGATATAGCGTTACCAAAGGTACGTAACGTGTGCATCTGAAAGAAACACATTAGTGTTAGATTCCTTACCTTAGAATAGATACCCCAGCAATACCAACCCCGGTGGTGGGTCTGCGAACCAAGATCACACCAGAAAGTCCTGGAGAACAGAACAGCCGAAAAAGCCGTCTCTCCGGACGTGGCTGTCAAGGCAGTAGTGCCTAGCAAACGTGTGCAGTGAGGCCCACATAGCTGCTTGGCAGATGTACTGCAAGGGGACTCCCCGACTCAGGGCAGTAGTAGCCGCCGCGGCCCGAGAAGAAAGGGCGCGCAGCCCAAAAGGAGGCTCCTTTTTCGGCAAGGAGTAGCAAACCTTGAAAGAGTCCTTGCACCACCTCCGAGTGAAGACGCCATTCGTGATCCATCATGCACCTCCGGCTGAGTTTGTCCGGCGTGGCGTTCAGGGAACCTGCCAGGTGTTGAACCATCAGGGATATGCCTTGATGTTCCAACCATGTCCAGAGGAGGAGGGCCTCTTGACGCAGGGTCCACAACCCCCTCCCTATTTGTTGCAGTACCACATGGCGGTGGTGTTGTCCGTGAACACCTGCACTACACTTCCCCGGACAGAGGGAAGGAATGCTTTCAGTGCAAGTCGGATCGCCCGCAGCTCCAGAAGGTTGATATGGAGCCGGGACTCCGCCGGAGACCAGAGGCCTCTGATCTCCCTCTCTCCCATGTGCCCCCCCTCATCCCAGGAGGGACGCATCTGTCACCACTACGTGCTCCGGTTGGGGTAGGGAGAGAGATCTGCCGCTGACCCAATCGGGGTTCATGAGCCACCACTGCAACTGACTTGCCGTGCCCTCCGAGATCAGGACGTGGTTAGACAGGTTGCCCTGATGCTGTGCCCACTGAAACTTAAGCCCCCACTGCAGAGCCCGCATCCACCACCTGGTGTGATGCAGCAGAAGGATGCAGGAGGCCATCAGCCCCAGGAGCCGCAGCGTCAACCTGACTGAGACTCGGGATAAAGGCTGAAAGATCGGAATCAGAGTCTGAATATCCAGAACCCGCTGTTCGGGGGATATAAACCTGAAACTGCGCCGAGTCCAGTACCGCTCAGATGAAAAGGAGCTTCTGAGAGGGGCACAGGTGTGACTTCAGCATGTTGATGGAGAACCCCAGCGAGTGCAGGAGGTCGGACGTAGTCTGGAGGTGGGAGATGACTGTTTGGGGCAACACCGCCTTCAACAACCAATCGTCGAGATAGGGGAAGACTGAAACCCCTGATCTGCGCAGATGAGCTGCGACCACCGCCATCACTTTCGTGAACACCCGTGGGGCGCTGGTAAGGCCAAAGGGGAGAACGGTAAACTGAAAGTGCTCGTGGCCTACCGTGTACCGCAAGTAGCGCCGGTGGGCCGTCCGGAAGGGGATGTGGAAATACGCATCCTGCAATTCCAACGCTACCATCCAGTCTCCTGGGTCCAGGGCAGCTACGACCTGAGCCAAAGTCAGCATCTTGAACTTTGACGCTCCATAGGTCCAAGATAGGGCGTAGGCCTCCTTTGCCCTTCTTGGGGACCAGAAAGTGGTGAGAATAGCAATCACATCCTACTTCTGGCCCAGGAATGAGCTTGATGGCCCCCTTGGCCAAGAGGGCCTTAACTTCCTCGTACAGAAGTTGCAAGTGATCCCCCGACATGCGGTGATACTGCGGTGGCATGGATGGAGGGGTCGCTCGAAGGGGAGGGAGTAGCCCCTTCGGACTATTTGCAACACCCATCTGTCCGACGTGATGGTACGCCAGTGGAGGTGATGGCGAACCCTGCCCCCCACTGTGGCGACGAATGGGCCTGAAATGCCTGACTAGGAAGGCTTAAAGACAGATTCTGCGGGGCAGGTGTGGACTGACCCTGCCGGTGTCCCCTGGAACCGACACGGCGGTGCCCGCGACCGTGTTGAGACTGGGTCTGCGGCTTGTGGCTTTCTGGACATGTGGGCGCACCCCTTCCTTGGCCACGAAAGGGGCGAAAAGCGGAAGTTTGCTGGCGTTGTAGGCCCAAGGACTTGGCCATAGCCCTGGAGTCCTAAAAACGCTCCAGCGCACTATCTGCTTTGTCGCCAAAGAGGCAACAGCCATCGACTGGCATGTCCATGAGCGTGGCCTAGACATCCCCTGAAAAGTTGGCGGACCTCAGCCAGGCGTGGCGGCAGACTGCCACAGTCGTTGCAACCGCTCTACTCAGTGAGTCCGTGGTGTCAAGTCCACACCGGATCGAGTAGCGTGTCGCATCCCGCCCTTCCGCCAGGGCGTGTGCGAGTCGTGTCCGGGCCGCCTCCAGGCACTGTGGCAGCACCTCCGCAACCATATCCCACAGAGAGTGGGTTTAACAGCCCAAAAGGCAGGCAGTGTTGACAGACCGCAGCCACAAACTCAGGGAGGAGAACAGCTTCTTCCCAAACTGATCATACCTTTTGGATTCCCGATCCGGAGGAGTGGTCGGGAATGCGGTCTGGGATGTAGAGGCCTGGATCACCAGGCTTTCGGGGGTGGGGTGAACGGACAGAAAGCAGAGGTCGTCCGGAGCCGGGCGGTGGCGTTGGGCCACGTTCCTATCCACAGGGAGGCCTTTGGAGGGCTTGGACCAGGTGCCCATCAGAACGACGATGAAGGCTTTGTTAAACGGCAGTAAAGGCTCAGAGGAACTTGCCTGCGGTTTGAGCACCTCAGTGAGGAGGTTAGTCCTCACGGCCGTGACAGGGAGCTCAAGAGCCAAGGCCTTTGCTGCCCTGTTCAACACCACGCTGTAAGCAGCCCCCTCCTACGAAGCCACGAGGGAGAAGAGACAAATCCAGTGTCGGGCAAAGTGTCAAGACCACTGGCCTACCCCAGCTCTTCTGCCCAGTCCTGGCTCAACTGGCACTGCTGTGCCAGAGGGTCCTCAGACCCCTCCCAGTCCTCCTCGTCCTCCATCTCCTGATAAACAGGCAAAAATGATGGAGTCGGGTCGTAGGTGAAGGCCTCACTCATCAAAGCCGGAGACGGCGCCGAGCGGCGCCGGACCCTTACCGGGGCTGAAACTGGGGTGGACGTCGTCCGAAGATGGCGCTGGGAGTGACACCCTCAGGGTTGGCACCAGCAGTGGAGTCGTGAGGTCTACTGGCGTCGACCCGGATCCATGCCTGGATCCTGCGCGGCCCTGCGGCGTTGTGACGGAGTCGACGACGGCGCAGAGGCCGAAGCACCGGATGGCGACGGAGCTGCCGGCCCGCTAAGGCTCCCAGTCGGACTCGCGGGGCCTGAAGGCGCCTCGGCAGGTTCCGACGGAGGGAAGTGCGACCTCATTGTGAGAAGTTGGCCTGGTATATGGTGTTCACTATTCTAGTGATCACCTTGCACCAGTCCAAACAACCCTTATGGTGATGGTTGTAAGTCAACCTTATAGACCAGCTATCCTAGTGGTACCCTGGACAGAACAGTCTTAGGCTAAAATACTCTAAAGCCAGCTGTTTTACCATATGTAACCCCTTGAATATCAAATGAAAGGACACCACACAGGATATATATAAAATATATATGTATTTATTTACTAACACACTCCTCTGAACTCTTTATGAGGTCAGAGGCCAAAGCACATAAGTTACTTAGTCAGAATACGTTAAGTTGCACAATTTACAGTTAGGTCCTCGTGACGTGGTATAAGTACCACGTCACGAGAAAAGGAAAGGCCTAGGGCCTAGGGAATAGGGAATCGCTGGGGCTACACTATCTGAACCTTAGTTTAGAAGTAGGAGGCCCACAGGCGGCGCGTGCAGTGTCTATACACACACGCGGGATTCAATGCAAAGTCAATGGGAACTTAGAAGTTAGATATAGAAGGACTTAGGACACTTCCGGTTGAGCTAGGAGGAAACAACTAGAGACCTAGACACTTGGATAGTCAATACCCTCGGGAGCACCGAAGTTCTCGTGTTACCTCACCCACGGACGGCGGGTGCATAGGTGTGAAGATGTGTCGGGTTTCGTCGTTGAAGCCTATGGAGACCTGAAGAAAGATGCTGCAGGCGACCAGGAGGAAGATGTCCGGGGGGATCCAAGGGTGGATCAAGGATGAAGAGGACCTGAACCTGAACCAGACGACGTTGAGTAGCAATCAGGTGCTGTCTTGAAGCTGGTCTTTGCAGCCACGCGGACCAGGAGGCGCAGACGATGACCAGGTGCTGGAAAGGAGCTGTCCCACGAAGGTTCTCGCAGATGGAGGGGTCGACTGCCGGATTGGGGTCAACAAGCCTTGGCAAAGGCAACCCACGCAGGATACAAGGTGCTTCACCTTTGCAGGGAAGCAGGGAATCAAGGGCCAGTCTGGAGCAACCAGACCAGCGAGGTGGTTCACAAGGATTGTCGTCACAGAGGCTACTAGCCAACGGGCCAGCAACCGGACAACGTGTCGAGCAGAACAAAAGCAGAAGGGCCCCACGCAGAACTCGTGGAGTGTGGGGGGGGGGGGGGGGGGGGGGGGGGGGCTGATCTTCGTCACAGATTAGGCTCTGGATCGGGGCTTCTCAATCTCCAGTGCACAGCTTCGAGGTGGTGCAGAGGTAGCAAGTTGCAGGCTTTTCAAGATGTCCGGTACCACGTGTCTCGTCGCCTCCACAGATCTCAGCTATGCTGCAGACGTGAAGAGAGGGTCAGAGAGGTCTGGAAGTCTGGGTCTTGTCAGGCTCTGTGCTCGGGTTCCGGCGGGAACGTCGACAAAGCAAGCCGTTGATTTGCTGGATGGTGCCTGGTTGCCCAGGGTGGTCACTCCTTGGCCACAAGGGAGATTCTTTAGTCTTCAGCTTCAGCAGAATGTCGAAGGTCCAGAGTTTCGTTTCGGGTTTCAGTCAGGATCTAATCTAAAGTCTCAGGACTCAGCTCCTACCTTTATACAACTAAAAGGGGCTGGATTACTGACTAAGTCCCTCCTGTGGGTGGGATCAGGAAGGGGGGTGGTTACGCCCCCTCTCCTTTGTCCTGTTTTGCGCCAGAGCTGGGGCTGGAGTGCCCCAGCAACCGGTTTGAACTGGGGTATGCATGAGCACCTAGTGTGCCCCAGGCAGTGTCTCATTCTATTCAGCCCTCCCTGTCCCAATACACAAAGTCCTGTCTGGGGAGGTGCTCGCAATTCCCCAAGCAGGAAACCTATTGTCCCAAACTCCGTGACTGGAAGGACTCCCTGCAGCAGGAGGTCAGACTTGTGTCGGTGGCAGCAGCGTCCATTTTGTGACGCTGGGGCTCTGGTTAACTTTAACCAGGATAGTCAGCAACAACATGTCTTCTCCCTCTAGAAGGGTGGAATGCTACCCCCGTCGCCAGAATTGGCGAGGGGGTAGTATTCCAAAGCGTATGACACCTTACACAACACATTTGGATAAAGCCAAACCAAAGTTAGCATTAACCGCGAGGATTATAATGCACTTAAGAGTATATGGTATGGCGATATCATAAAACAGCTATAAGGACATGGGATTGAGATCACTCAAGGCGGAACTGGGACTTAAGCCTCAAACTTTTTGGAGGCATCTCTGGGTTACCCCAGAACTTGCCAGTTATAGGCATGAGCTTGCAGAATTGTTAAAGTTCCCAAATGTCTGGAATTTCCCCTGGCTGAAATATATCAGGCAGGAATTTGACAGGCTAGGTTGCACTTTGCTAAGGACTAACCCCGATTAAGCGTGCAGGGGCATATCCCTCAAGGAGCTAGTTAGCCTGTATCATGATCATAATTTGTCTGCCAGTTTAATGAATGCCCAAATGGGGACAATGACGAGTAAATTCTTGGCACTAAAAGATCACTATAAATTAGAGTCTGTTTTTGATACTATCAGCCCCAACGGTTTTAGGAAGTTGTACCTCCAATGAAGGTATGACTCCCTACCAATAGGAGCCCTCACCAGCCGCTGGTGCGCTAATGCTCCCAGAAACTGCCCAGCGTGCACTACGGAGGTAGAGAATGAGTTACACATAGTTTTCTTCTGCCCTTCCTACCAGATTCCTAGGAAGAAGTGAATCATCCCTATCTGAAAAAACATGGGGATCAGGCAATGCTCTCATTCCTATCGAATATTAAAAACAGATTTATCCCCATTAATTGTTTTTGCTGTTACGAAATTCCTGGCTGCCATGTGGAATATCAGAAGAAAGTACATGGTAAAATGAGATCAAATGTATTCTCTCACAATGCCCAGGCATCTAAGGTGTGTTGGCGGCCAGAGGTTTTTGGGGCTGATTGTCTTTTTAACCTTAGATAATGCTTTTATGAAGAATGAATTTTATGGCATTTTGTATTTTTTTTCACGACAAATTTTATTGATTGATCAGGGAAAAGCACATATACAGTTCTCCACAAACAGGAGGTTACTGCAAATTATCAACACATATATATCATTGTAGCCCAATCAATAAAAAACATTTTGCTCTAATCCCCCCACCTCCCACAGCCACCCCGTAACCCCACTACCCACCCCTTATCCCGCCCTAGCCCTGTACACGCGATCATATAAAGCCTCCTATACGTGCTGTTTGTATGCCAGGCGCAATGTGCCACTCTAGGCCTGGCGTCCATCACTCAGATCCAAATCGTCGTCAGGTTCTATTGGTGGATGCAGAGTCAAACCTCTGTAATCTGCCCACCGTTTCCAGATTTTATATTGTTAATGGGGGCAACCTCTGGCCTCGAACACTGGGCGCTCCAACCCCATAAAATAATCTAGTCCAGCTTTCCACGCACTCATGGGGGGGGGGGTTCGCTCATTCTTCCAAACTCGTGCCAAGTCCTGCTTGGCCACCACTAGACTCAACAGCAAAAGGTGACGCTTGTAAATATTCTCACCGATACCCTCTAACACATGAAGGAGACCCAGACGATGCGTGCGGGGGAGATCCCAGCCCAGCACTTCCGACAAACAACTCCAAACACCATTCCAGAACCTGATCAAGCCAGCACACGACCACACAGTATGAATCAGGGAACCGATCTCAGCGCCACACCGCAGGCACTCCGGGGACTTAATCAGGCCCGCTTTCCACAGTCGCTCCCGTGTATAGTAGGCCCTATGCAAATATTTGAATTAGATTAGTCGGAGTCGTACCGCAATGGCAGTCCCACGCGGGGACTCCAGTGCCTCCCTCCAGTCATCCTCATCTAGGGGCCCTACGTCCTTTTCCCAGGCGTCCTTCAGCGGGAGCAGGGAGGAGGAACAATGAGTGACCAGCGTCTGATAGATGCGGGACACCTTTTTATCCCCAAGATCACCCATGAATACCTTCGCTTCCACGGGGCTGAGCTTCGGCAGCGACTCCAACCCAATTAGGCTAGTGCATGACGAAATTGGAGATATCTGAAGAATTGTGTTTTAGGCATATGGAACTCATCCCGTAGTTCCTGGAACGACTTAAGAGTCACACTGGACATAACGTCTCCCAGCGAGGAAATCCCTATAGAGTCCCACCCGCAAAACCCCGTCAACGAGGCCAGCGCGGGGAGTCGTCCATTATGCCACAATGATATGCAACGTTTACAACGAAGTTTTTACAACGCACTACCATTACAACGCAGGCATTACCACGCATACCATTACAACGCATTGCGCTGGGGGGCGCTCTAGGATAGGGAATAAGTTTAATTTTCTATCCAACACCTTCCCTAGTGTCCACGGGGACTGGAGTTGGAATAGAAAATTATACTTACCACTATCCAGCACCTCTAAGCGCTATGCGTTGTAACGGTATTCGTTGTAAATACCGCGTTGTAAAGGTATGCGTGGTAAAAGTATAAGTTGTAACGTCATACATCCTGCCACAATGGGGTCTCCGCCATCAACCTTCCCCACCAACCCATGCGGCGCAGCGATTGTCTCCAAATTGCAAAAACCACTTGCGTGGCTGACGGGAGCCACCTCCTGAGCCCGGCCGAGTACAGGATGGTACGTAGCGTGTTATTCCCCAACAGCGAGCGTTCCAGAGCATATGCCGGGTCACCTCCATCTCCATACCACCATTCATTTAAAACCAACAGATGGGAGGCCTGTAATATGAGATGATGTCCGATGTAGCTAGGCCACCACAATATGTAGATATAAAGCATGTACGCAGCGCTACCCTAGCGGCACCCCCAGCCCACAAGAAGCGGCCCAGGACGGAATTGACCTGCCGGAACCATTGGGGTGTGATTGAATGCGGATGGTTCTGCAATTGATAAAGGAGGCGCGGAAGGGCGACCATTTTAAAAATCGCCGATCTGCCATAGATGGTAAGGGGCATTCGAGACCAGATTATAACGTCCGTCTGGACCCTCTCCCACACAGGCAACACGTCACGCTCCCATGAGATCGTCGCAGACTCGGACAAGAACACTCCAAGATACAATATGCCCCCGGCCGCCACTCGCAGGGCTGACGCCCACGGGCCCGCGCCCGCCCCCGCCCCGTCACCCAGCACCCACAGGGTGGACTTGCGCGGGTTAAGGTAGAGGCCGGATACTTCACCAAAGATACGCATTATCTCCAACACTCGGGGGCCCAACCTTTTTAAATCAGTGAGGAAAAAGAGGACGTCATCCGCATAGAGGGCGATTCTATCAGTAAGGCCCCCAACCCATACAAAACCACGTAGCTGTGCATCAATGCGTACCCAAGAAGCGAGGGTCTCCATAACCAACGCAAATAGATATGGGGACAGCGGGCAACCCTGGCGGGTCCCACGGCCGATGGTAAACCTCTCAGAGATCGCTCCGGAGACACGCACGGACGCCGTGATGTCCGTACATAGAAGTTTGATATAGGAGATAAACACCGGGCCCAAGTTAAGAGGAGGCAGGAGCGCGAATAAGTAGGTCCAACTCACCGAGTCGAAAGCCCTGTCTATATCCGCCAAGAGCAGGGCTGCCTGTTATCCCGTGGCCCTCATAGCATCTATGGCCGTCTGCGCCCGGCGAAAATTGTGACGCGTCGCTCTGCGTGGCATAAAGCCCGCCTGATCCGGGTGGACTAGATCGGCTATATATGGGAGGAGACGGTTCGCCAACGCCTTAGCCAACAGTTTAGCCTCGAAATTGAGCAACGATATAGGGCGATACGAATCGTGACGGTCAGGGGGCCTACCCAGTTTCAGAAAAACCACCACCTCCGCGTGGCGCCAGTCAGCTGGCAACCTACCCAATTCTCGTGCTGCCTCTAGCGCGGTCCTGTAATGGGACCCCAATTGGAGATGGAATTTCTTATAAAATTCACACGGGAAGCCGCTCGGCCCAGGTGCCTTCCCTGTGTTGAGCTGATCCAGTGCATCACCCAGTTCCTCCGCCGTGAGGGGAAGGTCCAATGCTGCTCGCGTCTCAGTGGATACTGCCCTCGGGGGCAGGTCAGAGATGAATTTGTCAATTGCCTCAGCTGAAAGGCAATCCTGCGGCGCATACTGCTCCGCATAGTAACTGGCAAAGCTAGCTGCTAGTGCCGCTGGGTCCGTAACGGTGACACCGTCACCATCCGTAAGACCAGGCAGGGCAAGTGGCCGCAGGGTATGCTGGCACAGCCTGTGGAGCATAGTACAGGAGTTGTCCCCCCATTGATAAACCCTACTCCGCGTGGCCAACTACGCCTGTCGAGCCTCGTCCAGTAACACCGATGCATAGGACTGTTGTGCCTGCAGAAGCAGCCGTACCGCCACAGCGTCCCTCTCTCCCTGACACGGTTGCTCCAGAGCTTCCACCCGAGCCGCCGCCGCCACTATGACTTCCCAACACCTGCGACGGGCCGCCGCACACCACGCAATATCAATACCCCTCAGAGTAGGTTTCATGGCCTCCCAGACGACCGTCAAATCTGTGCCTTCCACTAGATTTTCTCGCCAGTAGTCAGCAATTGCCATACGCATATGTTGTACATAGTCAGTTTGCTGAAGGTGCCATGAAGACATCCTCCACCGGAATGGCTGTCTCGTCCTCTGTAGGTCAACCCCCACGGCCACATGGGAGTGATCAGATAGCCCCCTAGGAAGGATAGCAGCCTCCCGTACTCTATTTAGGAACGCACCAGGCACAAAGATATAGTCCAACCGGGAGAAGGACCCATGGACAGCAGAGACATACGTATACTCACGGGCCCTGGCATGCATGTGTCGCCAAACATCCGCCCAGCCCATCCCTTCCACCATTGCACGCAGCCGGGTAGGGGCGGCAGTAGCAAGCGTCTCCTGCAACCTTCGACAGTCCTCATGTACATCCATCACGTCATTCCAATCTCCCCCCAGCGCTGCCAGGGAATCCGGGATTTCAGCCCATACAGTTAACAGACGCTCAGCCAGGGACCACTGCAAGGGGGGGGGGGGGGGGGGGGGGGGGGGGGAGCATAAACACTGTTAAACACAATTGATTCCGTGCCCACCATCCCCTGAACAAACACATATCGGCCCTGGGGGTCTATCCACTGTCTCTCGTACGTAAGCCAGCCTCCGATGGATCAGGATGGCAACGCCCCTGGAGCCCCTGGAAAACCCCGCATGAAAGACTTGTTGGTAACCATACCTTTGCAGGCTAAGCACTTTTGTCCCCATCATGAGAGTCTCTTGTAACAACAAAACACCTGCCGCTTCCCTCTTGCCCCATCGCAATATCGCCCCCCTGATTTTATCCAGCATCCCTCTAACATTCCAGCTCAGTATACATAGTGACTCCCTGGGGAGCCTCGGGGTGGATGCCTGAGCCATAATCCCACGGGACCCAACACAAGAACGCCCCACACCAGGCCCAGGCACATAGCACATCACAGAACAAGGCACCAAAAGTCGCGTGTACCCCTCCCCAACCAACCCACCCCCCCCCATGCCCCCAAACAAACCCCTCAACTCCCCATCCCTCGTTCCCCATCCCCCACCCCAATACCTCATAGAACACTAAAGTATCTGTCGCGGCATGGTTAACATCGGGCCCAAAACAGAGCGCCCAAGGCCAACCATACCAATGGATCCCAACTACCCTCTGAACAGAAGAACCCCCCCCCCCAAAGTCAACTCCCACTCACGTAGGAGGCAAGTAGCCCCTAGAAAGAGCACCCCGAACCCCACCCCACGACCCACCCAATGTCATCATGACAAACTAGCTGTGGCAATATACTCAGCGTTCAATCATCAGTACAGTAGAACACAGTAGTACAGCTACTCCCAGCTGGAGCCCATGGCAACTGTAGATAGACACAGGTCCCTGCGTACTCTCAACAGCCCTTTCCAGAGTGATCAGAGTCAGTAGGCGCAGCAGATTGAGTGCCACTGCAAGACTTAGAGCGTCTTCGAGATCTAGACCTCCTGTTTCTTTTGCCCCGGGCATTTGGGTCACCCCGGTCCTGCGATGGATCCCTCGAGTGTCCCGGATCCAAGCCCGGCTGAGCATGCGGCCTGACTCTAACTGTTTCATCGGTCCATTTGAAAACGTCTTCCGACATATCAAAGAAGTGAGTTCGTGATTGGAATACCACTCGTAGGCGGGCTGGGTAGAGCAAGGAGTATTGAATCTTCAGACCTCGCAGTTTCGCCTTGGCGGCAATAAAGGAGTGCCGCTGCTGTTGCACAATTCTAGTGTAATCGGGGAAGATCATGATCTTGTGGTTCTCGAAGAGAAGGGAGTCTTTGGCCCTCGCTTCCCGCAATATGGTGTCTCTGTCATGGAAGTTTAGTATTCTAGCAATCACCGGCCTGGTGATTGCTAGAATACTAAACCGCTCCCCCACTGGCGGCTTCTGTGTCAGGGCCCTATGGGCGCGTTCGATCACAAAACAGCGGGATAGGACATCTGGGGGGAGCCATCTCTCCAACCACTGGGACAAGAACTGTTCCATTTTGCCCTTCTCACAACCCTCCGAAAAACCCACAAAGCGAAGGTTGTTTCTGCGCGCTCGCCCTTCGGCATCCTCCACACGAAGCGATAGGCCCTTTTGAATGTTTTCCATCGCCACCATTTTCTGCTTCAGGGCCCCCACATCATCCTCCACAACCGAAATCCTGGATTCGGTCTCCGTAATACGTGCCACTGCGTTTCGCAGGTCTTGGCGCAGCAGGGTCACGTCCGCCCCTATCTTGGCATCCAGCATGTCCCTGGACTGGGTTATCGCCGCCATGAGCGCCGCATTGTCTGGTCCCGATCCCTGGCTACTACCCGGCGCTCCGGGCCCCCCACTAGGTCCCGTGAACTTGTCAATGGGCCCTTGCTTGGCGGGTCCACTCCAACCTCTGGTCATGGCCGAGGCTCTTCCCGGGGCCGCTGTCCTCGGAGCGTTCGCAGTTTTCCTCGGCGGGGGCACCCGGCACTTCCAGAAATGGCCAAAGGTGTTGCACACGAATTTCCTCTCTGCCCCAGGCCCACAATCCTTTCACACTGCTGCCGTCTGTTGCTGGGGGGGGGGGCACACACTGGGAGGTGTATGGGCACACCTTTGTTGTAGGTGCGCAACGCGGTTCCCGCCGGGCCCCGGCTCTCTGCTCTCGGTCCAGCCTTCACTCCACCAAGGGCCAAGTGGCCCCGCTGACTCCCGGCCACACAGTGCCCTCGTTGCACCGTTAATGGCGCCGGGCCCCAATAGGGATTGCAGTCGCTGGTTCCAATCCTCCTCCGCCCTTCGTTATCACTCACAGAGGGGATTCCGGACAATCACTCACTTAAGCCGTCACTCCGCCACCTCCGACTCCCCCGCAGGGCCTCTCCCGGTCCGGGTGTGATACTTGCCGGACCGCTCAGCCGACCCTCTACTCACAGGTCAGGGAAGCACTGCAACTCTGTGTCCGGCTTGTCGGGTGGGCCCTGTATCGGAGGTCTCAGCGCTGCCGGATGCTCCACTCCGCAACCAGGAACCACTAAACTCGAGGTCCCGGCCGCACAGCTTCGATGTAGGCCTTTGCCTCCCCTGGGCGTTTCGGACGCACTGGCCGTCTCAACCTACTCGGCAATTAATGTAGAAGATTCGCCCACAGGTCCGCTGTCAAGGAGAGGCGCCGGGCTCAGGATGAAAGATGGAGCGGCCCGCCCGCGCGGAGACACCTCGATGGGGAGTGCATCTGTGCTGTGGGTCTGTTTAGCAGGCCCACAGCCATATCTAAGTCGAAAACCAGTAAAGCAAAGCAAAAAGTGTGGGTGACCATAGGAAGAAGACCCTACTCTCCTACACAATCCCCCCCCACCCCAAACCTAGGGACATTAGACTAAGCTTGACCAGTTGTGTCTTCATGTTCTAGGTGGGAATATCTGGAGAGTCCATCTGCATTTGCATGGTCAGTTCCAGGTCTATGTTCCACTGTAAAGTCCATCCCCTGTAGGGAAATGGACCACCTAAGAAGTTTGGGGTTTTCACCCTTCATCTGATTTAGCCATAGGAGGGGCTTGTGGTCGGTCTGAATCTTGAAGTGAGTGCCAAACAAGTATGGCCTCAGCTTCTTCAGGGCCCAAACCACAGCAAAGGCCTCCCTCTCTATAGCTGACTAGTGTTTCTTTCTAGGGGTCAACCTTCTGCTTATGAAAGCAATGGGCTGGTCTTGACCATCTATATTCAGTTGTGAAAGTACAGCTCCCACATCCAACTCAGAAGCATCTGTTTGGACTATGAACTCTTTGGCGTAATCTGGATTTTTCAGAATAGGTGCAGTACACATGGCCTGCTTCAGGTCATCAAATGCCTTTTGACAGCTAACTGTCCACTGAACTCTCATTGGCATCTTTTTGGAAGTTAAATCATTCAGTGGTGTCACAATGGACCCATAGTTTTTAACAAACTTCATGTAGTACCCAGACAGGCCCAAGAAAGCTCTGACCTGTGTCTGGGTGGTTGGAGGAGTCCAGTCTTTGATGGTCTGGACTTTGCTCTCCAGTGGTTGAACCTGACCCCCACCTACGAGGTGGCCCAGGTACACAACCTTGCTCTGCCCTATCTGGCATTTTGTAGCCTTGATAGTGAGGCCTGCCTTTTGCAGGGCCTCTAAAACATCCCTCAGGTGGACCAGGTGATCCTCCCAGGTGGACCTAAAGACAGCAATATCATCTAGATAAGCTGCACAATAGTCATCCAGTCCTGTGAGAACTTGATTCACCAGCCTTTGGAAAGTGGCAGGTGCATTCTTCAAACCTAAGGGCATTACCACAAATTGATAATGTCCTCCTGGGGTCGAAAAGCTGTCTTGGCTTTTGCATCCTCGGCTAATCTGATTTGCCAGCAGCCTGCTGTCAGGTCAAATGTGCTCAAGAACTTGGCAGAAGCCAATCTATCAATGAGCTCATCTGCCCTAGGGATGGGATGGGCATCTGTCCTAGAGACAGCATTGAGACCTCTGTAGTCCAAGCAAAACCTCATCTCTCTCTTACATTCTTGGGTGTGAGGTTTTGGCACCAGGACTACTGGACTGGCCCAAGGGCTCTCTGAGGGCTCAATAACTCACAGCTCCAACATCTTTTGGACCTCTGTCCTAATACAGTCCCAGACATGGTCAGGTTGCCTGTAGATTTTACTCTTGACAGGCAGACTGTCACCAGTAATAATAATAATAATAAAAAGCCTTTTATATAGCGTCTGGTTACACTAGGAAACAGTGTGTCCCCGCGCTTTTTGAACAAGGACTGAGATGATATTCCAGAAGCTGGGGGAGTAATATTAAGAAGGAATCAGAGAAGAGGCTCATACCTTCGGGAACAGGTGGGTTTTTAATTTTTCGCGAAAGATTTTTTCCGAAGGTTCCATTCTAAGCTCCGGGGGTAGTGCATTCCATCGTTTGCTGGCCAGATATTTGAAGGATCTGCCACCCATGCGTGCCCGATAAATTCTGGGCACTTGGAAAAGCATACATCCTTGAGATCTTAAAAGTCGTCTGGGTTGATATTTGGTCAGCAAATTTTGAAGGTATTTTGGTCCTTTTCCTTGGGCGATAGGATGAGTCATACACATTGTTTTGAATGTAATGCGCTCACGTATAGAGAGCCAGTGAAGTGTGGCAAGGGCACTTTTCCCTGATTATCTTCTTGATAGATTAAGTGCCAGGCGGGCAGCTGCGTTTTGGACGCATTGTAAACGCTGAAGACCTTTTTTACTCAAACCCACCAGCTTTTCTGACTTGGGGTCAGGGAAAACAGATGTCTGAAGGACTGAAGAACTTGTCTGCAGTCCTGTTGCTGATGTTCAGAGAGGCTGTCAGCAAAGACTACACCATCTACTGAACCATCATCAGGGTTCTGAGTAGCAAGGTCTGGGAGAAGGTCACTCTCTTCCTCCTGCCCCTCATCTGTAGCCATGAGCAAGACCATGTCTGCCCTGTCGACATATGCTTTGAGTCTGTTGAAATGAAGCACACTGTGGGGGCTTCTGGGAGAGCCAAGGTCCACCAAGTAGGTGACTTCTCCCTTCTGTTCAACTATAGTATGGGGTCCAGACCATTTGTCCTGGAGTGCTGCTGGGGCCACTGGCTCTAACACCCATACTTTCTGTCCAGGCTGGTACACAGTCAGTACAGCCTTTTGGTCATGCCAAGCTTTTTTGGAGTTCTTGGCTAGCCTCAAGGTTTTTAGAATCCTTCTTCATATACTCAGCCATCCTGGAGCGGAGACCAAGTACATAGGCCACTATGTCATGCTTAGGCTTTTTGAGAGGTAACTCCCATCCTCCCTTCACAAGACATAGGGGTCCCCTTACAGGATGCCCAAACAATAGCTCAAAAGGGCTGTATCCAACCCCCTTTTGTGGGAACTCTCTGTAAGCAAACAGAAGGCAGGGTAAAAGGATGTCCTTTCTTCGCCTCAGCTTTTCTGGTAAACCTTTTATCATCCCTTTGAGGGTCTTGTTGAATCTCTCCACAAACCCATTGCACTGTGGGTGATAGGGGGTGGTGAACTTAATAGTTGACACCACACTCCTTCCACATTGCAGTCAAATATCCTGACATGAAGTTTGCACCTCTGTCAGAAACAACCTCCTTTGGAAACCCCACTCTGGAGAAAACTCCAAGTAGGGCCCTTGCCACAACAGGATTTGTTGTGGTCTTCAGGGGAATAGCCTCTGGATACCTGGTGGCATGATCCACTACCACCAGTATGAATCTGTGCCCAGATGCTGTTTGGGGGTCCATTGGTCCTACAATGTCTATCCCCACTCTCTCAAAGGGTACCCCCACCACAGGTAGTTGTATGAGGGGGGCCTTTGTTGTGCCACCTGATTTGCCACTGGCTTGGCAGGTAACACAGGAGCGACAAAACTCCTTAGTATCTTCTGACATGTGGGGCCAGTGAAAGTGAGGGACAAACCTGTACCAAGTCTTGTTCTGGCCCAGGTGTCCTGCTAAGGGAATATCATGGGCCAAGGTAAGAAGGAAGCCCCTAAATTGCAGAGGTATGACCAACCTCCTGGAAGCACCAGGCTTGGGGTCTCTAGTCTCTAAATAAAGGAGCCCATCATCCCAATAAACGTTATGGGTACCTTGAGCATTCCCAGCAGCAGCCTGCTGTCTGAGGGGTTCAAGAGAGGAACAGTCTAATTGTGCCTACCTCAGATCTGCCCTTGAAGGTCCTCCTGTCCCAAGAAACTCAACCTGGTCGGGTTCAAGCTGTTCTAGGACAGTTCCTTCTTGGATTTCAGAATCATCCTCCTGGGAGGGCTGATCCTCAACCTGAGGCAGGGGGGAAGGCACTGCATTAACCCTACTGCTCTTTCTCTTGGGTGGTGCCTGGTCCATTGTTCCAGGATCCAGCACCTGTTCAGGTAAGCACTTTTTGGCAAGTGACCTGGTCACAGCAAGGACATGTGCTGATATTCCCAGCATCTCTGCATGGGTCCTATACTCCACCTCAGATCAAACTGAGGTTTCAAGATCATTACCTAACAGACACTCTATAGGAAGGTCTGAACTCACAACAACTCTTTTGAGGCCAGTTACCCCTCCCCAGGAGAAGTTAACAACTGCCACACTATGGGAGGTAGTGGCATTAATAGCGTTGGTTACTAGGTAAGTCTCACCTAGTATGATCTGTTCAGGGTCCACAAAGTTAGGTGTCACCATGATGACACTGGCACATGTGTCCCTGTAGGCCTGAGCCATCTTATCAATAATCAAAGACGTCTGCCTGTACTTGCTCAGATTACTGGGACTTACAGTAGAGGGCATTACTATGTCCCCATCACAGACAAAAACAGCCTGAGTTGGTATTCTGACTAGGCCAGAATCCATCTCAGTTCCCAGGGTCAACCCTACCACACCCTTTAGCTGGGAACCACCACTAACAGCTGGACTAGGGGGAACAGTTGCCTTAGGGGCAATGGTGGTTGGTGCTGTGCCCTTCTTGGTGCACTCACTAAACCAGTGAGAGACTGACTTACAGTATCCACACCAGGGTTTCTTTTGGGCCTTCTTGTTTCTGTTTGTTCTTTTTGAAGCCACCCTCCCCCTGTGCCTTTTGGGAGCCTGGTGAAGACTTCTGGTCTTTTGGTTTCTGCTCATTACCCTTCTGGTCTGCTTTTTTTATGATCACCCCCCTGGTTCTGGTTTTTCTGCTTAATCCTGGTTCTGACCCATTTGTCTGCCTTCTTTCCCAATTCTTGGGGAGAGGTCAGATCAGAGTCAATCAGGTGCTGATGCAGTAACTGGTTTAGACAATTTTTAAGTATTTGCTCTCTCATGATCAAATTATACAATCCTGTATAGTCCTTAACTTGACATCCCAATAACCAGCCTTCCAGGGCCTTAGTGGCACAATCAACAAAATCAGTCCAGTCCTGAGTCTGTGTCTTCTGGGTATCCCTGAACCTATATTGTTCAGTTGTTAGGCCAAACCCATCAATCAGAACACTCTTCAGGACAGAGTAGTTGTTAGCATCCCCATCACTAACTGTGAGGAGCTTATCTCTACCTTTTTCTGAAAAGGAGAGCAATAAGATTGCTGCCCACTGACTTTGGGGTACCTGCTGCACTTTGCATGCCCTCTACAAAGCAGTTATCCATTTGTGCATGTCATCCCCTTCTTTGTAGGGGGGCACAATCTTGCTTAGGTTTCTATTTTCATAGGACCTATCTTTATCCTTAGGGTTATTGCTACCACCAGTGGGTTCTAACCCACTCTCTCTGTGCTCGCTAGCACGAGCAAGCTTCTCTTTGGCCAAGGCAACTTCAAGTTCTTGCTTCTCAATCCTTAGAGTAGCCTCTCTCATTCTGGCCTCATGTTTCCTTCTCTGAGAAGAGGTCATCTCTCTGTGAGCAGGGCCATGAGAGCCATGTGAAGCATCAGATTGGCGAGATTCCCTGTAGGGGGATCTCGCTCTCGTCTGCCTCTGGCTAAGCCCACTTGGGGTCTGTATGGGGCTGCCCAAATTGACTCCCATGTATGCTTAGGTTAGCCTGGCTAAGTCTTCTGACTGGGAGCTGGCTGTCTACATCATGGTAAGAATCTTCCTCCTCCTCATCCTCTGGGACTATAGTATGCAAATGCTACTTACCAGTATGCATCTGTTCTTGGCATGTAGGGCTGCTGACATTCATATCTGTGCATAGATCGCAGCTAGTGTTGGGTCCGGATGATTGCACATGGTTGTCCTGGAAGAGTCTTCGAATTATCACGAGATAGGTGGCTCCTCCCCTGGACTACAGTGCGCATGGGCATCGACTCCATCCCCAGATTGTTTTTAGCCATTGTGGCCAAGATGGAGTGAAACTCAGTGAATGATGACCATGCTATGAGTATATATGTGAATACTGCAGCTGCTACAGGCGCCGGGGAGGAGGGCGGGCGATATGAATGTCAGCAGCCCTACATGCCAAGAACAGATGCATACTGGTAAGTAGCATTTGCAGTTCGAGGCATGTGGGCTGCTGAATTCATATCTGTGCATAGAATACATAGCAGTCCCTCCATTAGCGGCGGCCGCCCGTGCCAGCTGCAGCAGTTTGGAAAAGTGTCTTGAGAACAGCCTGCCCTACAGCTGCCTGCTGTTTGGAATGCACGTCTACACAGTAATGCTTGGTAAATGTGTGTGTGGTAGACCATGTGGCTGCTCTACATATGTCCTCTAAGGGAATGTTACCTAGAAAAGCCATAGAGGCCCCCAACTTTCTGGTGGAGTGGGCTCTTGGTGGAATGGTAAGAGTGCGTTTTGCCTTTGCATAGCAGATTTGAATACATTTCACGATCCACCTAGCAATACCAGCCTTGGAAATAGGGTTACCTTTGTGATGTGGCGCAAAGGCAACAAAAAGCTGCTTAGTCTCTCTAAAATCTTTGGTCCTATCAATGTAATACATTAGGGCCTGTTTAACGTCAAGGGTATGGAGCATCCGCTCTGCCAGTGACTCTGGGTTCTGAAAGAACACCGGCAACTCAATGGTTTGGTTGATGTGGAATTGAGACAAAACCTTGGGTAGAAATTTAGGGTTAGTGCGGAGCACTACCCTGTTTGAATGAACTTGGAAGAAAGGCTCTTGGATTGTGAGGGCCTGCAGTTCACTAACCCTCCGTAGCGATGTAATTGCTACTAGGAAAGCCACTTTCCACGTCAAGAACTGGATCTCGCAGGAATGTAGTGGCTCAAAGGGGGGACCCATCAGCCTTGTAAGAACCACATTGAGGTTCCATTCAGGAGCTGGTGGAGTCCGTGGCGGAATGACTCTTTTGAGGCCTTCCAGAAATGCTTTGATGGCAGGCACCTTGAAAAGTGAAAGGTGCTGTCTATTTTGGAGGTATGCGGCCATTGCAGACGGGTGAAAGCGAATGGAAGTATACGCCAGATTACACCTGTATAGATGGAACAGGTAACAAACGATGTTCTGAATAGAAGCATCTAGTGGGTCAATGTTGTGGTTTGCGCAATAGATGACAAACCGCTTCCATTTTGCCGCATAACATGCTCTAGTAGTGGGCTTCCTTGCCTCCCGAATGATGTCCTTTTTCATCTTCTCGAGGGTGGTATCAACCTCTGGGCCAAACAGGTGGTCTGGGTTGACCGTCTGGTTCAAGATGGTAGTTTGAATGTCTGGCTTGAAACCGGATATCCTGAGCCATGCATGTCTACGAAGTAGAACGCTAGTGTTAATTGCTCTTGAGGCGGTGTCAGCCACGTCCAGAGCGCACTTAATCGAAGCATTGGTGATAAGCTTCCCCTCCTGTATCAACATTTCTGCTGCTTCCTTATATTGATCGGGCAAGTGCTGTAAAAGGGTCTCTAGAGTATCATAGTGTGCCCTGTCATAACGCGCCAGTAGCGCCTGTGTGTTGGATATGCGCCATATGTTGGCTGCTTGCGCAGCCACCCTTTTCCCCGAAGCCTCAAATACTTTTGATTCCTTGTCTGGGGGAGGAGCATCACCTGTAGTTTGTGAGTTGGCTCGTTTGCGTGCATTGGAGACAACCAGGGAATCCAGAGGCAACTGTCCTTTGATATAAGGAGGATCAGTGGGCGCTGCCTTGTACCTCTTGTCGATACGTGGGTTGAGAACTCTTGCTCGGGTGGGCTCCTTGAAGACTTCTGCTGCATGTTTCAACACCCCTTTTAGCATTGGCAAAGTTTTTACAGAGACTGAAAAGGTGTAAAAAAGGAAATCGACGTCCACTGGGTCAGCATGGAGATCGACGTCGTGATTGGCTGCCGCCCTTTCAATGAGTGCATTGAAAGCTGCTGAGTCTTCTGTCGGGGAAGTCTTGGCTGAAAAAAGCTGAGGCTCCTGGCCTGAATGCGGGTCCCCAGGATCGCCACCAGCAGACCATGGCTCAGTTACATCTTCTGGGTCTGAGTAGACCGGATAGGTATACTCATCCTCGTCGTTGCCGTCACCCTCCTCCACATGGGAATGAGTGGGTGAAAGTTCATGTGCCTGTGGTGAAACAGGCTCCATAGAGGCAGAGGCACCAGCAGAGTCCACCTTTTTCTTAAGTGGAATTTGGTAATGCTCCAATTGTGGTTCAGGGGTGATCTTTCTCTTAAGGAGAGAGAGCTCGCCCGTGTTGGCGTCGATGATCACTTCTTGACGCTCCTCTTCTGCCAGCGGTCGGTGCCGTGGGCTTGGGACCACTAACGATGGCTTCGGCGTCGAAGATATTTTCACGGGCACTCCGGCCCCATGTTTCGCTGTGAAAGCCTTCGGCGCTGTCTTTGGCGGCAACGTGAACAGGATAGGTGTTGGCGCCTTTGCCGGTTTTTGAAGAGGTTTGGGCGGCACAGTGTCCTTCGGCTCGACTGCTGCGGCCCCCTCCCTAATACGTTGAAGGGACTCCGTAACCTTCTTAGTGAACGAGGTGGAGGGACGCACCGGCTCGAGAAAGTCTTCGGAAGCTGGTTTTGGGGTGGCGACCAATGACGCGAACTTCGGAGTCAACGCCGTTGTCCCCTTGGCCTTGTCGAGTGGAAGCGAGGCAGTGAGAGACTTGGGGTCGTCCTGCCGCTTCTTCGGGTCGAGAGTGGCCTTTTTATGGTCGTCGGCCTTCTTGGGATCAAGGCGTCTCTTATGTGCGTCGACCGTCTTCGGCGCCGATGCATCTGCGTCGGTCTTTTTAACCTTCGGCTTCGACACAGCAGCCTTCGGGTCGGCCATTTTGGCGTGGCTCTTGAGCTCGACGGCCATCTTGGATTTCTTCGGCGCCGAGGCCTCCGAAGTCTTCGACCCGACCAGCGTGATTAGCGCTTTCGGTTTCGATACGTCCAGCGTCGAGACCGATGGTTTCACTTTCGGTTTCTGCACCGTGAGTGACGCTGTATCAATGTCCGTGGCCGGGCCGGAAGGCGGAGCCGTGGGACGGGAATCAAGGCTTTGGGTAAGGCCCGAAGGCGATCCCTCGACCTGGGCCTTAGAATGGTGGCTGGCCCCGGAGTCAGTCTGAGGAAGCTCCTCGTCCGAGCTATCCTCTACGGTGGCAAGGGCCCGTCGTCGTCCCCTACCTCCTCGACGACTTCATGGAAATCCTCGTCTTCCGCGTCGTAGTCTTCCTCGACCTCCGACGCCGGGTTAGATTCCGTGATCTCCTGGATAGTGTCGTCCCCGCCATCCTCCGTGTCGAAGATGTCTGCAGGAGGTGGTGCCGACCGCTGGGCCTCCAGGCGCGCAGCTCGGCGGAGCTTGAGTGTCTTCTTGGACCGGAACTTGGAGCAGGCCATACACTTGGCCTCGTCGTGGTCCGGCGACAAACACTTATTGCACACCGGGAGTACGTCGATATGCGGATACTTCGAGGCACACACCGGGCACCGTTTAAATGGACTTCGTTCCATGATGGAAGTAGGTTGGAGCGTCGTGTAGGCCCGTCCGCGCCGAAAGCACGCGGAAGGGAAGTGTTGTTTCGGAGCCGAGGAAACTACGAACCCGAACGACAGACAATACCGACGCAAGTCCTAAAGACCTTTTGGTCTCGAGCAAAGTAAGTTAAGAACTATCGATCCCGACAGAGGGAACCGAAACACATCCGAACCCAATGGCGGAAAAAAACAATCTGGGGATGGAGTCGATGCCCATGCGCACTGTAGTCCAGGGGAGGAGCCACCTATCTCGTGATACTTCTAAGATTCTTCCAGGACAACAATGTGCAATCATCCGGACCCAACACTAGGCGGCGATCTATGCACAGATATGAATTCAGCAGCCCACATGCCTCGAACTCAGGGGTATCATCTGTGGAGGACAGGACTTCATCTGCACTACCTGAAGCACCTGTTCTAGGTGTCGGTTGAGCATCATACTCTTCTAAGAGCTCAATCAGGAACCTGAGGGTAGGGTTTGAACCCTGTTTTAGCCTTCTAGAAGTACACAGTTGTCTCAATTCTTGGAAGGCTAAGGCTTCATATCTCGAAGCAGTCCTCAAGGGATCTACCTCTGCACGCAGAGAACCACTGGGGTTCCCTGTCTGAGACATGGTTTCTAGTGAGGTGTGGTGTTGCACCTACCTACACTATTTATTTTCCTACAGAACCTTTCTAGGAGTTGTAGTCAGGGTGTGCTAGGCCCTTTGCTCTACAACAGCTAAGTTCAGTAGAACTTAAGTATACTAAGACTTATTTTTATATGTACCTACAGGTACCTATGTGTTCTTTCAAATGATATCTCAAGATTACAAGTGGTAAAACAACAGCAAGCTCTAATCCCAACTGCTGCACACCAATGTGAGAAGTTGGCCGGGTATATGGTGTTCACTATTCTAGGGATCACCTTGCACCAGTCCAAACAACCCTTATGGTGATGGTTGTAAGTCAACCTTATAGACCAGCTATCCTAGCGTTAGCGTGGACACAACATTCTTAGGCTAAAAGACTCAAGAGGGCGTGTAAAGCCAGCTGTTTTACCATATGTAACCCCTTGAATATCAAATGAAACACCACACAGGATATATATAAAATATATATGTATTTATTTACTAACACACTCCTCTGAACTCTTTATGAGGTCAGAGGACAAAGCACATAACAAGTTACTTAGGGCCCGATGTAGGTCGGTCGGTAACGGCCGAAAATCTGTATTTTCGGCCGTTACCGATCGGTATACATGATTTGACATGTAGGTGCAGTATTTTACAGAATCGGTAACTTTACCGATTCTGTAAAGTTACCGATTCTGTAAAATACAGAATCGGTAATTTTACCGATTCGGAGCCACCCATATGTAGGTGGGACTCTTCAGAGTCCCAGGAGCCTTAACAAATCGGTATTTTACCATCAAATCCAATTTGATGGTAAAATACCGATTCAGGTGTGCATGCACATGTGTGCATGCACACCTATGCCATGTGACAGGCAGACCTGCCCTTAGGGCAGGTATGCCTGCCACATGGCACCCGTGCCTGTTTTGGGGTGCCAGAGGGTGTCAAAGTGACACCCCCTGCACCCTTGAGGAATTCGGTATTTATCGATTCGGTAAATACCGAATCGGTAATGCCCATTCATTCCTATGGGCTTCAAAGCCCATAGGAATGAATGGGCATTACCAATTCGGTATTTACCGAATCGGTAAATACCGAATTCATCCGATTCGGTATTCCAGCACATCTGGAATACCTACATATCGGACCCATTGATTTACCGATTTTAAATTACCGAATCGGTAAAATTCGGTAATTTAAAATCGGTAAATCAATTTTACCTACATCGGGCCCTTAGTCAGAATACGTTAAGTTGCACAATTTACAGTTAGGCCCTAGGGGCGAAGCAAACCATATATTAAGAAAGTGGTGTAAGTACCACGTCACGAGAAAAGGAAAGGCCTAGGGAATAACTGGGCTACACTATCTGAACCTTAGTTTAGAAGTAGGAGGCCCAGAAGCGGCGCGTGCAGTGTCTTTACACACACGCGGGATTCAATGCAAAGTCAATGGGAACTTAGAAGTTAGATATAGAAGGATTTTGGACACTTCCGGTTTAGCTAGGAGGAAACAACTAGAGACCTAGACACTTGGATAGTCAATACCCTTGGGAGCACCGAAGTACTCGCATTACCTCACCCACGGACGGCGGGTGCATAGGTGTGAAGATGTGTCGGGTTTCGTCGTTGAAGCCTATGGAGATCTGAAGAAAGATGCTGCAGGCGACCAGGAGGAAGCTGTCCAGGGGGATCCAAGGATGGATCGAGGATGAAGAGGACCTGAAAGCAGGGGGGACAGAGTCTGGGTCACTAGCCAGTGACCGGGTGGAACCAGGAAGGAACCAGACGACGTCGAGTAGCAATCAGGTGCTGTCTTGAAGCTTGTCTTTGCAGCCACGCGGACCAGGAGGCGTCGACGACGACCAGGTGCTGGAGAGGAGCTGTCCCACGAAGGTTCTCGCAGATGGAGGGGTCGACTGCCGGATTGGAGTCAACAAGCCTTGGCAAAGGCAACCCACGCAGGATACAACAAAGGCTTCTGGTGCAGACCAGCAAGGTCTGAGGGGCTTCACCTTTGCAGGGAAGCAAGGGCCAGTCTGGAGCAACCAGACCAGCGAGGTGGTTCACAAGGATTGTCGTCATAGAGGCTACTAGCTAACGGGCCAGCAACCGGACAACGCGTCGAGCAGAACAAAAGCAGAAGGGCCCCACGCAGAACTTGTGGAGTGTGGGGGCTGATCTTCGTCGCAGATGGAGCTCGGGATCGGGGCTTCTCAATCCCCAGTGAACAGCTTCAAGGGTGCCCCAGGAGCTGCACAGGTAGGAAGTTGCGAGCTTTTCAATATGTCCGATCCCACGTGTCTCGTCGCCTCCACGGATCTCAGCTATGCTGCAGAAGTGAAGAGAGGGTCAGAGAGGTCTGGAAGTCTGGGTCTTGTCAGGCTCTGTGCTCGAGTTCCGGCGGGAACGTCGACAAAGCAAGCCGTTGATTTGCAGGATGGTGCCTGGTTGCCCAGGGTGGTCACTCCTTGGCTACAAGGGAGATTCTTCAGTCTTCAGCTTCATATACCTAAGCAAGGGGTGATTACACGACCTTGCCCCAGCTGAGTGATCAGCCAGTTGTGTCTATTTGAGTGGCCAGCCAGGGGTGGCATAATACATGCTGCAGCCCCTGGTAGGCCTTGGTTACACCTATGCCGTGAGTACCTAGGGTACACTTCTACAGGGGCTGACAAGGTGAACCAATTCCCAATTGTGGATGTACCTAGAGTACATGGTGTAAATTTAGAGAGTGCATCTGTGCTGCGGGTCTGATTAGCAGGCCCACAGCCATATCTAAGTCGAAAACTAGTCAAGCAAAGCAAAAAGTGGGGGTGACTATAGGAAGCAGACCCTACTCTCCTACACTCATGGCCGTGAGGAAAGCACTTATCTCCTCCAGCGTCGCGTGCAGCCAAGGGACTGGCGGGTATGGAGCTGGACGTGGGGCCTGCGGCTCCACCGGAGCCGCGCAGGGGGTGTCACCCGAACCCCCGGCCGCGTCGCGCGAGCGTCGGGGGGGAGTCGGAAGAGCGATGACGCCTCCTCGGCTTCTTTTTCAAATACCTTGCTTACCGAAGGACTTGGAGCCCGACGAGTGGTGGTGACTCGTCGAGTGGCAATGACTGTGGCTCCGCGATCGGTCCCTCGACTGGGACCTCGAGCGGCCAGGAGCCGACGGCTGGAGCTCGAGCAGCTTACGGGACTGCTCCCGTCTAGCCTTCGAGGTCAAGGCCCGGCAGTCGGGGTACGACTTGTCATCATGGTCGGCCCGAGGCAGTAAAGGCCTGATGGTGGGGGTCGGTCACCGACATCAGGCGGTGAGAGGCTTCGCAAGGTTTAAAACCAGGCATCCCTAACGGCACTGCGAGTCGAAGTTCGACTCAAAAAGTGATCATAATAGATCAAAAAAGTTAGTCAAAAAATAACCAGAGTACTGCTCTTCCCGGATCTGCGCTTGTTGGCTCGGAAAAAAGAACTGATGCCAGCGTGCGAGGGCGGCGTCTAAGTACTCCGACGACGTCATCCCGGCGATCACAATGCGGTCGACGGCCGTGGAGCCGCAGACAACGCCTACCAACGCGCAGGCGTACTGCTGACGAAAACTTTGCGGATCCAGTCTGACGCCTTGGGATATTCTAAAGTAAGGAATCTAACACTCATGTGTTTCTTTTGGATGTTTGATAATAAGATCCTAGCTAAAATAATGGCAACGGACCTTGCATAAATTGTGGAGAAAGAACTAGTTACTTACCTGTACACTATGGTTCTCCAGTATTATCTTTCATAGATTCACATGCTTGTATCTTCCCCGTCGTCATGGTGGGAGTCTCCCGGTAAATTATAACCATAGCAGTAGAAGAAAAAACTGCCTGAAACCATAGAGTAGTGAAACCAGAGGGTAACCTCTCCCCCTCATTATGTGGCCCAAACTACAGCCAATCAGCAGCCAGCCCCAGCCTACACCATTCCCAGCAGAGCCACCATACCTCAGATTTCCTACCGCCCAAGAGTGAGCTATGCAGGAAAAAACCAGAGATAAAAGGAGGTCTACCTAACGGAAACAGGGAGGCGGGCGGGCGCATGTGAATCTATGAAAGATAATACTGAAGAACCATAGTGTACAGGTAAGTAACTAGTTCTTTCTCCAGTATTCAATCTTTCATAGATTCACATGCTTGTATCAGAGTAGATAGCAGTTCCTGTAGTTAGAGCGTTTCTAGGCTAGACCCCTTTCCTATCTCGGGGCTGTGTGAAATAAATTGCTTCTATTAAAAAGAACTTAATACAAATCCAAAGGCATGATCATTAAAACTTTGCCATTATAATCATTAGCGTAAAGAGAAAAAACATATCATATAGAAAAAACATTAGCAGAATACAATTCATAAACATGTACCTTATTTAAAGAGATGCCGCAGAACTGCCTGTCCCACTGCTGCGCCTGCTTTCCATTCCGTGTCCAGACAGTAATGTTTGGTGAATGTATGAGCAGTTGACCAGGTTGCTGCTCTACATATGTCTGGAAGGAGTACTCCTGCTAGCAATGCAGAAGACGTCGCCATTTTCCGTGTATCATGGGCACGGACTTTCCTGTCGAGAGGCCTTCCTGCTTTCTCATGACAGAAAACAATAGCGGATGCAATCCATCTGGAAATGGAGGAACGTGACAGGGCCAGACCCTTTCTGGACCCCGAGTAGGCGACAAACAGTTGGTTTGATTTGCGAAAAAGTTTTAGTCTTTTCAATGTAAAATTTTAGGCATCTGCCAATATCTAAAGTATGAAGAGCTTTTTCAGCCGCTGAGGAAGGATTTTTAAAATATGTAGGCAGGATCACAGGTTCATTTAGATGAAAATAAGAGGGTATCTTAGGCACACATTTTGGGTTAGTTCTTAGCATCACCTTATCCGGCCTGAATTGAATGAAGGGGTCCAAAATAGAAAAAGCTTGGATCTCGCTCACCCTTCTGGCTGATGTGAGCGCCAGCAGTAGTGCTACCTTCCATGACAAGAAAAGCAATTCCGATTTGTGTATGGGCTCGAACGGGGCTTTCATAAGCTGTGACAAGACTGTGTTAAGCTGCCATGAAGGTGGAGGACGCTTAACAGGAGGAAACTTCCTGAACAGCCCTTTCAAGAATTCCTTGATTAGTCTGTTAGACCACAAAGATGGGCATCCTGGGGATCTTCTGTATCTGGAAATTGCTGCTAGATGGACCTTAATGGATGAGTGCGCCAGTCTTGATCTGGCCAAATGCAGTAAATAAGGGAGAATTTTCTCAGCAGATGACGTCAAGGGATGCACTGCATTAACAACGCACAACTACAGAATCGCTTCCATTTTGCAGTATATGTCTTGTTGGTAGACAGCGCTGCGGAACTTTGTAATATTTCACGACATTCTGGAGAGATATCTAGAGATTGGAATTCGTGCTCAAAAGGTTCCAAGCGGACAATTTCAGAGAGGTCAATTGCGGATGAAGTACTTGGCCTCTGTTCATGGAAATCAAGTCCCTGGTTATTGGGAGCTGTATTCTTGGTTCCACCGACAATTCCAGAAGCTCCGTATACCAAAACTGCCTCGGCCAGGCTGGGGCTATCAGTTTTATTTGGCAAGGTTCTGATCTCATTTTCCTCAGTAATCTGGGAATTAGGGGAAAGGGAGGAAAGGCATAGGCAAACATCCCTGTCCATCGGAGGTGAAGAGCATTTCCCCTCGAATCCTGTTGAGGGAACCTGCTGGCATAATGTTTGCATTTCTTGTTGCTCTGAGTTGCAAACAAGTCCAGACTTGGCTTGCCCCAAACTTTGAAAATCAGATTCAGCTGGACCTGACATAGTTCCCACTCGTGGCTCATGTCGGATGACCTGCTTAACAGGTCCGCTTTTGTGTTGTCTACCCCTGGAACATGTTCCACTTGCAGTGTTATGTTTTGACACAATAGCCATTTCCAAATTTTTTGTGCCAGAATCGACAAGGGTTTTGATCTTGTTCCACCCTGCTTGCGCAGGTAAAACATTGTTGTTGTGCTGTCTGTCCGCACCAAGACCCATGAACCCTGGATCCTGGGAAGGAAAGCCTGAAGGCCCAGGAAGACGGCCTTTAATTCTAAGAGATTGATGTGAAGCTTCGCCTCTTGAGGAGACCAAAGGCCTTGAATCTCCAGGTCTTGCAGATGCACACCCCAACCTCGTAATGAAGCGTCTGATGTCATGACGTAGCTTGGTGATTGAGGTTCGAATGACAGGCCCTTCGTTAGGTTGCTCCTGATACCCCACCATGACATTGCACGTTTGATCTCACAGGTTAAGACCAGCTTGTCGTCAAAGGAACCCAGGGCTTGGACCCATTGTTTGTCCAGGGCTTCTTGCAGCGGTCTCATCTGTAAACGGCAGTTGGGGATCAGTGGAATACAAGAGGACATCATCCCCAGTAATGACTTGAATATTCTGATGGAAGTGAACTTTTTTGTTGTCAGAGAAGCCGTCAGATTCAGGATTTTTGTTACCCTTTCTTCTGAAGGGTAAGCCTTCATTTCCTGTGTTTTCAAGATTGCTCCTAGGAATTGTAGAGCACAAGTCGGAATAAAAAATTATTTTTCTTTGTTTATCCGAAGGCCTAGCCTTTGGAAGAGATCCGTGCAGGTCCGTAGAGATCTCTGCGTTGATTGGAACGATGGCCCTTTCACTAACCAGTCGTCTAGGTATGGGAAAACCTGAAGACCTTGCTGCCTTAAATGCGCCGCTATAGGAGCCATGCACTTTGTGAAAACTCTGGGGGCAGACTTCAGGCCGAAAGGAAAAACTCTGAACTGGTAATGACGCCCCACCACCATGAATCGCAGATACTTCTTGTGCTTTTTGTGTATCGGAATGTGGAAGTATGCCTCCAGCAGGTCTAGAGAGACCATGTAGTCTCCTTTGCGGAGCAGTAGCAGAATTTCCTGCAAGGACAGCATACGGAAAGAAATCTTCTTTATGTATGTGTTCAGATCTCTGAGGTCCAGCACCTGTCTCCATTTTAATGATTGCCTTTTCCTTATAAGGAAGAAGTGTGAATAAAAACCTGTTCCCCGCTGGTCTGATGGGACTTCCTCTATCGCTCCTTTTAGTATAAGTGATAAGACCTCTGCTTTGAGAGCCGCTAGGTGCTGATGAACTCTGCAGAGAGGTGGACGATTTGGAGGCCTTGCGAGAATTCCAGGGTGTGACCCTGTGTAATGATGTCTAATACCCATCTGTCCGATGTTATGGACTGCCAATGCGGGAGAAACAGAGAGGTAGTGGAACTGGTCGATCTGAAGCGGTAATGGAGGCGCTCGAGGAACATCACTGTCTGCGACCAGAGTTTTGCTTCCCTCTGGCGGCGGACTTTCTTCTCCCTTGTTGGAAGGAAGGAAGTGTTTGAGGACCGATACTGCTGGTTGGTGGAGTATTGACTGTAACCCTGTTGGTGGTAAGGTTGGTACCAATTAGATTGGTATGAAGAACGTTGCTGCTGAAAGTGTCCTCTGGAACCTCGGCCGCGAAAGGACTGATAACGGCCTTGTTGCAATGAACCCAAGGATCTAGCAGTATCGGTATCTGCTTTTATCCCCTGTAACGCCTCGTCGATCTGCTTGCCAAAGAGGCTTTCTCCATCAAATGGCATGTCCAATATTCTTGCCTGGACCTCCGGTCGAAAAGACGTAGCCTTGAGCCAGCCTTGCCTCCGCAGGGTTACCGCCCCAGCCATCTGGCGAAAGGCTATAGACGCTATGTACATTGCCACGTCTATGGACTCCGACGCTGCTCTAGCTCCATCCTGTAGAATGGTACTCGCCTCCTCTTTTTTGTCTTCCGGGAGGTGTGACAGGAAAGGCGCAATGTCAGACCACATCTGCCTATTGAACCGACTCAAAAGAGCCATTGCGTTGGCAGCTTTGATGGAAGCAGCTGCCATGACTGCAAAGCGTTTACCAATGCCGTCCATTTTCTTGCCCTCCTTATCAGGGGGCGCCACACATGTTGCCGTCGGGTTCTTGGAGCGCTTCTGCGCTGCTTGAGTCACGACCGAGTCCGGTCGAGGATGACCAATAAGACATGCTGGAGCCTTCTCTACAGCACGATACTTCTTGTCCAGCCTGGGTATGGATGCTGGGACTGAGGCTGGATTCTTCATCAGTTTGAGTCCTTCATCCCAGATATGTTCAATCATTGGAATGGCTCTTACCGACTTCCTGGAGAAGACCTTAAAGTCGTAAAGGAAACAATTGCTTTCCTTGACTGACATAGCAAGCTTGAATCTTTTAGCCGCTTTTTCCATCAAGTCATGAAAACTGGCTATGTCCTCTGGTGGAGAGCTTGATTGAGGCAAAGGTGACACCGGGGACGTCGGAGCAATATATTGGTCCCATTCATCTCCAACTTCCTCATCCTGAGGAATTTCCCCTTCCTCCTCCTGTTCATCCCGATCGGACTCATTTAAGTCATCACGAATCGTTATAACCTTTTGGACCTCTGTCCGAGGAGGAGGAGGCGGCTGAGCCAGAGGTGTCTCCTTAACAGATTGGGAGACTTTCTCTGAGGCCGCGGAAGCATTATCTTCTGGAAAGCGACGATAATAGCTGTCTATCATACTTCTCAGGTCAGATATCAAAGAGATAGGCACCGACATTGCCTCTTCTCTCGCAGGCGTATCCACTTCCTCCTCATCATCATCATAGTGATAAGCCTGGTGAAATGACTCGTATCTCATCTGGCCCTTGACCGGCCGGTCCGTAAACGCGAAGTGCTCATGGGCCTCCTGGTGGTCTTCCTCATCAGACTCCTGATGTTTAATATGGAGTTGCGAAGGACTGTAAGCAACACCGAAGGATCCTTCCTCCTCTGACTCCTGGCAATCCAGAATAGTGGAAGGCAGCAGAGGTGAAATCTTTGGCGTGGAAAACTCCCCTTTCTTGCTCGTCAACACCCCCGTCGACGGAGCAATCCTCTTTATGGAAATATAAGTTGAGGTTATCTTAGTTGGAGATGGCATCGTCGCCGATTTTTTCGCCGTCGACGGGGCCGTCGACGGAACAATCATCCGCATCGTCGACGGGATGCTCGTCGACGAAGCTCTCGCCGTCGACGCAGGTCTGGCACTCGCCGTCGACGGAGTCGTCGACAAAGCTGTCGTCGTCGAGACTGTCGTCATCGACGGAATGGTCGTCGTCATCGTCGACGGCCTCGTCTGCGATCTGACTGGAATCTCAGCCGATTTCGTCGACGGAAGCGACGACGGAGCCTTCTTTTCTGAGGAAGGCTTAAGAGGAGTTGGAGGGAGTGAAGTAGAAGGTTCACCTTCCTTAGTTTTAACTGCTTTTTGCTTCCTCACCTCTCCCTTTTCCTCAGAGGACCCTCTTTTTAGCTTTTTAGAGGTGTGTCCCTTGGCTTCTCCTTCAGACTCCGAGTCTTGAACTTTCCTTTTCTGAAGCCATAATAAGAGGCGCGCTTCTCTATCCTTCAGAGTTTTGGCAGAGAAGGTCCGGCAATACTTGCAGTCCTTAGGGATATGCTGTGGGTACAGACAGTACAAGCACTCCTTATGAGGATCCTCAGAAAATAATCTGGCCTTGCCACAGGATCTGCAAGCTCCTAAAAGGCTCTTCTTGGAGCTTTCAGACATCCTGAATGAAATAATCCTTAACAAGAAAAGAGAACAGTACCTGACTGTGAGAAGGTGGCCTGATATGCAGTGCTCACTATTCTAGTGAACACGATGTATCAGTCCAACAACCCTTATTGATGATTGGTTGCAAGTCAACCTTATAGACCAGCTATCCTAGTAGCGTGGATACGAGCAGTCTAAGGCTAAAGACTCGAGAGGGCGTGTTAAGCCAGCTGTTATACCATCACATATACCCCTTGAACACCAAGTGAAAGGACACCACACAAGTGTTATGAAAATAAACAGTGTATTTATTAGAATCACAACAGCCCTGTACTCTTTATGAGGACAGGGTACTAAGCACAGAACAAAACTCTTACGAAAATACTTAAGTTAGCACAGTATATACAAATGCCCGAGGGGCACGGAAAACCATATACTCTGAAAGTGGAATGCGAAATTACTAGCAGGTAAGTACAGTACTAATAGGCTTTGGAATCGCTAGGACTTGGCTATAGAATCTTTAGATTACTTCTAGGAGGCCTAGGGGACTCGGGTGCAGAGTGTGCACTCTCATGCGTGATGCGGGACAAAGTCTATGGTAGCTAGTAAAAGCAAAGTTAGTGTTCTCGGGCGAACCCGACCTGGTAGGAGGAAAACGAAAGTGGATTCTGACCCTTGGATGGTGAGTCTATGCTGGGGCACCGAAATGCCGAAGTTACCTAGCCCAGGGGCTGCAGCTGCATAGGTCTCAAAAGACGTCGGGAATCCTCGTAGACGGACCAGGAGCCTGAAGAAAAGATGCTGGCAGGCGACCAGTGAAGAGAGTTCGGAGTGATCCAAGCCTGGATCTTGAAGATTGAAATAATCCTCAACAAGAAAAGAGAACAGTACCTGACTTCCAACTGAAAAAGGTCAAAAGTTCAGTGAAGAGAGAATAAACTGAGCAGAGCTCAGGGAGACTCCTTCTCACACGAAGGCGGTTGGAAATCTGAGGTATGGTGGCTCTGCTGGGAATGGTGTAGGCTGGGGCTGGCTGCTGATTGGCTGTAGTTTGGCCCACATAATGAGGGGGAGAGGTTACCCTCTGGTTTCACTACTCTATGGTTTCAGGCAGTTTTTTCTTCAACTGCTATGGTTATAATTTATCGGGAGACTCCCACCATGACGACGGGGAAGATACAAGCATGTGAATCTATGAAAGATTGAATACTGGAGAAACCGATTTCTCCAGCACAATCAGGTTTTATTCCCACAAGTCAACTTTGTAGGTTTTTCGCCACGTTGCACAGAAATTCTCCGTCCGTCCCGGCATCTGCTGTTCTTCTTGACGCAAAGAAAGCTATTGATTCACTTGAGTGGCCCTTTTTTTATGAGACAATGGAAAGATTGGGGGTGCTGGAACAGTTCTTGGCAGTTAAGTTGCTGTACAGGTTATCTACTGCACGTATTTGACTCAATGGCACATTAAGTGAAGCGTTTCAATTTACTTGAGGATCGAGTCAGAGGTGCCTACTCTCTCCTCAGTTATATGTAGTGGCACTCAATCCATTGGTGCGGCATCTTCAGGAGAGGCATCGTCACAGAGGGCTGCAATTTAACACTGGCCCCTTATTACTTCCGTTGTATGCCGACATCTTATAAATAAGGCACCCAGATGATCATTTAACACCTCTGTTACCAATCAAGGGACCATCTGCCCTTATCGTGCCATAGCTGCCTGAGGTCTTGTTGCTTGCCCTGTCTCCCTCCCGCCGCCGCAGTCACCAACGCGGCTGCCGAGCGGAGGGAGACTTCATCTCCCAGGTACTCCAGCACGGGAACCGGAAGTGCCGTCGGAGCCCCCGGAGGCGCCTTCAAAACCACCGGCAGCACCGGTGGAGCGGGTGTTGTTGCCAATCAAGGGACCTTCTGCCCTTACCGTGCCATAGCTGCCTGAGGTCTTGTTGCTTGCCCTGTCTCCCTCCCGCCGCTGCAGTCACCAACGTGGCCGCCGAGCGGAGGGAGACTTCATCTCCCAGGTGCCCCAGCACGGGAACCGGAAGTGCCATCGGATCGCCCAGAGGCGCCTTCAAAACCACCGGCAGCACCAGCGTCGCGGGAGCGCCCGGGCAAAGGGCCGGCCCTCTGAGGCCCTCAGAGGTCACCAGTGGTCGGGCGGGCCACCCCCCAAGTCGCCATAAAAGGTGAGCCTTTAAAACATTAAGTATGGGAAACGAAATACGAGTACCATCACTCAAGCACCGGAGGGATCTTCGGCCCTCACGCCTACTTTTGAAAGCCTGTTGGAAAATGCATTTAATATGGTTACGACCGAAATTGCCAACACTGAGAGGAGAATGTCAATGGGACTTACAAATATACCTCAAGAGCCTACGCAAGTAAGCCCAAGTAATGTGTTGCCGCTTTCCCCCGTGGTTACAGTCATGAAACCCAATCCACCTGCTAATCCGCTGGTAATGTTGCCTGGGGGTAGTAGCCCTACTATCATCATTGACTCCCAACCCGATCCTGTTGCTAAAGTTGCAATTTCATCTTTGCCCACGTGCAACATGACTGTTGGTGAGAAAAGGAAAAGAGGCCCCTCAAAACCAACAGTAAACAAGAGGAAACAACCCCCTCGTAACAAGAGCCAGCCGACCCCACAGAGTATGTGGACTAAAGGGTCCCAAAAACCATCAAGGGGAGACAGTGATACCGATACTAATGAGCTCGTACAACTTGTTGAGGGGGCTCCCTTAGCAACTCCCTCAACCCCTCGAAAAGAAGGTCATAACTCTGCCTGCACACAGACTGAGCCTATAATTGAATGTACCACTCAACTGAAGCCTAATGGGAATCTTATTGAGACTATTGTTGATACAATTTTTAAACAAATGGAAAGTCAAATGATCAAACAGTTTAATACTATTTTTAAAAGACTTGATAGACTGGAAAACCTTGTAAAAAAGGAAGATGCAAAAAGGAAAGGGGTGATTAGTCTTGACCTAATGAGGGGCGATCGATTACTGAAATATTTGGAGTCTGCTAGCAAGGTTATTCAGGGGGGTGGGTCTAACAATACTAACAGTAGCTTACCAACACCTAACACTGTAGCTAGGGGCAACATCGCAGGGATAACCCAACCTGCAATGATACCACACCATACCCCGGCAGTAGTATCTGGGGCCTCCTGTCCTATCACTGAGGTCAGTAATATCCCTCAGGGTGGCCCCACTTTAACTATCACGAAACCAGGGGCACACACAAACTTTGAAACAGATAAGGGACAAACTGCTGTAACTAAGCCTATAAAACATCAGGGGCCTGTCCTTCACCTGCCCCCGATGCCTGCCCTTACGTTTTAATCTTAGCAGGCGTACCACCACTCAGGGAGGGACAAGGCGAGTCTTGGGTCCAACTGCACAACAAATGCATCGACTGGATGGCAAAAAAAGGGGTAGGCCAAGACATCTCGAATGAAATCTTGACAGCCCGCCGGGTGAGTTGGGTTGGTCCCCTATTGAAAAACATCAATGGGGACTGCATTGTAATTAATTTCAGGCACCCTGGTACAGTCAAATTTATACTCAGTAGCAATAATATCTACCCTGCCCCCCCAACTGTTGTAACCCCATTGCCACTGGGTTACTTTTATAGGCCCCCTCAAAGACCGTTTAGCCCAGCACCTCCCTCATTGCCCCTTTATAATAGGTACAGTGTACTCTCTGAGCGAGGAACTTTGGACTGACCACCAGCTATCCCTTCTGATATAGTAGCTAGCGACTACCAGAATACATTGTGTCCTGTGGTAGAATCATCAATTTATTCCACTGTAACGGTGCCTAATGGGCCTAGAGGGTGGGAGTCGTCCTTTAACTTTATAACACCTGCCCAGCCCACTACAACCACCACCCCTACCACTACCCCTATACCATCTGATGATCTGACTATTCTGAGTTGGAACATCGCCGGACTCAAAGCAAAAACAAAAATTAGGGATTGGATAGATTGGATCACTAACTTCGATATCTTAATGCTTCAGGAAACCTGGTGTACCAGCTCCCTGTTGCACGAAGGATATAGTTGTTATAACCAAATTGTACCCATCCCGGCCATGGGTCGATCTAGCGGGGGCCTATCGATCTGGGTCAAGATTACAGCAGGAGCTAAAATCGAAGCATTGCAGACCAATGACAAGAGTTTCCAGGCGCTGTTATATACCAGCAGGATAAAACTATGCTTAATTAATTTTTACAACAATGATTTTACAAGTCAGCCCAATATTAATTTTATAAGATTGTTCGATTTTATTGATGAAATTACTGATGGACAAAAATATGGTAAACTTGATGGTATCTGCTTAGGAGGAGATTTTAACGCACACATCCATCCAAGAACCCCTAGCTGCAGAAGAGGTGAAGAACTGCTCAACCACTTAGCCATACATGACCTAGTCAATGTGATGGAGCAGGCAAATATTACTGTGAATAATGGACCTGAGGCCACCTATGTTGGGCGTGGGAGCGCTACTACAATAGATTATGTATTCATATCCTCCCTGTTAGGGGACCTCTTATTAAAGGGAGAGGTTGTCATTGCCACATACAGCGATCATTACCCTATTTTAACTAGTCTTAAATCTATTAAAAAACAGGGGAATCGCAGAGAAATCGGGGCAAAAAATTTGGTGGCTACCACAGATAAACCTAGGGTTGTCTGGAAGGGGATAGACAATAAGGGGGTTCTAGCTCGTATCATCAAAATGCACCCCTTATTAGTGTCTGTCTGTCTATCTACTGATAGCCCCGAACATGACATTGTTGAGGCCTTTACGGGGCTATGTAAGGCCATAAAAAATGAGACCTCCAAAAAAGCATCAGCCTACAACAATAAAAACCAAAGGTGGTTCGACACCTCATGCGCCGAGGCAAACCGGGAACTCAGGGCTGCCCTTACAGCTGAACCTCGGGACCATTCTCTGGTGAGGAGACTGAGGTTAAGTTATGAGCGCGCTTTAAAAATAAGATCTGCAGAGTTACTAAAAGACCACTGGGATTCCCTTGTGCGCACTGCGGCGTTGAGAGATGTCGCCGGGTTTTGGAGCAAGGTTAAGAAGCTAAGATCAATGGGTTCTAATATTACCCCAATAAATTGTAATATAGTAGGGGACGTGTGGGTGGACCATTTTTCAAAAATCTATGCGGCACCACACAACTCCTCGGAAACCGTGTACCCTCTTACACCACCAAACATCTTATTAATGGAGGTGGAAGACGCTTAAGGTGGAATCCAAGGCTTAATAACTAGCCGGCTGGATTACGGCAATGCTTTGTTTGCTGATATAAATGCCTCTAACATAGCCAAACTACAGACCATTCAGAACAACGCGGCTAGGCTCGCACTGGACCTTCCACCAAGAACCCCGTCTGCCCCCTGTTTGAATCAACTACACTGGTTACCAGTTAACAGACGCATAAAGTTCAAGGTCTGCTGCCTAGTCCACAAATCTTTAAACGGACAAGGACCAGCATATATCAGAGATAAACTGCACCGATACAGCCCAACGAGAAATCTTCGCTCCTCCAACCAGCTACTGTTAAAGACGCCTAGAGTCCGCACAGTGAGGAACGGTGATAGATGCTTTTCAAAAATTGGTCCTTCCATCTGGAATTCACTTCCCCTAGATCTGAGAGCAGAACCCAATTTGACTATCTTCCGTAAGAACTTAAAAACTCTGCTCTTCAAACCTTAGTCAACCACCTTCCATACCTATTGGTTCTGTTTTATCCATCTGTCAGCGCTATGAGACCTAACGGGTGAGCTATGCGCGATACAAAAACAAATACAAATACAATACAAATATTGCAGAAAGTGCGGGGAACAAAGCTCCTGGTCCCGATGGGTTATCCATCGACCAAATTAAATCAGAATCAGACTTTTGGGCACCGCTGTCGTGTAACATTTTCAATACCTTATCACATACCTCAGTCCCAGCAACATGGTCAAATAGCACCATTGTGCCAATTTTTAAAAAAGGCGACAGACCCGATCCTGGGTGCTATCCCCCGATATCCTTAATTGATAACACCCTAAAGATATTGGTTAGGGTTATCTTTAAAAGGATTAGGACCTGGGCTGAAGAAAATGTTATTCTGCACCCCTGTCAGTTAGGCTTCAGAAGCAACGTAGGAACTGTGGAGCAATGCTTAAACTTAAATCTAATAATGGCCAAATACACCATCGCCAAAAAATCCCCTTTGTATTTAGGGTTTATGGATTTAAGTTCTGCTTTTGATTTTGTTAACCGATCCAGTTTATGGTCAGTTTTGTTAAATTATGGTTTAGATGAATCCCTGGTTTATTTTTTAGCTCACCTACATAGCGATTTGCGAGCCCGCGTTCGAATAAATAATAATGGTGAAGTCTCAGAGGACATTTTAATTGGCAGGCGGGTCAGAGAGGGCTGCGTCCTGGCCCCCCTGCTTTTCATTCTGTATATAAATGAATTAAGTAGTTCTGTGTGTAAACTAACCAGTGATGTCCCGCATATAAACGATAAACCACTTCCTGCACTCCTTTATGCGGACGATGTGGTCCTAATAGGCCGCACACCCAATGCATTGGGTGTTTTAATATCAGGATTCGTTGCGTATATGGCAGATCTCGGCCTATGCACTTATTTTAATAAATCATTTTTAATGACTTGTGGCCCAAAAAAGCATGAAGTCAATCAGATCTTGTCAGGGAATAATGTTTCAAAAAGCACCTGCACTTTTCCATATTTGGGCCTGTTGTTTTCCGATTCAGGATCATGATAGCCTCACGTTGGCCAGGGGAGGAATAAATTGGGCAAAGCGATAAATTCTATAATCTCCCATCGCCAGCCTAAACATTCAGAGGTTATCATTCCACTGTTACAAATCTATAAAACTCAATGTTTACCTACAGGAACCTACGGTGCTGAGGTGTGGGGTTATTCGAACTGTACTAACATACAGACCGAAGAGAATAGATTTTGCAGGAAGGCTTTGGGGGGGCGGGGGTTCATTTCAGCCCCAACATACGTGTGCCACAGGGAATTGAATCTCCCCTATGTAGAGGACTTTATAAGATCTAGACCTGCCCTGTTCTGGCTGAAAATATGGCTGAATCCAGCTGCCTCTTTGACCCGCGATAATATCTTGGATTGCTTAAAATGTGATCGGGCCAATCACATACCATGGTTCAGGGCTGTGGAACAAAGCCTAGCAAGTGTGGAGCAGGGGAATTTCTTCACTTCTCCCCAAACTATTGATTGCACGCACAAGAACTTAGTAAAAAGGGCTCTTTACGATTTGTATAGTAAAGAGAGGGAAAAGAGTGAGTTCGTAAAACCAAGTAGAATTAGGTATATTTCCCTTCTGGAACCACGGGGCAGGCCGTACGATATGCCCCAGGGCTATCTGCGCAAAAAACTGGGCAAATGGAATAGGAGCCTGCTGTTTCGGTTTAGGGACGGGAGTATTAAAAATGTACTATGTTTCCTGTTCGGTTTTAACAAAACTTTGGAAAACTCAAGTTGCACTTGTACCCTAGGCGGAAAACAAAGCCTTTTACATTTTACGCTCTTTTGTGGTTTCTATGTAAAATACACCAAACACTACTTAACCCTGTATTTTAGAAAGAATGCTTTGATCGAATTTAATTTAGCTTTTAGAGACTTATTGATGCTAAGCTCTGACGAAGTAATCTTCAGAGTAAGTTGCTCTCTTAAGGCTGCCATTCGCTCTCGAGCTACTTTGAATATTGTCTGACCTGTTTGCCACTAATCACTTGTACAGTTTGCACATTGCTTATTTGCACTAGTGGTTGTTCTTTTGCACACAGTATTGCTTTGTGCTGCCCATTGTTTTAATTGTTGCGCATACCAGCCTATTTACTTCGTACATTCATTGTAAAACCATTATTTCGCCTTGATATCTGTATTTTATGTAAGTTTACAGCACATGATCAACTTTGTCATTTTTTAGTTGCCTAAGGACTGTTCGATTGTTTTATCTGATGATTGTTGCATTTACATGTACTTTTATGGATGTTTTTATATATCCGAATAAGGATCATTTGACTTGACTTGCCTTGCCTTGACCTCTGCTCTGGGAGGTGACGAGATATGGTACCATGACGGGCTTACGTATCAATTGGGAGAAGCCGGAGGTTTTTCAGTTGATGGAGGTGACTTGAGAGAGCGGTGGAATATCCACCGGGCTGGTGTGTACATTGGAGTTCACATTCACAGAGAAAAGGATTGCATTGTCTAGCTGAATTATGGCCCGGTCATGGAGAAATTAGGATGCAATATAGAAAGATAGTTAAAACTGCCCTTGTCTATGGCAGGTAGAATAGCTATAATTAAGATGGCGGTTCTTCCACAATTTTTATACCTCTTCCAAAATATTCCTATACTGCTATATAACGGCTTTTTCAAAGACCTTTGCACAATGTTGATAAGCTAGTGAGGGGGGGAGGGGAGGAGGAAGCAACCTTGACACCTTAATGTTGCCATAGGAGAGGGGGGATTTGGGATGCCAAATTTCCAAATTTACTACCCGGTAGCAATGGCGAGTTTTGCCTGACACTGGTACCATGCAGATACTGGGATCCCATATCACAGGTTGGAGGATGATCTGGCGGTCCCGGGGCCATTCAACACCCTGTTGCTGGTTGGGTTTCCACGAGACCCATACGATATCCACAACTAGCTGGGCATGGCAAAATGTGTTATGGGTAACTGGATCCCGTATATTATATTCATCCACATTGCCATTGGTGGGTAATGGCTGGGTTCCTATTTTACAGGAGGCCTTGGTAAAACGTATGTTGGCCAAATTCCAGTTGGTCACATTTGGGGACCTGTTCCACAGTGGACATATTTTGTCACGCACAGAGGACCCCTGTTTCAGAGAGGCCACTATAATGGACCACGTTGTGCTACAAAGGTTACAGAGGGCATTGTGAGCGAGCATGTATAGTTATCCACTCGAACCCCCTGAATTTCCAATTTTGACAGGGGTTATTAAGGATGGGGATGGGAGTCATATGATGGTCTGGATATATAAGGCAGCAGTGGCAAAGCTACCCTGTCATGATGCGGGGGTGAGGGCGGCTAGGGAAAGTGATTTGGGCCACCCGCTTACAGATGCGCAGTGGGGGTCAGTGCTGTACGCAAATACGTCGTGTCTACCGTAACCACCGGCACAAATTGTTGCATTTTAAATTCTTGTGGAGAGCATATATGACACCCAGCAAAATGCACTGCATAGACCCCTCACGCCAACATGAATGTCCCAGGTGTGTCTCCTCAGAGGTCGATTTTGCAGACATGATGTGGACTTGTATTAAGTTAGTGAGCTACTGGAGATTGGTCATTGGGGAGCTTTCTCGTATGGTAAAAATGGAGGGGATGCCCGCGCCCCTGATGGCACTGTTGGGGAACATGCAGGATCTTCCCAAAATCAGGCGCCGTTTTGTCGCAATTGCACTCCTTATCGCTAAACGCGAAGTGGCTATTAACTGGGGTTGTAAGAATGCCCCCACACTGCATGCATGGCTCCGTAGTATGACATACTGCAACACCATTAGTGAGACATATGCACAGCTGCAGCCACCGGCTGCTAGGCCCATGAATATTTGGCAGCCATTCCAATCTTATCTACTAACAATGTGGGATAGCAATGACGCCTCTACACAGATTCGGAATACACCCACTGGAACCGAAGAAAACAGGGATGCACCTGTGGCTCACGCACAATTGTAGAGATTGCAGTGAATCTCCAATTTGAAAATGTGTTTAATAAACTCTAACCCCTCTTTTTCCTCCGACCCCAACATTGCCACAACACAATTTCATGATTGGCTGGGCGCGGCTGCCACATCACTGGCCCCTCTCAAACAGCTGACCTGTAACAGACTCACCCCTTCGGCCCCCTGGTTCACGAAGGAGCTAAAGATTCAGAAGCAACTCTGTAGGAACAAGGAGAGGTACTGGCGTAAGGCCTACACCGAGGACACTAAAACTTGTTACAAACAGACCTTGTCTAAATATAAAATCATGATAAACGATGCCAAGAGAAAGTTGTTCGCTGAAAGAATAGAACAGCTAAAAATTCCACCAAGGAACTTTATGAGACTACCAAGCAGCTAGCTGGTTATTCCCCAGACTTGACCCCACCCCCATCCCCATCCCAATCCCTCTGTGATGCCTTGGCTACCTTCTTCTTTACTAAGGTCAATGACATCTTTTCGGCCTTTTCAAATACCACTAATTCTCCCTCTATAATCACTACTTCAACTCATTCTGGCCCTACCCTCACTCAGTTTGCAGACATTACCATCTCCCAAACGGCGGAAATCATTTCCACCATTAGAACAGGCTCTCCACTTGATCCCTGTCCTTTCAAAATACTTCCACCCATTATTGACGTGCTTCTGCCTGCTATCACTTCCATTTGTAATACCATCTTTAGAACAGGCATTTACCCAGATGCCTTAAAAAAACGCTCCTCAAACCTCTACTAAAGAAGCCACACCTTGATAAGGACGAATTGAAAAATTACCGCCCCATTGCCGGCCTTCCTTTCTTGGCTAAAATCGCCGAAAAAGCAATGAACCAATAACTTTCTGCTTTTATCGAGGAACACCATCTACTCGACGAGACCCAATTCGGCTTTCGCCGATTTCACGGGACCGAGACGGCTTTAATTAAAGCCGCGGACGATATTAGATCCATCCGAGATCTTGGTGGAACTGCAGTATTAATACTGCTAGATTTGTTGGCGGCCTTCGACACGGTCGATCATTCTATTATGGTTGACCGTGTCGAAAATATGGGCATCCAACATACAGCCAAGAAACTGCTAGTATCCTTTCTGGCCAATAGGACCCAGGCGGTTACACTGGGTTCCTACCAATCATCCAACCTGTCTCGGCCATGCGGGGTACCTCAAGGCTCATCCCTTAGTCCGACACTTTTTAACATATACGTGTCGGACCTTGCTAACATCATTCGAGCACATGGGATGAGCCTTACCTCCTTATGCGGATGACACGCAGCTGGTCTTAGCTATTAAAAACGACGGCCAAAAAATAGCAGAAAATTTCAAAGAGGGTATGTTGGCAATTGGGGCATGGATGGCCACCAATTGCTTAAAACATAATTCGGACAAGACGGAAGTTGTCATCTTTGGACAATTAACTCCAGAATGGTCCTCAGTATGGTGGCCTACTTCCTTCGGAAACCCTCCCAAACCAGCCAGCAAAGTGAGGAACTTGGGAGTTGCCTTTGACGACCGCCTCAACTTTCTTCCACATGGCAATCTAATCACCTCCTCTGCTTTCCACAAACTGCGCCTCATAAAGAAAATCCTCCCCTTCCTACCTGATATGGCTGGCAAAACTTTGGTGACCTCTCTGGTGTTGTCCACCCTGGACTACTGTAACGCTTTGCTTACAGATGCCCAGGTAAGGGTCCTTAATAAAATGCAAATTATTCAGAATTCAGCAGCCAGACTCTTGGGCAGAATCCCTAAATATAAATCTGCCACAGAAACCATCAGACACCTACACTGGCTGCCTATCAGAAATAGGATCAAGTTCAAGACACTTTGTATTGTGTACAAGGCTCTGCACAAACAAGGACCCGCCTTTCTTACTCAAAACCTTATCCCTTACTGTCCACCCAGATCTCTACGTTCCTCCACCTCACATGACCTAATGGTTCCCCGTACCAAAACGGTCGCTTGGGGGGATAGAAGGTTCCTGGTCTCAGCTCCGAAACTATGGAACACCTTGCCCTTGGAAATAAAAACAAGTCCATCACTCTGGTCATTTCGCAAGCAATTAAAGACCTGGCTGCTTAACCAGTAAACATACTTCCCTCTTCCATCAGGAGTAAGTACATGCAGATATGCTAGCGCCGAGACGCCCAAGGGCATTTATTCGCGCTCTATAAATGTCATTAATAAATAATAAATAAATAAATAAATATAACCGGATGCGGTGCCTGATCCTAATGTAATACAAACCTTGTACCTATTGTTGAATTGGTCTAGACATGCAAGTACTTGGACATGTGAATATGTAATTTTTGATTCTACCATGTTAATCAACACTGCAATGTTATGCCATGTTTCTTTCTTTTCTTTGTCGTAATTTTAATAAAAACCATTACAACATTTTTTTTGTACAGTTTCGCTAATTTGAATATGTTCTAGTTGTAGTCAGTTTGTTATCATGAAGGACAGAGCCCTATCCATGCCCATATGCACATGAAATCACAGAAGCAAAATGCTTGTTGAAGTTTATCCGAAGCTATGGAATTCCAAAAAGAATGGACTCAGACAAGGGAAGTCACTTTCTAGGGGAAATCACCAAAACAGTGTTCAAGGCCCTCGATATTACGCAACAATTCAAATGCCCCAGTCTTCCACAATTCTCCGGGGCTGTGCAATGCAGGAATCAAACTGCAAATAACTAAATTTCTCAAATATATGCTGCACCAAAACTTTAAGTGACAGGATACATTGCCTCTAGCTCTCAAGTCTATAAACTAATACTCCCAATCAAAAGACACGTTTCAGTCCCTATGAAGTTATTATGGGAAAGTCTATGAGAGATCCAGCTTATCCCTGTGCAATCATTGTGGGTTTGCAAATGTGCATTTGAATGATGATGTGATTTTGGACTATTGGCAAACATTGATCAAAACTTAAAATCTTTCCATCTACAAGTTCCTGCTGCACTGCAACAGCCCCCAACGGAACTTTGCCAGGACCTGGAGCCTGGTGATTGGGTCGTTACCATGGTGCTCAAGAGGAAATCAACTGTGCAAAAACATTAGAAGGGCCAGGCTTGGCGCTGCTGGTGACCAACACGTTATAAGTGTGACTAATATAACCTTTGTGTGCACAACAGTAACTAACAAGCATTTACAATGCAATGGCCTCTGCTTTGTTTTAGAGCTATTGGCATTGCAAATGACATTTTTTTTCATTAAAAAAACCAAAACATAAATAAATGGTATTGTCATTTACAATGGCAATAGGTGAGTAGTCGAGAGTATTAGCGGACACAGAGCCACACACACAGAAAGCCACACACACACACACAGAGCGCCACACAAACACACACACACAGAGCCACACACACAGCGAGCCACACACACAGCGAGCCATACACACATACACAGCTAGCCAACAACACACACACACACACACAGCGAGCCACACACACACACACAGCGAGCCACACACAGCGAGCCACACACACACACAGCGAGCCACACACACACAGCGAGCCACACACACACAGCGAGCCACACACACACACACACAAAGAGCCACACACAGAAAAACACACACAGAGCCACACACACAGAGAGCCACAGAGAGCCATAGAGAGCCACAGAGAGCCACACACACAATCGAGCACAGCCAGGGAACAGAGGCAAGAAAACACAAGCACAGCTAGGGAACAGAGGTAACAAACACGAGCACAGCCAGTGAACAGAGGCAAGAGGAAAGCACAAGCACAGTCAGGGAACAGAGGCAAGAAGAAAACACGAGCACAGCCAGGGAACAGAGGCAAGAAGAAAACACGAGCACAGTCAGGGAACAAAGGCAACAAACACGAGCACAGCCAGGGAACAGAGGCAAGAAGAAAACACGCGCACAGCCAGGGAACAGAGGCAATAAGAAAACAAGCACACAGCCAGGGAACAGAGGCCAGAAGAAAACACGCGCACAGCCAGGGAACAGAGGCAAGAAGAAAACACGAGCACAGCTAGGGAACAGAGGCAACAACCACGTGCACAGCCAGGGAACAGAGGCAAGAAGAAAACACGAGCACAGCTAGGGAACAGAGGCAACAAACACGAGCACAGCCAGGGAACAGAGGCAAGAAGAAAACACGAGCACAGCCAGGGAACAGAGGCAAGAAGAAAACACGTGCACAGCCAGGGAACAGAGGCAACAAACACGAGCACAGCCAGGGAACAGAGGCAAGAAGAAAACATGAGCACAGCTAGGGAACAGAGGCAAGAAGAAAACACGCGCACAGCAAAGGAACAGAGGCAACAAGCACAGCCAGGGAACAGAGGCAACAAACATGACCACAGCCAGGGAACAGAGGCAAGAAGAAAACATGCACACACACAGAGCCCCACACACACAGAGAGCCACACACACACACACACACACACACACACACACACACAGAGCGCCACACAAACACACACACACACACAGAGCCACACACACACACACACAGAGCCACACACACACAGAGCCACACACACACACAAACACAGAGCCACACACAGGGAACAAGTGCCAGAAAAAACGATCACAACGAGGGAACAGAGGGCAGAAAAGCAAGCATAACGAGGGAACAGAGGGGGGGTGGGGCAGAAAAGCAAGCACAACGAGGGAACAGGGGGGCAGAAAAGCAAGCACAACTAGGGAACGGGGAGTCAGAAAAGCAAGCACAACGAGGGAACAGGGTGGGCAGAAAAGCAAGTACAACGAGGGAATGAGGGGGCAGAAAAGCAAGCCCAATGAGGGAACAGAGGGGGCAGAAAAGCAAGCACAACGAGGGAACAGGGGGGGGGCACAAAAGCAAGCACAACGAGGGAACGGGGCAGAAAAGCAAGCACAACGAGGGAACGGGGGGCAGAAAAGCAAGCACAACGAGGGAACCGGGGGGGGGGCAGAAAAGCAAGCACAACGAGGGAACAGGGGGGCAGAAAAGCAAGCACAACAAGGGAACGGGGGGAAGAAAAGCAAGCACAACGAGGGAACAGGGGGGGGCAGAAAAGCAAGCACAACGAGGGAATGGGGGGGGGCAGAAAAGCAAGCACAACGAGGGAACGGGGGGCAGAAAAGCAAGTACAACGAGGAACGGGGGGGCAGAAAAGCAAGCACAATGAGGGAACGGGGGGGGGGCAGAAAAGCTAGCACAACGAGGGAACAGGGTACAGAAAAGCGAGCACTCAACAAGAGGGCACGGGATGGAGGGAGAGCTTACCTGCGTCATCCAAACTGCGGGCCGCGACCAGGAGAGACTCAGCGCCGGCTTGGGCCCTGCAGGGCGGGACAGAAAAGCAAGCACAACGAGGGAACAGGGGGCAGGAAAGCAAGCACAACGAGGGAACAGGGGGCAGGAAAGCAAGCACAACTAGGGAATAGGGGGCAGGAAAGCAAGCACAACGAGGGAACAGGGGGCAGGAAAGCGAGCACTCAACAAGGGGGCACAGGGTGGAGGGAGAGCTTACCTGCGTCATCCACGCTGCGGGCCGCGACCAGGAGAGACTCAGCGCCGGCTCGGGCCCTGTAGGGCAGAGGGACACGTGCTACACTCGCTGCTCTTCACTCCCCTCAACGCAAGGCCAAACAAGTATGCAGTTAAACCCAAAACAGAATGATGGTTATCACTACCCACTGTGCAGGCAGAAGTAAGAAATCAAAATTCCACTCAAACAGAAATCTGTTCAACCTCCTGGCTCACTCGGCTTATCAAGTTCTCCTGCGGACACCGGGAGGTAGCGCTGGAAGCTGTAGCCCCTAAAGCGCCTCTCAAACCCGGTTTCCACAAACCTCAATCCACGGAAGACATGGCAATGACGTCATAGAGGCGCTCCCTCCGCCAAGGATCATAGAGATGGCCAGTGAGACGAGAAAAGAGGTGTAGCTTGGAAGAGGGCTCAGACGGCCATGTCGAAGCTGTGCCGCATACGAAGCGGAGTCAATCAGCCTTTAAACAACCTCCATCTAGAGGCCAGTTACACATTCAGCCCAGCACCCGTATCTCCCGACTGGAGAGTATTTAAGTGTGCAAACTTTACCTTTGGAGGAGAGAACTAGGTTGGGAAGGAGTGGTTAAGGCTGATCTGATTGTGGAAACAAGGGGGAAAGGACGACCATCTTTCTCAGAGGTCATGCAGAAATGCCTCGGAGAAAGGCAGCGTTATTTTCGGACTGGGGGGGCGAGTTTTTCTTTCTTTCCTCTTCCCATTGGCTGGAATGTAAAATTCCAGCCAATGGGAAGAGGATAGAAAGAAGCGAACCCCCCCCCCCGAATCTGAAAAAGACGGGGCTTAAACAGAGTGACGCCCCTCTCCTCCAATGGCTGGCCTCCGTTTAGGAAGCCAGCCAATGGAGAAGAGGGGCGGGTTTAAGCCCCCTACTCTAAGACATAAAATCTCGCCAGCGAGACCGCGCAAGCGCAGCCTATGCAGGCCTAGACCTAAATATGGCACAGCGCCTATTCATAAACAAAGGTAGAATGTGGGGGACGCACAAGTGCTAGTAACCTCAGATATGGAAAAGTGAGCAGTTAAGATTAAAGAAATACAAATGACAACCATATTCATGATGAGAGCTATAATATCTAGGACACCAGTTAACTGAAGAAAATGCGAGAAATATGATGGATGAACAACAAAAGGAGGACACTTGGGACATGTGGACAATAAGGATATTCCTCGTTTTGTATGCTGGTAAGGATGATTGGTATGAACATAACATCTTGGGACGGTGTGTGCACGAATAATACTTATCTGTGTAACTCATCATTTCCCAATATCACTTATTTGAATGTACCAATACCTTATAACTCAGGTGAGAGATTTGATGTTTCAAGATAATGTTTTGGTGCAAATGGTGATGGATTATAAACAGGTGATTAATGTAGGAAACTGTTCTATCAATGCACACCCCCCAGCACATACGGTGGCCTGCCTACCTTACGCGCTACCATTTCCATTGCTAGATCAACATTTTTGCTTAACATAACTCATCGGGCATCGTATGGAAATACAACCACAACAGCAAATGATTTTGAATATTGGATTCCTTTATAGTCGTTCCGGTTTACATAACAAAACTGAAGTTCCACCGGCAATAAGGATTAGTTACTTACCTGTAATCCTAGTTCTCTTCCAGGGGTACCCTCATCAATGTCATAACCACTAGAATATTTCCGCCCATGCTCGGGACCCCGGAAACACAATCATATATGTGATATATATATATATATATATATATATATATATATGTGATATATATATATATATATATATATATATATATAATAAAGCAAATTCAGCCTTACACAAACTAGAGCTGAATAATGCTGTAAGGACTCCCCACTATATTATAAAAGAATACATTAGAAACAGGGAAAAACAACAGTAGAATATGTTATAAATCGGTTTTAATGCTTACCAGTCAGCACAAACTCTCACATAGGACTGAAAGCATATACAGCTCCCAGGCTGCATTGCAGAAACATAGCCTAAAAAAGCTGAAAAGCTAACTCATAGCAACATAGAGATAAACCGGCACCATGCCTTTAGGGCAGTCATGTCCCCCAGCTTCCCATCATGACTCAGGGGTGAGTTAGGTCAGTTGTTCTTTGCGGTGACTAAAAAGCCATAACACAAAGAGTTGACATTACCTTATTAAAAATACAATGATCCTATGCCCGGGGAGGCTGGAGGGTTGCTTTGATGAGAATACCCCTGAAGAGAACTAGGAATACAGGTAAGTAACTAATCCTTCTCTTCCAGGGGATCCTCATCAATAGTCATAAGCACTAGCATAGAATAGCGAGCCTCACCTCAATAGTCATAAGCACTAGCATAGAATAGCGAGCCTCACCTCATCCCCCTGCGGGCAAAGGAAACAACGGTAAATTAACCAACCAGCTCAGATAACTAAGCCTGGATAGATATATTACTATCCGAATAGATTCCTCAAGCAGGCCTGGCCCATTTGAGTATCTGCCCTGGAATCGGATTCTAGACAATAATGCATTGTGAAAGTGTGAACCGATCTCCAGTTTGCTGTCATGCAAGAAAGCTACTGTGGCCGCCTTTCCCCTAGTGGAGTGTGCTTTTGGAGACAACAAAAGGGGTTTATGTGCCAAATGGTAGGCAAATTTTATACAGGACACTATCCATCTTGAAATGGATCTTTTGGAGGCTTGGAAACCTGTTCTCATGGCATCATAATTCAGAAACAATTGATCTGATTTCCTTATGCCCTTTGTACCCTCCAAATAGAATTTGAGCAATCTTTTGAGGTCCAAGGAGTGGAGCGACCTCTACGCAGGAGTTGCGGGATTGGGGAAAAAGGACGGTAGGGAGATTGACTGATTAATATGGAAATCAGATATAACCTTTGGCAAAAAAGCAGGGTAAGCCCTTACCACCACCCTGTTGTGGTGAAACGCAGTATATGGCTCTTTTGCACACAGTGCTTGGATTTCACTTACTCTGCGCGTTGATGTTATCGCTACCAGAAAAGCAGTCTTCAATGTCAGGTACTGCAATGTGGCTTTATGAATGGGCTCAAAAGGAGGACCCATTAACTTAGACAGCAACAGATTCAATTCCCAAGGAGGGGTAGAAGTTGTTCGAACCGGGGGATACACTTTCTTCAAACCCTGTAGGTAATCCTTAACCACCTGCAATTGGAAAAAAGAAGGTTGGTTGAGTGATTTTCTGTATGCCCTAATGGCTTACAAATGAACCCTGATTGAGGCCTATTTCAAACCCGCTTTAGCTAAATGAAGGAGGTAAGGAAGAATGACACAGCATAGGTAGAATCTCTTCCACTTAAAAGCGTACAACGCTCTTGCGGAAGGCCTCTTAGCCTCTTTCAGAATATGCATGCAGTCCTGCGGCAGATTCAAGTGTCCGTATTGAAGGACCTCTGGAGCCATGCTGCCAGGTTCAGAGAAGGAAGGCTGGGATGGAGAATCCTCCCGTCCATCTTGGTCAGCAGGCCCGCTCTGTACGGTAGTCTCCTGTGGGGGAGTACCGGTTTCTGGCATTCCAGCCGTCTTCAGCCCGGCTTGCTTGAATCCAGTGGCAAAGTGAGCAAGGGACTCACGTCTGAGCATACCCTGCCACATGAGGCACAGGGTCAGACTGAATTGCAAATGGCCATGTCTGAACTGGGGTGGCAGAGTGGGCTAAAGAACGGTGATGGATTAAACCCAGATCTTTTGACTGGGTGTGAGTGTTTGATTGATTCATCACCACCCCCTTTTGTACCCCTGATCTATTTTGGGCACAAGAAAGTACCTGGAGTAAACTCCCTTCCCTTGCTGCGCGGAAGGAACTTTTTCTATGGCCTTTTTTTGCAGAAGGGTTATCACTTCCTACAGAAGTAACTTGAACTGGTGAGGACGAGATCTTTTCGGAGGAATGTCCTTTGGAAGCACACGAAAACGTAGTGTATATCCATTGCGCAGTATACTGAGCACCCAACGATCTTTTGTGATGCTGCACCACTCTTCCAGATGATGTGAAGCACTTCCTCCCACTGGAGTGGGCAATGGTGCTAGAGGAAGCTCCCGCTCATTGCTTCCCTGCCGATATGACCGTATTAGAGGACTGCTGCTGGTGACCTCCTCTACCTCTGTTTGATTTACAGCCTTGATACTGCGACTAGCCTTGGCCTCTGCTCTGGGACCATTGAGGGGTTTGAACCCTCTGCTGGTATCCGTTCAACTGGATGGGTCTGTACCATCACTTAAACTCCTTCTCCAATCCAACAGCTTTGAGGGTATCGAGCTCTGCCTTCATCCTGCCAATTTCCTCCTCTGTATGGGTGCCCAACAGGGAGGAGCCGGAAAACGGGAGATTCAGGATTCTCTGCTGAGCATCTGGCTTGAGAGCGGTCAGTCTCAACCAGGAGGATCTCCTGGCGCAAATCCCATGGGCATATGAGTGCGCCGACAGTTTGGCACTATCCGCTGCCGTACTGATCACTTGGTTGGCAACAAGCGACCCTTCCTTGAATACCTCCTCAAAGTCCTTTTGATCCTCTTTTAGCAACTTCTCTTTGAAGCAGTCCAAGGAGTCCCATAAGGCCCTGTCATAGCGACTTAATAAAGCTGCTGCACTGGAGACCTTATGCGACAATGCTGCAGACCCGCAAACCTTACGTCCTCAAGAGTCCTAGGACCTACTTTCTTTATCGGGTGGGACCAATGAAGACGCAGTCACAGCATGAGTTTCCCTCGCTGCCGCAATTATAACACAATACGCTGGTGGATCGGTCTTCAACAACACAGGGTTTGTGGCGGCCGGCTTATATTTCTTTTGAATTCTAGCCGGTGCAGCCTTAATCGCAGCTGGCGTGAAGAAAAATGTCCATCACGGTTTCCAGGAGACCAGGAACCAGGGGAAGCAACGGGCAAGAAGCTGCTCTCTGATGCAGAGTCTCAAAGATTACTGTTGTTGCCACCTGAGGGGTAGACATCTCAATGTTCAGCTTCTGAGCCCCTTTCCGAAGCACATAATGATAAGAAATGCGTTACTTACCTGTAACAGCAGTTATCCAGTATTGGTATCTTTCATAGATTCAAATGCCTGAATCATTCCCCGTCGTCGGGGTGGGAGTCCCCGGTAAATAATTATAGTAATGTCACATAGACATATACTTAGTACTAGGCCAGAGGCCTCACATTAGTAGCCTATCTAGGTCCTTATGTAAAAAGGACCAAACTTTGGCCAGGAGCCAATCAGCTACTATCACCCTCCTCACCTTCCTGGAAGGAGCCCTAGTCCCTCAGATTTTCGTAAGCACAGTGCTAAGTAGTACCTACTGAGAGGGTAAAGGTGAACCCTTCCAGGGGAGGCTAGTGGGTTGCATGTGAATCTATGAAAGATACCAATACTGGATAACTGCTGTTACAGGTAAGTAACACATTTCTTATCCAGTATTATGGGTATCTTTCATAGATTCACATGCCTGAATCAGAATAGCAAGCAATAATGAGCACATTTCGCATAATACATCCATAAAGACATAATAATCTTATCATAAGTTGTTACACAGATTACATGATACTCACAACCTGATAAGAAATGTGCGATAAACTACCTGGAAGGTGGGATGATAGGAAGAAGGCTCACCACTAATGAAATAGAGGACGTAGGACCGCCTGTCCCACTGCTGCATCCTTCATAAGTTCAGAATCCAAGCAGTAGTGCTTGGTGAACGTATGTGGTGTCTTCCATGTCGCCGCTCTGCAGATGTCGACAATGGGTACCCCAGCGAAGAGCGCCATGGATGTGGATACCGCTCTAGTGGAGTGTGCTCGAACCTTTGAAGGCAGAGGATGGCCCGCCTGTTGGTGACAGAAGGCGATGGCCGCTGAAATCCATCTGGAAATGCTCTGTTTTGTCAATGCTAGGCCTTTCCTGGGCCTGCTAAATGCAACAAACAATTGGTTGGACTTCCTAAATTGCTCCGTCCTGTGTATGTAGAATTTTAGACATCGGTTGAGGTCCAATGAGTGTAGAGATCTTTCAGCCGCAGATGATGGATTCGGGAAGAAAGATCTCAGGACAATAGGTTCGTTGAGATGGAAAGAGGACGGAACCTTCGGTATAAACTTAGGGTTAGTGCGTAGAATGACCCTGTCGTTCTTGAACTGGATGAAGGGGTCTTGCACAGAAAAGGCCTGCAGTTCACTCACTCTCCTTGCTGATGTGAGCGCCAGTAAGAGAGCCGTTTTCCATGACAAATATTTTAGATCTGCTCTGTGGATTGGCTCAAACGGGTGTTTCATTAGTTGAGCTAGTACCACATTTAGTTGCCATGTAGGTGGTGACGCTCGAACTGGAGGGAAAGTCCTAAATAATCCCTTCAGAAACTGCTTGACCAGTCTGTTGGTTCATAGTGAAGCTCCACAGGAAGAACGTCTGAACCTGGATATGGCCGCCAGGTGGACTTTTATGGAAGCGTGTGCCAGCCTTGAATTTGCTAGGTGGAGCAAGTAGGGTAGAATTTGTGCTGGAGTAGAAGTGAACGGATGTAATTTCTGAGCTCTACACCACAAACAGAACCTTTTCCACTTAAGGGAATACGTCTTATTAGTACTTTCAGCCCGGGCCCGGCTAAGACGACCCTGCATTCCTGCGGAATATCTAAATCCTGGAACTCTCTGAACTCAGGAGCCAAGCCGATAATTTGAGAGATGTTGGATCCGGATGCTGGACTTGTCCCTGGTTCATTGTGAGGAGATGTGGGCATGTCCTGAATAGAATTGGAGGTTCCAGCGATAGAAGGTGTAGTTCTGTATACCAGTGCTGGTGCGGCCACGCTGGGGCTATCAGGATCATAGTACAACTCTCTGCTTTCAGTTTCCGGAGAACCCTGGGGATCAGGGTAAATGGTGGAAAAGCGTAAGCAAAGACGTTGCACCATGTCATCGAAAAGGCCTTCCCTAGGGACCTTCTCTGGGGAAGCCAGCTTGCGTAATGTTGGCATTTCGCGTTCGCTTCCGTCGCAAAGAGATCCAGGTGAGGCTTGCCCCAATGGGAGAACACTGAGTCGAGCGTCTTCTGGTCGAGCTCCCACTCGTGGCAAATTGAGCGCTGCCTGCTTAACGAGTCTGCCAGGGTGTTGTCTACTCCTGGGACGTACTCTGCCCGCAGAGAAATGTTGTGTTGTAGCAGCCAGATAAAAATTTGCTGAGATTCTCGAGACAACGTCCTGGATCGAGTACCCCCCTGTTTGTTCAGGTAGTGCATTGTGGTGGTGTTGTCCGTCCTCACAAGCACTGGGGAGTTCCTGATTCGGGGTAGGAATGCTCGAAGTGCCAAGCGCACTGCTCGTAGCTCTAGCAGATTGATGTGGAGATGTTTTTCTGCCACTGACCACTGACCGTGTACTTGCAGTTCTTGAAGGAACGCCCCCCATCCTTCCAGTGAAGCGTCTGTGGTTATCACATGAGGAGAGACTGGGAGTAGAAAAGGCAAGCCCTTGTTTAAGTTGTCGCCCAGAAGCCACCATTTCAGAGCTTTCTTCATGACCTGAGTGATCTTGATCCAGTCGTCGAAGGATCCTGTACTTTGGATTCACTGATTTGTTAAAGCTTCTTGTAGAGGCTGCATGTGGAGGCGACAGTGAGGAATGAGAAAAATGTTGGAAGACATCATTCCTAGCAACGACTTGAAGAGTCGAACCGTGACTCTCTTTTTGGTCAGAATGTGGACGGCCAGGGTCTTCAGCTTGACCTGACGTTCTCTGGAAGGGAAGGCTTTCTCCTGTTGTGTATCCAATGTTGCTCCCAGGAAATTGAGACGTTGTGACGGTTGTAGAGTTGATTTTTCCTGGTTGTGAGTTAGGCCTAGGTTCTCGAAGAGATGAAGGCAGGCCGTAGAGGACCTGGCTACGCCTGTCCGAGTAGGAGCTTTGATGAGCCAGTCGTCTAGGTAAGGAAAGACTTGGTGATGATGCTGGCGAAGGTATGCCGCTACCGGAGACAGACACTTTGTGAAGATGCGTGGAGCTGACTTCAAGCCGAATGGTAATACTCTGAACTGGTAGTGTCTGCCTGCCACTGCAAACCTCAGGAATTGTCGATGACTCTTGTGAATGAGGATATGAAAATAAGCATCCTGGAGGTCTAAGAATACCATATAGTCTTTTGAATTGAGTAGGTGTAATACCTCCTGGAGGGTAACCATACGGAATGACTGCTTCTTGAGGTATTTGTTTAGGTTTCTCAGATCCAGTATTGGTCTCCACTGCTTCTCCTTTTTTCTGATCAGGAAGAATCGGGAATAGAATCCTCTCCCCTTCTGACCTCGAGGAACTCTTTCCACTGCTCTTTTCTGGAGCATCAGTGAGAGCTCCTGTTGAAGTAGGTTTAGATTCTTGTGCTGCACAGGACATGGTGGGTTCGGAGGAGGATGTTCCACAAACTCCAAAGTGTGTCCGAAGCGAACTAACTGCAACACCCAACGGTCTGTCGTAATTTGCTTCCAATTGTGAAGGAAGTTGGTAATTTTCCCTCCAACTACGAATTGTGGAGAAGAGGTGGAGGCCTGTTGGAGAAAGCAGTCATTGGCGTCTGTAATTGTCTTTCTTGCCTCCTTTTCCTCGAAAGGACGACTTGTTGTATGAGGATTGTCCTTGTTGTTGCCTCTGCTGATACTGAGGTTTGTACTGCTGGGAAGAGTTATAAGAGGACTTGTAACCTTGATAGTTGCCACGATTCTGTTGCCCTCTACCTCTGGATCCTCGAAAGGAATTATTCTTGTATTGCAGGGTGCCTAGGGCTTTCGCCATTTCGGTATCCTTCTTAATACCTTGCAGCATGTCATCGATATGCTCACCGAAGAGTAACTCCCCATCAAATGGCATGTCGAGAACCTTGGCTTGCACTTCAGGCCGGAATGCGGTGGCTTTAAGCCAGCCCTGGCGCCTCAAAACCGCTGCCCCTGCCAATTGACGAAAACCTGTGGAAGCGATATCCAAGGCCACATCGATCATCTCTGAGGCAGAGCGTTCGCCCTCCAGCAAAATCTTCTTAACCTCTTCTTTCTCGTCTTCTGGGATCGCCCCTAGATATGGGGCAATATCTGCCCATATCTGCCGATTGTAGAGACCTAGTAATGCCAGAGAATTTGCAGCCCTGACTGATAGGGCGGACATGGAGGAAAATCTCTTGCCAATGGCATCAAGTTTTCTCCCCTCTTTATCAGGAGGCGCTGTTATTGCCGCTGACGGGTTGCTGGACTTCCGCTGAGCGGCCTGAGATATAACCGAGCCAGGTTTAGTTTGGCCAGTTAAACATGCAGGCGCAGTGTCTGGGGCTTTGTACTTCCTTTCAAGCCTAGCCGGCACTGGAATGAGAGAGGAAGGATTTTTCATTATTTTTAGTCCTTGCTCCCATATATAATCGATTACTGGAATGGATCGAGCAGATCTCTTGAAGGGTTCCTTAAAATCATGAAGGAAACAGTCCTGCGTTTCCGATGCTATTTGGATGTTGAACCTTGCAGCCGCTCTCCCTACTATATTATGTAATCCCCCTAAATCTTCAGGGGGTGAATCGTCCTGTACTTGGTCTGGGGATGCTGGATCCGGGTTGGCGTTATCATCAGAATCCTCATCATGTATTTCGCCTTCCTCGTCTTGGACCTCATCATCTCTCATTTCTTCCTCATATTCATCCTCATCCGAAGAAATTTGAGGAGGTAACTTCTCTTGCTCCTGACGCACAACCAGTGGAGGTGGTCGCTGTCGATGTTGAGGAGTTGGCTCTTCCTGTTGTGCCTGTACTCCTGATGCAGGAGCAGATGATGGAAATCTTTGTTTATAGTCCGAAATTAGAAACTGGAGGTCAGAGACAATTGACGCTGGAAGGCACACCATAGGCTGAACAGTGGTATGCTGCTGAACTTCCTCTTGAATTGTAACCTCTTCAAAATCTTCACAGTCTGAACTCTCATGAATTTTGATGTTAAGATGAGAGGGACTGGATGCTATGGGAAACATATTCTCTACGTCAGGATCTTCTGTTTCTAGAAACTGCGTTGGCAGCAGCTGTTGGACCTTGCTAGGTGAGGTAATCTCTGGTGTCACCAGACATGATGACATTTTAAAATGGGTATACGTATACTTCAATGAAGGAGAGCCCTTAGATTGTAGATCCGTTGACATGGTGTCCGTCGACTGTGGAGCGTCTACGATTTTTGATGTTTTATCAAGCATTTTCATTGTGACTGCATAGACGTCGCTGATGTCCTCGTCGACGACGGCAATTTCTTCGTCGACGGCGGCGTCGACACTGTAGTAGTCGACGACGATGGCTTCGTCGACGGTCTCGTCGTCGACGGGCTCGTCGACGATGGTGTCGACGTCGACGGTGTCCTCGTCGACGATGTAGTCTTCGTCGACGAGGTAGTCTTCGTCGACGAGGTAGTCTTCGTCGACGGTCTCGACGTCGACTGGCTCGTCGACGATGGTGTCGACGTCGACTGTGTCCTCGTCGACTGATGAACTCCTCGTCGACGATGGGATTTTCGTCGACGCTGGAAGCTTCGCCTTCGTCGACGATGAAGCAGACGTCGACGGGAGCGTCGACAGAAGCGTCGTCGACGGTTTTGTGACAGGAATGACAGAAGGTATTGACCTACCCATCGTCGACGATGTTGTAGCAGTCGATGCCATGGAGAAAGTAGACGCCGTGGATGTCGAAATGGAGACTGTCGACATCGTCACAGGCAGGCCAGAAGACACCATAGCAGGCTTCTTGAAGTCTGTCATCTGAAGAGAAGGTTTGACCTTAGGATGACCCTCCATGGACTTTGGCTTCTTGTGAGGAGGCGCAGCAGACTGACCTGGGGATGTCTGTCGAGGCCTTTTAGGAGAGGAGTGGAAGCTCCTGAAGGAACACTCGCTCTCACCTGAGGAGACTAGCTGCTCTTTGTCCTTCAGTCTCTGGAGCCACAGCAGCAGTCGCCCTTCCCTGTCCTTCAATGTCTTGACCGGGAGAGTGCGACAAATCTTACATTCCTTGGCAGAATGCTGAGGATAGAGGCAATACAAGCAGTCTTCATGCTTGTCATCTATATGTAACCTCATTTTACTACAAGAGGCACAGGGTCTAAAAAGCCCTTTTTAGCAGTGGCGGCTGGTGACATTTGAAAGTGGTGAGGCGGAAACTGATAATCAAACTGCACCATAGCGAGCGAGCGTAGCGTGCGAGCCCGAACCCCCTAGGGAGGGTTTTTTTCCCAAAATTTTTTCAAAATTTTGAAAAAATTGTGGAAAAATTGTGCATTTTCAAGCAAATTTGAGAAAGCAGGAAGGTTAATAAAGCAATTGTGAAAGTACAGGTATTACATTATTAAAGAGCTGTCATATAACATAGGTAGCTGCTTATTCAGTATAACCACAGAGCTTCATAACAGACTTCATCAGGTACATGTTCTTTGCAGCAGGCACATTAACCTTCTGTGCTACATTTCCATGAGTCAAAACTTCCATTAGACAAAACTCTGATCTCTCTCTAGGAAAAACATTAACAATATCCTTGGTGCCGTCTCCCTCCGCCCCTTCAGACTTTACGTGTACGTGTACCACAGGATAAAAGGTCCCTTCACAGGGTGAGGAGCAGGAGCTATTATCACACAGTGAGTGTGCAAACAAGTTCTCAAAGCTTCCAGGTGCTAGCCTGAGGTCACCATGTGTCTAATAAAACGACAGCCCAGGAGTGGCAAGGGCCGGGCATCAAAGAGCAAGTGAGGGATGAGTAGCAGCTGTCTCCCGTGGCGATACGAATGGCGTGCTTTTATTGTACATGTTGTCTATTATTGATGCAATTTTATAAAGCGCCTGCACTGCACGAAAGCGTTAGAGAGCTTTACAAAGGAAGCAGCGAGTCACATACATGGAAGTCATGAAACCCAACAGATGCACCACGTCAGCCTGTCTGCGCACAGGAAGATTATGAACGTACACCGAGGGAGCCCTGGCATGGGAATGTTATAAACCCTTCTTGAGGGAGCTCTGGCATGGGAATATTATAAACATATCCTCGGGGACCCAGGCATGGGAATATTGCAAACCCCTCTTGAGGGTGCCTTGGCGTGGGAATGTTTTGAAGGTGTCCTGATGGAGGCCTGGCATGGGAGTATTATAAAAAATGTCATGCGGGAGCACTGGCTTAGTAATGTTACAAACCCTTCCCGAGGGAACCCTGGCGCAGGATTATAACCACAGCCTGAGGAGTCCCCGACACACATGATGGTCTACTGACATGAGGTGACTTTTCAGCACTACAAAACTTCGTATTTACTGTAAGGAGGACTAGTGTCAATATTGGATGTAAATGAAAAAGTGGCGAAAACAGGTATTGTTGAGGAAGCAGTGGCAGTTTACAGAACAGGTTATTTCTTGGCCTTAGTGCAGCACTAATCCATCCTTCGCCCCCATGTGCCCTTTACAATAATCACTGCAAGCACTGACCCCAAAATGTCCCACTGTCACAGCCATGTTGGAAATGGCGCTTTCCCAGCCCGACCAGCCTTTCAGGGGCTGTCCGAGCTCTGGATGCTTTTCAAAGGCAATAACTTGAAAATAAATCGCCCAGAATATATTGGGTCTGCCGTAAGAGAGGAGCCGTCAGGTCGGAGTAGTCCTGCTCTATCCAGCCCACACAGCCAAAGGTCAGATGGCCCAAAACAGGAAATACGACATGCTCCACGCGAAGACAGTCTTAGCTGTGTGTGTACAGTATAATAACCTCTGAGCTCGGCATCCTGATATGAAATACAACAAGTAATATATAAAAATACATAAGAACGGTTACTTACATTAATTTGCAAATGCAAGATGATAATAAAGTTACGAGTCGACCAATTAGGATGACGCTCGCATCAATGATGAGGGTGAGTGCGTGCGAGACAGCACAGACAGACTCAGACCACAGGAAATTGCAATGCTGACGTGACGTTCAACACATTCACAGTGGGTGGAAATAATTCACTTTGAAGGGGGGCGCGCAATGCCAATGCTGCAGTAGTATATTATTACAGCAGTGTCGGATTGGTCAACACTTACGCAGTAACTTGCATGTCAGTCCAGCAAACTTAAAGCAGGTCCAAGCAGGCGGTCCTAGGCTGCACATACAACACGACTCAAACACTGGTCACCACGAGGTCGGAGAAGATGAGTAGGCACCAGTGTCACGCGCACTGTGACTGGTGGTTCTAGCTAACAGCTGTGCACTGTGAGCACTGTGGGTATGTAGGCTTGGCAAAGCGCCTAGTCGAGAGCCAGCATTTTGATCTCAATCCATTAACGAACGTCAGTGATGTCCATTTGAGAGTCCAAATGGCTAAATCCCAGACTGTGGCTTCCAACCCAAGCACGATGTCATTGAGATATCATCAATACTGTGTCAGTGAGTTCATGAGCAGCGCCGGGGCATGAATTATGTTGTGGTCAGCTTACGATAACTAGGGATTGCCAGCGAGTTTTAGACTTTACATTGTAGCTATAACTAAGACACTGAAAGTGTAGTTTTTAAAAGTAATATAGATGAATTCGTAGGAAAACATTTGAGATTATAAATTAACGTTGATGGTAGGTTAATAGTACACAGAACACAAATCAACAAATGACAGGAAATGCACCAATTAAAGTAGTATGTTCACCGTAAGTTCCGCCAAAGCCATACCATCTTTATAACATCATCCATTATTTTTAACATACAATATTACGTTGTCTTAACGGCACCATCAGTAAAATTATGATAGTTTTACAAATACACTCAAACTTCGAACATGAAACGCCAAACTGAACTCTTGCAGTGTTATATAATGCTTACTGAATAACCTAAGAGAAAACCTTTTTATATAGTGCTAAATATTGTGCTTCTGCTGTTTCTAAGTGCTGCTATACATAACAGATGATAGTCACTGCCGGGCAATTCATGCTGCGCATTTTTCCCACCTCAGAATGATGTCGACTCGAGTCTGCCTTGTTGGGATCAGATTCATGAGGCCGGGGTGTTAAGAACATCAATGTTCTACCTTAAGACTGACTCTCTCTCGACTCTCCCACACACTATAACTCATCCTCGGCTCGGACCTTGACTTGAACTTCACTATACTTCTAGAAAGTTTGTTCTACTTTCAGTTTCACACTTACTACTCAGTCTCTTGGTGTTGACGGTGGCACTGGCAGCACTGGTGTGCTACGTGCGTGCTGTGACGTCCCGACTGTCCAAGAGCGTAGGGAAATGGCCAATCACTGACTACATGGCTGGATATAGCCATATGTGATTGGGTGTTGGCTGCTCGCACAGTAATGGCCAATCACGGCACCATCCTGCTGCAGCAGCCAATCCTGGATCAGCGTGAACAGTGCCACTGCGCCAGGATTGGCCCACGAGCAGGCTCCTATCTGCCCTAGATGTGACCGGGGCCCCGGGTCCCTGTCTATGTATCTGAGTGCTAGGGGGGAGGGGGGAGGGAAGGTCTACACTTATAAGCATGCGCGAGCCAGTCAAAAAATGTACTACTCCGGGATTTAGCATGCGCAGTCAGCACCCCGCTGCCTGTCTGTGTGCGCTGCCTGCCTGTCACTCTGCCACAGCCCCGCCCCCCACCGCCCACTTCATTATAGATGCCCGATTCGGTCGGGCTTTTCCTGGGACAGGTAGCGCGCAGTGCGCTCGGCTCAGATTACATTTCTTTAAATCACACATTTATTTTTTTAAGTCATTCTTCATTGCCAGTGCGGTCGTCCATGGCTAGTGGGGCAATGCCCCAACGCCCCCAATGGACGCACCGCCACTGCTTTTTAGGAGTAGTAGACATATTATATATCAATACTCCTTTCCAATCTGAAACTTGAAGAGTTAATAGGAAAAAATCCAAAGATATAGGAAAAAACCTGAGCAGAGCTCAGTGGAGACTCCCTTAGCACGAGAATAGTCCCTCTTTGAGGATCTTGTGAAAGAGGAAGACCACGTAGGTGACCTTCTTTTGCGATGGAGACTATGCCAACGCTCCCGTGATCTGCCCGTTTGCTCTTCACGTCTGGATGAATGCGATCTATCTACTTCCGGCACCAATCTCTGCAGAGGTGATCTATGAAGAGGACTGGCGTATTCTAGCATTCACTGTGATGCTCCTGTATCCTTACTCCAGTGATACAGGTGAAAGAGCCATCTCGGAGACAAGTGCACAGCAGGGGAAGCCTCCCTGTGCTGTGAAGGAGACCTATGACTTGGTCTGCCTAAACGCCTTTCTGGGGAAGCAGATGGTGAATGCCTTGTTGAAGGATGTCTTTATGAATGAGAAGAAGAGTGGTGTGACGCTGATTCTGTCACCAGAACCTCCGATCCTTCTCCAGACCTCACTGAAGTGGGTCTTGACGTCGGGCGTGCTCCTCTCGACTCCGACATGGACCTCCATCTTGAAGTCGATGTCCGGTCTGTTGTTGGAACCGGCCTCGACAACGTTTCTTTGTTCCTAGACGTCGAATCTCTTGCAGAAGACGCCTGAACATCCCTTTGTCTCGACGTTGAACGTCGACAGAGGGGTTCTGCTCCTCGACGCCGAACGTAGTAGTGCAGATGAAGACGAAGGGCCTCTGCTCCTCGACACCGATCGTCGCTGTGTTGACGACGGCGGAGGGCTCTTCTTTGATGCCGATTGTCGCCGGCTGAGGACTGCCAATCTCGACGCCGATCGTTGTCGAGACGACGGCGGAGGAGATCCGATCCTCGACGCTGATCGTCGCCTGGTTGACAACGGCAGAAGACTCCTGGCCCTCGACGTCGATGGACTGAAGACGACGGAGGGGTACCTGCCCTTGACGCCGAACATCGAGCTGACAACGGCGGTGGACTTATGCTCCTCGACGCAGATCCTCGTCGAGCTTACGACGGCGGAGGGCTGCTACTCCTCGACGCCGATCGTCGCCGAGTTGACAATGGCGGAGGGCTTCTGCTCCTAGATGCCGATAGTCGCCGGGTTGACAACAGCGGAGGATCACGATTCTTCGACGTCGACGACGTACCTGAATGACTATGTCTTCTCGACAGCGAGCCCGTCTTCGATGGTCTTTTCTTGGACAAATGACCCACTGGAGGTAGATTTTTTTTGCGCCGAGCCAGACGCTGATTTAATAATTAAATAAAACAAATGCCAGTGCCGAGAAATTCACTTAAAAAGCTGATCAAATCGTAGAAGAAATTGTTATGAACGTAACAAACAATTTGCATGAGAAATTGCAGCATATCAATTTATTAATGCTTCTTTTTTGGTTTCTTCACTTTTATTACACATCAAAATTTTGAGCATGGAAATACAAAAATTCTTTTATATACAGACTATATACAAACACAATTACCACAATAAAAATTAACATCGACACACTTCAGACATTCTTGGCCATACATTCAACTAAACATTCATACAAACATCAAACAATAATTGGTCTTGGTGCCAAATGGACTAAGATTATGAACTCAGGGGATAAGTCCTTATTGTTTTACAATTTCAAAGTCTTTGACAGAAAAGTTCAAACGAGTAACCAAGATCTTGTCCTATTCACTAACAGCCGTTGTGAATCAAGCAATTTAAATGACCCAAGATCAGAAGGGTCGACGCGTTTCAAACCCCGCACTATGCCGGGGTTCTCATCAGGACCACAATTGGCGCTTAAATCCTATGTCGTAAATCCACATTCATAGAGGTGGTATCTCCAGGGGAAGTGCGCGTGGGAGCTGCTTGGACGATGGCGTGTGGATCGCCGAAGTTTCGTTTCTGGCGCTTGTTGCTGGCGCTTGTCACTACGCTGTGAACGAGAGAGGGTTTTTTTTTTATTAAACTAGGATAACTGAACGTGCGATTACCGCAAAACACTGTGGAAGCGAGTGCGCAACATACCTAAAGCCGTGGGTTGAGCACTTCAAACGAGGTGGCTGCGTGCTTCACCTTCACTCGTAGCAATGATGGCTATCACCTCTAAAATCAGAAAAAAATGGAGCTGTGTAACCAGGATCCTTCCTGAAGGAGCCGGGAAGAACAACTGACCTAATTGTCACCCCTGAGGCATGATGGGAAGCTAGGGGTAATGACTGCCTTAAAGGCACGGTGCAAGTTTAACTCTATGTTGCTATGAGTTAGCTTTTCAGCTTTTTTAGGCTGTGTTTTTGCAATGCAGCCTGGGAGCTGTATATGCTTTCAGTCCTATGTGAGAGTTTGTGCTGACTGCTAAGCATTAAAACTGATTTAAACATTCTGCTGCTGTTGTTTTTTCCTGTTTCTAATGTATTCTTTTATGATATAATGGGGAGTCCTTACAGCATTATTCAGCTCTAGTGTGTGTAAGGCTGCATTTGCTTTTTTATAATATGTATATATATGTAGGGGAACATATATGATTGTGTTTCCGGGGGCCCGCTTATGCTAGTGCTTATGACTATTGATGAGGATCCCCTGGAAGAGAAAAAATGTGTTCCACAAGAATGAAAGAAATATTAGAGTGGTACAATTTTCAAAGTTAACCTACACCACGAAAGGGGAACTTTCCATCAAAGACAAATGGAGACAAAGTCTTAGGATATACTGGATGTAATTGGATTTTTGACCAATTAACAGATAATACGGATAAGAAATTGTTGTTAGCATTTAAAACAAATCATTTTATTTGTGGAGTTCGAGCTTATTCTTTGGTTACCACAGAGTTAGGGCTGTGTGATCAGCTCCAGTTACTATGAAGTTTAATAGCTTAATATGTTTATGGGGCTGCCACCTCATTGGCTGCATACTGATCACATCTATGGTAAGAATGTGAAGAATTGAATCCACTGTGTATTAAGTAATGCCCGCAGGAACATTTGCTTCCAGGAACTCCCATGATCATTACTTTGAATAAATATGTTTAATGATACTTGCAGTTTCCCATGCTTTACTTCTTGATGTAGATTTTATTTCATCAATACATTTCTTTGTGCTGGCATCTGTCTACCCCAAGCAAGCCCTATTGTAAGGCATGAGCCCTAACAGATGAATCTAAGTGAGCATGGTCCATCCATGAAGGGTTGGTTACCTAGATTGGGACAGAGGTAAGGTCCTACTTTGGACGGGTGGGATGAAAACAAGTTACTTACCTGTAACTTTGGTTCCCCAGTATTGGTAACTTTCATAGATTCCCATGCTTTGTATCATTTCCCCGTGGTCGGAATGGGAGCCTCTGTAAATAAAAAATACAGTAGCAGTAAGTACAAAAGAGAAAACTAGGCCTAGGCCTCATCTCATTTTGTAGCTTGTCCACCTCTTTTTGTAAAAGAGACCAAAAATTCTGCAACAACAAATCAGAATAACCTCTCCCCTTAGAACCCTCCTGAGAGAGCCTCGGAGCCTCAGATTTTTCATAGCCATTGTGTAACAGCAACTACCTCAGTAAAAGAGGCTGAGCTTTCCTAGGGGAGGAGGGTGGGCGCATGGGAATCTATGAAAGTTACCAATACTGGGGAACCAGTTACAGGTAATAACTTGTTTTCTTGCCCCAGCTTTGGAACTTTCATAGATTCCCATGCGTTGTATCAGAGTAGCTAGCAGTAAGTCATGAAAGCCCATTTTGTTATATGAATATCCTTACATGTCAACATAGATATCCTCATAGGAAACAAATTATATATACGTTACCACAGAGAAGAAAATATAAAATTGATACAAAATGGGCAATACAGGAAGGAGGGATTGTAGGGAAAGCTCACCTCTCATTGAAAAAGATTTCCCAGGACTGCTTGACCCACCGCTGCATCTTCCTTCCTGGAAGAATCCAAATAGTAGTGCTTCGTGAAGGTGTGGATACTGCTCCACGTAGCTGCTCTACAGATGTCCTTGATAGGTACTCCTGAGAATAGAGCCACTGATGAAGCAACAGATCTCGTTGAATGAGCACAAACTCGTCTTTCAAGCGGTTTGCCCGCTTCCTGATGACAATACTGAATCGTATTAGAGACCCAACGTGAAATACTGTGCTTTGAAAGCGGAAATCCCCTCCGCGGGGCAATATAAGAGACAAAAAGTTGAGAAGACTTTCTGAATGGTTTTGTTCGTTCCAAATAAAATGTCAGACACCTCTGAACATCTAAAGAATGCAAAGACCTTTCCGCTGGTGTAGTAGGTCGTGGGAAAAAAAGACTTAAAAATCACAGGCTCATTCAAATGGAATTCGTATGGGACCTTCGGGATGAATTTTGGATTTGTCCTTAGAATCAGAGCATTGTTCTTGAACTGAAGAAAGGGTTCCACAATTGTTAGCGCTTGAAGCTCACTAATCCTCCTGGCTGATGTGAAGGCTAATAGGAGAGCCAGCTTCCATGACACAAATTTTAGATCTGCTCTGTGAATGGGCTCAAACGGAGCTCTCATCAGATGAGCCAAAACCAGATTAAGCTGGTGGAGGAGGCCGGACTGGAGGAAACACCCTGAACAAGCCCTTCAGGAATTGTTTAATAATCCTAGCGGACCAAAGTGAAGGACCTGAAGACGTCCGCCTGAACCTAGGGATGGCTGCTAGATGTACCTTGACAGAAGAATGAGCCAACCCTGACTTTGTCAGAGAAAGAATATATGGTACAAGCTGATGCGGAGCTGAAGTGTATGGATAAATATTCTGCCTCTGAGACCAGAGACAGAATCTCTTCCATTTCGCCCGATAAGTCTTATTTGTACTTGGAGCTCGGGCCTGAGACCGAATATCTCTACACTCTTCTGAGAGGTTCAAATCTTGGAATTCTCTGTACTCAGGAGCCACGCTGTCAATTGGAGTGAGCTCGGATCTGGATGGAGCACCTGACCCTGAGACATCGTCAACAGAGACGGAATAGGCTGTAGGTGAATCGGCTGGTCTTGAGAAAGTAGCAGGAGTTCTGTGTACCAGAACTGACGGGGACACGCTGGTGCAATCAAAATCGTTCTGCAAGGTTCCGCCTTGAGTTTCCTGATCAGCCTCGGGATCCATGGAATTGGAGGAAAGGCGTAGACAAATGCGCCGTACCAAGATATCAAAAGCGCATTCCCCAAGGACCCCCGCTAGTGATCCCTGCTTGAGTAGAACCGGCATTTGGTGTTTTCTGGGGTTGCAAACAGGTCTATGGTTGGGGTTCCCCAAACTAAAAAGATCTCCTCGAGAATGGTCTGGTCCAATTCCCACTTGTGACTGATCGATCTTTGGCGACTCAACGCATCCGCTGTTGAATTGAGCGAGCTTGCGAGGTGTTCTGCCGTAAGAGTAATGTTGTGGAGAATTGCCCAGTTCCAAATTTCCTGAGCTTCTTTTGAAAGAGCCCGGGATCTTGTCCCGCCCTGTTTGTTTATATAGTGCATGGCCGTTGTGTTGTCCGTGCGAACCAGCACTGTGCGATTTTGAATCCTTGGAAGAAAAGCCTGTAGGGCTAAGCGAATAGCTCTGAGTTCCAATAGATTGATGTGGAACTTGCGCTGATCTGGATCCCAATGACCGCTCACCTTCAACTCTTAAAGTACGGCTCCCCAGCCTTCTAGTGAAGCGTCCGTGGTTAACACCATGGGTGATGGGGGAAGTGTGAAGGTTAAGCCTTTTGAGATGTTGTCTTTTACCAACCACCAGCTGCTTGCTTTTCTCATTGCTGATGTCACCGCGATTTTGTCGTCGAACGAGCAATCCGCCTGGTGCCATTGCTTGTCCAGTTGCTCTTGAAACGGACGCATTCGAAGCCTGCAGTGCTGAATCAATGGTATGCAGGATGATATCGATCCACGCAGGGACTTGTAGAGACGGACCGACAGACTTCCTCTTTTGCAGGAGACGAGCTGACAGAATAAGTTTGTTCTGACGTTCCTCCGATGGAAAGGCCTTGCAGCGATTTGTGTCCAGAATAGAGTCTAGAAATTTTGACGACCTGGATGGATGAAGGATCGATTTCTCCTTGTTGAGCTGCAGGCCCAGTTGGTTGAAAAGTTGATTGCAGCTTGAGACCGCTCTGGAAGCTGCCTGGAAAGATGGAGCTTTTATCAGCCCAATCGTCTAGGTAGGGAAAGTCCTCTAGAGATTGTCTTCTGAGAAACGCCACCACCGGAGCCAGTACCTTCGTAAATATTCTTGGTGCGGACCTGAGACCAAACGGAAGCACTCTGAACTGAAAGTGGCTCTTGCCTACTGTGAAGCGTAGGTATTGCCTGTGAGCTGGGTGGATCGGCACAAGGAAGTATGCATCTTCTAAATCCAGCGTTACCATTTAGTCCCCTGGATTCAGTAGACGTAGAATATCCTGAAGGGTGACCATCCTGAATGATAGTTTTAAGAGATAGGTGTTGAGCTCCCTTAGATCTAATATTGGACGCCACTTTTCCTTTGTCTTTCGAACTAGGAAGAACCTGGAATAAAAACCTTTACTCCTCTGGGAGTGAGTTACCGGTTCTATTGCCCCCTTGATGAAAAGTTGGTGGGCTTCGAGACGTAGAAGTCTTAGATGTTTTGATACGTTGGCGCCTGGAGCTCTGGGTGGGGAAGTTGTTGAAACTTTAAAGTGTGGCCACCCTGAATGATATTCAGAACCCACTGGTCTGATGTAATGACCTTCCAGCTGCGTAGACAATGAGAAATCCTGCCCCCCAGTGATGCTATCTGAGGGGTAGGAACAGTAGAAAGAGCCATGAAGCCGCTATTGTCGTCTAGAATTGTCTCTCACTTGACGCCCTCTTGGTGGCTGACGAGAGAAAGACGCCGCTTGACCTTGGCGCTCTGAGTATTGCGGCTTGTAAGATTGAGAGGACAGAGTACGAAGAGTAGCGTTGTTGATTGCCACCTCTGTACAGGAAAAACCTCTCCCTCTTGCACCTCTAAAAGGAACTTTGCGGTAATTCAATGACCCCAAGGACCTTGCCGTGTCCGTGTCCTTCTTGATGCCTTGAAGGACATCATCTACATGCTTTCCAAAAAGCATCTCTTCGTCGTAAGGTAAGTCCAAGATCTTATTTTGGACTTCCTGGCGAAACCAGATTGCCCGTAGCCAGCCCTGGCGCCTCAAAACTGCTGAACCCGCCAATGCACGGAAAGCTGTTGTTGCTATGTCCATAGCACAATCTATCACCTCTGAAGAGGAACGCTCCCCTTCCATCATTGTCTTCCTGGCTTCATCCTTCGCTGCATCCGGAAGTTGGTCCACAAACGGGATAAATCACCCCACATCTGGCGATCATATCTGCCCAAGATAGCAAGAGCATTAGCATCTCGAACCAGGAGGCTGGCCATAGAAGAAAACCTTTTTCCCACATTGTCCCAACGCCTCCCTTCCTTTAGAGAATATCCTGTAGATCTTACAATCTGTGGCCTTGTGGTCCGGGTTATAAGCAGTAGATACAGTCCTCATGCTTGTCCTCCACAAACAGCCTCTTCTTAGAACAAGTAGCACAAGCTCTAAATAAAGCCTTCTTCTCCTTGTCAGACATATTAAAGTTGAAAAAATGGAAAAGAATCCAATCTGAAGAGAAATCTGAGCAGAGCTCAGTGGAAACTCACTAGCACAACGTGCGGTAGAAAAATCTGAGGCTCTCTCAGGAGGGTTCTAAGGGGTGAGGCTATTCTGATTGTTGTTGCAGAATTTTTGGTCTCATTTACAAAAAGAGGTGGACAAGTTACAAAATGAGATGAGGCCTAGGCCTAGTTTTCTCTTTTGTGCTTACTGCTATGGTATTTTTTATTTACCGAGGCTCCCATTCCGACGACAGGGGAATGATACAAAGCATGGGATCTATGAAAGTTCCAATACTGGAGCAAAGGGGGATTAGCGATACCCTGTTGTTTTAATTTATTAGTTCACAGTACTGCACACTTGAAGAGGAGCCTGCTGGTCGCGCAGGGGGTGGATGGGCCCAGTTATTTGCACCTTATTTGTTGGCCACTGGTTTTGAACTGGGACACGCCCCCTCGCAAATGTGAGAGTATTTAAGACAAGCTAGAGCGTGTCCCTGCAGCTCCGCTGATCAGGGTACAGTCGCCTGTAATTGACTGTGTTTGCTCGTCATCTTTGATTTTCTTGTATGCACATGTGGTGCAACCTGGGAGGGGACTGGCTCCCGCACAGTGGGCACGTCATACTGAAGTTGCTTCAGTATTTCATTACTTTTATGTTTTTGAAGTTTCTCCTTGTTGCTTTGATTTTTTATAACTTCACAGTACTGCGCGATCGCAGGGGAGCCTGCTGGTCGTGCAGGGGGCAGCTAGACCCCAGTTATATGCACCTTACTTGTTGGCCACTGGTTTTGACCTGGGACACAGCCCCCCACCACATGGAAGAGAATTTAAGACAAGCTAGTGTGCGTCCGGGCAGCGGCCCGCCGGTGGCGCACCAAAGGCAAGTCTGTCTGCACCTGTCCACGCTCAGCGCCAGCCCGCCTGCTCATTTCCTCCCAGAAGACAACAAAGGGATACAGTATTCTAAGAGAGTGCTAATGGCACTAAATAAGGTAGGTAGGACAGTCTGTGCTTGTCTTACTATTGATATTATATTAAATCTCCACCCACTCGTGCTCCTCTTGCCATACCACCTATTCCAAACGGGTCTTTGAGGGGCCTACCAATTCGCCCTCTTCAAAGACCACCTTCTCAAACAAAGATGAGAGGGAGAGAGACGAGCATCTTTGTTGTGCCCTGTTCAATGCTAGTTTCATGGTAAAGCGTAGTCTAGAATGTACTGAGATCATGGGAAACTATCAGATGGACATAGTTTTTGTGACCGAAACCAGGGCCGATAAGGCCTCTGGGCCCAGTATATTAGAAGCCACAGTTGTCAGAACCGCCCCCAACCCCCTCCCCCCCTTTTTTTTAAAACGTACACCTCGGACAGACCAGACAGGAGGGGAGTGGGCCTAGCCATATCTAGAGAAGGTCTCCATGACTTTATTAGCAGAACCATCGTCGGAGTGTGAAGCACTTGCGTTTAACATTCAACCCACCACATAACACAGCTTCAAAGGAGTTCTAGTATACCACGCTCCTAGAGCATCCTTCATTGATAATATTAGCAGCATTTCAGAAGACGGACTAACCTCCTCTAACTTGACCATGCTGGGAGATTTTAACTTCCACTCGGAAGTGGACTCTGAGGCAGAGTCAGCACTATCTATTGATGTCATGAATGGTTGTTGGCCAGCCTCAACATGGGTTCGGACCCACACATGTCACCAGCTATATGCTGGACTGCATTTTTTTAAACCACTCTTTTCTTTTAGGGACATTTTGCCATTGACCTGGTCCAACTACTCTGCAGTTTTAACGTCGCCATCTAGGATGGTACTGCCATGCTAAAGACAAAAATAACCCAAGGGAAACGCATGGCTGGAAAAACAATTACCAGCAGTGACTTCAGGAGCTTCTTACTGCCTCTTAACTGGCCTACACTGAAGAGGTAGACAAGAAGTCAAATAATTACTTCAACTGATTGGACACAGCAGTAACCTCAAGTCGTCCCAGAATTAACTATCATGGTAGGACGTAGTCGCCCTTCTGCCCCCTGGAACTTGGCAACACTAAAAAACACAAAAATGTATCTGTAAAAAAACAAGAACACATATGGAGATCAGCGTATCACAGTAAGGAGTAGGACAAGTATAAATCTTGTCTCAACACATACAAACCCCTTCTAGTTAAGGAAAAAACAAGTACTACAGGCCGGTAAAGATCCGAAGCATGAGCCACACAGGCAGTTTCTGGTCATTTCTTTAGGTAGCATGGTATCCATGTGGTTGAAGATTGGAAAGAACAAAGGTGTAAGCTTATGTATCAGGCTCAGTCTTAGAACATTAAAAGATTAAATAACTTGGACAGCAGCTCTAAAAAACAAAAACAGTTATATATATATATATATTTCATATCAGATTACCGCATTTCCAAAGGAACAGCATAGCAAGCTTTCATGGCCTTTAGAGTGTTCGGAAGCAGTTTCCCAAGACCATCACTGCAGCCTAAAAATCAAACAACCTCTTTAAAAAGAACCGAAGAACAGGGTTGTAAAAAAAAGAATTAATCACCTATAAACGTTGGTTTAACATCATACAGTCAGAAAATACAAAGAAGATATAATGTAACATCTAAGTTGCTTTTGTGTCAAGGCTGGGCGACTATATTTCACAAGCACTAAACAACCTCACAAGCTTTAAATAAAACAATCACTTATGTTGAGTTAATCAGGTGCATAAGATCTTCAAAAACAATGCATTCAATGCCTGTTGTACAAGCGCCTACACACTTTTTCTTCACTGGGGCATTGCATTCCAAGTCTAATTTCAGCTTGTTGTTGAAACGTTCTATTTGGATCAGAGGCATTTACTTTTAGACATGCACTCTCAAGCTTATTCCTAAGGTTGAGTGCATTATATATACGCTATGAAGGTGTAGAAGTACCAAGTCTGCAATTTCTTAAATTTGCAAAGTTAGCCTATCTTAGCCTACCTCTAGTAGGCACCGATTTAGTGAAAAAAGTTACAATGGTTGAAGATTCTGGCTAGAATGGCCTTAAAAAGAAGAATTTTACTGCTAAAATTACTATTTTACCCCATAGAAATTTGAGGGTGAAAGCACCTCCACCTCAGTGGAAATCAGTTTTCACCTGTAACTCCAGGTCTCCAACATTGGCATCTTTTATATATTCACATGCTTAAATCATTCCCAGTTATCAGGTTGGGAATCCCGGGTACAATAAAATAGGAGCATACACTGTTAAACATACAGTAAAAAATGGCCAAAGGCCTGAAACAGTGTACGTTTAGTAGCACATCCACCTCATTTGAAAGCACCTAAACGTCAGCCAATGAGGTGGAAGCTTAAGATCTCCTACTCCCCCTAGAGACCACCACAGCTCAGATTTCAAAGCACAAGTGTGAGAATATCAGTTTAGTCTTTCATGTAAATATATAAAAGATATCAATTCTGAAGTAAAGGATTTACAAGAAACTTGTTTCTTCTCCAACACTGGATCTTTTAAATATTCACATGCTTGAATCAAAATAGCAAGCAGAATACATTATAATATGTAACAAAAGCGGGAAGCAGGCACAAAGTTACCGAAACATTTTTTTTAAACTTCCTGTCCCCATAGCAACATCAGCTTCTGCACACACATCTAGGCAGTAATGCTTCGTGAACATGTGCCGACTCTTCAAGGTGGATGCAAGGCAGATGTCTTGAAGGACAACCCAGCATACAGTGCGCATTTAATGCCATGCTCCTGGTGGGGTGCACCCTCACTCTTCCCTGGAGTAGGCGCTTAGCTTTGGCCTGAAAGAAGGATATACAGGCTGAGTGCCACAAAGCTATCCTTTAATTGGACAGGGGGGACCTGCCTGTGGCTGTCTAAAGCACAAGTTACTTACAATATATCTGTAAGAAACAGTAGTTAGTATTAGATCCCTTACCTTAGAATATCCCCAGGAGTCAGACTGGATCCTGAAAATTTTGCGTAGCAGTACCCTTGCGCGTCGGTACGCGTCGTCTGCGGCTTCGCGTCCGTCATCGGCGCCGGGTTGACGTCGCCGAAGTACTTAGACGCCACCCTCGCTCGCTGACGTCAGTTCTTATACACAGCTTTTCCGCGCCAGAAACGCAGAGCCATGATAAAAACCAACACTGGTGCCATGAAACTAGGGCCCTGAAAGGGGATGACCTTAACCCTAGATATCGGTTTGCAGAACGGGGAGGATGGGTGGGGCGGTAAGGAATCTAATACTAACTACTGTTTCTTACAGATATATTGTTGTCGAAGGTAAGTAACTTGTGCATCTGAAAGAAACAGGTTAGTATTAGATTCCTTACCTAAGAATAGATACCCCAGCAATACCAACCCCGGTGGTAGGTCTGCGAACCAATGATCACACCAGAAAGTCCTGGAGAACGGATTGGCCAAAGAAGCCATCTCTCCGGACTTGGCTGTCCAGGCAGTAGTGTCTTGCGAAGGTGTGCAGCAAGGCCCACGTAGCTGCCTGACAGATGTCCTGCAAGGGGACTACCTGACCCAGGGCAGTAGTAGCCGCCGTGGCCCGAGTGGAATGGGCCCTCAGCCCAACAGGAGGCTCCCTTTTAGCCAAAGAGTAGCATAACTTGATGCACAACACGACCCACCGAGAGATGGTCCGCTTGTGCACCGACCGACCTTTCTTAGCGCCCACGTACCCAACAAAGAGTTGGTCATCCACCCGGAACTGGTGTGTGCGATCCAGATAGAATGAGAGCTCACGTTTTAGGTCCAGATGGTGGAGCCTCTCTTCCTCTTTCGAGGGATGCGGAGGCGGAAAGAAGTTGGACAAGATGATGATGTGGAAGGCTGTGACTACCTTGGGCAGGAAAGAGGGTCGCAACCGCAACACAACTTTGTCTGGAAGGACAGAAAGGAAAGGAGGTTTAGAGGAAAGAGCCTGGAGCTCACTCACTCTCCTGGCAGAGGTGGTGGCAACCAGGAATGCAGTCTTGAGAGTAAGGAGACGAAGAGGACAGTTATGAATTGGCTCGAAAGGAGCCCACATCAGATAGGTCAGAACAAGGTTCAAGTCCCACTGAGGCATCACGAAAGGAACAGGAGGGAACATATGAGTGATCCCCTTCAAAAACCTATTTACAACTGGGGACTTGAACAAAGAGGGCTGATCATGTAGCCTTAAGAAGGCGGAAATGGCATAGAGGTAGCCCTTGATAGTGCCCAGAGCGAGCCCTACTGGGCAAGAGAAAGAAGGAAGAGGAGAACATCTGAAAAAAGGGCAGAGAGTGGATCCACAGCCTTTGCTGTGCACCATGCCACAAACTTATTCCACCTGCAGGCGTATACCGATTTTGTGGAGGGACGCCTGGCTGCCAGAATCACATTACAGACTTCAGGAGGAGAGTCAAATGGCCTCAACTGCCGCCGCTCAATCTCCACGCATGTAAGTGGGAACTGGACAGGTTCGGGTGGAGGACCGTGCCCTGCTGCTGCGACAGAAGGTCCCCCTGAAGAGGCAGACGAATCGGGGGATCGACAGACATGCTGAGTAGCTCGGGATACCAGTACCTTAGTGCCCAGTCCGGAACCACAAGGATAACTTGGGCCCGGTCGCTTCTGATCTTCTTCAGCACTCTGGGCAGAAGTGGTATAGGCAAAAAGGCATACAACAGACCGCAGCTCCACTTGCAACGAAAAGCGTCTCCGAGCGAGTGCCGCCTTGGAAATTCCAACGCGCAGAACTGATGACATTGCGCATTCTCGTCTGTGGCGAATAGATCTAACCAAGGCTCTCCCCACTGCTCTCCCCACTGCTGAAAGAGGCCTTGCGCCACGTCCGAGTTCAGACTCTATTCGTGATCCATCATGCACCGACGGCTGAGTTTGTCCACCCTGGCGTTCAGGGAACCTGCCAGGTGTTGAACCACCAGGGTCACACCCTGATGTTCCAGCCACTGCCAGAGTCGCAGAGCCTCCTGGCATAGAGTCCATGACCCCACCCCTCCCTGTTTGTTGCAGTACCACATGGCGGTGGTGTTGCCCGTGAACACCTGCACTAAACTCCCCCGGACAGAGGGGAGGAATGCCTTCAGTGCAAGCTGGATCGCCTGCAGCTCCAGAAGGTTGATGTGGAGTCGGGACTCCACCAGAGGCCTCTGATCTCCGCCTCTCCCATGTGGCCCCCCAGCCCTGGAGGGACGCGTCCGTGACAACTACATGCTCCGGTTGGGGTAGGGAGAGGGATCTGCCGCTGACCCAATCGCGGTCCGTGAGCCACCACTGCAACTGTCTTGCAGTGCCCTCCGAGATCAAGACATGGTCGGACAAGTTGACCTGATGCTGGGCCCACTGAAACTTCAGGTCCCACTGCAGAGCCCGCATCTGCCACCTGGCGTGATGCACCAGAAGGATGGAGGAGGCCATCAGCCCCAGAAGCCGCAGCGTCAACCTGACCGAGGCTCGGGATAATGGCTGAAAGATCGGAATCAGAGCCTGAAAATCCCGAACCCGCTGTTCGGGAGGATAAACCCGAAACTGCGCCGAGTCTAGATCCGCTCCAATGAAGAGGAGCTTCTGAGAGGGAGGTGTGACTTCGGCACATTGATGCAGAACCCCAGCAGGTGCAGGAGGTCGGCCGTAGTCTGGAGGTGGCGGACGACTGTCTGGGGCAAGCCCGCCTTCAACAACCAGTCGTTGAGGTAGGGGGAAGACTTAAACCCCTAACCTACACAGATGAGCTGCGACCACCGCCATCACTTTCGTGAACACCTGTGGGGCGCTGGTAAGGCCGAAGGGGAGCACGGTAAACTGAAAGTGCTCGTGGCCTACCGTGAACCGCAGGTAAGGCCGGTAGGACGGGGATATGAAAATAGGCGTCCTGCAAGTCCAACGCTACCATCCAGTCTCCCGGGTCCAGGGCAGCCAAGACCTGAGCCAAAGTCAGCATCTTGAACTTCTCCTTCCGTCCAAGGTCCAAGATAGGGCCCCTTTGCCCTTCTTGGAAACCACAAAGTAGTGGGAGTCACAACCATACCCTACTTCTGGCCCAGGAATACACTCGATGTCCCCTTGGCCAAGAGGGCCGTAACTTCCTCTCGCAGAAGATTCAAGTGATCCCCCGACACACGGTGGTACTGCGGTGGTATGGCTGGAGGGGTCGCCTCGAAGGGGAGGGAGTAGCCCCTTCGGGCGATTTGCAGCACCCACCTGTCCGAAGTGATGTTGCGCCAGTGAAGGAGGTGATGGTGAACCCTGCCCCCCACTGGCGTCTGGTGGGCCTGAAAGCTCGGACTAGGAGGGCTTTGAGGCGGATGCTGCGGGGGTGGATGTGGACCGGCCTCGCCGTTGTCCCCAGGCACCGCCACGGCGGTTACCACGTCCGCCACCGCGCTGCATGTTAGTCTGCGGGCCGTGGCTGGCAGGACATGTGGGGGTGCCCCTTCCTTGGCCACGAAAGGAGCGAAAGGCAACAGATTGCAGGCGCGGGGCCGACCGGCCCAAGGACTTGGCCGTAACCCCGGAGTCCTTTAAGCGCTCAAGCTCACTGTCTGCCTTGTCACCAAAGAGGCGACGGCCATCAAACGGCATGTCCATACGGGTGTTTTGGACATCAGCCGAAAAGTTGGCGGTTCTCAGCCAGGCGTGGCGATGAATCGCCACCGCTGTTGCCATCGCTCTGCCTAGCGAGTCCGTAGGATCCAGCCCACATCGGATGGAATACCGTGCCGCATCTCGACCCTCCGCAAGGGCTCGGGCGGGTTTAGTCCGGGTCTCCTCCGGAAATGGTGGCAGCCCGTCCACGACCGTGTCCCACAGAGAGTGGGTATAACAGCCCAAAAGGCACGCAGTGTTAACTGACCGCAACCCCAAACTCAGTGAGGAGAACATCTTTTTACCATATTGTTCGTACCTTTTGGATTCCCGATCAGGGGGAGCTGTCGGGAATGCGGTTAGGGAGTTGGAGGCCTGGATGACCAGGCTCTCGGGGTGGGGTGGGTGGACAGGAAGCAAAGGTCACCCGTTGCCGGGCGGTGGCGTCTGGCCACGTTCCTATCTACAGGGGCACCTGTAGCGGGCCTGGACCAGGTGTCCAGAAGAACGTCAGACAAGGCCTCATTAAACTGCAACAGAGGCTCCGAAGAGCTTGCCTGCGGTTTAAGGACCTCAGTGAGGAGGTTAGTCCTCAGGGCCGCGACGGGGAGCTCAAGAGCCAAGGCCTTGGCCGCCCGCGTCAACACCACACTATAGGCAGCCCCCTCCTCCGTAGCCACGGTAGGAGGGGAGACAAAACCAGTGTCTGGAGAAGTGTCCAGACCACAGGCATCCCCTAGCTCATCTGCCCAGTCCTGATAAGGCTGGCACTCATGTGCCAGAGGGTCCTCAGAAACCCTCCCAATCCTCCTCGCCACCCATCTCCTGAAACTCAGGGTTAAAGGATGGGGCAGTGTCATAGAAGTAGAAATCTCCAAAGCGGCGTCGGATGCGGCGTTGAGCGGCGCCACTACGGTGTCGGACTCTGATCGGGGGTAGGACCGGGGACGACGTCGTCCTGGGACGGCGCAGGGGCCACACCCTGGGGGCCGGCGAGGTCGTAAGGTCGACCGGCGATGACCCGGATCCAGCGGGGACCTGCGGCGTCGGGACCGAAGTCGCCCGCGGCGCCAGGGCCGAAGTCGCCGACGGCACCGGGGCCAAAGCACCCGGCCCGCTTGGGTTCCCAGTCGGGCCGCAGAACCTGTCGGTGGAGCAAGCAACCTCATGGCCATGAGGAAGGCGTCGATCTCCTCCGGTGTCGCGTGCTGCCCAGGGACCGGCGGGTATGGAGCAGGCCGCGACGTCTGCGGCTCCGGTGGAGCCGCGTGTGCGGTGACGCCCGAACCCCGGCCGCGCTGCGGGAGCTTCGGTGGGAGTCAGAAGAGCGATGTCACCTCTGCGACTTCTTGTGCCTCTTACCTGAGGACTTGGAGCCCGAGGAGTGGTGTCGACTCCCGGAGCTATGATGATTCGGGCCCCGCGACCAGTCCCTCGGCCTCCTTCCGGACCGGGACCTGGAACGGCGGGGGCGACTGCCAGAGCTCGACGTCAAGGCCCGGCAATCGTGGCACGACTTGTCATCGTGGTCGGGCCCCAGGCAATGCACACACCGGCGATGGGCGTCGGTAACCGACATCCGTCGGTTGCAGTCGACGCAGGGTTTGAACCCGGGCATTCCTACCGGCACCGTCGGAGTCGTTCGACTCGAAAAATAGATAAAAAAGATCCAAAAAGTTTAGTCAAAAATTGACTGAAGGGTACCACTTTCTCCGGACCTGTGCTTGCTGGCATGGAAAAAAGAAGAACTGACGTCAGCGTGCGAGGGCGGCATCTAAGTACTCCGGCGACGTCATCCCTGCGCCAACGACGGATGCAGAACCGCAGATGACGCCTATCGACGCGCAAGAGTACTGCTACGCAAAATTTCCCGATCCAGTTTGACGCCTGGGGATATTCTAAGGTAAGGAATCTAATACAAACCTGTTTCCTTCAGATAGACACAAACAGCTGGCCTAATGTGCGTATGTCCTTTTTCTCATCTGTGTAGAACTTAAGGCATCTACACAGGTCTAATTAAACTATCTTTCTGCTGATATAGACAAATTTGGTAGAAAGATCAAAGAATGACCGCTTCATTTAAGTGGAAGTCAGTATGAATCTTGGGTATAATAAACTTGGGATTGTTTTTCAAAATTACTTTGTCTTTTACAAACCTACGGAAGGTTCCTCGACTGTGAGCGCTTGAATTTCTTCCTTTCTCCTTGCAGATGTCAAGGCCAGAAGAATTGCCATTTTCCATGAAACAAATTTAAAATGTGTCTTATGGATAGGTTTGAAAGGGAGCAGCATCAATTGACTGAGGACACTTAATTTCCATCGAACTGGTTACTGTCAAAGTGGTAGAAATGCCTAAAGAGCCTTCCATTAAGTGTTTTATGATTTTTTTGGGCGAACAGGTTGACTGCTCAGTTCTCCTATATCTCAAGATTGCAGCCAAATGGACCCTGACTTAAGAGTATTTAAGCCCACTGTTCGCTAGACTCAAGTAATACGGAAGGATTTGATGAAGTTTCAGACTCAATGGATGATGACCATTATCTCACACCATCCACAGAAATGCTACAACCTGGCTTTTTAGCTCTTTGTGGTTGGTGGAGCTTGAGCCTGCACCAAAATATTTCTACACTCTTAGGACAGATTCAAATGGCTAAACTAAGTGGTCAAATACCAAGCTGTCAAGTTCAGTGACTTGGGATTTTGATGGATAATATCTCTATAATATCTGGGAGGAATCCTGGAATGCCCTTTCAGAGGAATAGCTGGACGCGTTGATAACCGCAGTAGGCCGGAGCATGAGGATCAGAGTATAATGGTCTATCTCGACCTTCATCAACACCCTGGAGATCAGGGAAAAGGAGGAAAGGAGTAGGCAAATATCCTGGATCAACAGATCGAAAGAGTATTGCCCATTGTCCATGGATGCCAAAACCTGCTTGTGAAGCACAGGCGTTTGCTGTTGCTCGGAGTAGCACACAGATAAATCATGGGGCGACCCCACTAATTGAAGAAGTAGTTCACCTGCTTCTGGTCTAGTTCCCACTTGTGACAATCTAAAAGCTGTCGGATTATTGCATCCGCCTGATCATTCTGGAACCCAGGCAGATATTCCACAGTAATGTTTATCTGGTGAGAAATGGCCCAATTCAACAGCCACGTTGGGCATCAATAGGAATTAGGAGTTAGAAGAAACATGGAAAATCCCTGAATCTCTATGTCCAAGAAATCACAAATCTGACAAAAGTGGCAAATTGTGGCTTCAGTCTCTCAAAACTTTAGATGGAGTCATAATTAATGGAAGAATTGAGTTTGCGGAGCACGTTACCTTCAGTAACGTTCTCTCTGGCTGAGGCTATCTAACTGCAGATTCCTCCTCTTTTTGAGTATTCCCAGGTGCCAGATTGGACGCAGAAAATCCTGCAGTACCCCTGCGCACCAGCAGGTGGTGCCAGTGACTTTGTGTCAGTGCTGCTCCGCGCTGAATGTGCTGTATGCAGGACTATATAGGCGCCACCAATGCGTGCTGTCAGTTGCTTTCTTCGCACTTCACACCTCAGCACCCACAGACACAGAGCCAATCAGAATAGTCTTGACCAGTGTGCAAATTACTAATTTGGGCTCTTTTTATTTGATGAGACCAACTGATGGAACGATGAGGTGGGAGGGTTGGTGAGAAATCTGCAGTTATATAAGAGTCTGTACCAGCAAGAGCATTACTAAAGGTAAGTACCTTGTCCTTCTGATAGAGATTTCCAAGAGCAGATTTCTCACCTTTTGAATAGATACAAAGCAGTATCACCAGGTGGTGGGTCTGTGACCTGGCTACAACCAAAAAAGTTGAGCAGGACCAAACGAGCCAAATGCCCATCTAGACAGTAATAATTCGTGAACGCATTATGTGATGCCCACGTAACCACCCGGCAAATGTCCAGGACAGGCACTTATGTGTCAACCCAGAGGTAGAAGCGTTGGCTCTGGTAGAATGCGCGCGTAAGCCATCAGAGGGCTGCTTGTTTTCTAATGTGTAGCAGATATGGTCCTGCAACAAAGAAAAAAGAACTGACAGGAGCCCTTTAAAAGCGTGTAAAGCAAGGTCTTGCTGAGCTACGGACAACACAAACAACAAGACTTTGGACAGCTTGGCATGAAGTGAGTTGATCTGTTTAGAAGCTCATTAGTAAATTAATGGTAAGAAAAGTGTATAATGCACTCCTTGTTTTTATCTAAATATCAAAACTAATCACTCTCTACATTAGTGTGCTACACTGGATTGCATGCTGTCTAACGTACGAGTTACTTACCTTCGTTAATGATGTATCTGGTAGGAACGATTGTAGCCGCAGATTACTTAACGTAGAATTATCCCCAGGCGTGAGACTGGATCCGGAATAATTTTTTGCCCAGCATCCCTGCACGCAGGGGGGACGGCATCACGCGGCTCCGCCCAGGCGTCGCCCGCGTACGTGATGTCAGCGAGGTAATATAAGTCCCACCCGACGCACCTACGTCAGTTTTTATCGGAGAACTTTTCCGCGCCACAACGCGGAGCCATCAGACAAAACTCTGAGAGTATGAGAACAGTGTGCGAAAGAACAGAAGAGGTGGAAAAAGGAATGGTGATTAACAACACCATAAGGAGCAGTGCCAACACTGCAGTACCCAAAGGCAGGGAAGGGAGAAAGAACAAAGCACAGCACTGAGCAGCCACCCTGCTAGTACGTAGACAGTCCCCGCCCTTTGAGACAAGTACATATGCAAAATGTCATGACAACATGTATCAGGACTACATCCCCAACCAAGAACAACGAAGGGGCACCAGTTGCAAGACAAAGAGGGAGCGACAACCCTACAAGGCAACACCAGCACAGAGTGCGACAATCCCCCAAAGGAACAAAGGGCAAGGCACAGCCAAATTACCCCAACCCAGAGGTTAGCAGAGGGCAAGGACCTTTAGTAACAAAGAGGGAGAGAGGGAAGGGACGAGAGAAAAGGCAAGCCTCAATCCTGGAACAACCAGAGCAGAGGGGCACAGGAGTACGCAGACCCATCCTCCAAAGCGCCACTAGAGGAGGAAAGAACAGAAACAAGACAACGATCTTGTCAAGAGAAGAAAGAATGCACTCACAAAAGATATAGCCCTCACCAGGAGGAGAGTGCAGAAGGCGAAGCCAAAGGTCCTCACAGAACGCGGAGGAAGGGCGGGCAATGAAGGAATCTGCGGCTAGAATCGTCTCAACCAGATACATCATTACAGAAGGTAAGTAACTCGTACATCTGATAGAGACTATTAGCCGCAGATTCCTTAACGTAGAATAGATACACTAGCCATACCCCCAGGGAAGGAGGGTCTGCGAAGGACCCCATCAGCCTGGACATAACAGGGGGCCCAACAGGGGACCAGTCCAACAGACAGGGCGAGGAGCTTCGCCCTCCCAGGCAAGGGGGAACCCCCACAAGAAAAAACACCACCAACCGAAAGAGGGGTGTGCGGAGGGGAAAAGAAGAAAGAAGAAGCCCGTTCTTACTCAACAGAGGAACCAAGGCAAGGCCAGGGGAGGCTGAAGCATCCCACGCCCCTACAAGGCAACAGAACCTCTACCCAATGCCAGGGCAAGAAGTAGGAAGAAGAACACCCTAGAAGGTCCAAGGAGAAGAGGGAAAAGAAGGCGAGCCCACCACAGGCGGAGGGCAACAGACCAGACAGAATGACGCAGACAGCAAGAAAGCAGTCAGAAGCAGGAAGAGTAGCCCGGAACACCCCGGAATACTGGCCAGGATGCGCCTGAAAGAAGGAGGAACACAAAACCATCTCAGCCCCCAGGACAGAGGACATGAAGGCGAAGAAGAGCCTGGACACACCTCAGCGAGGGGTCCAGGCACACGACTTAAGGAGAGCAGAACCAGAGCCACAACACCAGGCCACAGACAGCAGGTCAGACCTAGCGAACAGCGCAGCAGCCCAGGGGAAGATACCCCGGGGCCCCACCAAGGAATGCCAATCCAACAATGGGAATAGCACCAGCAACATACATGAATGCCATGGAGCGCAGCGACCCGAAGGTGACCACAACTTCCTAGCACAGCATAAGCTATATTACAGCTACCACTACCCCACATAGGGTAAGTTAAGTCCCAAGACATGGGAACCCTTTTTGGAAGAAACTTCTGCAACAGAGGACAACAGAAAAAGGTTGCGGGGGAAAAAGCCCATCAGAAGGCGTATCAAGCAGTTCAAGAGAAAAAACAGGAGGCCTAATCTCAGGGCCAACCTGGTATCGGTAACCCAAGCAAAAACACAAACAGTGAAGAAGGGCCGTCCAGCAGCCAACAGAACCACAGCCTCAACAAGGAGGACTCGAGTGGCCATAAAGCACACATAACTACAACCACGAGGACGACTCGCCCAAAAGGAGGAGCATCATCAATAGCTAGCCCAACTCACTGGTCACTGAGGGAGAGAAGAAGGAGGAGGAGGAGGCCCAAGCCTCGCCAAGAACCTACGGATGGCTGAGTCCACTGGAGTGTGGAACAAAAGGGTGCCATCAAAAGGAAGATCCACCAACCGTTCCAGCACATTTTCTGGGAACACACTGTCCCTAAGTCTAGCATGGCGGCAAAGGGCCACCGAAGAAGCCATGGCGCGACCCAGCACCTCCAAAATGTCCAGAGAAGAGCGAAGAATAAACGCCGCCAGCTCCCGGCCATCCAACGCATGGTGCCGCAGGTCAACACCCGCACCCTTGTGAGAAGCCGAGTCCAACAAGTAAGATGTGGCACTAACCAACACACACAAGGTGTTAAGGGCCTGCAGAGCTGCACTGGTACACGCATTTTAATATATCTGATGAATTAATTGATAGATTGCTGGGCACTTGATTTTATTAAGTTGTTTTTCTATTGCATATTCTTAAAATATTGTAAGGCTGTAAGCTGAAACAATAAATAAATAAATTCAGATAGGTAAAACATCTGGTGTGTTCCAAATCTTCCAATCGTGGAGAAAATTTGGGGGCTCATAAGAGGAGGGTATAACTATAGGTTACCTTGGAGCCAACTACATGATTTGAAATTCAATGTTCATGTATTTTTTAGTGAGTTTTATAGAGGGCAGATTTGTACTTTGTCGTTCTTGATATAAGATACCTATGATAACCGGAGGATGATGTAGAAGGGCTTCAGCTGTAGTTGTACTAAGAGCAAGATAAAATGAGTAGTTACCCTAGGAAGTTAAATTTGATCATCAATACTTTAAGTTGCTTCCTAAATTTAGACTAATTTGAACCTAAATACAGTGGTGAAGCTTTTTATTTGGCAGCAGAAAAACATTATAAAAACACCAACTTTGTTTCCCAATTCATGGAACATAAAGAAGAAAGTAATCTGCAAAGAGAATGCCTGAAGTAGGAAGATACGTGCAGGTTTTATTTTCCAAAATAAGGGGGCTGCTCCAAATATATTTCAGTGTTCGTCATACACATGATTCAAAGTGGTTTCTGCAGGACAATGCAGTCAGTGTAAAGTTTTAGTCAAAAGTTTAAAGAAGCAAATTTCAGAACAGCATTGACTAGCTGCTGAATTCTGGATCAGTTTGACCTGATGAAAGATCATCTTTGTGAGGCCAATATACATAGAAATCCCATAGTCAAGTCTTGCTCCCACTACTCCTAACACTGCAGAATGCCAATAACATAATTAAATAGTCAGTGATGTCTCAAGAAGAGAGTAAGCGGTGGGCATTAATCTAAAAGTCAAGGTTTGAAACCACTTCTTTTGAGTTTTGGATGGGTTGTAGGTAATAATGTTATATAGAGAAATGCTGCCTGATGTAAAGACAGAGTCCTATATATTGTTTAAAAAACAATGAACCACATAGTGTATTAACTCCACTGGGGCAATATTTTTGTAAACGATATTTAAAACAATACATTTATGTCAGATATTATTCTGACAACAATATTATGATAGCATATATTTGATCACTCTCCCAGTTTGACAGGATTGAAGACAGTTTCGGAGATTCACCCTACACACATCACTTTCACCTCAGTCTGATTCTAGTTCAACTGAAGCCAATGAATACCCAGCCAGGCACTCACCTCCATATTACATTCTTGGAATTACAGAAGATTATGGAAGATGATCTGGTAGTCATCTGCATCAAAGCAAACACAAAGTGATGATGAACGGAGAGCTGAAACTTTTCAGACACTCACCCCCAGTCACAGATCTGGGTTGAATCCATCATCATTCTTTAGCTCACTCCGCCACCTCAGTTCAGACACAGCTATATGCAAATCAGTCTTGACCCTGTTCCTCATGGGAACAGTCAAGCCTGAATTCAAGAAACAAGCATTCTGGGACCGGTTTCGGAGTAACACCACTCATCAGCCAGGCTAGCATGAATCCAGTGGCAAAGTGAGCAAGGGACCCACATCTGGGCATAACCTGCATCAATACAGAAGAGGAAACAATGGCACCAGATGAAACGAATAAGTAAAAAATCATAAGTATTGGGGAGAGTTGCAAGTCATCAGCTGTTAGGGCCTCATTCAGAGTTTGTTGGATACGGTAGTAGGCCTGGCGGTTCTGAGCAGGAAAAATTAAATAAATGAGTCACAGACCCTGGGAGAAAGCTCCCTAGGGGACACAGTCATTAGTATTTTTTTTACAAAAACAAACTCGGCTTTGGGAGTTTGTTTTTGTAAAACATAAAAGTTGGCTAAGCGGCTAGATGAACTACAGTAATGACTCAGCAAACATTTAGTGCCTTATGAGGAACCTCTGTGGTGTTGGCACCTAAGAATGCACTGAAATCTCTGCGTGGATGGTAGGGGATAGTCCACCAGGTTGGTGGAGATTATGACTTCTACACTCTAAATGAGGCCACTAGTTGTTAAAATCTCAGACCTCTGAGGGTCAGGAATCTGCTTGTAACTTTCCAGAAAGGAAGGCAGCATACAAGCCTACTATGACACCTTCTACCCTAGTTGTCTGGAATGATTGATCAAGACGCCGTGGTCAATGGGCTAAAAAGCTCATGATAAATCTAGCAAGACCAAGGCACTAGTACTGCCATCATGAGGTACCAGGTGCAAATTGTCTAACATTGCGACATTACAGATTCTATCCAACTACCCAACCAGCATGTGCTCAAACACAGTTTTATTTTCAAGATAAGATGCTAACAGTGATTACTGTTGAGTTTAAAGAATCTTTTTTGCCTTTGGAAGTTGCAGGTTAGGCATAATGCTGACCGGGCTACCTGGATCAACTATTTTGTAGCAACAATATCAGTAGTACATTTAAATATTTTGCGCCATTGTGGAAGAGATAGATTAAGTATGGATAGTAATACAGGATTGGCCACTGTGCTGAGCTCTAGCACGTGCACTCATCAAAAGTCCAAAAGTCAATCAGATGTAATGGCTGAAAAACTCAATTAAATGTATTCTTACGAGAGTAGATCAAATTCAGAATAGTGTGTGATTGGAGAGTAACCACAAGAAAACTGAATGCAAAAATACTATCTTTTGTAAGATGCCTGATACTAGACATTTTAATCAGAGTAACCACATACATTGTTGTTGACAGTTAATAGCTGTATTTTGCATAGTAAGGTTTAAGAGTTCCATAATGAATTTAAATATCTATTTTTCTGAGTTATAGACCACTTAATTATGTCCAGCCAAATACTAGCTCGAAGTCTTTGCAAAACGAGCTTTGTACAGCTTAAAAGGCCCTCTTTTGATTGCAGAACCTTGTGTAGGATTGCAAGCTCCTGTTACCTTCCACATGCGTGACTGGTTTGGCTTTGTCAAATGGTGCCAGTAATTCCTAGGGCTCATCTTTTTAACTTTAAGAGGGACGATCTTTTACAGCCTACTTTCTACCTGCTCCATATGATAAAAACAAATGATGGTGTTGATTGATGTAGAATAGATCAAACTCACAGGAGATAGCACCAGAACCATTGCGAGTCTCACTAAATATGCTAGACCAATGATTCTTAAATATATGACTTCTGTGGACCCCAAACTAATAATTATTGGAACCCAGGTAGCCTCACAGAACCACTATTTGAATCCAGTGACCAACTGAGTCATTACTGGAAGTCAGGGACCCCGGCAAAAGCAGTTTCAATAATTTGAACTGCAAAACAATACACTCAAAATACAGAAACAAGCATTCATCAAGAAAATACGCAAATACCGACATTTATTAAAAATTAATTTCACAAACAAATAAAACAAAGTTTTAATTTTAATTGGAATATTGAAGCTTTCTAAATTCAATTAAGGCCACTCATCCTCCATACTATATTCTGTTTGATGCACTTGCACTGTTCTCACAAATCAATCTGCGGATACAGACTTAATTTTTATCATCCATTTTTAAGATACCTTCACATTTAGAGAACGTTTAAAAATTTTAAATTTGACATTTTGCTTCTTTAAATATAGACACTATATTGATATGTTAATATGTCATTTAATTTTCTAAGCAGTTTCGATCCACTGTGAAGGTTTCGCTGAACCCCACGGGTCCACCGACCACAGGTTAAGAATCACTACTGGCTCAAGGGCCGTAATCATGATTTTCCAAGCAATCTACATATATCCTACACAAAACTAAAATAGAAAAGTATTGAGGGCAGCAAAATACCCTGCATGAAGATCTTCATGCAGAAAACCCTGAATGAATGATGGGAGGAGAACACAGTACGTGTGGATGAGTACTGGTGTTCGTAATTCAGTACTATGTGATGGAACAGTGTGTATACATTTTTCGTTTTATACCTTCCTTCCAAAGTGTGCATATTTAAGACCAGTGAAGACCATTAAGTTGATTAATAATAACATCTTTTAGGGGTCCGGCGCTTAGAAACGGCAGGAATGAAGTGTGAAGTACTATATAAAACAATTAACATTATTATGTAAGGGGTGAATTGTAGAAATCCGTCAGGGTGAAAAAACAGTTTAAAACAAATCAGGAGTTGCCTTTGAGTACCAAGATCCGGACTTGAGATCCATAGATTATACACAAAGCCACCACAACAGTATTAATCCAATTACATATTCTATGGTTTATTGTCTCTAAATCTGATTTAAAATCAGCCCTTGATTTGTAGCGCAACGCTAGAGATAATGTCCAAAGGCAGCTGGTAAAGAGGATGTGGGCTAACGGAAGCTGAGGAAGTAGGTACCAGCGTTGGCTCAATTCTGTGATTCTGGGAAAATCACGTGATCTCCCCTGTGCCTACCAAAAATGAATGTGTAACGTAACTGGTTCCAATAACTTCAGGTCGAGTTCGGAGCTATATAAACAAGCATTTGCAATGCAATAGGTCTCGCAATAGAAAAGTTTGAGCTTTTGGTGTGTAAAATGTAAATATTTTTTCATTATTGTTTATGTTTTTCAAAATATAAAAGTATTAATTTTGTTATTAGAAATGCCAATAGTTATAAAGTTAGCAAATGTTACATCTATAGCATTAGTAACGGTACATGTTTAGTTTTCCCGTCTTACACGTATTGATCTGACAAATCACAATGTTTTAACAAGAACAGAAGTGAAAGCATTTAAAATCTTTTTATGACATTTGTAATAAAGCTTAAAACATTGACAGTAAATATTTGAACCAGTTGTTGTTAAATGGTTGCACAGATTGATGCTGTGGTGGCGCTGACTGGTGCTGTGGTGGTGCTGAGTGATAATGTGGTGGTGCTGAGGGATAATGTGGTGGTGCTGAGGGATAATGTGGTGGTGCCGAGGGATAATGTGGTGGTGCCGAGGGATAATGTGGTGGTGCTGTGGTGGTGCTGAGTGATGCTGTGGTGGTGCTGAGTGATGCTGTGGTGATGTTGAGTGATAATGTGGTGGTGCTGAGTGATGATGGGGTAGCGCTGAGTGATAATGTGGTGGTGCTGAGTGATGCTGGGGTAGTGCTGACTGATGATGTGGTAATGCTGAGTGATGCTGTGGTGGTGCTGAGTGATGCTGTAGTGGTGCTGAGTGGTGCTGTGTTGGTGCTGTGGTGGTGCTGAGTGATGCTGTGGTGGTGCTGAGTGATGCTGTGGCGGTGCTGAGTGGGGCTGTGGTGGTGCTGATTGATGATGTGGTGGTGCTGAGTGATGCTGTGGTGGTGCTGAGTGATGCTGTGGTGGTGCTGAGTGATAATGTGATGGTGCTGAGTGATGCTGGGGTAGCGCTGAGTGATAATGTGGTGGTGCTGAGTGATGCTGGGGTAGCGCTGAGTGATGCTGGGGTAGCGCTGAGTGATGCTGCAGCAGTTATGTCATACAGGGACACATTCTTTTGTAGCAAGCAAGGGGTGAGTAAGTGATTTGTGCTGAATCACAGGATGTTCAGCAGAAGTCCAAAGTCCGGAGCCGGCAATTCTGAGCGTTAAGCCACACCCTGTCTCGGTTCTGTAATGACAGCCAGAGCAGAGAGCGAGAGAGAGGGGGCTTGTACCTGGCTTAGATGCTTGGTATGTTGGGCAGGTCAGTGTTTTAGGGTATAACTTACGGCGACAAGCCCTTAGCCGTGGGCTGCACGCATGCCCCTAGAATTATGTGCGGACTTCTCTGCATTTCTTGCTGGGGACACAGATTAAGTCGCCAATCTTTTTAATATCTTTCCCCGGCCATTTAAAGATGTGTTTACCGAGTCCCACGCTGTTTAAATGTAAACAATGTAAGTATGCTTCAGCTCACAAGTATGAATCCGCGCAAGGCCAGCTCTGCCTTCCATCCTTCAGCGCACGCTACGTTGGGATTTAGTCCAGTTATTCTCAGCGCTTAGCATTTGTAAACTTGCTAAGTGAGGCCGTGGTCACGATCTGTATTATTATCAGTTCTTAGAAACAACAGCAGTGTGCAATTTAGCGCTATATAAAATCAAGGAGCTAGATTTATCAAGAAGCAATTCCCATGGGAAGTCGGCTTTTAAAGCAGATACCTGTGTTTTCCCACAAGGAAATGTCACCTTAAACTGTGATGTTTGTGTTTTTCACTCCGATGTCGAAATCAGTGGAATTCTTTGCCTGGTTTCCATGGTAGTGCAGTAATCTTCCCTGTCCGTGGACAGCTGATAAGATTTCACCGGGTGCTCGTGGCTGGAGGTGAGTAGACTTTGCTCGCTTGTGCACACGACCGGGGCGAGGCAGATTCTAAAGTACACACCCTGCTCGTTGCGTCTAGGCCCCAGCCATTCATTCGCATTTACAAATGTACGTACCTTGTAATGAGACTTAACAAGTGGATTTGTAAGAGTTCAAAAAACTAGAGTCAGTGAGAGCTGGGCCCAACGGACGGTTGTATGTATAGTGTCCTGGCGAGATGGTGAGCTAGGCGTATATGAAAAGAAGGTAGGCACTGTACTTCTGTGAGGGCAGGATCTGAAGCTGGGGAGAGAGAGTGCAAGTTGCCTAAAGAATTGGAGTTTGTAGTATTTCTTTCAAACATGCCCCTAGAATTACTGAGTCCCACGCTGTTTAAATGTAAAGCGACGTGCCTCGCGCGGCAGCAGGAACGGACGGTTGTATGTATAGTGTCCTGGCGAGATGGTGAGCTAGGAGTGTATGAAAAGAAGGTAGGCGCTATACTGTTAAAATGTGGAATTTCAAACGATTCATTAAGCAGGATGGCTCCGTCTAGTAGTCCTTGTGCAGAGTGTACCGAGCCATGTGGTATGATGTGATGTGATATATTTTCTGCCACTGTGCAGTGTAAAGTCCAGTAGCCTTGCTAATACATGTTTATGTGATCGAATCTGGAGTGATAGGGTATGCTGGGTTGTTTTTGGGGTTGACGAGTGAGAGGAAAGTGTGAAGAAACCTGGCGGGAGGATCCTATTTGAAATGCTAACTTTGTTCAGCTGTGCATGGATGTGTTTCGAGGTCGTAGATGGTTGGTATGAGTCAGTGGCAGAGACAGTAAGGTATCATGCAGATGAGGCGAATGATAACTGAAAGGGGACAGGAAAATGAAAGAAGCGGAAGGAAAAAGACAGGAGGAAGGAAAAGGTGTGGAGAAAGGAAGGTGAAGGAGGAAGACAGTCGGAAAAGAGGACGGAGGGGGGGAAGGGGTGAGTAGACTTAAGAGGAGAGGCAGGAGGATGAGAAGGAAGGAAACGAGGACGGAGGAGGGGAAGGGGTGAGTAGACTTAAGAGGAGAGGCAGGAGGATGAAAAGGAGTAGGGAATAGTGGGAGGGAATAAAGTGGCAACAGCTAAAGGAACAAGGTTTGGAGATGGTGGGTAGAGAAAACTGCAGGACGAGCACTAGGGGAGGGCTATTAAATGAAGTGGGCGGAGAGGAGCCGAAGCAAAACAAGCGGCCGGGGGGCAGGGAGCGGATCACCAGGAAAGAAGTGTAATTAGGGGGAGGAGAAGAGAGGCCGGGTGTGCTGGGGGGAGTAGAGATGCGAGTCAAAGTGAAGTGAATAAGGCTCGGTCTGCGTCCCCTGCAGCGTGCACGAGGGAAGGAAGGCTGGCACTGGTAACCTGTCGGCTCATGTAAGCTCACAAAACACACGCATTACGAGCTCGTGAAAAAGGAAGTAACACATTAATATAGTGAGTAACAATTGGGGAAAAGGAGAGAATAAACACAGAGCGTAAGTGAGCGAGAGGAGAGGAAGACGAGGGTAAACACTGAAGTGTAAAGGAGGGAGGGCAAGAAAAGGAAGAGGATGACATGTGGCTCGGGTCTGATGCAATTATGCGAGGCAGCCTGGTTGGGGAGTGCAGGCGGGGGGCGGGGAGGGAAGCCTGTGGGAGGCTGATGCCTTTGATGTGAGACCAGGGGGGAGTAGAAATGCGAGTCACGGCCTGCGGCCGTGAAAAGTTAAGTGAATAATTAGGGGAGGAGAACTGGCAGAGGCCGGCCGAGCGCACGCTGGGGAAGCCTGTGGGAGGGAGGCTGATGCCTTTCATGTGGGGAAATGCGCATGCTTGTGGTCACGTGATTCACGTAAACTGTTGGAAATCCGCTTTTTGGGAGCCTTGGGTTTAAGTCTTGGTTTGACGGCATTAGACTCGCATATTCATTCCTTGCGGAATGGAATAGGCGAGACCTAGAAATAGAGGTGCTCCTCTAAGGTCCACACACAAATGAAACAAGTTAAAAACAAGCCGTAGTTGTGGTTATTTATGTTATGCAACGAACAACCATTGACAAAGCCAATTGTCCTGACTTCTTGTAGGTATGATGTTACTTGTAACATATATCTGGATGCAATGACATAAATAGCAAAATATAGATCGGGCGGCACACTCTGCTAAGCACAGATTTTTAGCTGAGGTTTGTAAGCCACGCCCTGAATTACTTTGGCCACGCCCCTTTGAAAGCCCCCTAGTTTTTTCATCGCACTTAAAGCCCTGCCTACAGCGAAACCAGGATGGCAATCAACAAAACCAACATGAAAGTATTGCGTGCACTCTCAGGCTTTTCAGAGGCTGTGGAGATTTTTCCTGCAAACCCAGGTTTTTTAGCCGGCACAGAAAAGCACTGATCAGAACCGCGAGTGCACGGACGGCAAAGTCGGGGCTACAGCTTAACAGCGCCAGCGTCTCCATCTCTTTAATTTGGGGCGAGCTGGGGCACTAGGCCCCCCATTGGCGAAAGCCAATTAAGCGTACGTGCTGGAGTTCTCTTTGACGTACACAGTGACAACTGGTCTGACAAGTCCAATAGGGAGGCAACTGGGACGTTTGTGACGCATGAAAGCGTTCTAAAATCTTTATGTACGTAAAACATTTTTGCTAAGCGCGAGGAGAAAATAAAATTAAATTGCCTATGTTGCTAAATAGCATTGTGGCATTACCAGGGAGAAGATGCGGTGAAAAAGTTGCGGCAGGCAGTCGCCGAAGTCACGTGGTTCAAAACATGCCGAGCTTCTGCACCTGGAGTGGACCACGCTAAAAAGCGCAAGGAGGCGATAGTAGCTGCCCTGGGGTGCACCCAGCCTGCTAGCTTCACAATTTTGACTCCAGCATGAGAGGGCATGGCACGGCAGGACCCTCTACTACAGAAGAGGAGCAAAGAAGGACCCGGGCACAAGTCCCACCGAGAGATGTAAGGGCACAGGCGCGAGCTGAGTGGTGCGCACGTGCTCACGCAACGCTCCGACCGCAGTGGAGAACAAGCTAGAACGCAGTGGAGAACAAGCTCGCGCTTCAGGGGAGGGGACTTGTGCGATGTCCTTGCGGGAGCGTGTGACCGTGCGCTCCCGCAAGGAATTCTCCAGTGACAGAATGCCCTGTAGATGTCACCGCAGTGGAATATGTATGAATATGTATGGAATAAGTTAGCTTTGCTAAGTATTTTCGACAGACACGCTTTTAAACATTTATCTTCCCCATACAATTCATGAGTCAAATAACCAACTTTGTATTCATGGATACGTACTGCCAATTCTGCAGATAGCAGCTCTTGAGTGAATGCCAGAGGATGCATGCTCGTGGGAGACTGATATCGGCTGAAATTGCCGGAATACCACAACTCCCAGCGCCCCATATTGGCCTAGATGCACAGCGTCTGACATCATGACGACCTTGTCTGTTGGACGTGGGACGCCATGGGTGGAGCAGTGTAAAAGTCCAGTCTATTTTTAAATACCAATTTATTATCGCGTACATCATCGACGTAGTAAATACCGTTATACTACAACTCCCAGAGCCCTCGGCCGGCTTGGACGCACCACGCATGACGTCATGACGACCACACGTGAACACGTGGGACGCCATGGGTGGAGCGACGGAAGAGCCGAGCTTGCTTTAAAATACCGATCAAACACTGCGCATACCACCTATGCGGTGTCACGGCTCATGGAGGATAGGACAGGGCTAGCCCTCAGAACGGTAAGGAGAGGGTCGAGGAGGTGATCACTTGGGCAGAGAGTCACTGGAGGGACCCAGAGGTTGGGTCCCATTGGCCCGCTGCGCTCACTGGCGGATCAAGGTACCACCGAAAAGTTACCGATAGAGTGATGATACTTAATACAAAAGCTTCTGACATTACTCTTTTCCAGATTGTGTTCTCGGGAGACCCTCCTGTCGGACACCAGTTCGGGTTTATGCAATTCATAAACTCGGTGAGTATTACAACAAGGGGTTACACCTACCAGTTTCCAAGGTCAGAACTAACTTTCATTCCGTAAAAGGGTGGTTTGTATGTGTGAGTGTGTGGGGTTGTACGAGGGTACACTGAGTGGGGTTGGTAGCATGCAGTGTTTTGCGTTTCAATAAATATCACAATTTGTTACTATGGGTGAACGAGTGATTGATGCTTCAAAAACGGAGTCTAGTACCCGGGTCATAAGCATAGGAGACATACTGTTACTGCTACAGTTCTCATTATCAACTTGTAACACATCTCGAATAACATTATGAATAAAGAGGCTGGAAACAGACTGGGGGGTTCTAGAGAGAGTGACTGTAAGAACCGGGGTTTTTTATCACCTCTCTCTGCTCCTTTACAGTGAATGTTTTCACGCACCATTGGGACCAGCCTCCACTAGTGATTTATAAGATTGGGAAGAGTACGGATCGAGGAGACATACTCCTTTCCGAGGGTCCACTAACCGAATTTCGGGAGGGCCAACTGTGGCGCTGATTGCGACAGTCCTGATGAAGACCGGAGTGACCTTTTGAGGCACATATCCAGCGGTCGAAACATGTTGACTTCAGCAGTGGTAGGAGAGAAGTCTTGAGGAACCTCACTTTCTCTATAAGACATCTCCCATCCTTTTCTTACTTTTAATCCTGGTAGGGGTACCAAACTATGGTGAATAAAGTAATTTTTTTCTATTGGCACCCTTAATCAGTTTTAATCACTTCCTTGTACTGCACTTTTTTGTCGCACTATCAGTTTCAGCCACAGGGTGTTTCGCACAGCTTTTCACCTCATTCTGTGTTACGTGTTGTTTTTGTCAAAATTATTTTGTTGTACGTCTAGTAGTGTGGAATTTATTATTTGTTCCCCCTCCCTTATGCTCCGCCCTGGATGCGGCTACACCAGGGCGTTTGTAGCAGGCCCTATGATGAAGCATGTCACATACTTCGGTATGTGAGGGCCGTTTTTCCAAACTGAGAAATTTGTCTTAGTTGTGTCTATTGTGTACTCTACACACACCTCTTTGTGTGAACACTGGTGGTACCTTACCTTGACCCTGGCCTCTGCCAAACCAGGCCCAGGGCCAGTGCTATGTTGAAAGAAACACTTACAAATACAGTAAAAACACCTACATACAGTTGGTTGCACTATGAGTTAGGGTACCTCCATGATTGACAGTACATAATAGGGCATGGGGATTGAAACTACCTTGAAGTCCCTAGTATATATTAGGGCATAGTGGTTTAGAGGCCAGCAGCCCATCCTGCACTTGCATATGTGCACTGCTTTAGCCTGAGGTCAGTTTAAAAGCAGGCCCGTGTTGGAAGACTGCTTTTAAAATGCAAATTGTGACAATCTTGACTTTTGGGTTTGGGGCACTTTTCAAATTGATAAACTACATTGTATCCTCAGGGGTTCCCCTAGGTGTCGCAGGGGTGATAGGCCAAGTATCTACAAGGAGGACCCTAATAAAATGAGTGTTATATGCCCTGGGTTTAGTAAAATTGTACATTTCACTGCCTACATTGTAGTAAAGTGCTTCCCAAAATCGCCTTTTGTGCTAGGAGCACTGTGAAGTGAGGATCTGCAATATTTTGATATAATTAGAACCCCTAAAGTCTTTCCTATGTATTCTAGGGGTGGGGGGTCCTGTAGGTATAAGGAGGATCCTTATATAGGCCCTGGTATTGGAGAAATTGGCCAGTTAATTTTTCCATTGCAAATCCCCAGCCCATAGGTTAACATTGCAAGAGGTTATTAATTAATAACTGGAGAAAGGAAATCCATACAACTAGGATTAAAGGACTCAGAAGAATGTTAATGATAAATGCAACAATGTGGTATTGTTGAATTTATTCTAAAATGTACAGACAAGAAGTTATAAGACTTTCTTATCTGCAATCCACAATTCAGCCCTCTAGTGCCCTGCCTTGATTGGTCAGAGGTAAGTGGATTGGACTGGCTGTTTGAAGAGGTGATAAATGACCCCTGGAGTTAGGAGGCCTGCCTGGGAGTAGAGGTTACTGGGCATAAGAATGCCAGAGCCAGGGGGAGGGGTAGTAAACAATGCTCTTCAAGAGAAGGAGACAAGCTGGAAAAATCACTTTCATTTACACCTCTCCCACAGCCGGATGTGGGGATTAAGGAGAAATCCCCAGATGTAAGGGGAGGGGACCTAGTGAGATGAAGCCATCCTGTCGGCTGGTTTACTTAGTTCTGCTCCCTCTGCTGGAAAATAGCTGTGATGAATTTTGGAGAAATTGTGCTCTCTTTGGGAAAATAATGCCACACTTTACAGTATGTGGTCATACCCTGATTGCCCTGCACCTCATTGGACAGGAGCGTCCTCCTTCTTGACCCAGAGAACTTCAAATAAGTATCTGAAAGGGACAACGTCTCTCAGATGATGCTGCTTCAAACTTGGGAGAAGAAGGGTCCCTGCTGAGGAGTTTGATTTGAACCAACCAGGCCCTGGACTGAAGATTGTGCCTATTACACAATCTGGAATCACAGTCCTATGGACTACCTTGATTCAAAAGGACTAAAGAGTGGACTCCATGCAAGGTAAAGGTTAACAGAGCACACCTGGACCACCACCACCAAGAATCCCCAGCTTGGAGATCTACCAGTGAATTTGAAGGGGTTTTGTCCAAGTGGATTGTGGGAACTGAAGTCCATTTCAAGGACCATCTTGGAGATTCCAGACCCTTGGAGTAAGTTTTGGACACTTTGAGATCCTTTGGAAAACTTCAGGAAGAAGTTCCAGAGGTTTGGAGAAGTTTGGAGCAACTTTGGTAAAAAGCTCCATAAGTGGACCGACTCACTCTGGCCAGCCAAGCCGACAACCATCAACCATGAGTTGTCCTGCCGTCCAGGTTCCTCCCCCTCAAAAGCTCCAGCGGTCCGACTTCCAGAGTTTGATCGGGCGTAGGCAGAAACCAAAGCTGGTGAACCCTCACCGAATCCGGACCAGTGAAAAGCATTGAGGAACACTACAAGAAAAAGCTCTGCAAACATTATAATTCAGAACTTAGAAAAGGTGACCGGGGCCAACCATGAGAGCCAAGCCACCCACCATCAACTGTGTGCCAGCCTGCATCCCTAGCTCGTACCGCTGGAAAGCTCCGGAGGTTGGACTTCCATATGTTTGACCGGGAGTTCGTTGCAAGGCAAGCCGGCGAACCCTCACCGATCAGGGCTGACTGAGAGCTTCGACGGACCCCATGAAGAAAAGCTCCAGAAAATTTTCTAAGTCAGAAGGTAAAAACTTTGACCCAGACCTAACGCAAGGAGTAGCCCCTCAGGGCTTCATCGTGGTCGGCCTGAAACTTTGACTTTGAGCAGGTCTAGCATGACCAGATGTACCAAAAGGGGATATACGTTTCCTATGTTCTATATCGTGCTAAATTTTTAAAAAGTCATATCCCGGTTCCCTACATTGGATTTTTTTTCATTTTAAAGAGAAAAATATTTCGTATTTTTATAAATTGGTGTTGGATTTTTATTGTGTGTTGTCTTAATTATTTACTGAATTGGTGTTTTTAAATGCTTTACATACCTGCTCGCTACCAAGGGTTTAGCATGAGAATAATTTTCGAAGACCGGTACGGAGCTATATATTGATTTAGTGTCCCTATTGCCAGCGACAGATTTACATTTGTCCCTACTTTTGTTTTAACCCGCTTTCCAACATCCAGGCCAAGCACTCTTAAACAATACCGTCTACAAGTATGGATGACATGTGACTCCAACACCTTGTAGTTTTATTTAACATTTTCTATACACAGATTTACACACCTATGATTGACTGCCTCTGTGTAGTGTGAATGATGTAAAGTGCTGACACCCTGCTCTGGTATGAGTGGCGCTGTATAACTAATTAAATGCATCTGAGAGAGTGGTTATGGAAACTTGAGCAGCACTATTAAAGGGTGGTAGTGAGGGAATCCATGGCGGAACTGGGTTGTTGAACCAAGGCTGTCTATCTGATTTATTCTCCTGCCTCCTTTATCCACCAACATACTCTCCCTCCACATTATCTTACTCTTTCAGGTTCTTTCTCATCTTTGCTTTCACCTTTTTCTCTGTTTTCCATATTTCTCTTCCTCTTTCTGACAACAACTCTTGATGCCTTTCTCTTGTTCGGTTTTACAGTCTGATGGTTTAAATAATGTACCGGTCTCTTACAAAGAATACAGTTACGCCTCACCTGCGGACACCAACTTAAATTAAGCATCATTAGCTTGCAGCCCACAAAGGAAATGCCAGAGTGGCTATTCTGGCCCTTACTGCATTGTATATCCTTCCTGAAGAGCAGAAACACCATTTTCTATCCTTTCTGCAAGACACAAGGATCCCAGCCTTCTCCCTTACCTATGGAAGGGCGAAGGGTGCGTGGCGATCGGTCTCTCCAACTGCCAGGGAACCGCCCGCCATTGTAATATGGCGGGCAGTGATGCAGTCATCAATGGCGGTGGGACTGTCAACGACGCAGTGATGTGGCAATCCCACCATTATAATCAGCCCCTAAGTTTCATGTGCATGCAAATCCAACATTACCAACCCCTGGTAAGTTGCACTACTAGTGCTGAAAAAGTCCAATGGAGGTACCAATGGGCGAGGTGGATTGGCCTCAAGGGTCTTGTGACCTCAGTAACTGAGTCCCTGTCGCTCTATTGTGTGCTTCTTCGTATGCCTGCCTGCAAAACTTGAGGTGAACTGCATGGATTGTGGCGGACAGGCCTACAAGGTTAACACTTGCCACCGTTAGGGTCCACCTGCTGGTGCTAAGACACCAGGGCTTCTAAGGTCTATTGGGCCTTCTGAGGTGTAGCATCGGAATGAGCTCTGTCAGGACTGTGGTCTGGTGGACTGGTCATGAAGGCTGAAAATGGTGCTCCAGCTCCAAATTTGGCAGCTCTGGCCAGAGTGCCACATCCTCTCCCACACTGAACACCATACTGCCCCACTGGGAGAAACTGGCACTGCCTTCAGCTACTACCCAATTGTGCAGAGGCTCAATTCAAATTATGCATTGGACAAGAGTAAAATGCTGCCTGAAAAAAAGTAACACCCTGTAAAAAGCAAAACACTGAATGCAAGGATGAGCAACGAATTTGAAATGTAAGCAAGAACAACATGGTTACCTTAATTGTTTTAAACTCATTATTCAGAAATCATTAAGTGATTTTACCTGAAAAGTTCAGGACATGACTACAGGACCAGGAAGAGACCCGTTTCAATGTCCATTGCTTATATCCTTACAAAATGTAAGCAGTTTGGTTTAAAAAAGACCAAGTCCTTCAACACAGAGCTGCGTAACACATTTTATAGGCTAAAATAATTAAAACAGTTGAAAATTATCATATTAAAAGTTTTCCACTCCACCCCTCAACCAGGTATTGCAGTCCCTTTATGAATCGTGCACTTCTCCACCCTGGGCAAACAATGTTGTTCAAAGAAAGACGATAAAAAGAAAGTAGCACTTCACTGGAAAACTCTGTAAAACAGCGCTAAGGTGCATGGGTGTAAATAACAATCTGGCCTGATTGCTGACCACTCTGTATTGCTTTATTTGGTTATTTAATTATTTTTATGTTGAAAGAGGCAAGTTTTTTTTCCTTCTCTGCCCAACCCAGACTGGCCAAGCTTTACTGCAGAATAACAAAGGGCAGAGGGCGGGTGGCCTCTTTAACTGCCGGCAGGTGAGGTCACAGGTCAAGTACAGGGCCATTAGGTAGCGCATTCGCGCGCTAATGGCCCTGCGAATAACAGAAAGGAGAGGGAAAATTCTTTTGTCCCCTCGTCCCCCCCCACTCTTGTCCCCCCGTATCCCCCCCCACTAAAAAATCTGGGGGGTATATCCACCGTGTCCGCCACACATCCTACGCCCATGTTTGCAATGCAATAGGTCTCGCATTAGGAAAGTTTGAGCTATTGGTATTGTAAATGACCCATTTTTTTTAATGTGTTGGTTTTGAAAATAGCGAAATTAATAGCTTTGTCATTTACAATGCCAATAGTTTTAACTTTCGCAAATTTGACACCTATAGCATTTGTAATGCAATATGTGTTGTATTTACGTGACTTACATGTATTAATATTACAAATAACAATGGCTTTACATTTTTTAAAATAATTAATATTTCAATAAAAGCTATTGTAAATCATAATTAATGAATAATTAATATTATAATTTATAATGGCAATAGGTTACACTTTTGTAAATAACTTTTGTGAAGACTATGTTCAGTGTATTTTATTGTGACGAAAATCAAAATCCAAGAACAGAAGTGAGTGATGCTGTGGTGATGCGATAGAGTAAGTGGTGATGCGATAGAGTGAGTGCGATAGAGAAAGGGAGGGCGGGCGATAGATAGAGGGAGGGCGATAAATAGATAGGAGGGTGATAAATAGATAGAAGGAGGGTGATAGAGGGAGGGCGATAGATAGAGGGAGGGCGATAGATAGAGGGAGGGCGATAGATACAGATAGATAGAGGGAGGGCGATAGATAGATAGAGGGAGGGCGATAGATAGTACAGATAGATAGAGTGAGGGCGATAGAGTAAGGGCGACAGATAGAGTGAGGCCGACAGATAGATAGAGTGAGGGCGATAGAGTGAGGTGGGCTCGTGGTGGCGGTCATGGTGGTGGACATGGTGGTATCAACATTTGATACATTTTTCGAGCCCAGAAATTTCTACAAACACTTGTAAAGGAAACAAATCCAATTGGCCCAGAGTGGATTTATTGTATAAAGTAATGATCTGTTTTCATTTGGCACTAGGTTCACCACCTTTCGGAGGGGGCGTTTACACAGTGACCAGAGGTGTACTTTACTTTGTGCTTCTTTGTTGCATGTTTAAAACGTTAGGGGTTGAGAATGCTTTCCACTGGTGACTAAAATTCTTCCTCAGCAGCTTAAATTAGGACTTGGCTGGTAAAGCCAGGTGTGCCCCATAAACCCAGAGGCGGAAGCATCCAGCCCCTCAGTAATCAATAAACGCTGAAAGAGTGTGTACTTTAATGAGGCTGACGAGAGCTAACCTTACAATCCACGCATTCCGCTCAGGTGGGGGTGCGTGAGCCGGAGACTGCACCTGTGCAGCGTGCAGCCCCCAAAGCAGGGGCACGTGACACCAACAGCACCGGCTGCCAGGGAGGGGGAGGGAAGACCACCCCGGGTCGCTGCTCAATCTTAAAGTATGGAGGTTTAGGTTGCATAACTCTGCCTTGCTGCTGCAACAGGAGATCTACCTTAGGGGGCAGCCTGATCTGAGGACAAATGCTCATGCCCAGGAGTATATTATACCATACTCTCCATACCTAATCCAGAGCCACTACGATGAATTGGGCATGGTTGGTCCCAATCTTTTTCAGAAACTCGGGGCAGGAGAGGAACCAACGGGAAGGCATGTAGGAGTCATGAGGTCCACTCTGCGCAGAATGAGTCTCTGAGCAAGAAACACCTGGGAAACTCCAAACCCCAAAAAGTGCTGAAATTGCACATTCTTTGTGGTGATGAAAAGATAGAGTCTGGGTTCTTCCCATTCAAGGAAAAAGTCCCTGCGCCACCTTCTGATGTAATTGCTACTCACAACCGACACAAGAGCAGCATGACTGGAACCCCAATTTCTGCCGCGAACCGCGGCGATTAACTCCCGGCAGGACCCTGTGAGGCAATTCGGTCGTGGTGTTAACTAAACATATATTTAAGTGCTGAAAGCATCATGGAAAATAGCTTCTACCCACAAATCAAGAAGAAAGACCAGTCATAACCAGCTGAGTATATACAGCCCCAATTCAATACCTGTTCTCCACCTCATATTGAATTGTTGACTGATCCGAGAAAGACAGTGACCACATCTCCAACTTATTGTGGGAAAACAAGGACCCCCTGGGTATCAACAATGCACAGATTCCTAGGGCAGGGTAAAACCAACTTGAGTAAAAAATCCTAGGCCATCCACAAAATAAGTGACCATGAAGGCTGGGACCAGTGGAGAAAAAGAATTGTCAAAAACAACTGTATACGTAAAAACAATATATTTAATTAACAATAGATAAAAATCATATAGAGACTCAAACATATAAGTCAAACTATATGATACAATAAAATTGTGACACAAATAGTTCTTGAAAACATATATCAAACACATTCAATAAAAACCAAATACATCATAGTAATAGTGCAATTAATGAAAATTTAGTACATAGGGACTTCTTTTTCTCCACTGGTCCCAGCCTTCATGGTCACTTATTTTGTGGATGGCCTAGGATTTTTTACTCAAGTTCACATCTCCAACTTAAACATCTCCAATTTAAGCATCTCTCATGCCCATTAGCGGGGACTGATAGAGATAGATTTTAGGAAGCTCATCTAGTCCTGATGATGATCTTAAATCGTTAAGATCGAAACGTCGTCGACCCACCCAAGGAAATTCTCCCATTCCATTGTACGCTCTGTGGTTTACACCTTGTTTTTATGTGACATTTTTGTATATTCTCTCTTTGTTCACTCATGTCACGATATGCACCCTGTCACTCATGTGAGCACCTGAAACGTATCTCTACGTATTGAAAATATGGAATAAATATTTCTCATGTTACCCTACAAGTTTAATTTAAGATAAATAATTTTTGTTACTCTTAACCTATTTAGGCCACCCTTGAATCATTGTCTACCCTAATAGACTCATATTCAACAAGGCTTTCCTAGCTTAGTTTGTCAGCTATGGCATTCAGGGAGCCCATCGAGTGATGTGCTACCAGAAAAATCTCTTGGTTGTCCATCCACATCCAGAGAGGCAAAGCCTCCTGCCACTGTGCTCTGATGTTGCACTACCACATGAAGGTGATGTTGTCCATAAGCACCTGTCTAAGCTTCCCTTTGAAAGAGGGCAGGAAGGCTTTCAAATCTAAGCCGATGGCTCTCAGCTCCAGGAAGATGACATGGTGCTAGGTCTCTGTCAGAGACCATTCACCTCATCTCCACCTCCCCCAGACAGCCTCCCCAACCTAGAAGCAATGCATTTGTCATGGCTGACCAAAGGCTGTACTGGAGCCAACACTGCAAATCCTTTGCAGTATCCTTTGAGATCCATACCAGATCAGAAAGATTCCCTTGGTGCTGTGCCCACTGGGACTTAAGATCTCATTGCAGAGCCCACTTATGCAATCTAGCGAGCTTGACCAGCGAGATACAGGAGACCATCAGTCTCAGCAGCCTCAAAGTCATCCTCACGGAGACCCAGGACAGGGTTGAAACATTGGGACCACAGACAATGTCGAGGAGTCTCTGTGAAAGTGCACCATATCCAGAATGGCTCAGATGAAGGGAAGCATATTAGGATCAGGTGTGACTTTGGCACTTTTAGAGTGAACCCCAAGGATATCAAAATATTTGCCTTAGTCTGGAGGTGGTTGATGACTGCCTTTGGTGAGCCTGCCTTCAAAAGCCATTCGTCGGGTAGGGCAAGATTGGGACTCTTGACTGCCAAAGATGTGATTCTACCACCGCCATCACTTTTGTGAACACCAAACAGGTGCTGGTATGGATAAAAGGGAGCACAGAGAACTGGAACTGCTTTGATCCTGCCATGTACCACAGATAACACCTGAGGTCCTACAAGTCGTGGATGACAATAAGTTAACTTACCTGTAACTGTAGTTCTCCACTATTGGTATATTTCATAGATTCCCATTATATTGTATTGTAATTCCAGTTGAAGTGGGAGTCCCAAAGTCCCACAGTGAGCAGTGCATACCATTAACATTGGCTATATTGGAAGTGATTCAGAAAAGGGGTGGTGATGAACAGAGTGTCTGAATTAAGCAGACCACTCTTACCCAGTCCAAAGATCAGGGCTTGATCCATCACCGTTTTTTAGCTCACTGCACCATCCCAGCTCAGAACTTGGCTATGTGCAAATTAGTCTGACCCTGGCCCAGTGCATCATGGGAACAGGGCAGACCAAACTACCAAGCCAATTCTTATACTGGGAAGGAAACAAGCTACTGGGGACCGGTTTCTGGCATTTCAGCCGTCTTCGGCCCGGCTTGCTTGAATCCTGATGGTGCAATGAGCAAGGGACTCACATCTGAGTATACCCTTCCACGCTTATGGTGGACAAAAATGATTCAGAAAAGGGGGGCTTGGTAGTTTAGTCTGCCCTGTTCCCATGATGCACTGGGCCAGGGACAGACTTATTTGCATATAGCCAGGTTTTGAGCTGGGATGGTGCAGTGAGATAAATAACGGTGATGGATCAAGCCCTGATCTTTGGACTGGGTAAGAGCGGTCTGCTTAATTCAGACACTCTGTTCATCACCACCCCCTTTTCTGAATCGTTTTTGGCCACTATAGGTGTGGCAGGGTATACTCAGACAGGAGTCCCTTTCTCACTGCACCATCGGGATTCAAGCAAGCCGGGCCGAAGACGGCTGAAATGCCAGAAACCGGTCCCCGGTAGCTTGTCTCCTTTCTGGTGATGAATTGGCTTGGTAGTTTATTCTGCCCTGTTCCCATGATGCACTGGGCCAGGGACAGACTGATTTGCATATAGCCAGGTTCTGAGCTGGGATGGTGCAGTGAGATAAATAACGGTGATGGATCAAGCCCTGCTCTTTGGACTGGGTAAGAGTGGTCTGCTTAATTCAGACACTCTGTTCATCACCACCCCCTTTTCTGAATCGTTTTTGGCCACTATAGGTGCGGCAGGGTATACTCAGACATGAGTCCCTTTCGCACTGCACCATCAGGATTCAAGCAAGCCGGACCGAAGACGGCTGAAATGCCAGAAACCGGTCCCCGGTAGCTTGTCTCCTTTCTGGTGAAGAATTGGCTTGGTAGTTTAGTCTGCCCTGTTCCCATGATGCACTGGGCCAGGGACAGACTGATTTGCATATAGCCATGTTCTGAGCTGGGATGGTGCAGTGAGATAAATAACGGTGATGGATCAAGCCCTGATCTTTGGACTGGGTAAGAGTGGTCTGCTTAATTCAGACACTCTGTTCAGTACCACCCCCTTTTCTGAATCGTATATTGGAAGTGAAACATTCCCTTAAAGATCTTATCCGTGTCAATTAAAAAGAACCGAACTCCAGCCAATCAGGTGACAGTACCCTCTGGAATACTCCCCACAGAGGCAGATTCCCTCAAGTCTTCAAGTACTAGTGGGAAAGGAAATCCCTTAATAGGGGGAGTCTCCACAGGGAGGAAGGTGGGTAGCATGTGAATCTGTGAATGATACCAATAGTGGAGACCTACAGTTACAAGTAAGTGACCTATTTTCTTCTCCAGCATTGGATATTTCGTAGATTCACATGCTTGAATCAGGATGGAAAGCAGTTAAAGTATTTTTACAATCCTTATGATAAAACCACAAATAGCGAATGGCGGGTATAAACACCCATACACAGAAATATCCATCTACACACTAATAAATTGATATATATACATATACGCACACAAACACACACACACACATCAAAACATCTGTATATTTACCTTAATCAAGCACTTATAAGGGAAAAAAGAAAAAGGCTCACCTTACTTACAAAAATGGCATAGCACCGCTAGTCTAACAGCTGCATGACTGCGCTGGGCCGATTCCAGACAATAGTGCTGCGCAAAAGTATCCGCATTCTTCCAAGTTGCAGCACAACATATCTTTTTGAGAGGAATTCCAGCAAACAACACAGTCAAGGTAGAGACCACTCTATAGAAATGGGCCTTGACTTTATTCATTAATGGCCTGCCAGCCTTTGAATGACAGAACTGTATGGTGACTGAGAGCCATCGGGCGACGGTTGCCTTTGTGCCTGGGGCACCTTTATGAGTATATCCATATGTTTTAAACAGTTGGTCAGTGTTCATGACCGGTTTGGTGCAATGCAAATACATTTTTAGGCATTATTTGATGTCTAATATATGCAGGGATCTTTACACTGGTAACTGCGGATTTGGAAAGAAAGTTCTCAGTATTACAGGTTAATTAAGATGAAAATCCGAAGGGACTTTGGCGGTGAAGATCAAAAGTTACTTACCTGTAAACTGTGGATCTCCAGTATTGGTGTCTTTCATAAGATTCACATGCTTGAATAATTCCCCGTCGTCGAAGTGGGAGTCCCACGGTACATAAAATAGTAGCATGAAACATATATACATAAAGTATGCACATATATATATACCTATATGTACATCCATATATAAATAGATATTAAAATATATATAAAAGAATTAAACCTTGAAGTACCATAGAACAACATTGGCCCATAGAAAGCATTGAGAGAGAGTTCACTTTAGTAACATATCCATGTCATTATTATAATCCACATTCCAGCCTATCAGGCTATAGCACCCTCTAGAACCTTCTCCTCAGAAGCTCAAGCCCTGAGATTTTCGTAGCACAGGAGTGACCAAGAGTGCATGAGGAGAAGAGAGCTTCTGAGGGGAGGAAGGGTGGCTCACATGTGAATCTATGAAAGACACCAATACTGGAGAACCACAGTTTACAGGTAAGTAACTTTTGTTCTTCTCCAGTATTAGGGTGTCTTTCATAGATTCACATGCTTGAATAAGAATAGAAAGCAGTAAGCCATCATAATTAGAGTCATAAAAGGTAAACATATAAATACACATTCGTAACAATTGCATGAATGCACAAGAAAAACCCTTTTATGACAGGAGGCGGGAAGCAACAGAGGCTCACCTTTATTTGAAGAGATTTTGCAGCACCGCTTGACCCACAGCAGTGTCTGTAGCGTTAGCCGTCTCCAAACAGTAGTGCCTCGTGAACGTGTGCCTGCTGGACCACGTTGCCGCCCTGCAGATCTGATGTAGAGGCACTCTAGCAAACAGGGCAGTAGAGGATGCTGCTGCTCCTGTCGAGTGTGCTCTCACCGGAGCAGAAGGAGGCTTGCCAGCCCGTTGATGGCAGTAGGAGATGGCATAAGAAATCCAATGAGCGATGGTCCATTTAGTGACTGGATGTCCCTTGCGCATCTGTCCATAGGCCACAAAGAGCTGGTCTGACCTTCGAAAAGCAGCAGTGCTTTGGATGTAGAATTTGAGGCATCGTTTCAAATCCAGGGAATGAAGAGTACGCTCAGCGGGAGACTGAGGGTTAGGGAAAAAAGTTTTGAGTATTACTGGTTCGTTAAGGTGGAAGTCTGAAGGAACCTTTGGAATAAACTTAGGGTTTGTACATAGTACAACAGCGTCCTTTGAAAACTGGAGAAACGGAGGCTGAATGGTAAAAGCCTGCAGGTCGCTCACTCGCCTGGAGGACGTGAGCTCGAGGAGGATGGAAACCTTCCAAGTAAGGAATTTCAAATCTGCTGAGTGGATTGGTTCGAATGGAGGCTTGAGAAGATGGGCCAAGACCAGATTTAGACGCCAAGAAGGTGGAGAACGCCGGATAGGTGGGAACATCCGGAACAGACCTTTAAAGAATTGGCGAATGTTTCGAGAGGAGTATAGAGATGTGGAGCCATCATGCCGAAAGCGAAAAAGTGCAGCCAGGAAAACTTTGAGAGCGGAATGGGAAAGTCCTGACTTCGCCAAAAGGAGGAAGAAAGGCAAGATGCTCAGGGGTGGCGAGCATAGGATCAATGTTTTCTGAGTGGCACCAAACACAAAACCGCTTCCATTTCAATTTATAGGTTTTGATGGTGGAAAAAGCCAGTGCGTGAGCAAGGACCTCTCTGCAGTCAGGATCAATAATCAGATGGGCAAACTCATGGTGCTCAGGTTCCAAGTGTGAAGCTGGAGAGATGCCGGGTCCGGATGGCATATCTGCCCGTGGTTCATGGTGAGAAGGTGAGGCAGGGGGCGAAGAGGGATCGGATCGCACTGGGAAAGAAGAAGAAGATCCGTGAACCACGGTCGACGCGGCCACCTGGGCGCAATCAACAGGATGTGACATGGTTGTGCTCTCATTCTGTGCCGGAGGCGAGGTATAAGAGGGATCGGCGGAAAAGCGTATACAAATTTATTCGACCAGTTGATCGAAAATGCATTCCCGCTCGACCCTTTGTGGGGATACCAACTTGCGTTGTGTAGGCATTTGCGATTGAGTCAAGTCGCAAACAGATCCAGTTCCGGCTGGCCCCACAGGCGAAAGACATACTCCAGAGTTGGCTGATGGAGTTCCCACTCGTGGTTGTCCGTGGCTGATCTGCTGAGAGAGTCTCCAAGGGCGTTGGAGATGCCCGGTGGCTGAACGGCAATCAAATGGACTCGATGTTGTATTGCCCATTCCCAGATCTGTTGTACTTGTTTGGAGAGTAGGAGAGATCTTGTACCCCCTTGCTTGTTGAGGTAGTGCATACTGGTGGTGTTGTCCGTACGTACCAAGATAATCCATTTCAGGGTATACTTATTATGTAGGTCACGTATTATATCATAGTGACTGCATTAACGAATGGTGCACGCACTTTCACAATTCAGCAACATCCAACTGTGTTAGTGGTGTCCCTATGCATTTCGGGACATGGCCCTTCATCAGGGGACAGTTCACAGTCTGAAAGTAAAATGATATCGTATCAGGAAGGGGAGCTATCTACCACAATTTTTTTTTTTTTTGGAAAACCTTTATTGTACGGTTACTCACATTACACAGCTTTTGGCCTACAACCCCGGGGCTGGCCGCCATCTTATTTTAGTACATTGTATTCGACATATTGCACAGCCCATTAGCCGCCATCCCGGGGGCGCGGCGGCATCTCACTGTCACCCTTATGGGTGTGTCATTATCACACTGCGAATCATAGAGGTCTAATTTTATATTTTATAACATTCAACAATGTAAATGTATGTGTAAATGTATAGGCATTTATATAGCGCACTACTTACCCGGAGGGTCCCAAGGCGCTTCGACCGCTGCGAAACCCTTCCTGGCTTCCCTGAGAGATGGTCCCTTAATAGGTATCTCCAGGGTGAGGCCAGGCATCCCCGGCGGTCTGGTGGGGCCGTTAGTGAAGATGAGGCAAGCTAATGCCCAGAGTTGCCGAGTGTGATCGCTGATCAGAGTGGGCACCGAGGCGAGAGAATTATCGAGTCCGCTGACCCTGGTCCAGAAACCTGCCGCGCCGGGAATCGAACCCTGGTCCCGGGCCGTCCTCTGCTCTCGGGTCTGCCGCCTCTAACCAGTGAGCCACACTACTTCAATTAGACCAATTAGAAGTTACCACATTCGGTCCATAGTTCCTCTAGCAATGAGTATAGCTTTCCTACTTCAGTCTTAAATATCGCTTGTTTATGATAGGGACGCAAGTCCAGTGTCTCGCAGTTCGCTGTTGTCCCCTCCTTCATGGTAGGTTACTACCCGGCTACCCCCCATGCCACAATCTTGTCTCCCAACTCTCCCCCCTCCTTACTTCTAGCGACATGCTCAAGTTGGGTTCCAATTTCCCCCTTTCCCTACAGTCTACCTATCCTTCTTCATCTTCCTCGTCTGATGTCAGTGTATCTTCCTCTTCTAGTGGTTCACATATGTCCCCCCTGAATGCGTTCCATGGGAGCCAAATCTTGTTCCACTTACGTGGGCACGCCCTTACGGTATAAACTGTCCTCTCTATTATCATGACCCTGTCCATGTTTGCGCACCACTGTGTTAGTGACGGGGTGTTTGCTGCCCCCCATTTCTGTGCTATGTCCCGTTTGGCGACTATCATTCCTAATGTGGACCATTGTTGCACGTGTCTGCTGAGGTCTGTGGGTTCCCATACGTTGAGCAAGCATTTTCGTGGTTCGGGAGTCAGGGACACCCCCAAAGTTTGTGAAATAGTCCGCATACTTGTCTCCAGAACTCCTGGATGCGGGAGCATTCCCATATGGTGTGAAACAGTGTCCCTTCCTCTCCGCATCCTCGCAGGCAATATGGGTGTTGTGTTCTCTGTATTGCGTAAAGCATCGTTCGTGTGTAATACACCCTATGTAAGATCTTAAGTTGCACCAGGCGGAATTTCGCCGATATGCCCACTTCTTTGGGTGCCGCCAACACCTCGTTCAATTCGGACTCGTCTAAGTCCACTACATCCTCCTCCCATTTAGCTTTTAGTGGTGTTGTTGGGTCCCCTAGGTTATTCACTAGTTTGCGATACGTGAGGGATGCCGCTCGCTCCTGCATAAAGTCCGTGAGTAGCCAGTCTTCCATGGGTGACACTTCTGGGATTGTCGTGCCACTGGGAATGGCGGTTAGTAGGGCATGTCGCACTTGTCTATATCTATACAGTTCCGTGGGCCCCAGCTAATATTGCTGTCTCAGTTGATCGAAAGGGATCACTGTGCCCTTGTCCCACAAGTCTCCCACTGTGGACAGTCCTATGTTATCCCACCCCGTGAATCCCTTACTACTCCTTAGGTTACCCAGGGCCTTCGTGTCCCATAATGGGGTCAGTCTTGTGATCTTCCCTTTCCACCCCAGTTTCGCTTGTGCTTTATGCCACAGTGACACAGTAAGTTTTGTGGGTCCCACGAGTGTACGTACCTTCCTCTGGCCATAAAGTGGGGTCAGGATGCTGTTGGTGCCTAATTGTATTCTGTCCGCCCGGTAGACAGGGTCTTCTTGAGGTACGTGCAACCATTGGTTAATGGATTTCAATTGGGCGGCCCAATAGTAGAGTTGCAGATTTGGCAGCGCTATCCCTCCATCATACCACCCTCTATGCAGTTTAGCCTGTGCTATCCTTGCCAGGCGGTTGTTCCACATGAGGCCAGCTATTAAAGCTGATGTATTCCTAAAGTATCGTGTATCGACCGAGTACGGGGTATTTTCTAGGATATACAGGAATCGGGGCAGGGACATCATCTTGTAGAGTGCTGCTCTACCCAGCATCGTCAGTGGCAGCGCCGCCCAGAATTTAACGTCTTGCTTCAGTCGTTCAAACGGCGGTGATAGGTTCTTTTGGAAGAATTCTACCGGGTTTTTCGTGACATGGACACCCAGGTATCGAAAGGAGGATCCCGCCATTTTGAGAGGGCAGGTTTCGCCCAGCACGGGGGTCGAACCCTTCAGTACATATATTTCTGACTTGCTCCAGTTCAAAGTATAGCCCGACACCTTGCCCTGCTCGTCACACAGCGTCAGCAGCGCCGGTACACTCCGCTCCGGATCCGTTAGGTACACCAGCATGTCATCGGCGTACAGTGACAGGCGGTCCTCCCATCCCTCTGCCCAGTCAATGCCTTTCAATAGTTGGGTGGAGCGTATCTGGGTCGCTAATGGTTCCAATGCGATTGCGAAAAGTAACGGTGATAGCGGGCAGCCCTGACGGGTACCACGCCCTAGCTGGAACGTCCGAGAGATATGGCCGTTTGCTACTACTTGTGCTACTGGCTCGGTGTAGAGCAAGCGGATCCAGGCCACGAATTTCGGGCCGATACCCATACGTTCTAGGACTTCGAACAGATACTCCCACTCCACCATATCAAACGCCATTTTGGCGTCTAGTGCCAATATTACCGCCTTTTCTGATAGCGTATCCGCTCAGGCCAGTACATTATGTACCCTACGTAGGTTGAGGGCGGTATTCCTATGTGGCATAAAGCCTGATTGGTCTGGGTGTATAAGGTGAGGTAGGAAGGCCATTAACCGGGTGGCAAGGAGTTTAGCTAAAATTTTAACCTCGGCGTTGAGAAGGGAGATGGGGCGATACGACGCACACTCTCCCGGTTCCTTCCCGGGCTTGGGGATTGCAACGATGGTTGCCACCCTCTGGTCCACCGGAAGTGTGGCCTTTTCCAAGCTATCTTTATACATAGCCAACAGGGGGCCACTAAGTCTGTCCGCCGCAGACTGGTACCATTCTATGGGAATACCATTTGGCCCGGACTCCTTTCCCGGCTTAATGTCGTGAATTGCCCTTTGGATTTCCTCCTCCGTGATATCTGCCTCTAATTCTGCCCCTTCCTCTGGTGTGAGCGTGCGTAAGGGGACGTTCTCCAGTGTTGCTCTCGCCAATTCTGCTGTTACCATAGTTTCTGGCGTATACACCCCCTCAAAATACTCAGCTAACGTCTCCACTATTTCCCAGGGCTCGTGTGCACCGTCCCTTGTGGGTCGCGAATGCGCTGTATCCCCTTAGCACTACCTCCCCTCTTATCTAGCCAGGCCAACATTTTCCCTGCCTTGTCCCCTATGTCATAAATTCTATGGGCCGTGTCTGTGATCTGAGACACCGTTTGTAGCTTAACATGTTCCTTGAGTAGCTGTTGTTTTAGGATTAAGGTCTGGGATGTAGCTGGTGTGGGATTTGCCTCATATGCCACCGTCGCTGCGTGCAGTGCCAGTTCCAATTCAGACAGTTCACGTTGCTTCTCTCTTGTATGCCCTGTGATAGGCCTCGTAACACCGTCTTGTAAGCTTCCCATAGGGTAGCTGGCGATCGGACTGACTCAGTATTTTCCAAAAAATAGTGGGACGTCGTTGTTTTAAGTGTTTTGCGTATTTTGGGTATTTTGAGGTACGATGCGTGTATTGGATATATTCTCCTACGTTTCCTTTCCTGCGTGGATAGTGTGAGTGTGATCGGGGAGTGGTCAGAAATCCCCCTAGGGTGTATATCAACAGTGTCCACTTGTTGTACTCCATCACCCAGCGCCAAGAAGTAATCTATTTGTGTTAGGCTATTGTGCACCGTAGAGTGGTAGGTGTACTGCCTCGCGGCAGGAAGTGTGTAGCGCCATATGTCGATCAGTCCCAGTGCAGTCATGAATCTCTGCATCTGAGAGAGATTCCCCGTTTGCGGCAACACCGGTAACCTATCTGTAAGGGGATCTATCACTGCGTTGAAGTCTCCTACAATTATAATATCACCCTCAGGTAGGTCTAGCAGGAATTTACCCAACGCTGGGAGTGTGATAGAGTGTAGTGCCGGGGGGACATAGACTGATACCACATTCAGGAGTTTCCCCTCCCATTGGCCCTGGAGTGCCGCAAAGTACCCTTGCGTGTCCACCTTAGTACTGAGTGTGATGAATTGCGCTGACTTCTTCATCAGTATGCCTGTGCCCCTTGAGCCCGTAGAAAACTCAGAATGCACCATCATCTTGTATCCCTTTCTGTCAAGTGCCTTTGTCGCACTCCCTGTGAGGTGCGTCTCCTGGAGGAGTACCAAGGCCGGCCCCTTCCTTTTTACCACATTCAACACTAATCCCCTTTTTATCTTGTCTCCCAACCCTCTCACATTCCATGACATGAGCCGGAGAGGCATTATTTGAGATCGCTGCAACCCCCCCTCAGCTGTGTGCCCTCGTGTGTCTTGCATTATGCATCTTGTATGTTTGGTGGTGGTGTTCGGATCCCATTCTCGGGGTGTGTCCGTGTAGTGCCTGACCCAGGTTGTGCATATGTTCTGGTGCGTTGCTAGACCTCGCTCGTGGAACTTCAAGAACTTGTAAACAACCCCATCCCTCCACCCCCTCCCTGCCTCCCTGCTTAACGGGCATGCAACCGCCCGCCTCCCCAACCTAGCAGAGTGCTTAACCCATCCCTTTAACAGTTTACTTGCGCCCAGTGTCCAGACGTGTCCTTCCAGCAGAGATTGTTTTAGCGGTTAAAATGTGTGGCGTACACCATAGAGTCAGCATTCCACTCCTCCTGCAGCCCCTTGACTGTCCAGCGTTGGTGAGCCATTTTCCCCTCCTCTTCCGGACGATTGTGACCCTGGGAGTCCATCGTTTCGCGATGTGGCTGGCCTGTGGGTCTCCAGCCCTCCAACCAGTCTTGAGCCATCTCCGGTGTCTCGAAGAACCAGACCTTGTCTTCTGCCACCACTCGAAGACGCGCCGGGAAAAGCATGGAGTAGGGCACTTCCTTCGCCCTTAATGCCTTCTTTACATCCAGGAAAGTTCTCCTCCTGCGCGCCACCTCAGCAGTGTAATCTGGAAAGAAGGCGACAGTTGAGTTCTGAATGCAAATGGGTGGAGATACCCTTGCCGCCTGCAAGATGGCGTCCCGATCACGGAAGTTGAAGAGTCTTGCTAGGATAGGCCTTGGGGGGGCCCCCGGCTTGGGCGTTCCACCGGGCACTCTGTGAGCCCTTTCTACCGAGAAGAAATGTGAGAGACCCTTGGGCTGTAGGTGTGTTTTGATCAGTTCCTCTACATAGAGGTCCATTGCCCCTTTTCCTTCGGATTCCGGAACTCCCAGGACTCGAACGTTGTTCCTCCTCGAGCGCCATCTTCTCCATGGCCACTTGCAGTTCTGAGACGTCTTCAACCAGGGATTTCGTAACCACCTCCACTTGTTTTACTCTTTCGTTCATTTTTTGGAGGTCCGCTTTAATCAGGGTGACTTCAATAGCGGTAGAACCCACCGTGGTCTGCACCTGCGCCAGGGCACGCATTACCTCCTCCAGTATCGCCTTCTTCGTCCCGTCTCCTTCTTGGGTTTTGCCCGTGGAATTACGAGAGTCTACTTGGGGCGAAGTGTTCTTATCGTAGGCGAATTTGTCTAGTTTCGCCTGCGTGGAGTTGTGTTTGGGACCTCTGCCCGCCATGGTCTTTCTCGGGTCTGCTTCACTCCTGTTTCGTGAAGTCACCGTATCTTCGAGTTCCGTCCGCCAGGTGCGGGTTCCCTGTCTCGACCGCAGCCTCCGGGGTTCCAGTTGGCCGCTACTCTCCAGCGTTCGCCGTAGGGCAGTTCTGCTTTACGGGGCGCTTTTCAGGCTCCTAGCGTGTCTCTTGTTGCCGGTGGTGCATGTGTTTGGCTGTGTCTCTGGCCCCACCGTTTTTGCACTGCCTCTTAGGTGTGGCCGGGGGGTGCTTGTTGTTCCTCCGGTAAGTCTCAGTGCGGTATCCACTCCCCAGTACTAAGTTTTGCGGATCAGGCGCCGCTGCCACTACTTCTTGCGTTGTCCCCAGCTCTCCCTGCCACTCAATCTGCTACCGGCTGGATGAGCTGCCCCTGACCACTGATGCCTCCGTGTGTCCGGCCCACCAGCGTTCCTGGGGTGTGGTGGGGGGTAGACTCAGCGAGTATCCGGGGATGCTGGTGGCAGTGCGCATCGGGACCAGTCGGTTTTAGTCAACAGCAGACCCTGGCTTTCAACTCTCTTCTGTATGTGCCGCTTTCTCGCCTCCCTGTCACGGGCCCCAGTGTGCATGGCTCGCGGGGTCGTAGTGCCGACTTCCCTCGTCACCGGAGCTCTGCCTGCCGAGCGCGCAGATTGCATCCCACCTGGGTCTCGCGGGCGTCCCGGCTACTGTCTAAATCTTTTAGCGGCCCCCGGTGCAGTGCCGATCCATCCGCTGTGTCTTGTGCTGCCCCTGATAGTGCCGCTGTTACCTCCGTTTTCCGTGGCACTCCGGGTTTCGGATTTCCGGCCACTTCCTGTGCCTGAGTCCCGCCGCCTCCTCACCTCCGCCCGGGTCTTTGCTTCAGGGCAGTCCGCTGCTTTCCGTTTCGCGCAGGCCTCGCCGCGCCGGATATCTCCGCTCCTGTTTTGAGTGCCCGCCGGCTCCCAAAACTTCTCTGCGGGGTCCCGCCCGGTCCTAGACCCGGTCAGCCCCACCGGAGTACAAACTTGGACGGATTAGTGCAGCGGATATGTAAGGGATTACGCCTCACTCCCGGAGCTCCTGTGCTATGCTGCCGCCATGGTCGGCCGCTAGCCACGCCCCCTCTCCTGATTTCTTCTTGATAAGAAAAAAGTGGGAATAAAAGCCCATCCCTTGTTGTAATCGAGGAACCACTTTGACTGTTCCTTTTTTAATCAAAACTGCAACTTGTGCAAACAATTCCTTCAAGTGTGCTGGAGGGGGACCAGAGGGAGGGTGGGTGGGAGGAAACTTGAGAAATTCTAGAGAGTGGCCTTTTGAGATCACATCCAAGACCCAACGATCTGATGTTATTTTTGACCAATTGTAAAAGTTTTGGGAGATTCGACCTCCAATCTTCAGAGCAGGTTAAGACTTAGTTTTTGGAAAGTCATTGTTTTTTGGAGGTGTTACCCCCTCTGTAGGTGGATTTTCTCCTATATGGCCTGGAATCAGTCTGTCTATTCTGATTTTGGTTGGAGTAACGCGGTTTGTTCTCACCATAGGAGCGGTACTGGGAAGAGCCTCGAAAAGTGGAGGATGTGCCCCTGCCACGTGCTCCACGAAAAGGTTGTTTCCGATATTGGAGAGATCCTAGGGCGTGAGCAGTGTCCGGATCCTTCTTGATGGACACTAAGGCATCGTCCACGTGCTTGCCGAAGAGGGACTCTCCATCGAAAGGCAGATCGAGTACTCTTGCTTGCCCCTCGAGCCGAAAGGACGTAGCTTTAAGCCAGTTCTGCCTTCTTAAGACTGCAGCACCTGCCAGTTGTCTGAAACCCGTAGAGGAGATATCGATTGCACAGTCTATAATTTCCGATTAAATTTTCTCACCCTCTTGCAGGATCTTATGTGCCTCTGCCATGAGGATTCAGGAATCAGGTTGACCAAGGCTGCAATCTCCGACCACATTTGGCGGTCGTATCGGCAGAGGATGGCTAAGGAATTTGCCGCCCTGACTGTAGTCGCAGCCATCGTTGGGAACTTTTTGCCGATGGTATCCAGGCGGCGACCTTCCTGGTCCGGTGGGGATGTCAAAGGACTAGGCGGGGGAGTACGGGCGGAATTGAATTAGGCTGTTCCATGAGTTTGAGCCCTTCCTTCCAAATGAAATCAATAATTGGAATGGTATGCACTTGTTTCAAAGGTTGATCTTTGAAATCATAAAGAAAACAGTCCTGTTTTTTGATGACCATAGGCAAGTGGACACGCTTTGCGGCTCTCATCATTAAAAGGTGAAAACCCCCAATGTCCACTGGGTGAGAAGCCAGAGGAGAGGACGGAGGAGGAGACGAAGTCTGCGCCTGATAATTGTCCCAATCTGCTAGGACAGCGTCATCATCTTAGTCTGTATCATTATGAATGTCATCATCAGTACCAGGGTCCTGAAGAACTGGTGATCGGGCCGGTGCAACTTGAAATGACTCCCGTTTTGAAGGAGGCAGTGAAGAAGCCTGCGAATAAGGTGGGAAACGATGGTTGTAGTCGTCCAGCATGTGTTGAAGGTTTGTGATCAAAGTCATTGGCAACTGGGCCATAGGAACTCCGTGGTCAACATCCTGTTGGTCATCTTGAACTGAGATGTGCGACTCCCGCTCATCATTATCATCATAGTCTTGATATTTGATATGTAGCTCAGACGGGCTGCTTGCAGGACATAAGGTGTCATCAGCGTAAGAGCCATCAGAAGATTCCTCCCCTGCAGACTCATATAGTTGAGCAGGGGGACCTGACCCATGTTGGACAGGGCTCAAAACCAGTGGAGCAGGACGTTTAACAGCAGTAGCTGTCACCACCGTGAAGGTGGTTGCAGTCGGCAGAGAATATTGCTCCGTCAACGGTCCCTTCGACGAGCTCATCATCGAAGTCGTCATCGAGGGATTCGTCGATGATGTCCTAGGCGTTGATGAAGGGGTGGATGCCATCGACGAAGCCAAGGCCCTTATCGTCGACAGTGCTGACGCCGATGAAGATTTAGCTGTCGTCGACTAGGTCTTCAGCGTCGACAGAGCCATCGACGATGAGGTAGACGTCAACGAGGTACTCAACGTCAACGAGGCTACCGTCGATGAAACAGGCAGCGTCGATGAGACATGACGCGTCGACTGAGCCTTCGTCGACGAATGGTGTTTAGGAAGGGTAGTCGACGAGACGGATTTCTTTGCCGTCGACGATATCTTTACAATGGACGAGATAGGCCGGACCTCCTGGACCATCGTCGACGATGTAGACGTCGCAGTCTTCAGAGAGCTGGTCGTCGTCGAAGTAGTTATAACGTCGACGGATCTTGTCGTCATCGAAGGGCGCGTCGACGAGCTCGTCGACGAGCCGGCACTCGTTTTGGAGGATAAGGGCACGGCGTGGGACTGCGACGCCAGAGAACTAGGTCCCGCAGGCGTAGAGGTCGGCAGATCCCGTGGGGAGAAGGACTTAGGAGCGTCCACAAGCTTCTTCTTTTCAAGGAAAGGAGAAGGAAGCTCAGTCTCTGACCCACACTCAGAGGGGTCTTAGAATGGCAGGAAGACACACTCTCTAAATCAGACACAGGGTTGTCTGTCCTCTTCAACCTCTGTAGCCACAGAAGGAGACGGGCCTCTCTATACTTTAGGGTCTTTGAAGAAAAAGTTCTGCAAAACTTGCAACGCCTCACCTCATGGTCCGGGTATAAGCAGTAGATGCATTTTTTATGAGGGTCCTCAGAGAAAAGACTAAGTTTTCCACAGGCAGAACAAGGCCAGAATAAAGACCTCTTTGTTGAAGACATGTTCTTGAAGTTTTGAAGGTTTGTAGAATGAAGAAAACTGAGCAGAGCTCAGGGAGACTCCCTTCACACGATGTGCGGTAGAAAATCTGAGCGCTTGAGCTTTTGAGGAGAAGGTTCTAGAGGGTGCTATAGCCTGATTGGCTGGAATGTGAACTATTATAATGACATGGATATGTTACTAAAGTGAGCGCTCTCTCTCTCAATGCTTTCTATGGACCAATGTTGTTCTATGGTACTTCAAGGTTTATTTCTTTTATATATATTTTAATATCTATTTATATGGATGTATATATATATATTATATATATATATATATATATATATATATATATATATATATATATATATATATATATATATATATATATATATATATATATATATATATACATATACTTTATGTTTCTTACTACTATTTTATGTACCGTGGGACTCCCACTTCGACGACGGGGAGTTATTCAAGCATGTGAATCTATGAAAGAAACCCTAATACTGGAGAATTTTGGATTGGTACTGTGAATAACAGTCATCTGTAAGATGTAGGAAAGGCTCTTTAATTGTAAATGCCTGTATTTCGCTCATTCTTCTGGTTGTTAACCCCAGCAGTAATGCAACTTTCCATGACAGAAACTTGAGGTCCGTCCTATGTATTGGTTCAAAAGGGCTTTTCAATAACTGAGTTAGCACCACATTTAGCTGCGGTGCAGGAGGAGGAGCCCTTAATGGAGGGAAAACTCTGAATAGTGCTTTGATGAATTGTTTAATGATCGTATTAAACCACAAAGACGGAGAAGACAAAAAGCTCCTATATCTTGAAATTTCTGCCGGGTGCACTTTAATTAATGCATGGGCCAATACTAATTTTGCTATTAATAGGAGATAAGGAAGTATTGGTTCAGGTGAAGCTTGAAGAGGACGCACACTGGATTGCTGGCACAAAAAGACAGAAAATCTTCCATTTCAATCTACACATTTTGTAGTGGTGTCTGCTCTATCCCTTACATGAATGTCTCCGCAATTTTGAGGTATATTTAAATCTGAGAAATTGTAGAATTCAGGAGCCTTGTGGATAAGTAGCCTGGTCTGGATGAAGAACCTAACCTTGGTTCATCGTTGACAGAGTTTTGAATGGGTTCAGGTGAATGTGGTGGGTCTCTGACAACAGGAGTAGATCCGAACCAATGCTGTTTCAGGCATCTTTAAGCTATCAGGATTATATGACTTTGCTTTGTTGTAATTTGCTGATGACTCTTGGTATAAGAGGGATTGGGGGAAAAGTCTATGCCTAGATCCCTGACAATCTGATCGAAAATGCATTCCTTCATGACCCTGGATGTCAACTTGCATAAAAGCAGCATTTCCAGTTCTCTGCAGTTGCAAATAGATCCAGAGCTGGCCTGCCCCACAGAGAGAAGATCCTATTCAGAGCAGTTTAATCAACCTCCCACTCATGGTAGCTGTCCTTGTTCTGCTGAGCGTGTCCGCTAAGATGTTGCTTGTCCCAGGAACATGTTCCGCTTCATGCGTTATCCCATGTATCAGGATTCAGTCCCAGATCTGTTGCGCTTCCCTGGAGAGGGCCAGCCATCTTGTGGTCCCCTCTTTGTTCACATAATGCAAGCTGGTGGTATTGTATGTGCAAAAGGAGACAGACAAGCTTGTTATCCTTGGCAGGAAAGCTTGCAAGCTTAGATAGACTGCTTTGAGTTCCATCTGATTGACGTGCATGGTCTTTTGATCTGGAGACCATCTTCCACTGATTTGCAGATCCTGCAGATGGCCATCCTAGCCCTCTAAGGAGGCATCCATGGTTACCAAGTAATAGGGTATTTAAGGCAGGAATCTCAAGCCTCTGGAAAGATTCTTGGCTTGTGTCCACAAGGTTAAAGCTTCTGTTATGCCTTAAGTGATCCTTATTAGATCGGTGAATGACCCTTTTGTTTGAAGCCATTGCCTGTCCTTCTGTAGAGGTTCAATTTTGAGGCAGGAGAAAGGGATCAGAGATATCCCAGAGGACAGCATCCCTTTAACAGATGCACTGAAACTGACTTTTTTCTCAACAGCCTGAGGGCCAATTCAGAGTCTTTGCTGTTTGTCCTGATATAAAAATTCTTTGTTTTGGATAGTACACAAAGCTGCTCCCATGAATAATACCCTGTTTGATGGAGGAGTCGATGATTTTTGGTGATTGACAGTGATCCCTAAGCAGTTGAATAATGTGAGGCAGGCTTCCATGGCTGTTGACACTTAATGGGCCGTTGGTGCTTTTATTAGCCAGTTGTCAAGGTAAGGCAATACCTGATAAACGTCTGTTCTTAGGGAAGCTCCCAGAGGAGCTAGGCATTTTGTTAAGATGCGGGCGCTGATTTGAGGACAAGTGGGAGGAATTTGAACTGATAGTGGGTGCGGGCTACAGTGAATCTTAGAAATTTGCAATGCTTGGGATGTATTGTGGTATGAAAATTGGCATTCTGCAAGTCCAAGATTGTCATGTAGTCTCCATAATTGGGAGATGTAGGGTTTCTGAATCAGTTACCATGCAAAAGGATTAATTTTCAATTTCTGACATCAAAAATGGGTCACCATTCCTCATATTTATTTTTTATGAGGTAAAAAACCGGGAGTAGAAACCCATTCCCTTTTGGTGATGTGGAACTTTTTCTATTGCTACTTTGCTTAACGTGGTGAGGGTTTCCTTATGGCGTAAGTGAAGACAAAGTGGGTGCACTCCTTTGGTGGGGTTGTTGGCAGCCTCTAGATAAATTCCAGGGTATAAGCATAGGTGATAAGGTCTAATACCCATCTGTCTGACGTTATTTGCAGCCACTGCTGGGAAAGGTTGGAAATATTCCCACCCACAGTTTGGGAGTACCCAGCACTTGAGCAAGGTCGCGGTTTCCTACTGGTATCTCTTGCCTGGGTGATGTAGTTCTGCCTAGGCCCTTGTTTATTACTGGCTGCCACAAGGTGGTGCTCAATAAGTCTGTTGCAGGTAGGCCGACCTATACTGTTGTTGGTAGGGTTGATATTGTTGAAAGCATTCATAACACCCTCTGTATGAGGCAAAACTCTTTCCTTGTGTTCCCCGAAAGGGCACTTTCCGAAACTGCAGGCTGCTCAACGGTTTTGCCATATCAATGGCCTGTAAGGCATCGTCCATGTGCTTTCCAAATAGGGCTTTGCCCTCATAGGACATGTCTTACTCTGTACCTCAGGCCAGAAAGATGTTGCTTTCAACCATCCTTGCCGCCTTAAGACCACAGATCGTGCCAGTTGCCGAAACCTTGTTGAGGCCATGTCCCTAGTGCAATCAATAACCTCTGAACATGTGCTCTTCTACTCGTGTAGTATCCTCTTTGCCTGTTTTTCTGTCCTCAGGCACAAGATCACTGATGTCTGACAACATATGTTGGTCATATCGGCCCAAAATGGCTAAGGAATTGGTAGCACAAACCGTAATTGTGGCCATAGTAGAGAATCTTTTGCCTATATTATCCAGATGCCTGCTCTCCCCATCTGGTGGAGCTGAGCTAGGCGCACAGAGAGGTTTTGACCAGCACTGAACCACCTAGCAGATCATGGAGTCGGGCTTTGGGTGCCTACTAAACAGGCAGGCAAATCTTCTGGAGCCTTATACTTCTTGTCTATTCGATGTAAAACAGCTGCAACCATCGCAGGATTTTACATAAACTTTGTACGTTCCTCCCAGGTATAATCAACTACCAAGCTCTCACAGATTTCTTGGTAGGCTCCTTGAAATCATAAAGAAAACAGTCCAATTGTTTTATTGACATTGGCAGCTGGAACCTCTTTACTGCTCTCTTCATCAGGTTGTGAAAACCTCCTCTGTCTTCAGGAGGCAAGTCTACTGGTTGTGGTGCAGGATGAGTTGGAGTGAGAACCAAACAATCATCCCATTTGTTGCGCATGGATTGATTATCAGGTATTTCTCCCACCTCAATGTCCTCATCCAATGACAAATGGTCATCCATAGCAGATGTTGGATGCTGGTGTAATCCTGGGTGTCAAGAGCAGCGGAATAGGCCGCAGTATTTGTGGGAATGGAGGTGGAACACTAGGTTGTGTTGAAGATTGTGGCCTTGCGGGCTCCAGAAACCTTTCATAATAGTCCTGAAGCATACACTGGAGGTTTTGAAACAAGGTCAAAGGAACCTGTACTACACCTTCTTGTGAAGGGGAATGGCCATATGGCCATACTGTTGGGACAAGTTGCCCATGATTTTTGGGTCTTTCAACGTAGCTTGTCCGCTCAGCACTATAGTATTCTTCATAATACTGTTGATCATCTTCATCCTCATGTTTTATGTGAAGCTCGGAAGGGATGTGAGCCGGTCCGAAAGAGCCATCATTTTCTGATTCTTTCACATCCAGAGGGTGACTTGGAGGGAGAGGAGATACTTTTCTTGGGGAAGTGAGCTCTGGCCCAAGGAATAATCTTGTGATTTTTACTGTGGTCGATGATGTCCCAGTCAAGTCCGTTGTTGCAGTTTCCGACTGCAAGGGCATTTTTGTTTTTCGCAAGGTCGACAAAGCTATCCTGGTCAACAGGGTCTCAGTCAAGGGTTGTGAAGGTCTCATCGACGGATACTTTGCCGATTATTTTTTTGTCAAAAAGGATGGCATCAATGTAGCGTTAGTTTGCGTCACTATAGTAATATTTTTTCTCGCTGACAATGGTGTTTGACGGCAAGATGGGGGTCATCGAGATTTTTCAAGCTATTTTTGCTATTGTCATCACAGTTCTAAGGAGGACTTTATACATTCCAGACTTTGAAGATGGAGTGGTGGATTCAGACGGATTAGTTCCTTACCGGTAATCCTAGTTCTCTTCCAGGGGTATCCTTATCAAAGTCATAAGCATTAGAATATTCCCGCCCATGCGCGGGACCCCGGAAACACTACAATATATGTGCCCAACATATATATAATTATATATACACATATATATATATACACACAAATAAGCAACTGCAGCCTCATACACATCAGAGCTGAATCATGCTGCAAGGACTTCCCATCATAACACGAGAAACATGCATTAGAAATAGGGAAAAAACAACAGTAAAACATGTTTCGAAACTGTTTTAATGCTCAGAAGACAGTAGAAAATCCCATAAATGACTGAAAGCATAGACAGCTCCCAGGCTGCATTGCAAACCAAAGTCTAAAAAGACTGAAAGGCTAAATCATAGCAACATAAAAATAAACTGACACCGTGCCTTTTAAGGTACTCCTGACCCCCAGCTTCCCATCCTGCATCAGGGGTGACAGTTGGGTCAGTTGTTCTTTGCGGAGACTGAAAAAAGCCATGGCACAAAGAATGAACAATATTTCCAAAAAGGAAAAAGTCCTTTGCCCGAGGAGGAGGGAGGGTTGCTTACGACTTTGATGAGGATACCCCTGGAAGAGAACTAGGATTACAGGTAAGTAACTAATCCTTCTCTTCCAGGGGATCCTCATCAATAGTCATAAGCATTAGAATAGAGTAGCGAGCCTCACCTCATCTCCCTGCGGGCAAAGGGGCAAAACAGTAATATAACCAACAAGCTTAGAAGGACTAAGCAAAGACAGATAGTTGGCTATCTAAACAGATTCCTCAAGGAGGCCTGGCCTACTTGAGTATCAGCCCTGGAATCAGACTCTAGGCAGTAGTGCCTCGTAAAGGTATGAACCGATCTCCAGGTTGCAGCCTTGCAAATTTCTGACATAGGGACATCATGCAAGAAAGCCACTGTGGCCGCTTTCCACCTAGTGGAATGCGCCTTAGGCGACAACAGTAAGAGTCTTTTTGCCAGCTCATTTGCTAAGTTAATGCAGGATGCGATCCATCTAGAAATGGATCTCTTAACGGCTGGGAAGCCTGTTCTCATGGCGCCATAATTGACAAATAACTGATCCGTCTTCCTTATGCCCTTGGTACTCTCTACGTAGAATTTAAGCACTCTTTTGAGGTCCAAGGAAAGCAGCGCCTGCTCAGTCGGTGTTGCAGGGTTTGGGAAAAAGGATGGAAGGGAAATGGACTGATTAATATGAAAATCAGACACAACCTTCGGGAGAAAAGACAGATGCCCCCTCAAGACTACTCTGTTGTGGTGGAAAACAGTGTAAGGCTCTTTCGTACACAGCGCTTGGATTTCGCTTACTCTGCGCGCTGATGTAATGGCTCCTAGAAAAGCAGCCTTGCAAGACAAATGCTGCAACGATGCTCTGTGGATGGGCTCAAAAGGTGGGCCCATCAACTTAGATAATACCAGGTTCAACGACCATGGAGCAGAAGGGTTTCGAACAGGGGGATAAACCTTCTTCAACCCCTGTAAGAAGTCCTTGACCACCTGCATTTGGAAAAAGGAGGGTTGGCTAGGTGACTTCCTATACACCGTAATGGCCGACAAATGCACCCTGATAGAAGCATACTTCAACCCAGATCTTGCTAAGTACAGAAGGTAAGGAAGAATGACATCCTCCTGCCGTTTCTTAGGATCGAGGTGATGCTCTCTACACCAAAGAAAAACCCTTTTCCACTTAAACGCATATGACGATCTTGTAGAGGGTCTCTTAGCCTCTTTTAAAATGTGCATGCAATCAGGGGGCAGTTTCAAATGTCTGTATGCAGGACCTCAGGAGCCATGCTGTCAAGTTCAGCGAGGGAAGGCTGGGATGAAGAATCCCCCACCCATCTTGGATAGTAGGTCCGGCCTGCAAGGTAGTCTCCTGTGTGGAAGTACCGACAGATGAAGAAGGTCCGGGTACCACCACTGCCATGGCCAGTCTGGAGCTATCAGAATCATCTACATGTTGGATCTGATGAGCTTGGACACCACCTTCAGGATTAGAGGCAGGGGAGGAAAGGCATAGGCAAATGTCCCTGACCAATCCATCAAAAGCGCATTCCCCCTTGTCCCTGGACGGTGGAATCTGGACACATAGGCATGGCATTTTTTGTTTTCGTCGTCTGCGAACAAATCTATTGCTGAACGACCCTAACGATGGAATGGGTCTGCCACCACCTTGTTGTTTAGCACCCAGTCTGGCTGATCTTCGAAGTGTCTGCTGAGTGCTTCTGCCTTGATATTTTGCTCTCCTAGAAGTTGCACTGCGACCACCGATAGATTCCGGGCGAGAAGCCAATGCCAGATCGCCTGGGATTCCAGGTAGAGAGGACGTGACCGTGTACCACCCTGTTTGTTCAGATAGAACATGGTGGTCGTGTTGTCGGTCTGGACCAGGACCGAGCTGGATTCGATTGCAGGTAGAAAAGCTTTCATAGCAAGGTGAACTGCTCGCAGCTCCAGCATATTGATGTGGTAGGATTGTTCCTTTGCTGACCACCGTCCTTGTATCTGAAGGCACCCCATGTGTGCCCCTCCCCCCCGGCCTTGCAGAGACACTTCTGTTACCACTGATTGCACCGGAAGTGGCTGGTGAAATGGGACTACCACCAACAGATTTTGAAGCAGAGTCCACCATTGATGGAGGATCTCCCTGCCTGGGAGAGCCCGATCCGATCTTCCCAGCGACCTGTCGATTGATCCCACTGGTCCTCCAGAGTCTGCTGCAACGGGCACATTCTCAGCCTGGCGTTGGGGAACTAGAAAGATGCAGGAAACCATGGATCCCAGCAGGGATGCCACCTGCCGGGCTGTCGGACTCTGCGCCTGGAGTAGAATCCTGCACTTCTGCTGCATTGAAGAAAGTCTCTCTTCCGAAGGAAACGCTCTTCCCAAGCTTGTGTCTAGAACGGAGCCTAGGTAATGGATGGTCTGGGTGGGCTGTTGCACTGACTTCTCCATGTGGACATGGAGGCCGAGATTGTGTAACTGGCGCAGACAGACTTGGAAGTCGTTTCTCACTTGCAGAGGGGATAGACCTTTCAGAAGCCAGTCGTCCAAGTATGGATAGACGAAGAGACCTTTTCTGTGCAGGAAGGCTGCCACCACTGCCATGCATTTGGTGAAGACTCGTGGAGCCGACTTGAGCCCGAAGGGCAGGACTTTGTACTGGTAGTGTTTGTGACCGACCACAAACCGCAGGTACAAGCGATGACGTTGTGCAAATGGAATATGGAAGTACGCATCTTGGAGGTCCACCGAACACATCCAATCTCCTACTTTTAGATGTGGACATATATGGTGAAGGGCCAACATGCGAAACTTCTCCTACACTATGACCTGGTTCAGAAGTCGAAGGTCCAAGATAGGTCGAAACTTGTGCTCCTGATCTTTTTTGGGGACAAGAAAGTACCTGGAGTAAACTCCTCTTCCTCTTTGAGAGGGAGGAACTTCTTCTATAGCTTGCTTTTGAAGAAGCGCCTTCACCTCCTTTCGAAGCAGCTTTAGCTGGTGAGGACGAGACGTTCTCGGCGATATGTCCTTTGGAAGCGCACAGAAACATAGCGTGTATCCATTGCGCAGTATATTCAGCACCCAACCATCTTTTGTGATGCTGCACCACTCTGCCAGATGTTGTGAAGCACTTCCTCCCACTGGAGTGGGCAACGGCGTCAGAGGAAGCCACTGTTCATGACTTCCCTCCTGCTCTCGCTGTGGTAGAAGTTTGTTGCTGGTGACCACCTCTACCTCGGTGTGACTTTCTTCCCTGAAACTGGGACTTGCCCTGGTTCTTTTTCTGGGACCACTGAGGGGTTTGAGCCCTCTGTTGAGGCCCATTGCGTTGGTTGGATCTGTACCGACGCTTGAACTCTTTCTTTTTCTCCAAACCGGCTGCCTTGACAGTGTCCAGTTTGGTTTTCATTCTATTCATCTCCTCGTCTGCGTGCGTGTCGAAGAGAGAGTAGCCAGAGAATGGGAGGTTCAAGATTCTCTGCTGCGCATCCAGTTTGAGTCCTGCCAATCTCAACCAGGGTTATCTCCTGGCGCATATTTCATGCGCATAAGAGTGCGCCGAAAGCACAGCGCCGTCCGCCACTGTGCTAATCATCTGGTTTGCCACCAGAGATCCTTCGGTTACTATTTTGTCAAAGTCCTTCTGGTCTTCCTTTGGCAGCTTGGTCTTGAAGCGTTCCAAGGAATCCCATAAAGCTCTGTCATAACGGCCTAACAATGCAGCCGCGCTGGAGACCTTTAGGGTAGAAGCCGCAGAATTGCAGACCTTGAGACCCCATGAGTCCTGGGACCTGCCTTCTTTGTACAGTGGAACCGAGGAAATAGCAGTGACAGCATGTGTTTTTCGTGCTGCGTCTACGATCACCGAGTCTGCAGGTGGATCCGTCTTAACGAAGACCGGATCTGAGGCAGCTGGCTTGTATTTCATTTGGATGCGAGCCGGCACCGCCTTAATGGTCGCTGGAGACAGGAAAGTGTCCATGACAGAGTCAAGAATCCCTGGACCCAAGGGAAGCAACGGTTGAGATGAAGTCTTCTGATGAAGTGTCTCAAAAATCACTGTCGTTGTGATTGGGGGAACAGACATCTCGATGCTGAGTTTCTGAGCCCCTCTCTGCAGAACCTCATGGTAGGTGTAGGAGAGTAGGGTCTGCTATCCTATGGTCACCCCAAATTTTTGCTTTTTGCTTCACTGGTTTATGACTTAATGTGGCTGTGGGCCTGCCAATCAGACCCACAGCCTGCTGTTCTCCCACTAAATGTATGCCAAGGCACGTTAGGTGCAACACCAATTGGAACATGGATCACCTTGTGAGCCCCTGTACAGTGTACCCTAGGTACCCAGGGCATAGGTACATCCAAGGCCTACCAGGGGCTGCAGCACATATTGTGCCACCCCTGGCCTGACCTTACTATTTGACAACTGGCTGATCACTCAGCTGGGGCAAGGTGGTGTAATCACCCTTTGCTTTAGATATAGTATCTCTATATCTAACACATACAAGGACACACAGTAACCTATAAGTCACTCCTATGGCAGGCCTTATCAATCCTGAAGGCAGAGTGCTTGGTTATGTGTGAGATGGTGTTCTAGCATGAGCTGAGCCTGTCTGCAGCTTTCGGAAACATGTCCTTTAGCTGTTTCCTGATAGCGTCATACCATATACTCTTAAGTGCATTATGAACCTCGCGGTTAAATGCTAACTCTGGTTTGACATTATCAAAACATGTCGAGTAAAGTGTCATACGAATTGGAATACTACCCCCTCTCCAATTCTGGCGACGGGGGTAGCATTCCACCCTTCTAGAGGGACACGACATGTACAGAACCTGAACCCCGCTTAAAGTTAAACAGAGCCTCAGCATCACAAAATGGATACTGCCACCACAGACCTAAGTCTGACCTCCTGCTGCTGGGAGTCCTTCCAGCGAGGGGGGCTTGGACAAAGGGTTTCCTGCCTTGGGAGGCGCTAGCACCACCCCAGACAGGATTTTGTGTATCTGGTTAGCTAGGGCTGAATAGAATCAGACATGCCCGGGGCACACAAGGTGTTCCCGTGCATAGGCCAATTCAAACCGGTGCTGGGGCACTCCAGCCCCAGCTCTGGTGCGAAACTGGACAAAGGAAAGGGGGTGTAACCACCCCCCTTCCTGGTCCCACCCATAGTAGGGACCTAGTAGGTAGTACAGCCCCTAGAATTGGTTTAAAAGTAGGAGCTGAGTCCCAAGACGGTAGATTACCCCTAAATTCGACTACACAAGAAGAAACTCTGGATCTTCGACGTTCTGCTGCTCAGAAGACGAACAATAGTTACTTACCTGTAATCTGTGGTTCTCCAGTATTGGTGTCTTTCATAGATTCACATGCCTGAATCATTCCCCGTTGTCGGAGTGGAAGTCCCACGGTACATAAAATAGCAATAATATGCCATAAATATGCAGTAAATACCATTAGAATAAACCAGGAAGTAAAGTAGCCCAGCTACAGTAGGAAAAAAACTTCCACATCTATGACTATCATAGTCGTTTTGTATAGTCCAAACTACAGCCAATCAGGCGCCAGCACCCACCAGAATGTTCTCCCCAGAGGCTCAGGCTCTCAGATTTTCTCGCAAGGAGTGAAGGTAACTCAAAATAGCCTAACAAAGCCTCTGAGGGGAGGTGGGCGGGTTGCATGTGAATCTATGAAAGACACCAATACTGGAGAACCACAGATTACAGGTAAGTAACTATTGTTCTTCTCCAGTATTAGGGGTGTCTTTCATAGATTCACATGCCTGAATCAGAGTAGTTAGCAGTACATCCTTGTCAGGCAGACGATCATGTTTGTCAAGCTTGTCAGTATATAGTACATAAAACAGTATAAACTGAGTATACACATATAGTTTACGCATAGTAGAATACAATCCTGCAAGCAAATGTAACAAACATAGCATAAACAGCGCCTGACAGTAATAAAGGAGGTGGGAAACAGAGGCTCACTTTATTTGAAAAGGTTCCGTAGGACTGCCCGACCCACAGACGTATCCGCTTCGCTGGCTGTCTCCAGACAGTAATGCTTGGTAAATGTATGGCGACTAGCCCAAGTAGCCGCTCTGCAAATTTGCTGAATTGGAACTCCAGCAAACAAAGCCGCTGATGAAGATATTGTTCTTGTGGAATGAGCCCTAGGAGCTGTTTGGAACGGTCGCCCCGCTTGCGTATGACAAAAGGCAATGGCAGAAGAAATCCATCTTGCAATTGTTTGTTTAGAAACTGCCTGCCCCTTACGAATAGCACCGTAGGTGATGAACAGCTGGTTGGAAGAACGTAAGGCGGATGTCCTCTGCAGATAGAATTTAAGACATCTCTTGACATCCAAGGTATGCAATGCCTTTTCCGCTCGTGATTGCGGATTAGGAAAGTATGTTTTCAGAATTATAGGTTCGTTAAGGTGGAATTCCAAGGGTACCTTGGGGATGTACTTTGGATTAGTGCGGAGCACTACAGAGTCACTTGTAAATTGCAGAAAGGGCTGTTGAACTGTAAAGGCCTGGAGGTCACTGACTCTTCTGGCGGATGTCAATGCCAGTAACAATGCTACCTTCCACGAGAGATATTTGAGGTCAGCCTTGTGAATGGGTTCGAAAGGATGACGCATAAGTTGTGCCAAGACCACGTTGAGATGCCACATCGGAGGAGGTCGTCGTACTGGAGGGAACATCCTAAAGAGCCCCTTGAAGAATTGTTGTACAATCCTAGCCGAGTACAAGGAATTAGTACCATCCTGCCGATATCTAGATATCGCTGCCAGGAACACCTTTAAAGTTGCGTGAGATAGACCTGATTTCGCCAAATGTAGGAAGAACGGTAGAATCTCTTCCGGCGTTGCTGAAAACGGGTGAATTCCGTTTGCCTGACACCAGATGCAGAAACGTTTCCATTTTAGACTGTATGTCTTTATTGTGGACGGTGCCCTCGCCTTGGCCAGTACCTCCTTGCATTCCTCTGGGATGTTCAAGTGGGCGAACTCACGGTATTCAGGCGCCAGGCTGCTAATTTCAGAGATGCTGGATCTGGGTGACAGACCTGATCGTTCTGCATACTGAGTAAGTTCGGGATTGGATCCAACTGAATTGGTTTGCACTCTGACAGTAGAAGGAGTTCCGTGAACCAATACTGGCGCTGCCATCTGGGTGCAATCAGGATCAGTCTGCACGGTTCCTTCTTCATTTTCCGCAGAACCCTGGGGACAAGTGGGATTGGTGGAAATGCGTACACATAAATCAAAGACCAGTCCATTGAGAACGCATTCCCCTGAGAGTCTTTTTGGGGATACCAGCTCGCAAAGAACTTGCATTTGCTGTTGGCCTTCGTAGCAAACAGATCTAGGTCTGGGCGACCCCATTGTCGAAAGATGTGATCCACCGTCTGTTGATGAAGTTCCCACTCGTGAGTGGAGACCTTCGTCCTGCTGAGTGTGTCTGCCAAGACATTCTCTATTCCTGGAACGTGCACAGCTTGAAGATGTACATCGTGCTCCAAAGCCCACGCCCACAACTCCTGGGCTTCCTGGGAGAGGAGAAGAGATCGAGTTCCCCCCTGCTTGTTGACGTAGTGCATGCTTGTTGTGTTGTCCGTTTTTATCAACACATTGGAATCCTGAATGACTGCATGAAACGCCTTGAGTGCCAGAAAAATGGCTCTTAGTTCCAGGCGGTTTATGTGCCAACGCTGTTGTAGGGCAGACCACTTGCCACTGATAGTGAGGCCTTGAAGGTGCGCTCCCCAGCCCTCGAGAGACGCATCCGTCGTGATGGTGAGGCTTGGTGGCTCCTGAAGAAACGCACACCCTTTTTGAAGATGTCGTTTTTGCGTCCACCATCTTAGTGAGTTTTGCATTATCGGTGTGATCCTGATCATATCCTCGAACGTTCCGGAGACCTGTAACCACTGCTGGGTCAGTTCTTCCTGGAGGGGCCTCATTCTGAGGCGACAGTTCGGTAGCAATGGGATGCAAGAAGATACCATCCCCAGAAAGGACTTGTATATCCGAACAGAAACTGACTTTTTTGACAACAGTTTCTGTGCCATGTCCCTTATCCTGATTTGCCTCTCCTCCGAGACAAAGGCTCGGAGTCTCTGGGTGTCCAAAGTTGCTCCCAAGAAAGCTTGTCTTTGCGAGGGTTCCAATTTGGATTTTTCGTGATTGATGGAAAGGCCCAGGGATTTGAACAGGTGTAGACACTGTCGTAGATGCGAATGAACGACTGCTCGAGAACTGGCCTTTATAAGGCAGTCGTCTAAGTATGGGAATATTTGGATTCCCTTTAGTCGGAGATGCGCCGCCACCGGAGCTAGAACCTTGGTAAAAACTCTTGGCGCCGATCGTAGTCCAAAAGGAAGAACCTTGAATTGGTAATCCCTGCCAGCCACCCTGAAGCGCAGGAATTTTCTGTGGCGAGGTAGAATTGGAATATGGAAGTATGCATCTTGGAGATCTAAGGTGACCATGTGATCCCCTGCTGCCAAAAGATGCAATATTTCCTGGAGCGATAGCATTCTGAATGTTAACTTTCTCAAGTACTTGTTCAGAGCGCGAAGATCTAGAATCGGGCGCCACTCTCCGTTCTTTTTCCTTATTAGAAAGAATCTGGAGTAGAAGCCCATTCCTCTCATCCTTTGAGGCACGCTCTCGATCGCTCCCTTCTGCATCATCAATCTGATTTGAGCAAATAATTCCTTCAGGTGAGCTGGGGGGGTCCTTTTGGAGAAACATTTGGAGGAAATGTTTCGAATTCTAGGGCATGACCCCTGGACACTATGTCTAGGACCCATTTGTCTGATGTTATTGACTGCCAACTTGAGTAAAATTTGGATATTCGCCCTCCAATTTTTTCTTTTGAATAGGGCAGCGGTGGCGGCAGGTAAAAAGTTTCATTGTCGTTTATCCTTTCCACGGTAATTTGCTCTACCCCTGGTTTTGGGGATAAGAAGGTTTTCTTTGGTTGTAAGACTGATAGCGTTGAGTCTGGTATCTTTGATTGTTTTGCCTGTAAGAGGATTGCTGGTTATATCCGACTCTGGTAGAGGACATTCCCCGTCCTCTCGCTCCTCGAAAGGGCAGCTTTCGAAATTGAAGAGACACTAAGGATTTCGCAGTTTCATAATCCTTCTTTATAGTCTGTAAGGCGTCCTCTACCTGAGGTCCAAACAGATATTCACCATCATATGGCAAATCCAGCACTTTATGTTGGACTTCTTGCCTAAAAGAAGTAGATCGCAGCCAACCCTGCCTGCGAAGAACTGCAGCTCCTGCTAGCTGCCGAAAACCCGTTGAGGCCACATCCACAGCTGAATCAATAATCTCCTCCGATATTCTTTGGCCTTCATGAAGTATCTTGAGCGCTTCAGCCTTTGAAGGTTCAGGTAGAAGATCAAGATATGGTGCAATATCAGACCACATCTGTCGGTCATATCTTCCTAAGATGGCCAATGAATTTGCCGCTCGAACTGTCGTAGCCGCCATTGTAGAGACGCGTTTGCCTATAGAATCCAAGCGTTTGCCATCCCTGTCAGGCGGGGCTGTTAGCGGGGACGAGGGATTCCTAGCCCTCTTTTGTGCTGCTTGAATTATTACAGAGTCCAGTTTTGGCTGTCCTATAAGGCATGCTGGAGACTTGTCTGGTGCCCTGTATTTCTTTTCTAAACGTGGTAGGACTGGAGGAATGGACGCCGGTGTTGCCATGACCTTAATCCACTCCTGCCAGATGAAATCAATGATGGGAATAGACTTAATCTGTTTCCTTGGCTGATCTTTAAAGTCATAAAGAAAACAATCTTGCTCCTTATGCTCCATGTCTATATGAAAACGCTTAGTGGCGCGTTCCATCAAAAGATGGAAGCTAACCACGTCCACCGGTGGAGAAATCGAGACTGCTTGGTGCAAAGGGGAAGGTGTGTGCTCCTGATCTTCATCCCACTCCGACTCATCTTGAACCTCACCTTCCTCCCTTTGTTCCTCCTCAGAAGACAGAGGATCGACTCCCTCCGCCTGTACTTGTGAAGCAGGTGATGTTGGAATTATTGGCTGCAAGCTTGGTATCGGAACCCCAGTGTTAGGAGTAGTTGGTTCTGAGCACGCTGTTTCTGAAGGTGGAAACCTTCTGTAGTAATCGTCCAACATGAATTGAAGATTGGACAGTAAAGCCACAGGTACTTGTGTGAGAGGCAAGGTATCCACCTGGGATGGCATCTGCACAGTTGGATGATCATCCTCCTGTTCGTCCTCTTTTAACTTGATATTTAATTCAGAAGGACTTGTAGCCGCTCCGAACATATGATCTATTTCTTCCTCACTATCCGAGTCCAAAAGACGGTCAGGAACTTGTGTCGTCGGTTTTGGTGTAAAGAACACCGTAGACGGAGACCATACTTGCAACGCGGTGCAAGATGAAAATTGCGGCGTTGATGGTGCGTTTTCCATTGTGCCAGTGGTCGGTATCCTAGACTCCTTTGAAACCGTCGTCGACAGGATGGATTTCGTCGACGGTATGTCCTTCGTCGGCGGTATGCCCTTCGTCGCCGGTATGTCCTTCGTCGACGGTACGCCCTTCGTCGACGGTACGCCCTTCGTCGACGGTACGCCCTTCGTCGACGATATGCCCTTCGTCGACGGCTTGTTCTCCGTCGACGGCATGCTCTTCGTCGACGGTATGCTCTTCGTCGACGGTATGCTCTTCGTCGACGGGTCTGCCGTCGACGACTGGATGGACGTCGTCGACGGAGTGGTCTTCGTCGACGGGATGTTCGTCATCGACGAGGTGGTCTTCGTCGACGGGAAGTTCGTCGTCGACGGGAAGTTCGTCGTCGACGGTATTACCTTCGCCGGTGGCAGCGTCGTCGACGATGCTGTCGATGCCGATCTTTTCGATGACTTATTTTAAGGAACAGGGGTCCTAAGGATTTAAAAATGAGACAGGAGAATAACAATATAGACTACAATCAGTGCTATATTTTTAAAACGCCCAGCCGGACGTAAATTTATTTCAGGAATAATGTAGAATCGTGTTGGCCCAGAGAGGGGCCAAGGTTAGTAGCAAGATAGGGTACAATCCTGTACCTATCCCAAAAGGTTAGAAGAAACAAATCAAGAACAGGGAGATAGGAAAAAGGAAAGAGTTTTTCAGGCAAGCGAAAGGTTTTGAGCCAGAAGGTGACTTGCAATTACTGTAAGTGCAGTTTCAACAAATTCACCCTGCAGTGTCAACAATTTCAAATATACATGTTAAATCATATGCTACACTGCATACTGCGTCGACGTTCCGATCCCTAAGGGCTCATAATACACTGGGATCATCATCAGGACAAATTTTACTATTAATGCCTGCATTAAATTACAAGAGCCTGTAAAAAAGAGGGGGGAAAAAATAAGAACAATTTTAAGGCATAAGCCTAAACCAAAACAGTTTTTCAGGAAAATTAAAGCTCGACAAGGCACAGGTACAAATTAAAAGGCCATTCTATCATTTTAACTCGCCAGTTTTTGAATAGTGTGACCGTGATAATTAAACCGTATTTACAAGTGGGAAAATATAAAGACGGCGCAGTGACATAAGTGTCATTCATTGACAGATGTGCGAAATACATGCTGTGTCCGTAGTAAAAGTGGGGAGCCTTTGTTTCGTCGTACTCAGTGATTAAGTGATTCTACAAGTGAGGTGATTTGGATGGGAGAGTGTATAGGGACAGTCACTGGTCCATTAAGGGCAGGAAGTTACCTTTCAGGACCCGGAATTGAGGGTTTGATGGCTCAGGATATAGTTCCCGGTGCAGGAAGCTAGGTGCTGCTAGGTAAAATGAATGACCATTAATATTACAGACACGTGTATGCCGTGTCCTATTCGAAATTGCATTCAGGGGTCAGAGCTTACCTAGCGCTACTGATTGCAGACGCCTTGGGTTCGAATAATTCTTCTGACCGGAGGTGTTTCCTACCGGTTTACAACAACAGACACTGTGGGTTAATTAATGTTGCTGTTAGTATGGGGCTCCGAGTAGGTCGCTAATCGTAATTACAGACAGGGAAAGGCAGGAGAAAGCCTTACCTGGCTACGTGTAGTGTAGCTGTGTAGGCGGGGATTCTGTTTTCTTCAGTATCGGGATGAGTCCTCGCGGTTGCTGGGGATACAGAGTGGACATTAGCGGAGGCACTCTTTATGTGCAGGAGTTTCCTATTTAGACGCGTGCCCAGGAGGAAAGGAGAAGCGTACCTGGCTATGCTTGATGTAGCCGAACAGGGGGGAAAAGGTTGGTTCCTTTCGTGGGGACGAGAATTACGTCCACGAGGCAGCTACGGGATAGAAATTGAGGAAATAAGGGGACGAACTCCGTAATTGACGGATTATTCGGGCTAGCAGTATTCTAATATGGGCTTACCTTGCTTCTTGATTGAAGCGGCGGCGGGGCGGGTGAAGCTCGGTCGGCTTCTACCCCCTTCACTGGCAGCGCAGGTCCGCTGTACTGAAAATGCTCGTGTGCTAGGCTTAAGGAGCAGGGAAAAGAAAATGAACGAAGGACTAGTTTCAAGTGACTAGTAATTCGGCGGACATCTTGAAATGGTGAAGTTAGCCATTACTGTCTTAGGGGTATTGCTTGGGCTTGTAGTCCCGGAGTAGATTAAAAATATAACCCATACGGAGTGTAGATTGCGCACTTTAATCTAGGTGATATTACATTCGTGAGCGGGGACGTGAATTATTTTGCCATTTATGTTAGGCGTGAAGGGTGACTTACGTGAATTAAAATTGTGCACAAAAAGCGAGTAGTGCAGGCCAGCCATGCTCTACAATCATACACATCTGAATTTGGCAGAACTAAATCATCAATGTTTTCAAATTTTCAAAGCTTTCACATCGCATTACTTCAGAGAGAAACACACTATGTACAATGTTCATCCGAATGTTTGGAACTGCATCAAGACACTCAGAGGAGTGATGTCCAGTCCTCCGTGCGATTGAGTCCCTTGCGGATAGAGTCTAGTAATATTATACATTTCAGTTCTTCTTTATTCAATAGGTGGGGCATGCTTCCCCCTCTTGGTGGGAGCTTCAATGACTTCAGGACAGTCCACCGAATGTCATCCTCATTATGATTGAATTCCTGGAAATGTTCCACCAGTGGGGCGTTTGGCGTACGACACCTGATGCGGCTCCTGTGTTGGCATATCCTAGTCTTGATTTTCAGAGATGTCTGTCCCACATAATTTTTCTTACATGGACATTGGATCAAATAAATTACGTTGGTGGTATTACAATTTGTGAGTGTGTTGCATTTAAAGGTGACGTTATCAAATACAAAACTTTTTCCTTCAATTGTGAAATTACAGACAGTACATCCACCACATTTCACGTGTCCAACTGTGGGGGACAGACCCCATGCGGATTCAAGAGTGGAAGAGTTGGTGGGGCCAGGAAGAGCTGCCCGGACCAGGTGGTCCTTCAGATTCTTACTCTTTTTGAATGCAAACAAAGGGCGTTCGAGATCCAGGATCCCTGCATTAATTACTGGCCAGTGCTTCAGAATCATTTTTCTCACACCATTGGAGATGGGAGAGAATGTTGTCACACAAGCTATTTTGTCCTGCTTTATCTTTTGGTTAGGGACAAGGAGTGTCTCACGAGGGCGATACCACGCTCTTTTGAGAGCGTTTTTAACAATCTTTCTTGGGTATCCCCTATTTTTTAGCTTGATCGCCAAGGTGGTGCTTTCACGGAAGTAATCCTCCTTGTGAGAGCAATTTCGCCTAATTCGTAAAAATTGGGAAAAAGGTAAGGAGTCCCTCAGTGCCCTTGGGTGGTTGCTTGAATATTCTAGCAAAGTATTTCTCTCTGTGGGCTTTCTGTAGAGTTTTGTGAACAGCTCACCGTCCTGATGTAGTATTGTTAGATCAAGGAAATTAATGGAGTTTTTGTCAGAGGTGAGGGTAAATTGGAGACCCAGGCAATTATTGTTCATCCAGTGTAAGAAGTGGGACAATGCACCGATGTCTAGTCTCCATAACATGAAGATGTCATCGATGTACCTTCGCCACATAATGACACCGGAGAAAAAAGGGTTGGAGGGCACAAGAATTGTCTGCCTCTCCAGCTCGTCCATGAACAGTATGGCCAAGTTTGGGGCAAAAATAGCCCCCATGGAGGTCCCCTTGATTTGTTGATAAAATAGTCCTTGAAAGGTGAAGAAATTTTTGGTCAAACAGACTTCCAGAAGCTTGCAAATGAAGGATGTTGGAATTGCATGAGGACGAGGGCGGTTGTCTAAAGTTCTCTGTATAACAAGTAGGGCTGCTGTTTGCGGGATATTCGTGTACAAGGACTCCACATCCATGGTACAAAGTGTGTCAGTGATTGGATTGAAGGGATGGTGTTCAATCAAATTGATCATGGACGTGGAGTCGCGTACATAGCAGAATGTGTGGGGAACAAATTCTTTGATAAAGAAGTCGACAAAGGCTCCTAGGGGCTCCAATATTGAGCCGCAAGCGGACACAATAGGACGCCCAGGAGGGGCGTTCAGATTTTTGTGAATCTTTGGCAAGGTGTATATATAAAACTTTTCGCTTGCCTGAAAAACTCTTTCCTTTTTTCTATCTCCCTGTTCTTGATTTGTTTCTTCTAACCTTTTGGGATAGGTACAGGATTGTACCCTATCTTGCTACTAACCTTGGCCCCTCTCTGGGCCAACACGATTCTACATTATTCCTGAAATAAATTTACGTCCGGCTGGGCGTTTTAAAAATATAGCACTGATTGTAGTCTATATTGTTATTCTCCTGTCTCATTTTTAAATCCTTAGGACCCCTGTTCCTTAAAATAAGTTAAATAACCCATGGTCCGAAGGCCCCTTATTGGGTTCCCTTGTGTTCCAAAACGATCTTTTCGATGACGGCAAGGCTTTCAGACTCGACGTCGACGAGGTATCGACGACGGCCGTCGTCGACGAGATAGGTCTTACCGTGACATAGACCATGGTTGGAGAAGACGCTGCCGTCGTCATAATCATTGACGATTTAGGAGATGAGAAGGTCATCGTCGACGTGGAAGAGGCGTCGGCGGAGGTCTTCGCCGACGAGTAGACAGTGGAAGGCGTCTTTGAAGAAGATTCCTGTGAAGAACTATGAACAGTCTTCTGAGGCAAACTCTTGGTGGACCTTTTATGAGAAGAAATCTCTAAGTCTTTGCCTGAAGGGGCAGCCTTTGAACAGGAAGGCTTGTCAGAACCCTTTGCAGGTTGATTCTTCTTAGCAACCTTAGCCCCAGAAGATGGCTGAGTTTCAGACGCAGGCCTCTTTTTAGACACTGAAGTGGAACCCGAGGCAATACTGCCAACTTCAGACACAGTTTTATCCGAATCCTTTAGCCTTTGTAGCCACAAAAGCAACCGACCCTCTCTGTCTCTGAGAGTCTTTTGAGGAAATTTCCTGCAGATCTTACAGTCTTTGACTAGATGATCTGGGTAGAGGCAATATATACATTTCTCATGAGGATCCTCTTTAAAAAGCCGGAGCTTACCACAAGAGTCACAGGCTCTGAACAGAGACTTCCTTGAAGACATCTTAAATCCAGTAAGAAGAAATATTCAAAAGAAACTGAGCAGAGCTCAGGGAGACTCCCTTCACACGACGTGCGGTAGAAAATCTGAGAGCCTGAGCCTCTGGGGAGAACATTCTGGTGGGTGCTGGCGCCTGATTGGCTGTAGTTTGGACTATACAAAACGACTATGATAGTCATAGATGTGGAAGTTTTTTTCCTACTGTAGCTGGGCTATTTTACTTCCTGGTTTATTCTAATGGTATTTACTGCATATTTATGGCATATTATTGCTATTTTATGTACCGTGGGACTCCCAGTCCGACGACGGGGAATGATTCAGGCATGTGAATCTATGAAAGACACCCCTAATACTGGAGAATGAAGAATCTCCCTTGTGGCCAAGGAGTGGCCACCCTGTGGATACAGGCACCATCCAGCAATCAACGACTGCTTTGCAGCCGTCTCCCGCTGGAGCCCGAGCCCAGAGCCTGACAAGAACCAGACTCCCAGACATGTAACAGCCCGATCCACAGTCCCTGCAAAGCTGAGACGAGTGGAGGCGACGTGAGACCGGACCGCTTGAAAAGTCCACGAGAAGCTGACTGCGCAGCACCTGAGGCACCCTGACCGCTGTGCTTGGGGGTCTTGAGAAGCCCCACCACCGAGCTACATTTGCACCAAGGACCAGCCCTCCAAGTCTCACGAGATCTGCGTGGGGCCCTTCTGCTTTGTTCCACTCGACGCGCCTATCCGGTTACTAGTCCCTTGGCTAGTGGCCATTTTGGCGACCAAACAACAACTTTCCAGCGCTGGTCTGGTTGCTCCAGACTGGCCCTTGCTGCTCCCAAAAGCAGCAACCCATCTGACCTTGCTGGTTAGAGTGAGAAGCCATCTCTGTTTCCTGGGTGGCTTGCATTAGCCAAGGCCTGTTTGCTCCAATCAAGAAGCCGACTCCGCCATCAACTAGAGCCTACGTGGGACAGCTCGTGAGTGCCTCCTGGTCGTCGTCATCATCGCCTAGTCCACGCTGCTGAAGAGACAAGCTCCACGACATCACCTGTTGGCACCCGACAACGCCTGGTTCCTTCCTGGTTCCACGCCGGTCACTGGCTAGTGACTGAACATTGTCCCCTCTGCTTTCAGGTCTTCACCTCTTCAGATCCACCCTTGGATCCACCGGAACTCTTCACATCAGGTTGCCTGCAGCATCAACACTCCAAGGCTCCATCTGACCTCCTGCAGAATCCCGACACACTTTGGCTCCACTGCAACCGCTTCCTGTGGGTGAGGTAACGCTGGCACTCCACTGCCCCCGAGTTTAACACTCCTAGTGTCCAGATTCCAAAGGGTTAAGTTCTAGACTGACCGGAAGACTTCCTACCTTCACCTTTTTAACTTTTACACATCCATTGACTTCAATGTAAACTGCTTCTAACTTTGCGCACTGCAAACCAGATCCCGTGGGCCTCCTAGTTCCTAACTTCCGTTAGTACAGCATAGCCCCAGCGATTCCCAAGGCCCTAGGCCTTACTTCCTTTCGACTCATGGTACTTATACCACTTCTTTAGTATATGGTTTTAGGGGCCACCCGGACCTATCCATATTTGTGCCACTTTTGTATACTTATCAAGTGAATTGTTTTAACGTGTTTGCTTCTGTGCTCATAAAGAGTTCAGGGGACTATTTGTAGTAATAAATACATATATATTTTGAATATATATCCTGTGTGGTGTCCTTTCACTTGGTGTTCAAGGGGGTTACATATGGTAATACAGCTGGCTTCACATGCCAAAAGAATTTAGCCTAAGACTGCTTTGTCCACGCTACCACTAGGATAGCTGGTCTAGAAGGTTGAATTACAACCAATCACCATAAGGGTTGTTTGGACTGCTACAAGGTGGTCACTAGAACTAGTGAACATCATATATCAGGCCAACTTCTCACAGTAGGTATTAATGTCATCTATCGGAGAGACCATAGAGATAGGGCTGCCCGAGAGCCTGGGGAATAATCCCTCTTTGAGGAGCGGGTAGAAAAAGTAGATGGCGTTCTCCTACTTCTGCGATGATCACTGTGCCTTCTTTCTCGTGATCGGACTGCGCATTGCTCCAGTCTGGGGGAACGTGATTTATAGTGCCTTCCCTCAAGGGACCTCTCTGTGTGGGCTCTATGTTTGGGAGAGCTCTCCCTGCCCACTTCTTCCACCAGTCTTTGACGAGGAGACCTGTGAACAGGACTGGCATACTCCTGCATTCACCTCGTCGCCCCTGAATCCCGCCAGTGATGCAAGGGCAGTTGCCATCTGGGGGACAGCCGAAACCGCAAAAGGAGCCTCCTTTTGTCATAAAGGAGATCTGTGGACATGGCTTCTAGCTTCCGGAGTGGGTAATTTTGTAGAAGCCCGCCTGGAAGAGTGAGAAGACGAATGGCGGGACACCAGTAGACTCTTTGCCAACGGGCTGAGCCGTGAGGGAAACGGCGGCAGCGCGGCACACGGCCACACCGCGAGGCAGTCCAGGACCACACTTCCCAGCAGCCCCTGGGGCGGCAGCGCGCCCGTGACGCGACTGAAGCGCCCGGAGGCGCCAGTAAAACGCTGACCCCCGCGAGACCAGGGGGAACACCAGTAGACTCTTTGCCAACGGGCTGAGCCGTGAGGGAAACGGCGGCAGCGCGGCACACGGCCACACCGCGAGGCAGTCCAGGACCACACTTCCCAGCAGCCCCTGGGGCGGCAGCGCGCCCGTGACGCGACTGAAGCGCCCGGAGGCGCCAGTAAAACGCTGACCCCCGCGAGACCAGGGGGGACACCAGTAGACTCTTTGCCAACGGGCTGAGCCGTGAGGGAAACGGCAGCAGCGCGGCACACGGCCACACCGCGAGGCAGTCCAGGACCACACTTCCCAGCAGCCCCTGGGGCGGCAGCGGCCCGTGACGCGACTGAAGCGCCCGGAGGCGCCAGTAAAACGCTGACCCCCACGAGACCAGGGGGGACACCAGTAGACTCTTTGCCAACGGGCTGAGCCGTGAGGGAAACGGCGGCAGCGCGGCACACGGTCACACCGCGAGGCAGTCCAGGACCACACTTGGCGGCAGCGCGCCCGTGACGCGACTGAAGCGCCCGGAGGTGCCAGTAAAACGCTGACACCCCCCTCGCCCCGCGAGTCGCGCGCGGGAGCGACCGGGAGAAGCCCGGGACAAGGGCGGGCCGTCTGTGGCCGTCCGAGGCCGGCAAGGGTCGGATCGGGCCCCCCCCCCCTAAGCTGGTCTACAAAAATGGGTAAGCGAAAACAACCAAGTAATGGCGCTTTAGAAGGCACAAAATCTAAAGTACCCAGACATTCTGAAAGTATAATTAGTTATTTAACTTCTGCTGTTGGGGCACTATCCAAAGAAATTGCTCATGCTGAAACAGAATTGGGCCTGACACCACCCGCAACTGATCTCGGACAAGTGAGCAGTAGTAGCATTATCCTTCCGGTATCCACTGTACCCCTTGATCCGACTATAATAATTGAAAATTCAGTGAGAGGGACTGATCTGGTACGGGGGCCAACGGAGATCGAGACTGTGCTAGATCCGTTGGGGGGTGAAGGCGATCCCCTAGGGTCTCCTGACTTACGGAAGAAGAGTAAAACAAGGACCTCGAGGAAAGGCACAAAAGCTTTAAAACCCACACCTAGCTGCGAAAGGAGTGATCCACAACTTATGCTTAATCTTGAAGCCCTGGTGGAGAAAATGTTTACAACACGGTTGGAGCCAATATTAGTGGGCATAGCCAAGGACATTGTTGACACATTAAACACTTGTGTAGACGGCCTGCGGAAAAAATGTGATCAAATTGGTAAATTTATTATTGAATACAAAAACCTGCAGGCCGCTTCTGAGCCCAAAAAAGAGGGTAGGTCCAAGAAAGGGGGCCCAAATGTGTCTAAGCCTGGGGGCCAGGAATCCCTAGGTGACTCTTTAATGATATGCAATGATGGTCCCACCACTGCCAAAACTGTGCCCCCCACTTTAGGGGTGAATGATCCCCTGCCTAGCATGCCGGTAGGGAGCACTGAAAATATTGGATTGGAAACTACAGGGGGAAGACCAGAGGTTTTAACAGTGAAATATGGTTCATATGCTAGGAAAAAACTGGACTTACCCCCTCATGCTGCTCCTTTAGTAGCAGTATTTACTGGAGTCCCAACATTTACTGGAAGCAGGTCTGAAACGCCCCAGGAACTATTATCACTTGCAAAAAACTGTGTGCGTGTTACAGTAGTGGGGGCCCTGATATAGCATCAAATGTAATCATGGCTAGAAGAGTGAGATGGGTGGGTCATGTTCCCAAAAATATCCCCGGAGACTGTGTGGTGGTGAATTTTGATAGACCTAGCATAGCCCACAGACTTTTTTGGGATGCCTCTGAGCTTGGCTCCCCTGGTATCAGGCCACTACCTTTGGGTTTTTTCTATCCCCCTATAGATAGACATAGCAGAATTCCTGCCCCATCAGCATCTACTTTAACAGATCACAGTGACCTACTGACACAGACTGTACTCCCAAATGGGTTAACTATTAATCCTAATCCCAAGACAGGGGAAATTACCACCTCTCCTTTAAACAACATACTTAACCCAATTCCGCTTAAATTCACCAGAGTCACAGAGAGGGCAGATATACAATTGTACAATCAATTTGCCCCACTGTCAGATCTGGAGGAGGTTGATTGACTAATGGAGGGCAATCAACTCCCTCTAGATCTCTCAGATACTTCACCACAAGTCGATAGTAAGACAATATGCCGTCTGGTGAGTTGGAATATAGCAGGTATGAGGGCTAAATGGAATGATCCTATTTGGCTGGATTATATAATTGGTTTTGATATCATCGCCCTGCAAGAAACCTGGGATCCCTCAGCCCAATGTCACTTAAATGGGTATTCTAGCTTTGTTGTACCTGCTACCACGGGGAGAGTGGGTAGAGCCAAGGGTGGGTTAGTTCTTCTCATTTCACTTAGGTTGAAGGGCTCTTTTACAAATGTGGAATCGAACTCAAAAAATTTCTTGATTGTTGAGTGGGTGTTGCCTAACCAGACAAGAACACTGTTAATTAATTTTTATAATGCCAAAGAGGGTGCGCTCTTGAATGAGCACATTTCTATTTTAGATAACTTTTTGTCAGATTACAAAGCTAAACACAATTCAATTTTAGAAATTATTTTAATGGGGGATTTTAATACACATTTATGTGAGCTACACTGTCAGACAGAAGACGATTTTGGGCCCCCGGGCATGGTGTTCTCACACTTTGAGCATAGTATACATGGTAATGCCTTAGAAGAACTTTTAGCCTCCATGAACCTCAGCGAGCCGGAGGTAAATGAAGAAGGTGTCAGGACTATAACCTTTAAGGGTTCAGAGCTGGGATCTGTGATCGACTATATATTTGTTTCACACTGGGTCCTGTCATGTATTGTGTCATATAAAGCTATACCATCCGCTTTTAGTGACCACAATCCCGTTACTTTGGAGGTGCAGCTAGACTTGGGTGGGGGAAGGGGCCCACAAGACTCATTGACGTTGGAACTGGGGCCCTTAAGAGTAAAGGACCAGGGTAGGAGGCTGAGGTGGTCAAGGGTGGTCCCTGAAGAATTTTATGAGGACTTTTTCAGGAAGACTGTTGATCATCTGGCTACCTGTCTTGATTCGTCCGCCCATAGCACTGCAATAATTGAGGCCTATACTGCCATTTGTCAGCACGTTGCTGAAGACCTGAGGGTAAAAAAAGGGAAACCATCATCCAAGGTGGTTAGGTGGTTTGACAAAAACTGTTCACAAGCCCACAGCTCTCTACTCAAGGAGTTAAAGCGCAAACCTAGAAACAAAGAAGTAGTCAGGGCCTTAAGGAAAGAGTATAAAAGGGTAATTGAGGCTCGGAAAAAAGAAATCAAGGAAGAGGCTTGGGAAAAACTCCTCTCTGTTGAGGTGCTGCGCGACAGTAGCAAATTTTGGTCTACTGTCAATCATCCATTTTTCGCGGAGGACAGTAACTCAGTGCTTGACTGTGTCATCCCTGATGAAAAATGGTTAACACACTTCAGGGGGATCTACGAGCTGGACTCTTGCTCACTGGGACAGGAACATATTCCTAATCTTGCAGGAACACCTATTATTTTTGAAAAAACTGAGGTTGAAAAGGCCATACGGGACATGTCTAAAAACAAAGCACTGGGCCCTGACGGGGTGCCAGCTGACTTTTATGGCCACTTCCCTCAATTCTGGGCTGGAATCCTATGCAATGTATTTAACGCTATAACTGTTAGCAGGGTTCCTGTTTCCTGGCTGACGTCAGTCATTGTGCCGGTGTTCAAAAAGGGGGATAGAAGGGACCCCACCTGCTACCGCCCCATCTCCCTGATAGACTCATCTGTTAAGATTCTGGGGAGGGTCGTGTTAGGGAGACTTAGGGAGTGGTTAGACGGCAGGGGGGTCTTGTCTGACTTCCAATATGGTTTTAGGAATAACAGAAGTACTCTGGATCAGTGCTTAAATCTCCAGCTCCTGATTGGCAAGTATACAGTAGCCAAGGAGGGGTCCTTATTCTTGGGATTTATGGACCTCTCCTCGGCATTCGACTTAGCCAATTGGTCAAAACTGTGGACCATCTTAACAGAAATTGGTGTTGACCCTGCATTAATTCCGATTTATCCGCAACAGTAAGAGTAAACCAGGAAGGAAGGGTTACAAGTCATTTTAGTTCTAGGAGGGGCGTGAGACAGGGCTGCATTTTGGCCCCCCTATTATTCACCCTGTATATTAATGCCTTGGGGGGGTGCCTTAAGCAAGTGACTAAGGATGTGCCGCATATAGGGGACTCCTTGATACCGGTCCTCCTTTATGCGGACAACGCGGTCCTTCTTGCAAGAACTGGAAATGGGCTCCAGAGACTACTCGACTCTTTTGGAGAGTTCATGGAGTCCCTGGATCTAAAAGTTAACATCAAAAAGTCACATGTCATGGTGGTGGGTAAACATTGTGGATCTCGAACAAAGAAAACTTTTCTTTGTAATAACATAGCTATTTCTAGGGTCCCAATGTTTACATACCTTGGGGTTTTATTTGACCAAAGGGGGTCATGGAGACCTCAGCAGCTCCAAAAAAGTAATGCCCTGACTTGGTCATCCTCTGCTGTTTTGGCATTTGCAAAAAAACTAGGAGCTAAACCAATTAAGGCTCTTCTTAACATCTACAAATCCAAATGTCTTGCAATAGCGTCATATGGTTCCTGTATTTGGGGATATACTGCCCACACTAAAATTCAAACATGTGAAAACAAGTTCTTAAGAACATTGCTGGGTCTTCCACATTCCTCACCTACCTTCTCAGTGCATACTGAGTTAGGAGTAGGATATGTGACGGACCAGCTCAGATTGGCACCTCTCACTTGCTGGGCTAAGACCTGGCTCAATCAGGAAATATCACTAAACCATCAAATTCTGACGGACTGTATTGCACTAGACAGGGCGAATGCAATCCCCTGGTTGTTGTATCTTAAAACCATGTTTACGCAATTGGGACGCCCTGAGATCTACACCACCCCCAATTGTATTACCAAAGAGGATGTTGGGTGGATAAAGGTACATTTCCTTAACATGCTCAGTATGGAACGAGAGGAGCAGGAGCTTAAGAAAGCCTCTGGGAGGGCAAACTTTTTATTATTAACATCCCCCTTAACTGAACCTTATTTGACCATTGTGAATCGCCCTTTCCATAGACAACTTTTAACGAGGTTTCGTTTTAATATGATTCATTTAACTCTGGGTGAATTCCCAACCTGGTGCAAGCCGGAAAACTGTAACCCTTGTAAATGTGATAATTTTTCAAACCAGGACACGTTGCATTTCGTCATGTTTTGTGACTTTTATCAAGAAATGAGAGATAAATATTTGCTACCGCTGTTGAAAGAGGCCGAGCTTTATACAAGTCAGACCAGCTCTCTTATATTTACAAATGTTAAGTTGTCCTCGGGTCATGTTTAGTGTTGTGAGCTTTCTGGTGGCTGCTGTTCGGAAAAAGAATACATTAGATAGACTGGTAAATGCTATGTAGGGGATCAAATTTTCTTATTGATGTGTCTTCCCTTGTTTACCTGGCACTTTGCACTTTGGATACATATGACGAGAGCAGGACTCCCAGATGCATTAAGTGATGAAATGTGTATTATGTCCTTATGAACTACCACTAGTGTAAATAATATTTTTAGTATGAATTTTAATGAAACTGTGTTTTACGCAATCGGACATCTGAATGTATTGTGATTTTTGTACATTTTATTTACACTGTACTAAAAAATCATGTCTGTTTCTTGTAATTTACTATATAATTGTATATATGTATATATGTTCATGATTGTCTTTTTATGATTTTTAATAATCGAAATAAAATGCTTTGACTGACTGACTGACTGGCTGAATGGCGTGAGGCTGACTCCGTCACCAAGACCACCGATCCCTCTCTAGATCTCACTGACGCAGGTCTGGACGTCGGGCGTGAGCCTCTCGACGTCGAACCAGCACGCGTCGATCTTGGTTCCTGACTTCTCGGCGTCGGGGACGACGCTGCATGGATCTCCCATCTGCTTGACTTCTCGACAGCGACCGGTGCCGGTGAGAAGTAGGTGAAGACTGCTGATGCCTTGTCTTCGAACGGCGGTGTGAAGCCGACGGCGGAGTACTTCTCTCTCGACGCAGAGCGTCATTGAGACGACGGTGGAGCAGCATCCAATCTCAACGTCGAAGGTCTGCGAAACGACGGTGGAGGGGTATGCACCCTCGATGCCGAACGCCGTTGAGACGATGACGGGGATCTCATCCTCGACGCCGATCGTCGCCGAGTTGACGACGGCGGAGGAGTCTTGGCTCTCAATGTCGATCGCTGATGGATCTGCGATGACTGAGGTGAACCTGCTCTCGACCCCGAACGTCGTGTCGATGACGGCGGGGGCCTCTACTCCTCGACGCCGATCGGCGCATGGTTGACGACGGCGGAGGGGTGATGCTCCTCGACACCGATCTTCGACGGGTTGACGACGAAGGAGGGGTGACGCTCCTCGATGCAGATAGTCGCCGGGTCGACGATGGCGGAGGGCTTTTGTTTCTTGACACCGATCGCCGCCGGGTTGATGACGGCGGAGGGTCATGAATCTTCGACGTCGACGATGTACCTGAATTACTCTTTCTTCTCGACAGCGAGCCCGCTGTCGAAGGTCTTTTCTTGGATAAATGACCCACTGGTAGATCTTTTTTCAGCGCCGATCCCGATGCTGAAGTTAAAGGATGCAAGGTATTGCTTCTGGATGGTTTTCTTGACCTCTTGGAGCCCTTCCTCACCGGAGACCTTCCTCTAGATGATTTATCTGCCAGGCCATACAGGCAAATTCTTTCCCTGTCCTTGAGAGTTCTCCTGGACAGGGTTTGGCAGTTAGGACAGGTTTTAGGATCATGATAATCAGGGAGACAAAGTATACAGGCCTCATGCAAGTCTGTCTTGGCCTTCTTTTTACCACAAGAAGGGCAGGAGTCAAAAAGAGATGGCATTTTAAGATGTTAAAAATGCCCACAACTGGCAAAAAAAGACAGTCCCTTACTTCAAAAGATGAAAAACGTCGAAGTAAGGTATTAAAGTTGTGAAAAGTGAAGAGAATTTCTGACAAAAATCAGAAAGAAGTGGAGCTGTGTTGCCAGGATCCTTCCTGAAGGAGCCGGAAAGAACAACTGACCCAACTGTCACCCCTGAGGCATGATTGGAAGCTGGGGGTCAGGAGTGCTTTAAAGGCACGGTGTCAGTTTATTTCTATGTTGCTATGAGTTAGCTTTTCAGTCTTTTTAGACTGTGGTTTGCAATGCAGCCTGGGAGCGGTCTATGCTTTCAGTCCTTTATGGGATTTTCTGCTGTCAGCTGAGCATTAAACAGTTTCAAAACATGTTTCACTGTTTTCCCCCCCTATTTCTAATGCATGTTTCTCGTGTTATGATGGGAAGTCCTTGCAGAATGATTCAGCTCTGATGTGTATGAGGCTGCAGTTGCTTATTTGTTATATATATATATATATATATATATATATATATATATATATATATATATATATATATATATATATATATAGATAGATGTGGGTCACATATATTGTAGTGTTTCCGGGGCACCCGCATGGGCGGGAATATTCTAATGCTTATGCCTATTGATGAGGATCCCCTGGAAGAGAACTTGCTGTTTCTGAGGGGATTTTTTCTGTTTTCTCCTTCTTTTCAACTGTCTTGGAGAGACTCATAGTGAATCTTTTTTAATGCCTTCCTAGACTCTTCTAAGATCCCTTGGTCATGCTGCCATTCCCTCTTATGTGACCTTTTCTGTGAGGTTGAAGAGGTGTCACTGTCTTTTTCCTCATATCAAGGTGATCTTTTAGATGTTGCTTTTTCAAGCCAAAGAAGAAGCCTCCCTTCCCTATCCTTTAAGGTTTTAGTTGAAAAGTTACGATTGATCTTGCAGTCTTACCTTATGCTGACGGTATAGGCAGTAGATACAGTCCCTGTAAGGATCTTCAGAACAAAGTATTTTCTTCCCACAAGTGCCACAGGAAGGGCCCGCAAAGCCCTTTCTTAGATGACTCTGACATGGAGGTTTTAGTTGATAAGAATGTCTAAGTTTTTGAAGAAAACTGAGCAGAGCTTAGGAAGACTCTTCAGATGACAAGTGCTATAAATTTGAGGGAAACGGCTTCTTTGGAGAGTATTCCAGAGAGTGCTGTCTTCTGATTGGCTGCAGTTTAAATTATGTGGATAAGCTATTGAAGTGAATGATTCATTTCCAGTTTAGCCTACGTTAATGTTATGTACTGCATAATATGGTACAGTGTGACTCCCACTTTGATGGTAATGATTCAAGCTTGTGAATCTATGAAAAATCCAATGCTGGAGAAGTGGAAATAATTTTCTTACAGGTCCAGTGCTACCATCCAATCTGCTCCTTCCAGAGCAGACGAGACCTGGGCCAGGGTGAGCATGTTGAACCAGTCTTTTCACAAAAAGACACACAGAGCAAAGGTCTAAATTGGGACAGAAGCATCCGTCTTTTTTCGGCAACAAGAAGTAGCCGGAATACCAACCACAATCACTTTCTGGCGCTGGCATGCTCTCTATGGGTCCTTTGCCCAAAAGAGCCTGCACTTACTGACATGTGGTCCATCATCAGTTGGTTCGTGGAAGGTACGGTGGGGTCTTCAGAAATGGTAAGGCGTAACTCCACTAAACAATTTGGAGGACCCACCTGTCCAAAGTTACGCCTGCCATCTTGGCAGAAAGTGTCTGATCGCGCCTTCCACAGGGTGGTTGTGTTTCAAGGGCCCACTAAAGAGACCTTGACGTTGCAGCAGTTGGAGGGGTGGAAGACTGGGCTGCAATGTGCTCCTGTTGTCCACAGGTTCTGTGGGTACTGCAGCAACAAAAAAAGGGAGGAATTGCAGTATAGGTTGCATCTGCAGGCAGTCCTGAAAACCCTTACCATAGCAACAGACAGGGTGAAATTTGTGATTCAGCGGACGTGGAGGAGCAGACAGGCCCCGGTAGCATGCTGTGGCCCTGTTATCTTTAAAGTGTTCTTGGTCCCAACTGGTTTCATCCCCAAAAAGACTGGAACCATCAATGGGCATGTCTATGAGACTGGCCTGGACATCGCCTGAAAAACCAGTGGACTGCATCCAGACATGCCTACGAAGAGCCACGCTGGTGTCTATGGCTCTAAAAAGAGACTCTATGCAAATGTTGACTTTGCTACCTGCTTCATGGCCATCCAATATGGCCCAAGAGAGGATGGCAAACACTTACTCATGTACAATAGGCATCACCTGGGCCATCAAGTCCCACAAAGCGCAATAAGGTACTCAAGAGTGGGGTGCAGGATTAGAAATTCTGTCGCTTGGAGCAGGAAGATGGTGTCTAGAAACCTACCAAACAGGTGATATGAAAACTGTTTAGCACAGGTTCCCAAAAGCGAGGACATGTAGGTAGGCGCTTAGAACTTGTTTGACCAGGCTAGAGCAACTCAGTTAAAACATTGGTCTTAACTTCCTGCAAAGGGAGCTGAAGATTATAGACCTCTGCCACCGTTTGCACAACCATCGCAAAGGAGGGACTTTCCTCTGTTGCTGCGCCCAAAGGCAAAAGTAATCCAGTGTCTAGGGAAGTATCCAGACTTCTGGTATCCTGGAGATCTTCATAACTATTGTCCTCATGATAGGGCTGGGGAAACGCATTCCCAGCATTGTAACCATCATAATTCAAATCCGTGGCAAACAAGTCATGTAAGGCATGAGCTCGTCCGAGAGGCAGGGGCACTCCATCTGAATCAGAGGAATGCCCGGTAGGTTGTAGCTTTTTTTCCCAGCAGAATGCAGCACTGGTTGAGGTGGTGGCAGCATTATGGGTTGGCCGACGATGTCCTGTGTTTATGGCGCTGGTGGATCGTGTTCCAGTGCAGGGTGTTGTGCTACATAGGGAGCTTGTACGAAGTCATCCAGAAGCCAGAATGAGACGAGGACCCAAATGGCCCAGAAAGCAGACCCACAGGTGAAAGCGCACCAATAGCCATGAAAATGTGGGTTGCCTGGGGACAAGAGTCTTAATTGGCTTTACAGTGAAACAGCTTCTGGAGTGAGACTGGGAGGCACGCTGAAGCCCTGGCACCTTCTCTGGAGTGAGACCGGGAGGCACGCTGACGCTCTAGCGCCTTCTGAGAACGTTGAGATTGGTGGATTGGAGGTGATTTCAGCTTAGACTTTTTGTGTTTTTAATTCGACTTCCCCAAAGATTTGTACCTGGGCGACTACCTGTCATGGGAATGACAGGAAAAGCAGGACCAGGACGTCTCCTTGGACCGTGACCAATCATGACATGGAGTCTTGCGCTGCTACATGACAAACAGCTTCAGTTTCCAATAGTAGAAGGCCCTGTGGTGCATCAAGGCACAATCACTGCAGGTCTAGGAGTCGTAGTCCCACCACAGGCAAAAAACATGCGGGTCTCCCACAGACATCTGTTTGCAACATTGCACTGTGGAAACATTTTCGGTAAACATTTTAATTAGGGACTTGAAAGATGAGGGGTAGCGAAGGAGGGGCGCCTATTGGGGTGGAATCAAAAGAATTGATGCGAGCTTGCAAGGTTAGCACCTTTGTAGGGTCTCTCACATCACTTTTGGAGAGGAGTGACATAGACATGGAGTCACTTGGCACTGGGGCACAGGTGTATTGCTTGAGATTTTTCAGATCCAGTCCGACTCCTGGGGAAAATTCAAAAATAAGGAATCTGCAGTCAGAACCCTACATAAGGAATGAGATTATAAAGGACTATCAAAAAGAATGCTATGCTATATACGGAATAATATATGTAGGCATATACAATGTGTGCTTTTTTGATTATGTATACTTTACCTCGATTTCACTGCGTTGAAATTTACTAGGTTAGTGTATATAACAATATATAGGTAATGTATCTCTACATCTTCTGTAGGTGCTAAATATAGAGGTTATCTAAAGGGAACCTGGAATTACGGACTCCCAGCACATATAAAAACCTAGTTACTTACCTGTACACTATGGTTCTCCAGTATTATCTTTCATAGATTCACATGCTTGTATCTTTCCCGTCGTCATGGTGGAAGTCTCCCGGTAAAAGAATAACCATAGCAGTAGAAGAAAAAACTTCCTGGAAACCATAGAGTAGTAAAACAATAGGCAACCTCTCCTCCTCATTATGTGGCCCAAACTACAGCCAATCAGCTGTCAGCACCAGCCTACATCATTCCCAGCAGAGCCACCATACCTCAGATTTCCAACAGCCCAAGAGTGAGCTATGTAAGAAACCAGAGATAAAGGTGGTCTACCTACAAGAAACGGGGAGGTGGGCGGGCGCATGTGAATCTATGAAAGATAACACTGGAGAACCATAGTGTACAGGTAAGTAACTAGTTTTTTCTCCAGTATCTTTCATAGATTCACATGCTTGTATCAGAATAGATAGCAGTCCCTTTCCAAGAGCGTTTCTAGGCTAGACCCTATTTATCTCAGGGCTCTGCGCCGTAAGCTTTTTTTTTTTTTTTTTAAAGGACTCATTACGAAAAACATGTAACAACTTTTGCCATTAAGCAACCTTTGAGAATATACATTACAGAAAAGTAAATGTAAAGTTAAAAAACATGTACCTTATTTAAAGAGGTGTCGTATAACTGCTTGTCCCACTGCTGCATCTGCTTTCAATTCTGTGTCCAGACAATAATGCTTGGTAAATGTATGGACATTTGACCAAGTTGCTGCTTTGCATATGTCTGGAAGCGATACGCCTGCTAGCAATGCAGCTTAAGTTGCCATCTTCTGTGTATCATGAGCACGTACTTTCGTGCACAGAGGTTTTCCCGCTTTTTCTTGACAGAAGAAGATGGCGGATGCAATCCATCTAGAGATGGATGATCTTGAAAGAGCCAAACCTTTTCTAGGTCCCGAGTAAGCAATAAACAACTGATTTGATTTAAGAAAAACTTTTGTTTTTTCAATGTAAAACTTCAGACATCTCCCAATGTCCAAAGTATGAAGAGCTTTTTCTGCCGCAGTGGAAGAATTCTTGAAATATGTAGGCAGGATCACAGGTTCATATCGATGAAAAGAAGAAGGTATTTTAGGTACAAATTTCGGATTAGTTCTTAGAAGCACCTTATCCGATCTAAATTGCATGAAGGGTTCTTGAATTGAGAAAGCTTGAATTTTGCTGACTCTCCTGGCTGAGGTGAGAGCAATATGCGTCCTCTAGATCCAGAGTTGCCATATAATCGCCAGGATTTAGGAGACGCAATATATCCTGGAGAGAAACCATCCGAAAAGAGAGTTTTATGAGATAGGTGTTGGGCTCCCTCAGGTCTAGAATTGGGCGCCACTTTTCTTCTGTCTTGCAAACCAGGAAAAACCTGGAATAGAATCCTTTTCCTCATTGGGTCTGAGGAACCGATTCTATCGCTCCTTTGATGAGCAGCTGTTGAACTTCGAGACGCAGAAGATTTAGCTGTTTTGATTCCGTGGTGCAAGGAGCTCTGGATGGTGGAAATTTCTGAAACTCCAATGTGTGGACGAATTGTATGATGCTGAGGACCCACTGATCCGATGAAATAATTTTCCAGTTGTGGAGGTATTCTGTTATCCTCAAGGTCTTCGTAGAGAAAGTTCTGCAGATCTTACAATCTGTGGCCTTGTGATCTGGGTACAAGCAGTATATACAGTCTTTATGCTTGTCCTCAATGTACAGCCTCTTCTTTGAACAGGTACGAATGTCAGCAGCCCTACATGCCAAGAACAGATGCATACTGGTAAGTAGCATATTCCGTTCGAGGCATGTGGGCTGCTGAATTCATATCTGTGCATAGAATGTATAGCAGTCTCTACCTTAGCTGTTACTACCTGTGCCAGCTGCAGCAGTTTGAAAAAGAGTTTTGAGAACAGCCTGTCCCACAGCTGCTTGGAGTGTACATCTACGCAGTAGTGTTTGGTAAATGTATGTATGGTTGTCCATGTGGCTGCTCTACATATTTCCTCTAGAGGAACGTTCCCTAGGAAAGCCATAGATGCTCCCATTTTGCGTGTGGAATGCGCTCTTGGGGGCACTGTTAAAGTACGTTTAGCTTTAATGTAACATATTTGGATGCACTTAACTATCCATCTAGCTAAGCCATTTTTTGAAATAGGGTTACCTTTGTGCTGTGGTGAAAAGGCAACGAACAACTGCTTTGTCTTCCTGAAATCTTTCGTCCTGTCTATGTAATATAGCAGAGCTCTTTTCAAATTCAGTGTGTGCAGGGCTCTTTCAGGTACTGATTGTGGATTTGGGAAGAACACTGGCAGTTCTATGGTTTGATTTATGTGGAATTGTGATACCACTTTGGGCATGAATTTAGGGTTCGTTCGAAGCACGACCCTATTTGCGTGAATTTGAATGAATGGCTCTATAATACTTAGGGCTTGCAGATCACTAACTCTCCTAAGCGAAGTAATGGCTACGAGAAAGGCCACCTTCCATGTTAAAAATTGTATCTCACAGGAGTGCAATGGCTCAAGAGGTGGTCCCATTAGTCTGATTAAAACGACGTTTAGGTTCCAGACAGGGGAAGGTGGGTGTCTTGGTGGAATCACTTGTTTGAGGCCCTCCATGAACGCCTTAATTGCAGGCACTTTGAACAGCGAAAGGTGCTGTCTGTTCTGAAGGTAAGCGGCTATGGCTGCTAGGTGTTTCCGTATGGACGTATAGGCTAGATTGCTGCGGTGTAAGTACAAAAGATAGCATATGATATTTTGAATGGACGCGTCCAGTGGGTTTATGTCGTTTTTGTTACAAAAAATTACAAAACGTTTCCACTTTGACGCATAGCAAGCTCTTGTTGTAGGCTTTCTTGCCTCCTTGATAATGTTCATGCAGTCAGGAGGTAAGTTGAGGTAGCCGAACTCTAAGACCCCAGGAGCCAGATTGCAAGGTTCAGTTGCTGTGGATCTGGGTGCTGAATGTCTCCATGGCTCTGCGTTAAGAGGCTGGGTGGTAGACGTAGCCTTTGATGGGGCACCACGGAAAGTTCTAGGAACGTGGTGTACCACGGTTGCCTCGCCCATGTTGGAGCAACTAGGATTAGCGTCATGGAATGCTGGCGCAGCTTGCGTGCCACCAGCGGTATCAACGGTGCTGGTGGAAAAGCGTATGCAAATTTGCCTGACCAGTTCATCCACATCGCATTCCCCTGAGACTGCGGGTGTGGGAACCTTGCGGCGAAGGACCTGCATTTTGCGTTTTCTTTTGTGGCGAACAGGTCTATTTCTGGCTGTCCCCACTGTTGGAAGTATGGTTGAAGCACTGAGGGATGAATATCCCACTCGTGCACTTGCTGGCTGTGTCTGCTGAGCAGATCCGCTATCTGATTGTCCTTACCTGGGAGGTGTTCCGCCAGGAGAAAAATGTTTCTCTGGATGGCCCACTTTCACACTTTTTGTGCCAGATGCGACAGCTGTGGAGAGTGTGTTCCTCCCTGTTTCTGTAGGTAGTACATCGCAGTCATGTTGTCCGTCCGGATCAACACGGTCTTGTTGGAGAGATGTACTTTGAAAGCTTTCATTGCCATGAAAATTGCCATCAGCTCCAGCAGGTTGATGTGCAGTTTTTCTGCTGCGTGGTCCATAGGCCCTGTACAGTGTGGTGGAGAACATGGGCTCCCCACCCTATCAGGGGTGCGTCCGTTGTTAGCACAATTTGTGGTATAGGCTCCTGGAACAGTCCTCCCTTGCAAAGGTTTTGTGGTTTCCACCAATGCAGAGAGTTGTGTGCACGACTGATCACCAACACTAGGTCGTTTAATTGTCCCTGAGCCTGGTTCCACTGCCGTGCTAGGCACTCTTGCAGCGGACGCATGTGAAGTCTTGCATGAGGGACTATGACGATGCACAAGGCCATCATGCCAATCAGTTGCATAAACACTCGGGCTGGGAGTGAGTGTTGCGGCCTGAACTTCTGGATGAGCGTTTGGATGCTGTTTATTCTGGCAGGGTTCGGTTGTGCTTTTGCTGCCAGAGTGTCTATTGTTGCTCCCAGATACTGCTGGACGTGGGCAGGCTGGAGATGGGATTTGTTGTAGTTCAGCGAGAAACCTAGATAGTGCAGGAGGTGAATAGTGCGCGACATGTGGCTGGCACACTGCTGGGCTGACTGTGCTTGTATTAGCCAGTCGTCCAGATATGGATAGACATGTATATGCTGTCTTCTGAGGTGAATCATACAAGCTAGATGTCCAAGTAGGAATAATTCAAAACATAAATTTTGCTTCCGACAGTGTCAATGCAATGATCACTAAATTAAAGAAGGTAACCCAAGGGGTTTCAGCAACACCAAGTAGTATCAAAAATATATTTTAATTTTTGCTTTTCAATTATAAAACTTTTTTTGTTTTACAGTTTTTCACGAATCAAAAAGGTCCGGCAACATTCAACCACCAAAACCATATCTTATAAATCAAATGGTGGCAAATAAACACCTTTACCACATAGTGTGGACACACTGAAGGACCACATGCACGTTATTACATATGCAGCCTAATTCACAAATTGTAATTTTAAGTGAATTATACAGTATGGTTGTAAAAAGGTGTTAGGCGTCGACGTTTCGGTCCAGGAAGGCCATACAGATCCGGAGGACCATCTTCAGGACAAAAGAAGTTGCACAGGGGTATCTGTGTTTTAAGTCGTGTTTACAAAGCCAACAAAAACGCCTCACAGGTCGTTATCTGGCAGCCGCCAAAAGCTCCAAAGACGCCGGCTCTCGAGAGTCCGTGTGTCTTCTCCGTGAGTGAACGCTAGATCATCTGTCTTCTGAGGTGGTCAGCTACTGTTGCCAGGCACTTGGTGAACACCCTTAGGGCTGTTACCCCAAAAGGGAGGACCTTGAATTGGTAGTGCTGGTTTAGAATTGTGAACCTGAGATATTTCCTGTGTGCCAGGTGTATAGGTATATGGAAATATGCGTCTTTGAGGTCCAATGTTGCGAGGAAGTCTCCTTGACGCAACAGTGGCAACACCTGCTGTAGAGTAATCATGTGGAAATGCTCTGATAAGATGTATTCGTTTAGGGGCCTGAGGTCTAAAATTGGTCTGAGAGACCCATCCTTTTTGGGGATTAGAAAGTACAGAGAGTACACCCCTGTACCATGGTGTTCTAAGGGTATTAGTTCTATGGCCCATTTTTGTAGCATGCTGATGACTTCCTGCTGCAATAAGTGTAGGTGTTCTGCGGACATAAAACGTTGTCTTGGGGGCATGTTGGGTGGTGTGGACATTAACTCTAGGCAATATCCATGGTGTATAATTTGCCTCACCCACCTGTCTGTAGTTATGGTTTCCCAGACTGGCAGGAACTGCTGTAGTCTTCCCCCGACCGGTGTTACATGGTCTGCGGGCAGTGACAAGAAGTCACTGGTTGGTGTTGGTGGAGGATCTGGAGTTGATATTTCCTCGTCCTCTACCCTTTGTGCTATTGCCATGGTATCCACCTCTACTGTTGCTGTTGTAGGTGTTTTGCGTGTTGCTTTTATTGTAAGAGGTTTGCTGTGTTGAGGCTCCTCTAAGAGCTCCACTGTTGCCGGAGCGACTAAAGGAACCGCCTCTATATTGCAGTGACTGCAGGGCACCCATAGACTTGGCTGTCTCGGTGTCCTTTTTCATTTTGTCCAGTATGGTGTCCACATCAGGACCAAATAAATAGTCAGGGTTAACGGGTTGATTAAGTAAAGTGGTTTGAACTTCATTTTTAAACCCGGAGATGCGTAGCCACGCATGTCGTTTGAGCATGACGCTGGTGTTGATAGCCCTGGCTGCTGTGTCTGCTGCATCTAAGGCACATTTTATGGATGCATTAGATATGAGCTTTCCCTCTTGTATCAGGAATTCTGCCTGTTCCTTATAAAGGTCCGGTAGATGTTGAAAGATTTGTTCCAGTGTGTCGTAGTGCGTCCTGTCATACCTAGCTAACAGGGCTGGCGTGTTTGCACTTCTCCAGATGTTAGCTGCTTGAGCAGCCATCCTTTTTTCTGAAGCCTCCAGAATTTTGGACTCTTTGTCTGGAGGTGGAGCTTCGCAAGATGTTTGAGAATTAGCACGTTTACGTGCATTGAAGAACACTAGAGAGTCCAAAGGCAGTTGTCCCTTAATGTACGTAAGGTCAACCGGGGCTGGTCTATATTTTCTTTCTATCCTAGGGTTAATGACCCGTGCCCTGGTTGTGTCTTTAAATATGTCCCCTGCATGTTTAAGCACCCCTTTCAGCATTGGCAATGTTTTGACGTTTTTCTCAGAGGTGCTAAAAGTGTCTAAGAGGAAGTCTTCATCAATGGGATCTGCATGCATCTCCACATGGTGATTATATGCTGCCTTTTCTATCAGTGCGTTAAAGGCAGATGTGTCCTGTGTAGGCAATGTTTTTATAGGGTATGCAGTGTTGTCAGGAATTGTTTGAGAATCTCCAGGATCCACAGGGTCAGTCCATGGCTGAGTTTGTGTGTCCTGGTCATTATCCGTTGGATAATTGTATTGGTCATTGTTCTCATACTCCCCATAGTCATCTGGGCGAGTACATATATGTTTCCTGCACATATGGTGTGATAGTCTCAAAGAGAACTGGAGATGTTGAAGTGTCTCTTTTTCTCTTTAGAGGTATTTTGTAGGACTGAACGGAAGTTTCAGGCCTGATCTTCCTTTTTAACAGGGTAACCTTCCCAGTGTCGGGGTCGACATACAGTTTAGACTGTTCTTCAGCTGAGGGATCCTGTTCCTCTGCTACTGTAGCTCTTTCCCCCAATCTCTGCCTTTTTGGCTGGGTTGGTTCGAATCCGCTATCTTTTTCGACCACCCTTCGCTTGATATGCGGAGGAAGTCCGAATTTTATCGGTCCGAGAGGTTTCAGTTTTTGGACCGTTTTAGTAGCCTGTATGATATTTTTTGGAGCCGTGGTTATCGATCCGACTGTTTTTGGTTGTTCGATAACCATTCTGTGGCCCGCTGTCGACTTTGGAGCTTGTTGCTTCGGAGCGATGCTTTGGTCCCTCGGTTCGACGGAGGTCTTCAGCTCGAGTCTCGATTTTGGCTTAAGTGTCTTTGTGTGCACTTGCTTCAGTTGTTCGACGCGTAACTTCGGATCGATAACCGTTGTCCGTTCGAGTCCTTTCTTTATGTTGCCAGAAGTCGATGTCGTCGGGTCGACAGCCTTCCGCTTAATCGCAGACGTGGGAGTAGTGGCTCTGGCCTCAACAACCTTTGCCAGCGACTTCAATGGGTCGACGACCTGTTTTTGCTTGGTCGGCTTCGACGGATCCGCCATTTTCGTCCGAAGAATGGGTTGTCGATCAGTTTCGGTTTCTGTTTGGTAGCTATCACTTTCGGTTTTTCCAGATTTTGGTAATGTCGTACCGATGGCTCTTGTAATATATTCGTAGCCGGGCTTAACTGCGGGCTATAGAATCGTCGTTCTGATCTTGGCTAAGGCCTTCCGGCGATGCCTCGACCTGAGCCTCTGGATCTGAACCTGCGAATATATTGGGCTCCGTACTCACGGTCGGCCCAGTGTCCTCGCCGGAGTCGCCCTCGACGGCGCCTATGCCTGGTTCGTCGTCCCCTACCTCGATGATGTCTTCCTCGTCATCGACGCAGTAGTTGGAGTCGTGTTCAGACCCCTGCTCCGACTGCTGATCCGAGTCTTCAGGCTCGACGACCTCTTCGTCGTCTTCAAAGATGTTCTCTGGCTCGGGCGCTGACTTCTGCATCGTCTGTCTCGCCGCATGTCGAACCCGAAGAGTCTTTTTTGACCTAAATTGAGCACAAGCTAAGCAGTCGGCTTCGTTGTGTTCAGGAGATAAACACTTACTGCAGACTGGGTGTTTATTAATGTGTGGGTATTTAGAGTTACAGTTGGGGCATCGCTTGAAAGGACTTCGTTCCATCGACAATTGGCCCTGGTGTCGAGAATGCCATGCGGCCCGATTCGACGTCCTGAGTAGAAAGAACAGGAATAAGTTGTAGGTACCGATCGAAGATACAATACCGATGCCCCGAAGGCCTTTAGAAAGTTATAAATATATTTCCGAACTCCGAGTAACGAAAGTACATCCGAACCCAATGGCGGAAAAAAACAATCTGAGGATGGAGAGGATGCCCATGCGCACTGTAGTCCAGAGGAGGAGCCACCTATCTCGTGATACTTCGAAGACTCTTCCAGGACAACAATGTGCAATCATCCGGACCCAACACTAGGCGGCGATCTATGCACAGATATGAATTCAGCAGCCCACATGCCTCGAACAATGCCTTTTTCTCCTTATCAGACATAGTAGAGTAGAAAAAGAAGAACATTCCAAAACTGAAGAGAAATCTGAGCAGAGCTCAGTGGAGACTCCCTTAGCACAATGTGCGGTAGAAAATCTGAGGCTCTCTCAGGAGGGTTCTATGGGGTGAGGCTACTCTGATTGGTTGTTGCAATTTTTATGGTCTCTTTTACAAAAAAGAGACCATACTGGTATGTTATTTTCCTATTAGCGAGGCTCCCATTCCGACGACGGGGGAATGATACAAAGCATGGGAATCTATGAAAGTCCAATACTGGGGCAAGCCAGTTTCCCGTCTGCAGAGCGTTGGCCTGAATGACAGCACTCATCCTCTGTGAGGCTTCGCCTGTGATACTTTTGTACACACATTGCAACCTTAGGCTGATTGGTGCCCTCATCGTCTATACTCTACCCAATTAATTATTGTCTCTCCACAGGACTATCTCCCCAGCTACTGGATGAATATATATATATATATATATATATATATATATATATATATATATATATATATATATATATAATAAACTTTATGTATCTTTTACAACAGTACAGCATGTATCACATATTCAACAGTCCAGTAATTTTCATATGAAATACTATACATGTATCAATAGGTAGTAACTACATACTTCGTCATGTATTAATCTGTGACGGTAGTCAGTCCTTGCACCTTGTTACCATAAACCAAGGTTAAATCAGTTTTTTGTTTCACAACATCTTTTCCACTATATTCCAGCATTACAATCTCAGTGTTAGCAATACCACAGAAATCCCTTATATAGTACATATTACACATTGCATGGGCATCCATCCCTTATACAATCACCCTTTGCCCGTTGCTTCAAAATCAGATTCCTACTCTGTATTGGAGTCTTTTCGTATTAGATACTGTTGGTAGGGCCCCCATATATTCTTGATTCTACATCTTACTAGCATCTGTGCGTTATAATTCTCAGAGTGTGTAGAACAATATGCTAAATCTGCATGCCAGTCTTGTAGAGTAGGTATTGGGTCCTGCATCCAGCGCATTGCTATTCTGCGCTTAGCCAGCAAAATGCCTATTGCAGCTAGCTTCCTACTGGGTTTAGGGATACCTTTATCGTAGCCCAATAACACCAACTTCGGAGATTCCTGCAGTTGCTCTACTAGCATGTCATTCAGTGCAGCAAATACTTACCCCAGTATGCCCGCACTCCTGGGCAGCCCCACACCAAGTGCATAAAGCTTGCATTTCCGGCCCTGCATCATAGGCAGTCACTTACTGGATGAATATTCATTCAGGTCCTGCTCCTTTGGGTACCACCTTCAAATTTCTGGAGTCCTTCCTGCTGGTGCAGGCTTTACACATGCTGCCCGACTCCCTTCGCCCTGGTGCAGCTATTGCGCACCCTGATGTCCCCTGTCTGTAGGCTTTTGTGCTTGATTGATGTTCCCAGACAATTCCTGACAATTTTCAAGACTACAACACTATCGTGCTTCCAAACTACGCACCAGCGATTGCTAAAACAATATGTGTATTCCTGTCCTGATGATAACCTGAAACACAGGTTGAAATACCGTTGACAAAACTCTACGGAGTTTCAGCTTCCTATGCCCTTAACATGTTTCCAACACATTTTTGATCACAGTGTTTATGTTATGTACCAATTTTAGACTGCGCTGTCTCGTTTTCTTTACCACATCACATGCCTCACTTTGCGGTGTCCACATTGCCACAAGCAATTATGTTTAGGATTACACTTACATCTAATGAAATGTAAAATTGCTGTATGGATGAAATGCTTTTTCCCAAAACTCTAATATAGACCGCAAAATCCAACCTTGGTGTTTTTCCCTTTTCTTGTCTCCTTCTTGTAATTGCCTTTTAAATAATATTACCTGTTGAGACATTGCTACCCGTTATCTCCTCTGCTTTAAAGGCCCACAGGGCATACCAGTGTGACTAAAATCCTTGCACATATTAAAGATAAATACTGATTTCACAGTTCCCAGATAAATTCCCCATTTTAAATATGCTTGCGCTCTACCTAGTCCTGTAAATCTATTCATAACTATGTAGCTCTAATATGTATTTTACTTGCTACTATAACCTTGGGGGTGGGGATCCGATTTCCAAAAACAAGTTATTAGGGTTTCTGCAGTCACAAAAATATTCTCACATACCTTTTGGTATACAGCCCAGCCCAGCTGTCCATACTGCCTAACATGGTGGTCAGGAATCATTTTGCAAATGCTACTTACCAGTATGCATCTGTTCTTGGCATGTAGGGCTGCTGACATTCATATCTGTGCATAGTCCGCCACCTAGTGTTGGGTCCGGATGATTGCACATTGTTGTCCTGGAAGAGTCTTCGAAGTATCACGAGATAGGTGGCTCCTCCCCTGGACTACAGTGCGCATGGGCATCGCCTCCATCCCCAGATTGTTTTTAGCCATAGGCAGAGATGGAGTGAAGAAGTGAGTGATGACCATGCTATGAGCATATGTGTGTATATGAATACATACTGCAGCTGCTACAGGCGCCGGGGAGGAGGGTGGGCGATATGAATGTCAGCAGCCCTACATGCCAAGAACAGATGCATACTGGTAAGTAGCATTTGCAGTTCGAGGCATGTGGGCTGCTGAATTCATATCTGTGCATAGAATACATAGCAGTCCCTCCATTAGCGGCGGCCGCCCGTGCCAGCTGCAGCAGTCTGAAAAAGCGTTTTTAGAACAGCCTGACCAACAGCTGCCTGTTGTTTTGAATGCACGTCTACGCAGTAGTGCTTGGTGAAAGTATGAGTGGTAGACCATGTGGCTGCTCTACAGATGTCTTCTAAGGGAATGTTACCTAAGAACGCCATAGAGGCCCCCAGCTTCCTAGTGGAGTGGGCCCTCGGTGGGATAGTGAGAGTGCGCTTAGCTTTAGCGTAGCATATCTGAATGCACTTTACTATCCATCTAGCTATTCCTGCTTTGGAGATTGCATTTCCCTTGTGTTGTGTGGCAAAAGCAACAAAGAGTTGTTTGGTTTTGCGGAAATCTTTTGTCCTGTCCACATAATACATCAAGGCTCTTTTCACATCAAGTGTGTGGAGCATCCGCTCCGCCAGCGTCTCTGGGTTTTGGAAGAACACCGGCAATTCAATTGTTTGGTTTATGTGAAACTGCGAGACCACTTTGGGTAAGAACTTAGGGTTAGTGCGGAGCACCACCCTGTTGGCATGTACCTGGAAGAAAGGTTCTTGGATGGTGAGCGCCTGCAGTTCGCTCACCCTCCGTAGCGATGTGATTGCTACCAAGAACGCCACCTTCCAGGTCAAAAACTGCAGCTCGCAAGAGTGTAGTGGCTCAAAGGGAGGACCCATCAGCCTTGTAAGAACCACATTGAGGTTCCATTCTGGAGCTGGTGGAGTCCTTGGTGGAATGACTCTTTTGAGCCCTTCCAGAAAAGCCTTGATAGCAGGGACCTTAAAGAGTGACAGGTGCTGTCTATTTTGGAGGTATGCTGCCATAGCCGACAGGTGAATGCGGATGGAAGAGTACGCTAGATTACACCGATACAGGTGAAATAGGTAGCATATGATGTTGTGAATGGAAGCGTCTAGCGGGTCAATGCTGTGCTCCACGCAGTAGACGACAAACCTCTTCCATTTAGCCGCATAGCAAGCTCTAGTAGTGGGCTTTCTCGCCTCCCGAATGATGTCCATGCAGTCGGGAGGAAGATTGAGATAGCCGAACTCTAGGACCTCAGGAGCCAGATCGCCAGGTTGAGCTGTTGCGGATCTGGGTGCTGAATGTCGCCATGGCTCTGCGTCAAAAGGCTGGGAGTGAGATGAAGCCGTTGATGCGGTACCACGGAGAGTTCCAGAAACGTGGTGTACCATGGTTGGCGAGCCCACGTTGGAGCAACCAGGATGAGCGTCATCGAGTGTTGCCTGAGCTTGCGTGCCACCAGCGGTATCAGAGGCGCTGGGGGAAAAGCGTACGCAAATCTGCCTGACCAGTTCATCCACATCGCATTGCCCTGTGATTGGGGGTGTGGGAACCTGGCGGCGAAGCTTTGGCATTTTGCGTTCTCCTTTGTGGCGAACAGGTCTATCTCTGGATGACCCCATCTTTGGAAGTACGGTTGGAGTACTGATGGATGTAACTCCCACTCGTGCATCTGATGGCTGTGCCTGCTGAGCAGATCCGCCATCTGGTTGTCCTTGCCTGGGAGATGTTCTGCCATGAGGAAGATGTTCCTCTGAATGGCCCACTTCCACATGCTCTGAGCCAGATGAGACAGCTGTGGGGAGTGTGTCCCCCCTTGCTTCTGGATGTAGTACATGGCCGTCATGTTGTCCGTCCGGATCAACACGACCTTGTTGCACAGATGTACTTTGAACGCCTTTAAGGCCATGAAGATTGCCATCAGTTCCAACACATTGATGTGCATCTTCCTCTGCTGAAGTGTCCATAGTCCCTGCACCGTGTAACGGAGTACATGCGCTCCCCATCCCTGGAGAGAGGCGTCCGTTGTCAGGATGATCTGTGGGACAGGCTCTTGGAATGGTCGGCCCTTGCAAAGGTTTTGTGGGTTCCACCAATGCAGAGAGTTGTACGCCCGACCGCTCACCAACACTAGGTCTGTCAGTTGCCCATGAGCCTGAGTCCACTGACGTGCCAGGCACTCCTGAAGCGGACGCATATGTAGTCTCGCGTGCGGGACAATGGAGATGCAGGAGGCCATCATGCCTATCAACTGCATGAACACCCTCGCTGGAAGCGAGGTCTGGGGTCTGAATCGTTGGATCAGCGCCTGGATACCGGCGATTCTCACTGAACTCGGCTGCGCAGTGGCCGCCAGAGTATCGATCGTCGCGCCCAGATACTGTCGCACGTGGGCGGGCTGGAGATGGGACTTTGGGTAGTTCAGAGAGAATCCCAGATCGTGCAGGAGGTGAATGGTGCGTGACACGTGGTCTACGCACTGCTGTTCCGTCTTTGCCTGAATAAGCCAGTCGTCTAGGTATGGGAAGACATGGACGTGCTGGCGACGGAGATGCGCTGCTACAGTCGCTAGGCATTTGGTGAAAACTCTTGGTGCCGTGGTGACCCCGAACGGCAGGACTCTGAACTGGTAATGCTGGTCTAAGATCTTGAATCTGAGATACTTCCTGTGGGAAGGATGCAGGGGAATATGGAAATATGCATCCTTCAGATCCAGCGTTGCTAGGAAGTCCCCCTGTTGAAGCAGGGGGAGCACCTGCTGCAATGTGAGCATATGGAAGTGCTCTGAGTTGATGTACCTGTTCAGGGGCCTGAGGTCCAGGATCGGCCTGAGTGATCCGTCCTTTTTGGGGATTAGAAAATACAGGGAGTAGACCCCTGTTCCCCGTTCTTGCAATGGAACGAGCTCTATCGCCCCTTTTTGCAGCATGATTAGTACTTCTTGCTGCAACAAGGTCAAGTGCTCGTCGGACATAGCACGGCCTCTTGGTGGTATGTCCGGTGGAGTGGACGTAAGTTCTAGACAGTACCCGTACTGGATAAGAGACCTCACCCACCTGTCCGTGGTGATGGATCTCCACTCCGACAGGAACTGCTGTAGTCTCCCCCCGACAGGTGTTGTGTGATCGGGGGGAAGTGACAAGACGTCACTGCTTGTTGGAGGCGGTGGACCTGGAGGCGTTGTTTCCACGTCCTCTGCCCTTGATGTTATTGCCTCTGTAGCCACCCCTGCCCTTGTTGTTGTTATACGAGGACTGGGTGTTCCCCTTGTAGTACTGCGTGGTCTGGGGTGCCTGGCCTCTTGAGGTGCCTCTTGAATTGGAGCGGCGAAAAGAACCACCCCGAAACTGCTGACTTTGTAAAGCCCCCATAGATTTGGCTGTTTCGGTATCTTTCTTCATTTTTTCTAGTGAGGCATCCACCTCAGGGCCGAACAGATGGTCCGGATTCACAGCCTGACCCAGTAATGTGGTTTGTATGTCGGGCTTGAACCCAGAAATTCGAAGCCAGGCATGGCGTCTGAGTAGTACGCTTGTATTGATAGCCCTGGAGGCAGTGTCTGCTACATCTAGGGCACATTTAATGGATGCATTAGTAATGAGTTTACCCTCCTGAATGAGCATCTCCCCCGCCTCCTTGTATTGGTCAGGCAAATGTTGTAGGATGGCCTCTAACGTGTCATAATGGGCCCTATCATAACGGGCAAGCAGGGCTTGAGTGTTAGAGATCCTCCAGATGTTTGCTGCCTGTGCAGCAATGCGTTTGCCTGATGCCTCAAAGATTTTCGACTCTTTGTCTGGGGGAGGAGCATCACCAGTAGACTGCGAATTCGCCCTCTTCCGAGCGTTGGACACCACCAGGGAGTCCAATGGCAAATGTCCCTTAATATACGTGGGATCCGTGGGCGCCGCCTTATACTTCCTGTCGATGCGAGGATTGACCACCCGCGCCCGGGTGGGCTCCTTGAATACCTCCTGTGCATGCTTCAGCACCCCATTGAGCATAGGTAGCGTCTTGACCTGCTTTTCGGCTACCGAGAAGGTGTCGACCAAGAAGTCCGCATCCACAGGGTCTGAGTGCAGTTCGACGTCATGGTTCGCTGCGGCTCTCTCTATTAATGCATTAAACGCCGCCGAGTCCTCCGTCGGGGACGTCTTCGCGGCGAAAAGATGAGTGTCCTGACCTGACTGCAGGTCGTCGGCGTCGCCTCCTGCCGTCCAGGGCACCTGCACCTCGTCCGGATCCGAGTACGCAGGATAGTTGTACTCGTCATTCTCCTCGTCCACATCAGGCACTGGGGAATGGGCCGGCGAGCGTTCTATGTCTTGTGGAGACAGAGGTTCGATCAGAGCCGAAGAGTCCGCAGAGTACTTCTTGCTCTTAAGTGGAATCCTAAAAGGTTCCAATGGCGGCTCCGACGTAATCTTCCGTTTGAGGAGCGACAATTTTCCAGTGTTGGCGTCGATCGTCACCTCTCGACGTTCCTCCACCGCGAGGGGCTGGAGCCGAAGCTTCGATACCAGCAAGGCTTGCTTCGGCGTCAATACGTCCTGAGAATGTCCGCTCTGCTTAGGCGCGAAGGCCTTCGGCGCCGACTTGGGAGGAAGGGTAAAACGGATGGCCGTTTGTTCCTTAGCAGGCTTTGGCGTGGGCCTAGGCACGACAGTGTCCTGGCTGGGAACCACAGTGGACTGTCGGATCCGCTTCAAGGACTCTCCCACCTTTTTAGTAAGGGATGCCGAGGGCTGAACAGTCTCGAGCGACTCTTCGCCTCCAAGAGCCCGGTCGTCGTCAGGCCTCTTCTTCGGTGCCGACGCCCCCTGGCCTGTCGCACCGTCAGCTTGACGCTTCTTCGAAGTCGTCTTCGGGTCCGCAACCCCTCTCGGCGCCGACGCAGCCGCGTCGGAAGTCTTCACCTTCGGCGCCGACCCAGACGACTTCGGCTCGGCCATTTTGGCGCGGCTCTTGTGGTCGGCCATCTTGGCGTGGCTCTTCGAGTCGGCCATTTTGGGTTTCGTGGAAGTTGACGCCTCCAGAACCTTCTTCACCAACGCCAGTTTCGGTTTCGTTTTCGCATCCGAGGGTGCGGAACCGGTTGCCTTCACTTTCGTTTTCTTGCCAGAAATGTCCGTGACCGGGCCCGGAGGCGGGGACGTAGGACTTATAGTAAGATCTCGGGTAAGGCCCGAAGGCGATCCCTCGACCTGGGCCGTATAACGGGGGGAAACCCCGGAGTCCGTCTGGGGATGCTCTTCCTCTGAGCTATCTCCCATCGCTGCACAAATCAGTTCGTCGTCCCCTACCTCACCGGAGACTTCGTCGCAGGCCTCCTCGTCCGCGTCGTAGGCCTCTTCCTCGGACGCGGGGGCAGAGTCCGACCCTTGCACGTCGGCCTCCTCCTCGATGGATTCCTGAAAGATGTCATCAGGTGGGGGTGCCGAAGCCGACAACTGTGCCTGGAGTCGATTAGCCCGGCGAATCCTCAAAGTTTTCTTACTCCTAAACTTTGAACACGCCATGCAGGTGTCTTCACGGTGATCCGGTGACAAGCATGTGTTGCACACAGGGTGCACGTCGAGGTGCGAATATTTCGAGTGACATAGCGGACACTTCTTGAATGGAGTCCGCTCCATCGCAAATGCGGTAGTGTAGGCCCGTCCGCGTCGAAGCACGTGGAAGGGCAGTAGGAGATAGGAGCTGAGAGTCAGTAAGAAAACCCGAACGCAACTATACCGACGCCCAGCCTAAAGACCTTTTGGTCTCAAGTGAAATCGAACAACTATCGGTTCCGAAGGAGGGAACCGAAAACACATCCGAACCCTATGGCGGAAAAAAACAATCTGGGGATGGAGGCGATGCCCATGCGCACTGTAGTCCAGGGGAGGAGCCACCTATCTCGTGATACTTCGAAGACTCTTCCAGGACAACAATGTGCAATCATCCGGACCCAACACTAGGTGGCGGACTATGCACAGATATGAATTCAGCAGCCCACATGCCTCGAACATTAAAGCTATCTATTTTTTGAAAAGGTATGTAAAAAGGTGGCATGAGGAAGGAAAATGACAGTTCAATGATTTGCAGAGAATTTGTTTTTCAAAGTGATTTACAGTATGGAGAGAGATCAGAAACACAACCTCTTCTGTTTCTCTCACTACACAATACGCACACAGTAACAAAGATAGATGTCTAAGGCATCAACCGGACATGTCTTGCTGTAGACCAAGTTAACATACATTTTTAAGACGGCCAAGTTGGGCTGGTGGAGGAGGGGAGAAAACAAAACTTGAGTTTCTCTGGGTTCATAAGTGTATTTGTTTTGTGCGAGAATTTCAATACAAGCCTTGCTCCCCTTACACCTTACCATTGCAATCCAACGGAGGAACTTTTTCCAAGATCTAAAACAAAAATAAAAGAAAACACATTTTACCAGAAGAATAAAACACATTAAAACAACAAAAACATGGTGATGGTTTTTTAATGTACGGCGTCAATCCTATATTAGCACAATCATTACCAATAGAGGACCAACCTCCTACTGCATAGTGCAGACATGATGATCTGCAGAAGCACAGGAAATCAGAGGTGTTTTCAGGATGGGAAGGGTGTAGCCCTGCTCTACAATTTGGAGGATCGAAGGTGATGATTTGCCAGTGCGCCAAATGCACAAGTTACTACTTGTGTAACGATACATCTGTAAGAGACATCAGTTAGTGATAGATTCCTTACCTTAGAATATCCCCAGGCGTCAGACTGGATACGGAATTTTTTTGCGTAGCAGTACCTTGCGCGTCGGTAGGCGTCGTCTGCGGCTCTGCGTCCGTCGTCAGCATCGTGGGCGCCGTGATGACGTCGTCGGAGTATATAGACGCCGCCTCCGCGTGCTGACGTCAGTTCTTAGCCACAGCTTTTCCGCGCCAGAAACGCAAAGCCATGCTAAAAACCAACACTGGTGCCAATAAAACTAGGGCCCTGAAAGGGGATGACCTTAACCCTAGATATCGGTTCACAGAAACGGGGAGGATGGGTGGGTCGGTAAGGAATCTATCACTAACTAATGTCTCTTACAGATATATCGTTACACAAGTAGTAACTTGTGCATCTGAAAGAGACACGTTAGCGATAGATTCCTTACCTTAGGATAGATACCCCAGCAATACCAACCCCGGTGGTGGGTCTGCGAGCCAATAATCACACCAGAAAGTCCTGGAGGACGGAACGGCCAAAGAAGCCATCCCTCCGGACTTGGCTGTCCAGGCAATAGTGTCTTGCAAATGTGGGCAGCGAGGCCCACAAAGCTGCCTGGCAAATGTCCTGCAAGGGCATTCCTCGGCCCAAGGCAGTTGTAGTCGCCGTGGCTCGAGTGGAATGAGCCCTCAGCCCAACAGGGGGTTCCTTCTTAGCCAAGGAGTAACATGCCTGGATACACAAGATGATCCACCGCGTGATGGTCCACTTGTGCACCGCCTTTCCCTTCTTAGCGCCCACGTAACCAACAAAGAGTTGGTTTGCATCCAGCCATCAGCTACGCACCACGCCGAATCCGCCGCGATGTGGCTCTGAAAGCCAAACACCGAGAGGCTCCTGATCGGATAATAGAACTATAACACGAAACCGACCCTTTATTACGGAATCGAGCCTCTCGGCCGACCCGAAAATCGAACGCCTAGAGCACTTTCATCACAAGAAGAGGAAAATAGTGAAGTGAAGCGATATCGGATTACCAATTCCAACTTCAGGACGGCTATTTACAAACATTTCGGCATATCCTTAACCACGGATGCGGAATTTGACATAAACCTAGAAAACGCGACCATTAGAAATTTATAACTATCGGAAGACCACTTGTACCACATCCAATGTTACAATCAAGAGCTGGCGAATATTATAAATACCCTTTCTAGTTTACATATCAAGGTCTGGATACCTTCGGTTGCAGCAATACACGGCCACCTGAGGAAGGCTATGTTGGCCGAAACGCGCGTTGTGAACCATCTTGCCGTATTGCTAACACCATCTGTTCTATTTTCTCACTGTCTGTCTATAACTGTTTTTATAATTCATGTATGTGATTCATCAATTACTACCTGTTATGTAATAATATATAAAAAAAGAATTTTATACGTAAAAAGAATACCAACAAAAGATATAATAGAATCTTCTTGAAAAAAACTTTATAATAAATAAATGATATAATATTTTCCTAAATTGGTTTGTGGGTGACTTTTTCACTTAAACACTGGGCATTGACAAACATACATATCATAATGTACATCATATAGTTTTTATACGTTTTGAATTTACTTGGCTATAGACCGTTTCCAACCTGATTTACTTCCCTATGTATAGCAAGTATACTAGTACGAATATATAGGGGTCCCCTACTTTCAAAAATAATCATCCACCCAGAACTGGCATGTGCGATCCAGATAGAAAGAGAGCACGCGTTTTGGGTCCAGACGGTGGAGCTTCTCTTCCTCTTTAGAGGGATGCGGAGGCGGAAAGAAGGCGGGCAAAGGTAATGTACTGCCCGATGTGGAAGGCCGTGACAACCTTGGGCAGGAACGAAGGTCTCGTCCGCAACACAACCTTGTCCGGATGAACAGAAAGGAAAGGAGGTGTAGAGGATAAAAGCCTGGAGCTCACTCACTCTTCTGGCAGAAGTGATGGCAACCAGGAAAGCAGTCTTCAGAGTAAGAAGGCGAAGAGGACAGTTATGAAGTGGCTCAAAGGGAGCGCACATCAGAAAAGTAAGAAACAGGTTCAAGTCCCACTGCGGCATCACGAAGGGAACAGGTGGAAACGTGTGTGTGATGCCTTTCAGAAATCGATTTACAATAGGGGATTGAACAAAGACGGCTGGTCAGGCAGCCGCAGGAAGGCTGAAAGGGTAGAAAGGTAGCCCTTGATAGTGCCCAGAGCAGAGCCCTGCTGGGCAAGAGAAAGAAGGAAGAGGAGAACCTCAGAAAGAGGGGCAGAGAGAGGATCCACAGCCTTTGCTGTGCACCATGCCACAAATCTGTTCCACCTGCAGGCGTATACCGACTTTGTGGAGGGACGCCTGGCTGCCAGAATGATGTTACAGACTTCAGGAGGCAAGTCAAATGGCCTCAACTGTCACCGCTCAATCTCCAAGCATGGAGGTGGAGACTGGACAGGTTCGGGTGGAGGACCGTCCCCTGCTGCTGCGACAGAAGGACCTCCTGAAGAGGCAGACGAACCGGGGGATCGACTGACATACTGAGTAGCTCGGGATACCAGTACCTTCGTGCCCAGTCCGGAGCCACAAGGATGACTTGTGCCCGGTCGCGCTTGATCTTCTTCAGCACTCTGGGCAGAAGTGGTATAGGCGGAAAGGCGTACAACAGACCGCAACTCCACTCGCGACGAAAAGCGTCTGCGAGCGAGTGCCGCCTTGGAAATTCCAACGCGCAGAACTGATGACATTGCGCGTTCTCTTCGGTGGCGAATAGATCTAACCAAGGCTCTCCCCACTGCAGAAAGAGACCTTGCACAATGTCCGAGTTCAGACGCCATTCGTGATCCATCATGCATCGGCGGCTGAGTTCGTCCGCCCTGGCGTTCAGAGAACCTGCCAGGTGTTGAACCACCAGGGTCAAGCCCTGATGTTCCAGCCATTGACAGAGGCGCAGAGCCTCTTGGCAGAGGGTCCACGACCCCACCCCGCCCTGTTTGTTGCAGTACCACATGGCGGTGGTGTTGTCCGTGAACACCTGCACTACGCTCCCCCGGACAGAGGGGAGGAATGCCTTCAGTGCTAGACGAATCGCCCGTAGCTCCAAAAGGTTGATATGGAGCCGGGACTCCGCCGGAGACCAGAGGCCTCTGATCTCCGCCTCTCCCATGTGGCCTCCCCAGCCCTGGAGGGACGCGTCCGTCACAACTACGTGCTCCGGTTGGGGAAGGGAGAGGGATCTGCCGCTGACCCAATCGCGGTCCATGAGCCACCACTGCAGCTGTCTCGCAGTGCCCTCCGAGATCAGGACATGGTCGGACAGGTTGCCCTGATGCTGGGCCCACTGAAACTTCAGGTCCCACTGCAGAGCCCGCATTCGCCAACGGGCGTGATGCACCAGAAGGATGCAGGAAGCCATCAGCCCCAGGAGCCGCAGCGTCAACCTGACCGAAACTCGGGAAAAAGGCTGAAAGATTGAAATCAGAGCCTGTATATCCCAAACCCGCTGTTCGGGTGGGTAATCCCGAAACTGCGCCGAGTCGAGAACCGCTCCAATGAAAAAGAGCTTCTGAGAGGGACACAGGTGTGACTTCGGCACATTGATGGGAGAACCCCAGCTGGTGCAAGAGGTCTGCCGTTGTCTGGAGGGGGCTGACGACTGGCTGGGGCGAGCCCGCCTTCAACAACCAGTCGTCGAGGTAGGGGAAGACTAAAACCCCTAACCTGCGCAGATGAGCTGCGGCCACCGCCATTACTTTCGTAAACACCCGTGGGGCGCTGGTAAGGCCGAAGGGGAGCACTGTAAACTGAAAGTGCTCGTGGCCTACTGTGAACCGCAGGTAGCGCCGGTGGGCGGGCAGGACGGGGATGTGGAAATAAGCGTCCTGCAAGTCCAACGCTACCATCCGGTCTCCTGGGTCCAGGGCAGCTACCACCTGAGCCAGAGTCAGCATTTTGAACTTCTCCTTCCGGAGGAAGCCGTTGACATTCCGTAGGTCCAAGATAGGGCGTAGGCCCCCTTTGCCCTTCTGGCGTACCAGAAAGTAGTGGGAGTAGCAACCACACCCTACTTCCGGCCCAGGAACGCGCTCGAAGGCCCCCTTGGCCAAGAGGGACAAAACTTCCTCCTGCAGAAGCCGCAAATGATCCCCCGATACGCGGTGGTGTTGCGGTGCCATGGCTTGAGGGGTCGTCTCGAAGGGGAGGGAGTAGCCCCTTCGGACGATTTGCAGCACCCACCTGTCCGATGTGACGGTGCGCCAGTGGGAGTGGTGATGGCTAACCCTGCCCCCCACTGGCGTCACATGGGCCTGAAAGCACGGACTAGGAAGGTTTTGAGGCGGATGCTGCAGGGGTAGGTGTGGACTGGCCTCGCCTTGGACCCCGACCACCGCCACGGCGGTGTCCACGTCCGCCACCGCGCTGACGGTTAGCCTGCGGCGCGTGGCTGGCGGCACGTGTGGGGGCGCCTCTTCCTTGGCCACGAAAGGAGCGAAAGGCACCCATTTGCTGACGCGGGGCCGAGAGGCCCAAGGACTTGGCCGTAGCCCTGGAGTCCCTAAAGCGCTCAAGCGCATGGTCTGCCTTATCGCCAAAGAGGCGACGGCCATCGAACGGCATGTCCATAAGTGTGTTCTGGACATCGGCCGAGAAATTGGCGGACCTCAACCAGGCGTGACAACGAATCGCCACCGTCGTTGACATCGCTCTGCCCAGAGGGTCGGTAGTGTCCAGCCTACACCGGATGGAATACCTTGCTGCATCCCGGCCCTCCACCAGGGCTTGGCCGAGTTTAGCCCGTACCTCCAACGGGCAGTGTGGCAGCACGTCCGCGACCGTGTCCCACAGAGAATGGGTGTAGCGGCCTAAGAGGCACGCGGTATTAACGGACCGCAATCCCAAACTTAGGGAGGAGAATATCTTTTTCCCATAATTCTCGTACCTCTTAGATTCCCGGTCAGGGGGAGCTGACGGGAATGCGGTCTGGGAAGTGGATGCCTGGATAACCAGGCTCTCAGGGGTGGGATGGGTAGACAGAAAGCAAGGGTCACCCGGAGCCGGGCGGTGGCGTCTGGCCAAGTTCCTATCCATAGGCTGTCCTGTGGCGGGCCTGGACCAAGTGCTCAGAAGAAAGTCTGACAAGGCCTCATTAAACGGCAGCAGAGGCTCGGCCGAGCTTGACTGCGGTTTAAGGACCTCAGTGAGGAGGTTAGTCCTCACAGCCGCGACGGGGAGCTCAAGGTCCAGGGCCTTGGCCGCCCTCATCAGCACCACGCTATAAGCAGCCCCCTCCTCCGTAGCCACGGTAGGAGGGGAGAAAAAACCAGTGTCGTGCAAAGTGTCCAGCCCACTGGCCTCCCCAAGCTCTCCTGTCCAGTCCACATAAGACTGACACACCCGTGCCAGAGGGTCCTCAGGCTCAAAAGATGGGGCCGGGTCATTGAAATAAAAATCTCCTAGCGGCGTCGAATACGGCGCCGAGCAGCACCGCTCCAACGCCAGACGCAAATCGAGGACAGGACCAGGGACGACGTCGTCCTGGGACGGCGCCGGGGGCGACACCCGTGGGGCCAACGCCGGCGAGGTCGACCGGCGACAACCCGGGTCTGGAACCGGACTCAGTGGGGCCCTGCGGCGTCGGGACCGAAGTCGCCGAAGTCGCCGGGCCGAAAACCCGGACAGCGCCGGTGCCGAAGCAACCGGCCCGCGTGGGGACCCAGTCGGAACCGCTTGGCCCGAAAGCGCCGAGGAACCCGATGGGGGAGCGAGCGCCCTCATGGCCATGAGGAAGTCAGCAATCTCCCCCGGCGTCGCGTCCTGCCCAGGGACCGGCAGTTGTGGGGCAGGCCGCGACACCTGCGGAGCCGCGTGGGCGGTGTTGCCCGAACCCCTGGCCGTGTCGCGCAAGCATAGGGGGGTGGGGGGGGGGAGTCAGAAGAGCGATGGCGCCTCTTCGACTTCTTGTGCCTCTTACCTGAGGACTTAGAGCCCGAAGACCGATGACGAAGCCCGGAACTGTGGGGGCTCCGGCCCCGCGACCGGTCACTCGGACTCCTTTCGGACCGGGACCTCGAGCGGCGCGGGGCAGACAGCCGCAGCTCGAGTCGCTTGCGGTACCGCTCCCGTCTAGCCTTAGTCGTCAGGGTCCGCAGTCGGAGCAGGCCTTGTCGTCGTGGTCCAGGCCCAAACAGTGCAGGCACCGGCAATGGGGGTCGGTATTCGACATCAGTCGGTTGCAGTCGGCCCAGGGCTTGAACCCGGGCATCCCTACCGGCACCGTCAGAGTCGATAGCCTCTGAAAAATGGATCAAAAAGGATCGCAAAAGGTTAGTCAAAAAGTGACTTGGGTACAACTTTTTCCAGATCTGCACTAGCTGGCGCGGAAAAAAGAAGAACTGACGTCAGCACGCGGAGGCGGCGTCTATATACTCAGACGACGTCATCACGGCGCCCACGACGCAGACGACGGACGCGGAGCCACAGACGACTCCTACCGACGCGCAAGGGTACTGCTACACAAAAAAATTCCGGATCCAGTCTGACACCTGGGGATATTCTAAGGTAAGGAATGTATCACTAACATGTCTCTTTCAGATGGAACTTTAGCCTCCCCACATAGGTGGCACATGCTCCCTCAAGCCTGAATTAAAGTCGTTTTGATAGGAGGATTGGGGAGGAGAGAGAACTGTTGTTACAGCCTTTGATGGTATGTGGAGCCACTATGCCTACTGTAGCTCCAAAATAAGCTGGGATGCTGTGAGGGCAGGTGCAACTGAAAAGGCAGTCTCAGAAGCCACTTGAACCACTGTTGAGGAAACTGGTGAGCAACGAAAGCCACCCTTAGGCACACAGTGATAACCCAGCCTTGTTTGAAACCATCCAGGGCTTCATCCTCCAAAAAGCGCACTCCATGGAAGTGAATATCCATAATATTTACTTCAACATTCAATGAAACGCTCATGGAACACATCCAGGTGGGTCAGCAGATGGCAACCGCAAAAACAATGGACCACACCAGTGAAAACAGTGAGTTCAGGCCAGTGTGAAGGATCTGCGTCACTTTTGTATATCTTACACCAAATAATTGCAAAGCTGGTCCAGAAGATCTGAACGTGCTATTTGCGCTATCTCCCACAGGGCATGGGAGTCAGAGTCCCATTTAGAGAAGGATCATTTCTGGAACACAAGGCTCTCTGGAGAGGTTGAGCAGCCAGAAATTTTGGGTCCCAAGCTTGGGTCTTGAGCTGCAGTACAAAGCCAGCTTGTCCAGTGCAAACAAAATGAAGCCCATTAGCACTTTCTTAAAGGGAAGCAAGAGTTCAAATGAGATGTAGGTCCATTGTAGGATTTTCTCGCCTAGAGTAGGAGATTCATGAGGTAAGCATTCTGTATGCAGAATTATCGATCGGAAATGGTTGTTCAGACTCAAGCTTTGTATCTACCTATAACAAATTGTTGCCACAATCCATGCCATACAAGAGCCCAACCCTCTACCAAGAGAAGCAGAAACTGAAAGTCACAGATACATACCCCCTGACTTGCTAGGAGCAGGTAATTGCAGTAAAGTTATGAGTCAAATCGGTAATAAGCATAGTATAGGCTGAATATATATATATACAAAGAACCAGCAAGCCCTTTGCACTCAAGTTGCTGAGAATGGACTGCTGCTCCAATTCGTCCTCACTGACTCAAAATGAAACCTCACTAATACCAAAGTGCAGGTACAACATATGGTAATTGCAGGACAGATTGACAATATGTAGTTTTGAAATTTCGTAAAACCTTCATGGACCACATATATCAAATACTTTATTGCGATTTAAGTTCAGTTAATGTTGCATAAGAAGATATGTCTTCGGGTGCAATTACCACTGGGCATGAATGGTGTTGTGTGGGCAGTACAGATAGAATTGGAGAATATATAATCTTAATAGATGGTACCAAAAACATTTATAATTTTGACAATATAAGTTTTCAAAGATAGTCACAACAGTTATGGTTGAAACAATGGTAGAAGCATGTACTAAGCAGACCCTACATTCTGTTTTAGTCGTCAGGAAGTAGCTAAAATAGACGTGGCTACTGCTAGTCTTCTGTTGTGGTCTATTTTCATTTTACTGCAAAGTGTGTATATATATATATATATATATATATATATATATATATATATATATATATATAAATATATATATATATATATATATATATATATATATATATATATATATATATATATATATATATAGCTGCTATAATAACCCTGTCACTTAAATTCTGATATTTGTAAATATATCTGTAAAGAAGTTATGGGACTTTTATTGTATGTGACACTGCTTTTATGAATTTTATGAAATTCGAAGAAAGAATTTGAATTGAATATATATATATATATATATATATATATATATATATATATATATATATATATATGGTCTGTCTCCTAATTAAATATCCAGAAATTGATAACATTGAAATGTTTGTCGAATGGATGCTTTAAATCTGGAATTGAATGCTATGGAACAGCAGGAAACTATTAGCAAAGTGCGAAAGGAGATAAAGAAACGCCTGGAGAAACATGAGGAAACAATCAAAACACGTAAAGTTTTTAAATTTGCACGTGATGAATCCAATTATGAGAATGGACGTATTTTCACTTTCTATAAGTAGTTTGAATCGGTAAAGAGGCAGGCATTGACCAACAAAGTGCACTCTGTTCAAGCACATCAAGCTCAACAAATTGAAATTCCAGTAACATCAGATACAGACCTTAGTTCACTATCCAGCAGTGCTGGATCAGATGATGAAAATGTAAGAACTGATCAGCAACCTATATTGAGTGGTTTTACCCCATCAGAGGAATTGGAGTTTATGATCGAGGACAGACGGCACACTTTAAGACCGAAAGGAACCGCCCCAGACCAAAGACGGCGCGAACGGAACAAATGCCGAAAGCAGAGGAGGAGGCAGAGGCGGCTTCATGAAAAAGAAGAGAAGGAAAGGGAACCCGCAGGCGAATTAAAATCAAGCACCACAATTGACAATGAGAATACTGTCATCAATCTCACTGATTTGGACTTAAATGCAGCTGAAACCCAACTTTTAGCTTTGGGCTTATCTTTTTGCCCAAAAAATGGCTTTAAATACGTGCAGGCCAGAATTGACGTATTTAAATTTATACGCAAGCTAAAGTTGATGAAATATCACAAATTAAACAAAGCTAATAGTACTGCCACTAACATTCTTTCTGATTCACAACCCAGTAAAAACTTTCAAATCTCTGATGTAGCAATGCTCAAAACTGCTCATTCCCTTTCCGATCATGATGATGAATCTTTTCACGACACCCAAGAAGAACTACGAGCCATAGGCATTAATAGCAGTAGTGCTGCCATGAGCCCGTTTTGCCCCCGTTCCACCTGTGTACCCATGATGCCTAGGGATGCCATCAATGTATTCAGTGACCGCATGATTGAAGATCTAAAAAGGGGTAAATCGATCCATTTCGCAAAGTCAGAAGCAGAGGTGTTATGCGGATAAACAATATTCTAATCTCATTCGAAAAATCATAAATCATGGGAACATTGTTGTGAATAAAGCAGACAAAGGAGGAAATGTTGTCTTAGGGCCTTTTGATGTTTATATCAAAGAAGCAGAGAGACAGTTGAATGACCCCCAATGTTATAGAAAGGCTTCCTTTAATGAACTGAATAAAGTTAAAGATCAGGTTCATAAAATGTTGGCTCATTGGAAAAGGGAAGGTTTGATTCGCAAAAAAGAATTTTGTTTTCTGAAAAAAGATCATTCCACTACTCCTACCCTATACCTTTTACCTGAAGTGCATAAAGGAATATCCTGAATACCTGGGCGTCCGATAATCTCTGGCCAGAATGGGTTATTCGAACCTATTTCTAAATATGTAGATTTTTTCTTGCACAGCTACATGGAAGCTCTTCCTTCCTATATCAGAGACACTGGCCATTTTTTAGCAACATTAAAAGAGGTCTGTTGGAATCCTGATTACTATTTCATTGTGATGGACATTGTTCTCTCTATACTTCTATTAATCATCTTGATGGTCTTAATGCTATTAAGTATTTTTTATCAGACAGGGATATCAGATTCAATGAGCATAGTAAAACGTTAGTCAAAATGATTGAACTTTGCCTTTGTAATAACTATTTCCTTTATAATAATGAACTTTTCCAACAGTTGCAGGGCGTGGCCATGGGAGCATGCTTCGCAAAGACATCATCTGGTTCCATTCCGGTCACTGGCTAGTGACTTTGAACATTGTCCCCTCTGCTTTCAGGTCTCCATCTTCCTCGATCCACCCTTGGATCACTCCGGACATCCTCCTCCTGGTCGCCTGCAGCATCTTTCTCCAAGGCTCCATTGACTTCAACGCGGAAACATGACACTTTCACACCTATGCACCCGTAGCCCGTGATGAGGTAACAAGAGCATTTCGGTGCTCATAGGTAGATTGACTCTCCTAGTGTCCAGGTATCCTGTAGTTTTAGTCTCAACCAGTCTGAACTGTCCTTACTTACCTATTTTGTGAATTGTTCGTGCCCATTGACTTTACATTGAAACCCGCATGTGTGTTCTAACACTGCACACGTGTCCCGTGGCCTCCTGCTCCTTACCTAAGGTTAGGGTAGTGTAGCCCCAGCGATTCTAAAGCATCTGGGCATCCTCATTTCTTCTATCGTTCTACTTATCCATTTACTTAGTATATGGTTTGTCGTGCCCCTAGGGCACCATTGTAATTTGTGCGACTTATTGTATTTTTCTGAAGAGTATTGTTATGGGCTTAGCCCTCTGATCTCATAAAGAGTTCAGAGGTGTTTGTTAGTAATAAATATATTGTTTATTTTCATAACAACCTGTGTGGTGTCCTTTCATCTGGTATTCAAGGGGTTATATGTGGTAAAACAGCTGGCTTCACATGCCAAAAGAGTTTAGCCTAAGACTGCTTTGTCCATGCTACCATTAGGATAGCTGGTCTATAAGGTTGACTTACAACCAATCACCATAAGGGTTGTTTGGACTGATACAAGGTGATCACTAGAACTAGTGAGCATCAAATATCAGGCCAACTTCTCACACCGTGGTCGACACCGTAGATGAGCTGTCATAGACGAGGCCATCGTAGACGAGCAGTCGTCGACGAGCCATCGTAGGCGAGGCCATCGTAGCTGAGGCCATCATAGGCAAGGCCATCGATGACGGCGCAGTAGACGAGCCGTCATAGACGAGGCCGTCGTCGACGGAGAGGCTGTAATAGGCAATGATGGTGTTTTTGATATGAGTTTCACCTCAATCCTCGTCGACGATGATGGTCTCTTCAGCGACGATCCCGTTGACTATGTTGGTTTCTTAGTCTTTACCTCAGGTGGTATAGAAGAACAATAGTTACTTACCTGTAATCTGTGGTTCTCCAGTATTGGTGTCTTTCATAGATTCACATGCCTGAATCATTCCCAGTCGTCGGAGTGGGAGTCCCACGGTACATAAAAAAGCAAAAATATGCCATAACAACATAGGAAAAACTAGTAATTTCCAACCAGGAAGTAAAGTAGCCCAAGCTACAGGAGAAAAAACTTCCACACTCATGACTATCCTAGTCATTTTGTATAACCCAAACTGCAGCCAATCAGGCGACAGCACCCACCAGAAGGTTCTCCCCAGAGGCCCAGGCTCTCGGATTTTCTTGCAAGTAGTGATGGTAAACCAATGTAGCCTAAGAGCCTCTGAGGGGAGGTGGGCGGGTTGCATGTGAATCTATGACACACACCAATACTGGAGAACCACAGATTACAGGAAAGTAACTATTGTTCTTTTCCAGTATTAGGGGTGCCTTTCATAGATTCACATGCCTGAATCAGAGTAGATAGCAGTACATATCCGTGCTAGCTTAAGCTTATAAATAGGAGATGCACATACCCATGAAATATATATATATAATCACATTACTAAAAGCATGATAAAATGCAGTTACTTGAGCATGTACATAATAACAATAAGCATAACAAGCATCTGACAGCAGGAAGAGGAGGAGAGAAACAGAGGCTCGCCTTATTTGAAAAGATTACGCAGAACTGCTTGACCCACTGAAGCATCGGTCTCACTGGCTGCATCCAAACAGTAGTGTTTGGTGAAAGTATGCCGACTGGCCCAGGTTGCCGCTCTGCAGATGTGCTGGAGAGGGACTAAAGCGAAAAGAGCAGTTGAGGAAGACACTGCCCTCGTAGAGTGCGCTCTAGGAGCTGCTTGCAAAGGTCGTCCTGCTTGTGTTTGGCAAAAGTCGATAGCTGCAGAGATCCATCTTGCAATCGTTTGCTTAGATACTGCTTGGCCTGTACGAATCCTACCATAGGCGATAAACAGTTGGTCAGATTTGCGTAATGTAGATGTTCTTTGTAAATAGAACTTTAAACATCTCTTAATGTCCAGTGTATGCAATGCCCTTTCCGCAGGGGATTGTGGGTTAGGAAAAAATATCTTCAAGATGACAGGTTCGTTCAGGTGGAAGTCCGAAGGCACTTTAGGTATGAACTTCGGATTCGTGCGGAGCACCACTGAGTCATTAGTGAACTGTAAGAAAGGAGGATGAACTGTGAAAGCACTGAATATCACTGACTCTTCTAGAGGAAGTCAAAGCCAATAAAAGTGACACCTTCCACGTAAGGAATTTCAAATCGGCTCTGTGGATAGGTTCAAAAGGGTGGCGCATGAGTTGCGCTAACACTACATTGAGATGCCACGATGGTGGTGGACGACGTCCTGGAGGTAACATTCTGAAAAGCCCTTTGAAGAATTGTTGTGTAATTCTTGAAGAGTAAAGAGAAGTGGACCCATCTTGTCGGTATCTTGAAATCGCTGCCAGGAAAACCCTTAGGGTTGCATGAGACAATCCCAATCTTGCGTAAGAAAAAAGGCAAGATTTGCTCTGGCTTAGCCAAAAATGGATGAATTCCAGCCGAAAGACACCAGATACAGAAACGTTTCCATTTGAGTCTGTTTGTCTTTATTGTAGCAGGTGCTCTTGCTTTGGCTAGTACCTCTTTGCAATCTGCAGGGATGTTTAGATGGGCGAATTCACGGTACTCAGGCGCCAGGCCGCTAACCTCAGAGATGTCGGGTCCGGATGGTACATCTGACCATCCTGGATGGAGAGTAGGGCCGGAGTTGGACGCAACTGAACTGGTTCGCACTCCGATAGGAGAAGGTGCTCGGTGAACCAGTATTGGTGAGGCCATCTGGGGGCAATAAGAATCAGCCGACACGGTTCTTTCTTCATCTTCCGCAGAACTCTGGGAACCAACGGTATCGGATGAAAAGCGTAAGCATATATTTGAAACCAGTTGATCGAAAACGCATTCCCCTGACAGTCTTTGTGGGGATGCCAACTTGCAAAGATCTGGCATTTGCTGTTCTTGCTGGTAGCAAAGAGGTCTAGATCTGGATGACACCACTGCCGAAAGATCCGATCCACCGTTTGTTGATGTAGTTCACACTCCTGAGTGGAGACTGTTGTCCTGCTGAGAGTGTCTGCAAGAACGTTCTCCGTTCCCGGCACATGGACCGCCAGAAGATTGATTCTGTGTCGTATTGCCCATGCCCATAGCTCCTGAGCTTCCTGAGACAAAAGAGCAGATCTTGTTGACATAGTGCATACTTGTAGTATTGTCTGTGCGAACCAATACAGTGGCTCCCTGAATGATTGCGCAAAAGGATTTGAGGGCAAGGAAGATGGCTCTCAGCTCCAACAGATTGATGTGCCAACGTTTCTGCTGAGGGCTCCATTTGCCGCTGATTGTCAGTCCCTGAAGAGGAGCTCCCCAGCCTTCGAGGGATGCGTCTGTGGTGATTGTAAAGTTCAGTGCCTCATGAAGGAACGTACAACCCTGTTGCAGATTCCTTTTTTGTATCCACCAAAGAAGGGAACCCCGAATGCGAGGGGTGATCTGGATGACGTCCTCGAATGAACCGGAGACCTGCAGCCATTGTAGGTTGAGTTCTTCTTGAAGAGGCCTCATTCTGAGTCGGCAATTCGGTATCCACGGAATGCAAGACGATACCATCCCCAGAAAGGATTTGAATCTTCGGACTGAAACTGACTTTTTTGAAAGTAGATTCAGAGCCATGTCCTGTATTCTTTTTTGTCTCTCGTCCAACACGAAGGCTTGGAGCAGCTGAGTGTCTAAGGTTGCTCCCAAGAAAGCTTGTCTTTGAGATGGGACCAACTGGGACTTGCTGACGTTGATGGAAAGACCCAGAGATTGAAAGAGAGCTAGACACTGCTGTAAATGGTTGTCTGTGTCTGCGTAAGAACTGGCCTTGATAAGGCAGTAGTCCAAATAAGGAAATATTTGTATTCCCTCCAGCCGGAGGTGTGCTGCTACCGGAGCCAGGACCTTTGTAAATACCCTAGGTGCCGAGCGCAGTCCAAAGGGAAGGACCTTGAACTGATAATCCCTGCCAGCCACTCTGAATCGCAGGAACTTTCTGTGACGAGGTAAGATGGGGATGTGGAAATATGCATCTTGGAGATCCACTGTGGCCATGTAATCTCCTGCCGATAGAAGATGCAGTATTTCTTGCAGTATTTCTTGCAGTGACAGCTTCTTCAAATATTTGTTTACGGCACGGAGATCCAGAATTGGACGCCATTCTCCGGATTTTTTCTTTACCAGAAAAAATCTGGAGTAGAATCCTGTTCCTCTCAGAGTCTGAGGAACCTTCTCGATTGCTCCTTTCTTCAACATCAAATTGATTTGGGCAAACAGTTCTTTTAGATGAGCTGGAGGTGGGCCCTTTAGGGGGACGTTTGGAGGAAACTGTTCGAATTCGAGGGCATGGCCCTTGGCCACAATGTCCAGGACCCACCTGTCCGATGTTATCGATGACCATTTTGAGTGGAATTTTGATATTTGTCCTCCAATCTTTACGTGAGATTGGGGCAGTAGCTGTGGCAGGTGATAAGGCTGATTGTCGTTTATCCTTTCCGCAGTAGGCCAGTTTCCTCTTGTTCTGGGAATAATTAGTGTTGCGTTGGCCGTAGGACTGGTATCGCTGGTTTTGGTAGCGTTGATTCCCCTGCCTGTAGGAGGACTGTTGAGTATATCCGCCTCTGTTAGAGGACGATCCACGTCCTCTCGCTCCTCGAAAGGGCGGCTCACGAAATTGTAGGGTGCCCAAGGATTTAGCAGTTTGTGTCCTTTTTTAGGTCTCGCCCTGGAATTCGCATCCGAAGGATGCGTCCAGGGTCGGAGACTTATAGCTGCCTGACACCGGGGAATGAGGGACACAAAACTGTGACGAGCGTGGATTGAGCTGCGTGCACGCGCGTCAACATTCACGCATGCGCACATCACAGCCGCGCACATCACAGTCACAGCCACACCTCCTCCCTCCCCCCCCCTTCGCCGCCGCCGCCGCACCTACACACACACACACAGAGCAGGCTGTTCACAACACATGCACACGCAGGCAGACACTAGCGCACACATACAGACACACACTACACCTCCCCAGGCGGCCCCCCCCCCCGCCCGCCGCCGCCGCCGCCCCCCAGCCGCCGCCGCCCCCGCCCCCCCAGCCGCCGCCGCCCACACACGAGAGTACACGCACAGACAATCCCCCCGCCCCGCCCCGCCTGCAAGCTCTCACTTACCGGCTCGGTGTGCAGGTTCCTGGGCCGTCTTTTGGCACGCCGCAGGGGTCTCCTCACCACTCGGGAGCCCCGTGTTGCCTCTGTTACCATGCAGTCTGCCCTCGCTCTTTCGCCCGGTCTCTCTGAAGCGCCCCGGGACTTCAGCGTGAAGCCTGCATGTTTCGGACGTCCTCCTCGGCAGTTACTTCCTGTTTCTTTGACGAGCCCCGCCCACGTCCAAACAAAGGCTGCCTGACTTCCAGAGTGCGCCCGCGATGAAGAGACGGCCATTTTGTCAGCACACAAGCACCTAGCACTGTGTTTATTTGCATACTGGACTGTCACTGTGCTTTCGGTAACGACGTACAGCTTCGGAGACTGCACACGTTGTAAGCATATTGTGGTGCACGTACAACAGACAGCTGAGTGCATAATCAATCTATGTGAGCAAAGAACATGTTTTCATAACCCTTGCTATCCTTTCCATTTAATTGTTTTGTTCCATTATTTGATTACATTTCCTGATATTTGACAAATGATTTCCGTGTACATGCAGAGGATTAAGCAATTGCAGTGAAAGGACACGCTTATGATGCTATCGCTAATTCTGTGGTTTTATGTATGTCCTGGTGAAATTTCTGTTACACAGTGTAATCTCAGTTAATTTCTGGCATTTGCTTTACATTTGTGATGAAATCATGGCAATTACGTGATTACACCGTGACCAGATCAAGTAAAGAAGCTTCTGTTCGGGTCAATATCCCATGGCATAAACACAGGAAACAAGGTTTGCAAAGAGAACGTGTGCAGATGCTGTTCGTGCACGCGTGATTTTGCGACTTTTTCTTAGTGCAAAATATGTCCTTGTATCCAAGAATGAATGCGAGGATGTACATGGCAAAACAGCTGCCAAATGCTGGACCGATGTTTTTTTGTTATTTCGTGTACTTATTGAAGAATTCCATGTATTTTTTGCAAAAGAATTTACGCAAATATCGCACACTCCTAATATTATATTACATTTCCTATTAATTATCACACACCATTTGCACACAATTGCTAAGGTTATTCTTTCTGAAGGATTTATCTTCATGTTGGGTTTTTTGTTTTCATTATGACGGAAATGAACCTCAACTACGCAGCTAGGGCATGTTTAAAAAAAAATTATTTCTGAATGCAGTGCACATTTTGTGCCTTGCTTCTCTTGGAGCGTGGGGACGCAGAGCCTACATGGAGTGGCTGTATAAAGGACATAGCACCACTTTTTATTGAATAGAAGGTCAATATTTTATTAAGCGTAACATGAGCATACGTGCATAGAGGATGGGCTGGTGGAAGGCTGGGAGAGAATTACAGGCAGTGATGCGGAGAATTTCCCCGTGTTCGTTGATTACAGTTTCCAAGCAGCTGTGAGCACCAAGAGATTACGGTGCGTCCGCTCTTGTTCCTTGAAGACTCTTACTCTAGCGCTCTCTAGTTTGCTGTCTTGCCTGTGGGCATTTGTCCCCAGCCAGATTGCATCTTTAATCTGTGTGGTTTCTGCATGTCGTAAACTCTATCCCAATATTAATAGCTTTTTCGTTTTTTTTTCCTTTCTAATTTACATGCGCTTAATTTATTTCATGCCAGCCTTTTAAATCAGAAACGCGCTCCGATTAAGGTCCATTGAGAGCTTTACATTACTGTTGCATGTGTGAGTGCAGAGTGCGTGCAGAGTGACAGTGAGTGCAGAGTGCGTGCAGAGTAACAGTGAGTGCAGAGTGAGTGCAGAGTGAGTGCAGAGTGACAGTGAGTGCGGAGTGACAGTGAGTGCGGAGTGACAGTGAGTGCAGAGTGACAGTGAGTGCAGAGTGACAGTGAGTGCAGAGTGACAGTGAGTGCAGAGTGCGTGCAGAAACAGTGAGTGCAGAGTGTGTGCAGAGTGCAGAGTGCGTGCAGAGTGACAGTGAGTGCAGAGTGACAGTGAGTGCAGAGTGACAGTGAGTGCAGAGTGACAGTGAGTGCAGAGTGACAGTGAGTGCAGAGTGCGTTCAGAAACAGTGAGTGCAGAGTGCGTGCAGAGTGACAGTGAGTGCAGAGTGCGTGCAGAGTGACAGTGAGTGCAGGGTGAGTGCAGAGTGCGTGCAGAGTGACAGTGAATGCAGAGTGAGTGCAGAGTGACAGTGAGTGCAGAGTGAGTGCAGTGACAGTGAGTGCAGAGTGACAGTGAGTGCAGAGTGACAGTGAGTGCAGAGTGACAGTGAGTGCAGAGTGACAGTGAGTGCAGAGTGCGTGCAGAAACAGTGAGTGCAGAGTGCGTGCAGAGTGACAGTGAGTGCAGGGTGCGTGCAGAGTGACAGTGAGTGCAGGGTGAGTGCAGAGTGACAGTGAGTGCAGAGTGACAGTGAGTGCAGAGTGACAGTGAGTGCAGAGTGACAGTGAGTGCAGAGTGCGTGCAGAAACAGTGAGTGCAGAGTGCGTGCAGAGTGACAGTGAGTGCAGAGTGCGTGCAGAGTGACAGTGAGTGCAGAGTGCGTGCAGAGTGACAGTGAGTGCAGAGTGCGTGCAGAGTGACAGTGAGTGCAGAGTGACAGTGAGTGCAGAGTGACAGTGCGTGCAGAGTGACAGTGAGTGCAGAGTGACAGTGAGTGCAGAGTGACAGTGAGTGCAGAGTGACAGTGAGTGCAGAGTGCGTGCAGAGTGACAGTGAGTGCAGAGTGCGTGCAGAGTGACAGTGAGTGCGGAGTGACAGTGCGTGCAGAGTGACAGTTAGTGCAGAGTGCGTGCAGAGTGACAGTGAGTGCGGAGTGACAGTGCGTGCAGAGTGACAGTGCGTGCAGAGTGACAGTGAGTGCAGAGTGACAGTGAGTGCAGAGTGCGTGCAGAGTGACAGTGAGTGCAGAGTGTGTGCAGAGTGACAGTGAGTGCAGAGTGCGTGCAGAGTGACAGTGAGTGCAGAGTGCGTGCAGAGTGACAGTGAGTGCAGAGTGAGTGCAGAGTGACAGTGAGTGCGGAGTGACAGTGAGTGCGGAGTGACAGTGAGTGCAGAGTGACAGTGAGTGCAGAGTGACAGTGAGTGCAGAGTGAGTGCAGAGTGAGTGCAGAGTGACAGTGAGTGCGGAGTGACAGTGAGTGCGGAGTGACAGTGAGTGCAGAGTGACAGTGAGTGCAGAGTGACAGTGAGTGCAGAGTGACAGTGAGTGCAGAGTGACAGTGAGTGCAGAGTGACAGTGAGTGCAGAGTGCGTGCATAAACAGTGAGTGCAGAGTGCGTGCAGAGTGCAGAGTGCGTGCAGAGTGACAGTGAGTGCAGAGTGACAGTGAGTGCAGAGTGCGTGCAGTGACAGTGAGTGCAGAGTGCGTGCAGAGTGACAGTGAGTGCAGAGTGCGTGCAGAGTGACAGTGAGTGCAGAGTGACAGTGAGTGCAGAGTGACAGTGAGTACAGTCACTCAGCACCACCACATTATCACTCAGAACCACCACAGCACCACTCAGAACCACCACAGCACCACTCAGCACCACCACAGCATCACTCAGCACCACCACAGCACCACCACAGCACCACCATAGCACCACTCAGCACCACCACAGCATCACTCAGCATCACCACAGCCCCATTCAGCACCACCACAGCCCCATTCAGCAGCACCACAGCATCACTCAGCACCACCACAGCACAAATATGTTCTCTCAATGTTTCAAGCTTTATTACAAATGTCACAAAAAGATGTTAATATTTCACTTCTGTTCTTGGATTTCGTTACAATAAAATACACTGAACATAATCTTCACAAAAGTTATTTACAAAAGTTTAAGCTATTGCCATTATAAATTACAATCACTTTTATTAAGTATTAAAAAAAATTAAAAGCCATTGTTATTTGTAATATCAATACATCTAAGTCACGTAAATACAAATGTTGCATTACAAATGCTATAGGTGTCACATTTGCGAAAGTTATAACTATTGGCATTGTAAATGACAAAGCTATTAATTTAGCTATTTTCAAAACCAACACATAAATGAACATTTGGTGAATTACCATTAAAATATTTGACTTTTTTACTAAGATATTATTGTACTCTTTTATGCAAACAAAATTTAGATACTGCATAAATAACTTTAATAAAACATATTTTATATATAGCTTTTTATGTAAAAAAATAACTATAGCACAAAGCAAAAAACAATTGCCATTTACAATGCTAATAGCTCAAACTTAAATAATGCGAGACCTATTGCATTGCAAATGCTTGTTATTGTCTGCAGGGATTCTTCCACTTGCGGACCAAACAGAAACTCTCAGTCATAAGGCATATCCAATACTTTGCTTGCAATTCCTGACGGAACGAAGTGGATCGCAGCCAATCTTGCATGCGTAGGACAGCAGCACCTGCCAATTGCCTGAAACCAGTTGAGGCCACATCAACAGCAGAGTCAATGATCTCAGCCGAGATCCTTTCACCTTTCTGCAGGATTTTCTGAGCTTCAGACTTAGGGGGTTCTGGAAGTAAGTTGATATATGGCGAGATATCCGACCACATTTGCCGGTCATATCTGCGCAGGATGGCCAATGACTTTGCAGCTCGGACCGTGGTAGCTGCCTTTGTTGACACACGCTTACCAATGGCATCCAAGCGCCTGCTGTCTCTATCCGGTGGGGCTGCAATTGGAGGTGAAGGGTTTCTAGATCTCTTTTGTGCAGCTTGAACGATGACCGAATCCAGTTTCGGTTGTCCTACAAGGCAAGCAGGGGACTTTTCAGGAGCCTTATATTTTTTATCAATCCTTGGTAGAACTGGAGGTATGGATGCCGGAGTAGACATAACTTTAATTCCCTCCTTCCAGATGAAATCTATGATAGGAATAGATTTAGCTTGCTTCCTTGGCTGATCCTTAAAATCATATAGAAAGCATTCCTGCTCAGTATGCTCCATGTCAATGTGGAAGCGCTTCGTAGCCCGCTCCATTAGAAGGTGGAATCCACCCACGTCCACTGGAGGTGAATCAGAGGTAGCCGGTGGCGAAGGAGTTTGCACCTGGTAATCATCCCACTCCGACATCAAGAATTCATCATCGACTTCTCCTTCTCTTTCTTCTCCATCAGAAGAATGTTGTTCGTCCGGCTGATTGGACGATGCAGGTGGAGGAGACCTTGGAGGTCTGGAATCAGGTCTAGGCGTTTGCACCACAGGTGTAGGAGGTACAGAGCCCGTTCACTCCGATGGTGGAAAACGCCTGTAAAAGTCATCCAGCATGCATTGAAGGTTGGTAAGCAATGCTATTGGTACCTGAGCTGAGGGGACATTTGTCACAGGCGACTGCACCTGCTCAGGTGAATGCTCATCTTCTTGATCGTCCTACTGATATTTAATTCGGAAGGACTTGTTGCCGTTCTAAACGTTTCCTCAATAACAGAATCCTCCTCACTGTCTACAGAATCCAGTAACTTGCCTGGAACCTGTAGGGGTACCCTTTGTGGTGAGATGTGTAGAGGAGATAAAGGTTCTAAAGTAGAACCATGTCTTTGAAGTAAAGACGGTCTTGGTGTTGTCATAAAATCCGTAGACGGCGACCAAACTTGCAAAGTGGTACAAGAAGATAGTTGTGGCGTCGATGGGGGCCCCACCAAAGGGCTCGTCGACCTGGATTTGGCAGACGACGACAGTCGCCGATGGTTTCTTCGTGGACAGAAGAGCAAGCGGCGACGATGACGTTGACGAAGGTACCGCCGACGGAATCTTCTTTAGCTTTGCCGTTGACGAGGCGCCGACGACGGCAGAAGAAGAAGACTCTTCCGTCAACGAGATAGGTCTAACGGTTACATAGACCATCGTCGGCGATGAAGACACTGTCGAAATAGTCATCTCAGGCTTAGGAGAGGAAAAGGTTACCGTAGACGTGGACGTAGCGTCAACGGAGATCTTCGTCGACGAAGGAGTCGACGTTGGCATCGTCAACGACAGGGTCTGTTTCTGAGGTAAAGTCTTCTCAGAAGATGTTTGAGGTAATTTCTTGGTTAATCTTCTCGGGGGCGTAGATGAACCACTTTTCTCCTTAGATGTGGAAGGCCTCTCAGACCCTTTAGTAGGTTGTTGCTTCCTTACAACCTTTGCCCCAGGAGAAGATAACACCTCCTCAGCAGCTCTCTTCCTAGAGGCTGAAGTAGACCCAGAGGCAATACCGCCTACCTCTGAAGCAGGATAATCTGTATCCTTGAGCTTTTGTAGCCACAAAAGCAGGCGGCCCTCTCTGTCCCTGAGGGTCTTCTGAGGGAAGGTCCTACAGATCTTGCAGTCCTTCACTTGATGTTCAGTATTCAGGGAGTAGATGCACTTCTTGTGGGGAGCTTCTTTAAACAGTCCGAGCTTACCACAAGAGTCACAAGGAAGAGTCACAAGGCCTGAATAAAGATTTCTTGGAAGAAGACATCTTCAAAACTAGATTCCAGAAGGAAAATAGAGAAGTACTGAGCAGAGCTCAGGGAGACTCCTTCACACAATGTGCAGTAGAAAATCTGAGAGCCTGAGCCTCTGGGGAGAACCTTCTGGTGGGTGCTGTCGCCTGATTGGCTGCAGTTTGGGCTATACAAAATGACTAGGATAGTCATGAGTGTGGAAGTTTTTTCTCCTGTAGCTTGGGCTACTTTACTTCCCGGTTGGGAATTACTAGTTTTTCCTATGTTATTATGGCATATTATTGCTTTTTTATGTACCGTGGGATGCCCACTCTGACGACTGGGAATGATTCAGGCATGTGAATCTATGAAAAAACACCCCTAATACTGGAGAAGACCGCTTCCTGAAGGGTTCTTTGACAAGAGGAGGTGATTTTGACGGCTCAGAAGTCGTCTTTTTTACATGATGTTTCCTCAAAAGCATGTCCTTTACTCTCCTTTTCCACAGAGTGAGGAGATTTTGAAGGGCTGCGCCCAGAAGACCCATGAGTGGTCTTTTTGAAGGCCTTCTCAGGACGTTCCCCTGAGGAATGAGTTTGAGGAGATTTTCTTCTCTTTTGAGATCTCCTAGAAGTTGAGGACAACACCTCATCACTGTCACTTGAGAAAATAAAAACCTCCTTTCTGGTCTTAGCGTTTGACACCATATTAAAAGTCGCCCTTCACGACCTCTCAGAAACGTACTTGAGAAAGTGCAACATACCTTGCAGTCTTTGGCCTGCGGTATAGACAGTAAATGCAGTCAGTGTGAGGATCATCAGTGTAGAGCAACCTCTTGGAACAAGTTGCACAGGCTCTAAATAATACTTTCTTCTTTCCCAGACATTCTTTAAAGAATGTATTTGAAGATAATGCATAGTAGAACAGAATCCAGTAGAATTCCTAACAACCAAGTTCTTTAATGAAGTTATAAAGCACAGAATTTGAGCAGAGCTCAAAGGAGACTCCCTAGCACAACGTGCAGTAGAAAATCTGAGGGGTAAAAGGTTCTCTCGGGAGTGTTCTAGAGGGTGAGGGGCTCTGATTGGTCTCTTTTACATAACGAAGGTTATGGGTTGCAAAAGGAAAATGGGTCTAGGCCTCTTTTCAGTTTGCTATACTACTAAGCATTGTTTTTTTATGTACCGGAGACTCCCGTCTAGACGTCGGGAAATGATTCAGGTATGTGAATCTATGAAAGCTCCAATACTGGAGTAAACAGAAGTTGTTGTGCTGGTACCTAATTGGGCAGGCACCACTACCATGTGGCAGACAGTCATAAGCCCCCGGTGCTGGAAATAAAGTGCTGGTGCTGGCACCGGAAACCACTGGCTCAAATTAAGCACTGCATCAACATTAATATGCTTAATCTAGAATTTACAGCTATCATTAATGAGATTGTTGAGCTGGTAACTCAACTCTTCATGCCTATAGTGCCCATCTTCGCCACCTTATAAAAAGCATCCCCTTTTTTTTTTTTTTTTTTTTTTTAATTGAGTTGGATTAGAATAGTACTACATAATACAAAAAAGAAATAAATACATTCATACATATGATAAGATATCAAATGGATAAGATGGCAGGTACAAAAATACAAAAGAGTTTAAAAAAACCACAATTCTACAGTATATAATACAAATCTCCATCTAAAAATAATTTACAAACAGATAGAAATTCAATCAATTCTTCCTCTTGTTTCCCTCCATTTACTAAGGGGTGCCCAGATTTTTTCACCGAATGATTTCTTCTTCTGTCCCTTAAATTTATATAGGCATTCTTCAATATTATGAATTCCTAGCAATCTTGTCAACCAAACCTGGAATGAGGGAGCAACTGAGTCTTTCCATGCTGCCGCTATTAGAATTCTTAACACTGCAACACAAAGAAAGACAAGGGCTTCCGCTTCATGTGTGATTTTCAGATTTTCATCCCTGCCAATTAGCACAATCGTTGGGGATAGAGAAATTTGACCCTCTAGCAGCCCCGATAAAAATTTCTCCATTTCAGTTAAAACAGGTTTCAAGTTTGGGCAAGAATAAAACATATGAATTAGATCTGCCTGGCTTTGATCGCATCTCGGGCATTTATCTGTATCCCTTTTCCCCCATTGGAACAGCTTGGATGGGGTGTAATATAAATTAAATATCGTTTTATAATGTTGTGTTTTTAAGTTGGTTGCTCTTAATATTTTCTTGTTCAGTGCTAAAGCATAGTCTACATCAACATTTGGATCCCCAATTCTGAGAGCCCACGCGTTTTCTACTTGCACCATATCATCTTCCAAGCTCTGCAACAGGAGACCATAACCTACTTTAATCTTACGACCACCATTCCTTATATATTGAACAATTGGGTGCATCTCTTGGATGGAAACCCTGGGTCTTATGGATTTCACTGTTTGTTCTAATTGATTATACAACATCCAGTGATTTGCTGAAATATCATATTTTTGTTGCAGAGTCTCGAACCCCACCAACCCCTCATTACTCATTACATCTCCCAGATATCGGATACCCAGTATTTTCCAAAGGGCGCTGTTTCTATTCTGTCCAAGATGTTTGAAAGGGTTTGAATCCCAGAGATCCAGACTACCATTAATCTTCGGGATCTTATGAAATTTCAACAATTGTTTCCATACTCCCCATACATCTAGCATCAATTTGCTTTTACTCTTCTTATAAAATTGTACATTTATTTCCCGTATCAAGATCCCCTTGGCTTTTTCACCAATTACTAGTTCGTAAATTGTGGGAATTCTTGATAAGCCAGACTGACCTACCGGGATGTTACAGCATAATAACTGTTTCATATGTAGCGCTAAGCAGACCCAATGGTATAGTCTGAGATTGGGGGCTGTTAATCCTCCCCTCTCTAAAGGTAGTGACATTTTGGCTAACGATCTTCTTACTTTACCATATTGCCAGATAAACTGTGAGAAGACTGATTCCATTCTTTTTATCAGCGGTTCCTCAATTAATAAGGGGATAGCACGGAATAAATACAGCAGTTTTGGGAACATTGTCATTTTCAGAACATTGACTCGCCCAATCAAAGATAAATGTAAAATATCAATTCTCTTCAATTCTTTCTCTATCGCAGCCAGTACTGGTAAATAATTTTCCTGGATTATCTTTCCCACATCTGCATTAATTTTAACTCCTAAATAAATAGCAGCATCAACATATCTTTGATCTCTTTTCTGGATATTCTTTGTACCAATTATTATAGTTTTTTCCGTATTAAGTTTATACCCTGAATATGCCCCGAACTGATAAGCCAGATTATTTAATTCCTGTATTGCTATTTCCGGATTATTAGTAACAATTGCCAGGTCGTCCGCATATGCTAGTATCTTGGTAATATGACCATGCGAAATAACGGGATAGGCGGAGGCAAGATGGCGACCGTGTAAGACGGTCGGGAGACGGCTCGCGTGAGGAGGAGCGTAGTCGTGAAATGACCCTGCTTTTCCCCTAACAGTAGCGGTGACTTGGATGCTGGGCGGTATCTGCGAGGGTCTCTGACACAGGGGCAAGAAGTGCTCGAGTAAACGGCAATTGGCAAGAAATCGCGGCTGGTGTAATTGACGCGCATGAGACTTACGCGCTGTCAGCCGCTGCAGCGGCTGCTACAGGAGGTGTTCCAGCTGACGCGTCGGGTCAGAGGCGGAGCTGCTTCCAGATTGCAGGCGGAGGTAGCGGAGCTCACGGAGTCTATCTACAGAGTCGAAGCCCTGCGGAGTCGTTTCCGACATCGGCAATCCCGGCAATCCCAGCAGGGAAAGAAGTTTCGAGCTAAGAAGCGGCTGAAAAAGGAAAATCGCCTTCCAAAAGACGGGGAGAAGCGGAGAGTCAACAATCTGGAGGGCATTGGAGCTTCACAAGCGGAGACGGAGGAAACCGAGGACCTGTTTGGCGGTAAGGAGACATTTGGGCCAGAAGAGAGGCGGAGGGCGATTATGGCTCCAAAAATGAGTGCTAGCGCTAAAGCAGCTGCTAGGAGAAAAGCTGCAGCGGCACTTGCAGAGTCTATGGCTGACATTGAAGGTAGTAAGAGGAAGAGACAAGGCTCCCCTCAGATAAAAAAACTTACCCAGCAGAGCGCTAGCAAGGGGAATTTGGACAATCAGGGCACTGCTTCTATCTCAGACATTTTCCTGAAGGTGAATAAAAGTAAAGACACTAAAGATATAAAAGATCAGAAGGAGTCTGTCAAACAGGCTCCTCCGGATAAGGATAATGGCAATGGCAATGAAGAGGTACCACCAAACAATGTAACTGATGATCTAGCAGAGCAGTTGGATCCTGTAGTATTGGTTGAGGAAAGGGACCTGCAAGAGGTAGATCAGCTGGGTGTTGTTAAATCTTCACAGCACGGTATGGAAGTGATCTTGCAGGATGACACAGGGGAAAGCAGTGGTAGCAAAAAAGAAGCTCAAAGTGATGCATTTTTTTCGGTATCAGAGGGTGGCGAATGGTCCGAGGAAGGAGACGACAGCCTGGAACAAGAAATCAGCGATATAGAAACTGGCAGTGACTCAGAACCGGAGGAAAACACCCCACCAACTACAGCGGTGAAAACGGTGGTGAGAGCAAAAATACTTAACCAAAATGGAGAGCCACCGCTTCCGAATCCGCCCCTAGACAGCCCTGAGGGGGCCTTGGCACAAATGTCGCTCCTGGAGATTATCCATCAGGAGATATTGGCTCACAGAGAGGAAGCAAGGCAAGACAGTCGGAAATCCCAGGCGGCAGTGAGGAAAATACAAGGTGAAGTGAGAAAGCTGACAAAGGCATGTGTAAACCTTGGTGAGCGAGTGACCAATTTGGAGGAGAGAGTAGTATCCACTGAAGCGGACTCTGCTGCCGCAGTTAAGAAAGTAGACATGCAAGCAAAACAGTTTACCGACGTTCAGTGGAAATTGGAATCGTTAGAAAATAGGTCACGGCAGAACAACCTTCGTGTCCTCGGAATTCCCGAGGGGGCCGAGGGGACGGATATGAAAGCATTTATCGTCAGGCTCTTTGTGACCGACTTTAAAGAGCTGAAAGATTGGGATTTTGAGAGGGAGATCCAGAGAGCACATCGCACCCCGGCAAACAACTATCAAAAAGCAAAAGAAGGAGCCAAGCCTAGAGCAATCCTGATCTTTCTGGGCAATTTCAATCTGAGACAAGCAATTTCTGAGATGGCAAGACCTGACAAAAAAAAAACAGTTGATGAATATACCTTTTTTGTTCGTCCGGACTTCTGCCATATTACAGTCGAGAGACGCTGGAGACTGCGGCAGATGATCAAACCCTTTCAAGACAAGGGTATGCAGGCCTACCTGATTAATCCCGCCCAGCTGAAAATAATACGGGATGGAAAAACATTTTATTTCTCGTCAGAGATCAAAGCTAAAGAGTTTTTGATGACGTAATTGGTGTACTAAAGAATGATCTGACGTTGACACAAATGGGAAAGGGAAGTAAAAAGGGAGCACCGTAGCATCTGGGTAATTAAAAGAGTAGGGGGGTACTCCCCTTGTATTACGGATGTATCACTGAAGGATCCCAAAGAGATAATCTGGCGGATTCTAACTGGTAGTTAAACACATAGGGTGGAGTGGTTGGTATAAGGGTGGGGGAGTTCTGCTCTGCGAATGTAAATCTGGTGGAGGGTAAAGTAAGGGGCACAAAAAGTTACTTTTGTTGATGTTTCTCCTCACGCTGAGCTGTAACCATCACGTGCACAGACCAGAGGTCTGAGCGCCTCAAATCAAGTGGGAGGGTTGAGGGCGAGCTCTATTCTGGAGCTTGATAGGGGGAGGGAAGAGGTGCAGTGGGAGGAGAGGGCTGGGGTGGGGGAGGGGGGGGAAATGTGGGGGGAAAAAAAATTTGAAAAACAAGAGTTGGAAAGGAATAGGCTGCAAGTTAATTTCAGGTATCTGGATAAGATTCAAGGTAGGAAAGGCAAATATCTAAAACATGTCAGACATTAGAATTTGTAGTATCAATACAGGGGGTTTAAATGATTGGAGGAAGAGGCAGAGACTGACCCATTTAATTAGAATAAATAACATTGATATAGTATGCGTTCAGGAAACCCATATTCCCTGGAATAAAAGGAAGATTTTGGAAATGTATGGGTTCACCCTGATTGGTTGTTCCACCCAGTCATCAATGATAAGAGGAGTGGCTGTGTTAGCTAAAAACCATCTTGGTGGAGCGAAACGTATTAAAACAGATGGCTCAGGCAGATGGCTGCTGGTGGAAATGAATATGGGGTTCACATTATGTGTAATATATGGCCCAAATGAGGACGATTCTGTGGTGTATGATAAGCTGGAAGAGGAATTGGCTAATTGGGATGCTCCGTTGATCGTATGTGGGGATATGAATATTTCTGTAGATTGGTGCCAGGGGAGCTTATATACAGGCCGGAAACGAAAGGTTAAAGCAGCAATAAGCTCCATGATACAGTCTTACGGCCTGGTAGACGTCTGGGGAGACAAGATGCCAGGGGATAGTGGCTATACATATTTCTCCCATCCAGTACAAAAATACTCTAAGCTAGACTACTTCTTCATCTCAATGGGAGAGATTGGGAAAGTAAACATTCAGAAATTACCAAGAATAATTTCTGATCATAATCCTCTGGTACTTACTTATAAAGTTCCCAGTGTATCAAGGAAAACCTCTAGATGGACTTTTGACAGGAAATTATTAAACGACGAAAGATTTTTAAATCACATGAAAATGTGGTCAAGAGAATTTTTTGATTTTAATAGATACAGTGCATCCAGAAATGGTGTCTGGGAATCGTATAAAGCGGCACTAAGAGGGGAGACGATCAGTTGCGCATCAAGAATCAGGAAGGAAGATAAGAGCAAGACAGATAATTTAATAGCAACCCTGGCTGAAATAGAGAGACATCATATTGAAGAAATAATAACTGGCAAAGATAGTAGTGAGACTACCAGAAATATGGCCAGGACCAGGGGTGACCTTTTAAAAATAATCACTCAGAAGGAGATCTGCGCATACCAAACACAAAGAGCAAGGCGTTATGAGACCGGGGAGCAGGCAGGCAGAGCATTAGCATTGCGTATAAGGCAAGATATGAATAGAAATAACATTAGTAAGCTAAGTTACAAGGGGAGAGAATATAATGACCCAAACTCTATACTGCAGGTATTTCACGAATTTTACCAAAAACTATATGATCAGGATCCAGTGGCTGTATTTCCTATACAAGATCAATCGTTTATAACACCCAGGGTGGAGGAGGAAGATAGAGATCGGTTGGAATTGGGTATAACAAAGGAGGAGATAGAAAACGCTTTGATTGAATTAGCATTAGGTAAAGCGGCAGGACCAGATGGGATCCCGATCGAGGTTTATAGGGCTCTGAGGGAGGAAATTCTGCCAATATTGGAAGATCTCTTTAATGGAGTCATATGTTCAGGTGTTATTCCGGATAGTTGGAAGCAAACTAACATTGTGGTATTCCACAAAAAGGGAAAACTGGAGGAAAACCCGGGTTCATATAGACCTATCTCCCTAATCAATACAGATGCGAAACTATATTCAAAAGTTTGGGCTAACAGATTAGGAGGGATTATAGGTAAATTGGTATCGCCCTGGCAACATGGGTTTGTTCCCGGACGGGGTACTACCGAACACACTGCAAGGGCTATCTCATTATTTGATGCCGCAAATATGACAGGGAGTGATATGGCTTTGATTTTATTAGATGCCGAGAAGGCGTTTGACCGTGTTGTATGGGATTTTATGTGGGATGTGTTGGAGAAAAGAGGGTTCGGTGTAAACTGTAGGAAAGGCATTAAAGCCATGTACGCGGATCCAGTCGCCAGAATCACGGCTATGGGGCTTCAATCAGAGGAGGTAACAATCAAAAGAGGCACTCGCCAGGGCTGTCCCTGCTCACCTATATTATTTGCGCTATATATAGATCCTTTGATTAGGAAAATCCTGGCCTCAGATAGAATATCCCCTGTTATTTCATAAAAAGCATCCCCTATGGGGAGTTTTTAAGAATTCACAGAATTTGCAATAATGAAATTGATCTTAATACCTGTCTTGATGAATCGACTCAAAGATTTCTGACTCAGGGTTACAAAAACAGCGATTTACAAAATGCTATGAATAAAATGGTTTTAAACTTTGCTAATCCTCCCCAGGTTGCTAACACTGAGATAGTTTTTCTAAGAAAGAAGACACAGCAGTTACACTTATCACAACTTTTAGTTGCCATGAGAAAAAAGTCAGGAACATCTTGAGTCTAACTGGCCCATCCTGAAAACTGATATCACATTGGCTCCACTAATTCCAGCTATTACTTTTAGGAGGGCTCCCTCTATGAGGGATGCCCTTGTAAAGACCAGTCCGGAAATTACTAAATCATCTAATTGGCTCTCCAATCGATCAGGCTTTTTTAAATGCAGCTCTTGCAGAGCCTGAAAGTTTGGGGTCAATACTTCAGAATATCATGAGGCCTTCACCCAAGATGCATGCAAGATTAGGAGTTTGTTCACCTGAGAAACAGATTACGCAGTTTATGTATTGCAATGCACTTGCAATGTGCAATACATTAGGAGCACTAAACTCCAGGTGTTCAACCGCATTCTGCAGTATTTGCGGGCGATTGTTAATTCTGACGCCAACTATCCTGTGGCGCGCCATTTTAAACTGGTTCATCATAATAATCTCATTGATTTGAGTTAGTTTGTTATTGAAGCAGTACCTTTCTCCAAAAAGGGTGGTGATAGAGAAAGGAAATTAAGACAATTAGAGAGCCACTACATTTTACTTCTGGACACTAAGTTTCCGAATGGTATTAATACTGGGGAGGATTTACATAACTGTTTATGACTTTTTATATTCATTTAGAGTTATTTATTTATAGGATTATGCCAGTGTCTGTGAATCTATAAATGTGACAGGCTTGTCGTTATATCCTTATACTGTACTGTATACTATCTGAGCCATATACAATTTGATCTGTTTCTCTTATGCTGCTATGTATATATTAATGAATTCTTGGGCTACCTTTAATTGAATGAATTTTATCTGTATTCTTTTATGTCTTGTTTTTTTTCGTAATTTTAACTGGTTTCACTGGATGTTCGGGTTTTACTGGTTTTTATTCGATGGAGATGAGGTATAGGAATCGGGTGGTTTTTGTTTGAGCATAAGGTTGGCTTAATTTTCTAGTATCGACTGTTGAGTACCAATTGAATCTGATCCTGTTATAATGTTTGTTCCATCTGATATTTCGCTCATATGTGATTTTTTTGAGGTTTACATATATAAAATGCACTTGGCACTTTATAAAATTTATTCGGAACTGCTAACTGAAATTATTTCCGTTTTTCACTTTATGCACTTTCTTTAGCACTTTGCACTTTAATATATTTAGCGTCTGCTGCTCATTACATATGTGATTCATATGTTTTTAGTTTTATGCAATTTATTATGAATTGAATAAGGATTGTATTTTGCACTTTTGCACATATGAATACTGTTTTTTGTTCTTCCTTTGCTCTTCTTACTAGCATTGACTAGATGTGACTTGTTAGTGCAGGGATATTTCTGTTATGCATTTGATAGTATATGGGCACTTGTCCATCATTAGTCTTTTACCACCATTCTTTGTATTTTAGCTAGTTATATTTTATAGCTGTCACACAAACGGTAAAAATTATGATTTACACTTTTGTAAATTTACCATGTGATATGAATCATTTTTTGGTGGTTTTACACTTTAATTGCTTTGTTTATCAAAGTGTGTGTCAATTCATTTGCATTGCATTTCATGCCGATCTAAACCTGTAGTATGTCTTTCATATCTATGATTGAGTAGGAGGAGCATTGTATGAGAACACAACAGTATTTAAACTTGTGGGGTTTTTGGCCATGTCATGTGATCAAGACTGGGTTTACCCGGTCGAAAAGTGTCATGCTGCTGTCTTCTGAGGAATAAAGCACTTTATTTCACTTTATCATCGTGTGCTCAGTACCTGATTTTAGCGCGTGCAGCACCATTTCAGGACTGTGGTGTTATATATATATATATATACACACACACACTAACACACAGTCTTGCAAACAATCCAGAAATCATTCTATCGGAAAGCGGGAATCAAGCTACAATTAATCTCTTCAAGATAGAGGAGTCACATTCACAGTTGCTGTCTGCACTGTTTGTGGCTCTTACCTCATTTAAAGACCATAGACTATACAATGCGTTCAATGTAAAAAAGTGTCACATAAGATACAGATTAAAGGTAGGTAGCACACAAAAATAAAATTCTATTGATGAGCTTTCATTACAGAAATATCAATATGAGCATGCACAAAACCATTCCTCCTTTGGAGAATTAAATAAATAAACAAAATCACCTTATCTGGCACCAGCAGCACGAAGGTCTCGGACATTGGTACTAGTCCAATTGATTCTCCACCCCTACACCGAATCCATAGGGAAAATTATATTGTTCCAGAATAAGTGACAAATGAAAGATAGAAATTACTCTTTTTTACCGGCATATCAACAGGGCTGCTGGTGTGCTCAGGGCTCTTCCACCCTTTTAAATTAATTGAGGGTTTCACAATGACAGACCGCCCACTGATCTTCGTGCCATGACATTTACTTATAACATTCTGCTGGGTCTTCGCCGAACTGAAGTCTACAAATGCAAAGCTGGAGAAAAAAGGTACAGCACATGGTTAGATTGGAAGCATTCTAGTGAAAGGTCATTAAAATGAAGGAGCTCAACCCAATATGCAATCCACTCAGAACTTTCTAGGAAGACTACCAATCTCCCTTCCTCACACAGTGCTGATCTGTAATACAATCTTGCGTGTGATCAAATATCGTATTAAATTTTAATTCTGGGTTTTCTGAGTTTCAATCATTTTCTTATGCAATTCAGACTCTAAAATAATCTTGGTAAGAAATCTTAGTTTAAGTGCCATCAGTTATGTAAGTCTAGCACAGTTTAAGAGTATGGGCTTGGGAGTTTATGACTACCTCTATTCTTTGTTTTATTGTGGCTCGTTCCAAACTCTTCACAGCCTTAAGCATGTGCCAGATCATGGGAGATTGATGAATCAAGTGTGTGCATGTCTTGCTACACTAACCAAAAATGAGGCACCTATTTACCTAAGCCCCTTGTGTGATGGAATCAAACATGGCACAAACAACAGTTAGTGTCATGTTAATCTCATATATTAATCTGATTGCATTTTCCACCAATCTAGCAACATTTTGACAATGTACAGTAATTCGCTTTGTTTGAGCCACTGTAGGAATTCTGCTTCATCTATTATGAGTATATAATCAAAACAAAAGTTTATACACAAAGAAATCAAAGGGCATTCACTCCAGTTTTCTAAAATCATAAAACATGTAGCTGTTCCTAACACATACCATGTGAACTCATTCAATCTATCCATGCACTTCAGAGTTGTTGGCAGAACGAGGTAAACCATAATACCAGGTCATTGTCTATAAACAATTCATTTATAATGTCTAATGAATAGTATGGCATGGGAGTATAAAAGAGACCAATGTGCTTATCGCTTATCAAGGACTAGGCTACATTAGAAACAAGCATTTACAATGCAACGGTTTCGCCTTTGTAAAAGTTAGAGCTATTGGCATTGCAAATGACAATTTATTTATATATGTGTTGGTTTTGAAAACAGATAAATAAATGGCATTGTCATTTACAATGCCAATAGCTTAATCTCTCGCAAATGCGAGACCTATTGCATTTGCACACACACGCACACACACAAAGAGCCACACACACACCCACAGAGCCACCCACACATAGAGCCACCTACAAAAAAAAGCTAGCCACACAGACAGAGCCCCAACGCACACAGAGCCCCAACGCGCACAGAGCCCCAGCGCGCACAGAGCCCCAACGCGCACAGAGCCCCAACGCGCACAGAGCCCCAACGCACACAGAGGGAGAGTGTGTGAGAGTGAGGGAAGGAAGGATAGAGGAAGGGAGGAAGAGAGAGAGGGAGGGAGGGAGGGAAGGATCGAGGGAGATTGTGTGGGAGGGAAGGATAGAGGGCGGGAGGAAGAGAGAGAGAGGAGTGAAGGATCGAGGGAGGGAGGAAGAGAGAGGGAGGGAGGGAGGGAGGGAGGGAAGGATAGAGGGAGGGAGGAAGAGAGATAGGGAGGGAGGGAGGAAGAGAGATAGGGAGGGAGGGAGGGAAGGAGGGAGAGAGAGAGGGAAGGAAGGAGGGAGAAAGAGGGAGGGAGGGAAGGAGAGAGAGAGAGGGAGGGAAGGAGAGAGAGGGAGGGAGGGAAGGAGAGAGAGGGAGGGAGGGAAGGAGGGAGAGGGAGGGAGGGAAGGAGAGAGAGAGAGGGAGGGAGGGAAGGAGGGAGAGAGAGGGAGGGAAGGAGGGAGAGAGAGGGAGGGAGGGGAGCCCAGCAATTCATTTACTTTGACTTCCGTTTGGCTTTTATGATTAGGTGACGGACTGAACAATCCAGATTCGAGAAAGTGTCTAAGATTCTTCACAGAAAGATTCCTTCCTCCCCTCACCCGCACTCCAGTGCATCTCTCGTCCCTTAAAATTTCAGACGTAAAAACAAACTTTACTCAGCCTTCCAAATATTTAAGCAAAAACGCAGATCTGTAGCACCCAGGATGAAACGGTCTAACACAAAGTTGGCAAGGGGTATGTCATTACAGGGGTAAAGTACAGAGAGTGCTTTAATTAGTTTTATCCGGTGGCATGTGTACAAAAGTTCGATTGAGTCTGAAGGCAAACTGTTCGTGGGGACATTCAGATCCTATAAAAACATCCCTGCTCTAAAACCACGGGAAGGAAATGGCTAGCATTCTTTAAAAATGAAGCACTTTCTCAAGACGAAAAAAAAGAGAGAGAAGCACAGAAATAGCTTTTCCTGTAACCGTCTTCAAGCAGCAGCTCAAACAGTGTAGAGGAGACACAGGCAGCTAACGACAGACAGGGAGTAAAGTTGAGGGATGCGCCGGCTGCAGACGCAGGTGTGACTCCGGGGTGACATTTCCACACACACTCCGCACATGCGTCGAAGACACCCTGAGCGTTAGGACGCTGCGCACACCTTATGCAGTGAGTCTGGGGACAAAGGAAGCGCCGAGGCAAGGGGGAGGAAGCGAATCAATCACAGGTCACGTCCCTGCACGCAAAGCAGCTGATGATGCAACGATTACTACTAGAAACGATGCGACTGAAAGAGCAGGACTGAAAAGTTTATGGAAATGACAGCAATGAAGAATGAGCATTGGCAAACTCAATGGCTCGTACAGTAGCGGTTTACCAAAGACAGAGAAGACTATGTGTTCTAGACGCGGACCACAACACCGCACCAGGCCAATCACCGGGAAGTGCCCTGAATTGCGTTTGCAGCACGTGGGTCCGCTCAATTAGGCGCTGCGAGAGTGCTGTGTTTATGCTGCACCGGCGCCGGCGGAGCTCCAGGCTGAGAGCAGTTTGCACTAATGCCCCGGGGGTACGCTGCGCCTCTCGGAGGCTCTGACGGGTTTAATAGATTATGTTTCTGACAGGCTCTGGTCAACTGCCACGTCAAAGATGTAACTAATGTGCAGCGTGTATAGGAATACGGAAAGCATTATGGCTTTTAGGTGAAGGCATAGCCAAAGTGATGAAAAAGAGCTTGACTCTTGGGAAGTACCAATGTTGTTGCCACTCTTGAGGTGCCTTGAAAGGCCAATTAACGTGGCTCCTGTTGTGAAGTAGATTCGCCGGCAATGATGTATCGACGCGCTATGACCAGCTGCTCACACTGAAGCGGATAACTGAATGCGGATGAGGTATGCGTCACCTCCAGCTGACAGTTGGAAGTAAACTGTCAATTACGCTTAACAAACGAATTCCCTCAAACGCCTCTCAACCTCTTCTTGATGTTCTGAAAAATACATCGGAATCTTTGTAATGCCGAATATTTTAAGCACAAAAACTTCACGAACATCCGCACTTGCATTTTAGTTATCTTTCAGACGCCGCCCCGACAATGAACTTCATGTCAATACCACGACACCGCTTTCCCTTCAGAAATCCTGTTATAACAACTCGAAATGTAGAAAGAAAGAATTACCGATCAGCCTTGAATTAGCTTAAGAAAGAAATGCCTTAACTTGCTTTGAAATGAAATGTAGAACTCCTGACGAACTTCGAAACGAACTGTAGAAACTCTGAAGAAATTTCCACACAAGCTCCTAGTGAAATCGCATCCCGTACCTCGTCGCCATTGTTGTGAAGTAGATTTGCCGTAGAATGAATATATTATTTAAATAAAGGATGTCCACAAGAATATAATTATTTGTAAGTTTATTTATAAAGAAAGAGCTTGTGCGGCAGTGACTACGCAGAGTCACGGAATGACAATGGCACCGGGTGACGTCAGCCTTATACATGCTCTGCATACCTATTAGCGCGTGCCTAACAACCAATGGGAGGGAATTCCTGATCACAACGACTAGACCATAACAGCTCCGTATTTCCCTTTTAGTCCACCGGTCCTCAGAGGTGAAGCGCCTCTGCGAGGCGGTTACAGTCACATCCTGCTACAGAAAAAAAGTCAGGTCCCGGGCCGGCCAGCCAATCACAGCGCGGCCCGGGAATGACGTCACGGGGGTGTCCCGGGCCGGCAGCCAATGACAGCGCGGCCCAGGACAAAGGGGCGGGACTTAAAAAAAAGACCGAGAAACACCCCCGAATCGCGTTTTCACAGGAAAGCGTGATTGACAGCCTCCGTCTCCCAATGGCTAGCCTCCATTTATGGAGCTAGCCAATGGAAGAAGGGGCGGATTCAAGTCCCCATATTGTAAACAACAGCTTTCGCCTGGGCTTTTGATCTACTGAGTGTAAGAGGAAATCCTGGTCATACTCAAAAAGATTTTCAAAACATTTTTCTTCACTATCTCACTGATTATTATTTTTTAAACATCTTGGGAATGCAATTTCCTCTGAAAAGGATGCCAGCGACAACACAGTAGCTTAACGGTGTATTGTCTAAATTAATTGGCTCACAGAGAGCTCACAAAAAGCCATGAAACAACTTATTTTGGGAAAAGTTGCTTTTCTGATTGCCATTGCACAGGCACTTGGTGAGTCTACCTTTGGGCACCTGGACCAAGACAATAGGAAGCTTGCAAGTTTATTGCACATATATGGTCTCCTTGTTGGGAGTATTGGAAAGATTTGGGCTGTACCACCATTCTTAATGATTCTTTCTTTACCAACATATCATGTTCTGAGTTGGCCTATATTCTTACGTAAAGAATGGGTCTATAGTCTTAGATTGGATCCTTTTTTCTTATTTCAAAATATTTTCACCAATACTGATTTGTTCAGTGTATCCATCCTTCACAATAAATAGTATACACTGGTCACTTGCTATTCATCACTGTTAAACCTGGCATCCTTGGTGTGTCTGCCCCTGACTTTTAGCCTCTACCTCCTTTATTTTTGACTCGGAGTTGGATTTAGTTTTTACTAGCTTAGATGTGTTGGGCACTTTGTTACTGCTGATCAGTGCCAAAGTGCAAGAGCTCCCTGTGTAAATTGTAATTCGGATTGGTTCTCCATGATTGGCATATTTGATTTACTGGTAAAACTTCAGTGTATGTCAAAGGTAGGACATGAACTAGTGTGCTTTACATGTCCTGATAGTGAAACACTGTGTATTTCCTTTTTCAAAACGGCAAGGACTAGCTCTCCCATAGGCTATCATTTGAGCTGCCTTGTAACATTTTACAAGTCTAACTTTCAATTGGAAACAGCTAGAGATGTGGAGTTTAGGCTGTCTGAGCTCAGAATTTAATCACACATCTTTTAGTAAAGGTGGTTTTGCAAACTGAGTTTTGAAAATGCCCCTTTTAGAGGTGGGCATTTTTTTTCTTTAACTATCCTGTGTATTCAATGCCTGGTTTTAGACTGACAGGGGCTGTTTGTGCATCCACTCCAGACACTCGCACAAAAAGAGCTGAGCGGAGGTGTGCTCGGCATATGCTGTTGGGCCATCCTGGGCTAGAGTGGTGGGAGTTGTTCTCACTGACACCTGAACAGGCTGTGGCTGCACTGCACAATGCTGTTTCCATCTCTTGTAGTGAAACTGGAACAGGGAGGACAGAACTGGTTTCACTGAGCAAGAGAGACTTTCAGAACAGAGAATTCATACGGAAAAAGGGGTATAAGTATTAGACCTAATAACCTAAGAATGCTTCTGGAATCTAGAGGAACCTCTGCCAAGGAGAAGAGCTGAAGAGCTGTAAAGAGGAGTACTGCCCCTTAGCGGTGTGTTGATTTTCCGGGTTGGCCTATAGTTGCTGCTTCTGCCAAGGAGAGGCAAAGGACTGGACTTCGCTCTTTTCCTGCTTGTGAGGTATCTCCAAGGACTTGTATGTGCTTGCATCCTGTTCTGAAGTCTCAGGGACACAGAGTCTTCACCTGCAGCATCCGTGAACACCACTGCTGGGAGTTATGACCTGCCTTGTTGAGCCAAATCCAGTTCTGGGCTCTTGGAGGTTGTTCCTGCTGCAAAGATCTGAATAAATCTGCAAAATCAATGCTAAGCTGTTCTTGCGACGTGTGAGGGAAAATTGAAGCAGCGCCTGCCAGTGGCCGGGAAAATCACAGCAAGCTAAATTCAATGCACCAGTCTCCGAAGTCCGAGACCCCTGCACCGAATCTGACACAGGCCCTGCAGCTAATAGAATCAATGCATCACCTGTGTGCGGCTACGAAAATAGACACAGCACCTGGATCACCACTGCATCGACCCGTAACGGCTGAATTTTCTAACACATTGAACCTGTGCGCAAAAATATTGCCAACACAACACCCGCAGACCAGAAACGCCTTGGAAATAGATGCCTCACTTTTCCCTACAGTCCGGAGTCGACGCTTTACTTTTCCTGTATGCAGCAGGACAGTCGCCTTGCCTCCCCAAGGACTCAGGAACTGATGCCTTGCTGTGTTTTCCAGTGCTAACCCTCTCTGCAGCGGTTTTACATTATGGATTTTAATGGAGTTAAGGTACTTTGTGTAAAAATCACGCATCCATAGATTTCTATGGACCGATTTGCTTGAAACCTTTTGATGGTCATAGTATAGGTTGCAAATGTTGGAATTCTGCAGTTTTGGTCTTGGTAGGTTTAGAGACAGTTATGTTATTTTTCTACACTGGTGGGGTGCCCATTTGTAGAGTTTTTCCTGTGTTACTGTGTGTGTTTTGTGCAAATAATTACACATTGCCTCTCGGATAAGCCAGTCTGTTCATGCAAAGTTACCATTCGGGTGAGCAGGGGTTACCCAAGTAAGTAATCCCCTTATCCTCTAGGGTTGGTAAGAATCTGCAGCTAAATAGAGTCTCTACCTTTGGAAAGAAGGAGGCCCATGTCTTCAGATCCAGTTTTTCTGTGTAGAATTTTGTGTAGGGAAGGTGCTTGCAGTTGGCTGACCCTCCTAACAGATGCTATGGCCTCAATAAAAGCAGTTTTAAAGTGAGTAGGCGAAATTGGCAGTTGTACAGTGGCTGAGATAGGTTAAGACAGGATTGGGGTCCCATTGGTCTTGAGGAGTGAACAAGTGTTGAAGTCGCTTGAGAAAAAAGGCGTCTTAACCAAAGAAGGCTGGTCTGGCAACCATAGGAAAGCTGAAATACCTGATAAGCAACCATTATTAGTGCTCCAAGCAGAGCCCTGCGGGGCCAAAAATAATACAAACAAAAAAACCTGAGATAGGGGTGCAATAAGAGAGTTGATGTCCTTTGAAGCACATCATGTCACAATTTTTTCCCAAAAGCAGATGCATACCGTCTTGGTGGAGGGACACCTATCTGCCAGAAAACCATCTTTGGGAGGAATGTCAAAAGCTATCAACTGTTGCCGCTCTAGCTCCATGCACCAAGGTGGAGGGTGCGAAGGCTCAGGTGCAAGATCTTCCCCTGATGATGCCTAAGAAGATCCTCCCGCAACGGGCAGCCTGATCGGAGGGCCAATGCTCATGCACAGGAGTTGGTAATATCAAACTCTATCCAGAGCCACAAGAATGACTTAGGCACTGTCGTTCTGATCTTCTTGAGGACTCTGGGCATGAGTGGTATTGGTGAAAAGGCATGGAGGAGGCAGGGGCTCCACTGGAGACAAAAGGTATCACCATGCAAGACCCATCTTGGAAACTCCCACATGTAGAATTGTTGACATTGCACGTTCTCGGTGGTGGAGAATAGATCTAACCAGGGCTCTCCCTGCTCTTAAAGAGACCTTGCACCACCTCCGGATGGAGACACTATTTGTGATTCACTAGGCCTTGACAAGACGAGTTTGTCCACTCTGGTGTTCAGAGAGCCCGCCATATGTTGAACCACCAGGGAAATGCCCAGACGTTCCAACAATGTCCAGGGTCGCAGGACTTCTGACAGAGGGTCCACTATGCCACCTCACCCGGTCTTTGCAGTAAAACATGGAAGAGGTAGTGTCCATGAAAACCTGTGCCAGTCATCCCCTGAACGACAGAAGAAAAGCTTTTAATGCCAATCGGATCACTCAGAGCGCCAACAAGTTGATGTGGAGGTTGCACCCTGCTGGAGAGCAGAGGCCTCTGATCTCCATCTCTCCATGTGGCCACCCCAGCCCAGAAGAGATGCATCCATCCCCAGTCTGTTCTGGTTGAGAATGGAGAGGGGGGGGGGGTCTGCCGCTGACTCAATTGTGGTTCAACAGCCACCACTGCAGAACTTTTGCAGCCCCTCCCTTCCCCTGGACCACGTCTCAGAGATTTCCCAGATGTTGTACCCACTGGAATTTGAGGTCCCACTGCAGAGCCAGCATATGTCAACTGGCATGTGTCACTATTAGAATGCATGAGGCCCAACAGCCTCAGAGTTCGACTCACCAAAAATCAAGGCAGCGGCTGAAACAACTGAATCGTAGCCTGAATATTTTGGCCTTGACGCTCAGGAGGATAGCCTGAAACAGGACTGTGTACAGACCAGTTCAGAAGAAACAGAACATCTAAGAGGGAGTCAGGTGTGACTTTGGCACATTTATAGTAAACCCCAGCGAATGTAGAAGGTCTGCCGTAGTCTGGAGGTGGGAGATGACTGCCTGGGAGCCAACCAGCCTTGAACAGCCAATTGTAGAGGTAGTGGCCTACTGGAACTCCATGCCTATGCAGATGTGCTGCAATTACCGCCATTACCTTGGCAAACACCTGAGAGGTGCTGGTAGGCCCAAAGAGTAGTGCTGCAAACAAAGTGTTCTTCAACCCACCGTGAACGGCAAGTAACGTCTGTGGGCAGGCAAAACGCAAATGTGGTAATATGGGTCCAGCAAGTCCAACAATACCATCTTGTCTCCAGGGTCAAGTGCCTGAACTAAGGTGAGCATCTTGATGAACTTATTCAAGAAGAGATTGAGAAGGTACAGGTCTAGAATAGAACAGAGGCCTCCATCCTTTTTGGACACGAGAAAGCAGTGGGAATAGCAACCACAACCTACTTATGATGCAGGCACCCTCTCAATGGCCCCTTTGGCCAAAAGGGATACCACTTCATGATGGAGCAAGAAGAGATAGTCCTCTGTTGGGCGGTCGAAAGTGGGTGGCATGGGTGTAGGGATTTACTGAAAGGGGATGGAGTAGCCACTCTTGACGATTTGTGAAATCCACTTATCTGATATTATGGACTGCCAGTGGGATAGGTAATGGCATAGGCCCCCCCCGGTGCCCCTGCAGGTAAAAGGCACATGAAAAGGGTTTTGAGGCTTCGGGGGGGGGGGGGGGGGGGGGCACGGTGGACTGGGCTGATCTCTGGTTGGTTGCCCCATGTGGCTAGACAGGGTTGGTGGCAGAGCTGGAAAGAACACTATAGGTAGCCCTCACTTAGTTATGGAAGGGACAAAAGGCAGACTATGGTCCACGGATCACGACGTAGCTCTGTTGTCCTTAAAAAACGCTTCAGCACTGAGCCTGCCCTCTCACCAAAAAGGTCAGGGCCATCTAGGGGCATATCCACAAGGGAAGCTTGGACATCCCCTGAAAAGTTAGTGGTTCTCAACCAGGCACGGTCTCCAAGTGCCACTGAAGCACCACCTAGTGAGTTGGTTGTGCCATCCCACATCTAATGGTGAACTCTGCTGCATTTCACCCATCAGCAATTTCTTGAGTGAGTATGGCTCGGACCTCGCCGGAGAGCATAGGCAGCACTTACGCAACCAAATCCCATACAGTCTGGTGTATTGGCCAAAAATGCAAGCGGTGTTCACCGACCACAGTGCTACGCTTGCAGAAGAGAATATCCTCTTGCCAAAGGTAGCCAGGGTTAACATGGGAGGTGAAGGTTTTGGATCACCAAGCTCTCTACAGTGGGATGCTGGGTGAGGGAACTGTAGTCCCCAGGAGCTGGCCGATGGCAATGGGCAATTTTCCTGTGCACAGGAGCCCATATGCAGGGCTAGTACAAGGTTCAAGGAACAATCTGTAAGAGTTTAACTGAATGGGAGTAAGGGTTCAAAGGGGGAACTCCAGGCTGAAGCACCTCTGTCAAAATGTTTGTCCTGACTAGCACTAAGGGCAGCTGAAGTTCCAGGACCTCAGCTACCCTCCCCATCACTCTAGCAAAAGAGGCTCCCTCCTCCGTAGCCATGCTGTGAGGAGAGACCAAGCCGGTGTCTGATGAGGTGTCCAAACCATTGGATTCCCCTATTTCCACATACCAGTTGTCCTCTGGCTCCTCAAGGGGAAGTTGGAATCCAGACCCCTCCAAATGTCTCCGTCTCTAGGCCTATCAAAGGAAAAAGGCACTGGCTCCAAACTCAGAGGGCAGGGTACCAGTTGGTGCCAGAGTTGGGCAACATCCATCCGTCTCGGTTTGCGAGTCGGGTATGACAATGGAGTTAAGCTTCACAAAACATCAACAGCGCCGGAAACACAGCACTGAAGCAAGCTCCAACAAAAGTCACAGTCTTGCATCTGGCTCAGAGGGTGGACTAGCCGGTGGGAATCCAGTAGAGGCCCCTCCCGAACCCATGAGGCATAAAGATGCTCCGGAGGGGTCAAGCCACCCAAATATGAGGTTCATGGCCTCACAGAACTCAATTGGGCTGGGGTTGCTCCCGGAAACTCTGGGAGGGCAGAGAAGACCCAGGCAGACTCCTCAAAGTAGCGAGGACTAGAACGGTGTTGTCATTCCAGCGCCTCGCCCAATGATTTGGACCGGCAAACAGAAGTCGAAGAACGCTTCACCTTCTTGTACCTGTTGGACTTAGCTGATGCTTTGGAATGGGACGATGCTCCTCAAGATCGGCTTCGCAAAGCAGTCCCAGGCGCTTCTGAGCCCAAAGGTTTTTGAGCATTGCAGGGTATTCCGATGTCTGTTGGGGAGGAGCTTCAGGGAATGGTCATACAGCGCCTTCGGGTTCAATGCGCTGCAGTCCTCACAGGCTTTGGGGTTGTGCTTTCTCTCCAAGCATCACAAATGTACCAAGCGTGGGTCTGTCACAGACATCTGCCTGTGACAGGCACAACATGGATTTTTAGGGGACATTCCTAGCACACTAGGAGAATACATTCTCAAAACTATCTCGACAAAAAGGTCAGTCGAAATTGACTGGGAGTAGATCTCTCCAGACTGGCACGGAAGGATGTTACCCTGTAAGCCTCTGTTCAAGGCATGTAGTGCTGTAGATTCACATGTTCTGCATACTTCCGCCATCTAGTGTTGGGTCCCAACATCTGTGCTAGTTGTTTTTCTTCGAAGAAGTCTTTTGAGTCATGAGACAAAGTGACTTCTCTACTTGGTAATAGTTTGCATGAGCATCGACTCCATTGTTAGATTGTTTTCCCACAGGCGGGTGAGAATGGAGTGACGTAAGTATCAGTAAAGAAATGTCCATGCAAATGAAATAGTGTATAGGTTCTGCAGCGGCCACGGGTGTCCGGGAAGGAGGGTGGGTGCATGTCAATCTACAGCATTACATGCCACAAACAGATGCTTACAAGGTAAGTAACATAACCAGTTTGATGATATGAGTGGCAGTAGATGTACATGCTCTGCATAGACTATAAAGCAGTCACTCTTCAAAAGCGGTGAATAGCCTGTGGGTGTTGCAGTTGTAGGAAAGAGTATCTCGCACTACCTGTCTTACTTTGGTTTGCTGTTATGCTAAAACATACATAGAATAATGTTTAGTAAAAGTATGTGGTGTAGACCATGTAGCTGCTTTACAAATATCAGCTATTGGGGAATTGCCTAGGAAGGCCATGGAAGCCCCTATTTTACGTGTAGTGTGTGCCCGAGGTAGTGCAAGCAAAGTTCTTTTAGTTTTGGCATAACCGGCCTGAATACATTTAATTATTCATCTAGAAATGCCTGTTTTAGACATGAGATTTCCTACGTAAGGGGGGGGGAGGGGTCAGACAGTCGAGAATACAAACCAAGTATATTTTATTCAGGTAAACTGGAGCGGAGTCCAGTCGGACCACCCTCCTAGGTTTGCTGCAGAAGGACTGACTTCAGCAAGCATCCTGGCTGACCGACTCTTCATTTGTATGGAAGGCTGAGAGGTGGTCGCGAGTGATCCGGGTGGCCCTAATCGGGTCACTTCCTTCAGTTGGCGCCGAACAGGGACTCCATCTGGTGACCCATCCTCGCCTATGGACTGGTGTGGAGGTCGGGGCCATCGTCGTGTCGGACGGGCAGACCAGGGATCCCTGCACAAGAGTCCTCATTTCGCACCTGCCCAGTCTGTCTGGCCAGGCGGTGCTTCTTCCAGTGGTCATCCCGAATAGGGTCCATGACAGAGAAAACCTTGGATTTGACCGTTTGGTCAGAAGAGTCGGCAGTGGAGAACAAGTTTGTATGACCGGCATACATCAGGTGAGTTTGCTTTGGTTCTTTGTGCATATGGCAGCATTTCGGTTTGCATTTGACACAGTCTGAGGACTGTCTTTGGAACAAGGGCTGGAATTTGTTTTGGTTCCTCGTGAACATAGTACCGATTTTGGTTTGTCTTTGGTATGGTCTGAGAACCGATTCTGGTTTGCATTTGGTATAGTCTGAGGACCGATTTGGATATAAAGTGTTTGTGAACACTTTGCTTGGCAACATACCAAATGTGGCTTACTTTTGAAAATGCCGGTGTTCAGTCGCTTTTTGGTTTCTTGTTGTCGTTGTTGTTCTGCTGGTGCTCGACTGGAAGACAGTCAGCTAGCACCTCTGGAGGGCACTCCGAATCTTGATATGTATGCGAAGTATGGCCTTGACCCTATTATGTTTAGTACACTATGGCACAAATATACGAGAAAAAATGCAGAGTTGAAATGGCCGTTGATGGGCACTTTTGATCAAAAGGCAATATTATTAATGATATATATTTGTTTTTATAGAAGAAAAATGGTTTGTGAAATGAAGTAGGCAGTCTATGTTTGATTTTCTACGAACATGGCAAAAGGAAGATAAGAGGTGATTAAAGATAGAAAAGGATGTACGAAAGGGGAGAAGGCAAACATTGACTCAGAAAGATGTAGCTCATGATAACTTTTTTTTTTGAAAGAGTTATTGGGATTGAACTCAAAGATAGGAGGTTTTGATTAAAATATTGATACATATTATGTGGCCCAAGAAGAAAATAGTATGCTTGTGAGAGAATAGTTAGATATTTGACCCCCACCCCCATTTGCACCACAGAGGATATATCCAGCTCTTCCTTTTGTTTCTACTGTTTCTGTTCCTGCTGTCGCTCAGGCTGCTTTGGCTACGGCACCTCTTGCCCTTTCTTTCTCCTCGCTGTTTTTGGTCACTATGACTGTTAGTACTCCCGACACATATTGCTTCAGCTTCCCTTTTCGCTAGCTCTTATACCTGTGACGCAGCCAGCAGCAATGATAATGCCAGTTACCTCTGTTGCTACTCCCACTGTGATTTTTATTTCCCAACATAAGTGAGTACTGGGATACCAGTACGTGGACGTGAGGATAGAGACTGGACAAAACTTAAGGGACGTATGGGTCCGTATGTGTGATCTGAAGTGGGAAACAAATAGAAGAAGGTAATAGCTAATAGGCTGCCCAGTGGGCTCGTGTGGAAGATATGTGGAGATGTGATGAAAGGTTATGAGCCTTTTCTACAACAGCTCGCCCCTTTAGCATATGTGTGCTATATTGATTAGTCTTTGGGAGCAGTGTTTCAAAGATGCTGCACCGCAGACTTTATATGATGTTAAAGATCTTGTATATGTTAGTAATATGGTGCATGGCCATGTTTTTGGCAGTATTACAACATTGATTACTTACCACAGTGGGCTACTAGAGAAGAGCCCTACTTCAGTATCTCTGTTCCCGATGCAGGACGCTTATCCTATATATGTCCCAAAAGTAACAATTAACGGATGGCTGTGGTAATGTTACAAGGGCCAGAGAGGAGGCCCGTTTCCAAGTAACACCCTTTTTGAAACCTTCTTCCTTTGACTATTGGTCCTTTTACTGTGGATTCTCCGTCTTTGTTGACGTCTAATGTGATGAGATTCGAATTGTTACAAAAATTGCATGCTACTATTTATTGCTCTCCGGCAGGTGTCTATATCACAATGGGTCCGAATTTAAATATTGAATAGTGCTAGTCTCTTTCCCTCCCTCCTGAGTTTTGCTGATGTACCGCCCACTCTGTGGGCAACTGGTGACACAGATGTGGAATTGTTACAGATACCCACGGTTTCGATTCAGGTTAAAGACAGCGCTATTTTGCCCCGTATCCCTCAGTACAAAATACAGCCAGCGAGGCAGTGAGCCATGTTGCGCATGGTACAAGATCTGATTGAGGAAGGTGTGGTTGAGGACACAACAGCTAATATTTGGAATAGCCCTATTATTTCGATTATGTTTACGGTTTGGTGATTGAGTTGCGTGAAGTTAACAAGATTGTGTTTCCCCAGCTTCCTGTTGCTCCTGACATTACTATGCTTTTGACAATAGTTCCTTCTACTGCTCAATTATTTTCTGTTGCGGACCTGAAATATGCCTTCTTTAGCATTACTATCCATTCCAATAGCAGGTATTTGTTCAGATTCACATTAGCTGGTAGGTGCTATAGGTTCTGGTCCTCAGGGCTATACAGAAAGATAAAGCACATATAGTTAGGCATTAAAAGGTCAGTTGGATTCCTTTTCGTTCCCTACAGGTAATGTATTGGTCTAGTATGTTTATTTTAGATTCAGGGCAAGGTTGTAGGGCCAGTACAGTTCAACAGTTATCGCATTTAGTTTAGAAATGGCCATAAAGCTTCCTTTTCCAAATTTCAGAATTGTCGACAGGAGGTGACCTATTTAGATCACCTACTGACAAAGGGGGGTAGGAGATTAGCTCTGGAGCGCACTAACAATTAAAGAAGTGCATGAGCCTTTACCTTGGACGTCTGAATATTAGAAGTCCTTTGGGCAAATAACACTTGAGCAATTAACAAATTGCGCTTACTTCGGCTCCAGTGCTTGATGACTGGTTGTGCATATATTTCCCTGCTGTGCTTGACACCATTGCAAGAGCCCTCCGGAGCTGTCTAAGAGCAGCCTGGCCATCTCTATAGGCCGTCTCTATAAGACAATCGGTTGGACTCGCTCTAGATACTGATCTCACAGTTATGGTATCCCATGCTGTGAACACACCCTTGAAAAAAAACGAGATACAGCACCTCACCAATGCACGTCAAATTAGATATGCATAAACACTGATTGCCAGAAACATCAGGGTTAAAGGATGTGCCACTCAGAATCCAACCAAGTTACAGCCCCTCCTTATGGAAATGATGAAATAGAGACAGGAGAAGAAAGAACGGGTTAACTTGACTGATGTTCCCTTATCTGACCCCCAAGGGGAACAATATGTAGATGGCTCCACCAATGCTGCTGATCGAAAAAAAAGGGAAAAAAAAGAAAGTTTGGAGATGGCCCTGCTAGGTGGGTGCCTGAAGTCACAATGTTTGAGGACATACTTGAGAATGCATGCTGCTGGGAAAGGTACCCCTACACCACCTGGTAGTTTTAGATGGAATATATATATCAGATGCAATAATTTGAAATATGTCCCGATGGTTGTTTAAGGGTTCAGTAAATGGATTGAGGCTTACTCCACTACTCATTGTTGATAAAATGATCTTTACTGGTTAACTGAAAGTTTGCATTCTATTCATTCAGAGGTCCGGGAAGCCCTACCAGTTACATCAGAGGGGCCCGAATGCGATACCAGCCTGGCTAACTATTATGGTCTAATTCAAAGTGACTTGGACTAAAACAGATTTGGAGAATGATGAAGAGCTGAATGAAGAAGTAATGCCGGAAATAAAGAGCAATCCAAGAGTCACTTTTTCATTGATCATTCTGTGCCTGTAGTCCCTGGGTATAAGTTGCGCCCTTGGCTGGTGCACCAAAGGAGGTCAGATTAGTTAGGGATGGACTGTGCAAGTCAGGGTGTACTTTGTCAATAGTACCAACGGGGTTACTTTAGGGTGAGGTGAGATTGATGCATTGTTCTGACATTGGACAAGATAGATCGAATGTGCTCCCTTGGAGGGGGGTACATTATCCTCTGCGACGTGGGATTCCACGAGAGCTAGAACTGAGTAGCTCCACCGCCGGTGCTCAAGAGTGCCAAAGTTGATGATCAATAGGAGCCTGTACCAGTGAGGCTCAGACGGACACTGGGAACAATTGCCTTTGGTATTACTTTTTACTGCATTCCCCTTTTTGCTTCATAATGTATCTGTTTGGTCGGCCTTTTAATGAGGAGGGACAGCCATTTGCACCACCGCGTCCAGAACGGGGCTGGTCCACAAAGATTAAAATAGTTTGCATTAATAGTTGGGATTGCTTTAATAGCAATACTTGGAATGTCTTGGTTCTTGGAGGAGAAATTCCCTGTACACTTCCTGATGGGTACTACTACCACTTCCCCATAGCACATTTTTTGTTACTTTGGCTCTTCACGAAGAAGAACATAGAAAGTCAGACACTGACAATGTAGTTATTCAAATGATGTATCATACTCATAATGTGTCAAATACTACCAATTGTTGGGTTTAGGGGTTGCTCCCTTCAATCACTCACAAGAGTGGCAATTTGTTGTCCATGCCACTGTCATACATTGGTAGTTGTTCAGGGTGGTTCGAACTGTTCTGACTGGTGTTCAACCAATTCCATCTTCCTTCTTTGAGTTTGACAATGACAGATTATTTCACTGCACATGAATATATAAGTTTCTACCAGGGGTTTCCCCCATAGGACCGGCAGGAAAAGGGACTCTAGGAACACTATCATTAAAGTCACGTGGGAAGACGTAAAGTAAAAAATAATGACTGGTTCCGAATGGAAATGGCTGATTTCCAGTGGTTTAATGTTTCTGAATACTTTCAGGGCATCCAGGTTTGGAATATTACCAAAGACCAGCAAAGACAAGCCAATACCTGTGTCGGTGGTCAACACCACAGCTGGTTTCTGGGTCCAGGGGAGATAAGGGTGGGGGACAGTAAGTGTAATTTCACATACAAACTGAACACAACTAGTAGTCCGCCCTTGATCCTACCCCATAATGTATATTCTGTCTGTGGGTCACAAGCTCATGTCTGGTTTCTGAGAGGACGGTCCGGCACATGGTATCTCTCTTTACTTTTTCCCTCTGTATATGTTGCACCGTCCAGTTGTCACCGAATACATAGGGTACAACGTAGGAGCACAACCCTGGCCCAAGTTAGAAGGGTTACTTACTGTATTACTCTTCTCAGCCCCACACAGAAAATAGATTCATGATACTAATACTTATGTCTCATTGTTCCCAAAATGTTATATTTTCCTAGACGGCAACACAAAAATGTTAGCTAATGCTAAAAGGAGGGTCTGTTGCAATGCAAATGTTCTATTAACATTGCCCGTGCACTGTTCTATGTTAAGTTAGCATTTGCTGCACCATTTTGTGTTTTGGCCGCCATTTTGGTCATAATCGAAACTGTTTGCCTGCTTGAAAAATGGTTTCTGGTGAGTTTATTTCTCCACTAGATAGAGGCCTGCTCCCACTTATCCAGTGGCAGGCACAGCTGGAATGACCTTGGTTTAATTTCATTTCATTTTCATAATGTGTGCCCAGCCTCAGAATCGAAACGTATCCTCTGTGCTTCTTTGATTTAGGTGCATCTGCCTAAAAAAATTCCATTGTGGGCGTGTCTTCATTGGTTCTGAACTGTACATAATGTTACTCTATGCTTGCTGAAGTCAGTCCCTCTGCAGAAATCCTAGGAGGCTGGTCAGACTGGACTCCGCTCGAGTGTACCTGAATAAAATATACTTGGTTTGTATTCTCTACTGTCTGACCGACTCTTCATTTATATGGAAGGCTGAGAGGTGGTCGCAAGTGACCCGGGTGGCCCTAATCGGGTCACTTCCTTCACATATGCAGTCGAGCATGTGGTACTATTGCTCTGCAAGATGCTATCATGCCTAAAAGTCTCATAACTGTTTTGACGGTTGTGCAAGTTGGGTTGAAACTGAGGTATCAGCGTGTGTATCTTATGAATTCTTGCCAAATTAGGATATGTTAATCCCAACTGTGTGTTGATGAGGGCCCCTAGATATGGTTTCATCTGTAGGGGTTGAAGGTGTGATTTTTGCATGTTGATAGTAAATCATGGATGTTAAAAGAGACGGAGAGCAGTTTGAGTGTGCTATGGAAGAGGTGGGGTGCAGCGGCCACGGTGCCTGACTCCGGACTATGGGGTTCACGATTCGATCCCCGGTGCCGGCGGCTGGTTAACCCAGCACCATGTGACTCCGGGCAATAGCTTGCTTAATCTTCCCGAGGGCCCCCAGCGCCGGGACACTACTTCGGAGGTAGCTGTGCGCTTTCCAAATACTGGCATTTCATTTAATTTTTTTTATTCTTTTTGTCCTCATTTGCCTTAACCTCTATTCAAGACACGCCAACCACCTTGCGTGTCTGCCCCGGAGAGACTTAAGATTTTAATTGTCTCTAACATCAAGACACTATTTTACCTTTTTGGTGGCAGAAGAGTCCCGATAAAAACTAGAGGGATAAAAGAAGGGGTATGGGCTTGCAATGACTCCAACAAGGTATATTTCAACCTGTAGGACAAATAACATACCGGGGGAACCATGTCCATGGAGTGTTGTAGGCATAATCATAGGACCCCGAACTCTATCTCCACTGGGCCAAAAGATCCCAATATGCCAAGTTACGTTTGCTACCGGACCTGGCCAAGTCCACCTTAGAGGTCTCATATGGGGACATCAGCCAGCCTGCATCTGCCTCCTGGCCAAGAGAATTGCGCAAAACAAGAAAGACCTTGCTTTGCCAGTGACACCAGTATCCAAACCAAAGATTATTAGTGACAAAGTGATGGACAACGATATGTTTAGGATGGAGTCCAGGGTTGACTTCACTTCGTCCCAAAACCGGCCGATGTCGGGGCAGTCCTTAAACATATGTATATCTGATACTTCGATAAGGTTACATTTATTACATTTCTTGTCTGGGAGAAATTTGGAGAGTCTCAGGGGCGAGAGGTAAGCCCGATGGATCGTTAACAGATGATTACGTCTCAGCCATGCCAGTTTGACGATCTTATAAAGGAGAGTAGAGGATTTTAACCATAACTCCTCGCACTGAAGGCCTAGCTCTTCCCCCCACAGCTCGTCAGGTAGGGCAAACCCCCCATCCACCTCTTCCAACAACATCCAGTACCACAAGGCTACCTCTTTACCCCCCCCACCTCGTTCTACTAGCTGCTGTTCCAGATTGCTGGCATTCCCAAATAATATTCCTTTACGACACAGGGCCCTAGCCCAGCTATCCAGCTGCATGAACTTAACTCCAGAGAGACCAGGGCCGACCCGCTCACGTAGCTCCTCCCATGCTCTCACGGACCCCTCTACTAACAACTCTCCCCATCTTATTATCCCAGCATCCTTACCGGGAGTAGAGAGGCTGTCTTTCAAACATTCCGGTAGACCCGGAGAGTTCCATACTGGAGCAAAATTAGAAAAATAGGGCAGCCCTAATCTCTTTCTAATCTGAGCCCAGGCTTTCGCCAAGGATTGGAGAATTTTTAACTTCATTTTTTTGAAGAACTTCTGGTCCCCGAATTTAAAAAGGAAAGCGTCAATTGGCAAGTCCGCTCCCACTAGCATGGCCTTAAACATAGTCCCAGTCAGTACACTAGATGGTGTTTTTAAAAGCATTCTTGCATGGGACAACTGAAAAGCCCATGCGCAATACTGTAAATCAGGAAGAGCGAGCCCTCCCTTTTCCCTCCTCCTCCTCAACTTCTCCATGCCAGTCTGGTTGATTTATAATTCCAAATGAAGGAGTTGATCTCTCGCTGACACTTATCCAATATTTTTGCGTCAAATGCCAAGGGAATGGTGTTAAAGATTAAAGTAAATTTGGGAAGAATGGACATCTTTATCAAGCTCACCCTACCAAAAATGGAGAGTGGTAAATGAGCCCAGGATTTTAATAGCTTCTTACATTCATTGTATACTCGATGTAGGTTATTTTGTACAACTATTCCTACATCTTGGGTAATCCGTAATCCGAGGTTTTCGCATAGAGGTAGAAATAGTCAAATCCAGCTGTAAATTGGGAGTATTCCAAGCCATGATCTTTGTTTTGCTGGCATTAATTTCGTACCCCGAAATACGCCCAAACTCCTCTGCCCTCTTGATAACAGGAAATGATTTTTCCGGGTCGGAAGTAAAAATGAGGATGTCGTCAGCGTAAAGTGCAACACGCCTCTCCCACTACTCAAATTTGAAAGAAGGAATATTTTTCTCAGCACGCAAGACCTGTGCTAATGGTTCTATATACAAATTGAAGAGGAGGAGAGAGAGCGGGCAGCCCTGCCGCGTGCCCCTCGTGATTTTAAAAGATTCTGACAGGTCACCATTAATTAACAACCTAGCCGATGGAGCTCCATACCATAAAGTAACGGCTCGCATCTAACGTAAGGGTGGCCAATGGAAGGGAGAAAGCTGAAGCAATGTCTATTGCCCCCACCAAGTAGTATGTTAAATCTGATAGCTGACGCCCTTTGATTTTTTTGTATGCGTTTTGTACAGCGCACTGCTGCCCTGAGGCGTCGTGGCGCTGTAGACCGCTGGGGAACCCGTCCTGGCTATCCCTGTGAGATGGTCCCTACTGGGTATCTCCAAGGTGAAACCAGGTATCCCCGGCGAATGTGGGGGGCCGTTGTAGAGATGAGGCAAGCTAATGCCCAGAGTTGCCGAGTGTGATCCCTGGTTAGAGTAGGCACCGAGGCGAGAATTATCCAGTCCGCTGACCCTGGTCCACGACCCTGCCGCGTCGGGAATTGAACCCTGGTCCCAGGCTGTTCTCTGCTTCCGGGTCTGCCGCCTCTAACCAGTGAGCCACACCGCTCCACTGATAAAACCTTTCTGGTCTTGCTGTATAATTGCACCAATTACACTTCTCAATCTCGCTGACATGTTTGTAGTAAAGATTTTATAGTCACTATTCAAAAGCGAGATAGGGCGATAGGACCCACACTCAGTCGGGACCTTCCCTGGCTTGGGGATCAGAACAATAGTTGCTTCTCCCAGCGATTTTGGGGGAATTTCCCCCTGCCTAAGGATCCCATTAAACAGGGCCGTCAATACTGGAACTATGACATCTCCTAATGCTCGATATAATTCTCCAGGTAGGCCATCGGGGCCTGCCGCCTTCCCTCGTTTGAGTTGCCCTATGGCTTTGCTCACTTCTACCTCCGTTATTTCCATCTCCAAACAGTTGCTCTGCACTGTTGAGAGGGTCGGCAGGGAGATTCCATCCAACCATCTATCTCTTGCCATCGGGTCATTGGGAATATCATCCCTGTAAATCCCTTCATAAAAGTCCAAAAAGGCACTCCCTATCTCTGAATTGGAGATCCTGGCCGCAGCCTCCCCTTCTACTTTTATTTCCCTTATATATTTAAGAGCTTGGTCGGCCTTAACTTTCCACGCTAAGATCCTACCTGCTGCCTCCCCAAATTCAAAATGGGAGATTTTGCTTGCCTCCCATCTTTTAGCCACTCTTTTTTGCAAAATACTCTCCAGCTGTGATTTCAAATCGTCCATCTTCCTCTGGTCATCTGGTGAACCCGAAGAGGAACCAAGCTTCTGCTCGATGAGATTCATTTCTTTTTCAAGGCGGACTATCTTCTCCCTATATATCTTCTGCCTATGAGAGGTTCTGTTGGTGATACAACCTCTCAAGAAAGCTTTCAATGTCTCTCACACAGTAGTGAGAGTGGCAGATTCGAGATTGATCTCCGGGAATGATGTAGTCTCTGCTACCAGAAAACTAACTTCATCATCTTCCAATAAAATAGTCCGATCAAAGGACCAAGATGGATATTTTATCTGCCTGTCAGATCTTAAGGTGAACACAAGAGCCGAATGGTCGGACAGATGAGAAGGGAGGTATTCTATTGTATTCAAGGGATCTTTAAGGCAATAGCTAAATAGGGCATAATCAATCCTTGATTTGTGATTGTATTTAAGATTCGGAAAGGAAACCCCTAATTTATTGCCCTCCCTTTCCCTCCACAAATCTGCCAGACCCAACTGTGTCATGATTGCAGTAAGGTTTTGCCTTGATTTGGAAGAAGTGCCAGCTCTGGAATTGGTGGATTTGTCCAGTTTAGGGTTAAGCACAACATTAAAATCACCTACCTAAATTATTGGGTCTTGAAAGGTTACTAAATGATCTCTAATAGTGTTGAGATAGGACGGATCGTCTGAATTTGGGGCCATAATAGCCCACTAATACACACATCCAGCCATCCACTGAAATTCTCAGTAGAAGCCATCTCCCTGAATGATCCTCCTTATAGTCCAAAATCTGAACTTTCGCTGATGTTTTAAAGATAAAGAGGACCCCCCTGATGTTTGTAATATGATCCGTGGATATACATTTTTCGATCCATCTCTGGTTTTTAAGCAATGCATTCACCTCTGCTTTAAGCAGATGTGTCTCCTGTAAGACAATTATCTGCGCGGGGGAAACTCTCAAATATTGTAAGATACAAGCTCTTCTATTTCTCACGCGCAGACCATTGACGTTCCAGGTCATATATTGCACAGAGGTCATGATATTCGTGCCGCCCCCCCTACCTTTGTGAGCCTCCAACCATATTCTTGAGTTTCTAAACTCAACCAGCTGGCTACGTGAAACTGAAGCTGAAAGTATCCCCAACCGGGGCACGCAAAAAACTTAAAAAGGTAAGGTCTATGAGGATTTTTTGCCATTCCCCCCCCCCCCCCCCCACCCACTCGTTCCCCCCCCCCCCCCTCCTAGGAAACCCCCACCCCCACTTACTCTGGCTTGATGAATAGCCATCTCACAGCCCTCCTCCTCCTGCACCGCTTGAAACCCCCAGGGCCATTCAAAATTGCAACAAGAAAAGCATATCTAATGTTAAAGTGGAAGCCCCTGTTTTTGGTGTGTTTTTTTTACAAATATTTTTATTTTTATTGACACCTTTTAATGATGCTTGACTGCTTTTTTGTGTTCTTAAACAACCTTTAACATTTTTTTTTTAACTAACCCTGTAGGGGAATTCAGGGAAGATATCGTACAGATTACGCACAGCCTGGTGTTAGTCCAAAATAGGAAAAAGCTTCATGTTGTTGTATTATTTCCAACCCTGAGAATGGCTTCTAATAAGTTCCAACAACTCGTCAGCCTCAGAGGGAGACCGAGTATTGTGCATCTTGTTGTTGTACATTATGCGTAGAAAGGCGGGAAACCGCATCTACGCTGTTGCGCCAAGGGACCTGAACTTTTCCATTCTCTGACCGAGCTCCCACTGCCTATCTAGTGTGGATTTAGAGAGATCGGACCGAACCTCAAAAGTGGAGTCTGGCCCTTTAACGTTTTCGCTTTCAGCGCGAGGTTTAAGATCTTCTCCTTAAGGGTATAAGTGAAGAAATTGATCAGGATCTTTCTTGATTTAGTTCTACCGGGGTTTACCCGGAAAGGATCCCAATGTACTCGTTGTATATCTTTTTCGAGGTCCTCAACTCTCTCTTCCAAATTGAGGGAATCCTTCAATAATTTAGACACAAAGGCTTTAACATTTTTCCCTTCCTTTCCTTCCGGGATCTTCAAAAGCCTAAGATTATTGCGCCGAGAGTAGTTCTCCAATGATTTAACTCTTTCCCGCATGGCATCCCCCTCTCTCCTTAGATTTTGTATTTTGGACTCAGCGTTCTCTAAATTAGACTTCATTCAGGAGCCCCACTGCACCCTCCAACATCTCCGTTCTTTCACAAAGACCGTCCACTTTCTTTTCAAAGATCTCACATGAAGTCCTTATCTCAGTTTGATTTGCTTTAGAGACCAAGAAGTCACATCTAATCTCCTCCCTCATTGAGGAAATTGACTCAACGAGGGCCTCAAGAGTATTTCCGACCCCCTTTCCACCTAGTTCGTCCCTGCCTTTATCAACAGTTGATGTCATTGGGGCCTCCTTCAGTACTGTTACTATTTTTTCCCCAGCACCATCACCAACTGCCACTTTTAGGATGGGTGTGGGATCAGCCATCCCATAACCTATAGTTGCAGTAAGCTCTAAGGGTATAGGTGTGGGTTAAGGAGCAAGTGTGGATGTGGGCGCGGGTATAGGTGCCAGTGTGCCTTTTAGTGTATGTACCGCTGTATCTGGAGAAATATCTAGTACCTGGGGTACCACTTTAAAGAAGGAGCGCAGTGAGGGGGTAATTCGTACAACACTGTTCTTCTTCGAGTATATGTTATTAACCCCTCTCTGGGAGCTGCCACTGTTTCTTCTTCCTTTTCCTTTAAATTTCTCCTTTGCACCAGCACCTCTGCTTTCCTTATCTGCAACCTCCTCCGCCTCACCCATATCTACTGCTATTCCATTACTTGATCCTTCCTCCATGCCTGCAGTGCTTTCTGGGGCCTGTAGTTTTTATGCCCTATTTCTGACCTCCTCTCTGTTTTTATGGGTGTTTTTAGAAGCCTGCTTTTTGGAACTAGCTTTACTTGTACTCGCACCCCTGCCCCCCCCACCAACCCTGCTACCAATCAGCTCTGGCGGTTCTATCAATTCTACAGGAGTTTCTAGTACTTCCAGGGTTGTAGGCTGTTTGCCTGTAACTCCGTCAGATTTAGCGCCAAAGATACTGGGGGGCAGACTCTGTAAACAGGCAGCCCCCTGACTTCTGCCGCTGCTGGCTCTCAAGCTGGGGAGCCCCCGAGCCCCGCCGTGCAGCCGCGCCGAAGCTCCACGGCTGCTCGTCTCCACTGTAACAAGGAGGCGGGGAGAAGGGATTGCGCCTCTGCGGCCAAACACATCCGCGAGAGAGGTGAGGAAATACCGTGGAACCCGGTTTGAAAAAAAAAAACCAGCCTCTTATCTTTTTTTAGGTCGTCCTCGCGTCTCCGTTAATTTTTTTTGTTGACACCCGAGAAGGTGAGTAATGGCCTTGATGAGCTAGTTGTCTAGATATGCGAAGACATGAATGTTCTGTCTGCGCAGAGGTGCTGCTACTACTGCTAGACATTTGGTGAACACAATTGGTGCAATTGTGAATCTGAATAGAAGAATTTTGAAATATGTTAATGCTTTCCAGTTACAACAAATCTGAAGTTTTTGTGATGAGCTGGGTGGATTGGCATGTGGAAGCGAGCGTCCTTTAAGTTCAGTGCTGACAAAGTCACCTATCTGAAGAAATGGAAATACGTCTTGAAGATCGATTGTGTGGAAGTGCACTGATAATATGTAGTGATTTAAGGGCCTGAGATCTATATTGGCCGTAGTGAGCAGTCTTTCTTTGGAATCAGAAATTACAGGGAGTTAACTCCAGTACATTGATGATGAAGAGGGATGATACTCCTTTGAGGCGATTTTGATGTTTTGTGGAAAGATAGTGCCTGCGAGGTGGTATGTTTGGAGGTGTGTTTGTGAGCTGCAGACAATAACCATGTTGGATAATGTCCAACACCCATTGATCAAAGGTTGTTTTCCAGGTGAGGAAGAAATGCTGTAGTCATCCTCCGACAGGTGTTAAGTTTTCGGGGAGAATGAACAGAGAGCCACTGCTTGAAGGTGGAGGGAGCACAGCGTGTTGAGGCACCCCTACCTCTATCTTTTTAATTATTACCCGTTATTACTCCTGTAGTATCCCATGGAGAGAGAGGTTGGTTTTCGCCTATAGGAGGAGGTAGAGGCATCAGGTGGTGTTTCGGCGCCCTGTTTGTAGAAGGGATGCGGAAAGGAGCCACGAGAAGCAGAGGTTTGTAACGCCACCATTGATTTAGCTACTTTGGTGTCCTTTTTTGTGGCCAATGCTTGGTCCACCTAGGAACCAAATAGGTGTACTTTATCAAAAGATAAAATCTAATAATGTTTGTAGCCAAGCATGTTTACATAACAAAACACAGTGTCGGCTGAGTCTAAAGCCCATTTAATGGAATTGGTAAAGATTAATTTTCCCTCATTTACATTTTCCTGACCCCTCTTTTTATATTCCTCTGTAAGATGTTGGAGGAGTTCCTTTGTTTCATCTCAATGTGGCCTGTCATATCTTGCTAACAGGGCTTGAGTGTTAGCGATCCTCCAATGGTTGGAGGATTGAGCTACTACCAACATCCCATAAGTATCAATAAGTTTGGACTCCTTATAAGGTGATGGAGCATCGGCTGAGGATTGCAAATTAGAAAACAAGTTACTTACCTGTAACTACAGTTATCCAGTATTGGTATCTTTCATAGATTCACATGGCTGAATCATTCCCCGTCGCCGAGGCGGGAGTCCCACGGTAAATAAAATAGCAGTGCCAAAGGTAAATAACCCAAGTAGGCCCTAAAGAAAAGGCCTGAGGCCTAAAGCTTAGTAGCCTATCTACATCATTATGCTAAAAGGACCAAACGTTTAGTACAACCAATCAGCCATCAGCACCCTCTACAACCCTCTCTGCAAGGCCAGTTCTCCTCAGATTTTCGTTAGCACAAGTGGGAAATAAGTATGCCAAAACAGAGAACTGACTCTCCGGGGAGAGGGGGGGGGGGGTGCATGTGAATCTATGAAAGATACCAATACTGGATAACTGTAGTTACAGGTAAGTAACTTGTTTTCTTATCCAGTATTGGGGTATCTTTCATAGATTCACATGCCTGAATCAGAATAGCAAGCAGTATACCACGTATATAGTCGGTTGCGGATGGTGGGAGACATGTACTGATAAACACCCAGTAACATCCATCACTAGTTATGAAACACCAAACTGTTTAACATAATACATTAGTGCTCAGGAAAGAGACAGGTTTAGTAATGTCAATACATGAACAGAATATATATATATATATATATATATATATATATATATATATATATACACACACACACATATATACATTTTGTATTCCTTCTTACTATTCTTAGAATGGTGTTAACATTCTAGCTTGGAGGTTCTTTAGAGACAGTTGCTGTCTGACCTCCAATGCTGGAAGACGTGTTGGTTGAGGCTGAATATTCTGGAGAATAAAACATTGAAGAAACCTTCTACTCGTCTAGTTCCCGTCATGTATTATCTACAGTGACACTTCATATTGGCGACGAGGATGGGATCTTCGAATTTTTCAGCCTCCCCGACACCTTTCGACCTTTTGAGGAAATAAGCCCCGTGATTTACTCACTCGCTGCATTGATTCTTCAATGAACACCCTTCTGCTTCATTCCGGTTGCGGCAACAGGTCAAAATTTTCTTTTTATCACATTATTATTTAAATTATTGACCAGACTTGCCTAACTGCCGTCTCGAGCGCCTGTGATTCTCCTGCACGTGCAGTTGGAACTCTCCAGCTTCCCCGGCATTCTTCTTCCTCAGCGTTCTTCCCTCAAGTCTCCACGTCAAGTTTTGTCCTCAAGACGCACGGTCATGCAACGTGCCGCCATTTTGGGCTTGCACGAAGTTCATCTTACGCGCAAGGCAGATCTTCAGTGATACTGCGTGTCACTTCTTCGGTGACACGCACACCTTTTTATGGTACAGCGGGATTTCCCTGATATTGCGTGTCATTTGTCGTGATACGCACATCTTCTGCTACAGCACGATATTGTGTGTCACTTCTTTGGTGATAGGCACACCTTTGGCGTGGTTACTACATATATAGAATATTTACAGTGGTGATTCTAGTGATACAGGTCAGATTTATACTTCAATTCAGCATTTTCTGTGTGCGTTTTCGGTGACACGCACACCTTTATCTTCAATCTACAATATTTGTCATTTCAACAAACTTCATACATTTTGTATGTTTTCTCACCTTTAAGTGATATGCACATTTATCATTATTTACAATTTAATTATTGTGTGAGGTTAAATCTATAATTGACAGTGTATTCTAATTGGTATTTATTTCTACATACTAATTGTGATTACAACCTAGTCTTCTTTGCATATTTCTTGCACTAGTTATAGTCTGTTTATTATACAAAACTGTACTTGCCCCCACCCCATTTCTTGCCAGAACCTGGTATTGCCAAAACCAAATGGAAAAAATGGTTCAAGGGTTTTGCTAGCTATATTATAGCTTTAGATGGAAGTACATTTGATCCTGTTAGGAAATTAGCTCTCTTGTACAATAATTTAGGTGCTTAGGGACAACGCATTTTTGACCATTTACCTCCTGCAGTTGAAAATAGTGAAACTGATCGGGACGTGTACAACGAAACAGTATCCATTCTTGCTAAATACTTCATTGATTAAACTAGTCTTGTGGTTGAGAGACATAGATTTTACACTAGACGGCAATTTGAGTTTGAGTCTATTGACACCTTTTTAACCGAACTAAGAGTTTTATTTGCCACGTGTAAATTTGATGGCAACATCGATTCTGATCTTAGAGATCAATTTATTGTTAATTGCTACAACAAGAAAGTTCAAGAGAGGCTTCTTTGTTGTCGAAATCTTTCCTTGATTGAGACGTTAGAGTTAGCTAGAGGTATTGAAAGATCTGCAGTTTCTCAAAAAGAATTAAACAAAGCCAAAACTGACAGTTACTGAAGCTATTAATGCCTTAATCACCAAGCCCAAACTCAATCTTAACAAATCTAGGGATAACTCTAAAGATTCGAAAAAGCAGAATTTATGTTATAGATGTGGTTCTCCATCACATTTAGCCAATTCCAAGAATTGCCCTGCTATTGGCAAATTCTGTAATAATTGTAAAAAATACGGCCATTTCACTCGTATGTGTAACAAGAGTTCACTTAAAGTGAATTCAATTGAGAATGTTGAGGATGTTTCTGAGAGCAACATATGTACCATCAAAACTTTTGAAACGATTGTTCTCTCAATTGATTCTGATGTTGATGATGGAGGTCCCTTATATGATGTAACTATTGGTGATGTAGATATTCAAGTTACTGTAGATTCTGGTTCTCCAGTTACGTTCATTACAGATGTATTATTTTATGAACACTGGAAGTCCTTACAATTGTTTCCAACAGACATTCAAACCATTTCCTCTGGTGGTCATATTATTCACATGTTTGAATTTTTTAATAATGATATTAAATTCAAGGATTGTGTAATTTCCACCAAAGTATATGTCGCAAAGAAAGGTTATAATATACTTGGATGGAAAGACCAAGGGAAATTTGGTCTGGTTTTAAGACCAGGTACGTCTTGTCCTATTTTGTTAGTTGACATTCCTAAAATCTCTTCATTGCAAGATCTTCTCACGAAACACGAAATGCTATTTAAAGACAAATTAGGTCTTGTACAAAATTTTGAACATAAAATTATTCTGAAGAAAAATGCCATTCCAATTATCCACAAAGTGAGGAACGTCCCACTAAGTATAAAAGAGCAGGTAAAACAGCATCTTGACAATTTATGTGCAGAAAAAGTCATCGCACCAATAACTTCATCTCTCAGATTGCCGTAGTCAAGAAAAAGGATACGAAGGACATCAGACTCTGCATTGATTTAAGATCTTTAAATAGGAACATACTTGTCGATTGCTTCCCGTTACCCAAAATTCAAGAAATGTTAGCTCAATTAGGCAATGCTAAGGTTTTTTCATGTATAGATTTGAAATCGGCTTACCACCAAGTTGAACTTTCTAAACAATCTAAATCTTTGACAGCTTTTAACACTCCTTTTGGTGCCTTTCAATTTTTAAGAATGCCGTTCAGTTTAGCGTCGGCGGCTTCTGTTTTTCAGAAATTGATGTAAAATTGTTTGGTGATTGCAATAATGTTCTTGCTTATCAAGACTACATTTTGGTGTTTTCTGAAAATAATGATGAACATCTTCTATCTCTGTCTCTAGTGTTACACATTTTAGAATCAAATGAGTTCACAGTGAAAAAAGAAAAATGTAAATTTATGGGCACTGAAATTGACTATTTGGGTCATCACATTTCTGGCTATGGTATTACACCCAAGTTTGATTTGGTGAAACCTATTATGGACTGCCCAACTCCAGGAAATAAAGATCAATTGAGATCCTTTCTGGGGTTGTGTGAATAATCTTCACGTTTCATTGATAGCTTTGCTCTTCAAACAGAACCACTAAGGAAACTTCGTAGGGAAGGAGAACAATTTATTTGGCGTGAAAAAGAATCCTTAGCTTTCAACAATCTTAAAAATCTTATCATCAAAGCTCCTGCTCTTCATCCCTTCAGAGAGGATTATGCAAGTGGTAAAGGAATAGGTGCTGTTCTTTCGCAACTGATTGATAGTGTTGAACGTACGGTTGGTTTTGCATCAAGATCACTTTCACAGACAGAACGTCACTATAGCACCATAGAGAGGGAGGCATTAGCCAGTGTCTGGGCTACCAAGCATTTCAAAACATTTCTTTGGGGGAGAAGATTTGTTTTGGTCACAGACCATAAACCTCTTGTTTTATTGTTATCTAAAAAGGACCCCAATAAGGTTAGTCCTAGATTAGTGAGATTACTAAGAATGTTTGAATTCAATTTTGTAATTAAACACATTCCGGGGGGAAAGAATACCCGTGTAGATTTTTGGTCTAGGTGCCCTTTAGATGTGGATTCTCCTACATTTTCAATTGATGATCCTGAATGTGTAGTTGGATTGATTAATGGATTAGTGATTCTGGATGGTGCAATTAGCAATTCTGAATGGTTAGATTCTGTCAAATGCGATGCTGCTCAGAAAATGATTACACATCATATTATCAATGGTTGGCCTGAAGAAAGAAATATAAATGAAGGTTTACGACGGTTTTACAAGGTAAAGATGATTTAACCATTGAAAATTATTTCATCATGAAAGGTAAACTATTAATTCCTCCTAGTTCACTTAGACTAAGATTAATACATTTTGCTGACCAAGGTCATATTGGGATGACTGGCACAAAAAAGCGGTTACATCTCTATTATTGGTGGCCAGGAATGGATGTTGATGTAGAGAATTCGTTTGGACATTGTGTTACTTGTTCTCAAGTAGATACATCTTTTAAGGTTCGTAACACTCCTCTTAATCCAGTTGAATTTCCTAAGAGACCTTGGGAAAAGTTGGGCCTGGATTTTATTGGTCCTATGTATAACCTTAAAAATAACATGAAATTTGCCTTGGTTATTGTTGACTATTTTTCAAAGTGGGTGGAGTGCAAGTATCTTGCTGAGCCAACCACTTCAGCAGTGATAAACATACTTAACACCTTGGCTGCTAGGCGTTTTCCCCCCCTGTGCTGGAAAATGATTGAGTGCATGATTCATGACGAGCTCAGCTCGTCATCAGCACAGCTCAACTGTGCATCATGACGAGCTGAGCTCGTCATGAGCATCGAAAGGGTTAAAGAGTTGTTTTACAAAGAAGGAATTCCTAAATGCTTGGTTTCAGATAATGGAGTTCAATTTAAGTCACATCTCATTCAACATTTTTTCAGTAATCTAGGCATCAAACATTTAACTGTGGCTCTCTATAGTCCACAGGGTAATCGAATGGTAGAGAGGGTCAACAGAATGTTAAAAGAGACTATCCAGTCAGCTACTATTCAAGGTGTTTCTATTCAAGAAGCTGTTCAAGATAGGTTGTGGAGCTATCACAATACTCCACATTCAGTTATTAACACACCTCCTTTTGCTCTTCTCAAGAGGCGGTTCGTATATTCCAAACGCAGTCCTAATTGGGTTTTAGGCCAAACTAAATGTGCTGATAAGATTCCTGACATTAAACAAGTTCGTGATTTAGTAGAACAGTCTCAAGTTAAAATGAAACAAACATATGATACTAGCATGAAAGTAAAAGAACTACAATTTGCAATTGGTGATTTCATTAAAATCAAAAGACCATTTGGGAATAAAAGTAACAAATCTAAATTTTATCCTATGACACGTATTATCAAAGTTTCAAAGCATTCAGTTTTGGTGGAAAATGGCAAATGGTGGAGTAAAAGGAATATTGTGTAGGTAAGAAAAATGTTCCTGAAGATGTAACAAATAACTGTCACCAGCCTGATTAATATTTTCCCGATTGTTCGTTTAATCCAGATTCCATTGATCTTCACACGAATCAGTCTGACGATTGTGTTACCAATGTCACACAACGCTCTGTTAACAATTCAGATGAAGATTGCTTGGATTCTGGCTGTGTTCGTGATAATTCAAGTCCACGTGATTCCAATGTTTCACTTAGTAGACATTTGCATGATTTTTCAAATCTTCATCAATTGTGTAAAAGGGAATCATGTGTTCCTTCTTATTTGAACGACTATGTGTTACATTAATTCTTGTTTAGTTTATTGTGTTATTTTGTAGTTTATTTTGTTTTTAGTTGTTTTCCTGATAGGGAGGAAGATGTGTTGTATTCCTTCTTACTATTCTTAGAATGGAGTTAACATTCTAGCTTGTAGGTTCTTTAGAGACAGTTGCTGTCTGACCTCCAATGCTGGAAGACGTGTTGGTTGAGGCTGAATATTCTGGAGAATAAAACATCGAAGAAACCTTCTACTCATCTGTTTCCCGTCATTTATTATCTACACTGACACTTCAATAAATGATCAAAGACAATCATAAATAATAGTTTAAAAGTAAAGGGTACCTGAGAATGGAGTCACAGAAAAAGGTGGCGTAGAACAGCCTGTTCAACTGCCGAATCCTCTTTACATGCAGGTTGAAAACAGTAATGTCTAGTGAAGGTGTGGACATTTTTCCATGTCGCAGCACAACAAATGTTTTCTAGCGTCACTCCGGCGAATAAAGCTGTACACGTGGCCACCGTTCTTGTAGAGTGGGCTTCGACCTTCCTTTGCAATGGCCTGTTAGCCTTGTCATGACAGAAATGGATCGTAGACGCTATCCAACGGGCAATCTCAGCCTTTGTGACTGCAGTTCCCAAAGTGGCTTGACCGTAGGCCACAAACAATTGGTCAGATTTTCTAAATGCGTTTGTTCTTTGTAGATAGATTTTTAAGCATCTTTTGATGTCAAGAGAATGTAATGCTCTCTCTGCTGGTGTAGAAGGATTTGGAAAGAAAGTCCGTAACTTAATAGGCTCATTCAGGTGAAACTATGACAGGACCTTAGGTATAAATGTAGGATTAGTTCTTAGGGTCACATAATCCTGAGAAAAATGTAAAAATGGCTCCTTTATGGTAAAGGCCTGAATTTCACTTACTCTTCTGGCAGATATTAGAGCAAGAAGTAAAGCGACTTTCCATGTGAGAAATTTGAGCTCAGCCTTGTGGATGGGCTCAAACAGATGTTTCATCAGTTGTGTGAGGACTGTGTTTAGCTCCCATTCCGGAGGAGGGGGTCGTACTGGAGGAAATGCCCAGAAAAGACCTCTCATGAATTGTTTAATTAATGAAGATGAACATAAGGAAGGCCGTGCAGCACTTTTTCTGAATCTGAATAGTGCGGCTAAATGGACTTTAACCGATGAGAAAGTGAGTCCAGATCTCGCTAGATGCAGAAGATAGGGAAGAATTTGTCCCTGAGGAGCTTCTGAGGGATGAACCTTGCTATTCTCACACCAACAGCAAAACCTCTTCCATTTGAGCTCATGATCTGGCTAAGATGTCACGACTATCCTGAGGTATGTCGAGGTCCTTGAGCTCTAGGAAATCCAGAGCCATGCGTGTAAATTTAAAGACTGGGGATCTGGGTGAACCACCTGTCCGTTGTTCCTCGAGAGCATTGTGGATGTTGGAAGAAGACGGATTGGCTGTACCTGAGACAGCAATAGAAGTTCCTGAAACCAGTACTGACGTGGCCATCAGGGTGCAATCAGGATGAGACTGCAGCTTGCCGATTTCATCTTGCGCAACACTCTCAGTATTAGAGGTATTGGGGGAAAAGCGTAGGCACAGATCCCTGACCATTGCATGGACGATTCCCGAGCGCTTAGAGGCCTGTAGGTGATTGAGCGCGCTACAAATCAAAAATAACAAAATAACAATAACATGGCATTTCCTCTTGACCCCTGTTGCGGATATCTGCTGGCGTAATATCAGCATTTCTGGTTGTGTTTTGTTGCGAACAAGTCCAACGTCGGTTTGCCCCAAGTCTGGAATATCCTGCTCACTTGAGTGTCTTTTAGTTCCCACTCGTGACAGTCTGATATGGACCTGCTGAGTGTGTCCGCCAGGGTGTTGTTGAGGCCTCTGACATGCTCCGCATTGAGCCTTATGTTGTGTAACGTCAACCATTTCCACAACTCTTGAACCTCTCTTGACAGAGTTGCCGATCTGGTCCCTCCTTGCTTGTTTACGTAAAACATTCTGGTGGTATTGTCTGTCCGAACCAGTACTGATGAGCCGGCAATCCTTGGAAGGAAAGCTTGCAGGGATAGAAAAATTGCTCGCATTTCTAGGCTGTTGATGTGTCGTTGCTTGTACTATTGAGACCACTTGCGTTGTATTTGCAAATCTTGGAGATGACCTCCCCATCCTTCCATGGAGGCCTCTGTGGTCAATACAAAATCCGTAACTTCTTGCATGAATGTGAGTTCTTTTGCCAAGTTGACTCTGTGACCACCAGTAGAGAGCGTTTACTATGCGTGGTGTGACCTTGATGTCGCTGAAGGAACCTACAGCTTGCTGCCACTGAAGGTGCAGTTCTTCCTGCAGAGGGCTCATTCTGAGCCTTGCCAAAGGGATGAGGTTTATGGTCGAAGAACACATCCCCAGGAGTGAGGCGAACATGCGGACCAAAACTGACTTTCTTTTTGAGATTCAAAGTGCTAGTTTCTGAAGACAAAGTTGTCGTTCTTGTGACAAGAATGCTTTGCATTGGACCGTGTCCAGACGAGCCCCTAGGAAAAGAAGACTTTGCGTCGGACGTAACTGGGATTTGCTTTTGTTCAGTCAGCCCCAGAGACTTGAAGAGATGTAGACACGTTGCAATGGAAGTCCTGACCGATTGCTCCGAAGGACCTTTGATTAGCCAACTGTCCAAGTACAGGAATACTTGAATGCCCCAGGATCGGAATACTGCCGCCACAGGAGCTAGGCATTTCGTGAAAATCCTTGGAGCAGATTTTAGTCCAAACGGGAGCACTTTGAACTGATAGTGGGCGCCACCCACAGTGAAGCGGAGGTACTTGCGATGTTTGGGATGAGTAGGGATGTGGAAGTAAGAGTCTTCCATGTCCAGTGAAGCCAGAAAATCTCCCTAGTTAAGACAACCTAAGATCTCAGAGAGTGACCATGCAAAATGATTGCTTTTTGAGGAACCTGTTCAGGTTGCGAAGATCCAGGATCGGTCGCCATTCCCCCAATTTCTTTTCGATCGTGTACTGGGACCTTCTCTATGGCGTTCTTGAGGAGCATTATACAAGCTTCCTTGAACAACAAGTGAAGACGAGGGAGAGGGGGTCCCCTGGGCGGAGTGGTAGGTGGCTTAGTGACAAATTCTAGGGTATGCCGTTTTTCACCAGGTCCAGAACCCACTGATCGGAGGTGATTTCTCGTCACCTGTCCACAAATGTTGACATTTTCGCACCCACGGAAAGGGGAGAAGGTGGGAATGGCGCCCTGCTGAGATCACTGCTTCCTGCTAGAGTCTCTCCCTTGGTTATGGGATCGCTTTCGACCTCCTTGGCGAGAGAAACCAGCCGTATTAGATTGGCAATACAATGATTGATAATTCTGCCTATATTGGGGCTTGTACTGACTGTTCTGCTGCTGGTAACCTCCTCTGGAGAAATAACCACGCCCCTTAGCGCCTCTGAATGTTCCACGTTTATATTGCAGGGAACCCAAAGATCTCGCTGTGTCTGTATCGGTTTTAATTATTTGGAGGGTCTCATCAATGCGCTTGCCAAACAACGATTCGCCATCGTAAGCCATGTCCAATATCTTTGTCTGGACTTCTGGTCTGAAGGTGGTGGCTTTAAGCCAACCCTGGCCCCTGAGAACTGCAGCTCCAGCTAGCTGTCAAAAGTTCGTACTCACAATGTCCAGTGCGCAGTCAATCGTTTCCGATGCAGCACGCTCACCCTCCAACAAGATCTTCTGTGCTTCCTGCTGTCTGTCTTCAGGAATGAGGTCAATCAATACAGCCATATCTGACCAGATTTGGCTGTCATAATGCCCTATGATGGCTAGGGAGTTAGCAGCTCTGATGGAAGCAGCTGCCATAGTTGAAAACCTTTTTACCAATGAGGTCTAATCGACGTCCCTCCTTATCCGGCGGTGTAGTGATAGTTGTTGCTGGATTCTTAAGACCTTTGCTGGGCAGCCTGGGAGAATAATGAATCTGGTTTAGGATGACCGATGAGACAAGATGGGCTATTAGAGCCCATCTTATCTATCTGTGGAAGTACCGCAGGCACGGATGCAGGGTTCTTAATGATTTTGACACCTTCATTCCATATGTAATCAATTATAGGAATGGCCCTGGTGACCTACCTAGATTCTTTAAAATCATGAAGGAAACATTCTGTGGTTTCCACGGTAACAGGAAGTTGAAATCTGGCAGCAGCCCTCTGCATGAGAATGTGAAAGCCCCCTATATCTTCTGGTGGCGAATCAGATGGCTTGGGAATCGGTGGCGAAGGGATAGGAATAATATATGAATCCCATGGATCCACATGAGGATTCTCGTGTAATTCTCCTTCTTCAGCTTCCTCTTCAAAGGATGTGTCTGGATCTTGAGGAGGTTGCGAAGGTTGATGTTAATCTGAAGGTTCAGTACTCTGAGGCATCGGTATTGGAGCCTCAGGTGGAGGTAGAGGATCTGGAACTGCCACAGGAGGAGGTGGTGGGATCACCTGCTGTGGTGGAAATCGTTGTCTATAATTGGCGAGCATTGCCTATAAATCCTGGATCAGATTAGGAGGTAGATGGCTGGTGTCAGACTGATGCCTATGGTACATCTTATGGTGTGGAACCACAATGTCCTCCTGATAATAATGCTAACTGTAATCTTCCTCTTAGTCTTGACACTTTAAATGGAGCTCGGAAGGATGATGAGCTATCCCAAATGGTCCCTCTTCATCCTCATCTTCGGAATCCACATCCTCTTCTTGCGCATATGTCTCTAAAAGACGAGATTGAGTAAGAGGCAAAATGGTACAATGGTCATGTCTTTGATATATCTTAAGTTGAAAACGCCTAGTTGGTATAGGAGTCGAGTAGGTTGGAGCTGCAACTAAAGCCTAGTTGTGGCAGGTAATAGCATCGCAAATGGTATGGTTGTCGACAGGATCTCCGTCGGCGTGCTCCGCGTCGAAGGAATCTTTGTCGACGGAATAGTCATCGACGGGGTCATGGTCGACGGATTAATCGTCGACGGGCTCAACGTCGATGGGATGTTCGGCGACAGAATAGAGCTCTTCGTCGATGACAGTTGACGACGTAGAAGGTACCGGTTTCCTCGTCGACAGTACGTCCCTTGTCGACGACGCAGGCTTCGTCAACGGAGCTTTCATCAACGTATGCTTTTCCGTCGACGAGTCTTCGACAACGGTTTTCTTGGAAGCCACAGTAATCCTCGTTGACAGGATAGGAGATGTGATTGACGAAGAAGAGATAGTCTTCATCGACGAAGGAGCAGAAGAGGTGACATAAACTGTCGACGATGGAGTGTAAGCCAGAGATTTTGAAAGGCTTTTATTTACTGTTTATGAAGATTGTTTGAGAGAGTCGTTGAGAGCAGAAGTCTGTGGAGACTTTGAAGGCCCAGAGGACATAGGAGGAGACCTCGGAGAAGGGCCAGGAGTAGAGTGGGAGGATTTTAGATGTTTTCTTCCCTCACTAGAAGAACTGTCCTGAGATCTTGCTCTCTTGCTGGACGTTGAGGCTCTGTCATACTCTTCAGCTGAGGAGAATTTAAGTCACAACAGGACTCTTGCCTCCCTATCCCTAAGAGTCTTAGAAGGGAAGGTGCGGCAGATTTTATAATCTTTTGCCTCATGTTTGGGGTAGAGGCAGTAGATACAGTCCTTATGTTGATCATCAACATGGACTCTTTTCTTGTCAAAGGTTCTGCAGGGCTTGAACAAGGCTTTCTTATCAGACAACTTGAAGAAAAAACTGAGCTGGCACTCAGGGAGACTCCCTTCCGCACGACGTGCAATGAAAATCTGAAAAGAACTGGCTCTGCAGAGAGGGTTCTAGAGGGTGCTGATGGCTGATTGGTTGAACCAACAGTTTGGTCCTTTTAGCATAATGATGTAGATAAGCTACTAAGCTTTAGGCCTCTGGCCTTTTCGTTATTTACCTTTGGCACTGCTATTTTATTTACCGTGGGACTCCCGCCTCGGCGACGGGGAATGATTCAGGCATGTGAATCTATGAAATATACCCCAATACTGTATACGCTCTTTTACAAGCATTAGATACAACTAATGAGTCTGGAGAAAGCTGACCCTTGATATAAATAGGGTCCAAGGATGCAGGATTATATTTTTGTTGACCCTAGGTGTAATTATGCGTGTGCATGTCTAAGTATACCTTTAGGTATAGGCAGGTATTGCTATGTTCTATGTGTATTAGACAAGGTTTCAAATCATCCTCAATAGAGCTGTTGTAAGGAAGAACCTGATAACAGACTACTGACCTAGTGTTAAGGTCTTTGGAGTGATGAAGCATCATCTGGGGGTGATGGTCTGGACAGGTAGAGATATGGGCTAGTATTGCCTGGGGATCAACATCATAATTATCTCAGGGATCTGTGGGCTGTGGATATGAATCGTCTCCTCCTCCTTGATCATTAGTAGGAGACTGTGGAGACCCCTCTGCTGTGAATCATGTGGTGAAAGTGGTGGTGGAGGAGAAGAGGGTGAAGGAAGTGGTGGAGAAGGAGGAAGAGGAGGAAGCAAGGGATTTGCTGCAATATCCTTTTTAGAAGGCACTGGAACATCTATGACCTCACCAAAGGATTTAGAGCCGGATGTGTCCTGTAAAGAACTAGGAGAACGCTGATCAAGGACCTGAAATCTATCAGGAGTCTTAATTTTCGCGCACGTCATAAGTATGCTCAGAAGATTCATGTGCTGGGGAACTAGCACGCAACCCCTGTTTTTGTTGTTGTTGTTGTCGACCTTTCTTTTTGTTTCTCCAGTTCTTTTTAGAAAAGACTGGGCGTCCATCTGTGTCAGATGGCACCTAAGGCTGTGTTTGCGATTGAGTAAAAGGTTTGTTCCCCAAACTATTGCGGCCAATGGTTTTATAAGCTTTAGCAATAATTATTGGCAATTCGTGTGGTTTGTCCATCTCAGGGACTGCCGGCAAGCCGTTAGCGACTTGAAAGCTCACAGCATCACCCTTGACATTGACAAGGATCAAATCAGCCACCACGTCGAACACTCCCACCAGACGCATCCCCAGTTCCACAGCTGCTTCAGAGCTATGTTCATCTTGAACACGCTTTATCATGGAGGGCAGGACAGTCATTGATGGTGTGCCGAAACACTTAGAATAAACAGCTTTCCCAAGGTGTTACAATCAGCTAACTCGGTAATCAAATCCTTAGGCAAACTAATAGTTAAAATTTGGTGTTTTTCTACAGGAGAGGCGTTAGAAAAAACAGCTTTGAGCTGTCCAAATTTCTCCGCAAGCCAATAAGGTAGTTTATCCATATTTGTCAGAAGTTTGCCCATTACCGAATTAACCATAACAGGACTGATAGTCACTCCACCAGCCCTCGTATGATGTGGTACAACTCCAGGTGGAGCCAACTGGAAAACACGCAACACGAACTGTATGAAAGCTCTGTGTACACAATTAAAGATGTATGCAACACCCGAAGCTCTTAGAGAGTAGCTGTTGTCAACCCACGCGGGTGGGGTGCACACCCAGCTAACACCTGCCATGTGGCCGCTTCGATTGATAAAGTACCTAAACGGACCCGCGTAAATGTGTGAGGAAGGGCGCCATAAATCCAAATACGGTGTTGCCAAGCTGTTAGCGGAACTCTAGGGTCCGAAAGGGATGATATGCTACCAGAACAGCCGCAGCGCTGTATTCATGAAACACGTCGTCCACTTCCACCACCGGAAAGGTAACCCAAGAGTAAAAGACTTAAAACGGTTCCACAAGATCCGCTTCTACTACAAAAATCAAAGACACCCCTGCATCAGGGACTCCATAATTTTTTAAGAAATCTGAGCTGGGCACGATTGTGTACGGTAATGTTATGTCTCATTACGAAAGTAGGAAGTACAACTTAATAACAGGCAGCACAACAAGGGCATGTAAGAGAGTAACATTTTTTTTATATAACTTCAATCTTGAAAGAACCTATAAAAACGTCAATATAGGAGATTGTCCAGTCACAGCCGCCTCCGCAGGGAGAAGTGAGGGTCTTGTGGACAAGCACTACTCAAGCGTCTCGCAGATAAGAACCAGACTAAACGTTGGGGGCGCCATGTTGTAGGGATTCTGGTCACATACAGAACTATGCACAGGAAAGCAGGACCTCAGTGAATAGGTGGTGTACCAGCCTACCACACCCATACTCAAAATCCCAAACCGGCTAGCTATAGTGTCTCATTCGTTCTCCGTCTACAGTGGAGCTACCAATGATTAGACAACCCAGAACACGTCACTCTATCTTGGGAATTGCGGGAGCCAGACACTCTGTAGTGTAGTTCCTAGTTTCCCACTAGGCCCTGCGCATTGGAATAACATAAACAGTAGTATCGACGTGGAACTGCGGATATTCCAGGCCTCCACTGACTATGCTAAACTTAATTGGGTGTGTTACCAACTAGCTCAGAGGTCACTGGAAACTTTCTTCTCTGCATGGGAAGTGATCAGCTTCCCTGGCACAGACAAGAAGGGATTCAGCTTTCCAACAACCGTGCAACATGACAACTTTGCTCCTCAGATCAAGAGTCAATCTCTAGGGTCGTGTGAAACAATAGACATGTATTTCACTCAGTCAGTTTAGTGCAGTTTACTTTCACGAGATGTAGAGAATAGAGACGGGCGTTTGTCAATAAAGGGTTAACATTTATTGAACAGTCTTTCTTCTCGTACAAGAGAAATGTATTGCCACAATTGCAAGACTTGTTATTATAAAAAGTACGTACAGTAAGATAAGGATTGCGAAATAGAACTGTAAAAGCATTGATATGGTTTCTTAGCCATACAATGGTTTAAAAGTAATAAAACATATATACAGTCATATATACATTAGGCTAAAATACTCAACTGGTGCTTCCAACTATGCCTACCGCAATGTGTGCCTGACCTAAGCCTAACACGTGGAAGGGGAGTAAGTAAGTAGCTTTAAGTTACGTTGGTTTTGCCAAGGTTTGCTTCAAGAATTCTCATCTGAGGGTTTAGTCAACACCATACCTCTGAATAGAATGATGGAAGTCTGGTATTTCCTTCAGGGGGCACTCGATATCCCAGTTACCCGCAAGGGTAGACCGGAAACGCTGGAGCTGGATTTCTCTGCAGGAGAAAGGCAGCGGCTCTCTTCTCAGCGCGTCGAGGCGGGGGACAGCGTCCGCGGCAGCTGGAATCTGCTGGATGTCTTCGCAGAGGGACGGCTGTTCAGCTCCTAAGCGTACTGCACCATCGTTCGCGCTTTAGCAGCGATAATGGTATCAGTAGCTTCACCACCAAGGGGACAGCAGTCTGCAGCGACAGGGTGCTAGCTTCACCAACACGGGGTCTTGCTAACAACAGGCAACGAGCAACGAGCTATTGCTTAAGGCAACGTTGGTAATATTTATACCTGACAGGTGCCGGGTTTGACGCAAGTTTGCTGGACATAAGACGTCAATTAAAGATGTCACTAGGAAGTGATAGTTATCAGTTGCTCATTAGAGTTCCATTACTAATCAAAACAGAGCAAGCGGGGATTTCCAGGTTTGCTGAGTTTTTATCTTGTTGAAGAACTCGGAGTGTTAATCTAGGAATATCAGATAGTGACTCCTGCTCTGTCATTGCACTAATTGGTCGCAAAGGAAGTGGCAGAGAGCTATGCTGGAATGTGGCTCTGTTCGTGTGAGGCCAGAGATGACTTTTCTGAAAATCGCACTTGAACGGTTATGCCAATATAGGGAATAAATGGATTTATAGCCGAATAGGGGCATAAGGTCACAGTATCGATCAGGAACCTAGATAAACACGCAACACCCACTCCACGTATTCATGTCCATCAAATTACTAAAACTAGAGCAATAGGATGCATGTGTAACATTGCCCACCCCAAAATACATATATGCATTCGAAATAGGCGTATCTGTAATACATGAAATTTAGGTACTGTACGTTTTTTGAAGCATAGAATCATTCAAAAAATTATTGCATATGAAAATAATGAACGATTATGCAAAGGAATTACACATGAAGTATCTCTGACAGAAGAAGGGCGAGATAAATCATCACACATAAATGCATTGCAATAACATGTGCTAGAGGCTGATGTAATGTTGTTATGTCTCTAGATGTGTTTAAAAATAGAAGTTTTGAAGCTTCTGTTCTCTAAGAATAGTTTCTACGTTAAGCAAAGAATTGTTCGTGCCAAAAAAAGGGTGAATATTAAAAATGTTCAATTCAAAAGAATTAATGCTTGAACGGGGTTCCAAAGCTTTTTGCAGTTTTTGTTGATCAAAACTGAAGGCCGAATTCAGAGTTCATGGGAACGCTGTGAGTCGGAAAGCTTCTCCAAAGTTATTGTTTCTGTACGGGTGAGAACATCGTATCAGACAGGCTCTCAAAGAATTGGTCTACAAAATCAGGTGACAGTTCAACCAAATTAGATAGCGCTGTAACTTGGCAGGTTTGAGAATGATTGCTGTCATCGTAGTCAGGAGCAGCAATGCTCACAGAAGGTCGTACCTGGGTGATGTTGCTTTTGTCACTTGCTCCACTGTTACCACCTAGTCGTAGTACAGGAGTCTCAACGAATGCTGTCATCAGGATTGGTAGCCGCTGGGGACAACACAATGCGTGAGCCGTTATTGGACTGAGCAAAGTATCGACGTCCATTGGTACAGCTGATGGAAGTGAAAGACAGATGTCCAACACGCATTCATCGCCGCATAGCATACATCTTAGTACCGGTAAGATACAGTTCTGCCATATAGGTCTGAATGAAAGGAACCAGGTCATGTTTAGATCTCTCAGCCTGGCCAATCCAAGGACCTTAGTTATCCTGTCCCGGTAGCGCATTGCTAGGATTGTCTCTTCCATTCCCATGGGAGCTATGTCTGAGTTTCGGCTTGCCATAACGAAGCAGGAGGGTCAAAAATAAAATCCCTGCGACGAGTCCCAAAAATAATGGTATGCCGCCAAAAACAGAGTGTACAAAATTAGGAACGATTCCCAAAATTGCCTGGAAGGGTGTAAGAAGTCCCGTAAAGACTGTCTTAAATATGCCTGGGATGCTTGTGGCACTAGACATGTTAAGGAGTTGGCTCAACATTTCTACGAAATGCACGGGGCAATTTGTTGATAAAAGGTCATGAACTTCAGTAGCTGTCCTTGCAACTAGACGATCATACGTCTCTTTTGATGACTGTTGTCTGTAAAAGTACAGATTTCATTTTGCTTAAAGTATCAATTCGTATTGAATAGAGATTCAGACGAGGCCAGATGGGAGTCACTGTGTCTGCAGGCCCACTCGGAAACAATGCTTGCATACAGCATTTGACCATGGACGTTACTTTCACTAGATAACTTTTCCCTGGCACAAGGCCACAACATCTGTGATCCGTTCTAAGAATGTAACTCCCGTTTGAAAGTTGCATAAAGAAGGGCTCTATCTGAGTTGTAGGTGTGACTAGCTGGTGGCATGAAAAGTTGTTAGAATTTCCATCACATGCTCCGTGTAAATTAATACCCTGACACAAAAGTATACCGCTTAGTGAATGTTTACAGTTTTCACCGCTAAGAAATACATTTTTGTCGCTGTCACTATAGCAAGAATGAGTGTATGGTAATTTCCATTCTGATTTTACATATCCTTTACCCAATTGTTCATACTGGCCAGCAGGTATGTACTCAAGGCATTTTTTTAATCGGAAAGTTGTTATCGGAATTGTGATAATTCCGTGTATTACCCATTCAATGACAGGACTCTCTGACATTGTCAATGGTAATCTCTCGAGTTTTTCGATGCTCAGGATTGTATAGTCTGCTCCTTTCTGTGCCAAACTGATCTGTTTATCGGTAAGGTTAAAACTGGAAAATAATGACGTTGTGTTGATTAAACACCAAGGCACATAGCCTGAACGAAGATTTTGCAGCGTCCAGCCTAATTCTATAATAGAACGTAATTGCGACTGGCCATGTTGTAACATTAGCAAGTCTCTGTCTATCACATCAAAGGCAGAGGATACAATATTGTCCAACGAATATATTCTGGAAGACAGAGTCATTAACCCATTGTCTACTACAGAAAGTGATTTCTCCAAATTAATACGATCAATTTCTCGTATTTTCTCAGCAGTTTCAATTTGTTTGACTTTCCAAGCCTCGTTGTAAGCAGCATAGATACTGGTCGCTATGAAACGCTTTTGACGCTGTTTGCGTGGTCCAAGAATGAAATCGCGCAAATCAGCACCATCTTTTAGTAAAGACAAGTGTTGCTTAATTTCAGCCAGTGTGGATGTTGTTAGCCATTCAAGGCAGAGCTTCCCTACACTGTATGTTGTTATTATCCCTGGATGTTGTCTCTGGGAGTATCTCGAGTCTAATCTGGTCATTTTTAACCCCTGTGTTTTATTCAGGAATCTATCTTGACAGCTGTTTGTGTCAGTAGGCCAGATTAACCACTTTTTCCAATCAGGATGTGTTCTGTTAAAATGTAAAATTTGTGATACGTCCAACTCAATATCTGTTGTTGTATTTTCAGGTATTGGCTTTGGTATAGACGGTGTTTTAAGGTCTTTGATCTTAGCTAGGCCAAGACAAGATGTTTGGTGTATTGTGTCATTTAAAAACAACATTTGTTCTGGTATCATGCAGGTTCTAAATAGTGCTTCAATGCCTTGCACCTGCCAATCTTTTGTACCCCAAATTGTTTTCGTTTCAATATTATTTTTCCAATAATCAAAACCAAATGTCATCATTTTGTCATAAAATGCTTCTGAATATATCAATTTAGAATTTGTCAGCATTGTTTTCATTCCTGTTTTATCTAACAGTTTGTAATAAAACGTTTCTGCATCACTGGTGTTAAACCCTGAGAAGTATTTGAATTTCTCAAAAAATGCTTTAGAACTGCTTTTAGGTGGTGTAGAACAATGTTCCCATTGATTATACATAAAAACGTTTCTAGGCTGTGCAGATTTATGCAAGTAGTGATCCCCATAGTGGGTGTAACAGAATAACTGCTCATAACTAGATGAACCTTGTAAATAATCATGATCTGTGAATCTAGCTGACATTACTAAATCAGACATCATGTCATTAATACTGTTAAAGTCCCAATCATCAGAGAATGTACTAGGTGTCACAAAGTCACTTAAGGAAACCTTCAGTTGATGAGGATACTTCAGGATTTCGACCGGACCATAGATCTCATAGTCTGTTTTCTCCCATACTACCCCACCAGGTATTAGAATTGCTGTGACATTTACTGTTGACAGTTCTCTTTTCTTCACGTGGGATGATCTGTGTGGTTTCAGGACTAGGTTGATGTTCTGACTTGCTGTGTCCATTCAATTGTAATAAACTTTCCTAAAATTAAAACTAAAATTAGGCATAGTAGGAGTATGAATACCCCTGAAATAATCCAATGCTCAATCAACGGTGAATCCAGATATAATTCTTTGATTTGTTGAAGGAGTCCTGTTGTATTTTCTTTAGAATACTTTTTTGTTTCTGGCATCACTTCGGGGTCGTATTGATCTTCAGAGAAGTTGTCGTAGTTGATGAAATAACCAGAGGCAATTCTGTCAATTGATGGGATTGTTCTTTCAATCTGTCTCTCGGTAGCACTTTCTGATGCCACATCATTGTAGACTGGACTTGTTTCTTGACGAACTGTTTCAATCTGTGTTTCAAGAGGCACGAGTTCCATGGCATTATTGCATAGTCCTTCATTGTGCACTGCAGGCTGGTCGAATGTGATGAGTCTTTCAGTTTGAACCTCTTGGATTGTTGCAAGTTTGGGTATTCTGTTGTTTCTTGGGAGTCCACTGGGCCTACTGTTGATTATATGCCACATGCTTGTGGTTTTACCAGGTCGATGGACACGACTGTTCTCCTTTTTACCAGCAAGGGGCGGTAGTACAACTGATCTTGTTCCGGTGACTGCCAAGACAGGTTCTGCTTTTCTGTAAGAAGGCCCAAATTCCTTCTTAACCGCGATCTTTTCTCTGACTAGATCCCCAATCTTTGGAATCCAGACAGGCCTTGCTGGGGCTGTTGCTGGTGGTGCCTCGTCAGTGGTATTTGGCTGTTGCTTTAACTTTATGTTGCTTAAGGATTTTCTTGTTTCGTTCAGTTCCTGTAAAACAGCCAAACGATCCTTTATATCAAAGTGCGTTGTTTCTTCTTGTACCACTGACATCTGACTATCGAGGTCCTGAATACGCATTCTAATTCCGAACAATAGTTTGTATGGGCTGAAACCTTTTAGAGAATTTCTTGGCATGTTATTAAGACTAGTCTGGACACTTATTAAATGTTTGACCCACCCAGCGCCTGAACCTAATACCTTCGCTGTTATAGATTGCTTTATGTCCCGGTTTTTTCTTTCTACCACACTATTCCCTTCGGGGTGCGACGGACAAGAATACCGCAACCCAATTCCCATGCTGGCCATGGCCTCCTTATAGGCTCGAGAGCTGAAAGCAGGACCCTGGTCAGAATGGAACGTGGTAATTGCGTATGTGCCGATAAAGACTTGCAAATCTTTTATAACCGTTCTAGCGTCAGCCGAGCGCTGGGGGCCTCATTATTTAAGTGCTTTTAGTCTTAATGGTGTACACTGGGACGCGCTTCTCTTCTTTGATTGCGCAGATAGACCGCCTTATGCTGTCTAGCAGGGATCCTGAAACTACACTGGCCTGTTCATTACTGCGATCTCTGTTGCAGTTTTCACAATTTTGAGCAAAACATTGAATATCTATGCTCATTCCTGGCCACCAGTACTCTGATTGTAATTCTTTCAGAGAGGCTTTGATTGTTTGGTGTCTCAGACCCAACCCCATGTGTGCTTCCAGTAAGAGGAAGCCCCTCCTGCTCCTGTTTGGAATTACTCTGTCCCCCACTCCAGGGATTCGAGCAAAAGGAACGGAGTTTGCATCGATTACGTATGCATAATTGAGTGGATAGTTTACGGGCAGTGCTGCACAGTCGCCTTTTACGGTCGTTTTTACTGCCAGCATGGTTTCCCCGTCTATGTATTTATCTGTACGCTTTTTTGTGGCTACGGAAGCCGGGTTAGTCGCTTCCGCTGTGGCTGTATTAGCCAATGAATTCCCTGCAACGTGAACGCCATCACGTCGAAATCACGTGAGTCTTTTGTAGTTCTTTGTGTAAAAGAGCTACCTGTTTCCATAGCATTTTATGCTTTATTGTGGCACCTGTGTCATCTTTGTAGTCGTTTTCGATCCAACTCTGCAGTTTATAGTTGTAAGAGTTGACGCAAAAATGAGAATCGCACACGATAAGTGTCGGGAATTCACGTTCTGCATTTTCGAGCGCCATCTTTAAAGATCTGATTTCAGTTCTCTGAACCGAACAGTTTCTTACAGATTCAGTTTTTGTTACTTTCGGTCTGAATTTACCGCACAGCCAACGACCTTTAATAATCGCACATGCTGCATTGTAGGATTTGCTCTCTACATTAAAATGCTGTATAAAACTATCTGTATAGATTATACAGGCGTATTGTGGGAGAGGCAGAATTTCGATTGGCAGAGGATATTCTTCTTCATATTCTAAATCATTCAGTTCTTCGAATTGCGGGGCGAAATAGTATTTCACATCTTCCGCTCCTAGAGAATCTATACACTGTATCCATTTCGGATCTAGTGACACTGTAGGCAGGTTTACTGGGCTGAATAGCGCTTCGAAGGCGGTTTCCGCTGTAAGGATATTAATCTGTTTGCCGTGTGCTAGTTCTCGTTCATTTGCTAATGCGATTTGCACTGCGTTCACAGTTCTTTCTGTGTGACTGAATGTTTTTTCTGCTTGTGTGTACAAGTGAGATTTAATTGAAATAGGTACCTTTTCTCCCTCATTAGAGGTCAGGTACGTGAATCCGCATCTTCCTGGGATGACTCGGATTACAAGATCGATCGTGTTGTCACGTGTATCTAATTTTGTTTTTGCTAACATGTCTGTTTGCAGTGATCTCAAAATTTCTGTGTGTTTTTGAGTCCAATTGATTTGTTTAAAATCAGGTTTAATTAGTTCGTAGAGAGGTTTAAGCCTCTCTGCGTAATTTAGAATGTAAGTTCTTCCGAAATTCAGAAAACCTAGAATGGATTGTAAATTCTTCAGCGTTTTTGGAGCTTGGAGTACAGCGCACTTCTCTAAGAAGTTGTCCGCTAGGCTTTTCCCTTCACTTGATAATTCGTACCCTAAAAACAGTACTGTCAGATGGGCAATTCGAGACTTTTTAAAGTTGAATTTGTAACCCTCTGCTGCGAACCCAAGTATAATGGTGTTCACTCTTTTCAAATGAGTATCCAAGTCGTCGTCTGTGAGATAAATATCATCTACGTAAGATAATGCCTCATCATCATAGATTTGTAGTAACTCTGTTACTCTAGCTGAGAATAGTCCTGGGCTGTTCTTGAACCCCAGTGGGAGTCGACAGAATTTTTTCTGTGACCCAAATGCAGAGAAAGCGGTCAAATATCTGCTTTCTGGTGCAATGTTTTGTCAAAAGAAGCCATTAGATATGTCTAATGTCATTTTATATTTTTTCCTAACTATATTATTCATTAGGGCTGCACTATGCGAGTTTTGTACTGCAAAAGTTTTGCAACATGTATTAAGATGTCTGTAGTCCAAAACTAGACGATATGAATTGTCTGGCTTGGAGACAGGAAACAAAGGATTGTTCATTTGAGAGGTGCATGTTTCAATCACCCCCTGGTACTCAAGTTGATCTAAGATCTCCCTGACTTGTTTTTTAGCTTCTTGCTTTATGGGATACTGCCGTTGGGCAGTTGGTTCACTTTTCAATTGGATTTTGTGAGGAGGTGAATCCTCATCCCATCCTACATGATTTTTATATAATGCAGGTGCCTGGGCCACTGCCCATTTCCTTGCATATGTATATTTTTTGTGAATCGGAATGTGATTCGAGAAGGCAGGCATAATCACTTCTTCGCCACGAGGGCACTCCCTGACAAACTCTGGGGGCCAATCTTTTTCAGCTAACAGAATATCATAGCCTTTTGAGAGCTTATCCCAAAATAGACTCTTAATTTTCCTAGTCTTATCACCCTCTATACGCAATGTTATTTCGTATATTTTATGGGGCTCGCTAAGTCTGGCGTCGGCAGTTTCAACTTGAATGTATTCATTCGTGCCCACTGTCTCCAGATGACTCATCAAGATCTTGCGCGCTATACTGATTTCTGCTGCACTGTCCAACATTGTCAATGCCCACTCCCCGTTTTTCAACTGTGTCCTCAGTATTCTCGGCATGGTTGATTACTCTAATACTGGCTACCTTCTTTTTCTGAAATTGAGATTTCTTATTTTGAGCAGGTTCCTTGTCTTTGGACTTGGTGTGCTCTCCTGGGTCTGACCGTCCTCTTCTTTCCGAATTCTGTGGAAGAGATCGAGAGGGACGTGTATCAATACTTTGATATCTATCAGGTTTTTTCAGATTATCCCTATTTCTAAGGTTATATCTTTTCTCAGAGGGCTCCCTCTGGGGAGACTGGCGTTCTCGAGTCGGAGTTCTTTCCCTCCGTCGAGGAGACCTTCCTCTGGACTGGAAAACTTTTTCCTAGGGAGTGGATTGTTTATTTCCATCCCAGCTCTTTTTAGGAGTGTTTAAATTATTTTTAATAAATAATTTTTCTGGATTTTCGACCAGTTGGGGTTTTACCGGTTTCCCACCCAAGCTGTCTCTACCTAATTCTTCATAGCACTTTTCTATGATTTTTGCAAGCTCAACAGGATCTTTTATATCTGTTTCCTTCAACTTCTGGCGGATCGCCACAGATGCTGCTTCTCCTTTAATGTTGGCTAATAATATAGCCGAGACCTGCTTGAAGTCTTTCAGTAATTTCATACCTAGATTTAAAGCGGGCTCTGGACCGTATTCATTTTGAATCTGTTTTAGCACTTCTGGTATTACCGCCATAGACGGAACACCGTGTGTTTTTGTGTAAATGGAAGCAAAGACTGTACCCCTAGTGTCGCAGTCCTCTACGTGTGGTGCGATTCCCATAGGAAGGCAGATGGTCAAGATTCTGTGTTTCTCTATAGGGGTAGTATCAGGAAATACTGCCTCTATTTGAGTGATTTTCTGTGCTAACCAGAAAGGAATTTGTTCCCGTTTTACGGGTGTTTTACCAAGACATGACTGTATGTTCTGTGGTGTAATTTTATTTGTGTTCCCCTGATGAGGGGTCAGCTGTGGTGTATTAACAGCTGGTTGGACTGTTGCAGTCCGCATTACATATTGGACTAATTGCCTATGTATTTTAATTAGTGTTTTGAGCTGTACTAACAGCTCTTCCTTAGACATTTTTACAATGTCAGGATGTGGTGTGTAGCTGGCTAGAACCGGCCACGTGGCTCCTGGTCTACCTAGAGGACCGAGCCTAGTTATGTGATCATTGTGTTTTAGGGCGCCATTAAACCAGAGCAAGTGCTCTTGAAATTTAAGTGGAATTTCAATCTCCTCGAAAGGAGCGTACTCTTCCGGAGGTTTCTCTATTTTGTAATAGTGAAAATCTTTTGTTATAGCGTTTACCGCTGGAAAGTTTATCCATGAATAGAATACCTCTGTCTGCCGATACTCGTGAGCCTCTATCACGAAAATTACTGTACCACCTTGAGGTGTCAGTCCGTTCTCTATAAGTTTTAAAGTTATAGATCTTCTTAAATGTGCCCGGATGATTATTGCACCCGGTACCATATCGTCGGAATCCTGCTGAGTTGCATTTACTGCGGCCCCAGTGGTTCCGTTATTTTCTGGCATTGTAAAAATGCAAGGTTTGCAGAGTAGGTCTCCAAGGAGACAAAGATTAGGTGCACAATATTTTGGAACACTGTATCCTTCAACGTTGAATAAACCGGAGCTTTACATAGGAATCTCTTCCTACTAAGGTCGGGCGGATTTTAACCTTTCACCCACTCCAGACGCCATGTAGTGTAGTTCCTAGTTTCCCACTAGGCCCTGCGCATTGGAATAACATAAACAGTAGTATCGACGTGGAACTGCGGATATTCCAGGCCTCCACTGACTATGCTAAACTTAATTGGGTGTGTTACCAACTAGCTCAGAGGTCACTGGAAACTTTCTTCTCTGCATGGGAAGTGATCAGCTTCCCTGGCACAGACAAGAAGGGATTCAGCTTTCCAACAACCGTGCAACATAACAACTTTGCTCCTCAGATCAAGAGTCAATCTCTAGGGTCGTGTGAAACAATAGACATGTATTTCACTCAGTCAGTTTAGTGCAGTTTACTTTCACGAGATGTAGAGAATAGAGAGACGGGAGTTTGTCAATAAAGGGTTAACATTTATTGAACAGTCTTTCTTCTCGTACAAGAGAAATGTATTGCCACAATTGCAAGACTTGTTATTATAAAAAGTACGTACAGTAAGATAAGGATTGCGAAATAGAACTGTAAAAGCATTGATATGGTTTCTTAGCCATACAATGGTTTAAAAGTAATAAAACATATACAGTCATATATACATTAGGCTAAAATACTCAACTGGTGCTTCTAACTATGCCTACCCCAGTGTGCCTGACCTAAGCCTAACACGTGGAAGGGGAGTAAGTAAGTAGCTTTAAGTTAAGTTGGTTTTGCCAAGGTTTGCTTCAAGAATTCTCATCTAAGGGTTTAGTCAACACCATACCTTTGAATAGAATGATGGAAGTCTGGTATTTCCTTCAGGGGGCACTCGATATCCCAGTTACCCGCAAGGGTAGACCGGAAACGCTGGAGCTGGATTTCTCTGCAGGAGAAAGGCAGCGGCTCTCTTCTCGGCGCGTCGAGGAGGAGGAGGCGGGGGACAGCGTCCGCGGCAGCTGGAATCTGCTGGATGTCTTCGCAGAGGGACGGCTGTTCAGCTCCTAAGCGTACTGCACCATCGTTCGCGCTTTAGCAGCGATAATGGTATCAGTAGCTTCACCACCAAGGGGACAGCAGTCTGCAGCGACAGGGTGCTAGCTTCACCAACACGGGGTCTTGCAGACAGCTAACAACAGGCAACGAGCAACGAGCTATTGCTTAAGGCAACGTTGGTAATATTTATACCTGACAGGTGCCGGGTTTGACGCAAGTTTGCTGGACATAAGACGTCAATTAAAGATGTCACTAGGAAGTGATAGTTATCAGTTGCTCATTAGAGTTCCATTACTAATCAAAACACAGCAAGCGGGGATTTCCAGATTTGCTGAGTTTTTATCTTGTTGAAGAACTCGGAGTGTTAATCTAGGAATATCAGATAGTGACTCCTGCTCTGTCATTGCACTAATTGGTCGCAAAGGAAGTGGCAGAGAGCTATGCTGGAATGTGGCTCTGTTCGTGTGAGGCCAGAGATGACTTTTCTGAAAATCGCACTTGAACGGTTATGCCAATATAGGGAATAAATGGATTTATAGCCGAATAGGGGCATAAGGTCACAGTATCGACCAGGAACCTAGATAAACACGCAACAACTCTTTTGCTTACTCACTCATACCTGTCCACAATGCGAGTAATCAGAGACGCTGTATAGTTTAAAATGTTTATTTCAACTAACGTGCTCTATGGTGCAGTACAAGAGCCAATACTAGCAGCAAAACGCATAAACACAATATAGTGGGCATTGTTACAATACCATAAAATACAAACGGGGATAGCATATTATAAAACCGTGGAAAAGGACTAAATGACCTGACCATCCTCCCCGTGACAAGAGATAGTTTATTATAAAAAGGAAGACCTCTGGGCTTTGTTGGCAGCAAACCCCATACCTCAAGGCCTAGATGCAATGTTTACATCGCAGGACAAGCACAGCTCTTCTTGACAGAAAGGTGTCTGCAAGCATGTCAAAAACAGGCTGTGGTTGCAATATTAAAGTACACAATTTCCTGGAGTGCAGCTGTGTGTAGCATGATGGGTCTAGGTGCGAGTGACTGATCAGAACAGAACAGAACAACAAGGGGCATTGTTGTTTAACCTTTAACATCGTGTGCAGACTAAACCTCAGAGCACAGCAAAGAACTTGCAAAGTAGACAGTTCTCATGTGAAAGGTGCACAAACAGCCTTATGAAATATATGCCTGCAGTGTTGTGTGCAAAAGCAGCCTCATGGCAGCGAAGCTCATGCTAACTTAACAAATGTTGGCAATGGACCTTTAAGACTTACTACAGCCAACTGCTGTAGGCCTATCTGGCGTTTGTTCGATAGAAAGGCCTTTGCATTGAACTGCAAATAGTCTGGTTCCCTGAAATGGTATGAATTGGCTGGAAACTAACAATTACTTTTAGAAATTCACTGTCAGTCCTAGCGTGTTGAACAGTTGAAGACAAGCGTTTGTGGTTCTCGAAGCTTGACTTGCTGTTCAGCAGCCAGTCGTCCAAGTGGGGGAGTACATTGTGACCTTAGGAACGTAGAGCTGCGGCTACTGGAGAGAGGCTTTTGGTAAATATTCTTGGTGCTGATTTGAGGCCGAAAGGGAGGACCTTGCACTGGTAGTGGGTACCAGCTATCATAAACCTGAGGAATTGTTAATGTTTTCGAAGGATGGGGATGTGGAAATATGAGTCTTCCAGATCGAAGGAAGTCATGAAGTCTCCTCTATTCAGGCGACACAGGATCTCAACCTAGGTTACCATCCTGAATGTTTGCTTTCTTAGGAACTTGTAGAGCTTCCTGAGATTCAGTATTGGTCTATACTGCCCAGATTTCTTCTTGATCAAGAAAAAAAAGGAGCAAAAACCCTAGCCCCTTTGTAAAGTTGGACCTTCCTTGATTGCTCCTTTTGAGAGCATGATGTTTGCCTCCATGAGCAATAAGTGACAACGATGGGAATGGGCTCTTTGGTTGTAGTGGTAGGTTGTTTTGTAAACTCCAGGGCATGACCAAAGGCGATCAAATCTAATACCTATTGGTCCATTGTCGCAAACAATTGGAGATCTTCGCACCCACTGAAGGGGGAGGGGGGTGAGACTGGTACCTGGTCTAGATCATTACTTTCTTCCAGCATCTCGTCCCTTGATAGGTGTTCTTTTGCGACCCCTTTGAAGAGAGAAACCAGACATACGAGACTGATGGGAGGTAGGAGGCTGGTAGATTTGCTTGTATTGCTGTTGATAGGGATCTCTCCTTCTCTGAGAACAAAGGATTTTACGGATCAGGCGCAGGTATCGGAGGGCGCGTAGTTATTACAGATGTCACTGGTGGCGGTAAAACTGGTGTCCTCTGGGCCTGTCTAAGTGGTTCTATTTGGTCATCCTGAGGTGGAAAGCTCTGCCTATAGTGGCAAGTTTGACATCTCGCTAGGACGAGTCCCAGGAGGATAGCCATAAGGTTGGTAATGGTGCGGTGGAGCTAGAAACGGCTGATAATATTGCTCCTCATCTTTTAAATCATCCTCCTCCTCTTGGCATTTAACATGCAATTCAGATGGGCTTTGAGCCACGCCCTACATTCTATCATCATCAGAGTCTCATACGTCCAACAGAGGGCAAAGGGGAAATCCTGCTGAATGGAGATACATCCAGATGCAGAAAGGTTGTTGTCACTCTAGAAATATTCACCATCGTCGACTGCCGTGGACTGTACCATGCCCACCGACACAGGCATTTCTGTTGACTGTGTTGTCGTAGGTAGATTCGCCGTTGATGGGGGTCTTCACCGACGGGATGGACATCGATGGGATTGACATCGACGATGCTGCCATCACCGATAACCTTGGCAGTGTCAGAAGGCTCAACACCCATAGGCTTTTAGATAGAGAAACTCTTGTTGACGGTAAAGAACCTGGAGATGGCTCCTGTCATCGTCGTTCCTGCTGTCGATGGTTCCAACGATGAGAAAGTGGTACTTGTCTTCGATCGTGGAGTCGTTGATAAGGTCGTGGACAATGTTTTTTTTGTCTCTGTGCCTCAAAGGATCTGTGGAAGAGACTTGAGGACGTGCTTTTTCCTTGCTCAGAGGAGTGGCAGGTATAGATGATGTAGGCTCTGAGGAGACATTCAATGTTTCTTCTTTTTAGAGCTCTTACTCTCCTGGGAGAGTTTGAGCTGTTTCATGCCCTCTCGTGACCTGGCTCTCTTGTGTGGTCTGGATGAACCATCACAGTCCTCATCAGATGTCTTCTGTTGCTTTGTGGACTGGAGCCACAAAAGCAGCCTCCCCCTCTATCCCGCAGTGTCTTTGAAGAGAAAGTGCAACACATTTAGCACGGTCTTACCTCATGGGTGTGGTGGAGGCAATACATATAGTCCTTATGTGGATCATCCACATGAACTCTTTTCCTGCCATAGGTCTTACATTAGAAGAAAAGGCCTGTTTTTTTTAATCAGACATGCTGGTCAAGTCAGATTTCCAAGAATAAATTCCATAAAGTTTGAATTCAGGGAGACTCCCTTCACACATGACGTGCAGTGAAAAACTGAGGGAAAATGCCTCTACTGGGAGATTTCTAGAGGGTGCTAGGAGCTGATTGGTTGTATTCCACATTTGTTCCTTTTTTTTAAAGGACATAGATAGGCTAAAACGTGGATTAGGGCCATTATAGCCTATGATATTTGTTAACTACTGCTTGATTTTTTTACTGTGGGACTCCCATCTTGATGGCGAGGAATGATCTAAGCATGTACATCTATGAACGATACCTCAATACTGGATAAGCACACATCTCAGTCCCCTCCATCTTGAAGTTGAGGGGACATAGTTAATTAGACAGAGGCGCATGCCCCCTTCTCACTGGAGGGTGCCATAATAGGAGGTGTACTCACCCCAAGGAAGGTACCTATTGGTACCAACATGCAAACCTCTGTGACCCTTCTAAATGTAATATTTAGGGAGACCCTGAACCATGCCTCCCTAGATTCCTCCAACCTATGAAGGACCGAAGAAGTTGCACAGAAGAACTGACTTGACCCCAACTCTACCGGCCCGTCTACAGTTTTAGAGATCTTGCTCCAAAAGTCGACTTGTCCTGCAGCCAGTGACCTCCTGAGCCCCTGGGAAGACTGACTGCCTTCCACAAAGAGCAAATCTCCTGCAAACAGCAGCTCTGTTCCACAGAAACTAAAAAAAAAAGACTCAGAGCCTGCTGCGGATAAAGAAACTAGGCACTTGGAACCACCACTGCACCCCTTGCCTTCGGCCAGAGTCTAAGTTGCCCACTTGTACCAGCGAGGCCCCCCAGCACTGCAGTCTGAGTCCACCGTTGGTTGACGCCTGCAGGACTCCCTGACCTCGCCTGCGGCTTCTTCTCAGAGACCCACCCCTCCAACCACAAATGGTCCAGTAAGGTGAAATCCAACCTCAAAAGGCACCAATGCACCCAGTGGACCTGACGAGAACCTACATCCCGAGCCCTCCAACTTACCTGTCCAGCTGCCGGTTCCTCCCGGAGACTTCCTGTACCAAGCGTGCAGTCAAAATCCAAAACCAGCAACCTCCAATAGGATTGCATTGGGCCCCCGACCCCTCATAAGCACCCTGCACTGGGCTAGCCCAGCGTCGCTGGTGGTGTGGAGATGGTGTAAACCTGGGACGTCCTATGCCCTGACCTTAACCCTAGGAGCTTGGCTCCCAAGACCGAGTGGCCTGCCCGTGAGCAACCCCCAACTGAAATGCTCCTTTGCCTCATTGGCTAACAATGGGCCCCTGCACTCTGCACCCGACCGCCACAGTGCCGCTAGTGGTGCAATTTTAGTGACTAACTGAACCTAGGGGCACCTTGCTTCTAACCACCATAACTATTCTTGCAGGTCGTTTACTTACTTGCAAACAGATAACCATCTTTTCCCATAGGAACCAATATTACGAGTTTTGTAACTAAAAATGTCTAAGGGCCACATGTATGAAAGTTTGAAATAGAAGGTTCCTGATTGCAATTTCCTGCAAATCACAATTAGAAAATTACTATTTCAAATGTATGAAACTCTTGAGTTTTATTTGTGATTCCAAGTGGCTCACAACTAGACCTACCTCATGAATATCAATGAGGTAGATCGCTATTTGCGACCCATTAGGAATCGTTAAAATCACGGGGATGGTGGTCTGCTGGGGTCAGCAGACCACCATGTCCGTGATTGCTTTTAAATAAAGCATTTTTTTTTTAAATGCAGCATGTTTTCCTTACAGAAAAACGGGTTGCGTTAAGAAAAAAAAAAGAAACCTTTTTCATTTTTTAATAGCAGGAAGTGATCCTTGGAACCACTGCAAAAAACACTTCCGCTACCATTCCCAAAGGGGAAGTGGTCCCTTCGGGACCCTTTCCCATTTACGAATGAGTTACCACCTACTTGAACTAGGTGGTAACATGCAAATGTTTGCGACTGCATTCCGGTCACAAAACATTCCTACATACTGCTGCGATTCGGTATTAGGAAGGGATGCCCTAAACAAGCCCCTTCCTAATAGCGAATCGCTAACCCATTTTGTGGTTAGGTAATAGGCTACCAAATCGTAAAATACAGTTTGGTACTTTGGAAAAGCCTTTTTTCCCGTCACAAACAGCCCGATTCTGAGAACCGAGCTGGTTGCGACCTTAAAAAAGGTGCGTACATGTGGCACCTAGTGTTGAACTGTTTTTATTTGAAAGAAAAGTATCTGTGCTTTAAACATAAACGCGTCTTACTTACCTTTGCATTGTAGGATCCCCGGTGTGATATCTAGGCATATCACCCGAGTAGTCGATGTAATCCAACAGTAGTGAAAAAGTAATCAAAAGTGATTTCTATGTATTTTAAACTGTTTTAAAAGCAAATAGAAAGCTGCAACGATTGCAATTTCAACGACAACTGCATTTCCTCGTAAAGTTTTGCATTTGAAAGTATATTTTACTTACCTGTGCCAAATGCTGCTTGGTTCTAGAAATAAAACATAAGTATACTTTTTTTATACTTACCCAATTGGTCTGGATTCTGTCTCTGAGTGTGTGTAATCAGTCCTTGATTGAGTGAATACAAAAAATGCTTAACACACTCTTCTGATAAGCCTAACTACTCGAACACACTACCACAAAGAGAGCTGTTATTTATGATCTAATTTAGCCTCTGCTATATCTCTGCAGATCCCCTGGACTCCGTGCACACTATACCTTACCTTGGCATAGTGTATACAGAGCCAGCTTCCTACAAGCAGGACTTTTCATTCTAGGAGACAATTAGAGTTCCAGCTTTCAAAAATGCATCAAGACAAGTCTTGTTGAATTGACACAGCTTGGACAGGCCAGCACAGTGTGGTTCAACTTGACTAGTTAAATTGAATTCAAATCACCCATTTTCCACCTCTCAATTCTTCTATAATTTTTAATATTGATGCACTATAATTAATTTTTAACATTACCCATTTTTCATAAATGTTTATTTTTTTAACTAATTAGCTGTGGTCTTTTACAATATTTAAACTATATTGTTGTTGGGTAAGCTGGTTTGTACAAGCCACGTCATTTTCTTTCGGGGAAGCTTTGTAACTTCGGTCATACTACTAACAGTGCAAAGCATTCCTACTAGTTTCCTGTAAGTGTTACATTGTTTGGGCACTATGGAGGCCTAGTCACTGCTTATAACATTATTGTAGTTTCTATTTGCCAAAAAGCATTCAGATTTTTGCAGGAGTGAGATATGTCTCACAAAGATCCTTCTACATCATTAATGGAACCTATCGGTAACAGAAAGGTAAACTAAAAGCATGTAACGGTGAGCAGGCCAAATGAACAGATGGCTCTCAGCACATAATAAGCAGATATTTTAAAACATCTTTCATTTTCTGTTGATGCTAGTGAAGCTGTACCTCCACAAGTCAGAACACTTATCTCCACTGGGCACTGACAAACAATCCTGGTAACAGCATTACTGCAACATACTATCTTAGTATCATATGATGAGTCTACACAAGCCTAATCAATTACACTACCAGGATTGGTCACTGACAGCTGTAAGGGTGCATAAAGTTAAGACTATCATATAATCAAGAAAAAGGCAGATTTCCCTTATTGAAAACCAGTAGGAACACACAAGAAGAGACATGAGAAAAAGCAAACCTACTAAAAAAACGATGCAGGCCACGTAGCCATTTGAGGTAAGTAGTGCTGGGATAAGGCCGCATAAAAAAATTGAAAATCTGTTATGTTGTTGGGGTTGGAAGTAGGCTAGTGATGGGAAACTGTAAAAATAGGAAACTCCCATAATTGGGGGACTGGTGACCAGATGTCTAAAGGCTGCCAGAACGTAAGCCGACTCTGCAGGTACCAGAAGGATCTAGTGGTTCTACATTGTGTAGAATGGAAGTTTGCAGAGCAAGGTGTACAGGGTGCCTCAAAGATCACAAAAGAAAATTAGAGAGTGAAACATAGCTTAGAATGTTTCAAAGTCAGTGGTGATATGACAGGTCATTTGTTAATAAGAAAGCCCTAGGCATGACTGCTGGCAGACACTGAACATGATGACACACTGAGATGTGGTAATTTAAGGGATCTTGTAGAGGACTTCCCTTTCAGTGAGATTAAGAGAATAGCCATATCAGGGACTGGCAGATGAAGGGCAAAGCAAACCAGTTATGTAGACATTGCATCTTTGTTGTGGAGCCCTGCAGGGTCCTTACTAGATTGGGCAGCTTTCACAGCATACAATTGTATTTATAGTTATACAAGATTTCATCATAAGATAACGACACAATATTGTAGTTAAGACATTTGTGTCACACTGGCAATATCAATAAGACCACAATTCATGTAGAGCACAACCTTCTCCTGAAATGTTCATTTAACCTACTATTAATCCTTAACATCAGCCTGTCAATGGCTTCTGAAGTTCTTGCTTACTACTGGTGATCTAATGTTTGAGTGAGTTTCTCTTTGGCAGTATTTTAGTTACGTGTTGGAACAGTCACCATTTCATTCCGCTTTGACATTTCTTGACATGTAGTGGGTTGAAGTCTTTAAAGAGGTCCACAATTTGCTCCTGAGAAAGAATGCAACAAATAACAGTGAGTAAAATAAGGGCGATAGTAAGAATAAGAAAGTGCCACCACCTATTTCACGTTTCAAAAGTGCTGTAGATATAAAGACATGTGATCGCCAAATTATCTGCTCACTTCTCCTGACCTAACATTTCATTGTACATTTCTCCCTTGGTCCATCCTACCCCACCCTCATTACTGCTTATCCTGATACATTTGTCTCTGAAATACAAGTACAGCTTTGTTAAAAGAAAACAATGTTCCACTTGACATACTTTTAACTGACTTGGTCACTAAAATTGCAAGTCATCTAACCACCCGATTGATAAAAAGTGACTTTTAATATATAACTTAGGAGTAGAAGCATTTACAAAATAAATATACTCCTCTTGTATGTTTCCTTAAGTTCTACAAATCGAAACCAGGAAGACCTTTTGGGGTCAAAGGCACAGTGAATAATTTGTTCTGCCTGCAGGAATTTGCTCCATGAATGCCTGCAGCTGACTGTGGATAAAGGGGTGCAGCCATAAGACCGTGGTGACCCAAGATCCCTCGTCGCTGCCATCACCTAATTGCAATACATCAAATGCCACCTACAGGGAAATATGGGGCACTGTAGGCAGGATGCCCTTAAAGGCGCAGTGTTCCATTGTCTTTCTAACATTGCTGCAGCCTACATAGTTACATTAACTTAACCTTAGCAACAGAACATTTTAAAACAAAAAGAAAACAGTTTATGAAGGTTTTTAAAATGCCACATTTCTTTCCCTTTTTGACCAATTTTAGGTTTTTTGTAACTTCGAACTGATAAATTAAATTAAAGAAATTGGAAATATATCCTGTTTTTATGCATTAAATGAGATGACCTTTGGCATGAACTTGGGGTTGCTGCGCAGCACTACCCTATTAGCATGAATTTGTAGGTAGGGCTCTTGAATTGTCAGGGCTTGAAGCTCACTGACTCTTCGTAGCGATGTGATGGCTATTAGAAAAGCTACTTTCCATGTAAGAAACTGTATCTCACAAGAATGGAGAGGCTCAAAGGGTGGCCCCATGAGCCTGGTGAGAACGATATTTAGATTCCAGACAGGCGAAGGAGGGTGTCTGGGAGGGATCACTCTTTTAAGGCCCTCCAAAAAGGCTTTGATGGCAGGCACTCTGAAAAGTGAAAGGTGCTGCCTGTTCTGAAGATAAGCGGCCATAGCAGCCAAATGTATCCTGATGGAACTATACGCTAGATTGCATTGGTACAGATGCAGCAGGTAACATATGATGTTCTGCGTGGACGCATCTAGCGGATTAATGTCATTGTTGGAACAGTATATGACAAATTGTTTCCATTTGGCTGCATAGCATGCCCTAGTTGTAGGTCGCCTTGCATCTTTGATGATGTTCATACACTCAGGGGGCAAGTTGAGGTAGCCAAACTATGACCTCAGGAGCCAAATCGCTAGGCTCAACTGTTGCGGATCTGGGTGCTGAATGTCTCTATGGCTCTGAGTGAGGAGGCTGGGAATCAGGCGCAGCCGTTGGTGAGGCACCACTGAAAGTTCCAGGAACGTGGTGTACCAAGCCTGCCGTGCCCACGTTGGAGCAACCAGGCTGAGCGTCATGGAGTGCTGCTGCAGTTTGCACGCCACCAGCGGTATGAGTGGGGCTGGGGGAAAAGCGTACGCAAATCTGCCTGACCAGTTCATCCATATCGCATTGCCCTGAGACTGCGGGTGTGGGAACCTGGCGGCGAAGCTTTGGCATTTTGCGTTCTCTTTTGTGGCAAAGAGGTCGATCTCTGGATGACCCCACTGCTGGAAGTATGGCTGGAGTACCGAGGGGTGGATTTCCCACTTGTGCATTTGGTGACTGTGCCTGCTGAGCAGGTGCGCCATTTGGTTGTCTACGCCCGGGAGATGCTCCGCCATGAGGAAGATGTTCCTCTGAATGGCCCACTTCCACATGCTCTGGGCTAAGTGAGAGAGCTGCGGGGAGTGTGTGCCTCCCTGTTTCTGGATGTAATACATGGCAGTCATGTTGACCGTCCGGATCAACACGACCTTGTTGCACAGGTGCAACTTGAACGCTTTAAGTGACATGAAGATTGCCATCAGCTCTAACAGGTTGATATGCATCTTCTGCTGTTGTGTTGTCCATAGTCCCTGCACCGTGTAATGGAGGACATGCGCTCCCCAACCCTGGAGAGATGCGTCCGCCGTTAGCACTATCTGTGGGACAGGCTCTTGGAACGGTCGTCCCCTGCAAAGGTTTTGTGGATTCCACCAATGCAGAGAGTTGTAAGCACGACCGGTCACCAACACTAGGTCTTTTAGATGCCCATGAGCCTGGTTCCACTGTCGTGCTAAGCATTCTTGAAGGGGAAGCATGTGCAGTCTCGCCTGCGGGACTATGAATATGCAGGATGCCATCATACCGATCAGCTGCATGAACACCTGCGCTAGGAGTGATTGTTGAGGCCTGAACCTCCGAATGAGCAGCTGCATGCTGTTGACCCTGGCAGAGTTCGGCTGCGCTGTTGCCGTCAGAGTGTTCAATGTTGCCCCTAGGTACTGTTGCACATGGGCGGGCTGCAGGTGTGACTTTGTGTAGTTGAGTGAGAACCTTAGACTGTGAAGGAGGTGAATTGTGCGCGACATGTGGCTGGCACACTGCTGGGCTGACTTGGCTTGAACGAGCCAGTAGCTTACCAGTATGCATCTGTTCTTGGCATGTAGGGCTGCTGACATTCATATCCGTGCATAGATCGCCGCCTAGTGTTGGGTCCGGATGATCGCACATTGTTGTCCTGGAAGAGTCTTCGAAGTATCACGAGATAGGTGGCTCCTCCCCTGGACTACAGTGCGCATGGGCATCGACTCCATCCTCAGATTGTTTTTAGCCATTGTGGCCAAGATGGAGTGAAACTAAGTGAATGATGACCATGCTAGAAATATATGTGAATTCTGCAGCTGCTACAGGCGCCGGGGAGGAGGGCGGGCGATATGGATGTCAGCATCCCTACATGCCAAGAACAGATGCATACTGGTAAGTAGCATATTCGGTTCGAGGCATGTGGGCTGCTGAATTCATATCTGTGCATAGAATACATAGCAGTCCCTCCATTAACGGCGGCCGCCCGTGCCAGCTGCAGCAGTTTGGAAAAGTGTTATTAGAACAGCCTACCCTACAGCTGCCTGCTTCTTTGGAGTGCACATCAACACAATAATGCTTTGTAAATGTGTGTGTGGTAGACCATGTGGCTGCTCTACATATGTCTTCCAAAGGAATATTTCCAAGGAAAGCCATGGAGGCCCCCAACTTTCTGGTGGAGTGGGCCCTTGGTGGAATGGTGAGAGTACGCTTGGCTTTCAGATAGCAGATCTGAATACATTTAACGATCCACCTAGCTATACCAGCTTTGGAAATGGGGTTACCTTTGTGTTGTGGCGCAAAGGCAACAAAGAGTTGTTTCGTTTTCCTAAAATCCTTGGTCCTATCAATGTAATACATTAGTGCCCTTTTGACGTCAAGGGTGTGGAGCAGTCTCTCCGCCAATGACTCAGGATTTTGAAAGAAAACAGGCAATTCAATCGTTTGGTTAATATGGAATTGAGACACTACCTTAGGAAGGAATTTAGGGTTAGTGCGAAGCACCACCCTGTTAGAATGAATTTGAATAAATGGCTTTTGAATAGTTAGTGCGTGGAGCTCACTAACTTGTCGTAGCGATGTAATCGCTATAAGGAAAGACACCTTCCATGTCAAGAATTGAATCTCGCAGGAATGCAGTGGTTCAAAAGGAGGACCCATCAGCCGGGTGAGGACCACATTGAGGTTCCACTCCGGAGCTGGTGGAGTCCACGGAGGAATGACTCCTTCTAGAAAGGCTTTAATGGCAGGCACCCTGAAAAGTGAGAGGTGCTGCCTGTTCTGGAGATAAGCGGCCATTGAGGATAGATGTATGCGGATGGAAGCGTAGGCCAGATTACATTTGTACAGATGGAAAAGATAACAAATGATGTTCTGAATAGACGCATCTAGCGGGTTAATGTTGTGGTCTGCACAATAAATGACAAACCGCTTCCACTTAGCCGCATAGCATGCTCTTGTGGTGGGCTTCCTCGCCTCCCGGATGATGTCCATACAGTCAGGAGGCAAGTTTAGGTAGCCAAACTCTAAGACCTCAGGAGCCAGATCGCCAGGTTGAGCTGTTGCGGATCTGGATGCTGAATGTCGCCATGGCTCTGCGTCAGAAGGCTGGGTGTGAGGCGTAGCCTTTGATGCGGTACCACGGACAGTTCTAGAAAACGTGGTGTACCATGGTTGGCGAGCCCACGTCGGAGCAACCAGGATGATAGTCATCGAGTGCTGCCTGAGCTTGCGTGCCACCAGCGGTATCAGAGGTGCTGGGGGAAAAGCGTACGCAAATTTGCCTGACCAGTTCATCCATATCCCATTGCCCTGCGACTGTGGGTGTGGGAACCTGGCGGCGAAGCTTTGGCATTTTGCGTTCTCCCTTGTGGCGAACAGGTCTATCTCTAGATGACCCCACCTTTGGAAGTACGGTTGGAGTACTGATGGGTGTATCTCCCACTCGTGCATTTGGTGGCTGTGTCTGCTGAGCAGGTCCGCCATCTGATTGTCCTTGCCCGGGAGGTGTTCTGCCATGAGGAAAATGTTCCTCTGAATGGCCCACTTCCACATGCTCTGAGCCAGATAAGACAGCTGTGGAGAGTGTGTTCCTCCCTGCTTCTGAATGTAGTACATGGCCGTCATGTTGTCCGTCCGGATCAACACGACCTTGTTGCACAGATGTACTTTGAAGGCCTTTAGTGCCATGAAGACTGCCATCAGTTCCAGAACATTGATGTGCATCTTCCGTTGCTGTGGTGTCCATAGTCCCTGCACAGTGTAATGGAGTACATGAGCTCCCATCCCTGGAGAGAAGCGTCCGTCGTCAGGATGATCTGTGGCACAGGCTCTTGGAACGGTCGTCCCTTGCAAAGGTTTCGTGGATTCCACCAATGCAGAGAGTTGTATGCCCGACCGCTCACCAACACTAGGTCTTTCAACTGTCCGTGAGCCTGAGTCCACTGACGTGCTAAGCACTCCTGAAGCGGACGCATGTGTAGTCTCGCGTGCGGGACTATGGAGATGCAGGAGGCCATCATGCCTATCAACTGCTTGAACACTCGCGCTGGAAGAGAGTGCTGGGGTTTGAATCGTTGTATCAGCGATTGAATGCTGCTGACCCTCACTGAATTTGGCTGTGCTGTGGCTGCCAGAGTGTTTATTGTCGCACCCAGATACTGCCGTATGTGGGCGGGCTGGAGGTGGGACTTTGGGTAATTCAGTGAGAATCCCAGATCGTGAAGGAGGTGAATGGTGTGGGACACATGAGCGGCACACTGCTGGGCTGACTTCGCCTGAATGAGCCAGTCGTCCAGATAAGGGTAGACGTGAATGTTCTGTCTCCTTAGGTGCGCCGCCACTGTCGCCAGGCACTTTGTGAACACCCTGGGTGCCGTGGTAACTCCGAAAGGCAAAACCTTGAACTGGTAGTGCTGGTTTTGGATGGTGAACCGGAGGTATTTTCTGTGTGATGGGTGCAGCGGGATGTGAAAATACGCATCCTTTAGGTCCAAAGTTGCGAGAAAATCCCCCTGACTGAGCAACGGGAGTACTTGCTGCAGGGTCAGCATATGGAAGTGCTCCAATAGGATGTACTGGTTGATGGGTCTGAGGTCCAGTATGGGTCTGAGGGACCCGTCCTTTTTTGGTATCAAGAAGTACAGGGAGTAAACCCCTGTGCCCCTTTCCTGCACAGGCACGAGCTCTATTGCCCCTTTTTGCAGCATGACTAAGACTTCCTGCTGCAATAAGTGCAAATGCTTGGCGGACATAGGACGGTGTCTTGGGGGTATGTTGGGTGGAGTGGATGTTAACTCCAGACAATAACCGTATTGTATAATTTGTCTGACCCACCTGTCTGTGGTGATGGTTCTCCAGACCGGCAGGAACTGCTTAAGTCTCCCCCCGACCGGTGTTGTGTGGTCGGGGGGCAGTGACAAGGCGTCACTGTTTGCTGGTGGCAGAGGATCTGGAGTTGTTGTTTCCACGACCTCTGCCCTTGGCGCTGTTGCCACGATATCCACCTCGACTTTTGTTGGTGTATGTGGACTGTGTGTTGCCCTTGTAGTACTGCGTTGTTTGGGAGAGCTGGCCTCTGGAAACGCCTCTAGTGCTTGAGCGACGAAAAGACCCACCCCTGAACTGCTGGGACTGTAAGGCACCCATGGACTTAGCAGTTTCCGTGTCCTTCTTAATCTTTTCTAAGGGTGTGTCAACCTCTGGGCCAAACAGGTGATCTGGATTCACTGTTTGATTAAGGATGGTGGTCTGTATCTCCGGCTTAAATCCGGAGATTCTCAGCCAAGCATGTTGTCGCAGCATAACACTAGTGTTAGCCGCTCTGGCTGCGGTGTCAGCCGCGTCCAGTGCACACTTAATCGAAGCATTAGAGATCAGCTTCCCCTCTTGAATAAGCATCTCAGCTGCCTCCTTGTATTCATCAGGCAGGTGTTGCAACAGGGTCTCCAGTGTGTCATAGTGTACCCTGTCATACCTCGCTAGAAGCGCTTGTGTATTGGAAATGCGCCAGATATTGGCAGCCTGTGCTGCCACCCTTTTCCCTGATGCCTCAAAGACCTTAGATTCCTTGTCTGGGGGAGGAGCATCACCCGTTGTCTGAGAATTAGCCCTCTTCCAGGCATTTGAGACGACAAGAGAGTCCAGAGGCAACTGTCCTTTAATATAGGTAGGATCCGTAGGCGCCGGCTTATACTTTTTTTCAATCTGAGGATTGATCACCCTTGCTCTGGTAGGCTCTTTAAAGATCTCTCCAGCATGTTTTAAGACACCTTTTAACATAGGTAGAGTTTTTACAGTCCTTTCTGAGACTGAAAAGGTATCAAAAAGGAAATCGACGTCAATAGGGTCAGCATGGAGCTGGACGTTGTGATGTTGAGCTGCCCGTTCAATGAGGGCATTGAATGCTGCAGAGTCCTCTGTAGGAGACGTCTTCACAGAATAGAGTTGAGTATCTTGTCCAGAATGAGGGTCACCTGGGTCAGCACCAGCAGCCCAGGGTTCATTGGTATCATCAGGGTCTGTATAGACAGGATAGCTGTACTCATCCTCATCATCCCCCTCCCCAGCGTCCACATCAGAGTAAGTGGGCGAGACATCTAGAGTCTGTGGAGAAACTAGTTCCACCAGGACAGGAGTGGAAGCAGAGTCCTTCTTTCTCTTGAGGGGAATCTTGTAGGACTCCATTGGTTGTTCCGGGGCAATTTTCCGCTTGTGGAGGGAAAGTCTGCCCGTCTCGGCATCAATAAAATGTTCATGCTGTTCGTCCACCGAAGATTGTCGATGCTTCAGGGTGGATGCCCCCGTCGACGACTTCGGCACCGAAGACATCTTCTCGGAGACGCTGGTGAACGCGGCGGACGGGCGTGTCGAGTCGACGGGATCCTTCGAGGCCCCACTAGTAGTGGACTCTCGGGGTGCGCCGCTCTTGGCCCTGTCCTGTTGAGGCGGAGCCTCGAGAACTGTCGGGTCGCCGAGTCCTTTCTTCGGGTCACCGAGTCCTTTGTTGGTGTCGACCGCCTTCGGCGCCGACTTAATCGGCTCGACCACCTTGACTTTAGTCTTCGGCGCGGCAGACTTCGTCTCAACGCCCTTGACTTGAGCCTTCGGCTCGACAACACCCTTTTGCTTCTTCGGCGCCGAGGGCTCCGAGGCTTTGGATCCGACCAGAGTGATGCGCACTTTTGGTTTCGAGGCGGGCACCTGCGCTGTATTTTGTGTTGAGACCGTAGGTTTCGCTTTCGGTTTCGATTTACCAGGGTGCGGCTCAATAGCAATGTCCGGGGCCGAGCCCGAAGGCGGGGCCGTAGAACCCATCGAAAGATCTTGGGTAAGGCCTAGTGGCGATCCCTCGACCTGAGCCTTATGAATCTGTACGATTCCAGTGTCCGAGCGAGGTAGCTCTTTGTCCGAGCTATCCTCCATGGCCCCAAGGGCCCCGTCGTCGTCCCCTACCTCGTCCACGACTTCTTCAGCTTCGAACATTTCTGCGTCCACATCGTAGTCGTAGTCGACGTCCGACGCGGGATTCGACAGGTTGTCACTGATGTCCCCGGTAACTTCTTCCTTGACATCCCCGGCATCGAAAATGTCCGCAGGCGCCGGTGCAGTCTGCTGGGCCTCCTGGCGCGTCGATGCTTAAGCGTCTTCTTGGACCTGAAGCGGGAACAAGCCATGCAACTGGATTCATCGTGGTCCGGCGACAGACACTTGTTGCACACCGGGTGGACGTCGATGTGGGGATACTTCGAGTTGCAGACGGGACATCTTTTGAACGGACTTCGTTCCATGATGAACAGTCGATAGGGTCTGAGGCGTCGACTGGGCCCTCCGCGTCGAAAGCACGCGGTTGATGTAATCCGGCTCGGAACCGAGCTGGAAGAGTTAGGCACCGAACGCAAGACAATACCGACGTGTACTAAAGACCTTTTGGTCTTAGGAAAGTTATTTTAATCGATTCCGACTAGAGGGAACCAATATACATCCGAACCCAATGGCGGAAAAAAACAATCTGAGGATGGAGTCGATGTCCATGCGCACTGTAGTCCAGGCGAGGAGCCACCTATCTCGTGATAATTCGAAGACTCTTCCAGGACAAAAATGTGCGATCATCCGGACCCAACACTAGGCGGCAATCTATGCACAGATATGAATTCAGCAGCCCACATGCCTCGAACATGTTGTCTTCGAAGGTGCGCAGCCACGGTCGCTAAGCACTTGGTGAACACTCTAGGGGCAGTGGTGACCCCGAAAGGCAGGACCTTGAATTGGTAATGCTGATTGTTGATGGTGAACCTGAGATATTTTTTGTGACTTGGGTGAATGGGAATGTGGAAATATACATCCTTGAGGTCCAGGGTCGCTAGGAAGTCGCCCTGACTGAGCAACGGCAGGACCTGCTGTAAGGTTAACATATGAAAGTGTTCTGAAAGTATGTATTGGTTGAGGGGTCTGAGGTCTAGAATGGGTCGCAGGGATCCGTCCTTTGTTGGGATTAAGAAGTACAGACCCTGTACCTCGTTCTTCAGCAGGCACGAGCTCTATTGCCCCTTTTTGCAGCATGGAGAGTACTTCTTGCTGCAATAAGTGCATGTGCTCTGCGGACATAGGACAGTGCCTTGAGGGTATGTTGGGGGGGTGGAGGTTAGTTCTAGACAATAGCCGTATCGGATAAGTTGTCTCACCCACCTGTCCATGGTAATGCCTTCCCAGACTGGCAGGAACTGCTGGAGTCTTCCCCCGACAGGTGTTAGATGGTCAGGGGGCAGTGACAAGGCGTCACTGTTTGTTGGGAGCGGAGGATCTGGCGTTGTTATTGCCACGTCCTCTGCCTTTGGCGCTGTTCCCACGGTATCCACCCCTGGTATTCTTTGTGTAGGTGGATTGCATGCTCCCTTTGGTGCACTGGGCCTGCTGTAAAGCCTGTCCTCTACAGGCTCCCCTATTACCGGAGCGACAAAAGGAACTGCCGCGAAACTGCTGAGATTGCAGAGCCCCCATGGATTTTGCTGTCTCAGTGTCCTTTTTTATTTTTTCGAGTGTTGGATCTACCTCGGGACCAAAAAGGAAGTCTGGGTTAACCGGCTGGTTGAGCAGAGTTGTTTGAATCTCGGGTTTGAATCCAGAGATGCGGAGCCATGCGTGACGTCTTAGCATTACACTACTGTTGATGGCCCTAGCTGCCGTGTCTGCTGCGTCCAGTGAGCATTTGATGGATGCATTAGAAATCAACTTCCCGTCCTGTATAATCATTTCTGCTCCCTCCTTGTACACATCAGGCAGGTGTTGCAACAACTGTTCTAGTGTGTCGTAGTGAGCCCTGTCATATCTAGCCAACAGGGCCTGTGTATTTGAAATGCTCCAAATATTAGCAGCCTGTGCTGCCACTCGCTTTCCTGACGCCTCCAGAATCTTTGATTCTTTGTCCGGAGGTGGAGCGTCACCACTAGTTTGTGAGTTTGCCCTCTTGCGGGCATTGGCCACTACAAGGGAGTCCAATGGGAGCTGGCCTTTGATGTAGGTGGGGTCCATTGGAGCAGGCCTATATTTTTTTTCAATCCGTGGGTTGATAACCCCTGCCTTTGTCGGTTATTTGAAAATGTCCGCAGCATGCTTGAGGACCCCTTTAAGCATAGGCAAAGTCTTAGTGGATCTTTCAGAGGTGGAGAAAGTGTCAAACAAGAAATCTTCTTCCACAGGTTCTGCATGCATTTCCACGTCATGGTTGAGGGCTGCCCTTTCTATCAAAGCGTTAAACGCCGTCGTGTCCTCAGTTGGCGAGGTTTTGACGCTGTAGGACTGAGCGTCTGGTGCAGCTTGTGGATCATCAGGGTCTACAGTTTGATCTACAGCCTCAGACCACTGTTTTGGTTCGTCCTGATCAGTGTCAGCGTGATAAGTGAAGGCCGCTTGACCATAGTCTTCACCTATGTCCTCCTCGCTTTGTGCTGGAGAATATGCCATTTGGTGTGAATAGTCCTGAACGTGTTCAAAGAGAACTGGTGAGGTGGCCGAGTCCTTCTTCCGTTTAAGAGGAATTTTGTAACCCTCCAAGGGATGTTCAGGTGCGATCTTCCGCTTGTGGATGGTTAGCCTGCCTGATTCCGAGTCGATGAAGAGTTTCGACTGGTTGTTGTACGAGGGTTCGTGGAACACAACCCCTTCAGGGGTGGGCTTCGAAGGCGCCAACAACGTTTTTGAAGGGTCGGTGCCTCTGTGGTGTTCGAGATGCTTCGCTCAAGCCGTTGGCGGAAGACCGAACTTAATCGGAGGGTGGCCGACGTTTTTGGAGCTCGTTGTAGTGGTCGATTCGAGCTGCTTTGGCGCCTAATTAGGACGCTTGCTTAATTGCGTCGACTTGAGCTCCCGGCGTGTAGCATGCCCGGCCTTAGGCGTCGACGACACTTGCAGTTTCGGGTAGGCTTTGCTTTTCGACTCAAGTTGTTTGCTCAGCAGTGGCTTGAGCCCTGAAATCTTCGGCTCGACGGCCTTCTTAGTCTGGAGGCCTTTGGCCTTGTCGCCATGTTTGTGCGTCGACGTCGACACCGACTGCGTCGAGGTGACGTGTTTGACGGTTGAGCTCTGCTTCGACGCTCCAGTCTTCGAGGCGACAGACCCTTTCGACGCCGAAGGGTCGTCGATAGTTTTTGATTGGACTGGCGTCGACGTCGAACCGACCACCATTTTAAGAAGTTTCGGTGTCGATTTCGGCTCCGTCTGTTTCGGTTTCGATTTTGAAGAATCGACAGATGGCTTCTTCGATGTATTCTTAGCCTGGCTTGGACGCGGGGCTTTAGAATGTGAAGGAAGGTCTTGGCTAAGGCCTCTCGGCAATGCCTCGACCTGAGCCGTAGGGAGCGTAATGTCAGTTATAGGCCCCGCTACTGCGGTTGGGCCCGGCTCATGACTGGAGTTGTCATCGACGGCTCCGATGGCCCCTTCGTCGTCCCCTACCTCGACGACGTCTTCTCCGTGGACGTACTCTTCAGTCATGCTCCGACGCTGGTTCCGACTGCTCTTCAGGAACCTCTTCTTCTTCTTCTTCTTCTTCGTCACCGGCCTCGAAGATGTTGACCGGCTCGGGCGCCGCCTTTTGCGCTGACTGTCTCGCTGCGCGTCGAAGTTTAAGCGTCTTCTTGGAGCGGAACTTCGAGCAGGCCATACAGCTGGCCTCGTCGTGCTCGGGGGACAAACATTTATTGCACACTGGGTGCACATCAATGTGGGGGTATTTTAAATTACAGACGGGGCATCGTTTAAACGGGCTCCGATCCATCGTTGTCGTAGTCTGGTCCTTTGGTGTCGAAAGCGAGAAGCAGCTTCCGACGTCCGGTTCGAAGAACTGGAAAAGAAACAGGCACCGAACGAGACAATGCCGACGCTTCGAAGGCCTTTTGGCCTTAGGAAAGAGTTAATACAAAGTTTCCGAACTAGAGTCGAGAAAGTACATCCGAACCCAATGGCGGAAAAAAACAATCTGAGGATGGACAGGATGCCCATGCGCACTGTAGTCCAGGGGAGGAGCCACCTATCTCGTGATACTTCGAAGACTCTTCCAGGACAACAATGTGCAATCATCCGGACCCAACACTAGGCGGCGATCTATGCAAAGATATGAATTCCGCAGCCCACATGCCTCGAACAGTAGGAGATGTCCATGCAAGAAAGAATGAATGCTACAGCTGCGACAGGCACCGGGGAGGAGGGTGGCTGATATGAATTCAGCAGCCCTACATGCCAAGAACAGATGCATACTGGTAAGTAGCATATTCAGTTCGAGGCATGTGGGCTGCTGAATTCATAGCTGTGCATAGAATGTATAGCAGTCTCTCCCTTAGCGGTGGCTATCTGTGCCAGCTGCAGCAGTTTGAAAAAAAGTTTTTAGAACAGCCTGTCCTACAGCAGCTTGCTGTTTGGAATGAACATCTACACAGTAGAGTTTTGTGAAGGTATGTATGGTAGACCATGTGGCTGCTCTACATATTTCCTCTAGAGGAATGTTTCCCAGGAAAGACATAGATGCCCCTAGTTTGCGTGTAGAATGCGCTCTTTGGGGAACTGTTAAGGTGCGTTTTGCTTTTTGAAAACATATTTGAATGCACTTAACGATCCATCTGGCTAACCCGGATTTTGAAATTGGATTGCCTTTGTGTTGTGGTAAAAAGGCAACAAACAATTGTTTAGTTTTCCTAAAATCCTTAGTTCTGTCAATGTAGTAAAGAAGAGCTCTTTTGACATCTAGTGTATGTAGTGCTCTTTCAGGTACTGACTGTGGATTTGGAAAGAACACTGGCAGTTCTACTGTCTGATTGATATGAAAGTGGGATACCACCTTTGGCATGAATTTAGGGTTTGTTGTAAGCACCACCCTATTTGCATGTATTTGGATAAATGGCTCTTGAATAGTTAGGGCTTGGAGCTCGCTAACTCATCTAAGCGAAGTAATCGCTACCAGAAAAACCACCTTCCATGTTAGAAATTGTAATTCACATGAATGTAACGGCTCAAATGGTGGTCCCATCAGTCTGGTTAAAACAATGTTCAGGTTCCAGACTGGTGAAGGTGGGTGTTTTGGAGGAATGATTCGTTTGAGTCCCTCCATGAATGCTTTAATTGCTGGCACTCGAAACAGCGAAAGATGCTGTCTGTTTTGAAGATAGGCTGCTATGGCAGCTAAGTGTATTCGTATAGATGAATAAGCTAAATTGCAATGATGTAAGTGCAAAAGATAGCAAATGATGTTTTGTGTTGAAGCATCTAATGGGTTTATGTCATTATTATTACAATAAATGACAAAACGCTTCCACTTTGAAGCGTAACATGCTCTGGTAGCAGGTTTTCTTGCCTCTTTGATAATATTCATGCAGTCTGAAGGTAAATTTAGATGCCCAAACTCTAGGACTTCAGGAGCCAGATTGCAAGGTTCAGCTGTTGCGGATCTGAGTGCTGTATGTCTCCATGGCTCTGCGTTAGAAGAGCGGGTGTTAGATGCAGTCTTTGATGAGGCACCACGGAGAGTTCTAGAAATGTTGAGTACCACGGTTGACTTGCCCATGTTGGAGCAACTAGGATTAGTATCATTGGATGCTGGCGTAGTTTGCGTGCCACCAGCGGTATTAGTGGTGCTGGGGGGAAAGCGTACGCAAATTTGCCTGACCAGTTCATCCATATTGCATTACCCTGCGACTGCGAATGTGGGAACCTGGGGGCAAAGTACTGGCATTTTGCATTTTCCTTTGAGGCGAACAGGTCTATGTCTGGTTGTCCCCACTGTTGGAAGTATGGTTGTAGCACTTTGGGATGAATCTCCCACTAATGCATCTGTTGGCTGTGTCTGCTGAGCAGATCCGTTATTTGATTGTCCTTGCCTGGGAGGTGTTCCGCCATGAGAAAAATGTTTCTTTGAATGGCCCACTTCCACATGCTTTGAGCTAGATGTAATAGTTGTGGAGAGTGTGTTCCTCCCTGCTTCTGTATGTAATAAATTGCCGTCATGTTGTCCATCCAGATCAACACAGTCTTGTTGCACAAATGTATTTTGAATGCTTTCAGTCCCAGAAAAACTGCCATCAGTTCTAGTAAGTTGATGTGCATTTTCTTTTGTTGTGTCGTCCATAGGCCTTGCACTGTGTACTGAAGGACATGGGCTACCCATCCTAACAGGGATGCGTCCGCCGTCATGACTATCTGTGGTACAGGCTCTTGGAACAGTCGACCTTAGCAAAGGTTTTGTGGTTTTCACCAATGCAGAGAGTTGTATGCACAACTGGTTACCAACACTAGGTCTTTCAATTGTCCGTGAGCCTGGTTCCATTGTTGTGCTAGGCACTGTTGTAGCGGACGCATGTGTAGTCGTGCGTGAGGGATTATGTATATGCACGAAGCCATCATGCCTATGAGTTGCATAAACACTTGTGCAGAGAGCAAGTGTTGTGGCTTGAACTTTTGGATGAGCAGTTGCATACTGTTGATCCTTGCTGTGCTTGGGTATGCTTTTGCTGCTAGAGTATCTACTGTTGCTCCCAGGTATTGTTGTACATGGGACGGCTGTAGGTGAGATTTTGGGTAGTTCCACGAGAAGCCTACACTGTGTAGGAGATGAATGGTGTGAGACATGTGGCTGGCACATTGCTGGGCCGACTTTGCTTGTATTAGCCAGTCGTCCAGGTACGGGTAGACATGAATATGCTGTCTTCTTAGATGTGCAGCTACTGTCGCTAGGCATTTTGTGAACACCCGTGGGGCTGTTGTCACACCAAAAGGAAGGACTTTGAATTGGTAGTGTTGACCTCGTATTGTGAATCTGAGATACTTCCTGTGAGCCGGGTGTATAGGTATATGGAAGTATGCATCTTTGAGGTCTAAAGTTGCGAGGAAGTCTCCTTGCTGCAGCAGTGGTAAGACTTGTTGTAGAGTGAGCATACGGAAATGCTCTGATAGAATGTATTGATTTAGGGGCCTGAGGTCCAATATTGGTCTGAGAGACCCATCTCTTTTGGGGATTAGGAAGTAAAGAGAGTATACCCCTGTTCCCTGATGTTGTATCGGTACTGGTTCTATGGCTCCTTTTTGCAGCATACTGATAACCTCATGCTGCAATAGGTTGAGCTGTTCTGTGGATATAGAACGGTGTACGCGTGGTATGTTGGGCGGTGTGGAGATGAGCTCTAGGCAATAGCCATTTCGGATAATTTTTATTACCCACCTGTCCGTGGTGATGTTTTGCCAGGCAGGTAGGAACTGCTGTAGTCGTCCCCCGACCGGTGTTATATGGTCTGGGGGTAGCGACAAGAAGTCACTGCTGCGTGTTGGTAGAGGATCTGGTGGTATTACCTCCTCTCCCTCTGCCCTTGTTGCTATTGCCTCGGTAACCACCTCTATTATTGTTTTTGTTGTAGGTGGTTTGCGTGTTCCCCTTGTAGTTTGAGCTGTGCTGTGACAAGGTACCTCTTGCAGGTCCTCTGGAATTGGAGGGACGAAAGGAGCCCCTATGTTGTTGGGATTGCAAGGCGCCCATCGAATTAGCAGTCTCAGTGTCCTTCATTTTGTCCAGAATGTTGTCTACAGCTGGACCAAACAAGAAATCTGGATTTACTTGCTGATTTAATATAGTGGAATGAACTTCATTTTTGAAACCTGAGATGCGAAGCAACGCATGTCTTCTGAGCATGACACTGGTGTTAATTGACCTGGCAGCTGTGTCTGCAACGTCTAAGGCACATTTAATGGAGGCATTAGTTATTAACTTTCCCTCCTGTACTAGTTCCTCAGCCTGTTCCTTGTAGGGTTCAGGTAAATGCTGGAGGAGTGTCTCTAAGGTGTCATAGTGTGCCCTGTCGTACCTAGCTAGCAGGGCTTGTGTATTTGCAATACGCCATGTGTTTGCTGCTTGGGCAGCTACCCTTTTGCCTGAAGCCTCTATTATAGGGTTAATTACCCTAGCCCTAGTGGTTTCCTTAACTATGTCTCCTGCATGTTTAAGTACCCCTTTCAACACAGGTAATGTTTTTACAGACCTTTCTGATTTAGCAAAAGTGTCAAAAAGGAAATCCTCCTCAATGGGGTCTGCATGCATCTCTACATTGTGATGCAGGGCTGCTCTGTCTATTAGTGCATTAAATACAGCCGTATCCTCTGTAGGGGAAGGCTTAGTAGGGTATGCAGGTGTATCTGGAATGGGTGTAGAGCTATAAGGGTCCACTGAGTCCGCCCATGGTTGTGGCTGGGTGTCTGTGTCAGGGTCTACTGGGTAAATGTAATCCTCATTATCTTCATCAATCACCTCTTCCTCTGAGTGTGTGGGTGAATCTGTGTATGTGTTAGGCATAGCTGGATGGATAGGATCAAATAGAATAGGGGAAGTAAGACAGTCCCTTTTCTTTTTTAGTGGGATAGTATAGGAGTCTTTACTGGATACTGGTTTGACTTTCCTTTTGTAGAGAGTAACTTTGCCAGTATTAGGGTCAATATAGAGTTTTGACTGTTCTTCTCCTGAGGGGTCTGGGTATAAGATCTCCTCTTCAGCAGTTTTTGACTTTAATTGTTTCGGTCCGACACTGCTCTTTGGGTCGACCAGTCTTGACGTTACAAGAGTTTTTTGCTTTTTATCAAGGGGAGTTGGAAGTCCAAATTTAATTGGTCCTAAAGGTTTCAACAGTCCAACTGTGTGTTTTGGCTCTGCTGGTTTCTTTAGAGCCGATGTTTTGATCAGTTCGACGTTTCTAGTCGGCTGGATCGATTCCTTTTGAACTTGAGGCGTCTTCGAAAGCTGTTGTTTCGGAATGATGCCTTGATTTTTCGGCTCGATGCCCCTCTGTGGATTGATTGGCTATGGCTCGATAGTTTTCGATGGAACTACTTTTGGCTTGTCGACTTTGTTTCGGTTCGATGAACATTTTGGGATCGAGGCCTTCTCGAAGAACCCCTTTTGTTTTATTTGCAGTCGGAGCCGATTTTATCCGTTCGACGGCCTTCAGTTTCGGAGTTTGTATAGGCACGTTGGCCTTCGGCTCAGCAACCTTTTTGTTCGACTCCGATGGGTCTACGTAGTTCGGCCCGAACACTGTATTGTCTATCAGTTTCGGTTTCGTTTTTGGTTCCACTGTTTCTGGTTTCGATACCAATTATTGATGATGCTTATGAGATGGCTCTTTTTGAATATCCTCAGCCGAGCTGGAGTGCGGGGCTATAGAATCGGTATCGAGATCTTGGCTAAGGCCTTCCAGCGATGCCGCGACCTGAGCCTTTGGAACCGACGTAATGTTTTTGTGGGGCGGTGTACTCGCGATTCGCCCCGCTTCTTCACTGGAGCCGTCCTCGACAGCTCTAATCCCTTGATCGTCGTCTCCTACTTCGACGATGTCTTCTTCATCGTCGACGTAGTAATTGGATTCATACTCGGAGTCTTGATCGGACTGTTCCTCCGATTCTTCGGCTTCGACAAATTCTTCCTCGTCGTGGAAGATATTTTCTGGCTCCGGCGCTGATTGCTGCATTATTAACCTAGCGGCCCTTCGATTCTGGATCGTCTTTTTGGATCGAAACTGGGCACAGGCTAGGCAGTCGTCTTCGTTATGATCTGTGGATAGACATCTGTTACATACAGGGTGTTTGTCTGTATGTGGGAATTTTGCGTTACATTGAGGGCATCTTTTAAAAGGAAACCGTTCCATCGACGACCGGCCCGCGTGGCGTCGAGAAGGCCCTGCGGCCCTATTCCACGTCCGGAGCTGGATAACTCTATGCAAAGTTTCTCTAGACCGATCGAAACAATACCGATGAACTCTAAGGCCTTTTGGCCTTTTAGAATAATTTTTTTCGATTCCGAACTTCGAGTAAAGAAAGTACATCTGAACCCAATGGCGGAAAAAAACAATCTGAGGATGGAGAGGATGCCCATGCGCACTGTAGTCCGAGGGAGGAGCCACCTATCTCGTGATACTTCGAAGACTCTTCCAGGACAACAATATGCAATCATCCGGACCCAACACTAGGCGGCGATCTATGCACAGATATGAATTCAGCAGCCCACATGCCTCGAACCTTCTGTCTACTTGGGTAAGTAAGAGTTTTTCATAGGATACATGAATGCGATATTGTAAAAATCACGTGTCTCTTTTTTTTTTAAATGTAGGGTGTTTCTGCATAGTACACACTGGAACTCGGCCTAACATATGGAAGCTGCCATGTCTAACACAGTTTTGCTCGTTATGTTTTCGGCGACCAAAACATTTTCCTATCACAATCCCACTGGCATTTTCACAAACATAAGTTAAATAGTTTCAGTTAAAAAAGAAAAGATGAATAAAATAATGACAAGGGATTATAGAAAGAATTATGAAAAAAGAGCATACGCACAATAATAGAACTAGTCAGGAGGGTGCATATGGGATTGATACCCCAATCTTGAACATACAAACACACATTCATGATGTCTTTTCTGTATATTGGTAGCAGTCCAGTGCTGTCATGTAGGGAAGATTCTAGTAGAGTCAGTCGCATAGAGGATGTGATAGAATCACATCATGTGGGGGGATTGCTGCATGAATGGAGTGTATAAGGCAGCTGGGGTTCAGCCGAAGACTGGGAAGGAGCTCTGATCAGTAGATCTCAAAGAGTTTTCATGCAGGTAACCCCAAGGTGGATTTTGTTTAAAATACTTAATGTGAGAGAGGGTCCTGGATCTTGGAATATTGGCAGTGACACCAAACCCTTACTCTAGCATGGCAGCGAGGGAGAGAAGTGGATCTTGTGGCCAAATGATAACAGGTGACCATTTCATGAACACACATGAATGGTATTGTTGGAAGGTTTACTCCTTTTGACACGGACGAGGCAACAGCAGACAAAGCTGCAATGAGTCACAGAATAGCTACTGAAAACTGGTAGTGGTTTGTGGCAGCCATTTTGCCTGAGTACATGTGTGGTTTGGAGATAGTTTAAGTATCACTCATCAGTTACCTAGTTCAAGGATAAAAATAGGTAGCCAGATACATGACATCACCTGCTCATGGGATTTATATGTCCAACTATCAACCACAGAAAACATTGACAGAGCAATAAAGACTCCAAAATCTCCACTTGCACCACCTTATCACACATTAGGGTATACAGGCGCTGGAAGAATAAAGATTTACTGGTATAACTCCCCATCTACTTGCCTTGATGAAATTGCGCACCTCTATATCTTGGATTCAAAATTATTGCAGGCTGATATTTTCAAGTTGATATTATCCCACCACACCGTCCTGGGATATCCCACTAGTACTCTAGGATGTGAAACAAAGTAGCCTAGTTTCCAGAATTAAACACAATTATGGTAATGATTATTAAGAGAAGGGTTTAGCAAAAAGAAAGTGGGTAAGGTTCAAGGTAATTCACCCTACCAATGATTGTGTTAATTTATGTGAAATATAGGTGGATTGTTAAACAGGCGTGTTAATAAATAATGACAGGTAAGATGAAACAGAATATACAGCAGGGCAGGCTTATGCAAAGCCAAATGAGTATTCATTCAAAAAGATCCAACTACTTAAAATGCGAAAAACAAAAAAATGAGTTGGACTATATAAAGTGAGATTTTCTCTTAGAAGAGTTTTGGAATAGTGCTCAACAGTTCTGTGGGTCTGAATTTAATTCATCCATCAGTAGTCTTTGAATGGCACAGGGACACCTAAACACATCTATGCGTTAGTACTGAGTGATTGTTTGTGTGTCTGTGTTCTTTACACACTTGGAAATGAAGTTCGTATAAAAGGAGAGAACATTGACTGCCTCTTGTTGGTGATTGTTCCGGACGCATGACCGGGTTAAGAGAACTGATTTGTGTCTCTACAGTTGGTAGCCCCTAGAAATAAAATGGTTTATTTCCGGGCAATCAGTTAGCACTGTAGCACTGCTGTGGTCTTATTAGAAAAGAACACAGTTCAACTGAGCTGCAGAAAAATGAAAGAGTTAGACCCCCTTTTGAGGTGCATTTTGATACAGCTTCATTTTATTAAATTAAGGAGAATGTGTTTTTGGTGTGGAGCAAGCATGGCAAAAGAGACACATGTAGCAATAAAGGGCACATGTATCTTGGTTGTAGTGAGAGGTCAGACACCTTCAATACACTCTAATTGAGGGGCGCAATGGTGACTTGTTTCACTGTAATATTAATACAAATAATAACTTATGTTGTGTATATAATGCTGTCTACCTCACTTATGGCATTTGTTAGCATTGTACATAAAAGTGGGTCCAACTCAATTGACTAACCTCGGAAGGATGGAAGGCTGAGTCTAGATTGCAGGATTCACACTTGTGACCTATAGATTAGTGCGCATGTCAACTGTGAGTCTTCAGCTCACTGAGCCATCCTGCTGGCTGTCCAGTTTTGACTGTTAGGACGGGGTCACCGGAAATGACAAACAGGGGCAGTATTTCCTGTATTAGGCTTCTCATTTTGGATCTCTCGTTTCTGCAATGCCAACACAGACATGTTTCCTTCTCAAGTAGATAATAGAAGTCCTACTTATTTGTGAAATAAGTTTCCCTGTACCTCAAGTGCCAAGAAACAAAATCCACTCAAGGTATTTGTCTGAACCGCATTCAGCATCAGTGCACCACACTAATTCTGGCCAAAGACGCATCTACTCGGCGCTTTGTAAGGGACCAATCACCTTCCAGCAGCTAACTTGACATTATTGTGCTAAAAGGACAGAAAATCGTGCTCTGTGTCTGATACTTGAAGGAGGCGCTACGCTTTAGCGCCGCGAGGAGTGATCCGGGCCGCGTCCCAAGGCACACGTGTGATTGTTGTAGGGCTAATACCATAGTATGAACTCCAAGAGCCGCGGGTCGAGGTGTTTATCGCACTCAATCCCGTTATTATCAGCCTAAGCCCACATCCTGTGGCATTATTCCGAGAACATCCCAACGGAGAGAGCTGCAGCTGCCGAGGGAACATTCATGTTTAATGGCGCAGTGAAAAGAGGGATCACTTCAGCATGGGTTAAACTGGTCTAAAATGGAAGTCTGCTCTTCAGCCGGCATTGGCTCCCTGCACCCGCAGCGTGTGCACTGTCTATTTCTGTAACTGAGGACCAAGGCAAGGCCTGGTGTAAGAAGGAAAATGCTACTTACCAGTATGCATCTGTTCTTGGCATGTAGAGCTGCAGAGTACTACACTTAGCAATAGATCGCCACCTGGTGTTGGGCTCGGATGATTGCAGGTTGTTGTCTTCTTGGAAGAAGTCTTTGTAGTCACGAGATAGGTGACTCCTCCCTTGGACAATACTGTGCACGGTCATCGAATCCATCCTCAGATTGTTGTTGGAGATTGGAGTTAGTAGAAGTAAAGAGAAAGGATGTCCATGCGTGTGCATCAAAGTAAGATGAGTACTGGAACGGATACAAGTCCCGGGGAGGCGGGAGGGCGTGTAGGACTCTGTAGCTCTACATGCCAAGAACAGATGCATACTAGTAAGAACAATTTTCCGTTCGAGGCATATGAGCTGCAGATCCTACACTTAGCATCGATTGTGCAGCAGTGTCTCCCCTAGCGGTGGTCGCTTGTATCCGTTGCAGCATACTGAAATAGTGTTTTAAGGACAGCTTGGCCCACTGCAGCTTGCTGCTTGGCTTGCACATCCACACAATAGTGTTTAGTGAAGGTGTATATTGTAGACCATGTTGCTGCCTTGCATATGTCCTCTAGTGGTATGTTTCCGAAGAAAGCCATAGAGGCTCCTAGTTTGCGAATGGAGTGTGCTGTAGGAGGAACTGTTAGTGTATGTTTAGCTTTTTGATAGCATATTTGAATACACTTTACAATCCATCTGGCAATTCCTCCTTTAGAGATGGGATTGCCTTTGAGTGGGGGAGAGAAAGATAAAAATAGTTGTTTTGTCTTTCTGAAGGATTTAGTCCTGTCTGTGTAATATAGTAGAGCTCTTCTAACATCTAACGTATGCAACAGAGTCCGGTTTTTGAAAAAACACTGGTAACTCTACTGATTGGTTTAGGTGAAAAGGAGTAATCACCTTTGGCAGGAATTTAGGATTGGTTAGGATGTATTTAAAAAAATTGTTCTTCTATTGTGAATGCTTGTATTTCACTGACTCTTCTGAGAGAGGTGATGGCAACAAGGAAGGCAGTTTTCCATGTTAGAAATTGCAGTTCGCACTTATGTAAAGGCTCAAAAGGGGTGCCCATGAGTCTTTTAAGGACCACATTTAGGTTCCATACTGGTGCAGGTGGTAACCTAGGTGGGATTATTCGTTTTAATCCTTCCATAAATGCTTTTATTGCAGGTACTCTAAAGAGAGATAGATGTTGTCTATTTTGTAAATAGGCTGCAATTGCTGCTAAATGCTGGCGTATGGAAGAATAAGCCAAATTGGACCTTTGTAGGTGTAGAAGGTAGCAAATGATATTTTAGATGGAAACATCCAGTGGATCAATGTGATTGTTACAGTATATTGCAAATCTTTTCCACTTAGCAGCATAACATGCTCTGGTAGTGGGTCTCCTAGCTTCCTTAATGATATTCATACAGTCTGGTGGTAATTTTAAGTAACCAAACTCTAGGACTTCAGTAGCCAGATCGCCAAATTCAGTTGGCTTGGTTCTGGGTGCCTTATTTCTCCATGGTTCTGTGTTAGCAGGGATGGCGTGAGCCGTAATTTCTGATGTGGAACCAGTGAGAAATCCAGTAGCGTGGTGAACCACGGCTGGCGTGCCAATGTGGGGGGCACTAGTATTAGTTTGAGAGACTGTTGTCTGAGCTTGCGTACTACTAGTGGAATGAGTGGGAGAGGCAGAAAAGCATACGCAAATCTGCCTGACCAGTTCATCCATATTGCATTCCCCTCCGACCGTGGGTGTGGGAACCTGGCGGCGAAGGTTGGGCATTTTGCATTTTCGTGGGTGGCAAACAGGTCTATCTGTGGCTGCCCCTACATTTGGAAGAATGGTTGTAGAACTTGTGGGTGTATCTCCCATTTGTGAATCTGTTGTGACTGACGACTCAACAGGTCTGCTATCTGATTGTGAATTCCTGGAAGGTGTTCTACTGTCAGAGGCATGTTTTGAGGGATGGCCCATCTACAAAGGTTCTGTGCAAGCTGGGACAGTTGCAGAGAGTGTATCCCCCCTGTTTTTGTATATAATACATGGCTGTCATATTGTCCGTCCGGACTAGGACAGCTTTGTTTTGTATTTGTACTTGAAAAGTTTTGAGTGTTAGGAAAATTGCTAGCAACTCTAAATGGTTGATGTGGAACTGTTTCTGTTGATTGTTCCACTGACCTTGTGTGGTATAATGCAAGAGATGGGCTCCCCATCCTGTGAGGGATGCATCTGTCGTAAGCACTATCTGTGGAACAGGGTAAAGGAACGGCCGTCCCTTTGTTAAGTTTTTGGTGTTCCACCATTGCAGAGAGCGATATGTACGGCTGTCTACCAACACCAGGTCTGTGAGCTGACCTTGAGCCTGATTCCATTGTTGTGCTAGACATTCTTGTAGTAGGCCATCATGCCTATTAGTTTCATAAACACTCTGGCTTGGAGAGAGTGCTGGCATTGAAAAAGGGAGACTAAGTTCTGAATACTTTGAATCCTGGCTTGACTGGGATACGCTAGAGCTGTAGATGTGTCTATGGTAGCTCCTAGATATTGATGAACGTGCGAAGGCTCTAGGTGCAACTTGGTGTAGTTTATCGTAAATCCTAAGTCGTGCAATGTTTGAATTGTTTGTTTTGTGTGTTGTACACACTGGTTGAACGATCTTGCTTTTAAGAGCCAGTCGTCGAGATAAGGGAAGACATGTATTTGTTGTCTTCTGAGATGTGCTGCTACTACTGCTAAGCACTTTGTAAACACTTGTGGTGCTGTTGTGACCCCGAATGGAAGGACTTTGAACTGATAGTGTTGTCCTTGTATGACAAACCTTAGATACTTCCTGCGCACAGGATGTATAGGAATGTATAGGAATGTGAAAGTAGGCGTCCTTTAGGTCTAGTGTGGACAGAAAATTGCTGTAGTAATGGGAGGACTTGTTGTAAAGTGATCATGTGAAAATGATCCGATTGTATGTAGTGGTTGAGGGGCATGAGGTCGAGAATTGGTCTTAATGTCCCGTCCTTTTTGGGAATTAGGAAGTGCAGGGAGTAAACTCCTGTTCCTTGTTCCTCGAAAGGTAGTACTTGAATAGCATCTTTTTGTAGAAGTGCTAGAACATCCTGTTGAAGCAGAGTTATATGGTCTGTGGACATTGGACACTGCCTGGGTGGTATGTTTGGGGGGGTTGCTGTGAGTTCTAGGCAGTAACCATGTTGAATAATTTGTCTTACCCACCTGTCTGTTGTGATGGAGTTCCAGACAGGTAGGAAGAACTGTGTTACTTACCTGTAACAGCAGTTATCCAGTATTGGTGTCTTTCATAGATTCACATGCCTGAATCATTCCCCGTCGTCGAGACGGGAGCCTCCGGTACATAAAAAAGTAATGTCCTATAGACATACATAGAGAAAATAGGCCTAAGGGCCTCCCCTTAGTAGCCTATCCTTGTCCTTATGCAAAAAGGACCAAATTCTCACAGTCAGCCAATCAGCTCCGACCTCCCTCTAGAACCTTCCTGGGAGGAGCCTCAGTCCCTCAGATTTTCGTACGCACCCAGCTAGGTTGGCGTAATATCGTCAGAGAGGGATGTGAGTCCTTCCAGGGGAGGCGGGAGGGTTGCATGTGAATCTATGAAAGACACCAATACTGGATAACTGCTGTTACAGGTAAGTAACACAGTTCTTATCCAGTATTTGGGGTGTCTTTCATAGATTCACATGCCTGAATCAGAGTAGCTAGCAATCAGATATGCACATGTGTGATGTAAAGTCGCTCTGCAGACATGTTAGACAATGCATATATTATCATATAACATGGGGACAGCAGAATTGGAACATCACAAGAGCAAAGAATGTGCATACCTGGATGGCGGGATGTAGGAAGGCTCACCTCACTGAAAGAGATGGCGAAGCACCGCCTGGCCCACTGCCGCATCCTTCTGAAGTTCGATATCCAGGCAGTAGTGTCTGGAGAAAGTGTGCGGTGACTTCCAGGTCGCCGCTCCGCATATATCCAAGATTGGCACCCCAGCGAACAGCGCTGCTGACGTGGACATCGCCCTGGTGGAAGGAGCAGTAACATGATCAGTCAAAGGCCGTCCGGCCTTGTCGTGGCAGAATGCGATCGCCGAGGAGATCCATTTCGAGATGCCTTGTTTTGTAAGAGGCAGGCCCAATCTTGGTCTGCTGTATGCCACGAACAGTTGTGAAGACTTCCTGAGAGCCTCAGTTTTATCCAGGTGGAACTTTAGGCATCTCTTGAGATCCAAAGAATGCAGTGCTCTTTCTGCTGCTGTGGAAGCGTTCGCAAAGAAGGACCTAATGACAATTGGTTCATTGAGATGAAAGTCCGAAGGCACCTTTGGTATGAATTTAGGGTTCGGTCTCAGCACCACCCTGTCCTGTCTGAACTGCATATATGGTTCTTGAATGGACAAAGCTTTTAGCTCGCTAATTCTCCTGGCCGATGTTAAAGCGAGCAAGAGCGCCGTTTTCCAGGAGATGTATTTGATAGATGCTCGATGAATGGGTTCAAACGGATGTCTCATGAGTTGGTTGAGTACCAGATTCAGTTGCCATGTCGGAGGGACTTTCCGAGGCCTCGGAAAGGATCTGTAGAGCCCCTTCAGGAATTGCTTGACCAGCCTACTTGACCACAGAGAAGGTCCTGTGAAAGTTCTGGTGAACCTAGAGATAGCTGCCAGGTGAACCTTAATGGATGCATGTGCCAGTCCTGACTGTGCCAAAGGTAGGAGGTATGGTAATATCTGTTCAGGGGTGACAGCGAGTGGTCGCAGGCCCTGGTCTGAACACCAAATGCAGAACCTTTTCCACTTGAGAGAGTAGGTTTTGTTTGTACTGTCCGCTCTCGCTTTTGCCAGGACCTCCCTGCAGTCCTGTGGGATATTTAGGTCACAGAACTTTCTGTGCTCAGGAGCCAGGCCGATAACTTAGGTTCGGGTGCTGTACCTGTCCGTTGGACATCGTTATGAGGTTCGGGTGCTGCTTCAGACGAATCGGTGACCTGATGGAGAGCCGAAGCAGATCCGAGAACCAGTGTCGCCTCGGCCAGAACGGGGCAATCAGGATCAGGGTACAGGGCTCCGCCTTCATCTTCCTGAGGAGCCTCGGGATCATCGGAAACGGAGGAAAAGCGTACGCAAACACGCTGAACCAACCGATGGAAAAAGCATTTCCCAGTGACCCTTGTTGGGGATGCCAGCTTGTGTAGTTTGGGCATTTGGCGTTCTGCTTGGTGGCAAACAGGTCGATTCTTGGGACTCCCCATTGAGAGAAGAAGTGAGCCAGAGCGTTGTCGCTCAGTTCCCACTCGTGGGAGAGGGATCTTGTCTGCTCAGGGCGTCCGCGATGGTATTGTCTTTTCCGGGTACATAGTCCGCTTTGAGCGGGATTCCGTGTAGCACCAGCCAGTTCCAGATCTTTTGCGACTCGCGTGATAGAGTGAGCGAACGCGTTCCTCCCTGTTTGTTGAGATAGTGCATCGTCGTGGTGTTGTCCGTTGTGACGAGCACCTGGGAGTTCTGGATGCGTGGTAAAAAGGCATGTAGTGCTAGATACACAGCCCTTAGTTCCCGAAAATTGATATGGAGTTGCTTCTCCTGAATTGTCCATTTGCCGCTTATTTGGAGATCCTGGAGGACAGCTCCCCAGCCTTCCAGGGATGCATCCGTGGTGATCACCAGAGGTGCTGCTGGAAGTAGGAATGGCAGTGCTATAGACAAATTCCTGTGATTTCTCCACCATTCCAGGCTCTTGGATATTTGCGGTGTTATTTTCACAATGTCCTCGAAAGAACCTGTATTCTGTGTCCATTGGTTCGTGAGGGCTTATTGCAATGGGCGCATCCTGAGTCTGCAGAGAGGGATGAGGAGTATACAAGAAGACAGCATTCCTAGGAGTGATTTGTAGGATTGAACTCTTAGGGACTTCCTTGATGCCACAGCCGTGGCCAGAGATATTATCCTGTTTTTCCTGTCCTTTGAAGGAATTGCTCTTGCGCATTCCGTGTTCAAGGTCGCCCCGAGGAAGGTGATGTTTCTTGTTGGGGTCATGCAGGATTTCTCGTGATTGAGAGTCAATCCTAGCTGCTGAAAGAGATTGGTGCAGGCGGTGGAGGGTTTGGTCGCGCCTGCAGCTGAAGGTGCCTTTACCAGCCAGTCGTCAAGGTAGGGGAAGACTTGGTGACCCCTTTGATGCAGAAAAGCCGCCACAGGTGAAAGGCACTTGGTGAAAATCCGCGGTGCGGATTTGAGGCCAAACGGTAGGACTTTGAATTGGTAGTGCTGCCCTGCCACCTCGAATCTCAGGAATTTTCTGTGCCCCTTGAGTATCGGGATGTGGTAGTAAGCATCCTGGAGATCCAAAGATGTCATAAAATCTCCTTTTTCCAGTATGCCTAGTATTTCTTGGATCGTCACCATCCTGAACGACTGACTCTTCAGGAAAGAGTTTAGTGCCCTGAGGTCTAGTATGGGCCTCCACTTTTTCTCCTTCTTGCGTATAAGAAAGAAGCGGGAATAGAATCCTTTCCCACTTTGAGACGAATGGACTCGCTCGATCGCTCCTTTCTTCAACATCGCAGATATTTCCTGGAGCAGCAGGCGTAGAGGTTTGCGCGGAAGCCTGCGGGGAGGGGGTGCTCCAGCCAACTGGCGGAACCTCGTCATCGCGATATCCATCGCGCAGTCTATAGTTTCTGACGCCGATTCTGTACCATCTAGCAGAATCCTCTTTGGATGAATCTGGCAATTCCGACAGGTATGGGGCTATGTGTGCCCACAATTGTCTATGATGGCGTCCCAAGAGCGCTAGGGCGTTTGTGGCCTTTACCATCTTTGTTCCAGAATTGTCGGAATTTCCCTCGTCGACGAGCCAGTCGACGAGATCGCAGTCAGATTATGCCGTTGTAGACGAGCAGTCATAGAGGAGGCCGTCGTAGACGACGCCATAGACGATCCATCGTAGACGAGCCATCTTAGATGAGGCCGTCATAGACAAGGCCGTCATAGACAAGGCCGTCATAGACGAGGCCGTCATAGACCAGGCCGTCATAGACCAGGCCGTCATAGACCAGGCCGTCATAGACCAGGCCGTCATAGACCAGGCCGTCATAGACCAGGCCGTCATAGACCAGGCCGTCATAGACCAGGCCGTCATAGACCAGGCCGTCATAGACCAGGCCGTCATAGACCAGGCCGTCATAGACCAGGCCATCATAGACCAGGCCATCATAGTCCAGGCCATCATAGTCCAGGCCCTCATAGACGAGGCCCTCATAGAAGAGGCCCTCATAGACGAGGCCACCCTAGACTAGGCCATCATAGACGAGGCTACCATAGACGAGGCTACCATAGACGAGGCTACCATAGACGAGGCCACCATAGACGAGGCCATCATAGACGAGGTCATCATAGACGAGGCCATCATAGACGAGGCCATCATAGACGAGGCCATCATAGACGAGGCCATCATAGACGAGGCCATCATAGACGAGGCCATCATAGACGAGGCCATTCTAGACTAGGGCCTCGTCGACGCCGTAGACAGGCCGTCGTAGCTGAGCAGGTATAGGTGAGGTCGTCGATGGCGATGCCGTCGTAGACGAGCCATCGAAGATGAGCCCTCGTAGATGAAGCCATCATAGACGAGGCCATCGTAGACGAGGCCATCGTAGACAAGCCATCGTAGACAAGCCATCGTAGATGAGGCCATAGTAGACAAGGCCATCATAGATGAGGCCATCATAGATGAGGCCATCATAGATGAGGCCGTCGTAGACGAGCCATCGTAGATGAGCAGTCGTAGACGAGCAGTCGTAGACGAGCAGTCGTAGACGAGCAGTCGTAGACGAGCAGTCGTAGACGAGCCATCGTAGACGAGCCGTCGTAGACGAGCCATCGTAGATGAGGCCATCGTAGATGAGGCCATCATAGATGAGGCCTTCGTAGATGAGGCCTTCGTAGATGAGGCCTTCGTAGATGAGGCCATCGTAGATGAGGCCATCATAGATGAGGCCATCATAGATGAGGCCATCATAGATGAGGCCATCGTAGATGTAGATGAGGCCTTCGTAGATGAGGCCATCGTAGATGAGGCCATCATAGATGAGGCCATCATAGATGAGGCCATCGTAGATGAGGCGGTCATAGACGAGGCCGTCGTAGACGAGCCGTCGTAGACGAGCCATCGTAGATGAGGCCATCGTAGATGAGGCCATCGTAGATGAGGCCATCGTAGATGAGGCCATCATAGCTGGGGCCATCAATGACGAGGCCATGAGGCCATCACAGATGAGGCCATCGTAGATGAGGCCGTCATAGACAAACCATCGTAGATGAGGCCATAGTAGACAGGCCATCATAGATGAGGCCCTCATAGATGAGGCCCTCATAGATGAGGCCCTCATAGACGAGCCGTCGTAGACGAGCCATCGTAGACGAGCCGTCGTAGACGAGCCGTCGTAGACGAGCCATCGTAGATGAGGCCATCGTAGATGAGGCCATCGTAGATGAGGCCATCGTAGATGAGGCCATCATAGATGAGGCCATCATAGATGAGGCCATCATAGATGAGGCCATCATAGATGAGGCCAGCGTAGAGGAGGCAGTCGTAGATGAGGCCGTCGTAGACGAGCCATCGTAGATGAGGCCATCAAAGATGAGGCCATCGTAGATGAGGCCATCGTAGATGAGGCCGTCATAGACGAGGCCGTCGTAGACGAGCCGTCGTAGACGAGCCATCGTAGACGAGCCATCGTAGACGAGCCATCGTAGATGAGCCATCGTAGATGAGCCATCGTAGATGAGCCATCGTAGACGAGCCATTGTAGATGAGCCATCGTAGATGAGCCATCGTAGACAAGACCATCGTAGACGAGGCCATCGTAGACGAGGTTGGCTACTTAGTCTTTACCTCAGACGGTATAGAAGACGCCCTTCTGAAGGGTCCCATGACCAGAGGAGGTGAGTTTGACGGCTCAGAAGTCGTCTTTTTTACATGATTTTTCTCCAAAAGCCAGGCCTTTACTCTCCTTTTCCACAGAGTGAGGAGATTTTGAAGGACTGTGCCCAGAAGACCCATGAGTGGTCTTTTTGAGGGCCTTCTCAGGACGTTCCCCTGAGGAATGAGTCTGAGGAGATTCTCTTCTGAGGTCTCCTAGACGTTGAGGACAACGCCTCATCTCGGTCACTGGAGAAAAATAAAAAACCTCCTTTCTGGTCTTAGTGTCTCAAAAACTTACTTGAGAAAGTGCGACAGACTTTCAGTCTTTGGCCTGCGGTATAGACAGTAACTGCAGTCGGTGAGAGGATCAGAGCAGAGCAACCTCTTCCTTACCAGACCTTCTTTAAAGAATATATTTGAAGATAATCCATAGTAGAAAAGAATCCTTGACAACAAAGTCATTTACTGAAGTGAAAAAACACAGAATCTGAGCAGAGCTCAGAGGAGACTCCCTTAGCACAACGTGCGGTAGAAAATCTGAGGGACTGAGGCTCCTCCCAGGAAGGTTCTAGAGGGAGGTCGGAGCTGATTGGCTGACTGTGAGAATTTGGTCCTTTTTGCATAAGGACAAGGATAGGCTACTAAGGGGAGGCCCTTAGGCCTATTTTCTCTATGTATGTCTATAGGACATTACTTTTTTATGTACCGGAGGCTCCCGTCTCGACGACGGGGAATGATTCAGGCATGTGAATCTATGAAAGACACCCCAAATACTGGATAACTGTGAAAGTCTGCCCCCTACAGGAGTGGAATGCTGTAGGGGAGGCAGAGGAAAGTCACTGTTTGCGTGTGGAAGAGGAGCGGTTGTTATTACCTCTGCCTCTTCCCTTGTTGTTGTTGCCTCTGTATCCTCCTTTAAAGTATCCTTTATTAGAGGAGGTTTGTGTGTTTGTTTTTAAATATGATGTGGTCTCTGTGCCTGGAGAAGTGTGGCTCAATGGTTAGAGCGGCAGACCCTGATGCAGAGGTCTGGCCCGGGACCAGGGTTCAATTCCCCGCCTCGGCGGGTCTTGGGCACAAAATTCCACGGACCTGATAATTCTCGCCTCGGTGCCTATTCCAATCATGGAGTCCCACTCTGCAACTCTGGGCAATAGCTTGCTTAATCTCCACAAAGGCCCCCACAACGCTAAGGATGCCTGGCCTCCACCTTGGGGGTGCCCAGGAGAGGACGCTTCACAGGGAAAGCCAGGATGGGTTCCACAGCGGTATTCGTACAAGCGCCTTGAGACCCTTGCGGGTGAGTAGTGCGCTATACAAGTATCAATTTGTTTGCTTTGCGCCTCCTCTATAGAAGGAGCGGCGAAAAGAATCTTTATTTTGGGTGGATTGTAACGCACCCATAGACTTAGCTGTGTCTGTGTCCTTTTTCATTTTCTCTAGTGTGTTGTCTACCTCCGGCCCAAACAACTGGTTTTGATTAAAGGGCTGGTTCAGGATGGCAGTCTGCACCTCTGGTTTAAAACCTGAAATGCGTAACCATGCATGACGTCTGAGAATCACACTAGTATTGACTGCTCTGGTTGCTGTGTCAGCTACATCTAGTGCGCATTTAATTGAGGCATTAGATATTAGTTTGCCTTCTTGTAAGAGCTCTGCTGCCTGATCTTTGTATTGATCAGGGAGATCTTCCATTAACTTTTCTAGTTGGTCGAAGTGAGCCCTGTCGTAGCGTGAAAGTAAGGCTTGTGTGTTTGCTATGCGCCATATGTTTGAGGCTTGTGCAGCAATCCTTTTTCCTGACGCATCAATCATTTTTGATTCCTTGTCAGGCGGGGGTGTGTCACCAGAAGTTTGGGAGGTTGCTCTTTTACGTGCATTTGACACTACCAAAGAGTCTGGTGGCAGATGTCCCTCAATATAGACCGGATCAGCTGGTGCTGGTCTATACTTCTTTTCTACTCTGGGATTTAGCACTCTACGTCTTACTGGATCTTTAAAAATGTCTGGTGCATGTTTAATAACCCCTTTGATCATAGGTAATATTTGAGTAGATCTTTGGGACTGCTCAAAAGTGTCTAGTAAGAAATCCTCCTCAATGGCATCAGAGTGCACTGACACCCCGTGACACTCCTGAGGCACAGCCGGGAGCTTTGATTGTTTGTTTTTAGCTGCTTTGTGTAAAATTGAAACTCGTGACTTCTTTTGAAAGATACCCTTCCTACCTTGCCTCTTGTACTCCTGGGCACTTGCTCCCACTCTGAGACCCCCGCGCAGCCGAGGTTAACGCTGCCGCGGGATAGGGAAATCTTGAATCGGCGCCATCACCGAGCCTGACCTCAGGCCACGCCCACTCACATTAGGCCACGCCTCAAACACCCCTATAAAAAAATGTGCTTTCCACGGACGCGCAGCGGACGGGCGCAGCGGGCGCGCAGTCTGCGCGCCAAAAGGCGCGCCTAAGGCAAGCCCGTCTGGGCCCGGCCGGCCCCAGGCCCAGTCGCTATGCCCAATTCTCCCAAAAGCCGACTTACCTATACCCAAGGTAGGCTCCTCGCACTCAACCCTATAAAAAAATGTAAATTGCACCTACACCTTTACAGGAGAAAAACCCTTTGTTAACTGCGACCTCTGCAACCCGGCCCCTACCGACGCAGATTGCCACGGAATACAGCTCGGGCTCCTTAATTGTAGGTCCCTCCCTAAACACTCCCTTGAGATAAACCTCCTTATTCAAGATCTCGCCATTGACATTCTGTTCCTTACTGAAACTTGGCTCACCCCGTACACCGATTCCGATATCGTTAATGCTCTACCACCTGGATACCAAATCCACTCTCATAACAGACCCCTCGGCAGAGGAGGTGGCCTGGCAATAATATACAGAGAGCATTTCGCCTGCAGAACTAATAACAGCAATATTGATGACTGCAAAAGTTGCCATTTCACCTTACAGATCTCACCTGCAATCTCCCTCTCAGGTCTACTGATATATCGCCCACCAGGAGCCCCTGCCAAGTTCTCCAGCGCTCTCGTTGACACTGTCACCCTTATGGCAACGACATCTCCTAACTTTTTAATCCTGGGTGACCTCAATCTCCATTTATTAGACCCTAAGACCCTAAGGACCTAACCGCCTCGGAACTTCTCCTTGACCCAGTCATCGCCGATATGCAGTTCAACTCCTGGCTCACTCAATCACTGGATGGCCTACTTCCCAAAACAAGTACCGTGAAACGAGCCAAAAGAGTGAACCCGGCCCCCTGGTATACCCCTGAGCTCAACTTATTACGTAAGGAATGCAAAAGGACAGAGCGCATCTGGAGGAAGGACAAAACCACAGTCAAAAAAGACGCCTTCCGTGCCTCCATAAGAACCTATAAATTTGCGCTTCGTAATACTAAAAGCCACTTCTATGACGAAAGAATAAAGAACTCTTCCTGCTCGGCCAGAGAAACATTTATCATCTTGAAAGAACTACTCAAAGTCCTGGACCCTCTGCCAGAGAAACTCCCTGCGACTAACACCTCTGAGGATAAATGCCATAAATTGGCTAAATACTTTGACGAGAAAATTCAGAAAATTCTCGCCACCCTACCCCCAGTTGACCACAGTACCAACGAGGAGGGTCGCCTCAAATCCGACCCTACCTCTAGCCCTCACCCGGACCTCTCCGCCATCCACCTAAACACCCTTGGCCCGGTAACCACTGAAGAGGTCTTGACCACGCTCGCCACAATCAAAAGTGGTTCCCCTAGCAACCCGGTGCCTATGCGCATCCTCAAAAAAGTGGCTTCCACTATTGCCCCCCTCTAACAGACCTTATCAATTCTTCATTACTTCAGGGAAAGGTCCCCTCCAGCTGGAAAGCGGCTGTTGTCAAGGCCCTTCTTAAAAAACCTCTTCTAGATCCTCTGGATCTGGCCAACTATAGGGCAATCTCCCTCCTCCCCGGAGTTAGTAAAATCACTGAAAAAATAGTGAATAAAAAACTCTCCCAGTTTCTAGAGTCTAACAACTTGCTTAGGAGCTCGCAGACTGTATTCTGCCCTGGACAGGGCACGGACACCGCCCTCCTGGCTGCAGTGGAAGAGACCAGGTGCATTCTGGACGCAGGAGGATCAGTGGCAGTGATCCTCCTGGACCTCAGTGCGGCCTTCGACACTCCCAACCACCGGGTCTTAATCCAGCGACTCAGAAACGTCGGGGTGAAGGGTACTGCCCTAGCTTGGCTTTCGTCATTCATAAACCACCGCTCCTTCCAGGTCTGGGAAAACGACACCCGCTCCCCAGCAGTCCCTCTCCAGTGCGGAGTACCGCAGGGCTCTTCGTTAAGCCCGACATTATTTAATGTCTACATGTCCCCACTGGAGGAGGTAGTCACCCTGTTCGGAGTGAAAATCATTAGCTACGCTGATGACACCCAGCTTGTGGTGTCTCTATCCCATCCCAACCAAGAACCATCTAATCTCCATAGCTGCCTTTCCAAAATCCAGGGGTGGATGAATAACTCAGCGTTGAAACTCAACGGGTCCAAGACAGAAATCCTGCTTCTTGGTCATAAAGGGCTTTCCCTTCCCCCTAACATCTGGCCCCCTGTCTGGGTGAACCCCCGGCCCCCAAAACAGAGATTAAGAGCCTGGGAATCTGGCTAGAGAAAGATCTGTCCTTCAAAACCCAAGCCAAAAAAAAACGCAGGGATTTGTTTTGGGCTTCTTAGATCAGTCAGGAAAATCCTGCCTTTGCTCCCTCACATCTCCCGAAAACTACTTATCCAAGGCCTCATTCTATCTAGGCTGGATTACAGTAATGCCATCTACCTGGGAGCACCTGAAGCCACTTTCAACAAATTACAGAGAATCCAGAATGCCGCTGCCCGGCTTCTCACCAACACCCCGGCCAGATCCTCCGCCAAACCAGCTTTGAGCTCCTTCATTGGCTTCCAGTAAGAGAAAGAGTTAAATTCAAGGCTCTCTGCCTGGCTCATAAACTCTTACAGGATAAAGGTCCCCGCATTCTCAAAAACTTTATCACGCCCTACAAGGCTACAGGATCCCTCCGTTCGGATCACGAACGCCTCATCACAGTTCATAGAGTGAAAAAGGCTCGCACAGGTGGACGGCGATTCTCAGTGAACACCGCCAGCCTATAGAACACCCTCCCCCATAAACTGAGGATGGAACCAGATCACCTCCGTTTCAGGAAATTACTGAAAACGCACCTCTTCCCCTGATCCCCCCTTTTCCCCCTTTCACTCTGGCTCGCCACTCTCTCAACTGTCTTGGTTTCAGCGCTGGGATGCTTACGGGTTACTATGCGCTTTACAAAACCCTAATAATAATAATAATAATAATAATAATAATAATAAAGGGCAGCTCTGTTTAATAAATGATTAAACCCAATACTATCTTCTGTAGGGGAAGGTTTTGTTGGGTAGTACTGAGGCTCGGGGATGTCTGGTGTAAAACCATATGCCTCGTCCTCCTTGGGATATTGTGGGTTGACATCCTCATCTAAAGGGTATGTTACGTCATTGCCCCCACCTAAATCATACAAATTTGTCAGTGTGGTGTGATGATGCAGGAGATTGAACCGGAGAATTAATAGGTTCAATGTAAGGATTAGGAGAGGAAGAAGGTGAAGGAGAGGAAGGGTGCATTGGAGAAGTTGCACAGTCCTTCTTTTTGGCAGGAACCATAGGTGGAAGTGGTGTGTCTGCTGGTCTTTTCTTATATGGAATTGCTTCCACATGTCCAGGTTTTGGATTAATGTAGACCTTTTTCTGTTTAGGATCTGGTTTAAAACGGTTCTTCTTGTTCCACAATCTTCTTTGGCGTCGATTTTTTCGGTGCCAATAGAGGTTGACTAGTGTTCTTTGCCTTGTAAGAAGTGATCGAGTCCTGTGGCAATTTCTTCGGTGCCGAAGGTGTTTTAGGCTTGTCTGTATCATGCCTTGGAGACTTTGGTACCGATTTTGTAGATTTCGGCGTGGAGACAGGTTTTGTTGGGCCTGCGGCGCCGGAATGTGGCTTCCCTTCTTTATTTTTGGAACCGGAGGGTTTCGGAGTCGAAGCTTTCGAGTTCGGTACGGTTCTTGGCTTTGGCATCGATGTGTCTTTTGGTTCAGGTGCCGAAGGGTCTTTCCCCCAGATTCATCATGCTCCTCTTTTGTGAGTCCTTAATAGCGATTATTAAGGAATCGCTATTAAAGACTCGCAAAACGGGATGCATGTAGAAATCGCCAAATTTATAGCGATTTCTGCATCTTCCTTATTTGCGATTCGCTAATTGCTAATCGCAAAAAAGGAATGACTCCCCATTCATTCCTATGGACCAAAGGCCCTATAGGAATGAATGGGGAGTCAATCCTTATTTGCGATTCGCAATTAGCGAATCGCAAATAAGGAAGCGATTTCAAGGGTGCCAGGGTGTCCAAAGGACACCCTGTAGCACCCCTGAAATTGTGATTTACACTGGTGTTGCGCGCACACCTCTGTCCAAAGGACATGTGTGTGTGTAACATCCAACTTAGAAAAATGCACTAAAGTGCATTTTTCTAAGTTTTCGCTATTTACCACAAAGTCAGACTTCGCGGTAAATAGCGGGCAACAATTGCGAATTCGCAATTGAAGAATGGTTCATGAATTGCATTTAAGGAATCTCAAATTGCGATTCCCTAAATGCAATTGCAATTTGAGAAATCGCAATTATTTGCGATTTTTCAAATTGCGAGTTCATTAACCATTGATGAATCACAAATGCCATTTTTGCGGGCGCAAACGGCCGAATTTTGCGATTCGCACCGTTTGCGCTCGCAAAAATGCTTGATAAATCTACCTTTTTGTCTTTGGGCACAGAAGGGCGTTTTGGCTTCGGTGTCAAAGGATGTTTCGGTGCCAATGGAGGAGGTGTAATTGGCACGTGATGTTTTTTCGGCGCCGAGGCACCGGAAGGCGTAGTCTTTTTCCTCGGAGCAGAGTCCGAAGGCGGGGCGTCGGAGGGTAAATTTCGGTCTCGACTGGGCACCATGGGGCGAGTGCCGATCGCTGTCTTGGGTAGTGTATGTTGTGCCGGGGCAGTGGTACTCACAGGTTGTCGAGATGGAATCAAATCGTCCGAGTCCTCTGCCCCCGATATGATCTGGAGATCAGGCGAGTCTTCCTCGGCGATGAGTGGAGCCTCGTCTTCTGAGATATCTTCGATTGGATCTTCGTCCTCGGAGATGTCTTCTTCGACGATCTCCTCCTCAAAGATGGCCTCCGGTGCTGGCGCTTATCTTCTCATTTCGTGTTTATGGGCCCTCCGATCCCGAATAGTTTTCTTCGATCGGAAGAGGCACAGGCTGCGCAGGTCGACTCGTCGTGTTCTGGCGAGAGACAGAGGTTATAAACCTTGTGATGGTCGCTATGAGGGAATTTTGCTCGACATACCAGGCATCTCTTGAATGGAGTTCTGTCCATGAGGCGTAGGCCGTACGGCGCCGATAGGCCCAACGGCCCGCGTTGACGCACCGGAATGTAGCTGGTGATGTCGAAAAGTCTATTCAATGTCGAAATAAGTTTATCTAAAGTTTCTCGCTTCGAAAATGCAGAAAAAGTATTTTCTAGCCGGAGCGGAAAACTTTCATCTGAACCCAGTGGCGGAAAAAATCAATCGGAGGATGGAGTCGATGACCATGCACAGTATTGTCCAAGGGAGGAGTCACCTATCTCGTGACTACAAAGACTTCTTCCAAGAAGACAACAACCTGCAATCATCCGAGCCCAACACCAGGTGGCGATCTATTGCTAAGTGTAGGATCTACAGCTCATATGCCTCGAACTAACAAGACACAGTGGGGGCTTGGGGGAAGTCAGGGAGTCGTGATCCTTGCTCTTAAACTGAGACCAGCTGTAACGAGCAATTTACAAAGACTTTGAGGGAAAAAAAGCAGATCCACAGTAATATTAACATGCAGAACAAGCATTGGCCACGTGGCCATGAAAGTGAAACCGTGGCCGCAAGACGAGCTCTGTGGAGGGGGGGGGGGGGGGGGGGGGAGCAATAACAAAACAAGCTCTGGCATTGCGTGGAGGTGGGCGGGCAAGCGGCTTCCTTTGAAGTCCGATGGGGAGGGGGGAGGTGGCGGCTTCCTTTGAAGTCTGATGCCGAAGCATGGTGTGGGATGTGGCTGGCGATGTGCACGCGCCTAGCTCACATGAACTGTACCCAATCCGCAGCAGTTTAGGTAGACTTTTGAAAGCCTCACTATAATCTCGACAAACAAACATTGCTAAAGCAATGCTGTAGGTCGAGACCTAAAAAATAAAAGCAACAAAGGGGAGGATGAACAAACCTACCTACGGCCTACTACTGGCCACCAGGGATGAGGCGCAGGTGGAGGTCCTCGAACTTCCTCAGGAGTGGCAGCTGGGGCAGAGAGACACAGGCGGTGCTGTGCGTAGCGGGAGAGACCTACCTGGTGAGGCCAAGGGTCGCATCCTGAGATGTGGAAGGATAAACCGGGGAAGGAGGTCCATGAACCACCACTGACAAGGCCACTCCAGAACTATGAGTATTATCTTGGTCCTCCAGTCAGGCAGCTTGTTGAGGACTGCCAGGATCAGGTGAACTGGTGGAAAGTAGTAGAGAAATTTGCCGGACCCGCTGATCCATAGGGCATTTCGCAGCATTCCCAGTTGGAAGTACCTCAATGCAAAGCTTTGGCATTTGCTGTTTTCTGAGGTGGCAAACAAATCGATGTCCGGAGTGTCCCACCTTCTGAAGATGTCTTGGACAAGGTTGCCATTTAAAACCCACTTGTGATTTTCTTGGAGGAGCCTACTGAGGGAGTCGGCCTGAGCATTTTGAACACCTGGGAAGTGAGCCACAGTGATTGTGAGGTTCCTGGCCAGAAGCCACTCACTTCCAGATTGCCTGGGCTTCTTGAGATAAGGGCTTGGACCTGGTTTATTTCTCTTTGTTGAGGTAGTACATCGCTGTTGTATTATCCGTCTGAACAAGCAGGGAGGTGGAAGTGAACGATGGCTGAAAGGCCTTCAGTGCCAGATGGACTGTGCGTAGCTCCAGGAGATTGATATGGTATGTGAACTCCCTCGGTGACGATTTGCCCTGGATTTGAAGGTGTTCCATGTGGGCTCTTCATCCGACCAGCGAGGCAGCTGTGACTATGGTCTGAGGAGGTATCTCCTGTGGAACTGAATTCCGCATAGTGCAGATGGTGGAGTGCACCACCATCTCAGGGCCAGCTGGTCATACTGAGACAGTTGTATCCAGTCATCTCAATTGCAAGTCAGTTGGTCACACTGATCTTCAAGGAACACCTGTTGGGGTCTCATGTGGAGGCAGGCATTTGGCGTGAGAAAAAGGCAGAAGCCATCGAGCTGAGGACTTTCCCCACACAGGATGAGAAATTGTTGTGAGATTTTGAGCCTTCTTAGGATTGATAAGAGTCTCTCTTCCGAAGGACACACACTTGCCCGGAGGGTCTCGATGGAGGCCCCTAGATAGTGTAACAATTGCACTGGGACAGAGGTTGACTTTGCATGGTTGACATGAAGGCCCAGCTGGTGTAATAGATCGCAAGCCCGATTGTAGCGAAGCGGAGCCTCCTGAGACGTGGATGCCTTGCTCAGCTTGTTGTTTATATAGGGGTAGACAAACAGTTTGCGGAGATGAGTACCACTGCCCTGCATTTGGAGAAAGTCCTGGGTGCTCACTTTAGGTCAAATGGAAGCACTCAGTACTGATAGTGGTTGTGCCCCACTACAAACCTCAAGAACTTGCAATGCTTTCTGGCGATTGGTATGTGAAAGTACGCATCTTGAAGGTCAATGGTGCCAGCCATCCTCTTGGTGTAATTGAGGGTAAATCTGGTGTAATGACAGCATCGGGACTTCTGTTGCCAAATCCACTTATTGGCTGTTTTGAGGTTGAGAATGGGTGTGAACTCGTTCTGGTCTTACTTTTTGATGACAAAGAACCTTGAATATAACACCGTGCCTCGATGGAGAGGAGGTACAGGCTCCACCTCCCGCTTCTAAAGAGAATGTTGGCCTCCTACTGTAATTGTTGAAGTTGGTATCTGAATGGTTTCGGAGGTTTGGATGGTGGAGGAAAGGTGAACCTGAGACAGTATCCATTGCGAACAATATTCAGCACCCAAACGTCTTGTGTGATTTTTTGCCACTCTTTCAGGTAATGCCGGATGCTCCCCCTATCAGAGTGTGTAATGGAAGACTGGAACGGAAAGATTCTGGGTTTCGATCCTGTTGGTTGCTTACCCCCTTGTGCATGCTGCTGGTTTGATCGTCCTCTAGCCTGTCTTCTTTGATAAGGCTGATAGAATCGCTGGTACTGTTGTTGTGCACCTGTCTGGCAACTCTGATACCAGCGAGGGGTTTGAACCCTCTGTGGGGAATAACCGCGATGGAAAGGACTGAAAGATTTGCGTTGTTCCTTAGGTTTCACCAAGCAGACTGCTTTCAGCGTTTCCATCTTTTGCTTCATCCTGGCCATCTCCTCATTTGTGTGAGTGCCAAAATAGTTGTTCCAGAAAATGGGAGATTGAGAATCCGTTGTTGTGATTCTGGCTTAAGAGAGGTAGGACAAAGCCAAAATTGTCCGCGGAGAGCAACCCCATGGCAGGATTCATGCGCTGCGAGGACAGATGAGTCCGCTTGAGCAGTGGCATGTTTTTTGCAGCCACCACAATGACAGAGTCCGGTGTTGTTATGGACGTCAGTACCCTCTGCCTCGTCGTAGATCAGCAGCGTTTCTTCGACGTCGATCAGTGGGCGGACAGCAAACAGGTCGGAGCTGTACCTCCTCTTGACGATGACCAGACCGGCAGCATTTTTCAGCCCTGCTTCTTCTGAAAAGCCCACTAGAGGCTAATGACAGAGCCCTGGTAGAGAACTTGCCCTGAGGTCCCGCAGTATAATTGTCTTCCGATTTGGCCGTTCTTCTGCTCCCTGAAGGCGAATCCCCTCCCTGACGCTAAAGGGTGCTTGGAGAATGTCTTACAAATATGGCAAGAGTCAGGAGCATGACTTTCTGTTAAAACACAATATACATAATCTGTGAGGATCAGTCTGGACACATCTCAAAAAGAGATGTCATTTTGTAAGTGAAAATCCAACACTACCTGTCAGAAAAAGACAGAACAAGGTCCGGAAAGACCAAAGACGTTGAGTGAACAAGTTACAAATGAAATTGAGAAGTGAATTATGAAGAAAAAAGCCAAAAATTGGCCAAGCTCAATGCTCTAGGGTCCTGTCAGCAGGAGCCGGAAAAAAGAACTGAAGCAACTGCCCCCAGCTCTGCATGATGGGATAACGATGGTCTTTGGGTTCTTAAAGGCACAGCCTCCATTTTTGATTTTTGAGCCATATAATGGCAGCCTAAGAGGCTACTTTGTCCTACTCTCATTCATCTCTATCATGAAAAAGGGTTTTGTGAAGGAGATTCATTCTGTGTTTAAAACATCTCAAATTCCTCCCAAATATATTGTACTGGCCCTTTTTTCACTTCATGAAAAAGACTTTGGCCAGTGTAGCCTGTGTACTTAGGCTGCATTAACTGTCTCTTTATCTCTTACGTGTTTTTACAAGCCTTACCGAAGAAAGGCGAAAATATCCACTAAAGAAGATATATCTAAAAGAAGTGCTCCAGGATCCCCGCACATGGTGGAAGACTATTCAGTGCTCATTACAATAAATGGAAATCCCCTATGAGAGAAGAAAGCTTTCCTGGGACAGAGTGGATCTGTAGGAGAAAATATACATTTCTGCAGATGGAGGGAAACGATTTCTGACAACAGATTTATAAAATTCTGGGGCAGTGGAGATTTGTTGGGACTGAGTGGCAAATATCTCTTGTGCTGGTTGAAGATATTGGCTTTGAGTCGATTTGGGGGAAATATCAGATGATGGTCAGAGTGGTTCTGTTAAAACTTCTAAATAAAATCTATCTAGAGAATAAACACTAGACATCCAAACAATACAACATTCAGACTATAATAACAGAAAGTTCGAACAATTACCTCAGTCACATCACTTGAAAGATTCCCAACATAAACTTGGCAGGACCTATCAAAAGATACTTGGAAAAAAAGGACAAATTCAGTTTCAATTTGTTGAAGTGTTCTCTTATAAGCATGCCATATTTTTGCATTTTAACGTAGCAAATGGAAAATTCTAGAACCAAGAACAAAAAACGCTCAAATCAACATTTCGAAGTCTGTCAATTCGTTGTAGTTGTTATAATAAGGGCCACTGGAATTCTGTTACTTTACGAATATGAAAAACCTATAATTAATTCATTTGTTTCATTTGTCAAATAATGCATCACCATCAGGTTGAGTGAATTTTAGGAAAATAACATGTCAGTTTTACAAATAAATAATAATGATGGGTAATTCAATTAAATCTGTGATAAACGTTCCCTGCCCACCTTTTACACACTGACTTGATATTCAGAACTGGAAACGGTGAGAACTTTTCTGCAGATTAATAGCCTTAATGTTATTGATCAGGTTATACTATGGTGTTCATTTTTAAATTCAAAGCCTGCACATTTAAATACATTTATATCAGGATAGAGTACAGCATAATGTTTCCCTAATGAGGCTTTAATCACAATCAAACAAAATGTTCGCATGTTCTGTGCTAAGCTTAAACAATTTACTGTAAAGATGAAAACTATAATGAGCGTAAGAGGTAACTACTTTCCAGATTTCTATAATAAACCAAGATGATGACAGAATTATCTAAAATAATCACAGCCAGTGGTGATCACTTAGTGTCACACTCCAGTGCATCGTTAGTGTCACACTCCAGTGCATCGTTAGTGTCACACTCCAGTGCATCGTTAGTGTCACACTCCAGTGCATCGTTTTTCGCCCACTAAACTACTCTGGACAGAGGCCCACAATATTTGTCCAGTTAATCCCAAACTGCCAGGTCTGGTCCTCTCCAAACAGAAACACAAGCAACCCCAGAATGTTTCCGACCAACTTAGGCCTGGTCAGTGAGGTATGCTCTAGTCTTATGGCACAGTGAGAAGGTTACCTTGCAACCACTGCCTCTCAGCTACTAGTGATCACTTGGGCTGCTCTTTATTGTTTTTCCCCCACTATACCACTCAAGACAGAGGTTACAGTAAAGCAAATCGGCCTTCGTGTGCTCCAAAAGGAACATTCAAGGCTGAACTATCAGGTCTTCTCAACTCCAGACAGGAACAAATGCAAATCCAGATCTATATGAATCTACTAAAACCTCGTTAGAGAGGTATAATTTGAGTCCAACGGCACACTGAGCACGTACCAATACCAGGCCACACCAGATGCACTTAAGGAGACTACTTCAACGAAGAAGATGATAGAAGGAATGGAAAATTAATCTTTACTACTGGTGTTCGCTTGGACCCCACTTCAGTCCATCATTGTTTGCCACACCAGACAGAGACCATGAGGCTGATTTAGAGATTGGATTGCAGAGGTTAAGACAGTATGGGGGGTGGGGTGGAGGAGTGATTTATCACTATCATACCAAGGGTCCTCCACACACCAAATTTAAAGTAGTCCGTCAGTCCTGTCGACAACTATGAATATTGACAGGCACCGCCATTACAACAGTTTGTCAATTAAATAAAAGTTTGATGTACAATCCCATCAAAATGATTGTACCATCCATCAGACTTTTAAACATGTTTTTGTTGTTTCCAAAAAAAAAAAGCTCTACGTGGGATTTTCTTTTTGGAAAAACAAAAACGAATGACTCGCACCATAGGAGATGTCACTCATGGTTTGGCGGTCATAAAACATTTTTACAGTCCCTTACCACCTCGTTTTTTATGGCGGTAAGGGAAGAGCAAAAACTGGCGATTCGCCCACACACTCTAAATTAGGCAGATAGTCAAATGGGAAACATCTGACTACATTTCATCCACCGGCTCATCGAAGGAGTATGTCAGAGACGGCGATGGGGGATTTTCCATGGTTCACATACTTAAGCTCCAAGAATCAGCAAACCAATAGTTGCTCCGCCAAACTATACATAAACCCTCAGGTTTATTGTCCCAGGCTTCTGTGTCTGATGAGAAAATTTTAATGAACCAAGGATTGAGCTAATATTGTTCTTCGGATTTGTTCAATCCTTTGCACAACTTGATTGTTGTAATGCCCGTAGTTTTAAAAAGTTGATCAATGTAATTATATAATTTCTTACATTAAGGCATACATACAGAATGTTTAAGATGTTTTAATCACTAGCTTTTAAAAGGACTTGCTGTGTGTCAGTGATTGTCCTATAATTATTTTAGGCTGCTTTAAACCAAACTCGTTGGTGCACCACTATTCATGAACTGATGCAAGTGAGGACTTGCCTAAACTTTGCAATATTTGTAAACATATATAGCCCGAAATAACCTGCTTGGTTATATTTTTATGTAAAAATTTTTTCGCTTTTGCGTAGGGATTGCCAGTTTCCAAATTTTAGGGTTGGACATTGCTTTGCTATGCATTATTTTAGTCATCACACAATGTTGTAAAAATTACTTTAAAAAATGTTAAACAGTAAAACGTTCTGCAAGGAAGTTAGTTTCCTTATAAATTGGCACTACCTGCATCCATATATATATCAACACAAAGGCCTCAAAGAGATAAGTGTTAGATTAAAACATACATGTGATGGTTGAAATAAGAGGGGCATTCCTTACATGATGGTAAAAAACATTGTGGGTGCCATCTACTGAATTTGTATATTTTTAAAGCTAATTTTCTAAAACATTCGGATTTTTTTTAGAAACCCATGCATATTAAACAATATACTAGGACTAGAAGATAAAGCCATATGTTGGTGTCTGAACAAATTAACTTGTTCAATATACCATATATTAAGCATCTGTCAGGTCACTGAATTTAACCAGTCTTGTTGCATCATGATTTGGTTACCTTTTGACACAATTCCAGAGGCCCTGCAGGCGGGATGGAAAAGGAAGAGATAGAAAGTGGAAAACAGAACTAGAGACAGATTCATAATTTTAAAATTCTGCCTTTTTAAAGCAATATTCATCCCATTTTAAATATACTTCACAGAAAAGATTTGCTATCAGACATTGATTCGGTTTGTGACATCCACTTGCACACTACTAAGCAAAAATGACATGTAAATGCTCTTTCATTGGTTGCTTCCTTCAGGAAGTATACAAAGTATCTGGGATAAAGTTAATGAGAGATGGATACAGTGTAGCGGGCATCCAGGGTTCAGATAAACAAGAGAGAAAAGGAGGTGCACAACTACTCCTTACTTGAGCCTTTCTGTGATTCATATTTCTTGTCCTTAGTTTGCTTGAAGAACTCGTGATCATGGTTAGCGGACCTGTAAAGGACACAAATCACTAATACCAACTTCTTTATTAAAAAGGTATTTACATTAGAGAATAAGTAAACTGTTTTAGTTTTGAATGGTGGATAGTGAGCCTGCAAGTGAAAATGGCTACAGTCTTTATGCCCCTTCTTGCCCAAGATAATGCTTCTTCAGAACTCTTCGGGACCCAAAATTAATGAGTTTCTAAAGAGTTAGATTAAGCCTACAGGGAAACAAGTTTCACACAAGTTTGCAACATCTAAAGGCAGGACCGGAGGCACAGTTCAAGACTACTATTTTCCTACAGGACAGTTCAAGGCATAGTTCAAGAATACCCATTTTTCTACAAGACAGGACAACTAAAATGTTCTAGGATGAGCACAGTCAATTAAGAGAGAGAATAAAATACACAAGTAGGTAATAAACTAAGTTTAAGATCACTGCTTAATTCAAGTCAGTGGTTTCCCGTGCTCTGCAACGGCACTTAATTGTCAACACCGGCACTTTTGATAGTTTGCCATGTGGTGGTGCGGTTAGTCCAATTTAAAAATGAACACAATGATAGTAGTTTATTAATTCAACATACTTAACATTGAGTAATACCTGCCGCCCAAACCATTCTTCTAGCTTTTCGGGCTTGGAATAGTTAAACTGACACACTTTCATGATGTGATGGTTGGTAGTTGTGCGATTATCATCATTTGAATCGCTGGCAAGTGCTATGAGTGGTGCAGGCTGCAGTGGCCTTCCGACAATGGCCCTGACACTTATGTTTTTTACAAATTAAGCACTGGGTAAGATGTATCTCAGAAAATAGCCATCAATACAGCAGTCTGTAAATACCATCCGAGGGAACAACAACCAAAGCTAAAGCACAGATGTAATATCATAGCTAGATGTTCTTTCTGGTTCAATCCAAGCATCCCAGGCAATGCAAAATTTTCCATTATGATTATCAAAACAATACTCACATTTTTGCCGTTTCCATTAAACAGGACACCTGTAGAATGAATAATGAAGGATGTTATTACTGGTCGTGAACCGGGTTTAAAAGACATCATTCAGGCAGACCTCCACATTAGTATGTGTAAATCTAAATTCTCTTTCTCTGTAGGACAGAGGGATGAACATGGGGTCTCCCAGACAAAAGTGTGATTGATGAGCAATGGGACACCAAAATTGTGAGAAGCTTGCCACTGGTTGATGGACAGCAGTGAGCAGCTTGTTCTGCCACCAAAACTCATAGAATTTTCTATCCATAAAAAGCGAGATGGGATTCATCTCAATGTGTTAAGAAATGTCAGTAGTTACTTTGCAGTTCTTACATGAGGAGCTCAGTCACATGCATGTCATTACATCAGCACTACCTTCCACATGGCTTTACGTCTACAGTCCTTTACTTCGCAGGTAAGAAGGTATTACCCATCTCCGAACCCTAAAACCTCCTTACTACTCCAATACACTACCCATTCGAGCTTAAGAAAACCCTTTTTCACCCTGTGCATCTTCCAACCCTAAAAAAAACTTTCACTGCCTCTATATACTTACCCATCCAAAAACCTTAATATCCGTATCTCTGTACACTACCCATCCCATGAGAACTAAAAACTACCCCTACAGACTTCCCATCCCTGAATCCTAAAACTTCCTTACTTCACAATTATGTCAACCATTATAAAGGAACTCATCCTCATTATTCTATATGGTCACAAAAAGCCTCAGTGAATTTCAGTATCCTTATAAGTGTATTCGTATAGCGTTTACTATCCCTGACGAGGTGTTGAAGAGCATTTCGGTAAGTAGCATGCTACTCCGAAACAAAAGGATTAGTGGTGGATAAGTCTGAGAAATACAAATTGTTAACTTGAGATGTGGAATGCGAGCCTGTTAGTTTTATTGAATAGGATAACGAAGGGAAGAGCAGTGTTATTTGGGAGACCATATTAGTTAGATGAAGTTTGGGATGAGCCAAAGGGGGTATACAGGAAGGAAGAGTTCAGGAAGTGTTACTTTGGGATCATAGTAGTAAAATGAGGGTTGGGGTGGGTCAAGAAAGGATCTTAAGGAGACAATTTCAATCTACCTCAAATGATTCCATATAAAGCTTGTTTGAAACAAAAGCTTCAAGATGGTCACTGCAGTGCACTGCAACAAACTGCTAGCTGTGATGGTCTCAGACAGATAGGAAGTGCATGTGCTCACTACCTAGTGCCCTGGGACCCTAATGGGAGTTTAGCCACGCTCTACAAGAACCCTGATTGATTGATACCATTCAAGATGGAAGCACTTATCGTCACAGTTTGGGTCAGTTGCAGAAGTGCATAACCCAACTGCATTCTTGATTATTACATGTACGCATGGAGTTTATAAATTTGACCAGCTCCTTCAACCATATGGTATGACTCGCAAAGCTTCAACGTTTTTCTGTTCATAAAGTTTGTTATCCACCTGATTGATCTGGCAATGTACAATGCATATGTTGTTTATTCTCATAGTACCACTCAAAGACTGAGGCCCACGCATGCGGCAACGCCTGCAACACCAGAAGACCAGGAGGAAATGGCAGGGCCCTGCTGACAGCGAAGTGAGAACCAGGGGAGAGGCGCCCCTTCTGCCTGCAAGGTAGAGGGTATGAGCAGCACCAGTGCCCGAAACTCTGGGAGCAGCACAGCAGGATGTCGGCATCGGTGCTAAACATCTGGGCTGCATACTGCAGCCCATAAGGTCCCCTAGAGGAGATTTAGAGACGTGCGACGGCTATGGTCATGCAGTGGCCTTGTCGACTACTGGAAACTTGGTGTGAGCCAGAGGAAAGGAGTGGCAGGACCGTTCCTTGTACGCTCCGTCTTTGTTGTCCCTGTGGTGACAAGAAAAGGGTGAGACCCTGTGGGGACAAGAAACAAAATGGATACATCACCATAGAGCCGGCAGAGCACGTGATAAAAAGGGACCTGTGTGGGACTTTGAGTTTAACACAGACTTTTCCTGCCCAATTGCGGGTGCCAGGTTGTGAGAAGCAGAACAGTGGGACAGGGCCCTAGCTTAGCTTTGGGTGGGTACTCTGTGAAACTGAATTTTGCTACATAGGGTACTAACCACAGCTAGGAGAAACCCCAACAATGCTAATCGGCTGGGCCTCCTCACAGGAGAGTAAGGGTTTGCCTGCATCGCCATCACCACAAGAAACACTGCAAAAAAAAGCGGTAAATTAGAGACCCCAAGCGAGATTGTGGAGAGGGATCACTGGATGATTCAATAAGTCGAAGGTCAGGTCAACAACAAGAGGTGTGGGCAAAGACAAGGCCCTAAACCCCACAGGACAGCACTAGGATGCAGTACACAAACACCCAGCTCGCCCCCAAAATATAACTAATCAAACAGGAAGAAAATGGGTTACCAGGAGGTAATGGCTTAAGAGCCCTCAAGGGCAGACATGGTGGCCATCCAGGGCTCACAAACACCGCTGTAGGGATAAATTATATGGTAACAAATAAATAGCGCAAATGATGACCCAAACAAATATATTGGAAAACGGCTGAGGATGCAAGTGGCTATTCCTGGCTGAATGGTTTGAGAGTTCCCGGATTCCCGGAGCTTAGAGCATGGCAACGGAAACGTTTCTGGAAGAGTCGAATTGGCAGGAGCCACATCCTTGAAGACTCTCATAGGTTTGTGGTGGAAAGGGCACACAGGCCATTGGTTCCAACTCCGCAACTTGAGGCACCACCTAGAGCCCTCATAGCAAGGATTTTTAATTATAGTGACAGCATTCTACGAGTAGCTAGGGAAGCTGCGCAGCTGTAGTTTGAGAACTATGCTAGTGCTAAATACTAAGATTTTACCAGAAAGGTTCAAACTCAATGATAACCATACATTGAGGTTATGAAAAAAAGTAAGGTCAATGGATCTCAACATGCTGTTCCCAGCCCGGCTCCACGTAATTTCTACGGAAAAAAATAACCTTTCAATACACCGGAGGATGTCTGGGCCTGGTAGAGATTTGGGGCAAGGCCGGACCAAAACGAACCATCCCTTTCAAAAATGGACTTGGATGAAGGCTACACAAGCTGAGGGGGATCCAGAGGCAGGCTACTGTCCAGAGGCCAATGATCCAGGGAACACGGAACTACCCTTGTGCAGGAGGATGGGACTATGAAACTAGAGGAATACTCTTCAGGGAAAGGAAGAGCCCAGATTGGTTTCTCAGAACACTCCGCTGCAACAGTGCCACAAACGCTGGGACAGGTGGAATGAGAGGGAATATTATGAGGTGGAACATTGTGTGGAATTTGAAAGCTCTTGTTATGACAAATATTGTGATCAATGGAATGAAGAGGATATGGTTTGCTTGTGATGTTAGCCCTTGGGGATACACTTAACTTCTTATAAATGGGATTCATACGAGAATAGAATGTATAAAGCTAATTGGACTGGTGGGTGGAGGTAGGAGGTGTAGACTATATAAATAATAGTTTATGGTGGGGACATGTGTGGGGATATCTGTGGATTCAGATTAGCTAGGGAGTTCCCCTCGATAGGAAAGAGGAGCATCTGGCTGACTGAACACAACCTGCTACACATACAGCATGGTTAGTGGTAGTACTGTTGTTGTCTAAAAGGGAAGTGTGGGAAATTGAGTCAGGCTCCTTGATGGAACAAGCGGCGGATCAGGAAACACTTGGGTAAATTCGGAGTTGTAGATATGGCAGTTGCCCGAATTGTGGCGATGGGGACAGGTGGATAGGTATCTGTTTTTAGATACCCAGTTGGACAGGACAGGGAGAGATCCATACTTCATGATATGGGGCTGGAAGGCACTGAAAGGCAAATATTGGTTAGTAGAATATACCACTTTAACCTGATGTTAGAATGGCAGATAAAAAACAAACATGCAGAACTTGGAAGGCACTGGGGTTTAACACATTCCCCAAGATAAATAGAGCGTATTCTTCAATGAAAAGATGTGACTAAGTAGCTATGTTCCAAGAAAAGCATTTGTTTTGAGGCAAGATGACCCAAAGGGGGAAGAAATGGAGAGGTCACTTCAATGCTATGAGTTATTCTAACTTTTCGAGGGGAGTCTTTACATGGATTTCACCGAAGGTCCATTTAAGATACAGGAGGATCCATACTGAGATATGACCCAAATAGGAATGATACACAGTTCTTTTCTCGCCGTCATGAAGGCTGCATAGAAATACATAGGCACAAGATTTATTTGGGTGGAGGATCATAATTGTGTAGGGAACTGGAAAATATATACGCACCTACCCAGGCCAGGGATAAAGCCTGGAATGGAGACGGCATTGGCGGAAAGGACAACAGAATTTGACCTATTGGATAGCTGGATGCACCAGCATCCTAAGGGGAATGTAAGTTTGTTTTATTCCCCAGTGCACAACACATAAAGCAAAATAAACTTTGTGTTGTGTAGAAGGGCATATGTGGGGTTGTTTGAATCTTCAACTTACCTGAAAACATTCCTAACAGAGCACTCCTCGCTTGAAATAAAAACTACTCAGGCCTAAAATCCCTACGTGAAGGATGAGGACAGAAGTTATGTTACGTTAATTTTATTTGTATAGCGCATGGCTACCCCAGCAACGGGGTGTCCCAGCGCTTGTGGACATGTCAGAGGATGTAACCGTGAGGCAGGTGGGAGTGAGTTAAATGGAAGAGAACAACCAGGTTTTGATCTGTTTCCAGAAGAGCATGTGGTTAGTGGTAGCCCGAGCCTTTAGGGGGATCGAATTCCATAGCTTCGGGGCCAGGTACCTGAAGGAGCAGCCACCAGCTCTACTTCTCCGGATCTTAATTGTACTGGGGAGAGATAGATCCGCCGAGCGGAGTGCGCGCGTGGGGGCATAGAGAACAAAAAGTCCCTGCAGAATTCGTGGACCGGAGCCATACAAAATTCTATGGGTTATGTACAGAATTTTGAATTGGATGCGCTGTTTAATTGGCAGCCATCGAAGTCAACCGCAAAAACATGAACCATTTATTGGTGATAAGTATTATATAATGTAGAGATGATCTATGTAATATAAGTTTCTTCGAAGGCAAAACAAACCCAATCCAAAATGGCCGCTATGAATTTTGGACATTTCCATAGTCACGGGACCGCGTTGGGGTACTATGAAGCGAGAATAATAATATGAGATTTTCCCTTTTTCCAAAGTTCAATTTAGCCACTACATTTAGAAACAATATAGATAATAGGTGTGAGAAGGTGGCCTGATATGCAGTGCTCACTATTCTAGTGAACACTATGTATCAGTCCAGCAACCCTTATTGATGATTGGTTGTAAGTCAACCTTATAGACCAGCTATCCTAGTAGCGTGGATATGAGCAGTCTAAGGCTAAAGACTCAAGAGGGCGTGTTAAGCCAGCTGTTTACCACACATATACCCCTTGAATACCCAGTGAAAGGACACCACACAAGTGTTATGAAAATAAACAGTTATTTATTAAGAATCACAACAGCCCTGTACTCTTTATGAGGACAGGGTACTAAGCACAAACCAAAACTCTTACAAAAATACTTAAGTTAGCACAGTATATACAAATGCCCGAGGGGCACGGAAAACCATATACTTGAAAAGTGGAATGCGAAATTACTAGCAGGTAAGTACAGTACTAATAGGCTTTGGAATCGCTAGGACTTGACTATAGAATCATTAGATTACTTCTAGGAGACCCAGGGGACTCGGGTGCAGTGTGTGCACTCTCACGCGAGATGCGGGACAAAGTCTATGGTAGCTAGAAATTGCAAAGTTAGTGTTCTCGGGCGAACCCGACCTGGTAGGAGGAAAACGAAAGTGGATCCTGACCCTTGGATAGTGAGGCTATGCTGGGGCACCGAAATGCCGAAGTTACCTAGCCCAGGGGCTGCAGCTGCATAGGACTCAAAAGACGTCGGGAATCCTCGTTGCCGGACCAGGAGCCTGGAAGAAAGAAGTTGCTGGCAGGCGACCAGTGAAGAAAGTTCGGTGGATCCAAGCCTGGATCGATGGAAGATGACACCTGAAAGCAGAGAGGACCAAGTTCCTGACTACTAGCCAGTAGTCAGTGGGCACCAGGAGGGCACCGGATGGTAGCCACCTCGACAAGGTGAGTGGGTGACGCTGTGCTCGGAGATCTCACGGACCAGGAGGCGTTGTCGGCGACCAGGATGGAGGAGCGAGCTGTCCCACGAAGATAGAAGCTGTCGGCGTCGCTGGACCCAGGATTGGGCAACAAAGCCTTGGCAAATTCAAGCCCACGCGGTGGACCTAAAATGGCGTCTGGAGTGGACCAGGAGGGTCCGGGGTGCCTCTCTTGAAGAAGGAAGCAAGGGCCAGTCTGGAGCAACCAGACCAGCAGCAGTGATGTCGTCGGGCGTCGTTCAGAAGGCTACAAGCCAGCCGGCTAGTAGCCAAACAACGCGGTGCACAGCAAACAGCAGAAGGGCCCCACGCAGATCGTGGAGATGCAGGGAGGCTGATCTTGGATGCTGGAGCTGCGCAGGGTTGGGGCTTCTCGGACCCCAAAGCACTCACCAGTGGAAGACTCGGTGGGCTTGTTACAAAGAAGTCGTGCAGTCTTGGCGATCGTCGGTCCCTCGAGGTCTCGTCGCACTCACGGTTCTCAGCTTTGCTGTAGAGGTGAGTAGAGGTCAGAGGTGCCAGGGAAGCCGGGTCTCGTCGAGCTGGGTCGTCGGATTCTTGAAGAAGGACTTGCAGCAGACCGCAGTGTTTCTTTAGGATGGTGCCTGCGGATGCAGGGTGACTACTCCTTAGCCACAAGGGAGAATCTTGAAGAAGAAATCTTGAAGTCCTTTCGAAGAAAGTCGTGTCTTGATTCCAAAGATGATCTAATTTGAACAGGGGGCCCGCTCCTATCTTTATACTAAAAAAGGGGGCTGACCCGGTGACTAGGTCCTGCCTATGGGTGGGACCAGGAGGGGGGTGGTTACACCCCTCTCCCCTGCCGGACTTCCCCAGGCCAGGGGCTGGTGTGCCCCTGGAACTGGTTCTGACTGGCCTATGCGTAGTGAGCACCGGGGTGCCACTCAGCAGTCACCTTCCTGAAAAGCCCTGCCTACCCAGGATACACAAAACCATGTCTGGGATGGTGCTAGCACCGCCCCGGACAGGAAACCCTTTGTCCAGGCCTCCCTCGCTGGAAGGACTCCCAGCAGCAGGAGGTCAGACTCGTGTCTGTGGTGGCAGCATCCATTTTGTGGAGCTGAGGCTTCAGTTAACTTTAACCGGGGTTCACAGTTACATACATGTCGTGTCCCTCTAGAAGGGTGGAATGCTAACCCCGTCGCCAGAATTGGCGAGGGGTTAGTATTCCAATTCGTATGACACCTTACTCGACATGTTTTGATAAAGCAATACCAAAGATAGCATTTAACCACGAGGATTATAATGCACTTAAGAGTATATGGTATGCGATATCATGGAACAGCTATTAGGACTTGGTTCCGCAAGCTGCAGACAGGCTCAGCTCATGCCAGAGCACCATCTCACACGATTCCAAGCACTCTGCCTTCAGGATTGTTAAGGCCTGCCATAGGAGTGACTGATAGGAATCTGTGTGTCCATTTTAGGGTTAGATATAGGTATACTATATCTACAGCAAAGGGTGATTACACGACTTTGCCCCAGCTGTCAAGCAGCCAGTTGTGTCAAATTTAGGAGGCCAGCCAGGGGTGGCATAATACATGCTGCAGCCCCTGGCAGCCCTGGGTACACCCATGCCCTGAGTTACAGGGTCTGATAGGGTGGCCCAGTACCAATTGGAAATGTACCTAGGGTACATGGAATCCATTTTAAGAGAGAGCAGTAGGCCTGGGGTCCTGATTGGCAGGGTCCCAGGTCGACTATGTCCAAAACCAGCTAAAACACAGGGCAAAAAGTTGGGGGCAACCATAGTCAGGAGGTACCTTCCTACAAAAGGAACTGTACGATAAAATATATCTGTTTCGCCGGCACGAGAATTATATACTTCCGGGTCGGCTGTGATATAGCTGAAACTGAGTAAATTCAGATCGACGCTACGCATAAACTTCAAAAAGATTAATATAATTCAGTACATAATCAAGGGATATTCCCAATATTCCCAAACGCGCTGCAACTAAAGACAAATCAGAAATACTTTGAGAAAATTATCGGAACGACCCCGGAGGTAGTTCCGGGTCACGCCGAGCAGAGTCAGCATAAAAAACGCCACAGGCGCCGTGTAAACATTATCCATGAAGATACGGGCACACTGAAGCAGGGAGGCCGAATCCTACGATACAGGTACGAAACACAACACCGATTTAGATACTTGTGCTAGCGCTAAATGGGACGAGAAGGGTCTGATTCTTAGACAGATATGTGGCCTCATTCCACTTACTGATAAATTCAAGACTTAATTTTAACTTTAGAACAGAAGGGATTTGAACAAGAATATAAATTAAACCAGGTTGTTAATCCCCGGTTCGAGGAAGAGGAGGTTCACAAAGGTTGCCTCTGAGATAGAAGGAAAGCCCAGCGTTTCTTCAAATTGCTAGATCTTCAAGTCCAAATAAAAGAAGTAAGATGAACAATCTGTGACATATTTACTTATATTCACAGGTACTTAATTCAAGGGTGACATGATTCATAATCCCCATCAGACGATATACGATTTTTAAACTCTGTGTGTACAGTTGCAATAAATAGAAACGCAATAGGCGGATAGCAAACATAGAAATCGAGACTATAATGTCGGTTTTTATTTTTATTTTGACCCTTTCCAGCGATTCTAAAATTGCAGAAAGAATCTGCAAAACATTCTAGACGGCACCTGATATTCGAAAAGCGGTGGCTTCTGCGTGCCCATTTTTAAATGTCGCAATTCTTATCAAGGTAAAAAAGCGCCCTTTAATAACGAATCGTTTCTATCAATTTAGAACCAATTGTGGCTATTACATTTAGGGTTCTCTTTTTTTAGAGATGAAACCGGTTCAGTCCCCAAGAGGATTAATCTGTGAGCCCGCAAGAGGAAAATATAATAGTGAAGCCCTAGCGGTACCTCATCAAAACCGAACCATAAAGTCGGATAAAACAAATCTTTAGTAGAAGGTATTTACCTATTCGGAAGTGATGCAACAATAAGATTGATCACCTCATGCATGTGTTTTTTCAGACTGTTTCAGTCATCTTAAATAGAACTGCGAGTAAAGTGGGGCTATACAACTCGTGGGGTTGTTTTTTATATAAATTTAAAAAAACATGAAATCTTGCTTAAACATGAGAGGCTATTAAAAATAAGTTTTTGGTATTGTGTCACATATATACAGCAAAGGTCTCTAAACCATTGTTCTCTAATTTTTAGATTGCAGTTTATGTCAATGTCCTGATGAAGGTGAAACCATTTTAAGTATACCGAAACGCCGCGTCAACTGTTGTTCTTGTCTATTTTTAATATAAAGGAACATATACATCATATATGATGTGTTTTATTGATTTTAGAATGTAACCCTTAAGGGAGGTATCCAATAAAGTGTAAATACTTTTTTTAATCCATTGTTTCTGCATATGTTTGACATTTTTCTTTGTTCATTGCATAGTGACACAATGCAATATTTTCACTAGATCTAGAGGTAATAGCTGCCCTTTAAGACCTGCCACAGGTCCAGTTCCCCCACAAACTCGCTTAAAAATAACAACTGGAATTTGTTCCTTAAAAATCACAGGGCCTAATTCTCTGTAACATTTACTCCCCTCCCTGTTAAAGTTACCAGGGGACCCTTCCACCACTTTTTTGCTTAATTGGCAGCCAGTGCAGGCATCTAAGAATCGGCGAGGTATGACAAAGTTTTGGCAATGCAAACAGAATACGGGCAGCAGCATTCTGAGCTCTTTGTAGCCTATTAATCACTGTCAGGTTAGAGCCAAGCATAAGAGCATTACAATAGTCTAGATGGGATAAGACTAGAGCCTGGACTATAACCTGGCGAGTGAGAGGCTCAAAGAAGCCCAGTATGGGTTTAAGGGAGGGTAGGCGACCATAACAAGTGCCTGCCACTTTTTTTGGCATGTGCCTCCAGAGAGAGTGAGTTGTCCAACATCACCCCCAGGTTTTTGACTACCTCCTTGGGAATGGGTGGAGGTCCTAATACGGAAGGCCACCAATGACTGTCCCATCTCTGAGTTTCATCGCCTATTACAAGTACCTCAGTTTTGGAGGAATTTAGCTGAAGACAGTTCTGGGACAGCCAATTTGATATGGTCAGAATGTCTTCTTGGAATTTGGTTTGGTCCAACTCGGTGTTTTTGGAGAAGGTGAAAAAAATCTGTGTATCGTCTGCGTACGATATTAGCCTAATCTTTCGATCTCGCGCCAGCATAGCCAGGGGGCGGACATATTCATTAAACAATGTGGGGCTGAGCGCAGAGCCCTGCGGGACCCCACACTCCAGAGAGTGCCTGCTGGACGAGTACAATGGAGCATGCACCTGGAAGGAACGGTCAGATAAAAAAAAGACACGAACCAGTGCAAGGCACTCCCTCCGACTCCGATCTCCCACAGTCGCTCAAGCAAGATCCTGTGGGAGACCGTGTCAAAGGCCGCACTCAAGTCCAGCAGAATAAAAAATGAGGTCTCGCCCTGGTCCTGCATCTCCCTTAGATGTTCCATAACGGCCAGTAAGGCAGATTCTGTGCTGTGTTTGGCACGGAAACCATTTTGAGACTCGTCCAAAATTCCGTTAGATTCCAAGTAGGTGGTCAGAATGGAATTCACATGGGCTTCCGCTACCTTAGCAAGGTAAGGTAGAAGGGAGATAGGTCTCTAGCTATCTGGCCTGGCGGGGTCCAGCGTTGGTTTTTTTAAGAGAGGGACTACCTTGGCATGCTTCCTGGATTTAGGGATGGTTGCTGACTGAAGAAAGTTGTTGATCAGCGTCAGCCCCTCCCGCAAGATGGAATCCTGGAAAGTTCTAAACAAATCAGGTTTTATGGGGTCTTCCGGGGAGCCAGACTTTACCTTTAAGGCCAAAGATTCCATCACCTTCAACTCAATCGATGGCAAGACTTAAAGTGAACATGGAAGGGCAACTGAACCTATGGTAGAGCTAGAGGTCATAGTGTGTCCGTCCGGCTTTAGGGAGTTATAGATCCCTTTTACTTTATCCAGGAAGAAACATGATAGCTCTTCGCACTGTGCGTCCGATACTATCAAGTTGCCTGTTCCCTCCGGAACCTTGGTCAGGTCCTTCACTAAGGCAAAGATAGTTTTACAACGGTTGGTGCTAGAGGTAATCAGGTTAGTGTAGTATTTTGCTTTGGTCGACTTAATGAGTCTATGGTATTCTTTAGTGGCAGATCTAAAGTTAGTTTTGGCCAGATGATCATATGATCGTCTCCAGGTGCGCTCCAATAGCTTGCATTGCTTTTTTTTGCTGCAAGTGCCTCAGAGTACCACGGATGGGATTGCACACGCTTGGGCCTCGACTGTTTCATGGGAATGAAATGGTCAAGTGCCTCATTTATCCATCCCCTATAGGCTATGTCGGCCTCATCTATATTACTAGGCCAGACTGGACATGATGCTTTCAGTCTGGTCTCAAACGGGGCATTATCCAGTTTGTTCCACGGGCGTCTCCACAGCAGGGAGGGGGGCTTTTCCCTATGACCGGCTGGGATCTTAATAGAAATAAGAACCGGTAAGTGATCAGTCCAACTAAGGGGGCTGGGAGTAGTAATTGTGATTTCCTGGATGTTAGTGAACACAGGGTCCAGAAGATGACCTGCCTGATGTGATGGCCCATTAACTAGCTGGTTCAGCTGCAAGCCTCCAGGTCTCCCGGAAACGTTAGTATATTGGGACAGTCACGGCGTTCAAGATGGAGATTAAGGTCCCCCAGCACAGTGAAGTTTGCTGATTGAAGGGCTAGTGCCGAGATAGTTGATACCAGTGAGTCTTGGAAGGCACTCGCTGGCCCTGGTGGGCGATATATCAGCAGACACGTAAGGGTGAATTTGTCAGAAACCCTCGCCTTGAACTTCGCACTCTCACAATTAGCTATGTTTGTGGGGTTAAGGGTACAGGTATATTTGCTTTTAAAAATTACCGCTAAGCCACCCCCCCTACCTGTAGGTCTATTCTGGGCACATATCGAATAGCCTGGGGGGAGAGCCAGGGTTAAGACAGCCGGAGTGTGATCAGTTATCCACGTTTCTGTCAGAAACAGAAGGTCGGGGAAGAGTCTGTGAGTAGCTCATGAACATCTTCATGGTGCTTCACCAGCGACCTACAATATAGGCTCACTATGCTTAATTTTGTGAGATTATTGACCACTTGGGCTTCGGCTATTGGCATCAAATGGACCTCTGAGGCCATGAAGCCACAGCGGTCACAATGAGCGCACAGGGAACCAGGGTGCCACATATGTGCCATACAGTTTACATGACTCCTAATGGCCATCAACTCCTCACGTGCGTAGGGGGCCATTCGCAAGCCTAGCGCCCAGGGGTCCCGGCGACGGACCAGCACGGACGGGCGCAGACGGTCTCGCCTTTGGCGACCCGCCGGTGGTCCGCCGTGCGCGTCCGCTGCGCGGGAGAATGGTGTGCTGCCTAAAAAGGCACCGGACCCGCCTCTGGCGGAAGTGAGACGCCCTCAGGGGCCGGGCCAAAGGTCAGGAACGCCCTCCACGCAAGCGGCACAAGCCGTGGTGGAACGGGGCGGTGACCGAGCAACAAACAGGGTGAGTTGCACCAAGCCTCCAGCATCTCAGTCTTAATAGATGCCGCCTTCCTCACCCACATGAGACTTCACAGAGAGTTTCAATCAGACAAACCAGGAGTTCACAAACAGGCTACAGAATGGGAAGCTTAAAAGGTGAATGTATGTTGCAAACATTTGGTGTGAGGACAACTAGAAAAGATTGGTGGTCTTGGAAACAGTACTGGCAAACCTGGAGCATAGGGCTGTTGCAGACCCCAAATGTACAAGAGGGATGTTAAAAACAAAAAGGAAGATGTAAGATATATGGGCCCAACTACATAAATACACACACACACACACACCAGACACAAATTATTTAGGCAAGGGGATAAATCAGTCACCGTTTAGCCTCGCTGCTGAAACACATGAAACCTCACACACATAAATTATAATTAGAACAGGCAGAGGGAAGGTAGGTGACTGCACAAGAGCGCATAATTCAAATTTGCAGCAATTTCCTTGAAGGTAGATACACAAGACCGAATACGAAGAGGACCAAGAAATAGGAACATACAACCGGAGGGTGAGACTTAAAGCGACACAGAGTGAGATGCTGGAGGCTTCGGTAAGGTTGCAAGAACTGAAGTAGGCATTAGGCTGGCATACCATTGAATCAATACCAGGAAATGCTAAAGCTGCTCCTGGATACCTTGTTGGTGGCTTTTTGAAGAGGACAAGGTGGTGGGTCAGCTGCCGCCTGCAATGAAAGAAGCTGTGCTCATCCTAGTGTCAAAAGAGAGAAAACACCACATTCCATGGATTGACATATTAACCACTATTTCTGATAAAGACTGATACCCAAGTGCTTAGTAAGGCCCTGGCTAGTGGGTTGCATGGTGTCAATAAATTTGTTACAGATGAGGGCCAAACTGGGTTCATCCAAGGTAATACGACAACGTTCGATATAAGACGAACGCAAATCATAATGGCCCTGACCGAATGGATGATTATGACCTGAAAGCTCTAGAACTGGAATGAGCATTCAACACATTGAGTTGAAGATACCTTTGGGTGCAGTTGGAGTGTGTGGGGTTTGACCATATTTGGATTGGTCGGGTGAAACTGCTCTATGCTGATCCCACTGCAAGAGAACAGTCAGGAGGTGTGATCTCAGACACATAGAACTCAGGCAGAGACCCAGGAAGGGATTTTCTCCTTTCTCCTATGCGCTAGCGATTAAGTCACTGTGTCCTGGTTGGGAGATGATTTGATAGCTTGGTCGGCATGGTCTGCCGTGCTGTAGAATGGCCGCTCTGAGTGAGCTTCGCCGGCCGGGAAATTAATCCTTTAATCTCTGAACATATGGCAAAGTGTTGACACTGTGACCAGCCCCTACAGGCTGCGGAACATTCGTGGATCCAAATACGGCAGCTTCTGGGACCAGCGGACACTTTGGGGGCTCTGCGGCGCAGAGATTCGGCCCGCGATCGGGGGTCGGCGACCTGTGTGTGCCAAGAGTGGGCGGCCTGGAAATTGAGCCCGCGGCTGCTGGTGGACTGCGGGCCGCGGATCGGAGGTGAAGGTGGAACTCCCGCGGCTGGGGCGCCTTTGTGCCTCGAGGTGTGTATGCTGCCAGGAGAGTCGGGGAGTGGAGGTTGATGCGCTACAGCCGCCCATGCCATTTGATGCCAAAGGCTGTGTGAGTGGTGAGGAGTGGAGACGTCCTGGGAGCCCCACGGCGCCAGTTTACAGACGCACAATACAGAAGCGGAGGTCTGGGGCGAGGGAGGCGATCGCTGGCCTATGTGTACAGTCCGGTACAACACTGACTGAATGTGCAGTTTGATGTCGATATGCTGCTGATACCGAACCTGCACTGTGAGGAGCTGAGAGTTGGACTGGGCCAGATTGAATAGTGGAAGAACACTCGAGAAGAGGCACCGTTACTCTGCGAAGACGTGTGGTGGGTCTTTGCCATGCCCTGAATGTGAAGTCGGTAGATGTGTGACCCTGCGCAGTTCGTCTGGTGTTACGGTCTGCGGAGATCCTTGGGCTGGCTGTGAGTGGCAGTGCTGCCGTCCTCCTCAAGAGCCACAGTTGCTGGCTCGGGCCTCCAAACTGCGTTCCTGTGGACCCTTGGGGCTGTGAGTTCCTACATTGCACGTCTGGGGACGCGTGGAGACTTGGCCCTGTGGCATTGGGCGCTGGTGTGGAAATCCTTGGAACAATCAACAACTAGAGGCGTTGCCCTGTTGTGGACTTCCAGAGGGGCACCAGGGTCCCACATGAGCACTGGTCGACCGAGAGAGGCTGATATGTGACGAGTGGTGCTTAGTGCACCGAGTGGCGATTGAGGGAGCGTGAGGCACGGACACAGCTGACGACGCTCGTACTGGTGCGGAGGGGCAACTGGGCGTGCTGGGTGCGAGCTGAATTTTTTAAGTCTCTACATCTCCTAACTGCCTCTGCGACAAGAAAACAGGACGCTAAACAACCTAAGCTTACTTTTGGGAAAAAGCGTGCAACGCTCCATACTGAATCATGCCCGGATGCACAGACGGACAATAGGACCTGCTTGTGGAAGACCAGGGTGAAGATCTACGCACCCTCATATTGGAAATGCACTCCAGCTTGAGAAACATAGACTCGAAGCTGGATACCCTGACTTCACAACTGGATTCGGTCAAGACACAGGTGGCCACGCACGAGACCCGTATTGATGCCCTGGAAAACCGCAACACTTAATTTAAGGAACAGCTATTACATATGGACAAGTTATTAGGCATTATCCATGCTAAGATTGACGTTTTGGAGGCAAGGTCGTGCAGAAACAACCTACGCATTACTGGAATCCCAGAAACTGGAATCCCAGAATCTACGGCCATATCCAAAATGGAGACCTTTGTAGCAGACCTACTTCACAAACTTTTCAATCCCCACCTCTCCCCGGTCTTTGTGGTAGAGAGAGCGCATAGATCGTTAGGACCAAGACCCCTGATTGGGGCAACACCTCGGAAAATCCTGGAAAAACTCTTGAATTATCAAGACAGATACCATCCTATGGCTCGCCAGGGAAAAGGGTCAAGTATCACACAAAGGAAGGAATATGCTACTTACCAGTATGCATCTGTTCTTGGCATGTAGGGCTGCTGACATTCACATCTGTGCATAGATCGCCGCCTAGTGTTGGGTCCGGATGATTGCACCTTGTTGTCCTGGAGGAGTCTTCGAAGTATCACGAGATAGGTGACTCCTCCCCTGGACTACAGTGCGCATGGGCATCTTCTCCAAACTCAGATTGTTTTTCGCCATTGTGGCAGAGATGGAGATAGTAAAGTAAGAGATGGCCATGCAAAAGATAATGCTGCAGCTGCAACAGGCACTGGGGAGGAGGGCGGGCGATATGAATGTCAGCAGCCCTACATGCCAAGAACAGATGCATACTGGTAAGTGGCATTTTACGTTCGAGGCATGTGGGCTGCTGAATTCATATCTGTGCATAGACTGTATAGCAGTATCTCCCCTAGCTGTGGTTACCTGTGCCAGCTGCAGCAGTTTGAAAAATAGTTTGGAGGACAGCCTGGCCTACAGGAGCTTGATGCTTTGCTTGCACTTCTAAAGCAGAACTCTCTTTACATCCAGTGTGTGTAGGGCTCTTTCAGCTACTGACTGTGGATTTTGGAAGAACACTGGTAGTTCTATTTATTGATTAATATGGAAATTGGATATAACCTTTGGCATAAACCTAGGGTTTGTTTTCAGAACCACCCTGTTAGCGTGTACCTGCAGGAAGAGTTCCTGAATTGTTCGTGCTTGTAACTCACTAACTCGCCTGAGTGAGGTATCGGCAATCAAGAATGCCACCTTCCACGTTAAGAACTGTAGTTCGCATGAGTGTAGAGGTTCAAAAGGAGGTCCCATAAGTCTGGTAAGTACTATATTTAGATTCCAGACTGGGGAAGGTGGGTGTCTTGGAGGGATCACCCTTTTAAGACCCTCCATAAAAGTCTTTATTGCAGGTATTGTAAACAGTGAAAGGTGTTGCCTGTTTTGAAGGAATGCTGCTATAGCCGCGAGGTGTAGTCTTATGGAAGAGTACGCTAGGTTGCATCTCTGAAGATGCAGCTGGTAACATATAATGTTCTGTATGGAAGCATCTAAAGGGTTGATTTGGTTATTGTTGCAGTAAATAACAAATCTCTTCCATTTAGCTGCATAGCACGCTCTTGTAGTTGGTCGTCTTGCCTCTTTAATGATGTTCATGCAGTCTGGAGGCAAGTTAAGGTATCCAAATTCTAAGACTTCAGGAGCCAGATCGCTAGGTTCATCGGATTGGGATCTGGGTGTCTGATTTCTCCATGGTTCTGAGTTAGAAGATGGGGTGCGAGGAACTACTGAAAGTTCCAGGAACGTTGTGTACCATGGCTGTCTCTCCTATGTGGGAGCAACTAGGATCAGTGTGAGTGACTGCTGCCGCAGTTTGCATGCCACCAGCGGAATCAGTGTTGCTGGGGGAAAAGCGTACGCAAATCTGCCTGACCAGTTCATCCATATCGCATTGCCTTGTGACAACGGATGAGGGAACCTGGCGGTAAAGTACTGGCATTTTGAGTTTTCGTTTGTGGCAAACAGGTCTATCTCTGGGTGCCCCCACTGCCTGAAGAATAGTTGGAGAACTTGGGGGTGAATTTCCCATTCGTGTAGTTGCTGGCTGTGCCTGCTGAGCAGGTCTGCAATCTGATTGTCTTTCCCTGGGATGTGTTCTGCCAGGAGAAAGATATTTTGGAATTGCCCACTTCCATATGCTCTGTGCTAAGTGGGACAGTTGTGGAGAGTGTGTTCCTCCCGGTGTTTGGATATAGTACATTGCTGTCATGTTGTTCGTCCGGATCAACGCAGTCTTGCTGTACAAGTATTTTTGGAATGCTTTCAGGGCTAGGAATATTGCAAGCAACTCTAGTTGGTTGATATGCAGTTTCTTTTGTTTGTTTGTCCAGAGCCCTTGTACTGTGCAGTGAAGTAGGTGGGCTCCCCAGCCTGTCAGTGATGCGTCCGCTGTTAGTACTAGTTGAGGAACCGACTCTTGTAACAGTCGCCCCTTGGAAAGGTTTTGTGGGTTCCATCACTGCAGAAAGTTGTGAGCGCGACTGTATACCAACACTAAGTCTTTAGTTGTCCTTGAACTTGGTTCCACTGCCGTGCTAGGCATTCTTGCAATGGACGCATGTGAAGTCTGGCATGGGGGACCATGAATATGCTGGAGGCCATCATGCCTATGAGCTGCATGAAGATTCGAGCTGGAAGAGACTGTCTTGCGAATGAGCATTTGCATGCTGGCTATCCTCGCTGAGTTTGGGTATGCCTTTGCCACTGAGGTATCTATAGTAGCTCCCAGATATTGTTGTATGTGGGATGGTTGTAGATGCGATTTTGGGTAGTTTATGGAAAACCATAGCAGCTGAAGTGTCTGAGACGTGTCTCTTGCACACTGTTGGTACGATTTTGCTTGTATCAGCCAATCGTCTAGGTACGGGAACACATGGACGTGTTGCCTCCTGAGATGCGCAGCTACTGTGGCTAAGCATTTTGTAAAAAGGAACTTCTGTGTTGCTGAAACTGCAATGCACCCATTGATTTTGCAGTTTCTGTGTCTTTCTTCATTTTGTCTAGAATGGTGTCAACTGCAGGGCCAAAAAGGAAGTCTTGATTGACTGGTTGGTTAAGAATGGTGGACTGCGCCTCGTTCTTAAAGCCTGAAATACGCAGCCATGCATGTTGTCTTAATAAAACGCTAGTGTTAATAGACCTGGCTGCAGTGTCGGCTGCGTCAAGCGCACATTTGATGGAGGAGTTTGTAATAAATGTTCCCTCCTGAATGAGGTCATTAGCTTGGGCTTTAAAAGGCTCAGGCAGGTTTTGCATTAAGCTTTCAAGCTGGTCATAGTGTGCTCTGTCGCAACGAGCTAGCAGTGCTTGTGTATTAGCAATTCTCCATGAATTGGAGGCTTGTGATGCTACCCTTTTACCCGAGGCCTCTAGTATTTTGGACTCTTTATCAGGAGGAGGAGCCCCCCCTGTTGTCTGTGAGTTGGCCCTTTTGCGTGCATTAGCCACTACCAGTGAGTCTAATGGTAACTGACCTCTGATATAGGTAGGGTCTGCTCGATATTTCTATTCAATCCTGGGATTGATTACGCGTGCCCTGGCAGTATCTTTAAATATATCAGGCGCGTGTTTTAATACCCCCTTTAGCATAGGAAGTGTTCTGACGTTTTTTTCCCGAAGTAGGGAAAGTGTCAAATAAGAAGTCTTCATCTATAGCGTCATTGCGCATGTCTACGTTGTGGTACTGCGCTGCCCTGTCTATTAGTTGGTTGAAGACAATGGTGTCGTCAGTAGGTGACGGTTTTGTTGGGTATGAGAGGACATCAGGGATGGGATGCTTGTCATATGGGTCAGTTGGCCCCCCCCCCCCCCCATGGTTCATCTTGGGGGTTAGGAGCCTCTGGATACTCATAATCATGCTCCGGATCTTCCCCTGTGTTGCCCTCATTGTCCCCATAGTGAGAAGGAGAGTAAGGAGCAAAAGGCGTAGTAGGCATAGTGGGATAGAAAGGAATGAAGGGTCTAGAGGGAGAAGTCCCAAAGTCCTCCTTCTTTAGAGGAATGGGGAAATGAGAGTCAGTGTCCAGTAGTCTCTTCTTCCTGTGTAGGATTGTGACTTTACCAGTCTCCGGATTAATATATATCTTAGCCTGGTCGTCTGATGGATCTGGATGGAAGAGTTCTTCTTCCACTGTCCGTGGCTGTGTCTTTGATTTCCTCGGCTTAGTCTGTTTTGGATCGACTAGTGCCTCTGGGTCGATACCCCCTTCTGTTTCGACGACTTTTGGTGGCTTATTGGTTTTTCTCGGCTCGGACCCTTTGGTAGGGTCGACGAGTGACTTTGGATCGACCGGGTTTGTCGGTTCGACACGCTTTTGTGCTCGACAAGTTTTTTCGGTTGACTGTCCTTTGTTCGAGTCGATGGCTTTTTGGGGATCGACTGGTCTTTTTGGAGCACTTGTCTTTGGTTCGATAGACTTCTCCGGCTGGATCACAGGCTTCGATACGGCACTCTTTACGTCAGCAACCTTCTTTGGTTCGGCGACCTTCAAGTAAAATTGTATTCAAAGAAATGTTTTTATATTTAGTGATAAAGCATCAAAAGAAGATCTGGGGAGACATATACAAAGAAATAAATTCAAGCAAAAGGAAGTTATGAACAGAGGTATAAATGACATCTACTCATCAGTTCACACCTAAACATCAGCTCCTAACAATTATGACACACAACCAAATTCTGAAGACGGATCCAGAAGGTGGTTTCGGATCTGTAATGCGGCGTTTCCACTTCCCTCGCTGCTTATTGAAAAGAGAAGCACTCTTTTGTGGAAATTTCAGGGGGTTTTCCCAGCAATTAATTACTTTGTCCTGATGATGGTCTTCATGACGACTGCTTACTAGACCGAAACGTCGACATTGGCATCACTTCCAGAAGCGTTGCGTTGGCACCAACACACGACCATTGTTTATTAATGAATTTGGTTGTGTGTCATAATTCTTAGGATGTCTCCCCAGATCTTCTTTTGATGCTTTATCTCTAAATATAAAAATGTTCTTTGAATACAATTTTACTTCCTCCGTGTCTCCCTTCTCCTTCCTGTGATTTACTCTACTTTGATTTTTAAATGTGATATCCTGTGGATACACTGGAGTGTGATAATTGAGTACTACTCCTAACGGAGATTAATTGTAATGATGAGCAGACGCCCTTCGTCTCTCGCAGGCTGCACTGATTGCGTCCAGCGATAGAAGCCCGCCGGGCCGGGACCCACCCAGTGTCCTGACACACATTATCGGATGCCTGTCTTAGGAAGAATGACTCACCCTTACCAAAGGCGTTGATAGACTTCCACCGCCAGTGGAAGCCAGTACCATCCCATTTATTTGTTGCAGATGAAAATGTATGCGTCTCTCAGTAGTGGAGCGCTCATGTTTTGAGCACACTCCCCTTATCTGGCCACCTTCGCCAGGCCCTAGGCACATAAAGAAATAACTGACAGTTCTAAGAATGCCCCTTTGATCTGACCCTTCTGTAGGGGCGGGTTCTTGACATGCACATGCTCCTTGCCCACCTTGTGATTGATATCTTAAGAGAAGTTTCCCTACACTCCCTTGCTGTGCTCCCTCCACAACGTAGAACCCATTTAGATAAATATAAATGGCTGGCTAATCAGGAATTGCATCCTACTGTCTGTCCCAGGGAAGCCATTTCAAGAAAATTCTCAGATGCACATCCCTTTACATCTGTCCAACGCCTTATGAGCCCCTCGCTGTACAACAATGCACGTAGCCCTTCATGCCACAGGCTATCAGCTTCAAAGCACTGTAAAAATCATGTGTAAAAAGACGATGTTTTAACCCCTTGTGTGTTTGAATTAGGAGGGCGTAACCCCTTGCGTGCTCCGGGCGGCCCCCGGCCGTCTTACTTCACGCTGGGCGTGTGCTCAGGACAGCCGGGACCGTCCGAACGCTGCAGATTCTGCAGCGCGGCACAAATTCCCCACCTGAGCGGAAGAATTAATTAGTGGGCGGAGTTCGGACGGCCCTGGCCGTCCTGAGCACATGCCCAACGTGACGTAGGAAGACTGGGGGCCGTCCTGAGCACGCAAGGGGTTATGCCCTCCTAATTCAAACCCGGCACTGTGGCAGATTCCCCGTCGCAGAGAAGAGGTTAATTCCGACCTGGATTACTTTGTGGCAGTCATGGCTCTGAAACTTCAAGCACAGCCTCTAGTAGAACCAGCCGTACACAGGAAAAGGTATGGCCATAGGACCTGGCCCTGGGAACACCATCCCCAAGGGGAATTTTTTTTATGAAGGAAAGATGGGGTGTGTGGCACCCCTCCACAAGCCTTGTTAGGCCCCGAGGAGCCCATCTCCCTGTCCACTTATGTACAGAAAGAGAAGGGGGGTGCATGTAGCCCCCCCTTCAGTATGATTTTGGCCCCAGGGACCACCATAACGAGGACCCGTGCAATATTTATGAAGGAGAGAGGAGCATGCATTTCCCCCCTCCTCCGGCCAATTTCATCCAGAGGGACCCCATCTCCTGCAGCACTATGCACTTTTCAGGGAGAGGGGGGGCATATGGCCCTACTCTCCCCTGGGACCCCATCCCCCTGGGCATTTTACAGGAAGAGGGGACACGGGGCCCCTCTCCCAGACACATTTCAGCCCCGGAAAAACCCATCCCCCCCAAGACCCGGCATGCAGGTTAGGGTGAGAGGGGCATGCAGCCTCCTCCCAAAGCCGATGTTGGCCCTGTGACCGCCAGCCCTGGGGTAATTGTCAGAGGGAGGGGACATAAGCGCCCCGACACCCCTTTCTGGGCCGATGTCGGTCCTCGGAACCCCACCCAACGGGCCTTGGGAACCCCAACCAACAGGCCCGGCAGTATTTTTAAGGGAGAAGGGCGTGTGGCCCCCTCCTAGGGGCGATTTTGGCCCCAAGGACACCATCGCCTCGGGTCCAGCCCAATTTGGAAGGGGGTAAGCAACCCCCTTCCTGGGCAGACTTCAAACTCAGGGACCCCATCCCATAGGGCCTGCCGCTTTAAAAGAAGGGTGCCCAGGATACCCAGGGCACCCACGACTGACTTGTTGGGGGGGGGGGGTCCACAGCCCCAGGAAGCTCCCCGCATCCAGCAGGAGCCGGCACTGATACCCACTTGCAGGGAGCAGCTACTAATGCTGCTCCTGCAGACAGGAGCAATATTCAGATCTTCTTCCCAGCCCCCATCAGTGAAGGCTGTGAAACTGATCTAAAGTCTGACCCAGTGGACAGGAGCATTTATTTTTGAAGCTCCTGACAGCTGGGAGTGGACTTGGTGATTGCTCCCACTTGGCAGGAGTTTTAAAAATACACCCGCCAAGCGAGAACTAACAAAGATTTCCCTGTACGTGCTGCTGGGGTCACGTAAACTACTATGTCCTGGAGGTGGGCTCCATGGGACACAGCTTGCGAGCCAACCCTGGGGGATGGTGTCCCCAGGTCCTTTTATAGTTCAGGGAGGGAGGCTGTGTGGCCTTTCTCCTTTAAAAGAACTGGCCACAGGGTGGACTTCCCAGGGCCTTTTGAGGCTCGGAAGAAGGGCTACATGGCCCCCCAACATATTTTATAAAGTTTCAGCCCTGTGGGTGGGCTCCCTGGGGCCTTAAGTGACTCTTGGAGGTGGGCCATAGAGCTCTCTTCCGCTATCTGGAATCAGCCCCCGGGGGAGGCTCCCCGGGGTATAATATAATTATATGTCGCCACTTTTTTCCCAATCCTGCGCAAATATCCCAGGATTGTTAAATTGTTGTCAATTTTTTTTCTCCATTTTGGCCCCAGGGAGAATGCTACATTTTACCCAGGTGGCATTCTTTTGGGGATTTGGTGTAAACTCAGTCAGTAAATTTTGAGAAATTAAGCTTCCAATATTTATGTTTATCTGGATGATTGTGCTTAGGAGACTCTCAGGGGAGTCTCGCGAGAATAAAAGTTTAACTAACACGGCATTATGACTGGCCAAGAGGACTTTTTTTCCAGTCAGTCATCTCACTTCTGCGGGACCAAGAAGCTCCTGCAAGTCCAACAGGAGCTCGAGCTCGGCTTGGATTGCTGCAACATGAGGACAAATGTTGTGGCCGCCATTTCAGAACATGGGGACTCTGTCCCTGTGGCAAACACAACAAGGTGATCGGCGGAGTGCTGAAACATTTCAACGACTCAACCCCAGTCAAGAGATTTGGTAGCAGTAGATCTCCAAAAACTATGATATGTTTTCTTCAAAATAAGACATCTGACTCAATACGGTCACGTGGCGATGAATTATGGTGCACTGAGTTAGTAGTAGCTTTGGCACTGAGAATGTACGTAACCTGCGTTGGTCCGGGAAGATTTTTTGCTTAGTGAATTCTGCCTTAATAAGGGCACGGGGAGATGACTTGTGGTGCAGTGAGTTAGTGGTACCTGAAGAACTCAGCGTGTGCGCACCCTGCGATGATTCGTGGTTCGGGCGGGTCGCACTGGTACAATGTCTCTTGCCTACTGGAATGCATCCTGTTCAATCGTCATTCCACCTGAATTGTGAGCCTCACAATGTAGATCGAAGGCAGTAGTTATCACAAACATCAAGAAATTATTCTGTCATATCCGTTAACAAAATCTGAATACATATAATTGTCTCGGCCTTAAAAAAAAGCAAGGCTAAATTCAACGTTGTCCGTAGTGTAGATGCAAAGGTGAATTCAAGTTGTGAACCCTGCTGTCCTTGTACATCGAAGGCAGTAGTCGACACAAACATCAATGAATGCTTTTTTGTCACAGTTAACAAAATCTGAGGACACAGTACAATTGTCTCTGCGTTAAATAAATCGAAAATAAATTTAATATTGTCTGTAGAGCTGATGCGTTTCTGGTATCAAGTAGTGAACTCTGGTAATCACAGTGTACATTTGAAGGCAGTACTCAGTACAGACATTGAGGAATGTTTTTTATTGCATCATTTAAAAAAATTGTCCCTGCCTTACATAAATCAAGGTTAACGTCAATGCTGTCCGTAGTGTAGATGCAAAGCTTAATCCAAGTTGTGAACCCTGCAGTCCGCACAGTAGATTAAAGGCAGTAGTTGACACAGACATCGAGGAATGCTTTTTTGTCACATAGTTTAACAAAATTGTCTTTGCCTTATATAAATCAAGGCTAACTTCAAAGCTCTCCGTAGTGTACATGGAAAGCTGAATTCAAGTTGTGAACCCTGCTGTCGGCAGTGTAGATCGAAGGCAGTAGTTGACACAGATATCGAGGAATGCTTTTTTGTCACATACTTTAACAAAATCTGACGACATAGTACAATTGTCTTGGTCTTAAATAAATCGAGACTGAATTCAATGTTGTCTGTAGTGCATATCCGCAACTGGTATCAAGTTGTAAACTCTACTGACCGCACTGTAGATCAAAGGCAGTGGTCAGCACAGATATTGACGAAGAATTTGTCACTTATTTTAACAAAGTCTGAGGACATAGAGTACAAGTGTCTCTGCCTTACATAAATCAAGGCTAACTTCAATGCACTCCGTAGTGTCGATCCAAAGCTGAATTCAAGTTGTGAACCGGCTGTCCGCAATGTAAATCGAAGGCAGTCGTCTATACAGACATAAGTCTGCGATGCTGTGGCGTGGAGTTCGCAATGGGCTGGTAACGAGGAGGCACGTGGTCATGGCGTCAGCCACGTGGCAGGGAGAGGACCTTCGCTGTGATGGAGTCTCTTCTCTTTGCAGAAGTGAACCACCCCCAAGGCGTAGCCTAATTATTTATAGTCTTAAGCTGATGTTGCGTACGTTGGACCAGCCCACTTCGGGTGGGGGGGAGTGGGAGGGGGGGGAATGGCAACACAGCTACATGACCGATATATTCCCCAGTGACTGAGATGATATGGTTGCGTCCATTATGCAGTACACTACACGTATCAATAGTATATCTACACACGGAAAAGTTTTTGGTTTCTATAGTGAGTTTTGTATAGCATTTTACCGGTTGTCTTGGCATTGTGTAAATTATTGTTGATGTGTGAGTTCCTTCCCTTATAAATAGCTGGTTGCAACATCTCTGAATATTCAGCTATTGTGCGGTTGAGAGGATATGGTATCTTGGGAAGGTCTGTTGCCCTGTTTTGCGCTGCCTCTGAGGTAGTGTGTGTGGGGGGGGGGGGGTTGGTTGTGGTGGTGGTGGTGCTGGGTGTTGTGATTTTGTTGGGTGTCGGAGGTGCATGATTAGTACCTCCATCACATATTCGTCTTTAAATATGGGTGTGAGTTTGACGTAATTCACGCTGTACATAGTCTACGTCCTTACACTAGTTAAATGTTGATGTTAATTTGTGAGTGGTAAGTGGAACTATTGCCTGTTTTTTAGGTAGCATTGCAGATTTGGTTTCTTGTTGAAAATATAGGGAAGTGGTCAATATTATAATTAGGAACTGTCATTTAAAAAACCTCTGAAATTCACTGAATAAACCATAGGTTTCAGGCAGGTTAAAGTTAGGAATTATCATTTAAAAAACCTTTGAAATTCACTGAATCTATAGGTAATTGATTAAATGTGTGTGTAGATCTAGAAATCACTGAGAAGGTTTTTAGATACTTGTACCGGTGTGTCAGTGGATTCAAATATGATACTCTATTTTCAGTGAGTGATGAAAGGTTATACTAGTGTATAATGAGGTGTATCTGACTGTCACATGGATGATGTCATCAGTGATGTAATTTGAGATGTCATCAGTGATGTCACTGACCATGTTATGAATGATGTAATATGTGACATCATCACCAGTGCATTGCGGGCGCGAGAGTTACAGTTAGTACAACTAAATATAACGGAGGAAATTCAATAGTTTTGTATGAGTGAAATGTCCAACTAACTATAACACCCTTAAAACCTAGTTTTTTTCAGTGAATTTCTAAGGTTTTTTAAATGATAATTCCTAACTATAACCTGCTTGAAACCTATGGTTTTTTCAGAGAGAATATATATATATATATATATATATATATATATATATATATATATATATATATAGTAGGAAAAGCTGTTTTATCCATGCAGAATTCCAACATTTGAATTTATTATGGATAGTGTGTATCATTGTATTTTACAGAGATACACACAACCGCACGTTTGTAACCAAGTATCAGTGTTGTTCAAACAAAAAAGTAGGTCTTCATCGTTTACTAGCTGAAGGGGAAGTATGTATGGCACTAGCACTTTAAATTCCTGTAAATCTTCTGACATGTCATGTGATCAAGGCCCCACGCGGGCTGAAACGCGTCATGGCGGTGGGGTCGGGCTTGAAACAATAAAAATGGCACCAACCATCTGGGTTCGCCTTGTCTTTTTCTTAGAGCAGGATTGTGGCTGGAGGAAGATTCCTTTTCAAATATTTTCTGGGAGTGCTTCCTCGGAAATTGGCGAAACCCCTTCTCTACATTGGGCCGTGCGGCAAGAAGCAGCAACTCTGTTTACAGAGCTATTTCACTTTCTCCGTGGAGGAGCAGCCGTGGTTGCCCCGGGGCGGCGGCAGTACAACGATTTGCGTAAAGCAGCAAGGCCGAGAGGGGTCGGAGGTCGGCTGACCGGAGATCCCATACTTTGCCGTAGCTGCTCTGTTTGGTGATTGTCCTGCTGAGAGCCCCATCGAGAAGTGTGCGAGAGTCGCGCAGAGAACACCGATTTTCGGCACGAATCCGATAAGAATACTTTAAATTGCCCATTGGATGACACCATGTCCGCCGACATGTTGAAAAATCGGGAGGAGGCAGCAAACAGTAGGTTTATTGATTCCCTGGCTGGGGAATCAACACCAAGAGGCAGACCGAGCAGTCCTCGGGTGCACAGCCGAAGCCGACAGAACTGGTCAAAGCCCTAGATAAAAGCGAGCAAATCAGAGCAGGCAAAATGGTGGGAGCAACGTTCTCTGAGTAAATACCTGGAGGTAGGAAGAATACCTTGAGGATTACGTATCTTGGTGGCACCGTTATATGAGGATCCGGACCCCGATATGCTCTCAGAGTGGGCGGAGTGCAACCCGGAGTCCTCTCGGCGTTTGGTGGAGATCTTAGTAAAATACGCCGGAAGTGACAGGGTTAAACTACTTAGTCGAATAGAGGAGCTTAATGGGCAAATTGACAAATTGCCTAATGATCCTTTAATTACCAAATATCGGGAGGAAAAGTGCGATTATTAAAAGAGGAAGAGATCATAAAGAAAAGAAATACTTACCAATTTCAAAGAGACAGGTTAGACTACGAGCATGGACAAATTTTCACATTTGCCAAAAAATACGACAATGTGAAGGCAAAAACCAAGAGCACAGCTTTAAAGCCTATTGTACAACGGGGGGTAGGAGCCCCACCCGAGGAATCATCAGTATCTGACCTGAGCTCCAATGTCGACAGCGAATCAAACAATGATCAACAAAGGGCGCAAAGAGTGGGGTTTTGCAAATTCACCCTGGCACAGGAATTGGATTGCATGCGCCAGGATCACAAGCAGACCCTGCGCTCAGGTGCCAAAAGTGCCAATCCAAACAAAGGGCAAATTACAAGCGGAGCGCAAGGAGGAAATGCAACAAACAACGACAGCGAACCACCCAAGCCAACATGCAAACAAGCATTTGCAATGCAATAGGTCGCGAATTAGGAAAGTTTGAGCTATTGCTATTTAAATGACCAATTTTATTTTAATTTTTTGTTGCGAAAAATAGTGAAATTAATTGCTTTGTCATTTACAATGCTAATAGTTATAACTTTTGCAGATGTGACACCTATAGCATTTGTAATGCAATATGGTTTGTATTTATGTGACTTATATGTATTGATATTACAAACAATAATGGTTTGGAGTTGGAGGGTGGATTTGGAAGGTGGAGTTGGAAGGAAGATGGAGTTGGAAGGTGGAGTTGGAAGGTGGAGTTGGAAGGTGGAGTTGGAAGGTGGAGTTGGAGGGTGGAGTTGTAGGGTGGAGTTGTAGGGTGGAGTTGGAGTCTGTAGTTGTAGTTTGCGGTTGTAAATGTAAATGTATAGGCATTTATATAGCGCACTACTTACCCGGAGGGTCCCAAGGCGCTTTGACCCCTGCGAAACCCTTCCTGGCTTCCCTGAGAGATGGTCCCTTAATGGGTATCTCCAGGGTGAAACCAGGCATCCCCGGCGGTCTGGTGGGGCCGTTAGTGAGGATGAGGCAAGCTAATGCCCAGAGTTGCCGAATGTGATCGCTG